>NC_058104.1:7748928-9006785 GCF_020171115.1 Neogale vison
GACAGGACTACCATGCCTCTCTCTAATAAGTCAAAGTCTTTGGAACCATATGGGAATACAGTTTTATTCTAAGGAAAGCACTAGCTGCAAAGGAGAAAAACTGTACTTACTACATTGCATTCAGATTATGGTTGGATTCTCTAGTCATTGATGAAAATTAAGACTCTTGAATATTGTTATTTCAAATAAACTATATTGCATCTGAATGGAATACTTTGATAATAATGGGCTGGTCTTAGGAGAATGCCTTCCTTCAAAAAAGGGTAGAGTTAAGAATCATTAGAGATGTTTTATGGAACCCATCCATTACCTAATGCATCCTTCCCCTAAAGTAGTTTCCACAATCTGAATGCAATCCTTTGCAGAATAATTCCTATTTAAGCAGGAGGGAAACGGGTTACTGGGGGACTGGTGCCAACAGTGCATGACTTAGGCAAGCTCTGAACTCGTCCGTGCCTGAAATACAGTATTGGGGTAGCACTAGGGTTTTTTTTGTTTTTGTCTTTGTTTTTTTTTGACGAAGAGCTAGTTCTCTTCTTATTGGGAAGAACTGGACTGCAGGTTCAAAAGAAAGAGTTGCCAACATGACCCTTGGTCACTCAGCTTAGAGCATTCCTAGAGTTTTGCTAGAAGGGTACCTGTAGTTGGGAAGCCAGATTTATGGCCACAGGCAAAGAGGAAAGAAAGGCCCTGTCTACAGTATACCTGGTTATTAGGGTAGGTATTCTCCTTGGAAATCCGTCTAGAGAAGTCCCATAAAAAAATCATTTTCAAGTCTCCCACATCTGCACCTGCGTCTTCACCTTCTAATCAGTGATGGTGGGGTGTCCCTCACCCAGAAAAAAAAAGAAAAAAATCACTTCCAAGCTTCCTTTGGATTCTGATATCTTGATGACCCAAACACTCCCTTCCCTACCTTTCCTCAAGACTAGAGACATGTCACAAAATCTTTAACAATCACCAGAGTTTCCTTTCCTTAAAATGTACAGAGATCTAAGAACCCAAGGCATATAAGAACCAGGGTAAACCCAGAACAATGAATCCCCCAGTGATCCCCCACATTAGGGATACAACTGTGAGTAGATCTGGCATCAGCTGAATGGGCTTAAATCCTCCCCTATTTGCTGGTTATGTGATCATGGGTGATTTCCTTACATTTCTGAGCTTCAATTTCTTTCTCTATAAAATAGATACAATACCAACATTGTGCTGTTTTTATAAGAATTACTGGTATGGAAGATGTTATCTGTGAAAACCCTTTGTAAAAGTGTCATTTAAATAACTGTGCTTAATCTAGAGGTGTTTGTATTTAAACCGCCGCCTCCCAGAGGAGACTTTCCCTCGTAAATTTATTCAGCTGAATATATAGGTAGTAACCAGAACTTCATAAATAAACTAAAAAGTTCCCATAAGTTTTAATAACTGTTAAATGTTATGATTCTCCCACTTACCCTACCCCCACCAAAAAAACAAAAAACAAAACAAAACAAAAAAAACTTTAAGTGTTTTTCTAAACAATCACATTTCTCAAAGACAAGCAAATCAGACACATGGAATCTTTTGCCATTTATGATTCACCCAAACTGAGTGAAAGGGTGTTTACTTTAGAGAAGAGAAACTCACACACTGAAACGCCTTTTTATTACTGGTAACTCCCAGGTCATTTATCAGACTTTCATTGTATGGAGTTATGCTTCAGGAATTCAGGACTCAAATTCATATTCATGTAATACACCATAAGATTACACAATTCTAATGTTTTTGAGGTTTTCTATTTTTATTATTATTAAAACACTAGCAATAATAGAAATGGGACTCCCCTCTCTTCTAGCCAGAGATTAGCAATTTGGTGAATAGTCTCCCAGAATGTTTTTTCTATACATATACTACTAGATATATAATATTCTCACCAATAATAATATATATATTTATATAATACATAAATATAGTAATATATTAAATATATAATATATAAAATATATTAAAATATATAAAATATATTAAAATATATAAAATATAATGATATATATAATACACTGGTATTTCTTTTTTTTTTTTTTAAGATTTCATTTATTTATTTGACAGAGAGAGATCACAAGTAGCCAGAGAGGCAGGCAGAAAGAGGGGGGAAACAGGCTCCCCGCTGAGTAGAGAGCCCGATGCGGGGCTTGATCCCAGGACCCTGAGATCATGCTCTGAGCCAAAGGCAGAGGCTTTAGTCCACTGAGCCACCCAGGCGCCCCTACACTGGTATTTCTTGATGTAATTTAAGACATTATCTGACTCCCCATTGTGGAAGATAAGGAGTTCCCTCCTCCTGACTCCATTTTGGTACTTGCTTTGTATTTTTGCTTCCTTCTATTTGTACTTTAAAATTTTTTTGAGCTCATGTTTGATCTTCCATCAGCCTGTAACTCAAGATCTCCTCCACGTTAGATGAAGATATCAATATCCCTACCTTCTCTTATACTTGCCCTCTATACTCCCACCTCCATACTTATCAGGTAAACTCTGACAACGTCAAGGATGACAACACTCACATTCTCTTCTGCAAGCAGAGTTGACTTCCCTGTTTTATCTGCTGGTTCCACGAGTTAATTGTTACAGAATCAAGATTAAAATCACACCACATTTTGGTTTGCTTCCTGTTTGGCCATAAGTTTCTTACATAATTTTTTAGCTTTTATTTCTAATTGCCTTACTTTCTTCTTACTGATGGAAGAGATGTATGTTTTCTTCATCAAGTCATTAACATGATCAGGCTTCTTGGTCATTCTGTTACTCTGGTCTATTTCATTCCTCTCATTGAAAACATTCTGATTGGAGCTGCCTTTCAGTTCTAATAAGGAAAAAACCACTTTCCAGCTTCACTGTACAACTATTATTCTGGGATTGCATTTCAATGGACTTCTGAGTTGATTCTACTTTTTATCTTGTGTTTTTCTTTTTAGTGATGGTGGGGGTGGGGTGGGGAGGATTGTTTTCACCTTTTTGGATGGTGTACATTCTCAAGTAGCTTACTTAGAAAATAACTTGAAAGGTAAGCCTCCTGATTTTATATCTGAAAATACTACTATGCCTTATATGACTAGAGAATTCTCAGTAGTAAGTAATTTCCTCTCAGAACTTTCATGGCTTTGGAGTGTCTAGGTAGCTCAGTCAGTTAAGCATCTGCCTTTGGCTCAGGTCATGATCCCAGGGTCCTGGGATCAAGCCCCACATTGGTTGAGTAGGGAGTTCTTCCCCAACTCTTACTCTCGCTCTCAAATAAATAAAATCATTAAAAAAAAAAAAAAAAAGAACTTCCAAGGCTTTGTTCCACTATATTCTACCATTCAATGTCCCCAGAGAGAAATCTGATGTTAATCTCATTCTCATTCTTCTGTACATAACATTGTATCTTCTTGGAAATTTCTTGGATTTTCTTTTTTTTTTTTTAATTTCTTGGATTTTCTATTTATTCTTGGTGGTCTGAAATTTTACAACATTGACTGTAGATAGTCATCTTTTTCTCATTTATTCAGCTTTGCATTCCAAGTGAGTCCTTCAACTTAGAGATTCCTTAAATCTAGAGAGTCCTTCAGTTTTGATAAATTTTTTTATAATTTGTTTGATATGTCTTCTCCTGTGTTTTTTCAATTTTTTACCATTTACTTACTTACTTACTTACTTATTTATATTTTGGAACTCCAGTTATTCAGATGGTGGGTCTCCTGCATTGATCCTCTCTCATTTTTCTCCCAACTTTTATATATCTCTGTTCCATCTTTCCTTATGTTTACCTTCAAACCCTTACCTTGAATTTTGTCCTAATAATTAATCTGAGATAGTTTCTGGTTCCTGTTTCATTGTCTCTTCTTGTTTAATGCCTGCAGTCCCTATCTTCTCAAATCTGTTGAAAATACAGAGAGTAATTTCCCTAGCATCTCTTGAGTTATGTCTGCTTTTCCTGGGAATGGTTGTTTCATTCACCTTGGCCTTTCTCTTTTATCGTGGTTTTCTTCTTGTGCCTGATCATGCATACTTAAGAATGGAGGCCTAGGTTAATTTTTCTGGATAATTGGTTCAGATTTTTTATATATACACATCTGTGTGTTCCTATTAGGATTCTCCCATGAATAGATTAGTTGACTGAGTATCCTAAAGAGTGATATAAGATTTAACTGGGTGGGTAAGAAGAAATGCATTCTGATTCTTGACCTTTGTACATGACTTGTCTTTACTTTCTGGAAATTTGTAGGATCTTTTACCAGAGTTTTGAAATTTTACAATGATGTGCTTTGGCCAAGGTTAATTTTAATCCGTTTTTCTGGGCTACTCACTGGAACCTTTAAGTTTGGAAATGTCTACTTCTGCTTTGGAAAATATTATTTCTCTAATAATTGTCTATCCTTTATTTTTTTCATTCTCTACTTCTGGAATGCCTCTATTGAGATTTTGCATCTCTTAGACGTCAATATATTTTTTTAAGATTTTATTTATTTATTTGACAGAGAGGGACACAGAGAGAGAGGGAACACAAGCAAGGGGAGTGGGAGAGGGAGAAGCAGGCCTCCTGCTGAGCAGGGAGCCAGATGTGGTCTCCATCCCAGGACCCTGAGATCATGACCTGAGCCGAAGGCAGCTGCTTAACAACTGAACCACCCAGACGCCGCTAGACTTCAGTATTTATATAACCTCATCTTTTCTGTATTTTTATCTTTGTCATTTTGCTCTACTTTATGGGAGATTTCCTCAACTTCATCATCCAACCCTACTGTTGCATTGTTCATTCCTACTATCATTCTTAATTCCCAAGAGTCCTTTTTGATCCTGAACTTCTAAAAATAGCATCTTATTTTTGCTTCCTGGAAGAAATACCTTATCTCTTGAGTATGCTAGTATTGTTTTTTGTTTAATTTTCTTTCTTTTGCATGGCTTTTCTTTCAAATCCCCTACCAGCTCGATTTGTTTTTGTCTCTTTTATGTCAGAAGGCTTCCTCCAATGTCTGGTGGTTTTTGATCTATTTATTTAAGTGAGGTACTAAAAAGCTGATCAGAAGTGGTGAGACCCTGGGGTAATCTAGTTGGGTTGTTTCCTTGTGGAACTCATAATGTCAGTGTCTTTAGGTCTTTCCTCTTGGGAAGGTCACATTTCCCTGAGAAAGATCTTCTAGGATCCTGTATGGAAGATATACACCTGGCTGGTAGCATTCCATTTATCCAGTAGGGTGTGGGGGAAGTAGGGGCTCACCATTCTCTAAACAATTTACTTAATTCCCCTGCATTCAGCATGAATCTGCTTTTAACATTGCCCAATGTATTCTATTACAGAGATCTTTTTTCTACCCAAATGAGGAAACAATCTTTCAGTTTACTATCAGGGTAGGGAAGGGTCAGATGATCAGCTTTGTGGAGTAAAAGGACATAATAGCTTTTAATTTTTTTTTTTTAATTATTGGGAAATTCCTATGTTCACAGGGAAAAAAAAAAAAAAAGAATGGCATAATACCCACACCCCCCATAGTCCCATCACCAGCCCCTGAAGCCATTATTGAATTGCCAGTCCTACCCTATATATCTCTCCCTCTTCCACTTTCCTTATCCTGTACTTTGAAACAAATTTCAAACATCATTCCATCTGTAATCACTCAGGACATACCTTTGAAAGATAAGGACTTTTTTATAAACATAACCTTAACATGACTATTCAACCTAAAAATTGAACACTTCTTTAATATCAAACCTCCATTCAATGTTCAAGTTTCCAGTTGTCTCCTAAATGTCACGTGTTTTATTTATTTTACATTTGTTACAACCAGAACAGAGCTAATAAGTCACATATTCTGGTGGTGGTCAATAGTCTTTGAAGTCTCTAAGTTTCCTTCATGTGTGATTTTATTCACTGGAATTTATTCAATGAGGAAATAGAATGGTCTTGCAGAGTTTCTTACAGTCTGAATTTTGCCAGTTGCATCTTTGAGGTGTAATTTAACATTTTTCTCTGTCTTCTGTATTTCCTGTAGGTTGGTAGTTGGATCTAGAGGTTTAATTGCTTCTATTGGTCTATCTTCAAGTTCATTAATTCTTTCCTGTCTGCTCCATTCTGCTATTGAGCCCATCTAGTTAATTTTAATTTCCGTTATTTTTTAGAAGATTTTATTTATTTATTTGACAGAAAGAGAGAGATCACAAGTAGGCAGAGAGGCAGGCAGAGGCGGGGGGAGGAGGCACCCTGCTGAGCAGAAGGCCTGATGGGGGCTCGATCCCAGGACCCTGAGACCATGACCTGAGCCGAAGGCAGTAGCCTAACCCACTGAGCCACCCAGGTGCCCCTCCGTTATATTTTTTAGTTCTAAAATTTCCATTTGGTTCTTTGCTTCTTCTTTTTCTTTGCAGAGACTTCACTGACCCTAGGCTATCATCAGAATCTCGTCTCTTAAAATGTGAACACTGGGGCACCTGGGTGGCTCAGTTATTAAGCATTTGCCTTCAGCTCAGGTCATGATCCAGGGTCCTGGGATTTAGCCCTGCATTTGGCTCCCTGCTTGGTAGGAAGTCTGCTTCTCCCTCTCCCACTCCCCCTCTCGCTGTGTCTCTGTCAAATAAATAAATAAAATCTTTTAAAATAAATAAATAAAATGTGAACACACGGTAGAGTGGCAGAGTGGGGTAGTCAGCCTCTAAGGGGGCTCCCAATGATCCCGTTTCCTAGTTTCCACTTTCTTGTGTAGCCCATATTCTACCAGGGTCAGTCTGTGTAACTTACAGTGTATGGTAGATGTGATAGTATATCACCTTCTGAGATTATCTTATAAAGGACTGTGGCTTCTATCTTGACCAGTCTCTCTCATGTACGCACTCTTAGATCACTTGCTCTAGGAGAAGCTAGCTTGTCCTATGGAAGGCCTGTCTGATGGAGAACTGAAGTCTCCAGCCAACAGCCTTGGACAAACTGAAACCTACTACCTACCATGTAAGTGAATTTTGAAGCACATCCTCCCCCAGTTAAGCTTTCAAATGAAATGCGGTTCTAGGAGAAGTTTGAATGCACTCTCTTGGGACTTTGAGCCAGAACCAGCAGCCAAGCGGTCTCCAGATCCTTGACCCACAAAAAAATGTGTGACCATAAGAAACTAATAGGGTTTTTTTTTTAAGCTGTTAAGTTTTAGGGAAATTTGTTCTATAACAGATAATACATCAGGGTTTGTAGCTGAGTCTCTGCTCTACCACTTAATAAAAGATGCAAGACATATTGAGTAACATTGTGAGCTCCACTTTCTTTCAGTGGAGACTGATAACCATTTCTGCCATACTTTACCTTTTCAAGGTTATGACTTGCACATCAGAAAATATATGGAGACATTATACAACTAGTAATTTACTAAACCCAAGCTCCCTATTTTGCAGATAAAAACTGAAAGCCCAAAGGAATGTAAAGGATTGACAGGCAAAGCATTAAGGAACAGAGAAATTATAGGACTTGCCCCAGCTTCAACTATTTAGAAAAAGAGCCAGGACCAGACCCCACAGCCCAGAACTTCACATCTGGCTATTTTTGCTACTATGCCTAAAATATCATGTTCTGTTATGATTAAACATGGTCACCCCATGTTTCAGGAAGATAGGCGACAGGTAAATTGTGGACTGTAGGGTAGACAGGAGAATGGCTTCTCTTCCATGGTACATGACAAGCTTTAAGTAAATGCAAGAGTCATCTGTTCCAGCTCAGCTTTTATATCATAAAGCTGACATTGGGCCAGTTACTCCCTTCTTTCTGTTGCTCTGCCAGTCACCCCAACACCGAGTCCAAGCCCATAGGCAGCCAGCCAGAAGGTGACTAACACCAACTCTTTGCACCTAAGCCTTGTAGGATAGGCAGATAGTTCCTTTTTTAAAAATCTCGCTAGACAAGTTCGAATCAGTATCCTGCAACTACAAATGCTCCTTTGTTATGCAATTTTTGTAAAAATAGTTGACTGGGAGGGGAGAAAAAGGCTAATAGTATTTTGAGTCAACAAGGTCAGGCCATTTGGGCAATGACTAACCTCAACAGTGTTTCAAACTTTTTTTCTCAAGTTATTTTTGTAAAGCACCTCACCTTCTGCCTTCCCCTCAACTTCAGTCTTCTGATGTGGGTGGGGGGAGAAGGTGGCATTTAAAATGTTGAAAAAGAATCGGATCCCGATCAGATAAAAGAAAAAAAATGTATACATGGACTCAAACTGGAAGGGAAAAACACAAACGGTTGTGTTGATGGGACAGCTGGCTGGCTGTCTGTAGGGCATGCGACTCTTGATCTCAGGGTCATGAGTTCAAACTTCACCTTGGGCATTGAGATTACTTAAAAATAATCAATCCAGAGCAGTTGTGTGAAATGGTAGAATTATTTTTTTTCCATTCTTAGTTTTGTTTTTAATTTTTAAAAAATTTGTATAGGATCGGGGTGCCTGGGTGGCTCAGTGGGTTAAAGCCTCTGCCTTCAGCTCAGGTCATCATCACAGGGTCCTGGAATCGAGCCCCACATTTAACTTAATTTCCATTTAAATAACTAGTTATAATTTAGTTTCTCATCCATGTTTATCAGTTAAGATTCTTCAGTTGCAAGCAACAGAAACTATTTCTGGCTACTTAAACAAAAAAATTTGTCATAAGAGTATAGAAGAGCAGGGGCTTCTTGGGATTGAGTCCTACATCAGCCTCTGCAATCAGCAGAGTCTGCTTATCCCTTTCCTCTGTTCCTCCCATTCCACTCATGTGCATGTGTTCTCTAATTAATGGATAAATAAAATTAAAAGAAAAAAAAAGTATGGGGGAGCAGACAGGATCAAAGGGAATCCTTGGAGAAGCAGAAGGCAGGTAAACACTGAGAAGGTCTACTCCACAGAGCATAAGGTCCTGCTGCTGGAGTAAATGAACACTTGCCAACAATTTGTTTCTTCTTGCTCAGTCCCTGGGTCTAAGAATCAAAGTCCTTGTTGAGTGGGATTCTGCTTGGTTGGAGATGTACCAAGCTAGGATGTCCTGAACTGATGAATGGAAGAGGTCCTCTCTATTTCCATGTGGAAGAGCACATCCCACCAGCACAGCTCTGGGCAGCGAGCATCATCACCCCAGAAGTTGATGAGGATACCTATCAGAAGATCTCATGTCCACTAAATCCTAGATATGTTCTCACCATTCCATGAGAGGTTTGTGAGAACATGAATGTTCTTCCAGCAGTATTTTAGATGGACTCCCACCCAGCTTTCCTCCTCACTTGTCTAGGACCAGCAAAGACCTGCTTTGGCCATGACATTTTGGTGTGATTCTTCAGCACCACAAAAGAACTTAATTTGTATTATTTGAGTGTAGAGGTGGATCAAGTCCAATCCTCCTTAAAACATACCCCATATCCATCACAACACTGCCTACAATCATTTTCCTACATCCTTCCCATCTTCCTTTCACTCTCCTTTTGACTATCATGCACACAGCTTTCCCTGAAGAATGTTTTGTATTAGCAGGCATTCCATGACAATGGAAAGGGGAAAGAAATACAAGAATGGTGGGTTAAACCAAGTCTACAAAGCCGAAATTTGTCTAGCTAGCTGTAGACCATTCTACTGTTTTCAGGGTCTTCCTTTAAGATACTTAAAGGTAACCACTAAACCACACATTCTTAGGAAAAGAATTCCATGTGACTTTAAGACATAAGCAGTTTAACGGCAGTTTTGATAGATGGAGGTGAATGTGTTGAAAATTTTATTAACATTTAGTTTAAAACGCTTTATACCTGTGCCATGCCAAGACATAGAAGGTTCTTAAGTTCCCTGTCAGGGTTTGTTCCTTGGTTTAGGAATCGGGGGGCCTTGGTATTTTTTTGTTAAGCCGTTTAAGAATTCATGATCTTGGTCCGGGGCTGGTAATATTGCGCCACTTTCTTCTCCCTTCAGGGAAGAAGAGACACTATTATACCTGCACGCTCTCAGCATATTACTGCTGCACTGTTGACTCCTTAACATCTTCCGTGGATTAGCAATTTTCTCCAAATCGGCCTCAAGTCTCCCTCAGAGGAGAGGAGCACGGAAAGATTTCTCAGGCTGGATCTTCAATGGGAGTTTGTGTGTGTGGTAAAACATACATACCGGAAACTTGCCATCTCTAACCATTGGCTCAGTGGCATTAAGTATGTCCACATTGCAGGTCAATTACCACCATCCATCTGCAGAAGCTCTGTACCTATTCAATTCTAGCTCCCTCTTTTCTTCTCTCTCCCAGCTCCTGGCACCCACCATTCTGCTGGAGGTCTGTCTGAGTTGGACCCTTCTAGATCTCTGATGTAAGTGAAAGCACTCAGTATTTGTATTCTCGTCTGGCTTATTTGTAAGTGCAGTTTTGATGCACAGAACAGTGCCCTCTCTCCCTCTCTGTGTGATTAAGGACACAGCATATGGAGCTGTTACTTCCAAATCAGAAGTCTTTAAGCCTGGGGCCATTGGAGGAGTCCTGGAGATCCGAACCTCCTTTAAGAGATGGGTCTCCTAATTCCAAGGTGTTCATAGGAGCCTTAACCCAGAAGCTGCTGACGGCTGTTCTGGGTCCTCTCTGCTTAGAGAGCATCCTCTTGGTCCCAAACCAGTATAGGCAACACACCACCAACATGGTCCTATTTATTGTATGGCTCTGGATTTTGCTGATTCAAGTTTGATGCCTAATGGGATGCCACTTTATAAAACCCCAGCCTCCTGGCCATTTAACTTTGAGCTTACCGTCTTCCTATGAAAAATATCTAATACAAATGTAACTAAAAACCACAACGAAATAACACTTCCCACCCATGACGATGGCTATGATTAAAAAAAAAAAAAGACAAGTACTGGCAAGGATGTTGAAAAATAGGAACCCTCCCGCGTTGCTGGTGAGAATGTAAAATGTTGCATTCACTATGGGTAACGGTATTGTGGTTCCTCAAAAATTAAAAATAGAACTATCCTGCGACCCAACAATTCCATTTCTGTATATACACCCAAAAGAACTGAAAGCAGGAATTCCAACAGATATTTGTACAACCATTTTCATAGCAACATTATTCACAATGGTCAATAGAACAGTCCAAGTGAGTATCTATGAGGAATGGATAAACAATGTCATATCCACACAATGGCATATACTCAACCTAAAATATAAAGGAAATTCTGGCACACGCTGCAACATGAATGAACCTTGTGGGCATTGTGCTGAGTAAAATGAACTAATCCGCAAAGAACAAATACCATAGGATTCTACTAATGTGAGGTACTTAGAGTAGTCAAATTCACAGAGATGGAAGTTAAATGGTGGTTGCCAGGAGGTGGGGGTGGGGAGAGGCAGGATGGCGTTAGTATTTAATGGGGACAGAGCTTCATTTTGCAAAGATGGGAAAGTTCTAGAGGTGATGCTGGTGAGGTCTACCTAGCAATGGGAAAGTACTCAAGGACCCTGAACTGTGCACTCAAAAGTGGTTAAAATGGTAAACTTTTATGTTACACAGTACAATAAAAAGTGGTTTAAAGAAGTGTCTAATGCTCTCTGGTCATTATTCCCTGCTTCCACAGAGAAGTTAGAAGCCCCGTGTACAGTTTATCCCGAACCCCATCTTCTGGGAAGAGACAAAATGTGTTAAGTAGCAAAATGCTTTTCAAAAGCTGGGCCTGCTTCAGTTGTGTTTCTCAGCAAAGGAAAAAAAAAAAAAAAAAACCACACCTCAGCATCATACTCCCTCCCTTCCTCCATCCATCTGTCCATCCCCATCAAAAGAAGCAAGTAGGGGGGTAAAAAAGAGAATAAAATCCTAAACCAGAGACAACAGGACAAGCTTTTATGGGCCTAGAATGGTCTTCCAGGAGCCAGGAAGCTACCATTCAAAGGCAGCCCATTCAACATGGATGGGGGAGAAACTCAGAGCTAAGTCACGAGAGAAGCCGTGTCCGGTCGCCCACCTCAAAGAGCAGAACGGGCACCTGCCCGGTCATCACCCACAAAGGTGGCGTGCCAGGAGGCGTGGTTGCTCCTTTCCCCTCAGAAGTCTCTTACCTCAGAAAAATGGTTCTCGATAATGTTCAAAGCCGTCAGGGCAACCTGCGGGTTCTCGTGAAATTGCAAAGCCTCAATTTTATCAATGCCTCCCATTTCTTCAATCAGAAGACACAGGTTTTCCTTCTCTGAAAGCTGCTCTGCTGCCTGTGGGCATATAAAGAAAAGCAAAACTCTGGGCAGAATTCCTGTAGAGGGGAACTTCACCACTGTAGATTCAGACCAAAGGCTCCTGTTCCAGAATGGCAGCCACAGTTTTACTGTGCCCTCATGAAGATGGCAGGATTGGGACACCTGGCTCGCTCAGTTAAGCATCTAACTCTGGATTTTGGCCCAGGCCATGATCTCAGGATTTTGGCGCCCGTGTTGGGCGCCATGCTGGGCATGGAGCCTACTTAAGATTCTCTCTCTCCCTCTCTGTTTTCTTTCCCAGTCTCTTAAAAACAAACAAACAAAAAAACTATTTCAGGATCTTTCTCCCCTTTTAGATGTTTATAGTATATGTATTTAGGTTTATATTAATTGCACAAAATACAATTTTTTCCAAGTATGCTGCCCTCCATAAATACATCGCTATTACTGTTTAATAGATATCGCCCTTCTAATTAATGGTAATTGTTTAAAATACAGTTTGAAAAGATGTTCAAGTAATGCTATTTAAATGCAGGTGTCTGGCCCTGCCCTCACTGGAAAGCCTTGAGAGGTAAGACTGAGGGGATGCTTAGTAATACTACAGCAAATAACCAAGTCCCTAGAAACAATATGAGTGGACTTAATCCAATGCAGATAATTGAATTTATCATCTAGTGCTATTCCTTCACTCAAACATTTGTACATGTGCCCTGGGCGAGGCCTACAGAACTAGAGATCAAGATGTGATTTAGAAAAGGCCTTTTCATAACTCACATTCTTGGGGAAGACAGGTAAGCAATTGTTGCAGTTCAGAAAGCAGAATATAGTGGTTTAAGAATATATATGGTTTAAGTTACAGAAGATGTGCATAAAAGGCTTGGAAAGTAACACACATTCTTTAAAAAAAATAAAGAGATTTATTTATTTGACACAAAGAGAGGGATCACAGGTACGCAGAGAGAGAGGGGGACACAGGCTCCCTGCTGAGCAGAGAGCCCGATGCGGGGCTCAATCCCAGGACCCTGGGATCATGACCTGAGCTGAAGGCAAAGGCTTAACACACTGAGACACCCAGGTCCCCAATGAAAGTAACAGACATTCTTGATGAACAGGGCTGTGCCAGGGTTAACCATAGCATAATCATGGCAAAGATAATCAGGACAAAGATATGAAGGAATATATGTCGCATATTCGGAAAAGAGGGAGTAATTCAGCTCAACGGCCTATTTGGGGGAATTGGAGAAATAAAGAAAAGGCTTTGGTGGCAACTTTGAAGGACTCTGCTCTCTATTTCGTGATCTATAGTAAGGAAACCTCTTGTGGTTCAAATTAAACATGATTTAGGCCACACTGTCTACCTGATCAGAGTTTGCACTATGTGTCTAAATCCTGACATACTCTAGTCTTGGCCACAGGTCCAAAATGAGGTTTTTGCCTCTGAAAAAAGAAACCGAGGCAGAACAAGTGTGCTAGGTTAGCCTTAGAAAGAATGCTGGACAGTGTGGGATGACCAAGGGCGGTCAGAGCTCTGGAGAGAGTCTGAATGTCGACACCACAGCAAATGGCCCCAAAGTCACTTCAAAGAACTTCACCTACACTCTGCTGCCCATTTGAGACTCTCTCATACCTCATCCTCCTAACCTGCTATTTCAGTGCCTCTTGCTGGTCAACCAGATGTGGTTTTCCCAGACTCTCCCAAGGAAAAAAATTCCAAACATTTAGTTCAAATGAAACAGATGAAGTTAAATTTCTATAGCTCACAAGTGTGCTTTCACAAATGTGTTACGTCGTTATGTCCAACCTTGTCTGCAGGTGGGCCAAGTCTCTCCTCTTCATCTGTGTGATTTGCTCAGTCTTAGTGTCTAATTGGGTGCTGTTTCAGATCCGTTCTTGACTCAGGTCAGTTCTTTCCAAGACAGTTACATGAAAAGGATGCTTAAAGTGAGCTTTTAAAAGGAGTCCCCTGGTGTTACTTTGAAATTTTTCCAACAGCTTAGTTGCATATAAAAGGACCTTAAACAGATGAATATAGCCAGCCTTCAAGATGGCCTCAGATGCTCTCTGCCTCCTGGTACTGAACACCTTGTATAGTTTCCTCTGATGTTGAGTGGGGCTGATCTGTGTAACCAAATGGATGTTGTTGAAATGACTTCCAAGGCTGGGTCATAAAAGTCACTGGGGCATCCACCTTGCCTTCCTAGATCACTTGTTCCAGAGGAAGCCAGCCACCATGATGTGAAGACACACAAAGGGCCCTACAAAGAGGACCACATAGGGACAATGACTTTCCAGGCATGTGAGGGAGCCATGTTGGAAGAGGACCCCAGCCTCCATCAAGTCTTCAGATGAAACTGCAGCCCCAGATGACACCCCAAACCTCATAAGAGACCCTGAGCCAGAACCATCCAGCTGAGCTGCCCCCAGATTCCTCACCCTAGAAACTAGGTGAGATAATAAATAATTGTTCTAGACCACCAGGGAGTAATCAATTATGCAGCAATATAGAACTGACACACGGTTCATGAACATAGGCTTTCTGTTGAAATAAAACTCTTCTAGATCTCTAATTCAAGTCTTTCTAGTCAGTTTCAAGATCTATTCCTGTTAACTTCTTGCTGCTCTTTTGAGCGTATCCTATGTTTTAGCCTTCTAAAAGAGCCAGCCGTGTGGTTCACGAACTGCTTTCTCCTGCTTTGAAGGTTTGATTGGTTTCTCCATTTCACTCGGAGTCAGCTGAAGTTCTCCTACACCTTATGTCATCTGGATGCTCTGAGCCTAACCTACCACTTTCTATCCATTCCCTCCCACTCATCCTTGAGTGCTCTTCCCCAGATATCCACAAGACTCACTTCACTCTTCTCAGGGCTTAGCATAAATGCTCTTCCTGAGACAAGCTTCTCCTGCTGACTTCGTATAAGGGATCACCATTCTCTCCCCACTCTGAGCCATCAGCGATGGCCCTTTTAGCCGCTAAACTCTCAACTCTTGTATCTGGTTCCATCTCCATTAATACATAAGCTCAATCAGAGCGAAGATGTTGTTCTGTTGCATGCTGAGCAACTGAAACGATGCTGGGCACACAGTCACCCCTTTGAAAAATGAAGAGGGACCGTCTTTAAAAATTCTCTTGTTTAGGTTACCCATAGGATATTCGGCCAGGAGGAGGGCATGAAGGAGTGGAAAGAGAATCCACATGTGAGTTTTAAGAACCAAATTAAATGCCTTAAATTTGGAGACTGCTATTTAAAAACCGATCTGCTTAGAACAGCTCACCTGGAGGATAAAAGAGAGAACATCAAGGATGATTTTAACAATTTTGGTGTCTTGGATGGTAAGCAGATTCACCAGTGGTTCCAGGACGCCAGAGTGGACAAGCTGGAGCAACTGGTCTAGGGTGCCTCCAGTTGTGAAGTTAGCTACGGTCCAAACAGCCTCTTTCTGGACTTTAAATTCTCCCTGCCAAAAGAGAACATTTTGAGTCTTTATAGGTCCTAAGAAACTTAAATACAGCGATGCTAACTTAGTTCAATTTGTAGGTAGGCTGGGGACAGCCGGGACTGTCTGTGCAATTTACATGGACCACCTCAGCAACCTGCCTCTAGTTCCTGAGCAGAAGACAGCATCTTCGAGAAGCCCAGAAGCAGGCAGGCAGACTCCCATGGGGCCTTCGAGGAAGGTTCTAAGTTTTGAAGTAGACTCACTTCCTTAGGTCGGGTTATGGGAAAAATAGGCACTATGCTTGGAATTTTAGGTTGTAGTGACCAAGGTCAACATTTCTGGTCTTTCTGTCACGGGAAAACTATGGATAAAAAGCTCCCTAGCTACAAAGCTGAGTACACAGAAGCGATCTCAGGGACTGAGCCAGCCCAGAGGTGACCAAGAAAGGCCACTGAAACATCACTCAATGTATCCCTTGCATTTATAAGAAACACTTTGCCCAGACATATGGGAGTCATCTATTGTAGAACCTTCTATCCCCAGGCAGGAGTTATTCCCATTTTATGGCTGGGGAAAAACTGACTTCAGCTTAAAAACACAAAAACAAAAACATATCGATAACCAAAACACCATACGGCTCCAAGCCGGTTGTAGTTCAAAAGGCAGTTTGAAATAAGAGTCCTCCTTGACACATGACTGGATGTTCTGATTAGAATATGTACAGCCTCACGGACGCACGCGGGATAGGAAGCATCCGAGGGATTGGATTGAGCCCCTGATTTGAGTGGGGCAGCTGGGAAGCCACCATCTAACCCGAGGGCAGGTGTCCCACCAGCAGCTTCTCCTTCCCACCCTGCTCCACTGGCCTTCCTGCTCCCTATAAGACGGAACCACCCCTGGGTGGTGTCACGTGTAGAGGATTTAAACAGAGCTCGTCCATTCAAAGGTGACCAAAAGAAATGCTGACGCATAGAAGTCCCCCGGAAGGGGAGTGGGAATCAGGAGGAAGAAGGAAGCCTTACTGTATTTGCACATTGTATCTGGATTTTCAGTGTCTATTCCCACTCTTATCGATGTGATTTTTTTTACACTGAAAAGGCCACTTTCTTCAGTGTATCATATCACCATAACCGGATAGGTTTTTCCTCCTAAAACAAAACAACCCCCCCCACCTTTGGCGAGTAGAATGGATGGTACATTCTTTTAACACTAAAGATAAGCCAACTATTTACCAGCTCAAGATTTTCCTGACTGTTAGAGCTGTGGGGATCACCTTTCCGTGGAATAATGCCTATTTAGTCTCCTAAATCTTTTACGGGTTATCCCAAACAGGATGCCTCTTCCTTTTTCCAGGGCAAGTTAGGAAACTAAGGTTTCCTCACTCTGTTGGGATCGCAATTGATTTGCTCCTTAGCCTGTCTCTGAATTCCTGAAGGAGTTCAACATGGGGCTGATTGGAAAATAGCCTTTTGTTGTGGACACACAGGGCACCACTCACATTTTTTAGTAGAGCCACCAAGGGAGGCAGCATGCCGCAACCAATCAGCCGCTGGATGTGTTGGCAAGGCCCTGCAGCCACGTTGCTCAAGGCCCAAGCTGCCTCCTTCTGGATGAAGGACTTGGGGTGCATCAGGAGCTGGGGCAGCACGTTCAGCATGCCCGCGTCGATGGCCACCTGGGTCTGCTGATCTGTTCCCGTGACGATGTTCCCCATGGTGCGGAGGGAAGGGGTCTGGAAGAACAAGGCTACAGGTGTAATCAAGCGTTGCAAATTTCTGGGAACAGAAGAGGACAATCACACCAGACTCTGCGCATTCCCAAGTGTTCCTCATGCTAGATTCATGGCGCTCTGGAAACCCAGGAATAACGATTAAATCCTTGATCTCTGTTAATTCAGCACATCCATGGCCATTTGCATAATTTAAAGGTACTTGCTAGCCTCTCAATATTTCCAGCTCACGTGAGATAGAGGTCAAGGGATGCCTTTATTAAGAAATAATGCTGCCCCTTTTCGTATCCTTATGGTGGGGAAAAAATCGCTAAATTGATTACAGGGTTTATAATGTGATAACTTCTACCGAGTTTCTCTTTTGCACCAGTGTCAAGTTTCTGTTGTATATTTAATTGGAGCTGATGAGATCCCAATGGCATTTTTTTTTTAATGTATTCACAAACTCCCTCTCAACTCCAAATGTCCCCAGGATGAGTCTGCAATTGGGCTCAAGACACCCATCCCCTGAGGGCTGACTGTGCATATTTTTTGGTTCGCGTGCACTGTAGTGGCTGCCCCCATGCAGATGGTTCTAGAGTTTTCTTAGCCTTTTATGCTGGGTATCTGCTATTTCAGCGAGTCTACGGCCATACCACCCTGAACGCGCCCGATCTCGTCTGCTATTTCAGCGAGAGCTGAAGTAGTGCTACAGGCCAATCACAGCCTCGGCAGGACAGCTCCAAATGAGTTCTATACCCCCCAGGACAAGCAGCTTCTTATAGATATTCTTATACTCTCCTTCTCCCCTATACTATCCTCAAACTAACCTTGACATCCAAGGAATACTATGCAGATCTAGGCATAGATGATCACTAAGGCTGCATAAATATGCAACGTTAGCCACAGAAATCAAAAGGGCCACTCACATTTCAAGGCCTATCTTCAAGAAGCGTATTATGTAAGGGACACGTTTCATATCATAGCAAAGTACTTGAGGTTGGTTTCCTTATTTCATTTTACCTATACTGAAGTAGACTAATAAACTGGGGAAAGGATAAGAGGGAATTTTTTTTTAATACTTGAGTTAAGATATTCAAATGTTACACTGAGCTTTATGTTAATACACATGTGTGTGCACATGCGCACGCACGCATGCACACACACACACACACATACACACACACACTGTATTAGCCAACTTGTTAACATCCATATGCACAGACCCCTAGAAGGAAAGACCACAGAAGAATAGTTTACTGGGTAGAGGGATTATTTAAATTTGGTGCCTGTCTAGATTTGCTAGTTATCAGATTAAGACAGAGTAAGTTATTTAACATCCACTAGGACACTGGGTCAAAACAGATACAAGTCTTTGGCTAGAGAGTAGCAGAGACCTGGGAAATGTAGACAACAAGCTTTGTTCTAGATAAAGTATGAGACCCGACTGTGGAAGACCAGGGCTGGGAGAGGCCCTGGTTCAAGGGAGTATGACTCACACATTCTCCTGTGAAGGCCCAGACAGAGACAGATAGGACTGAGGACATTTACCAAGACATTGAGCTCCGAGCTACTCATGAGCTGAACCAGCCTGGGTAGGACCCCCGTGTTGACCACTTGGCTGATGCGCTCGTTGGAGCCATCAGTGAGGTAGGACAGGGCCCAGCAGGTGTCCGAGAGAATTTCGCTGTCTTGGTGCTGCAGGAGGTGGGACAGGACAGGCAACATCTGCTTCACGGCTTTCACGGAAGGGTAAGGGTTCTTGTTTCGGCACAAGTTGGACAAGGTCCACGTGATGTTCCGTAGAAACGTGATCTGTAACAAGGAGACCGCTTCCAGCATTGGGTGCAAAGGAGGAAAAATGCCAGTGGCTTATGTCCTTGCCATCCCTGATCAATACTATCGACCAGCATGAAGCGAAGCGTTTGAGCTTCACGCAGAATCTGTTCTCGATAGTGATACATGCTAAGAAGACTGAGAATGAGGTTTAGGTTTCATACTCAAATGTTAGGTGGAGGTTTCCTTGTAGTCTTCAAAAAAGTTCCTCCTCGCCTTGACTGAGTTTATGACCTAATTCATTTTTCACTGACGAAACAAAGATGAAGCAGAAGTTACTTGGTCTGCCCATTGGTCAGTCATTCTATTGACATGTGGTAACCACATTCCTGATCTTTGTTGGAGGGTCAGTCCTCCTATCCTACATCTGGATCCCACTTTTGCCTTTGAAGATTATATCCCCATGATCACTTCTTTCCCACCCCTCCCACACTCTGGCACCCTCCACCTCTCTAGCCATCATCCTGCTTCTATTTTTCCAGAGTCCAGTGTCAAGGTCATCTCTATTCACTGTCTACCTTGCAGCTTCCATTTGTTCTTCCACCCTTTCTAGTCTAATTTCTGCCCCTACTTCTTTGCATTGAGTGATGAAATCAGCTTCTTCCAAGCCACCAAATCCAACCGTGTTGTTTCAGCCTAGAGTTGCTGCCCCTTTCAGCCATCTTTAGTACCCCACTTGGAAAAGCTCTTCTTGATACCTCTGACACCAAACCTGCATTCCTCTTGCCAAACTTCTCAGTCATTTGGGCAGACTCTGACTTCTGATTGTCAGAGCCCTCGAGACTTGGTCCCAAGCTCTACTCTAGGTCAGGGGTTGGCAAACTTTTTCTGCAGGAGGTCAGAGAATAAACACATCCAGCTTTATGGGCCATAGGGTCTCTGTTGCAACTAGTCCTCTCTGCCCTTGTAACATTACGAAAGCCACAGGCAGCATGGGTCTAAATAAATGGCAATGGCTGTGTTCCAATAAAACTTTATTTACAAAAGCAAGCAGCTGGCCCCTGCTCTAGTTGATCCTGCCCAGCTGGATGGCGGATGCACACATAGTCATCTGGACCCACATTATCCATCCACCTGACAGTGCTGCAGTGGTGCCTCTTACTCGCTTCAACTTGATATGTTTAACTAATGCTGATTCCTTTGTCCCCTCCATCCTCCCCATTTCTCCAGGAGAACAACCTAACCTGAAACCAGAGGGCATTCTTCCTTCTTCCTATCCCCCGTGTCCAGTATGGCGGCATCCCAGCTCCCTCTGATCTCACTTTACCAGTAGCCAGAAGGGTCTTCCCAAATATCAGATCACTTCACTTCCTGCTTGCCTCTGCCAGCAAGTGGATGTCTAAGTCCTTCACCCCACTTGTCATCTTGCTCTGCTCTCTCCTTGCAAACTCCCTGGTCATGCCAGCCTCTTACTCGTCCCACCATGTCAGGTTATCTCCCGCCCTGAGGGATGGGTATTCCCTGGGATTTTAGAAACTACCTTACCTTCATTTTTGTTTGGGGAAAATCTAGAACCAACATTCACCCAAGGGGGTTCCCTGTTGTTGCCACATCAATCAATTGGACTCTAAGGTTCAAACCTAGACCCAGTACCTAGGGGCAGAACTGGTGACCCATTAACTCTTGTCTGTGCCCCATGAATGGGTTCCCAGGATTGAAAGCTTAGAAAAACTTTAATGGACCTCTTCCAATGTTGCCTGAAGAAAAATTAGCACTATAGCCCTTGGGGCCAAATGAGAATCCATCTCTGCCCAATGTGATATTTAGTCCTGGGCCTTACTTCTAACTGCTGTCCTCAGGGGCAAGGCAGCAACCTCATGACCTAGCATTGACTTGAAAGTACTCCCCCAATTTCAGAAACTTGTTACCTAGTTAGTTTTTCTACTTTAAAGATACTTACTGGTATGGTTGATGAAACGAGGGCCAGCAGATATGGAATAGCATTGCTCGAGATAACGAGATCTCTGAATTCTGGGCCATCACCTACAAATAGATAAAAATGTGACATTCAGGGGACACCTAGGTGGCTCAGTCAGTTAAGTGTCTGCCTTCAGCTCAGGATATGATCCTGAAGTCCCAGGATGGAGTCCCTGGATTTAGCCTCGAATCGGGCTCCCAGCTCAGCAGGGAGTCTGCTTCTACCTCTGCCCTTTACCCTGCTCATGGTCTCTTGCTTGCTCACTCTCTTTCTCTCAAATAAATAAAACCTTTAAAAAAAATTTTTTTTAAAAGAATGTGATATTCGGGGCGCCTGGGTGGCTCAGTGGCTTAAGCCTCTGCCTTCAGCTCAGGTCATGATCTCAGGATCCTGGGATCGAGCCCAGCATTGGGCTCTCTGCTCAGTGGGGAGCCTGCTTCCCCTCTCTCTCTGCCTACTTATGATCTCCCTCCTCTGTCAAGTAAATAAAATGAATCTTTAAAGTTTTAAAAAAAAAAAAAAAGAATGTGACATTCAAGGGGAGCCTGGGTGGCTCAGTGGGTTAGGCCTCTGCCTTCGGCTCAGATTATGATCCCAAGGTCCTGGGATCGAGCCCCGCATCAGGCTCTCTGCTCGGCGGTGAGCCTGCTTCCTCCTCTCTCTCTGCCTGCCTCTCTCCCTACTTGTGATCTCTGTCTGTCGAATAAATGAATAAAATCTTAAAAAAAAAAAAAAGAATATGACATTCAAACAGGGAGCAAAAATAATTCTGAGCTAAATGACTAATTCTCTAAAACCCTGTGTAAAGGGTGAGAAGCCAAAACACATCCCCGGGCTAGACAAGTACATAGCATAGCCATGAACTAGATCCTGGGTCCCCATCATGTCAGTTGGGTAGACAGGCCAGGTGGGAGGAGCAGACACCACACAGCAGCAGTCTGTGGACACATGAAGGAGTCAGCCAATGGGTCCAGGAAGTGCCCTTGAGACTCTAAATGCTGGTGGCACTTCACAACACAGATCTCAGGAAGATGAAGGCTATTTCAGGCCAAATCGTCTTTCCAGGAGACTTCGGCATGGGGTGGAATCTTCCGAATGCAGCTCAGAACCTAGCCTGGGAGGTGGGTCAATGCTAGCTACCTGCTGTCTGCTTCTCAGGTGAGAAAACTGATTTGAGACCTTAGCAGTCTCCATTTTTATTTTTTTAATAAAGATTTTTATTTATTTATCTGACAGAGAGAGATCACAAGTAGACAGAGAGGCAGGCAGAGAGAGAGAGAGAGAGAGAAGCAGGCCCCCTGCTGAGCAGAGAGCCCGACACGGGGCTAGATCTCAGGACCCTGAGATCATGACCTGAGCCGAAGGCAGCAGCTCAACCCACTGAGCCACCAGGTGCCCCTCCATTTTTAATTCTTCAACCATTAAGGTGCCTGGGTGGCTCAGTGGGTTAAAGCCTCTGCCTTCAGCTCAGGTCATGTTCCCAGGGTCCTGGGATCAAGCCCCACATCAGGCTCTCCATAGAGGGAGCCTGCTTCCTCCCCCCTCTCTCTCTGCCTGCCTCTCTGCCTACTTGTGATCTCTATCTGTCAAATAAATAATAAAATCTTTAATTCTTCAACCACCAAGGCAAGGCATAGGTTACTTTAAATCACCCAATTTTGCCTCTTCTTTACTGAACCAAGCAAAATGAGGGACAAAGTCTCTGTAATAGGTGCTTCCTTTCTGCAAGCATTTAACAAGCAGACTTATTTTATATTCTGTATTTGCTAATCCCAGTATCTGAAGTCCTTGGAGGTCTAATCATACTGTTTGTTTCTGCTGACTCCGTCATGGTGGGTTGTTGATTCTCTGAACTTGAAACTGCTAATATTTGATTGATCATAATTTATCAAAATCCTGAGGGACCCAATTGAGTTCATATGCCCCCAGGAGCTTTGTATTTATTTTCAGCCAGGAATCCTGGAGCTTCCAAACCTACAGCACTGACTCTTCATTTTATGCTTTCCTGGACCATGTAGGGAATACAGCATCAAGCCCCAAATTCACGAGGCCATAGTAGGGTTGTCTTTACAGGACAGACTTTTACCCCACATTGAGCAAACACTTTTCTGGTCTGTTCCCTTGGCAACTCTCGCCAGAGGTAGAATTCTTTCAGGCTTCTGGGTGATGCAAGGGTCTGTCCTAAGTACTGCACAGGTCAAAGACTTGTCTTTGGTTCACGAAGCCATTAAGACCTGAGGCTGTAGGACCACAGTATTGACAGATGTCACCAGGCAGCCCATAGCTTTAGTACACACTGCATTATCTATCTGGTCATCGCTTTAATTCAGAGTCAGACTCTGAACCTAACTCTGGATTTTGGAAAAGCCTGCCATACTCTTCCCAGCATTTCTAAATATTTATACTGAGAATATCAAATCTTTATGCTGCCCAAAGAACCCCCATAGCATGCCAGATGGCTGCCCACTGGTTTCCTCCCCATGCTGAGGAGAGAGTCTCACCTGCGATATTACCAAGAGCCCACACCGCCTGTTCGCACACAGTCATGTGGGGGGAAGACAGGAGCTCAACCAAAGGTGGGATGGCCCCACCTTCCACAACAGCTTGAGTCTGCTCTGAAGTCCCAGAAGCGATGTTGGTCAGAGCCCAGGCTGCCTCAAACTGCAAGCAGGGGTGAGGTGACAACTTCAGGAACTCCACCAGCCTGGGGATGAGGCCTGCTTCAACAATCAATTTTAGAGGAGGGTTCTTTTCTTGGGACAGCATTTTCCTTTGCAAAAAAAAGGGGGGGGGATATAATGACAAGTCATATGAGGCCGATATTAAGAATCTCCTTTATAAACATTCCTGACATTCCTAGCTATCAAATGAGACTAACATCTGGGCCAGAGCTCCTTAATATTCTAAAGTCCAACCTATAGCACTTTGCAGTGACAAAGCAACATTTTTCCCTTTAGGTATTATCTATGAGTGGAGATTCCTATAGAGGCCAATTTAAATTAAGCAATTCATCTCTGACAACACTTGCATATCTTAAGTTGTTCTCAAGGACAGTGTAGAGAAACAATTTAGTCTTGCTTTTGAATGGACTCGCCTCTTATATCATGTGGGCATTCTGCCAGGGCCACGAAACCAAATAGGCCACTGGAACTCATTTCTAGCTAGGAATTTATAAACCACAGAAGTCTGTTTGGCAGTACCTGGCTGCCTGGGTGGCCTGGAAACACAGGTCTGGATCTGAGGCATTCACGCCACTGATGATTTCTTGCAGGGTGAGGCTGACCTGCACAGACACACATTGAGGTCAGAGTCGTTTCCCACAGGAACCATGAAGGTCATCTAGTCCAGCCATCTATCTGATTAGAACAGGCTGGCTTGGACAGTATCTCCCAACATGTACGTTGGTCTACATTAGGGGAGAGAAGAACACTTGGTGGTCTTGTAAGTCTCATGGATCTGTGGGACACTCCCCGTGTTCTGGGGAAGGGTTAATTCCTATCATCACTTGGATCCCCAGCACCTTTTCATCCCGTACGGTAAGAACATGTTAGGGATGACCAGCAAAAATAGCAGAGGAAGGACTTCCAAAATTCTCTCCTCCATAAAAACAAGAAAACCTACACAAGTAGATCAACCTTCCAAACTCTAGAAATGGACTAAAGGCTTGTAGCCATTTGTTTTCTTTGAGCCAAAAAGAGATTGTTCAAGAAAAACAGCTAATCTCAGGAAGAAGGATTCTAGGAAAAAAAGTGCATCAACGTATGAACGGGATTATATATCATGACCAACTAGAATTTAATCCAGAAAGGCAAGGGCTGTTCAACATATGAATATCAGTATAGTAGGTCATAGTAATAGGATATAGGGGGAAAAGCACATAATCATCTCAGAAAATTCAGGATAAGCATTTAACAAAATTCAGGCACACTTCCATGAAAATAAACATTCACCAAGCTGGAAATAAAAGGCAATTTCCTCAACCTGATAAAGCCATCTAATAAAACCCCAAACAGCTAGTGCCATACTTAATGGTAAAAGAGAAAGTTTCCCCTTCAGATCAAGAACAAGACAAGGATGTCCACTCTTGTTATTCAACATCATATTGGAAGTTCTAGACAGATGAATTAGGTAAGAAGAAAAGAAGTCATCCAGATTGGAAAAAGAAATAAAATTATTGCTATTGGCAAAATTCTAGAACTTGTATATGGAGGATTAAGGAATTGCCCCCCACCCACACACACACACAAATAGAGGTTCAGGTAGTTTTCAGGATTAACATATGAAAATCACTTGTGTTTCTATATACTAGCAATGAACAATCCAAAGTTGAAATTAAGAAAATTTTATTTTCAATGACATCAAAAAGAATAAAATGCTTTGGAACAAATTTAACAAAACTACATGACTTAAATGCTGAAACTATAAAAATATTAATTTATTAGATCCCCTCTAATAAATACCCATGACCATGAATTGGAAGACTTAACATTGTCAAGATGGGAATATTCTTATAAACTGAATATTATAAGAGGCGTGCCTGGGTGGCTCAGTGGGTTAATCCTCTACCTTCGGCTCAGGTCATGGTCTCAGGGTCCTGGGATGGAGCCCTGCATCAGGCTCTCTGCTCAGCAGGGAGCCTGCTTCCCCCTCTCTCTCTGCATGCCTCTCTGCTTACTTGTGATCTCTCTCTGCCAAATAAATAAATAAAATCTTTAAAAATAAATAAAATAAAATAAAATTCATATGGAAATGCAAGAGATCCCAAATAGCCAAAATAATCTTGAAAAAGAACATTATTCTTGGTTGGAAGATACTTCCCAATTTCAAAACCTACTACAAAGCAATCAAGTCTGTGTTGTGCTGACATAGGAGAAACATATTGATCAATGGAAAAGAACCCAGAGTCCACAAATAAACTCTCACATTTATGGTCAACTGACGTTAGACAAGGGTTTTAAGACCATTCAGTGGGAGAGAGGATGGCATCATAAGGCATGTAGGACAATGAAGTTGGACCCCTACTCACACCATTTACAAAAATTTACTCAAAATGGATAAAAAAATCTAAGCATTAAGCTAAAATCATTAAACTCTTAGAAGGAAACTTAGACATAAATCTTTGTGACCTTGGAGCACTCAAAAGAGTCTTAAATAGGATACCTAAATCACAAACAACCAAAGACAATTGAAGACAAATGGAGCAGTTACAAAATTTAAAGCTTCCATGCTCCAAGGATTCTACCAAGAAAATAAAAAGACAATCCACAGAATAAGAGGAAATATTTGCAAATCATATATCTGGTAAGGGTCTAGTCTCCAGAGTAGACAGTATAAAGAACTCTTACAACTCAACGATAGGACAAATTACTCAAGTTTAAAAATCAGCAAAGCATTTGAATGGACATGTCTCCAAAGAGATCTACAAATAGCCAATAAGCGCATCAAAAAATTATCATTAGGAAAACATATCGTTAGGAAAACATATCAAAAGTGTAACCATATAGCCCTTTGAACCCACTAGATGGCTATAATCCGAAAGCAGACAACAACAAGCGTTGGCAAGAAGGTCAGAATGTACAAAGGTACAGCTACTTTGGAAAATAGCCTGGCTACCTATTTGTTTCCTATTGTTACTGTAAAAATCACCACAAATTTAGTGGCTTCAAACAAAATATTCTCTTATAGTTCTGGAGATCAGAAATTCATAATCAGTTTCACTGGACTAAAGGCAGGTCTGGCTCCTCCTGGAGGCTCTAAGGGAAGAATCGGTCTCCTTCCTTTGTTCAGCTTCTGGTGGGGCCACCTCCGTTCCTTGGCTTGTGACCCTCTCCTTCCATCTTCAAAGCACAACATATTAATCTCTGCTTCTGTGGTCCTCTCACATTCTGCTCTAACTTGTCCTTCATCCTTATTGTAAGGACTGATGTGATTACACTGGGCCCATCCAGCTAATCCAGAATAATCTCCCTTTTCAAGATCCTTCACTTAGTCCTACCTACAAAGTACCCTTTGTCACACAAGGTAACATTTACAGGCTCTGGGGATTGGGAGATAGAGCTATTTGGGGAGGGGCATTATTCAGTGTACCATAAGCAGTTCCTCAAATAGTTAAAACGGGGTGATCATAGGATGCAGCCATTCTACTCCTAGGTATACTCAACAGAATTGAAAACACGTCCACTCAAATACTTGAGCACAAAGCAGCGTTAATTCATAATAGCCAGAAAGCGGAAATACAAACCCACTGACCAATGAATGAATAAACAAAATGTGGTATATCCGTACAATGAAGATTTTTTTTTTAAGATTTTTTTTATTATTTGAGAAAAAGAGAAAGAGAGCACAAGATGGGGAGGGACAGAGAGAGACACAGACTCCCTGCTGAGCAGGGAGCCCAATGCGGGATTCGATCTTGGGACTCCAGGATCATGATCGAAGCCAAAGGCAGTTGCTTAAACAACTGAGCCCCCCAGGTGCCCCCATATGATGAAGTATTAATCCTCTATAAAAGGGATAAAGTACCAACAGATGTTACAACATGGACAAACCTTGAAGACATTACTCTGAGTGAAAAAGCACATATGGCAACTTAGAGATTGTGTACAACCATTCTCTTTGATGACCACAGTGCAGCATTGGATCCACTTGCCGGACTGAACTCATCTCTGTCCCATAAGAGTCCCGACCGCAGTCAGGTGCAATGATGCACGTGGATGGCTAAGATGGGACACAGATGGTGGCAGATCACAAAAGGCATGTAGAAACAAGGCCACTGGAGTCAAAGAAGAGAAATTCCCCCATCAGGACATTCCAGAAAAGATCTGAAAAACAATGTTGGCCTGCAAGTCAACCCAGAACTTACAATGAGGGAGGTTGGGGTGGAGGGTGAATGGAAAATAGAGGACAGCATTCAGGTCCCAGACAAGACTTCATGTTTAGCGACTGGATTCTTCTAACTGAGAAAGAACATTTGTAACCCCTCATTTCCTATTTTGGCCCAAGTGGTAGCAAGTGAATTTCCATTAGAAGCAGCACCTTGTGTACTGCTCAGAACATCGATCTCAGATCAGTCACAAGCCTAACAGCCTTCAGCTTTCCGAAACCCACCAGTTCAGCTCGAGTCATCTCTTCACCCCTCTCTCCTCAAAGACCCTCCATTAGAGCTCGCAAGTGCTGAATCTATTCCACATTTTCCAGCCAGAGAAACTTGCTAAGGATGTATTTCACACCCAACTGTCCTGAACACCACATTCCCAACGTACCCCTTTGGTTAGCTCTCCAGAAGCTGGTTCAGGGGAGAAAATGGTGATATTTCTTCTCTTTAAGGCCTGCTCATCTTTCTTGGCCTTGCGGAGTTCCAGGCTGACTGCCATGCGCTGGTGCCGCCGGATCTAGTGAGGAAAAGAAAGAACTGGAGCCCTTAGAGAGCGGGGAAGTCAGGTTCTCACTACATTTCGCTTTTAGCGCACACTTCAAAGTGTTGGATGTCACTTTTACAGATACAACAGGCTGGAAGAGTTAAGATCACACAGTAAATAGTCTCAGCATGGTGTACCTCTTCCACTTTCTCCTACTATACCATGTCCCCCAAAATTGTCAACCTTCTTCCCAAAGTGAGGGAAGCCTACCTATAGTTTTGGCAGGCCAGGATGCTCTCGGCTATAGAGCCATCTGAGCAAAGCATCCCATCGCCCCAAGTCTGAGCCCATCTTCCCCAGCACTGATTAGTCCCTGAGGAGCAGGTCTGGGCCTCCCAATTGTGGGGATCCAGGTGGAGCTGGGGGTCTATGAAGTCTAAGAAGACATGCCCCACATGACCCTGACCATTTTCATCATTAGGTATCCATCTACAGTTCATTCAAGCCTTGATCCAGTCCAATCCCAGGGGTTTTACTTGGAGGCCAGACCGAGGGAGATTATAGTTAAAAACAAAACAAGTGGCGCCTGGGTGGCTCAGTGGGTTTAGCCTCTGCCTTTGGCTTGGGTCATGATCTCAGGGCCCTGGGATTGAGCCCCGCATCGGGCTCTCTGCTCAGCAGGGAGCCTGTTTCCCCCTCTCTCTCTGTCTGCTGTTCTGCCTACTTGTGATCTCCCTCTCTCTGTCAAATAAATAAATAAAATCTTAAAAAAAAAAAAAGATACACCCTTTTTCCTGGATCAGAAGAAACGCAGACATTATTAGCATTGAGAATCCTGGGGGGAATGATCTCTCTTTTTTTTTTTTAAGATTTTATTTATTTATTTGATAGAGAGAGATCACAAGTAGGCAAAGAGGCAGGGAGAGAGAGTGAAAAGGAAGCAGGCTCCCCGGTGAGCAGAGAGCCTGACGTGGGACTCAATCCCAGGACCCCAGAATCACGACCTGAGCCGAAGGCAGCGGCTTAACCCGCTGAGCCACCCAGGCGCCCAATGATCTCTTCTTTAGATCTCTATTTTTGCCATATATGCTTTGTCGTCCCCATGTCCTGATCCTTCACTCCATTTTTTTTTTTAAGAGGAGTGTGCACGTGCTTGAGCATACACGCTCCTGAGCAGGCGAAGGGCAGAAGAGGGCAGAAGGAGAGGGAGAGACTCTCAAGCAGGGTCCATCCTCTGTGCAGAGCCACTGGGGCTCACTATCACCACCCTGAGATCACCTCCTGAGCCAAAATCCAGAGCTGGATGCTAAACCGACTGCTCCACCCAGGCGCCCCCAACCCCACCCCACTCTGATGCATTTCGACCATGAGACTTTCACTGCACGGCTCCTCCACAGACTGAAGCGGTGGCTGGGTACTCACAGACGCATCTTTGCCCCGGTACTTGAATTTTCTCAGCCTCCCTTCTGGAGCGTCTAAAGTCGGCATATTGACGGGAAGCAGTAATTCACCTGCAGGTAAGACAGTTGCCAGGAGACGGTCAGTGCCCAGCATGTGGGTGCCTAGGTCATCAGCCGTCCTTGCTGTAAGCCCTGGAAGGTTTCACAGTGGGTAGGTGAGCAGATGCGAGAAGTCCGCTTCCATAGGCATCACCACACTGGCTCAAGAGGCAACGAGCTCCATGGGAACCAGAGGAGACCAGCCCTGGGCGGCAGGAGTGAGGGCTACCTTTTGGAGGCAATTCAGCTTCAACCGGGACTTTGATGGCTTGGGTAGGTTGGAAGGAAAGCACAGAGCCCTTTTCTTGTTTGTGCATCCTCCTCCCTCTCCCCGCAAGGACAATGAGGTCATGTACATCTTAGGTACGATTCCCCAGCCCTTTCACAGTGCATGACATATAGTAAGTAGGTACTCAAGTATTTGTGGGAGGAGGGTGGTGGGTCATAGGGCACAAAGGGAGCCGGTCCCTAATTAGAGGAGGTTATTCAAATCAGGCCACATTTTAACTTTCTATCAGGCAGCGGGGAATGGCATTTCTTACGAGGGTGCAAGGAGTACCCATCTGTTTCCAAGTACACAGGCTGAGCCAAATTACACTGCAGAGACGAGAAAACTGGATAAAGACAACCAGAGTCTATTGACTCTATTCTTGAGTGTAGAACAGCTGGGAATGATTTCGGGAGGAAAGACGCATTTAGACACATCAATTCGGATGGGACAGTGTAGACAAGTGGGAGGCTTCCAGAAGTAGAGAGCCAAGACTGAGGTCTTAAGAAGAGAGATGAACTCTGTGAGAGAACAGAACATGAGCTCAGTCTTGGTGACATTCCCTACTGGGCCCAGAAGAATGAAGAACCAACAAGGGGCGAGGAAAAAGAAGGGAATTTGAGTCAGAACAAAAGAATGATAATGTCCAAGGCATTGGCGGTAACAGCAGCTACCAGGCTGAGCACAAGTCCCTAAACTAAGTGCCACCAGCCGCCCATAGCTGGATGGAGCCAGTGTGCTGAGCCTCAGAGCGGAGTCATAAGCACCTCAGGCCAGAGAGTAACCAGGTCCTATACTTCCATCTACCTTTAAGTAACCTCAAAATCTGCTTTGTAAGGAAGTAAAGTTGCTTTTCAGGACTACAAGGTAAACCAGAACACCGTTTTTTAATTTTAATTTTCTTTTTAATTTTAAGTAGGCTCTGTACCACGCCCAGCATTGCTTGAACTCCCAACCCGGAGATCAAGAGTCACATGCTCTACTGACTGAAACAGCCAGCTTCCCCCCGGACATCCTTTAAAAAAAGCCCGGGTGGCTCATTTGGTTAAGTGACTGCTTTCGGCTCAGGTCATGATTCTGGTCATGAGTCAGAACACGAGTCCCCAGATTGAGTCCCGGATCAGACTCCCTGCTCAGTGAAGTCTGCTCTCCCTCTGACCCACCCCCTTCTCATGCTCTCTCTCTCTTACTCTCTTTCAAATAAATAAATAAATAGTTTAAAGAAAACAAAAAAGGGGCACTGGGGTGGCTCAGTTGGTTAAGCATCTGCCTTTAGTTCAGGTCATGATCCCAGGGTCCTGGAATGGAGCCCTGCGTTGGGCTCCCTGCTCAGCAGGAAGCCTGCTTCTCCTTCTCCCACTCCCCCTGCTTGTGTTCTCTGTCTCACTGTGTCTCTGCCAAATAAATAAAATCTTTTAAAAATAAAAAATTTAAAAAAAACACACAATAAAACCAGCTCAAGAGTTTTCTATTTGCTATAATAACCGGAGTCAAGAGAGTTATCAGCTTGGAGTAGAGATTTAGGTTGGAGTGAGGAGCTATACCCTCCATCTCCGAGAGATAAGGCACATGGCATGTTCTTGGTCTGGAGGAGAGTAGTTCGGTTCAGGGAGCTCGGTTCAGGGAGCAATTGGCAAAACACATTTATCACATGCCAGGAATGTCAGACATCTGGGATTAAATGAAGCAACATTAACAGTAAAGTGGGGTTGGGGTGCCTGGGTGGCTCAGTCGGTTAAGCAACTGACTCAATTTGGGCTCAGGTCTTGATCTTGGGGTCATGATTTCAGCCCCACTTTGGGCTCCATGCTCTGTGGGGAATCTGCTTAGGATTCTCTTTCCCTCTGCCCCTCCCCCCACTCCCACACACTCTCTCATGTGTGCGTGCTCCAAAATAAATAAAATCTCTAAAAAAAAAATAGTAAGGTAGAGATAGTCCCATTTTACAGATGGGGAAACCATCTCAGAGGTCACTTCCTGAGGAAGCCCAGAGTGCCCACAGCTGTCAGGCATCAGCGTCAGGACTTCAGCCTAGATCTGACTCCTGTGTCCATGGTTGGGATCGCACGCTTTGCTGCCAACAGGCTGTAAGGAGTTCTGATGAGGAAAACGAGTCATCCCCATGGGTGGAACTTAAGACATGGAGGAGGTATTGGAAATAGGAAAGCACAAGCAAGGGAGGCCATTTCTGAAATATCTGCCAATGCAATGCCACTCCATTGCTGTCTCAGTGTCCATGAGACCCTCTGAATATGCCTCTGTATGAGGCCAGTTTGGTACTAGGGGCTGAAACACTTTGGTTTCTGACCCAAGGCAGTGCCTGGCTCCAGGACTATTCCACAAGAACCATTCATCCTTTGGCCACAGCCCAGAACGTAGGGCCATTAGGGAAACTGGAAGTGGAACCGGGGGTTCTTCCCTCAAATATCAAGTATGGCACAAGCAGAAAAAAGGTCATCTTCAGAGGGAACGGGTCCTCCCCCTGAACCACCCCTTCCCCGGGGACACCTTGAAGGAAGAGTTTGAAAGTCACAGATGTAGCCAAACCACTCGTTTGGGGACAGTCTGCAAAACGACTTCTTTTGGCTTTCACAGGTTTCTCTCGTCACAGCTCAGAGTGTGCTTCCTTCCCCTCACATTGCTATTTGTGGCATCCAGAAGAACCACTACCCTGTCACCCTTCACCAGTGGCACGAAAGAGCCAAGCTGGAGGCTTTGAGTTAGGCACAAGATCAAAGCCAGAACCTTTCGTCATCAGCTCCCAGAGTCTGAGATCCGAAGAAAGCCAAACTGTTCTTTAGGCAAACAGCACCAACTTAAGGGCTTTATTTACACACACAGCTAGGCCCAGGCCAGCTCTACTCCACCCCACCACCCCACCCCCGCATTCTAGGGGACCCCCACCCTAGGAGCATCAGGTGGAGAGTCCCGCCAAGGGCCCCCGGCTATACTCATGGTCTTCCAGGCTCTAAACTAGGGACTCTAAAGTTTTGTTCATGGCACTGAGTCACTTTGGAGCATTACAGGCCATTTTTAAAATACTTTCCTAGACTTAGCCAAGCTTTGACTGTTAGCATCTTTCAAGAACTGAGAACGGTTTTAAATTAAGATCGAAATCATCCAAGAGTTGGCTTCTAGAATGGAGTATTTCTCTGATTTTACATTAACACACACTCATGGTGTAGACAGTTTAATACCTCAGAAATGTATTGAGCATTAACTCCCATAACCTACCCTCCTCCAAGTTAGCCTTTAAAAATTCACCCACCCTCCGGGGCTAATTATAGAAGGGGAATTTCATAGACATGGTTTGGCCACACATTTCTCCACTTGCTTATACTATGGACTTTTTTTTTTTTTTTCCAAGATTTAAGTAATCTCTATGCCCAATGTGGGTCTTGAACTCACAACCCTGAGATCAAGAATCACATGCTCTACCCACTGAGCGAGCCAGGAGCCCCCACTATGGATATGTTTTGATGTCAGAATGCTCAGATCTACATCCCTAACAGCCACTTCCTCAAACTCAGTGGGATTTAAGGTAAAACGACAAATGGGGTTGCAGTGAGAGTCATTCCCCAGGAAGACCCACTGACCTCACCCCCAGTGTGCACGGGTCAGTAAGTAGGAGCAGCTGGGGCAGGAGTACTGGGAAGAAGAAGCAACCATGGGAGCGTGGAGGCCTGGGGGGGGGGGCGGTTGCCATGGGGTGGCAGAGACCCCACCTTGGCACTCATGGGGCTTTACCAACATGGACAAGACGTGTCCAGACCCTAGGTTTGATGGAGGGAGACACATAGGCGTCAGGTGTCCCTCCAAGTCTCACACTGGCCCAGAGGGGAAGCAGAGGTCACAGAGGTCACAGCAAGAAAGGACAAAGGAACCCACGCCCTCTTCCCAGTGCTCCTACCTCAGGGTTTGGGAATGCTCTAGGAGGGGGTAGAACCAGCCGGGGTTGAGTCCCGTGGGTGAACATGTCCCAGGGGTTATTTCAGGGAGAGGGAACACAGGTAAAGGTGCAGACACATTGATCTATAGGCTGCTGTATGGTCAGGCTCCCCGGACCCTGCCAGTCCCCCTCTGGGCTCTGCAGAGTAAACAGACACCCAGCCATTGCCACATCCTCCTTACCCACCCAGAAAACAAGCCAAGCACCACTTAGCACAATTTCATTAAACTGAGACTGATTTCAACAAGGAGAGACGCAGCCTAGGCCCTCTGGAAGCTGTCCCTCTGAGTAGGCCACTGACTTTTGCCACGGTGGGGGTGAGGCAAGACAACAGCAGCCTCACCCAATCCCCCCGAGCAAGACTAGGAGTCTCGTCGATAACCAGACAGAGGAATCTGGGAGGACACGGCCACATTGAGAGCCCCCGGCACCCACCCACCCACCACTCACCTGGAAGAGAGCCACAGCCTCCAGCCCCCTGACCGGCCTTAAATGCCCTCAGAAGGCAGCAGGTGTTCTGGGGCATTTGACCCTTCCTCCCAGGGTTGGTCTCTGACCAAAATCAATGGATCTTAACTCTAGGTGCAGATTGGAAGCACCCAGGGAGCTCTGAGCTGCCGGCCGCCAAGTCCCTAGACCTGAGGCTGATTGAGTTGGTCCAGGGGGAGGCCCTGATCTCCAGCTGCTTCTCATGTCCAGAAGAGGCACAGAGAGGAGCCTCAGGGTTGCCATGGACCTTCGGCCTCAGCAGCTGCAGCCTCCCTCAGGGAAGGGGTTTGCGTGCTGGGCATTTAAGTTTTCTGGGATCTGGCTGGACTGGCCTCCTCCTAAAACTGGAGTATTGGGATTAATGCTGCCATGCAACGGTTGGCAAATGTTTATTCCCAAGGCAGGGAGGGAGACTGGATGGTGGTAAGAATGGGCTGGCTTTGTATCAAAATAGAAACTGAAATAAAATTTCGCATATTATTCAACTGGGGCACCTGGGTGGCTCAAGGCATCCAACGCTTGAACTCAGCGTTGTGAATTCAAGCCCTACATTAGGCATGGAGGCTAGTCTTAAAAAAAAAAAAAAAAAAAAAAAAAAGTTAAAGGGCATATGCTTCTAGAAATTTTGGGGCCCCGGGCTGGCTCAGTCTGTGGAGCGTGCAACTCTTGATCTCAGGCTTTGCAGGTTTGAGCTCCATGTTAGATGTAGAGATTATTATTTTTTTAAAAGATTTTATTTATTTATTTGACAGAGGGAGGGATCACAAGTAGGCAGAGAGGCAGGCAGAGAAAGAGGAAGGGAAGTAAGCTCCTAACTGAGCAGATAGCACAATGCGGGACTCAATCCCAGGACCCTGAGACCATGACCTGAGCTGAAGGCAAAGGCTTTAACCCACTGATACCCCTAAGTGCCCGATGTGGAGATTATTTAAAAAAAAAAAAAAAAAAAAGCACAAGTATTTATCGAATCCTGACCATGGGCCAGGCCCTGATTCTGCAACAGTGATAGGATGACCTGGTCCCTGTCCTTCCATCAGAAGCAGAGATGGGCCCTCCCAGCAGAGCGGGAGCAGGACCACAAAGGGACAACGCAGAGCAAGGGAGGTCAGGGAGGGCTTCCAAGAGGAGGTGGTGCCAGAACCAAGTCCTTGGGAAAAGCAGGAATTAGCAGGTGAAAAATTGTGAGAAAAACGCTCCAGGCTGAAGAAACAGCATAGGAAAAGGCACTGAAACAAGAAAAGTGGTCATGGTTCTCCTGGGAACAGAGGCCATTCAGCACTGCCAGAGGGTGGGGCGCCTGGGTGGCTCAGTAGGTTAAGCGGCTGCCTTTGGCTCAGGTCATGATCTCAGGGTCCTGGGATCAAATCCTGCATTGGGCTCCTTGCTCAGCAGAGAGCCTACTTCACTCTCTGCTGCTTTCCCCTGCTTCTGCACACGCTCACACTCTAACAAACTCAAACAAATAAGTAAAATCTTAAAAAAAAAAAAAAAAAAAAGATTGCCAGAGGGAGGACAGTGTTAGGTGCCAGTAAAGGTGACCCGGTGTGTAGGGGTAGGGCAGTGGGAGCCATCCACCCTGATCCAGGCACTGAGGGCTTGTACTGTCTATAGGGATTTGAAACCAATGATAAAACCAAGTACAAGTTTAGCGTCTTTTATCACCATGAGCCAGGAATTCTGCAGTGCCGGTGAGCTGCACCCCACCTTGTTAACTCACTCTGAAAGTGGGCTCCCACCCCGAGAGCAGGGGGAAGCCCACCCCAAGGCTTCAACAGTGCTCCTATTTGCATTGTTCTTTCCTTTTTTTTTTTTTTAAGATTTTATTTATTTATTTGACAGACAGAGATCACAGGTAGGCAGAGAGGCAGGCAGAGAGAGGAGAAAGCAGGCTCCCTGCTGAGCAGACAGCCCGATGCGGGGCTCGATCCCATGACCCTGGGATCATGACCTGAGCTGAAGGTAGAGGCTTTAACCCACTGAGCCACCCAGCCGCCCCTGTTTTTGCCTTTTTATTATGGAAAGCTCCAAATCTATAAAAGCTGGGAGAACAAACAAATCCTCAAGTACCGGCCACCCAGGTCCTGCAATTGCCACCACCATCTTAATTCTTCTCCTGCCACCTTTCAAACTTTGAATTTGTTGATATTTATTGGTGTGTGTGTGTGTGTGTGTATTTAAGATTTTATTTATTTATTAGAGAGAGTGTGTGTACGAGCAGGGGGAAGGACCAGCGAGAGGGAGAAGCGGGCTCCCCCGCTGTGCAGGGAGCCTGACACAGGACTCAATCCCAGGACCCTGAGATCAGGAACTGAGCCGGTCCATCAAGGCACCCTGTTAGTTCTGTGTTTTAAAGGAAATAGAATTCTATTACTTCACCCATAACTACTCAGAATGAATCTCTCACACATAAAGACAAAAAACTAAAATGAAAATACCACGATCCCTCCTCACGAAATCCACAACCGTTCTTCCTGTGTCACTTAAGAATATCTAGGTTAGCCTTGTGGAGATGACAGGCAGATTCTTTCCGGGGCGGGGCCAGGGGGAGGAGGGGCAGACAGGGGGAGAAGGTGGGTGGTGGTGGCGGCAGAGGGAGTGGAGAGAGGAAGGTTGGACTCCACGACACCCTGGTTCCTGGAGGCGAGGGTTGGGGAGAAGTTGGGTTCTGAGTGAGTAAAGCACGGAGCTCCGGGGTGGGACCCTCACATCCAGGGGCCTGGAGGACACCAAGGTGGGGGTGCAGCAGAGACCAGTCGGTGCAGAGCTGGGGCAGGACTCTGTGACCCACTGGCAGTGGTGGTGGGTGACAATGACAGAGACACATAAACTGCTTTGTAGTTTCAAACAGAGGAGGTCAGTGAGTGGTGTTGTCAGAAGAGAGGGCATTCAGGATGACATAAAGGAGGCCTGAACTTGTGGGATCCAAGGCCATCAGGGGGACTGGCCCAGGCCCCCCGTTCTGCCCAGTCCCCCTGCACCTAAGTCCCCTTTCCCTCATCATCCCTATCCCTGAACTGGCTGTGTCCCTTCCCCTTTGGGCTTTTCTGGGGGCGTGTGCCTGCACGCATGCACATACACACGCACAGCTAGAGGGATCCCTTGGACATGGAGCTCACGTTATACCACTTTGCAGCTCAAACACTTCAGTGCTCCCAACATGCCCACAATCGCCTTAGAGGCCCCCTGCACTGCCTCGCCCCGCATGCAGTTCCTTCTGGCCTCGCTCCCACCACGGTCCTACTCTAGACACTCCAGCCTCCACGTTGCCCCTCAAATGCTTCAGGCCCATGCTGGCCTCAGGGCCTTTGTACCCGCTGTTCCCTATGCCTCCCTCACTTCCTTCAGGTCTTAGTTTTTGGAGACCATTCCTGGTCACCATGTCTAAAATCAAACCTTACCTCAGCCACACATTTGCATTCCTGTCCGACTTCCTAAAAGCACTTGTTAACATTTAAAATGCAGAGCATTTACTTGCTTGTTTATTTTCTGTCTCCTGCTCTGCCACCAACCCCCACGGAACTGGGTAAGCTCTATGACGGTGGGGGTGTTGTCCGTTTTACTTGCTGCTTTATCCCCAATGCCAGGAAGAGTCATTGCTCATCATATTTTTGAATGCATAAGTGGGCACACTGGCCCCAAAGCCAGGCTCTCCCCTCTACCCCCACTGTGTTATAGATGTCCCTCCATCACCCAGAATGTACCCAGGATATACAGTGGGTGTGCTCAGTAACCTTCCCAAGCCAAGCATCAAGCTGGTGTCCTTTGAATAAACCTAATTAGCACACACAGCAGGGCTCACAGGGGCTACATAAAAGACTCAGAGACTCAGGAGGAAAAGCACTTTGGATGGAATCTGAGTCGCAAATAGAAGTCACTTCATCCTCCCCTATGCTTAAGCCCCAGTCACACCATCTGACCCGCCAGGAGCCCCACATGGGCCTCCCACTCCCTGTTCCTTCCTCCGTCAGCCCCATCCTCTACTGAGGCCCACTCCTCAGCCCTCCCGACCTCTGTTCTGCTGATCATGGTGGGCCTTTTACCCACTGGTCCCGCAACATGGTCCTAAGACACCCGTCCAAGAAACTCTTAACATTAGATTTTCAAGAATGAATTACCAAGGTGGGTTTATTTACCTGGCTAGTTTAACCTGCCTTGACTCCTCTGATGCAGTAGGAATTAACAATCCCATTTCACAGAGCAGGAAACGGAGGCTGTTGACATTGACATGACTTGCCCAAGGTTACATGATGGGGCAAGGCCAGGTCTGTGCGGCCCCATCTTTGCCCCAGTGCCTGGGCCTGTGCTGGGAAGGTGCCTGACTCCCTCCCTTCCTCCCACCCTCCCTCCTTCCCTTCCTCCCCTCTGTCTTTTATGGTGGTAACATACACAGAACATAAAACTGACCGTTTTAAGCGCTTCGGAGTATACAGTTCAGTGCATGAAGTACCTTCACGCTGCTGGGCAGCTGTCGCCACCATCTTTCTCCAGAACCTTTTCCACTTCCCAAACTGAAAGTCTGTCCCCATCAGACACTAATTCCACAAGCCCCTCCTCCAGCCCTGGGCACCCAACCTTCTACTTCCGGTCTCTGTGAGTTCCACTCCTCTAAGGAGCTCATGTAAGTGGAATCACACGATGCTTGTCGTTTTGTGACCGGCTGAATTCCACTGAGTGTAAAGTCTTCAAGGCCCATCCATGTTGCAGCAGATGTCTGGATGTCCTCCCTTCTGACTTCTTTCTCTGAAAGAGGAACACTTTTTTTCTTTTTTTTTTTAATGTTGTAGTTAATACTGTTGTTTGCAGCAACATCGCAAGTTCAGGGCGCAGGGCAGATGTTCTCCTGGGCAGGGAGGGGCATTTATCATTGAACTTCGTTTATAATGGCCAGGGCAGGGTGGTAATAAAAGCAGGCTGGTTTCTAGTCAGTTTTCATTCTTGTTTCAAATTCGCCACAGTCAATGCACCCCCTTGTTCCCCATATTCCTGGCCAACTGCTCCCACCATCCCCGCTGCTCAGCTTGGTCCATCACTGATTATTTATAGACGCCTACTCATCATATCATGATGGAAAAGTTGTTTAAGAAAAAAGGACGCTGGAATTAGAAAGCTGATGTAACAATTCCTCGGAGGGCGGGTTGGGAGAAGTTCCGTGATTGAGGCCAGTCCCTGGGAATCTGCTGGTTCCTGACAAACGCAGTCGCCGACGTGCCTGGCCTTGGCATGTCGGAGCGCGCGTGTGCATCTGTGCACACACAAATGTGTCAGACTGTCCCTGGAGCCTAGGGAGACTTTAACTTCCCAGGATGATGACCCTTAAGGAGCTAATTTTAGATTCTTGGTAGATGCTATTTGGCCCAGAAGCAGGAGATGAGGAAAGGGGATATTTTTTTTTTTAAGATTTTGTTTATTTATTTGACAGAGATCACAAGTAGGCAGAGAGGCAGGCAGAGAGAGACGTGGAGGCAGGCTCCCTGCTGAGCAGAGAGCCCGATGCGGGGCTCGATCCCAGGACCCTGGGATCATGACCTGAGCTGAAGGCAGAGGCTTAACCCACTGAGCCACCCAGGCACCCCGAGGAAAGGGGATATTAAGGAAAGGAAAAGGCAGGGTGGGAAGACAGCAAAAGAAAACCAAAGGAAGGCTGGTTGTTCATCAGGTCTGCAGGCTCTCTGGTAAAATTAGAACCTGAATTCCTCAGTACAGTATTTATTTCCTAGAAGTGCGTTCTGTTTAATGGGGCCTGATCTGTTAAATAGGATCTGATCCAGCCCCACGGCTTCCAAGGCTCCTCATCTGCCTGATTAGGGTAAGCATTTTCTTTTCCAGGATCATGGGGGCAGTCTACAGACATGTCTCCTCTCTGGGGCCTCTGAGTATCAGAGGCAGAGATCATACCCAGAGCCCAGGGTCCCGTGAGGCTTTCCTCTGACACCACGTGACCCAAGAGCTGGGCTGTGGACAAGGCTCTGTAGGGACCAGCAACTGGGCACCCACTCTGTGCTGAGTCTGCAAGGTACAGGACTGAATCAGACAGAGCCCCTGCCACCAACGAACTTAGAACCCACCTGTCATCACTTGAGCACCTGGGCTCTAATAATCACACAAGGTCTTTCTTTCTGCCATTCGCACCTCACCTTGTAACAGCTTGGTGAGATGCATATTATTATAATCCCAGGTAAGGAAGTGAGTTCGGTATTCAAAGACAGCACTGTATATCTAGCACAATGCTCTCACTCCCTGTAATGGCTCCATGGAGGACATGTTCTCCTCAGAGGGTGCAGGAAAATAAGGCCAAGGTTCATTCCAACCAGTCCCTGGCTCCAGAGGGAGCACCTGCTGAATGGACAGATGGATGAGTGAATGGATAGATGGATGGAGGGGTGATGGCTGGATGATGGCTGGATGAATGGATGATGGGTGGATGGATGGTGGATTATGGAGGAATGATGGATGGCTGATTGATGGATAATGGAAGAAGGATGGATGGATGGATGGATGGATGGATGAGAGGATGATGGCTGTATGATGGATGACAGATGGGTGGTGGATGGATGGATGATGGATGAATGGATCAGAGAGTGGATAGATGATGGTAGATGATGATGGATAGTGGATGAACGGACAGATGGATGAATGGATGATGGATAACAGAGGGATGATGGATGGGCAGATGTTGGATGATGGATGAATGGATGGATGGATGGATGAATGAGTGGATGATGGATGAGAGATGGATGATGGATGGATGGATGGATGGATGGATGGATGGGAGATTACCCAGCTGAGTTGGGGTTTGAATCCACATGGGCTTTTCAGACACTGGGATTTATTCAACCTTGGGAGACTCACAGGAAAAAAAAGGAGATTCTCTCCTTTGGAAAAATAAGAATAAATACTTCTTGGCAAAAAGGCATGATGCCAGGAGGATGAAAAGTTGGAAAGGTTTTTAGGTATTTTTGAAATAATAAAATAAAAATGGTACTTCAGTGTCAAATAAAATCAAATTGAGATGTAAGTCTAAGCGCAGTATGAAAGAGAAAGAAATGGAGCTGGAGAAATTGATCTCCAGCAGCCTTGATCACCATGTTTCTTGGCTCCCATAAAATTCACCATTAATAAGGAAATCTCCGGCTGGCTTGGAATCAGAGACTTTTCAAGCTGAGCTGACTTTGGAGAACTCCTTGTCCGGGCCCCATGTTCTTTCTGTCCCAGCTGCACAGCACTGTGTTAAGAGCTGTGTTAAGAAGAGCCTGTCTTAAGCCCTCTCTTTCATTTCAGAGCCTGCGAGGAAGATTCCAGCAGTGGCCTTCTGGGGCTCACCCTTTCCTGAGATGACCCTACAGAATTCCAAGGGTCTCTGGGGCGAGGGGCTATTTCTGGGCCTCAGGCTCTGTGTCCATGTTTGGTCTTCAAGGAGCACAATGTGAACTTTCCTCCACCTGCCAAGGCTTCTTCCTGCAGCCCTCCTGGGAGGACACTGATCCCCTTTCCTCCAAGATGGCAAACAACAGCTGAGAATGTAGCTTCTGGACCTTACCAGGAAGGACCCTGCAACCACCACCCTGGGGCACAAAAAAATGAAGGGAGCATCTTGAGACACATTGATTTGACGTTTGTTTCCTCTTCCCCCCCAAAAAATAACTCTGGGGCCTAAAAACAGTCCTCATTGAAAAAACTTCAGGCAATACTGATACGTTAAAGACAGTTTAACTTGGGACGCCTGGGTGGCCCAGTCAGGTAAGCGGCTGCCTTCGGCTCAAGTCATGATCCCAGGGTCCTGGTAGAGCCCTAGATCAGGCTCCCTGTTCAGCAGGGAAATTGGTTTCTCCTTTTTCCCCAGCCCATCCCAAACTTGTGCGTTCTCTCCAGCCCTCCCTTTCATTTTTAAATAAATAAATAAAATCTTTAAAGAAGGTTTAACAAAAAAATCTCCTGAAATTCCCCACCCAGAGCTAATGGGTTGGATCATGGGGCTGAGCATGCTTTCAGACAAGCTCTTGCCACATCTCTTCACACGGGTGCCATTTTGCAAAACTGGCTTCAAACTATTCCATAATCTTTCTTTAAAAAAAAAACAACAACACTATGCAGTGGGCTTTGTTGAATGCCACTGCATATGAATTTACATTGTTGGTTCTTTTTTTCATTGTTGGTTTTAAAAAAATCCATTGTACCTTTATTGAACTTCACCTATATGTGTATTATTTATATCTTTCATGTTATTTTTCTATTCACATTTTTAACTCATCCCCTACAGATGGACATTTAAGTTGTTTCCAACATTTTGTGGAAAACCAGCTCAGAGCTGCCTGAGAAAGGGGGAAGAGAAGTAGGAAGGATGACCTTTGGGCTTCCAAAGAGGTCATCCAAGGGGCTGAGGCAGGAGCCTGGGCTGGGCGGGGCCTGGTGAGGGGCAGCTCTGGGCCCAAGGCTGGAGGTAGGTGTCAGAAGCCTCAGGGTTGTCTCCATGGCTTTTCCAGATCGGAGGGTCCCAGAGCCTAAACTGCCCCAGGGCTATGGGTCTGGGAGGACCCTGCCCTACCAACCTAACAATAACCCACACATTCAAACTGTGTGGCATGTGGAGCTGGCACAGAGAGGTGGCAATGAGATGCCCCCCTAGGGGGCAGGGATCAGGCTGCTAAGGACATAACCTTGCAGACACCTGCAGAAACCGGCTAAGGAACACAGAAGCATGATAAATATATTCCAGTTCTCTTCCTTCCCCCTCCCATCTCCAGCCCCAAACCAAGTTATCAGAACTCCTGGCTCCAACCTTTGACCTTGCTCAGAGAAGCCCAACTCGCTCCATGGAAGCCTCCCAGGAGATAAGCATTAGTAGATGGAGGTAGAGTTTCTTGGGGTGTCCATTCTGTGTCATTTGGAGAGACCCTTAACAAGTAGGCAGCATATTCCTACTTAAAAGCATTTTCAAGGGGCACCTGGGTGGCTCAGTGGGTTAAAGCCTCTGCCTTTGGCTCAGGTCGTGATTCCAGGCTCCTGGGATCGAGCCCCGAATCAGGCTCTCTGCTCAGCGGGGAGCCTGCTTCCCTCTCTCTCTCTGCCTGCCTCTCTGCCTACTTGTGATCTCTGTCTGTCAAATAAATAAAATCATTTTTAAAAAAAAAGCATTTTCAAGACAAGCCACAGACTGAGAGAAAATGTTTACAAAAAACATATCCAACAGTGGTTTTATATGTAGGATGTATGAACAATTCTTAAAATTCAGTATAAAAGGGCATCGGGGTGGCTCAGTCAGTTAAGCATCTGCCTTCTGCTCGGGTCATGATCTAGGGTCCTAGGATCCAGTGTCTTGTCTGGCTCCCAGCTCAGCGGGGAGTCTGCTTCTCCCTCTGCCCCTTCCCCTACTCGTTCTCTCTCTCTCACACACACAAAAGTAAACTTAAAAAATCTTTTTAAAAATTCAATATAAAAAACATACACACAACTACCTGATGACAAAACGCCAGCAAAAGATCTGAATGGACACCTCACCAAGGAAGACACGTGGGTGGCAAATAAACAAGTGAAAAGATGCTCGACATCATGAGTTGGTGGTGGTTAGTGAAAAGTTTAAGAAAGCATTTTCAGGGGGTGCCTGGTGGCTCAGTCATTGAGTGGCTATCTTCGGTTCAGGTCATTATCCCAGGGTCCTGGGATCGAGTCCCGTATTGGGGTCCCTGCTCAGCCGGAAGCCTGCTTCTCCCTCTCGCATTCATCCTGCTTGTTCCCTCTCTTGCTGTCTCTCTCTCTCTGTCAAATAAGTAAATAAAATCTTAAAAAAAAAAAAAAAACTTTCAAGTTCATAATCCCACTTGATTTTTCTATCAATGGTCATTTATCGTTATCATTATTTTTTTAAAGATTTATTTATCTATTTATTTGACAGACAGAGATCACAAGTAGGCAGAGAGGCAGGCAGAGAGAGAGGGGGAAGCAGGCTCCCCACTGAGCAGAGAGCCCGATGCGGGGCTCGATCCTAGGACCCTGGGATCATGACCTGAGCTGAAGGCAGAGGCTTTAACCTACTGAGCCACCCAGGTGCCCCAATATCATTATCATTATTATTACTTTTCCAATTTCATAAGGAAGAAATGGCAGAACTGAGACTCAAAGCCATGGAACTCTTTCCACTTGGGATGTTTCTGTGTTCTAAGAATGTTCTAGAAGCAAGCACTTAGTATCTGATTGGATAAAGCCACACTTCTCATTTCAAGAAAGGAGAGAAGGCCACCCCACAACCACATACCCCACCCCCCACCACCATGGATAGACAGGCTGGTCTTGTAAGCAGTAGGACCTAGGTGCCAGGAAACGTCCTGAGTGAGTGACTGTCGGGGCTCTCACAGGCTGGAAACCATCCCCTGTGGACCTTCAACTACTGGCCCTTTGCTTCATAGAAAGGGGACCTCTTCCAGGAGGAGCTGGTTCCCAGCCCAGGGCGTGGCACACACAGCAGGAAAACTAAAGTAACTTTGGCTTCCTGGCCCTGGATCTGGACAGGGGTCTGACTTTCTTCAACATCTCTTGACTGAGAATTCTGTTGTCACGAAGGTTCTGGGCCCAGGCCCTGATCCTGGCCGTCCCGGGGCACTGAGTATGGGGGTCTCAGGCTGGCACAGGATTGACCAGGTGCCACTCCTTCACCTTTACCTGCTGTGTTTCCTCTGCTCTCTCCAGTTCCCCCCCCCCAGAGGCTAAGGGACCACAGTGCAAAGCCCTCCACGGGAGAAAAAGTGTCTAGTTTATTGTATATCACTGCTAGGGTCCAGCAAAGAACTTAGTGCAGAGCTCACAGAACTGGGAGAAGAAGAAAGGAAGACACCGAGGGCCAGCAGCCCTATTTCCTAAGTCAGCCCTTAGGGGGCAGGGCCCAGCTCCCCATGTATCTAAGTCCAAGGGTTTCTGGATGTAAATGCCAAGAAAAATTCCCATCTCAACTATCACCCGAACACAGTATTGTGCTTGGAGTATTGTTCCCACCGTACGGTTCCAGCTTTCCTCCACACAACACATGTTTATTGATCATCTAATAGATGCCAGGCACTCTACATGAACTCCCTTCTTTCTCTGAAAAAACCTATTTGGTAAGTACTGCTACCATCCCCATTTTACAGACAAGAAAATTGAAGTGGGGAGAGGTCACAGAGCTCATAAGGGACAAACTCAGAAAATCTGGCTTCAGAGTCCAGTTTTTGATCAACACACTCTATTGTCTCCCAGGCCAACGCCTGTCCTCACCACACTTACATTCGATAAGGGAAAGAACTCAGAAACTGTCTAGTAGATCCATGATGCGCTATTGAGAGTGATAAGCGTTGGAAAGAAAAATAGGACCACGTCTCAGATGCTCATTCACTGTGTGTCTTTGGGCAAATTGCTTCACCTCTCTGAACTTGTTTTCTCATCCACTAAAAGCAAGTCATTACTCATCTGCACCACCCACCCGCCCGGGGTCAAGCTGGAAAAATCCAAATGAGCTAATGGACTCAGGAGCGCTTTGTTTTTATTGTTGTATCAATACCAAGCCATGACTCCAGGGAATTTTCTCCCCCTAGGGCGTCTAAGTCAGCTTGCTTTCTATAGAGAGGTATAACAAAACTTTCCCCAGATATCTTCATGAGCCAGATAATTACACGCCCAGTGCTATTCTTATCGCATTTTTTTAAAAAGATTTTATTTATTTATTTGACAGAGAGAGATTACAAGTAGACAGAGAGGCAGGCAGAGAGAGAGAGAGGAGGAAGCAGGCTCCCTGCAGAGCAGAGAGCCCGATGCGGGACTCGATCCCAGGACCCTGAGATCATGACCTGAGCCGAAGGCAGCAGCTTAACCCACTGAGCCACCCAGGCGCCCTCTTATCGCATTTTTTAAAAGCAGAAACTACCGCGTGTATCCACCTACTCTTGGGAGGTGTAGTACTCACCTGACAGTTACTTTGAGGGCCTTCTCCCAACCAAGCACTCCTACTGAGATGGAACTTTTTGGAACATGAGCCACAAAAACTCCCTAGTGAAAAGTTCAGGAGAGACAGAGGGGCAGGTGCTAGGTATCTTATGTTTCCTCCACTTGTCCTGTGTCCCAGGAGGCTGACCTCTACTGGCTGCCTCCCCAGGTCCCTGCTTTCCAGTTTCTGGTTGGGTGTGGCCAGAGGAAATGAGGGGAGAAGATGGGTGAGCAGGTGGGGAGATTTGAGCAAGGCCCTGCTGGGTCTGGTTGGGCAGTAGCTGGGCCATCCCCCTGAGGACTTCACTTTTCCCACTTTTCTGGGGTGTGGTGGCTTTCCCATGGCCTCTCCTGCCCATTCCCCTAAACCCTGCCCCACCTTATTCAATAGGCTCTCCCTTAAACTCCAGGCTGTGATCACATTGGAGTATGCTTTCTCCTGCCGGGGCCCAGACTGAAAACCTCCTGCCAGGGAACATTCCTTCTCAGAACCACTATGAGTGCGGTCCCCTTTCTTCTCACTGTCCCCCGCTCTCATCAGCCAGAGGATGAAGATCGTGCGGAACTAAACTGGAAGGATGCTGGCTCTGGGTGGGGCACTCTAAGGATGGACTCCTGCAGCCTTTCCAGGATAACTGTCTTTAAAGCCCCCCCCCAGGAGGGTGGTGGGTTATGGGGAGCCCTTGCTCTCCTCAGAGAAGCTCCATTTATCTCTGTTGATTCTCTCTCTCCCTCTGCCCCTCCCTCCTTCTGCACAAAGTTCTGTCTATGAAAAGTTCTGAGGCTAAAGCAATTGACAATGACCCTATCAGGTGATCAGAATTTGGGGAGCAGCTGATCGGCGTGAATGGCACCTCAGCAGCATTGAAGGCATCTCAGCCAAACTCTTATTTTACCTTTGGGGAAACTGAGGCCCAGTACAGAAGAAATGGGGTCCATCCTCGAGGAGTGAAGTATTCAGGAAGATAGGAAAGGGTCCATGTCAAAATTGCTTATTAATCCAATTCTTCATTGACAGATTCGTTTTCAGAACACAATAATAATGCTGCGGGGATCAGTCGACAAAAGCAAGTGTCTGCAAAACATTAATATGCATTAAATAAAAAGTTCTTTTAAGAGTGAATTAAGGCAGCTACAACCTAAATATAAAATCTAAAGCCATATAACTCTTAGAAGAAAATGCAGGGGCAAATCTTCAAAACCTTGAATTTGGCAATAGGTTCTTAACTATGATGCCAAAAGCATAGGCAACAACAACAACAAAATAGGTTAGACTTGGTTAAAATTAACTTCTGTGCATCAAAGGGCATTATCAAGAAATTGAAAATGTCTACAGAATGGGAGAAAATATTTACAAATCATATACTTGATAAAGATCTAGTATCTGCGGGGCGGCTGGGTGGCTCAGTGGGTTAAAGCCTCTGCCTTTGGCTCAGATCATAGTCTCAGGGATCGAGCCCCGCATCGGGTTCTCTCTGCTCAGCGGGGAGCCTGCTTCCCCCTCTCTCTCTGCCTGCCTCTCTACTTGTGATCTCTCTCTGTCAAATAAATAAATAAAATCTTTAATAAAAAAAAATCTAGTATCTAGGGGCACCTGGGTGGCTCAATTAGTTAAGCATCTGCCTCTTGATTTCGGCTCAGGTCACGATCTCAGCGTTGTGAGATCGAGCCCCGTATCAGGCTCTGGGCCAAGTGTAGAGTCAGCTTGAGATTCTCTCTCTACATTTCCCTCCGCCTCTCCCTTTCTTCCCCACTTCCCCTGCCCCTCTGCTCACACACTCTCTCACTCTCTCTCTCTGCCAGAAATAAAAAAGGATCCAGTATCTAAAATATATAAAGAATTCTTAAGACTCCACAACAGAAAGACAAACAACCCAATTAAAATGTGGGCAAAGGACTTGCACAGACATTTTTCCAAAGATACGTAAATGACCAACAAGCACATGAAAAGATGCTCAACGCCATCAGTCATTAGGGAAATAGAGATAAAAACCACAATGAGATACCGCTTCACACCCACTAGGATGACCATAATTAACAACAACAACAACAACAACAAAACAAAACAAAAAGGGAAGTAACAAGTGGTGCTGAGGATCTGGAGAAATCGTGAATCACTGGCAGAAAGGTAAAATGATTCAGTCGCTGTGAAAACAGGTGGTTCCTCAAAAAACTGAACACAGCGGCGCCTAGGTGACTCAGTCAGTTAAGCATCCCACTCTTGGTTTCGGCTCAAGGTTGTGTTCGCAGGGCTGTGGGATCAAGCCCCATGTCTGGCTGCGGGATCAAGCCCCAGGTCTGGCTCTGGGACCAGCAGGGAATCTGCTTGAGAGTCTCTCTCTCTCCCTCTTCCCCGCCCCCCACTCCCACGCATGCAGGCGTTCTCGCTCTCAAAATAAAATCTTAAAAAAAAAAAAAAAAAAAAAAAGACATAGAATTACAACTGATCCAGCAAGTCTAGTCCTAGGTAATCAGAAGAAAAAAAAATTGAGAACCGGAGCTCAAATAATTGCAACCCTATGTTCATAGCAGCGCAATTCACGGTAGCCAAAAGGTGGGAACAACCCAAACGTCCATCAGTGGGTGAGAAGATAAAATGTTGCAGATTCTACAACAGATTACTGTTGAGCCTTAAACAGAATAAAGTCCTGACACCTGCTAGAGCTTGGATGAACTTTGAAAACATGATGCTAAATGAGAGCAGCTGGGCACCAGAGGTTAGATCTCGGAGGATTCCGTTCATAGGAAATACAGAGAATAGGTAAAACCCTAATGATAGAAAGCAGATTGGTGTTTGTCCAGCCTGAGAAGCTGTTTAAAGGGTACCAGGTTGGGCGCCTGGGCGTCTCACTCAGTTAAATGTCTATCTTCAGCTCAGGTCATGATCCTGGATTGAGTCTTGTGTTGGGCTCCCTGCTTAGTGGGAAGTCTGCTTCTCCGTCTGCCCCTCCCCCACACTTGTGGGCACACTTGCCAGAGCACGTGCTCGCTCACTCTCCCTCTCTCTCTCTCTCTCTCTCTTTCTCTCGGAAAAAACAATAATAATAATTTAAAAAATCTTTAAAAAGTGGGGGGTACCAGATTTCCTTTGGGGTAGATGACGTATTGAGACCAGGCTGGGATAGTGGTTGTGCAACTTTATGAATGTATAAATGCCACTGAGTTACTCACCTACAATGGTTAATTTTATGTTAATTTGTTTCAATTAAAAAAAAAAAAACAAAACAAAACAGTGGGGGGTGGTTGGAGATAAGGGCGTAGGTAGGCATAGCCTGGAAGAATGTCCCCCAGGCAGCTTCTCCCTGCAGACCCAGAAGCTGTATCTGAGCTCCAGAAGGGTACAGATGGGAAAGGCAAGCCCAGCAAGGGCAAGGACTTGTGCAAGGTCACAGAATGTGTAGGAATCCATGCAGGAATTGGAGGCAGGGCTCTGGGACTTAAAGCTGGCACTGCTGGCCATAACGAGCTGGAGGAGGCCCACGGCCGTGATCAAATGAGTGAAGTCTAAATTCACATTGGCCTTCCAGACTGACAAAATCATCAACCCACTGGTTATCTGGGCTCATCCATGCCAACGGTTTTGGATGAGTCAACCCAGGTCTTCCTCCTTGAGAGTCATCCCCCTCCGTGGGCAGAGTCCTAGCTCTAAGGAGAAAATGCATTAGCCAACTGTTCTATTTCTGCCCACAGCTTGCACCCCTGGGCTGAGGTCATCAGTTTCCCCACAAGGGCAATGGGAGGAAGGAGAATGTCCTAAAATTACAGCATTCACTGATCCCCCCCTGAGGGACCTGGGAGCATCCAGTCTAACTCTGGAAGGTAAAGCCAGCTGAGCAACCAGAGCCCTGAGGGGTTCTTTTCTTTTTTAAGGTTTTGCTGGCTCAGACCTGTTGGACAGGTATAAAAGGGAATGGCCAGCCTCTGCTCGGCACCCAGTCTCTTCCAGTGTGGTCTCAGGTGGGTACCATCGGGGCTGCGGGGGCGGGGGGGAGATGGGTGCTCTGGAGGAGCCACCTGAGGAAAGTGGGTGGACTGACAAGATATTAGCAAGGCTGAGCAGGAGGCGAGCATTTCTTGAGCCTTGGGCTGCAGAAGATGCATATCATTCAGCGCTCCAAGGAGCCTGGACCTGCAGGCAAGGAGGCAGCTAGTTGCTGGGGCTCGAACTGCATTCCACCTGCATTCCATGGTGAGACAAGGGCAGCGCTGGGATTCAAACCCTGACCAGCCGCACTTCACTGCACCACCTGACTTCCCTGGTTGGGGGAGCGAGGTGCTGGGTTCCCCCAGGGCTCAACCCCAGCCCTGCCCTTTCCACACGGTAATGCATCTCGGCTCCTCCACCCCACCCCCAGGCCCCTTGCAGCTTTTGCTGAATGTTTTCTTGAGCTGAATGTTTTCTATGTTCTGTGGTTTATGATTTTAAAAAAGGGGGTCTGAGGGGTGTCTGGCTGGCTTGCTTAGTTGGAAGAGCACGCGACTCGATCTCGGGGTTGGGAGTTCAAGCCCCAAGTTGGGTAGAGAAATTACCCCAGAGCTGGACTCACTGCTGAGCAAGGGACTGTGGTCACTGAGAGGGGTGGAACCTGGCGTCAGAGCCTGTACAGCTGGGAGGGTGGGGGGCTGGTCCCAGGGGTTCTATGCCCCAGGCCCCCAGGTCAGGACAATAGCAATGACAGCTTAGCTTATGGTTCCTGGCAAAACCATCGTCAAAAAAAAAAAACAAAAAACAACAAAACACAGAAGCAGCCTAATCGGAATAAACAAAGGAGAATTTCTGGCCCTTCCTCCCACATTAGAACAATTTAAAAAGGTACCTAGCCCTCAGATGCGAGCAGTTGCTTTGTTTTAATGGCAAGTCTAATGCATTTTAATCTGACTTTGCTGATACTTGCATTTTCTTTTTCATGTGGATTTTGGTCTCATTTCCCTGGTGACTTCCATCTGTGTTAAACAGAAGCAGGAAAATGAGGCAGCAAAAAGACAATGCAACTGAGCCATTGGGGACAACAAATGACAAAAGGAAGTTTATGTTGAGCAATCCTCTCTTCCAGAAAGGGGGAGGGGGAGGAGGCCGAATGCAGCCTCCACACTGCCCAAGGTGACTTGTGGCAGAGCCGAGGGAGGGCCAAGTCTCCTGGGCGCTGGATGCACTGCTAGAAGCTCTCCGCACACTGAGGACTCCCAGCTCAGTGCTCCCCCGGGACAGGATTCAGGATGAGTCAGGCAGGGTTCTCACCCCCAGGCTCTGGGGTCTTCAGTGGGGAAACAATTCCTTCCTTTAACAGAAATGTATCATTCATTCCTTCCCCTTTGTAACACAGGCAACAAATCACAGTCCCCAGCACCTGTGACTTGTGTTTTCATAGCACAGGACAATGTTGCAGAGAGCTCAAAAGATTGTTGGTTCCCATCACTGCTTCAGAATGCTGTTGGGTTGTGAGACCCACATGTCATTTGATGCGTTAGTGAAGGAAGATACGTATTACTATATCAAGCAGGTTTACTTAATTTTGTTAATTATATTTTAATACCATTTGTTTCCTTAGTAATCCTATGCACCTTACTACCTGAATTTAAAACGTTCATTTTGTCCAGTGGGAACACAGTCATCACCAGGTGGCACAGGGTGCCTACCCCCTTCCTCTCGTTCTCATTTTCTGTGAAACAGACCAGCTTTGGGGCTGGGGGACCCGAAGAGAGAGGGACCCCACAGAGAGATGAGACCAGGAGCAAGTATCTGGTTTTGCCACCACCTCTTGGCTGTCCTCGGTCAGCTTCTTCTGGAAACCAGAGTCCTTGACAGAAAAAGCTGGAGCCCTCTTGAGGATAGCTCAGGGCAGCGGGGATCCTGGGAGGCACAGTCCTGAGACCCTCCATCCCCAGCTGGCTTATTTAGAGCTGTCCTCGGCCTCTAGAACAGCATAGCTGACAAAGGGCCTCAGAACCACACCCTCCCTAAACTTCTGAGAAGGTTCTTTACCCCCAAGACAAACTGGGATCCCCCTGGACTTCTCTCTTTGCTGCCATGAATCCCCTGTGCTTCTTCTTGGTGGTTTGGTGAAATTCTCTGGGTTTGGAGACCTAGCGGCCCAGGCTTGCCTCCAGGCTGGCCTCATCTTAAGAGAGTTAATCCCTGAAACCGGGCAATTATTCAGGACCAACCACTTGCTTAGCATCTGGCAAAGCCTATAGACCTCAGCTCAGATTAGTATTTTTAAATACATTAAAAACAAACAAACAAAAAAAATACATGGGGTTGCAAAGGAAACTGATTGTATTAAAATACAGTTATCAAAATATTTACAAGTTACCCTGTGATATAGTAATTAAAAGTATACTTCTTTGTAAGTAGATTTAAATAACAGCTAACTCAGGATCTAATAAGACCATGATTTCAAAGTTGAGATGAGGGTAAATAATATTTTAAGATGTCTACAGCCAGGCTAAAATGAAAGATTAGCTGTGCTTTCTGCTGGGGACAAACCCAACAGGAACTGTGTTACTGGGGTCCTACTGTGCCTTGTGACCTCTGTTCATACCTTAAGGGAAAGCAAAACCAAGTAGTAATTGTTTTCTCATACCAATTTCATGGTTAAAATCCTTGCTTTTGCCTCCCCAGGCTCTCGTCTTCTCCTCCATAAAATGAGTTTCCTGATCCCTACCTCACAGCCTTAGTGTGAGAGGCATATGAGAGGACAGGTGGCAAAAGTATTTTGCAGTTGGTGGGGGGCTAGAACAACTCTGAGGTGCTATTAACTAATTTCTAATTCTTGATTATTAAGACCTAATGCCACAAGACCTCCAAAGTGACCTGAGAGAAGCAACCCCATCTCTTGGGGCATTTGTTGCAACCTTGTTCTTCCCTACAGCACCCAGGGAAGCCCTGGTTCCCTCCCTTGGTTCCCTCCTGCTCCTCCATCAGCCAAGCCGCGATGCCTGGTGGATACAAAGGTGAATGTGGGGACGATGTGGACCCGATGCCCTTCCTGGCACCTCCAGAAAAGGAGAGGATCGAAGCCATGAACAAGCCCTATGACATCAAGAAGTCCTGCTGGGTCAAAGATGAGAAAGAGGGCTTCGTTGCTGGGGAGATCCAGTCTGAACAGGGCGACCAGGTCACTGTGAAGACAGTCAACAACCAGGTGAGTGGGGAATAATCTCCAGGAAGACACTGAGCTTAGGGAGTGGCAGACACCCAGGCTCTGCTGTCTATGCTCAAGAGGCAGGATGGTAAGAGGGCAGATGCCTCTGAGTCCTGTGTGCTGACCTGACTACACTTGAACTATGGCCCTGGGCAAGACACCTGCCCTCCCTGAGCTTTGACTCTCCCCCAGTAGAGACTCCAACATGGTAGGACACACGCAAGGACATGGTATGCTCTGAAATAGCATGCGTGTGCACGAGATTGTGTGAGAGTTACTTTCATGGGGACTTCATGGGGCACGGCAGTAAGCATTGCAGACGTCCGCAGTTGCACTGTGTGCTCACAGCGACATGAGGAACGTGAGGCAGGGCCCAGAACACCCTGGCTGACTCAGGGAGCTCTCCACCTGCCTGCCCACAGATGGAGGCTCAGCGTCCCTTGCTGCACGGCGGCAGTGCTGGAGCTGGCATGTCCTGGCTTGTGAGGACCCAACACTCAACGCTAAACAACCAGGGACTTTGCAGCCGAGAATTAAACTTTTGGCAGCTTGATGTCTTGACAAATGGTATAAATCAGGGATTTTCCCCACTCCCCGACCCATATAGCTGGTTTACCAGCGCACTTCTCTCTCTATTGGTCTCCACTGTTTTCTGACTGTGGGGGTGACGAGAGAGTGGATAGCAATTTGGGTTCATTAAGCCGCTACCCTATGGCAGACTCCTGGTGAGGCACTGGATGTTTCGTTTAATCCTTTCAATAATCTTATGTAGTGGGATTTTAGGAGTTACTATTTTAAAAAGGATGAAGGAGGACCTACATAAGTTGCCCATGGTCACAAAGACAGCAAATGCCGAGCTCAGATTCAAACCTAGCTGTATTGCACTCAAACACCCACATGTCCCCAAGTCACAAGACCATTTCTTCGTGGTGGGCCGAGCAGCAGGAGTGTGAGTTGGTCCTTGGTCAATGTCAGGAAGACAAGAGGCCAGAGACCTGTGATCAGAACATGCAGCAGCTGAGCTGAGATCTGTGCTTTGCTTCACTTCGAGGGGAGCAGCAGCAGGGAGATGAGGCTATCCCCAGGTTCTAGGGGACTGGAACATGAAAGTCAAGCTGACTTCTCTGGAGAACCTACTTTTCAGAAGGGCAGAGCACTGTGGTGGTGTGAGGTGTAATGTACGAGAGCTTGGATCCCCAGGGGCCTGGTTGGGATAGACATTAAGGACCATGCAAAACTTCCGTGAGCACCGCAGGTCTGGGACAAAGACTGACTCACCTGACCTCTAAGAGAAAGGTAAAGGCCCCTGTCCTCTGCCTCCGCTGACAGACAGACAGACAGAGAAGAGAGGGAGGGAGAGAGAGAAGTGTTTGCCTGAAGGCAAGGCCCAGAGATCTCGGAACTCCCCGAAATGGACTCGGAATAAAACCCAGCTTGATTTACCATGGGTGTGGTGACCATTAGTGGGTAGATTTTCCAGAACTGTCAAGGTTTCAAGTTATCTGCCTAGTGGACTCATAAATTATTAAAAGTCCCAGAAATCCCAGTGCGTGTTCAAGCCCCACATCTCGGGCTATAGGCAGCTTGTCAAAGATGTTTATTTTCTGGATCACATGGCTTGAGCTTTGGTCCCAGATGCTGGAACTTAAGAGCTGGTGCTGGTTTTCATTTACACATGAAGAAACTGGGGCGCAGAGGGAGGATGGGGTTTGCCTGCTGTGCACAGACACTCCAGGATCCTAACCCTGTACTACTACTTTCATCCTGACACATTAACTGCTCAGGATTCATTGTATTATGATGATGATGATTATTATTATTATTATTTTGGTCTTGTTTGCTTGCTCACTTGCTTTCAATTTTATTCTTTTTTAAAAATTTATTCTCTCTTTTTTTTTTAAGATTTTATTTATTTATTTGACAGACAGAGGGATCACCAGTAGGCAGAGAGAGGCAGAGAGAGGAAGGGAAGCAGGAAGCAGAGAGCCCGATGTGGGGCTCGATCCCAGGACTCTGGGATCATGACCTGAGCCGAAGGCCCAGGCTTTAACCCACTGAGCCACCCAGGTGCCCCAAATCTTTTTTTTTTTTTAGATTTTATTTTTATTTTTTTGACAGACAGAGATCACAGGTAGGCAGAGAGGCAGGCAGAGAGAGAGAGGGGGAAGCAGGCTCCCTGCTGAGCAGAGAGCCTGATGCGGGACTCGATCCCAGGACCCTGAGATCATGACCTGAGCCGAAGGCAGAGGCTTAACCCACTGAGCTACCGAGGCGCCCCTCAATTTTATTCTTTAAGGTGGCTTGAGGGGAGCAGGGAAATGTCTTTTTTTTTCAAGATTTTATTTACTTTATTTTATTATTATTGTTATATATTATAGTATTATATATATATAGTATTATTATTATACTGATAGAACTACTCAGGCAACCCCTTATTTATTTTAGAGATAGAGAGAGAAAGAGCAGAGGGAGATGGACAAGTAGACTCCATACTGAGCATGGAACCCAATGAGAGACTTGGTCCCACAAGCCCAAGATCATGACCCGGGCTGAAATCAGGAGTTGGAAGTTCAGGGGCACGTGGGTGGTTCAGTTGGTTAAACGTGTGACTTTGGCTCAGGTCATGATCTCAGGGTCTTGGGATCAAGCCCCATGTCGGGCTTGGCACCAAATGGGGAGTCTGCTTCTCCTTCTCCCTCTGCCCCTTTTCCCACTCATGTTCTCCTCCCTCAAATAAATAAATAAAATCTTTTTTAAAAAAGGAAAAAAAGGCCAGACTCTCAACCAACTGAGCCACCCAGGAGCCCCCTCCTTTTTTTTTCAATGAAAAAGTTCACGCTGTTTAGAAACCACTGCCAATTCTCAAGGCAGAGAGCCAAGAGTCACGACTCTGCAAAGTGTCACTGGGATTGAAAAGCAAGTTCTGCTCAGCTATCAGCACGGACTTGGCAGGAAGAGAAGCAGGGTCCAGAGGTGCTCTGAATGTAGGGATGGAACTTAATAGCTTATAAGGTATTTTACAGGATCCCGCTTAAGTTAATATAGTTCTCCCCGCCACCAGCCAAGGAAGCTCCTGTGATCCCTCTTTCAGAGGAAGGGCAATCTGGACTCGGGTGGCCTTGGAGGTCTCTCATCAGCCCAAGCCTCACAGTGGAACATGGCTGGATCAGGAGTCAGGCCCACTGGTCACCTGACTCCAGCTCGTTCCAAGATGCCAGAGAGTCTGTGGTACCTTGTGCCTGACATGGCTGCGGACTATACTGTTCCCTAATTCCTGTTGTGCCTTGACACTCCCCCACCCAGACTCTCACTGTGAAGAAGGATGATGTCCAGCAGATGAACCCACCCAAATTCTACCAAGCCAGTGACATGGCAGACATGACTTTCTTGAATGAGGCCAGCGTCCTGAACAATCTGCGCCAACGCTACACCAACATGAGGATCTATGTGAGTTCCCCGGGGCTGGCGGTGGGGACGAGGGGTGGCTGCTGACCTTCTGCGCCCCTCCTGATGGGAAGGACACAGCTGCTACTCTACCTTCCCAGCAACCGTCACACAGTATGGCTCAGACAAGGGCAGAGGGACCATGTTTCTGACGCGTTAGAACTTCCACTCCAAGCCTTCCATGTCTCAGGGATGGTGCCATCTCCACAGGCAGCTGGTATACCTTTTGCTGAGGTTGCCATCCAGGAGTCTTTCTCCACACTACACCACAGCAGACTCTCCCATCAAGACATCATTTTCCCTCTGGTGACATCATATGGCCTTGTTAGATGTCACCCCCTGTCCGTCCGTCCATCCAACCATCCATCCATCCATCCATCCATCCATCCATCTGCTGTCTGTCCTCACCGCCCCCCCGCCCGCCCCCAGACAGGACTGGCGGGAAAGAGTGACTCAGTGGCAGGGGTCTCAGGGCGATACACTGTGTGTCCTACTCTCAATTCCTTAAGTGAGCTCTATCTCATCTTTGTTTCTCTTTCTTTGGGTCACTTTCTATTTAATAAGATTCCCCATAAAAACTTAATACGTGTATGGCAGCTATGCTAAGAAGAAGCTGGCGTCAGGCAGGGAGGCGTTTATTCCCATTTGGGTCAAGGCGGAAGGTTTTAAAGTCTAACTGAAAAGAGGCACGGGGTCGGTACTGGGCTCTCAGGTGGATGTGAGGGTCCAGCAAGGAGAAAGACAGTTTGGAACTCATGGATGGGGACCCATGGACGTGGTTGTTTTCTGCCCTCCCTTTTTCTCCCCTTTCTTCTAGTACTTCATTGGTTTTTCTGATTTTCTTTTCTCTTTAATGGGACAATTTCCCTACCAAATTTCCTTGTGATGAAAAGAGAAGATGGTGCCTCTTCTTAAGAGTAGTTCAAACCCAGCTGCCCACTGGGGGTGGAGTGGGGGAGGGGGGGTGTCCACCCAGGGAGGGCTTTGCAGCTGTTAAAACACCCCAGAAGTCTCCCTGTGAATTCTCATGAAAATCTCCCAGATAGAGTAAACGGAAAAAGCAAGATCTAGAACAGTATTATAGAGAGCTATCTTTTGCTTTAAAAACAAGAAGTGGGATGGGGAAGAACACATCCCTGGATTTCTTTGTATATGCATCAAAAACCATGGAAGGGGGTGTTAGAAATTAACACAGTGCTTCCCCAGAAGGAGGAGGAGTTGGGACACCGAGCAGCTGGGGAGACCTTTTCCTGCGTATTTGCCCTTGCAGTGACTGTGTTATCTACGCAAATAATTAAACCAGAAGAAAATGAAACAAATATATGAAAGCGAAGGATTGTTTTGCTTGCTGACTAGATGCTCCAATACAGATTTTGCCTCCAGGAGGGGATGCTGCTGTACCTCTGCAGGCTGGCAGTGCCCTCCCCACCCAGGCTGCTCTAGGACAGGCTAGGGCTGGGAGGAAAGAGGACATCAGGAGGAAAGGGCAGCTAACTGTCTTCCTCACCTCCCACCAGACCTACTCGGGCTTGTTCTGTGTGACAGTCAACCCCTACAAGTGGCTGCCCATCTACGGAGCCCGCGTGGCAAACATGTACAAAGGCAAAAAGCGCACCGAGATGCCACCTCACCTCTTCTCCATCTCTGACAACGCCTACCACGACATGCTCATGAGTGAGTACAGCAGGGCCTCTAGGGCTTTCAGGGTGGGCGACAAAAACTCTTTTTGTCATTGGCTCCGAACATTTTAGAACCACGGGCTACCCAGTCCCAACCCTGACTCCACGCTACCCACTGAAGTTCTTCACTACGTGCTGAGAAGCAGCAGGGTGTGATGTTAACACTGGATACCAGGGCTCGGGAAGGGTGCAGGGCACTTGCTAAGTACCAGCCCTACCTCACACAGCATCCCTTCTAAGCTTTGCAGAAACAGGGAATGCCAGGCTAAGTAACTTGCCTAGGATTCAAGTCAACACTTAACCATTCCCTGTATGATCTCTGCATTGTGGCATGGTGGCCCATGAAGTGATTTTTATGTGGCTTATGACTGGGTAAATATATAGAATGGGGCTGGTGAATTTGGGGCCTTTCTGCAGAGGTGAACATTGCAGTGGCAAGCACGTGGCCATGGACCCCACCGGACACAGGGGTCTGGGCCTCTGGTGGTCGCTGCACTCTACCTCCCAGCTGAGTGGGATGCAGGCAGATGCAGACTGATTGGCCATGGCCATGTCAAATGTCTAGTTTCTAAGTGTTTCCTAATTACATCTTCCTGTTGCTGTCTTCTTCCCTGCAGATCGTGAAAATCAGTCTATGCTAATCACGTAAGTGTCCCTTCTGTCTCTCAGTCTATATACATATAATTAGGTTTGTGTCTTACACATGTAATTAAGCCTTCTTAGAATTAATTGGTGGGACTTTGTATGGAAATCTGCAGGCTGTGAGTGGGCTTCGCAGGACATCAAGGCTGCACCTGTGAAACTGGGGGGGGGGCTCTGTGTCCCCCACCCCCACCCCCTACTGTCTGTCCCTATCCCGGCTGAGGGTGAATCATGGTGACACTCAGCCTGCAACTTTTACTGCTTTGCTTCTCTGTGGCCAATCCCCTCTTTGTGCTTCACTTGTCTGCTTCTATTTTCCACTTGCAGTGGAGAATCTGGTGCTGGCAAGACTGAGAACACGAAGAAGGTCATTCAGTACTTTGCAAACGTCGGAGGAACTGGCAAACAGTCCTCGGATGGAAAGGTAGGACCAACGGGCACACTCAGAGTCTGTCATGCCAGCCCACCCTGTTTTCAGACACAGGAGGGTACACACAGATGGGCACACATGGGGGGCACACACGGGAAGGCACACCCAGGAGGGCACACACAGCAGAGCCCTTGTGACCCTCACAGCTGTCCTGTGGATTTGGGCCATTTTACAGAGGAGTAGACAGGCTTGGAGAGAAGGATGAACCACATAGGGAAAAGGAGGCCACAGACCTGGGTCTCCTCCTACAGGGTCTGTTTTACTGTCCCAGGTCACGTCTGTCCCCAGAAAGGCAGGTGGCAGAGCTGCTGGTGCTTGGCAGGGGAGAAAGGGGAACACCAGCTCCTCCCTCAGCTGCTTCTGCAGACCCTGGCGGCCAGGGGGCCCAAGGAGCAACAGCTGGGCCAGTGGCATCTATAAAAGCCCACAAAGCAAAGGAGAGTTTGTAAGAAAGACCAGGGATGCCCCGGGAAGGGTTTTCAGGCTCACTCAGGAGTCTCTCCCGCAATCACAAAGTACAGAACAGCTAAGAAGCAAGGCCTGTCATCTGCCAGGTGCCCCTCCCATGTCAGGGCCACAGGGAATGGTCATCAGGTGGTCGCCCTCTTCCCGAGTTCCTTCCTGCCCTGATTTCCAGGCCTCCCAAGGCCCTTCCCCTACTGGCTCCTGGCTCCAAAGCCACAGTGCTGTGAAAGCCCTGGCTCTCCGGGCAGCACCCAACCTTGTGTTTCTCTCTGGGTCAGGGGTCCCTGGAGGATCAAATCATCCAGGCAAACCCTGTGCTGGAGGCTTTCGGGAACGCCAAGACCATCAGGAACAACAACTCCTCTCGCTTTGTAAGTGTGAGCAGCCACAATGGTGGCCCCTTGGGGGGAGGGGGGGGATAGGTGTCACCCCATTCCAGGTAAGGAAATTGGGGCTGATTTAAACATGCAAATAGAATGAAGAGAGTCACAGCATCTCCTTCCCAGAGACTTTTAATGTCCTATCTGTCAGGGTCTATATCAAACAGAACCACATCAGTATTTAAATCCAGCAGCTTGAAAGCAGTGACGGTGATGGAGGGGCTGAGAAGTCAGACAGGGAAGCCAGAGATGCACATGGGCTGAAAGCTGTAGACAGCTCCCCTCCTTCTTCCCCTCCAAACACTGCTCTTGGCCCATTGGAGGGATGCCGGAAACGTGCTGTCCCCAGGGCCCTGGTGGATTCTGGAGCTAGCTCAGTCCTCTTGCGGGAGCTCTACCTTCCACTACCGGAGGTGCTGTCCAGGGAGGAGAAATGCCCGGGCTTCCCTCCTGATTCCCAGTCTCCTGCGGGGGCCCCTCATCGCCTGAGCCAGTGGGCTGGCAGGGAGCCTAGGTAAATAGAGCTGGGCAGGGAGGAAGGGAAGGCAGGTGAGAAACTGAGGCGAGGGGCAGATGGGCAGGAGCAGCAGAGATGGAGACACAGAGACACCTATTTCCGGGAGAATTTCCCGGTGGTTCTATCAAAGTTCAGGGAGAGGGATGCAGTATGTCAGTAAGGAGACTGTGTGCTTCCTACACCCGCTGGCCAAACTCCCCCCATGTGTGCCTCTAAGCATGCTTCCCAGAGGCCCCAGACCCTCCTGCCGGTGCTCCTCTCCCCACAAATGCCCTGTGGGGCTACCCCACAGACCTTAAATTTGGCTCCAAGCCCCGTCCATCTTCTCTACCCTTCTGTGTGGGAAATCCGCAGCTCCACGAACAGTGATGTCTGGCCCAGCTGCGTTCCCAATAGGACCCTTGGAATTCAGGGGAGCTGCCAAGGAAGGACTCTGTTGGTCTGGAACTACCTGTATCCTCCCTCACAACCCTCCCCTCCCTGCTCAGGGCAAGTTCATCCGAATCCACTTCGGAACGACGGGCAAACTGGCTGGAGCGGACATTGAGAGCTGTGAGTCTGGCCCCTTTTGGAGGGTTCTTGTAGGGCGGGACCAGCTACACAGTGTGTGAGGCCCAGTGCTGTCTCGTGCCTGGGGGTGCTGGCCCTGCTCCTGGGCTCCCCGCCATGGACAGTCAGGCCCCCAGCAGCCATGCCCGGGGCAGAGGGAATGGCCCCTGGACTGGCTATGGCGTGGGGCTGTATGGAAAGGGGAGCCCATTGGCTGTGGCACCGTGCACTCCAGGCAGAATGGGACTGTATTTATGGACATGTTTGCACCTTCCTTTCCAGATCTCTTAGAGAAATCTCGTGTCATCTCACAGCAAGCTGCTGAGAGGGGCTACCATATTTTCTACCAGATTCTCTCTAATAAGAAACCTGAACTTATTGGTAAAGATCTTTATGTCTACCTGCCTGCCCCTTAACTTGCTTTTCCTCTTTTTTCAGTAACAAAACAGCTCCCAAGGACAGAGGGTCCAGTAACAACCCCCCCCCTTCCGTGGTTCTGCAGGAATCCCTTTGCGTTACATGCATAGGTTACATGGAACTTTCTCAAAGTTCTACTCACATCCCATCATCACAATGGCCTCATGAGACCAAACACCACTGCTGGCCCGTACCACAGATGGGGTTTTGGAATGTCTGCAACTCATGGCTGAGACACAGACCTGCAGTATGGGTCTTGGACCTGCTGCCTCTGGGCCCAGTGCTCAGACAGGAGCAGAGAGGTCAGCCCAGGACCATCTCATGTGCGATAACAAAGGCTCCCCTCTGGGTGGACACAGCCCACACTGAGTGCATTATCTGATGAGCAAAGTATACTCACTCACTCACCTAGATGCTCTTGTGCAGGCACCAACCTGCTCAACTAGTCATGGCAGACCTGCGGAGGGTAAAAAGTGAGGGAAGAGATCAATCTTCCGCATACACACCTCCTAACCCTACCAGAGACTAGGTTCCATTCCCCACACACAACTGGGCTTTATTTGCGTCAGACACACTGTCCTTTTTAATTAATGGATAGCATTTTGAAACTGGAAGACTTCACATAACACAAACAAACCAAAAACACCACCATCTTCTTGGTTTCTCTGGAGTAGCAAAAGATCCAGTAGCCATGGGCCTGCTGTTACACAAGGCGCTAATCAAGGCAGTTGAGTGGTGGTGGAGTGCAAGCTCTCTTGTCTCCCACCCTCCCCGCCAGGCCCTATTGCCTCCCCGACCCTAGAGCAGGGTGACAGCCAATATTTATCTTCCTTCTTGGGCTCTAGTCTTTCCCAACAGTAGAGATGAAGGAACATGAAAGTATTTCTTGCACCCACGTTTCTTCCAAAAGTGGAAAAACAAAGATAGGCCAAGAGGGGCACACATATGAAGAAAAATAGAAGTGAGTATATTGCTTTATAAAAGCAACAGTATCTGTGCGTACCATGTGCAAGTGATTGTTACTGCCCACTGCAGACACTGTGTTACCTTCTGCCTTAGAGGGTAAATTGCTATTTATTGGACAGAGGAAAGAGAAAGATAGGAATTAATTTATTCCAGAAATATCTACAGGGGGCCCAATAGGCACCAGGTACTGGCACAAGTAGTGAAGGACACAACCAAGTTGCTGAGACCCTCCTGTTACCCTAAAGCTCATCCTGTGCCCTATTCAAGTCCCTCCGTGACTCTGGGTGATCCCAGAGGGACCCTGTTTTATCCAGCTCTGTAACCCCATTGATGTCCACCGTCATGCTGGGCACAGGAGATGCATTTAGGGATCTGGCTTAAAATGGAAAGAGAAGAAAACCACACGTCACTCAGCTGCTAACCTGCTTTCCTGCTCTTGGCAGAGAGTTTGCTTCTGGTCCCCAACCCTAAGGAGTACCACTGGGTGAGCCAGGGCGTCACGGTGGTGGAGAATATGGACGACGGGGAGGAGCTGCAGATCACAGATGTGAGTGGACCCTCCTGGCTGGCATGTGGCAGGGAGAGTCAGGACAGAGACTGTGGTGGTGTCCCTGCACGCACTGTCACCTGGGGAGGGGATCCAAATGGGGTGGGGACCACTCCTAGCAGCCAGGCAATAGCCCACATTCTCCCCTGGAGATCTCTGGGGCTGCAGCTGGCACCTCTCTCCTGTCGTAGCAAGCAGAACCGAACTAGAATTCCAAGGAACCGAAGGGGCCATGTACACCAGCCTGGCTAGGAGTGACCCTCCCGTCTCTGTAGTTCCTACTGTACCCTCTCTCTCCTCGTATGACATTGAGCACCTGTAACTTCTGTTGGGGTCTGACATTAGCATCAATTTCTGATGCGCCTTTGCCTTTTCCTCTCCCGGTGCCTACCGTGAAGCCTTAGCAGTAAAAATGATGGTGATGATAATGTGACTTTCGTTTGTTATTATCTCTCAAGGGCTATGCGTTAAGCATCGGACTAAACGTTGAAACGTCATTCTGGTTTATCCTTATGACCACTTATGATCCCCCTTTTGCTGATGACTAAACGGAGACCAGGGAGAGTAAATAAATACAATGACTACACTGCTGAGCATCTGGTCTGGGTTCCTTGGAGGAAAACTGACCCTCCTCCAGGCCGGGGTGTGTCTGACCTCCAGAGCCCACGCCATACCACCGTGGCCACCATGGCCCACAGCTGCCGCCCCCACAGCTGCAGGGCCACAGCCTCTATGCTGTGGGATAAGAAGCCAGGAGTGTCTTGACTTTCTCTTCCCTATAGGTGGCCTTTGATGTGCTGGGCTTCAGCCCAGAGGAGAAGATTGGCGTTTATAAGCTGACGGGGGGCATCATGCATTTTGGGAACATGAAGTTCAAGCAGAAGCCCAGAGAAGAGCAGGCTGAAGTGGACACCACGGAGGGTAGGTGTCTGGCTGGGGCTCTTCGAGGTAGAGGGGGTCAGTGGCAGGGGTTCAGGACTCTTTGAGGCTCCATGCACATTTCAGAGATGTAAACCAAGAGCTGTAAACCAAGAATGTTTCTTTGACATCCAGACATCGATAATCTCAGGGAGATGTGACAGAGAGTCAGAGTCACGATTTCAGTTTCTATGCTCTGCTTTGCCATTTGACCTTGAGCGAGTGTGGGAAACCATCTTAGATGTCTCTTCTCTCATGGGCACAGCCTCTGTTTCTGCTACCCTCTCCTTCCTCCCTTCCCTAACCATGATGGATGGTGCTGGGTTTCTCCAGGGCAGGACATCACGTTTCTCACGCACCTGCTTTTTCTTTCCCTACTCAGTGGCTGACAAAGTCTCCCATCTCATGGGTCTCAATTCCGGGGAGCTCCAGAAGGGCATCACCAGGCCCCGGGTCAAAGTAGGCAACGAGTTTGTGCAAAAGGGCCAGAACATGGAACAGTGCAACAATTCCATCGGGGCTCTGGGCAAGGCCATCTATGACAAGATGTTCAAGTGGCTGGTGGTCAGGATCAACAAGACCTTGGACACCAAGATGCAGAGGCAATTCTTCATCGGGGTGTTGGACATCGCTGGCTTCGAGATCTTTGAGGTGTGCCTGCCCTGGCATTCTGTTTCTGCTTTGGGGGTGACCATTTTCCTCTTAAAAGCCACTTTTCACCACAGTTCTCTTGTTTCTCATCTGGGACCTGGGGCGGGCTGATCTCTGTTGTTTGCTCTTGGGTCTCTGACTTTTGGCATCCAGAAAGCTCCATCTTCATTTGTATGGCGCCAAATCATAAAGAATAGGGTAAACAGACTGGACAGAATGGGTGACATGCTGGGGCCGGCCTGTACTGTCTCGGGAGGGCCGACCATTGAGTTTTCAGGAATTTTGTGACCCAGCTTACATCATGTTGATGATACATGACATCATGTGGATCCATTTACACAAGGGAAATTGGCCAACACTTCAGATCTTCTTCTTTCTTTCTCCTTTCCTCTCTTTCCCTCCCTCCCTTCCTTCTTTCTTCCCTTCCTTCCTCTTGTTTTTGAGAGAGAGTAAGCTGATTGGCCAGCACGACACTGGTAGCCCCCCACTTCTTTCCATCACGAGAGAGACTCAGGTCTCCTCACAGACTGGTGTTGTGGGTCGGGAATATTTTACCTCTGTAACTGGAGGCAGTATGACTAGGAGTCAGTAGATCTGGTTCTGGACTCAGGCTGGTGCTCAGTTTCTCAGTTTCTCAACTCTAAAATGAACAGACTGGAAGAGATGATCTATAAAGTTCTTTCCACTCCACTATCCTATTATTTTAAGATTTCTACTGGCCACAGGTGGATTTTTTTTTTTTTTAAACATCTTAGCCCAGAGGCACCTGAGTGGCTCAGTTGGTTGAGCGTCTGACTCTTGATCTTGGCTCAGGTCTTGATTTCAGAGTCCTAAGTTCAGGCCCCAGGGGCTCTGTGCTGGGCATGGAGCCCACTTAAAAAAAAAAAAAGCTTAGCCCAATTTCTTTCAGCTCTTTCAGGCTAATCTGACTGCCATCTACAATAGAATCCTTTAATTTCATAGGTGGAAGGAGGTTTAGAGTTTCCAAACTGGGTTCCCTGACGGCCAGCAGGGAATGGACTAGGGGAAAGAAGGATGGTCTGTGTCAACAATAGAGTGTGTGCAATAAACAAACAGCGTTCGAAACCCAGCTTGGCCACTTCCAAGCTGTGTGCCTCTCTTTCTCTACCTGTTAATGGGGACACTACTCCTTGCCTTGTAAGGTTTTAAGCAGGTGCAGCTCAGCACAGGGTCTGACACACGAGCCTGCCCTCTGATTACAACGGCACCTCTGCCCTAACCTATTTTTTAATGCGGCTTTAGCATGGGATTTCATTAAGAGAAAGCACTCTCTGATTTTTTTTTTAAGGCTTGTAAACCCCTCAAACCCTTTCATCCTCTGGATGAGGATAAAGAAACTGCACCCAGAGAGTGAACTGTCTAGAGGCACACAGGGGGTCCGAAGCATAATGCCTCTCAAATGATTCTATCCTGGGAAGAAATGATTCTTTCCACAATGATTTTCATTAACCACATGAGGGAGGGAGGGAAAAAGAGGAAAGGAGAAAGAAAAAAAAACCTTATTTGAAGTGTTGGCCAATTTCCCTTGTGTAAATGGATCAGCGTGATGTCATGTATCAACATGATGTCAGCTGGATCCTGTGCCCCCTCCCCCGCACTCTCTTCTGCCCCCTCCCCGACAACCCTGCTCTGCAGGTTCTAAGCTGCTCCGGGCCTTTGCAGGGGAGGGTAACCAAGAAGGGCTGACGGAGGGCTGTCCAGTGGTCAGCAGTCAGGCAGCTGGGGCAGCACCTGACAATGGTTGGCCCACAGCAAATCTGAGCTCAGCTTGTGTCTCATCCCTCAGTCCTGGTCCCAGGGAGGCTCTGCCTGGGTCCTGGCTGATGCCCCGCTCTCTGCCCTCCCACCCCAGTTCAACAGCTTCGAGCAGCTGTGCATCAACTTCACCAACGAGAAGCTGCAACAGTTCTTTAACCACCACATGTTCGTGCTGGAGCAGGAGGAGTACAAGAGGGAGGGCATCGAATGGGTCTTCATCGACTTTGGCCTTGACCTACAGGCCTGCATTGACCTCCTAGAAAAGGTAACCTGCTGCTCAAGGTGGGGCTTAGAGGCCAGGGCCCTGAGTGGGGGGTGGGAGGGGCTCAGAGGGGGACTTCCCTGGTGCCTGAAGGAGGCGGCACTAATAGCACGGCTAACGACCTTGGTTGGTCTGGCCTCTAGCTTCCTCTCTGCAAAATGGGTATGATAGTTTTGCAATGACAACTGTTAGTTGAGCTGTTGGATGCCTTGACTCACTGGCTCATCCTAAGCCACCACCCATGTGTTTGGGGGAGTAGGAATGGGGAGGGGGTGGTGATATATTATACCCATTTCACAGATAGCAGCACTAAGGCACAGAGAAGGGAAGTAACCTGTCCTAGGTCACACAACCTGTGAATGGCAGAGTCAGGTTCTAACCCAGACAGTCTACTGGCCACCCCTATAATCATACCATAGGGAACATTTTTAGCAAAGGGCCTACTTCGAGAATATATATGGTTTGATCAAATGCAGAAAATGGATAGAAAAAGGACATTAACAGGACAGATGACAAAATCTGAACAGTCTGCTCATAGAATTGTATCAATGTTAATTTCCTGTTTTTCATTATTGTTACCGAAGTTGCATCAACATTTTGAGAAGTCAGATGAAAGACACGTAGGAATGCTTCACATTCTTTTGCAAGCCTAAAATTATTTCAGAGTAAAAACTTAAAAAATAAAGAAAGCAAATATCATATATCATCTTTGAGGCTCAGCCTAGGGACCATCATAGGGAAGCTATTAGCCAGGCAAGCAGGGGTCTCCAATGTGAGACCAGTCTTAACCTCCCAGGAAAAGAGTCTCCAAAAACAAGCTGTGTGCACAATCCACATGTCCCCTAACACCTACAAACACCTCCCTATCCAGCTGTCACAGAACCGGAAATGTCCTCATGTTTGACCTTTGGGGTTAAACATTGCCCTCTTCCAGAAACATTCCTTAGAAATCCAAGGGGCACCTGGGTGGCTCAGTGGGTTAAAGCCTCTGCCTTCAGCTCAGGTCATGATCCCAGGGTCCTAGGATCTAGCCCCGCATGGGGCTCACTGCTCGGCAGGGAGCCTGCTTCCTCCTCCTCTCTCTCTGCCTGCCTCTCTGCCTACTTGAGATCTCTGTCTGTCAAATAAATAAACAAAATCTTTAAAAAAGAAAAAAAAAAAAAAAGAAATCCAGACCCTCCATAGATTGGGTGGAGGGACAGCATTTATGAGCTCCCTTGTTCTATGAGAAAAGACCTAGAACCATCTGCAGCCCCTTGTAGCCAGGAATGTCTTTGAGGGCAAGAGCAGACAAAGAGGACAGGTGTCATTGCCTTGACCATTTTCCTGAGGGCCAAGCCTGCCTGACACCGCTGTTTGGGAGGGGTTAGCATTTGGGGAGCTATGTAGCCCCTTCTGACCTCCATCGTCCCTTCTGTTAGATTCAATGAATTCTAGCCTCTTTCAATCTAAATGGCCTTGGCATTCGAAGACCAGCTACTGCACCATTACCAGTGCTCCTGGCCCAGAGTTCTGCTTCCTGGCCGGCCACCTGGGTGTCTGTGGCACCCCTCCCACCACCCCCAGGCCAACACCTGAGTGGCCTCCGTTGGGGTCCCGTGGCCTCCTCTAACACCATCCACCACTCTTCCCTTCTAGCCCATGGGCATCTTCTCCATCTTGGAGGAACAGTGCGTCTTCCCCAAGGCCACCGACGCCACCTTCAAGGCAGCGCTCTATGACAACCACCTGGGCAAGTCCAGCAACTTCCTCAAGCCCAAAGGGGGCAAAGGCAAGGGGCCTGAGGCCCACTTCGAGCTCGTCCACTACGCAGGCACTGTGAGTACCCCCTCGGCGCCCCCTGTGGCCACCTTCCTGCTGCATGAAGGTCTGGGTCATGTAGGTCCTTCCTGCCCTGCCCTTTCTGATGCTTCCTGCCTCCAACTAGCACAGGCGCCATATAACAGCGGTATCGGCTCAGTGAAATGACCTCTGACTCATACTTCCTCATCGCTTCCCCCTCTGAGACTTCCAAAGCAACCAGGGAGCAGCCAGCAGTTGACGCCCTCAGACCCGCCAGGGCTACACCATTGTCTGCAGCCCTCGGTTGGATGGCCGAACTGAGATCTTGGACCGAATTGCTAACACTCGCAAAAAGAGAAAAGAAACACCGCGGGTCCACCAATTATCCCCCAACTTTGCGCTCTGACAGCTCGTGGCCACCAAACCAACAAAATGACATCTAGGAGGGGCTTTTTCACTCATGACAGACTAAGTCCTTGGGGAAGAGGGAATTAAGTGCCTCCAGGACTCGGGCTCTATTTGAATAACTGATAGGTGAGACAAGGTTTGTTCAGCCAGCTTTTAAGAATGAGCTTGGTTTCCTTGGGATTGCAGTATTGCCGTAAATGCCAAGGCTCCTGTTACCACTGGAGTTTGTCGAGCCTCTGTGGGCTTAACTGCAGGGAAACAGCAGCCTCAGGACAGAGCTGTCAGAAAAGCTGATGTTGGGTTGGGCATTGGGGCCAGGAGTTGATGATCTCATCAACCATAACAATGCCAATCACTTGGAAAATGAACCGCGCCAATGCCTAGAGCAAACCGCAGGTTGCGAGCCTACCTCACCTCCCACGGTGAAATGACAAGAGCTCCGCATTTGTAGCAATGGAATATTCCAAGTCTAATGGGGCCTCTATACCTCTAAGAAGGCTCTAAAGTAAGCCCAGAGGTGACGGACATCTATATGCTATATAGGAGAAGGAAACCCCAAAGGTTTTGGCTTCTTATCTGCTTCCTTCAGTTCCCTGTGCTCAGTGGAAAAATCTGAAAAGTGCTTCCTCTTTGCCTCCAGCTAGGGCCAAATGGGAAGCAGAACTTAATGGATGTCCAACTACCTGAGCACAGAGAGCCCCCAATTCTGGATGGATGGAACCCCCCTTCCACCAGAAATATCCAAGGGATGTGTGCCCTTGAGCAAGGAGAAACCAGACACCCTTGTCTGGAGGTCTTCATGTAGCTCAGGTCAAGGTCAGTCACTCATAGCAAGGGCTGAGCCTAGAAGAAGATCAATCCACCTGGGTAGCAAAAGAGTCAGAGGTCAGGCCATCTCAGAGTAGCCAGCAGAGCAAGACACGCAAGAGAAGGTCACAGCCTGACAGAAAGTAGCTAGAGTCCTGGTTTGTCAGAAAACCTCGGAGACAGGATGGCCTCAACAGGCAAAATGTGAATGCCCAAGAAAGCAGATAATGGGGCCTTCACCTCATACTGTGGTTCAGGGACATCCCAGGACTCCAGAAAATGTCAAGAATGGAAGCCCCCAGAGACGGGGTTGATGGTTGGTCCTGGGAGCCCAGAGCAGGCTAAGCTGTTGGTAGAGGTTCTGCCTGCAGGAGCTGGAAGGCAGAAGCTAGACCCGAAGGTAACCACTGGCACTTGCCCCCCTCCAGGTGGGTTACAACATCACAGGATGGCTGGAGAAGAACAAAGACCCCCTGAATGAAACAGTGGTGGGCTTGTTCCAGAAATCATCCCTGGGACTCCTGGCCCTTCTCTTCAAAGAAGAGGAGGCACCAGGTACAGCTGAGTGCTAATTGTGTCTAGTCTCCCCATGCTGATGCCCTTTAGTGACCAAAATGGAAATAAGGAAACAAAACTCTCATTCAACTCTTGCTAAACGGATAAATGAATGCCAAGTTGCTTGAGGTAGGCCATGGACGATAGTGCAATGGAGAGATACAGATACATTCTGGGAAATTCCATCAACTGATTTGATCACTGGGCCCGTATCACCTATAGGTGGAGTGACACTGCTTGGAAGAGTTGAGGCCCAAATACTGTGTCCTATTTTCTGCTTCCTGTTCTCCTTTGTCTGAGGCAAAGGCCAAGCCCAGCCCTGCCTACTACTCCATGGAGGTCATGTGGCCCACAGGGAAACACCTCAGAGGGGAGCTTCCCAATATGGCTGCCGCTCAGAGGGGCAAGAACTGCAAATTTCCTCGAATTCAGAGATGTTTTCATTATCAACATGCAATTCCTCCAGATGGTCTGTGGGCTCCTCCTCCTTCCCAGGCAATGGGAACAGTTTGTCCCCTTGTGTAGCCTTAAACCACAAAGGGAAAACAGACTCTCCAGAGAGCATAATACCCCTTTTGACAATTAGTCCGTAGTCATCCTGTTCACCCATTCCTTGGTAGATCTCTCTTTCCTTGTGTGAAGGCCCCACCATACCTAGTCCCAAGAAAACCTTTTTTTTTTTTTTCTGAGAGAGAGAGAAAGAGAGTGAGCAAGTGTGTGGGGAGGGGCAGAGGGAGAGAGAGAGACTCCATGCTGAGCACGGAGCCCAAGGCAGAGCTCAATCCCAGGACCATGAGATCATGACCTGAGCTGAAACCAAGAGTCAGACACTTAACCAACTGAGCCACCCAGACACCCCCCACAAGAAAAGCTTTTTAAACCAGAGAACACATTTCCTTGACACAGAACACTTAATGTCCTACACTATGTTCTGACATGAAACATGCTTGTCTTTCTTCCTCAGCTGGAAGCAAGAAGCAGAAGAGAGGGTCTTCCTTCATGACAGTCTCCAATTTCTACAGGGTGAGTAGGGGCTGCCTTATAAGCCACTGTGCATCGAGTGAACCCTACCTTCCATCGAACCCTCCCTTCTAATGGTGTGGTGGTCCGCCTGCCACCTCACAGCCCAGGACAGGATGATTTCATTTCTATGCCTACGGCTGCCTCTTTCATTCAAGGAGTCTTCTTCCTTCTGAAGGAGTCACAGAACCACTGGACCTCAGGGCAGAAAAGACCCTTAGAGATGGTACAGTCCAACCATGTCGTTTCAGAATTGAAATCCAGAGAGTGGTAACAATGGACATATCGGTGCCCAAGATCTTGAGCCCTGAAGTTGGCTGGCAGACCTTCTGGGCTGATCACAACTTCCACAGATTGGGGGCATGACTAGGGACATGTTCTAAAGTGTAGATGAACAGCACAAAGGAAGAGTTCAGTATTTCCCAAGGATCTGGCTGCCCTAAGGCAGAGCGGGCTACGTCATTAGAGGTATCCTAGCGGAGGAGGAGGGATCGTCTAGTGGGGAGGCCACAATGGGCAGGGGTTTATTCTCACAGGTACTACGTATAGTTCCTTCTAGTACTGAGACTCTGATGAGCCAGCATTGAGTGAGAAGGGCCCCGCCATGAAACACCATATCAAGAAAACCATGTCACTTTGGGCAAGTCCCTCTGAGAGGACAGCCACCACCCAAGATGCGTCCCTGATGATAGCCACTAGCCATATGTGGCAAGAGAGTCCTGGAGACTCTTGTGGTGTGGCAGAAGAGCTCAAACTGAATTTAATTAATTGAGCTTTAAATAAACAGCTCTGCTGAGCGTGTGTGTCCTGCAGCTCCAACACTGAGCTCTACTCAGTCCTTCTGCTTCTTGTTCCTCCGTCCCCAGGAGCAGCTGAATAAGCTGATGACCACCCTGCACAGCACTGCTCCCCATTTTGTCCGCTGCATTGTCCCCAACGAGTTCAAGCAATCAGGTACATCTTGGGGCTCTGTGAAGTTAGTGTTTATTCAAATGAAGAACCCCCCCCTTTAGAGAAGTTTAGTTACTTTTGCCTCCCTCTCCTCCCACCAATTTTTTCAAACTTGGCCAATTTTGCCCACCGAAACAATAACAGTTGATAAAAATAACTAACGTTTGTTGGGTGCAAACTGTGAGCCAGGTATGAATTAAGTCCACTTTTAATCGGCAGGGATGACTGGGGCAAAGCGGGGCACCAAAGGATCCCCCCAAAATGGATCATCCGGGGGCACCTGGGTGGCTCGGTCAGTGGAGCATCTGACTCTTGGTTTTGGTTCAGGTCATGATCTCAGGGTCCTGGGATCGAGCCCCCATGGGGCTCAGTACTCAGCGTAGAGACTGCTTATCTCTCTTTCTCCCCCTCTGCTCCTCCCCTCGCTTATGCACTAGCTCTCTCTCAAATAAATAAAATCTTTAAAGAAACGGATCATCCAAAATTCATGTTCTAGCTGCTTTGTAAAGCAAAAATCATGTTTTGGCTGGGTGGGCACCAGCTGGAAGTCACACTGGGGAGGCCTTTGGGTGTTGGCTGAATTGTGGGGCTCCCTGGGCAGTGATGGGACAAGACTGGGGTTGATGACACAGATGGTCAATTAGCTTTCTGCAGTGGCAAGGAGTAGCCTGTTCCATCTGAGAATCCTGACGGCGTCCTGTGCCCTCCCCCTTGGCAGGCGTGGTGGATGCCCACCTGATCATGCACCAGCTGGCTTGTAACGGAGTCCTGGAAGGCATCCGTATTTGCAGGAAGGGCTTCCCAAACAGGATGCAGTACCCGGAGTTCAAACAGAGGTGAGTGGTTTCTCCCTGATACCATGAGTCTACCGTTCTTGGTTGACAGGGACTGACTAATGGAGAAATACAGTCCTGTTGTCCCAGACGCTACACCTCACAGCAGATACCAACTCACCGTCATTACTTTAAGCTTTGACTTGAATTTCAACTGCTAGCATGTGCATTTCTTTGCCTGAGGGTCTCCCCTGGCTCTGGAAACTGCTTTGCTGCTGGGCAGGCTGAAAGTCTCAGGAAGTAATGTCTCCCCAGGAGCAGCCCTCAACCAGTGACTGAGGACAATTGGCAAATAAATACTTCAACTCCCTGCTTGGTGGCCTAAAGATGAGGCATGTTCTGTACTGGCTTCCAGATAAGTGTCTAACAGTAGGCTCTCCAGGTTAAATTATAAAAAATAATAAATATTTAAAAGCCTTGGTTTGTAGTGTCTTTGGCTTTCCATGGGATAAACTCTCTCATGGCCAATTTCAAGCCAGCAATGAGACGTCACTGAATGACTGAATGTGGGGTTGTGTAGAGGTGCATACCACTGTTCCCAGTGTCCACCAGCAGGATTAAGTCCCAGCTGACCATTGTGATAACTAGTCTGATAACATGCCTCTTATTAACTTCCCTGACCCCCTTCCCAACCCTGCCACCCTCCACCCCACCTCAACCCCCCACAAATAAACCATTTGTGCTTGGATCCTTGTCTCAAGGTCTGCTTCGGGGGGAACCCAAACTAAGACCTCCACCTGAGGCATTGTTTTCCTTCTACCCCCTCCCTATCTGCTGGAACATATGACCACAGACGGACGGAACAGGACAAGTCATTAGAGGTCATCTTGTCCAAGCCCTCTGAAGGCTCTAAACAGGGAAGGACTCTTGGAAATCACAAAGAGGGCTGCTGGCAGGTCAGCAAAGTCAGCACTTCTATGCCTGGAAGGAAAGATCAGGAAGGAAAGATTTGGGGGTCTTCATTTCTAGGAGCACCTGCCGCCTCATGGACTCCTGACCAACACCAGTGTTTGCTCCCCAAGGTCTCCTGTCAGTCCTACCCACTGCCTGCTGTGGCCATCTGTAAAACAGGTCTAACCTGTGACTCCAAGACCATCACAAAGGTCAACCGTGTGGTTATGCTTCCTGAGCTGCCATCTTGGGCACGATGACAATTGTCATTTGTCTCTCCCCCACCAGGTACCAAGTGCTGAACCCCAACGTGATTCCTCAGGGATTCGTAGACAACAAGAAGGCCTCAGAGCTGCTGCTTGGATCCATCGACCTGGATGTGAATGAGTACAAGATCGGGCATACCAAGGTAACCTCTTCCGGTGACACTCCCTCCCTACGCCGCCCAGCCTTGTCCTCAGAAGGTGAGCTTCAGGGCATGAATTCCAACGGCCTGCCTTGGGCAAGCCCGCCCCCCACCCAGCTGATGAGAGCCTCAGTTTTCTCCTCTGGAAAAGGAGAGCTGATAAAGCTGATCTCATGGAATTTGGGGGATGAGAACCTAGCTCAGGCAGGTACTTACTAAATGGTAGATTATCTCCTAGGCCTATATGAACCCCAGTAAGAATCGAGGTCCTGGGTTTGACTGGGGTATGAAACTGTGTGTGTTTGTGTTGGGGAGGGGTGAGGTCTAAGAGTAAAGCACCATAATCCCAGCCCACCACACCGAAAGCTGCAGCCCTGAGCTGGCAGGTGAGTCGGGGCTGACTCAGAGAGGCTGCCTGATCCTGACTCAGCGGACCTAGGCTGCCCTGTGTCTGTCCCACTTCCTGGCCCTGCAGAGTCCCGCTGGGATTGGCAGGGCCAGCCAGGCTAATGGTGCAAGGTGTCCCTCTACAGCTGTCCGAGCAGACTACACCCCAGCCTGACAACCAGGGTGATCCAGGAGGGGTCCCAGCTTTGCATCCAGGAGCATTGGGCTCAAAGCCTGCCCCTGTGTAGCCCACAGGCCTGGGGGAAACACAGGGATGCTCCGGGCTATGTGTACATCCCACCCCTCTGGCCACTTAGCAAATGTTGCCAAGCATGGTTCAAGGCTCTAAGGATACACCAGCGAACAGAACAGAGTCCCCAGCTCCCTGGAGCTTGCTTCTGGTAGTAAGTGCTGGCAGAATCATCACACTGCTCTAGAATCTGCCAGAACTGTTAGCTCTGGCCTCCTTCACAATTAAGACATGCTGTGCACAACTAAACTGACTTTGAGGAACACTTTGGGTTTTGTCATAATCACTGAATACCGGCTGCTTCCCCCACCCCCACCTTTGAAGGATGGGAAACTTGAGGAAGTGGGGACTGGGGCATGGAGCTGATGTGCCCAGCTATGCAGAACCAGACAGGAAGGAGCAGGCCTCGGACCCCCAAGATGCTGCTCGTGGGAAGGGGAGATAGGGCTGCCATTGCTAGCATCTGACACAGCTACTGGCTGGGCAAACGGACTACATTTGAGGTCGTGCAAAGATTGCACTGGGAACCACGGGTCCAGAAAAAGGTCTGGGGATTTTGGGGACAGCTTTGCTCCCCAAGGGCCGGGCAGGCTCTTGTGGCAGAGGCAGAACAGAGAACAGGATGATTCTGAAGGTCAGCTGTGTCCCTTATCCCCATCATTGGCGCATGGGGCCCTACCCCCGCCACATGCTCACCTCACTACTCCTGAAAGAACACACCTCAACGAGCAGCCATTGGGAAGTATCAAAAAAACATTTCATGAAATCAAGCCCAATGTCTCAACCCCATGATGGCTAGCTCTCTGAGTTTTTGTGGGGGAAGAAGACAGGGAGAGAAAACTTTCTTTTCCAGTTGGTACCATAGCATCCACATAAAAGATTCAGCTGGGGGCTCGGCTCCCTGCCCCAATGTATGGAATCACAGACTCTCAGGGCTGGGAGGACTCAGGGTCCTGCACTCTCACTGAACAACAGGGGCGATCGAGGCCTCCCCAAGAAGAGTAGCTTGGCTAAAGTGACATAGCACATCCAAGGCAGCCTGAAACCAGATACAGGTTTCCTGGCACCTTCTCTCCTTCTAGAAGTTTCTATTACGTCCTACTTGAGGCTTATAAAAAGATGTTACCTTATGAAACACACTAATAATAAAACAACCACCCACAAGCCCTCTTAAAAATCCAGAACTTAATCTTTGCATCTCTTTCCTCCCCACCCCCAGGAGTAAACTTTGTCCTGAATGTTAACCAGCCTCCTGCCTTTTAAAAAATAGTTTCCTCGCATATGCATCTGGCTTCGGTTTCTGCCTGGTTCTGAGCTTCGTGGAAGTGTCATACTTGATATACTCTCCTGTAACATGCTTCTAACCCTTCGTTGTATTTCCAGGATCCATCCTTGTTGGTTAGAACATGACAATCATTCACATATCTTACTGCCTCAGACAGTCACACCACAATTACCCTTTCTTCTGTCCTTGGAAATAGTTTTCTCCCCCCGGTAGTAATTAACAATGCTACTTTAAATATCTTTCTGTGTGGTCTTATGTAGGGGTTTCTCTAGAATGAAATTCTCAGCCTTGGCTGTACATTAGAATCTTCTGGGGAGGGGTAAAGATACCAATGCCAGAGCCTCGCCCCAGAAATTGTTTGAAATCACCTATGTCCAGGTATCAGCATCTTTCCAAGGCCCTCCGGGCAGAAACAACGTGCAGCCAGAATGGAGATGGATATGTTAATGCTGAGGAGGACAGTTGCCTGTTTCGGGGTGTGCAAACATCTAACTTGACAAGGGAATGCCAAACCATTTTCCAAAACTGTTGTACCAACTCACCTTCCCCTTGATCACAACCTTGCCAACCCTTGCCTTTTCTGGTCTTAAAAGTTACAGGTGGAGGGAGGAGTGACTGGTATCTTGAGACTTGACTTTGCATTTCCTGGAGGCTGGGTGTTTCCTGCTCTTTCTGACAAACTATAAAGCTGGCCCTGTTTTCCTGGGGCTGTGCCCCACTCACGTGTCAGAGCTGGGTGCCCGAAACTGTGCAGCATTTGTAAAACTCTCTATCCTTCCTAGAGTCAACACCACTCCCGCCCTCACTAGCCACTCTTCCCACTCCCAGGTCCCTGGGGAACTGTGACTGTCCAAAGGCTGTTTTGCATGGCAGTAAAGAAGGAAGGCCCCTTGCCACCCTGGGTGCTGGGCAGTCATCACAACAGCCAGGATTATGAAGATAGATCACATTTTATTTACAGCTTCGCAATTTATACAAGACTTTTCCACCCAATATCTCCAATCCTTATAGCAACCCTCAGGGAGGGATCAACATCCCAATTTCACAGATGCGGAACTGAGGCCCTGAGATGTGAGGAGACCCATTCAGGGTGACCCAGCCAGTTAAGTGCAAGCGCCATAGGAAGAGCCAAGGGCAAGGGGAAACTGACACTGTGGTCCTGCTGTTGGCGCTGTCTAGGCTGGGGCCAGCTGTTCCCAAGAGGCCTCAAACACCAGCCCTCGCCTGGCCCTCTTAACTTTTAAGAACCTTTCTGGACCCCTGGTGCCTGGATGGAAAACTCCCTGCAAGTGGCTGCCTCTGGTGACAGCTGGCCTCTTTTCAGATGGGTGTGTCTTTCCCCTAGGTATTCTTCCGAGCTGGCATCCTGGCTAAGCTTGAGGACATGCGGGACGAGCGGCTGGCCAAGATCATGACGATGTTACAGTGTCGCCTCCGGGGTTTCCTTATGAGGATTGAGTTCAAGAAGATGCTGGAACGAAGGTAGCACTCACCAGCACCAATAGGGGTGGGCCCCAGAGGCCATTCTCACTCCCACAGGATGACCAGGGACCCCGCCACACACACAGCTCTCAGCTGCATTAGCAACATCGGGCAGTGAGATCAGGGGAGGGTGCCAGTGTCTTCACTGGCCCAAAGAAACCTATTGGGGGCCTCTATTAGTTTTCTAGGGTTTCCGCGACAAAAACACTACAGTCTGGCTGCCTTAAATCAGTGGAAATGTATTTTCTCACAGTTGCAGAGACCAGCCGGTCTGAGATCGAGGTGTTGCAGGCCACACTCCTTCCAAAGCTCTAGAGAAGGACCCTTCCTTGCTTCTTCCAGTCCTGGTGGTCCCAGGTGTTTCTTGGCTCATGGCCACATTGTTCCGATTTCTGCCTCTGTGTCTGTGTCTCTACACTGGCTTCCTTCATTTTATATGGACACCAGGCCTTTTGGGTTAGGAACCCACCTTTCTCAACTATGACCTTCTCTCCACCTAAGTAATGACCCTGTTTCCCAACAAGGTCACACTCCAAGGTACTGGGGGTTAGGACTTCAGCGTATCTTTTGGAAGGGGACACAATTCAACCCCTAACAGGGGCCACCAAATATAAATCCTATAGGTCACTTCCCGTTATTGATCCCTGTGACCATACTATGACAGGGATACAGTCAGGCCAACACCCCGTGGAAACTGAGGCCAGAAGGGTGAAGGGCCTGGCCCCCAGTTCATGCAGAAAGAGTCAAGACTGGAACCCAGAAGCCCTCACTCAAAATCCTTGCCCCGGAATCCTGTTTCCCAGCAGTGTCTCTAAAACCATCATCAGAAAATAGCTTGGGCTCCTCTGGATGGCCTCTGGTTGACTCTGGGTCTTTGTGGCCGTAGTATTAGTAATAATAACAGTAATGAACAAATAACAACAATAATGGGTTCCTGATATCCACTAGGCGCTCTGCGACCCCAGCTGAAGGCAGGGACCCCGGTCAGGAGCGGAGGGTAGGACAGCAGCCCAACCCAGCCCAGGGCCTCGGCACACAGGAGGCTTCGGTAAATGACAGTCCAGTGAAGGTGCCAGGGACAAAGAGGCGGGCTCCAGAGATGGCAGATAGATAGGATGCAGAGGGTAATGGGCGACTTCCGCTGAGGGATCGGAAGGAAGGGCAGTGTAAGAAGGAATGAGTGGTCTGTCCGAGCCTTGAGCTATCTGAGAAGAACTGTTCCAGCCCCGACACCTGCACTCTAACCCACGAGACCCCGGCTTCCTTTTTGCAGAATCGGCCTGAAAGTCATCCAGCGGAACACACGTAAATTCCTGGAGCTGCGTTTCTGGGGCTGGTGGAAGCTCTACAACAAGGTAGGGCTCAGGGGGCCAGGCCAGCCTGCTGCTACGTGGGGACGGGGGACCTTGGTTCCGGGTGGAGGTACCTCTCGTGGGTGGCAGGCCACAGGATGCTGCAGGCACAGTCCAAAAATGAGACGAAGGTGGAATCTAGCCTCCTTCCAGACAGGGGCAAATTCCTCCCTAAGGAACAACCACAGTGTGTCTTCCGGCCTCATCTCCTCCCTGAGAGCCTCCCGCCCCCACCCCTGCCCCGACACACCCTACAGAAAGCAGGCTTAGTTATCAGCATCTCTCCCTGGGCGGGTCGAAGCATCTTCAGCTCCTTTAGTGAAGGCCTCAGCTTTGGAGCTGGAGTGACCTCAGGAAATCATGGGGGCTGACCTCCCAGTCCTCCGGTTCTTCCGAGATGGCAGAGAGGGCAGTGAGTGAGCCAGGTGGTGGGGCTGCGGGACCCCCAAGCAGCCAGCCTGCCCTTGACCAACGCAGGAGGCCATGAGCCATCCTCCTGATGCAGGCGGACTCATAGTGGGTGATGGGTGTCCCCGCCTCTGGCCCCCCACCCCCACCCTCACCCCCTTCAGGGGGGACACCCTGCTGGGCCCCAGAGGAGGCAGGATGCAGGGCTGGAGCTGGGATGGTCTTGTCTCAAGGGGCAGCCAGGCGGGGAGGTGTGAGTACTCTCTCTGGCCCTGTGGCCCCGTGACTCACGCAGAAGCTTCTTTCCCCTCCCTGTGGGAAAGCGCTGTTGAACACAGTGCTGGCCACAGGTCTGAAGGAGGGATAGTAGGTCTGCATCCCCAAAGGCACCCACACATGGGCCAACCTGCTCAGGGGCCTGAGATCGCAGAGGAGTCCAGACGAGCGTTTCTCAGAGTGCAGGCATCGCCGCTCATTTCCCCACCTGTTCCCCACCTCTTTCCAGACGTCCACTCAGTTTTTTATTTTGAAATTTTTATTTTAAAAGGAAATATTTTATCCTTATCCGCTTTAATCTCATCCTTAGCAAGCATTACACATCCACAGAATGGTGGATTTGACGAGTCATTCTCTGTTCTTAAAAATTATTATTTAAAGAAATTAATTACTCAGTTTCTTATTTTTTAAAAGTTATTTTTAAAGTAACTATGTAACGAGGACTATCAAAGGGTTTCTATGCGATGCCATATCTGTCTTACCTTCCCCCTTTGTATTTGTGTTGCTCTCTGGGAAACCCCAGGCCAACAGCCATTAAGAAGCTTTCGGGCAGGACACATGGTCCCAAATGAGGAGGTGAAGCCTGAAAACCCCCCATTCTTTACTAGAAAGTAAAACCGCTAATTAAACTCAGCAGAGCAAGATCCTATTCCAATGAGTTAAAAAAGGAAAATACAATAAAAATCCTTTTCTTTTAGTTTTTAATTAAGCTCTAATCTTATTTATGCCAGATAGGATGAGTTGATGGGGAAAAAATAAACAACATGTTGTGGGAGGTTTTCATTGAATAAAAAGAGTTACATAGTTGTGGGTTCACGTGGACCCACCACCGTGGCATCCCAGGTCCCCACAGCCCAGGCTGGCAAGGTGGCTTCCCTGTTGTCTTTCAAGAGAGGTGATGCCTTCTCCCAAATCCATCTCCATGGGGCATTTGCCCTTCAGAGAAACACACCCATTGGTCAGGACATACCCTGAGGGCCTGTCCTGCCAGCTCTGCTCATGGTGGAGATTTTCGAGGGACTCAAGGTCTAGCAGGGCGAGGAGTACAGGTGGAGGGAGCTGATGGACCCAGGCCCTCTTGCAGGGTAAGAAGGGCAAAATGCGTAGAGAGGTCTGGTTGGGGGCGACGGGTGCAGAAGAGGAGCAGGGGCTCCCGGCCAAGGGACAAGGCAGGCGCAGCCCTACAGAGCGGGGAGCAAGAGGGCAGAGGCAGGATGTTCCAGCTGAGCTGGAGCAGGGTGAATGAGGCTGGGTCGTGCGAGGCCTGGAAGACCACGGCGGGGAGCAGATAAAAGAAAAGTAAGTGAGAAATACAGAGAGACACTGAGAATGTACTTGTGACAGGGAGAGAGACCGAGGGAGGGAGAAAGATGGGTGAAACCAGAGAATTCAGCCAGGGTTCCTGAGCACACAATTTACAGAAACACTGGGCATGGCTAGATGCCAAAGAACGTCTAACTCAGTGTCCCTTAGGATCAAAGAGCACCCTGAGGATTGGTCCCCAGCCAGGATGGGCCCTCTCTGGAGAGGCTAGAGATGTTTTAGGGCATCTATGGAGAGGTTCCTTCTCACGACTGCCAAGAGCTGTTTTCCACCCTTGTGGATGTCTGAAGCAGAGCCCTGTCCTGTCTGAAGCAGAGCCCACAGCCCACCAGCGAGCCCCCGCCAAGCCCATCCCCGTGACACAGTATGGTGTTGCTCTCCACCCAGGTCAAGCCACTCCTGAATGTGGCTCGGCAAGAGGAGGAGATGAAGGCCAAGGAGGAGGAGCTGAGGAACGCCATGTCCAAGACACAGGACTTAATAAACAGGGTAAAGGAGCTGGAGGAGAAGATGGCCACACTCAGCCAGGAAAAGAATGACCTCACCATCCAGCTACAGGCCGTACGTGGGGCCCTGGAGGGGAGGGGAGGTGTAGGGGGGTGGGAGGGGTAGCTGGGAGCCCTGGCAACTACTAGGATCACCAGGGTCGCTGAGAGTCAGACCCAGAGAGGGAGAACCTTCTAAGAAGCCATGTACAGGCGAGGTCCTGGCAATAAAAGAACCACCAGGAGTACCTGGGTAGTTCAGTGGGTTAAGCCTCTGCCTGGGATTGAGCTCCACATCGGGCTGTCTCCTCAGCAAGGAGCTTGCTTCCCTCCCCCACACCCCCGCCTGCCTCTCTATCTTCTTGTGATCTCTGTCAAATAAATAAATAAATTCTTTAAAAAAAAAAAGAACCACCAATTCCTAGAAGCACCTTCATGGGCTCCACCCCTTCATGCCTCACAATGATTTCCAGTATCGTACAGACAAAAACTGAATTTCAGTAATGTTATGCCATGAGTCGTAAGTCACACAGCTGGTTTGGTTCGACTCTGTGGCCAGTTATCATCCTACACCCTAACCCCATCTTGGGGAAACGCCGGTGAACACCCAGGTTGTTCCTCTTCTGCCCCTTCCTGTCCGCTTGACCTTTGACAACCCCATCCTTCTCTGATATCAGTTCCCTCATCCCCAAACTGTAGCTTATGGTGACATCTGCCTGGCTCGCCCCTCGGGGTTGTTAGGAAGAGGAACTGTGGATGGGAAATGGCTTGTTAATGCAGAAGTGCTGACTCCGCGCTGGGAGCTATTTGGGCGTATGGCCCAGGCCTCACTGACAGATGGAGCCACGGGCACACCCAGGTTCAGCAGTGGGACAGCAGAGCCTGCACTACCAGTGTGGTGCAGCCCGAGGGTCCTCCCCTTCTCCTGGCCCACCTCTGCTGTCACCTTACCAGGAATCTCGTGAAAATGCAGATTTGAAGTCAGCAGGTCTCGGGGGAAGCCTGAGACTTGGCGTCCTACTCAACTGACACGTGATGCTGCTGGTGGCCTGGGGACAGCACCGCTACCGTTTGGGACCCCTTTGACGCGTGCTCTTTCTTCCATCAGGAGCAAGAGAACCTGATGGATGCCGAGGAGCGCCTGACCCAGATGATGAAGACCAAAATGGAGCTGGAGAGCCAGATCTCGGACATGCGGGAGCGGCTGGAGGAGGAGGAAGGCACGGCGGCCTCCCTGAGCGCCACCAAGCGCAAGCTGGAGGGGGAGATGAGCGACCTCAAGCGGGACCTGGAGGGCCTTGAGACCACGCTGGCCAAGACGGAGAAGGAGAAGCAGGTGAGGAGGCCCTGGGGCCTGACCACACTCCTCGCCAGAACCAGGTATCCTGCAGGGCTCACACCTGGAGTCCCCACTGTAGCACGGCCCAGCACCCTCGCCACCAGCCACAGCAGGCTAGTAACTTAACTCGATGTAATTTAAAACGTGGCTCCACTGTTGAGTGAGCCGCATTCTGCTAACTCGGCAGCCACACGTGGCTAGTGCTACCACATCGGATCTGCAAGTCTGGTGGGGCCCGAGGGTCTATTCTCAAAGACACTGCTGACATCTGAGGACTGGGCTGGGATAGCAAAGGCCTGAACTGTTGGCTCTCACTGCCCCCATCACGCTAAGATTCTGATGCAGTCGGTTAGAGTGTGCCCTGGGCGTCAGCATCTCTCAGGCTGCCAGGAGACTCCGGACTGTAGCCAAGCTGTAGAGTCCCCTCTCTCAGAGTGTGTCTCCCCCAAGGGTGTTCCCAGCCTTAAGGGCCTGTCTCTCTCTCCTGCCCCCACTTCCAGGCCCTGGATCACAAGGTCCGCACCCTGACCGGGGACCTCTCACTCCGGGAAGACTCCATCGCCAAGCTCCAGAAGGAGAAGCGGGCCCTGGAGGAGCTGCACCAGGTGGGCACCGCAGACTTACCCTTGGCAGAGCAGGTGGAGCTTGGAGACTGGAGACCCAGATTCAAATCCCAACTTTGCTGCTCCTCAGCTGGGGCCCATAGGGAAGGCACAGAGTCTCCCAAAGTCTCAGTTTCCTCATCCCTGAGGTGGGCATTGTCATATCTTATTGCTGTTCTCCCAGGTTTGTTGTAAGTAGGGTGACCATATAATTTCATCACCCAAACTAAGACGGGTCAAGAGTCCCAGGTGCGCTGGAAGGTATGGCCCCCAGACTCATCAGGACGAAGGGGGTGGTCCATAGAAGTGCCCTGGGAGTGACGCCCCAGTGAACCCTGATACATCTCGGTGACAAAGGACATGAGCGCTTGTCATGGGGAGACCCACTCGAGGGTTATGAGCTCAGGCTCCCGAACGCAGAGTCCGCTCAGACCAGCCGCCAGTGCTGACTGTGGCACAGACTGCTTCCTAGCTCTGGAGACAGAGGTCCAAAGAGCAAGTCGAGGCCCAGAGCCAGCCAGTGGACCCCCACCGCCATGTTTGCGACACGATGAACACACAACACGTCTCCCGAGTGCCTCTCCCGCTGCCTCCAGAAACACCACCCCTGAGACTGTGACTCTCAACTATTTCAAACTCAGAGTCCCCTTCCATAACAAATACGGTCAATTCTCATTATTCGAGAGAGTCATGTTCTATAAAGTCACCATAAACACTGAATTAGCAAACACTGAACCTCAGTTTTAAGGGGAACTATAGGGTTAGGTTCCCGCAAGCCTCTGCTCATTCAGTACACAATACATATTGACTAGAATCAATACATTGCTTTGTTTTACGTACGTTTCTATATCTCATGCCTGAACAGAACTTACCTGACATAGAGATTTCCTCTGCGGGGCACATCACAGCCTTCTTGTGCTGGGGAACACTAACTAGACAGCGTGGCAGACTGTGCATGGGGGCCATTTGAGAAAGCAAAATCACCAAGACAAAACCACCAAACTGTAAAACCATGGCACTGCATAGACTCTGAAAAAGACCCTGTTTGCAGTAGGAGTGGGAACAAGAAGGCAGGGCCCCATCTCCTCTGACTGCGGCTGGGAGTGTGGGCCTGGGAGACTCTAATTTTTCACTGCTCTGCGCATGCCTGCAAAGGACCTTGAAAGCACCACGAGTATTGATTTGGGATTACAAATAAATTTGAGCTAGTAGGTAAACTGGCAAGTAGATAATCTGCAAATAATGAGCACAGGCTGTATTCTGGAAACCTTTCTTACTACCCCTAAAATAAAAATTATTGTAAGCCATACATAACTTCAAAAAAAATCAGTAGTGTGCTCCTTCTTTTTTAAAAGGGGAAATGAAAGGAGTGTGATTTGTAATAAACGATGCGGCTGTCAGCATGTCAGAGCTCGGGCAGGTCTCCGAGAAGGTGTCAGGAGCAGGCGGGCGTCCCCCTGAGCCTGCCTAGGTGGCTGCAGGTGGGCACTGAGGGCGTGTGGGGGACACCGATAGTGCAGTGTGGATGCTGTCTATGATGAGAGTTTACATAATGGTGAAGAATTCTCGGGGAGATTTTGACAATAACAAATCTTCTATCTGTTTTCACGGCAGATCATTCTTCAAAAATGTAGTTTATACTAAATGAAAAAAAAAATAGCTGAGTTCTATGGAAAGTGGTGCTGGGTGCTGGGTCCCAGAAGAGCCTAATTGTTGTTTCACTTATGTGAAAGCCTGGATGAGGCATCAAGTGTGTGGACTGCAGGGTTCTTCATGGCGCTGGATTGTTTCCAGCAATCCTAGAAACACCCACTAAGTGCCCGCGGGGTCCCCAGTAGTGGTGACCACAAAAAACACCCCACAGGTTTCTGACCTACTCCATGGAGAACCAGAGCCCCACTGACTGGTGAGGGTCCCCCTGCAGCTGACAGGTACTGGGGTCTGCTCCCCACCTCACCTGGTGCCAAGGGCAGGTGCTCAGTAGCTGTCCACTGAGCTCAGAAGTGATGGCAGAGAACCGGGTCTGTTCAGCTGCTCCCGGCTGGCTCGTGGGACACGCATGTGTATCTTTCCCTTCAGAAAACCCTCGATGACCTGCAAGCCGAGGAGGACAAGGTGAACCACCTGAACAAGACCAACAGCAAGCTGAGCACCCAGATCCATGAGGTAATGCCCTGTTGCTGGGGCCAATGCTGTAGCTCAAGGGCCAGGTCCATGCTGGGGCACAGGGTCCTCAGATGCATTTGGGGAACTGGACTGACCCAGGCCTGGGGGAAATGAGGGCCTCTCTGAGGCTACAGCGAAGGAACCAGGTCCAATCTGGTTCCTCATCGCATTCCAGTCTCAGACTCACCTCCCCACCCCTACTTTCTCTTCCTTTCCTTGTTTCTGCAGCTGGAGGATAACTGGGAGCAAGAAAAGAAAATCCGAGCGGAGGTGGAAAAGGCTCGTCGCAAAGCTGAGAGTGACCTGAAGATGACCATTGACAATCTCAATGAGATGGAACGGTCCAAGCTAGACCTTGAGGAGGTGGTGAAAAAGTACGCCCATGCAGGCATTCATTGGCCCATAACAACAGCAGCAGTATCTAGCACTTCCTGGGTAGGGTCAGGAGCCAGGCACTGTGCTGAGGGCTGCCTGTGCTTTAATGTATGATCCCAGCACCCGCTGTGCCCAGGCACTGTGCCCAGGACAGAGGATACAGGGAGGGATATAGGGAGGGGAGAGTAGGTCCTGCCCACTCACAGGGAGCTCCAGGCCTCACGCAGGGCTTGTTGGGCACTGGAAAGGAGACTAGTACTAAGCAAGGCGTCTATCCCAAAAGGTAGGGGGTCTTCGTAGAAACCCATCAAGCTGAGCTTTCAAAGATCACAAGAGTTGAGGGGGTATTTTCTCAGTATCACTGCCAATAACATGGGATAGCTGGATGGAGTAGAGAAACACTGGAACCAGGAACGCAATGGCAAGGCTACTGCAACAGTCCAGGTGTAAACCTGAACTTAGTAAGAGGCTGAGGGATGGAGACGAGGGGACGGACAAGGAGAGCTCTCAGGGAGTGTAATTTGGACAATGCATCTCTGAGGTGCATTTTGCTAAGACAGGTTCAAAGCACCACAGACTGCTAGGATGGTGGGCAGCTAGCTCTGCCTCTCGGCATTTCCTCTGTGGCACATCAGGAGGTGTACATGACCTTGACCATCCTGCTCATCCACTTGGCCTCTGGCGTCTTAGTTCTCACATGTGGCTCCTTGGCACACGGAACCCACATGTCAGAAGGAGACATCCTTTGGTGGAAAGTTTTTAGAGGAAAATTTTCCCTAAAAAGGCAAAGCCAGAGTCCCTAGCATGTAAGCTGTGCCAGAGCAGTGATTTCTGTCTGGTTTGCTCACTGATGTGTCCCCAGAAGCTCAAACAACGTCTGGCACACAGTAGATACTCGATAAACTTGTACCAAATTAAGCAGCACGTGAGTGAATGAATAAGCGAGTGGAAAGCGTGTGCAGCAGATTCTGGGGGCTCTGCAGGGTGAGACCTCCTGGGCAGTCACCTAAGAAGGCCAGGCGCTGAGGCATGAGTGGGTCTCAGTAGGTTCAAGGCCTCCCCCGGCAGCCCAGGTTCTGTTCGCTCACCAGCCAGCCGATCTCCCCTCAGAGCTCTTCGCTCAGGAAATCAAACCTTCTCTTGCAGGAGGGATATGGAAATCAATTCTGTCAACTCCAAATATGAGGACGAGCAGTCCCTGAATTCCACCCTCCAGCGGAAACTGAAGGAACACCAGGTGTGTCTGGTGTCTGGGACCGAGACCAACAGAGCTCTCCCTCCCAAATGCACTTCCAGGCAGCTTTGCTCCCCCTCAGCTGCTTGCGGCCTGGGTCTCCTGAGGAGCGAGACTGGCCCAGAGTCCTTGAGACTGATCCTTGTTCTCCTCACTCTGACTTCTAGTCAAAGGCCCTCCACAACCTGCCCCATTCCCTCCCTGACCTTGTCACCCAACCTTCCCCTGCCACTCCCCAGCGTCCCTCCTGCCTCAAGGCCATTGCATTTACTCTCTGGGCCCTATTCCCGCTCTGCTTTTGACCGAGTCCCCCTGGGCAACTTGGCATCATTTCCATATTAAAAGGCCAAGTGGGCAAGTTTGTAACTTCACCCAGAAGAGATAACCCGCCTTGGCTTATTTGTGTGCTAGGCCCGAATTGAGGAGCTGGAGGAGGAACTAGAAGCTGAGCGGGCAATGAGAGCCAAGGTAAATAAAATACTTCTGCACTTTTTTGAGTCTAAGGACCCAGTGCCAGCCACAATCCAACAGTAAGCAGACACTCCACTCAGGAAAGCAAGAGAACAGGTTTCCAATTGAAAAGGCCTTACTGATTCTCAAGCTGTGCACCAGGCCCGGTGCTACGCATGCAGTATTAATTATGACGTAAGATGCACAGATACTATTTCTGGTGTGAGACCAAGGAGAGGAGGCTCGTTCTGCCCGGGGCAGGTAGGGAGGCAACATTAGCCTGGCGACTTGGAGACTGAATCCAACAGGCTGCCACCGGGAAGAATTTCCAAGCAAAGAGAAGAAATAGCACCTCTCTGCGTAGTGACAAAGATGTAAAAAGAAAAGCAAAGGATAGAAGGAGGCTTTCTGGTGGGAATCTGAGGCCAGAAAGCTGGGGGGAGATGAATCTGCACACACCTAATCTCCAGATTCAGCCAAACCAGGCCGAGGGTAGGGTGGGTGCGAAGACCCCTCACTGAGTGCAGGGGAAGGACACAGGCATCCTTCACTGGCTGTGCGGGGTGGCAGGCAGAGGGCAGAACTCCCCAAGTGCAGGTCCCCAGCGTCACAAGATACCATGTGGTCACTGTAGTCTTTACCAGAGAAGGGGGGCTCCTGCACCAGGCTCCGGTCATGGTCATTTGATCCTCCCCAGGTGGAGAAACAACGCAGCGACCTGGCCCGGGACCTCGAAGACCTCAGTGACAGACTGGAGGAGGCTGGGGGAGCCACATCTGCTCAGGTACCACCCTCAGGGGACCCAGGAACCCCAATTCCTGTTCGCCTGCAGGGAGAAAAAAAATTGCTGGATGATGAGCAGTGGGGAAAAAAAAAAAAAAACAGAATTTCGGGGGCTAACTTGAGGAGAAAACAATAATAAAGAGGCAAGAGAGGGGCTGGTTTGGTCCCCTTTATCTTGGGGCTCCTTAGCCCAGTGGTGTTGACAGAAGCAGCCGCGGACTGAAGGCAGAGGGTGGGCACTGTGCAATTCCTGTTTATAGAAAATGTGAGCCGCAGTGAGGCCAGCAGATCAGGGGAGGACTGCCACTAAAGAGGGTCTGTGACAGTTCCCAAGAAGGGGGGGCATGCCATGCAGGACCACACAGGGGAGCACGAAGGTCATCAGGAGGCAAGGGCAGAGGGAAATTGTACCCGAGAGCTTCTACTATCATTTCTCAGGGAAGAACCGGGGAGGCAGAGTAAGCAGGCTTAGGATGGGCTAGTTTGGATAATTCCAGCAGGCTCTAGGGCACAGGGGCTGTCCCCAGTTGTCTGGTACCTGGCCATGGGGGTATTGAGGGCAGGCAGACAATGGCTGAGAGGGTGAGAACCCCATAGAGGAGGGATTGGAGAAGACAGTGGGCTCTAGATTGGATGCTTTGCTTTGGAAATTTGGTTGTTTGCCATCTCTAGGAATTAGCTAGCCCTGGGAGGGGGCTGTCCTTCCAGAGTCAGCAAAGTCCCAGATCTCAAAGCATCAAAGTATAGAACATGAAGACCTGGTTAATACAGGGGGTGACCCCACACTCCCAGGGCTGGAATCCAAGCTGAGCCTCTGGTCTGGGATGCATTCTTCATCCAATTCACATAAAGGCAACGTGGAGACTGGCAGAAGACACTTGAAACTCTCCTTCTAATTCCGCGTTGTTAGGTCTCTTACAAATGTGGACCCTAGGTCAGAGCTGAGAGCAGGAATATGGACAGTGTCCCTTAGCACTAGAAGGCTCCCTGGACTCCACGTCCCATCCCCTCACCATCTGGCCACAGTCTGCCTGCTGTGGAGGGACCTGCTGAGCTGGTGCCCTGCTGCGGTCAGGGTCCCAGGAGGAAAGGCATTAAGAAGGGATGATGTCTAGCGATGCAGGGAAAGTTAAGGGAACAACAGGATTCTGAGCACCAGGGGGATGGGAGGAAGTGGGGTCACGGGGCTGTGTGACATGGGGAGCCATGCAGAAGGGGCTGCTTGGTGGGCTCCTTCTGGAGGATCTGGGGGAGTGGATCCAAGGCTGCCTTTGTGGCGGCTGGGGGGTTGCCGGCAGACTCTGGTGTTCCTTGCTTGTAGCTGCATCAGTCCATCCCTGCCTCCATGGTCCTGTGGCCTTCTTCTCATGTGTCTCCCTGGATCCAAATACCTCTCCTCTTAGAAGAACTTAGGGCACCCTCCTTAATCCAGTTATGATATTTTAACTTGTTTATATCTGCAAAGACCCTGTTTCCAAATAAGGTCACCGTCACAGGTATTTGGGGTTAAGAATTGAGCGTGTCTTTTTAGGATGCACAACTCAAGGCACAACGCTATCTAAACAAATGTGGTGGGCAACCCACCCAAAGGCTCAGGATGGATATTTCCATTAAGACCTCCTATCAGTGGGGTGCAGAAATAGCGGGGGACCGCTGGGCAGGTGGCCCACGTCCAGCCTCAGGAGGCCAGTGCCGGTTCTGCTAAATTCTGCTTCTCCTCTCCTCCAGATTGAGCAGAACCGCAAGCGGGAGGCAGAGCTGCTAAAGCTGAGGCGAGAACTGGAGGAGACAGCCCTGCAGAGTGAGGCAGCGGCGTCCACGCTGCGCAAGAAGCACACGGACTCGATGGCCGAGCTGACCGAGCACGTGGAGAACCTGCAGAGGGTCAAGTCCAAACTGGAGAAGGACAAGCAGGTCATGAAGGCTGAGATCGATGACCTCAATGCCAGCATGGAGACTGTGCAAAAGTCCAAGGTGAGGGTGGACCCCCACAGAGCCACAGGGGACTGCCCCAGTGCCCAGCTGCTTTGCAAATATTTTGCCAAGTTCATAACCTAACTGTGCCTCGGTTTCCTCATGATTAAAATGGAGACATTAAGAATCCCTACTCCATAGTGCTGTTGGGAGGGCTACAACCATCCCTGGCATATAAGAAAAGCTCAATAAATATAAGCTATTAAGATGACCATTACAGTGCTCGCTTCGACAGCACATATACTAAGATGACCATTACATTAGGACGACTACGTCCTCAAGGAGCTGGGAGACTAGTAGGATAAATGCATACATCCCCGCAATGAAAAAGGGGTATGTGGCAAGACGGAAAAGCAAGTAAGCCATTCAACATGCATTTACCAAGCATTGGCCATGTGAGAAGCATTCTTGTGACATGAGGCAAAAGGGGGGCTCCAAAGGTGAGCAGGGAGGATGTCTTGGGGTTCCCAGTCGCAGCCAAGTACTACTCCACACTTCAGGCACTCATAAGGTATCGTCACAGATCCTACTTTATCTGCAGATCCCTGCACTGTGCTAGTATTTTTTTCTTAAACTGACCCATTGCATTGTCTTACTGGGTGAGGGCTGCAAGGTCCCGAGTAACCATAAAATGGAGATGAGCCAGAGAGGGAGGGTCTGTGTGCCAACCCAAAGATCAGGGCTTATGTTGGTAGACATGGTGAGCTAGGGCGGGGTGGCAGGGAGATCATTCTGAGACAGGGACATTCTAGAAGGACTAGGCAGGCTATATGGGAGGCTGCACTAGGGGAACCCAGGTGGGAAGCAGGGAGGGCCTGTTCCCCGTTTCCCCACTGGGCTCATTCCTCCCGAGCAGATGAATGCCGAGGCCCACATCCGAAAGCTGGAAGACAGCTTAGCTGAAGCCAATGCCAAGGTGGCTGAGCTGGAGCGAAACCAGGCAGAAATCAACGCCATCAGGACCCGCCTGCAAGGTGAGCTGGCCACAGCCTATAGCTTCTTGAGGCCCCGCGCATGGAACAGAATGAGGATCCTCAAGGAAACTGAAGGAGTAGCTGGGTCCTCTTCCCAGGGCTTTCTCAGCCTTGGAAAATTCGCATCCCCTGTGATGTGACAGGAGATTTGATTATACCCACTGAGTGTTTCAAGTATCATCTTTACAGCGGCAAACAGGGAACACTATTCAAAGCATTTCCCTCCCAGTTCTGTCAACCACCCTGGGAGATCAGCAGGAGGGGCAGCAGACACAACTCAATTTTTAAACATTTTAAAACATGACCCGCATACTAACAGACAGTGAGCATGTGTCACTAATGAAGGAGCCGGGAAACGGCAAGCCTGCCTTCAAAGGGCATTTGAGGGGCAGAGATTTACACAGTCGGTTGGGGAAGGGATGCCTGTAGATAACTTTGCTAAGGTGGACCCAAAGCCAGTTAACGTCTTACAACACAATAATCCCGCAACCTCTGGGTTTGGTTGTTTTTGTTTTTGTTTTTTTTTCTTTTTTCTTTCTCTTTTTTCTTTTTCTTTTTTTTTCTTAAAACCAGAAGAGCTCCTATGCATCTCTAGGGCAAAAATGATTTGCAACTTATTACAATTCACTTAACATCTAACTTTGCAGAGGCCAGACTCTGATCTGCGGTAACAGCAAGACAAACGACCACACTATTCCCTGAGAGAAGGAAACACTCCCTAGACAGGCCAGTCAGACAATGTTGCAGTACGACACCAGGGAACCGGCTGGCCTCCTGTGGCCTTATTTCCCACATTCTGAATACTTCTGAAAATCAATATCCCCATTTGACAGATAAGAAAAGGGAAGCTCAGTGAGATGAGGTAACTTGCCACAAATCTCGAGAAACCCTTGTTCGTCCTCTCTGGCTCATGCACACCTTCCTAGCCTCCGGCCCCAACAATCAGTTCACAGATGACAAGAGTGTAGGTTCGGAGACCGTGACAATTAATTTTTCAAAGGAAACACTCTCTGCCCCACTGTTTCCTTCGAACCGCTTTGCTGTATCTCATGCCAGGGGCTGGGACTTCGTGATCAGAAGCCCCGTACCCCATGCAGGACGCTGGAAGTTGGAGGTGCTTGGACAATTTCACCCAGTATTTCTCCCATTCCCTTCTCACCCAGCTGAAAATGGGGAGCTGAGCCGGGAATATGAGGAATCCCAGAGCCGGCTCAACCAGATTCTGCGGATAAAGACATCCCTGACGTCGCAGGTGGACGATTACAAGAGGCAACTGGATGAAGAATCCAAGGTTGGTTTGGGGATGGGGTTGGGGTGACGGAGCTGTCCCTCTGAAGAGAGTTGCAAGTTATAAAGTTGTAGAAGGAACATGAAAAATATGATTCAACAACGAGTTAAAAAGCTAACTACAAGACTGTGGTGTGCCTCTTACTACAATGTTGGTCCAACATGGTATGTGTCTGAGGGATGGCCCTGGCGGCCATAGGGACCATCAGGGCCTCTGATGGTCTCGGCTGGTCCCCACAGTCTCGAAGCGCGGCCGTGGTGAGTCTCGCCAACACCAAGCATGACCTAGACCTGGTGAAAGAGCAGCTGGAGGAGGAGCAGGGAGGCAAGTCGGAGCTACAGCGCCTCGTGTCCAAGCTCAACACTGAGGTGACCACCTGGAGGACCAAGTATGAGACCGATGCCATCCAAAGGACCGAGGAGCTGGAGGAGACCAAGTGAGGGTCACCCTGTACCACAGAGCATGGAAGGCTGGGGTGGGGGTGGTGCTGGGGGTCTGCCCACATCAGCCACTGCGGAGGCCAGGACCACAGCCAGGAGAAGGCAGTTCTCAGGCTCCTCAAAAAAGGGTTTCCTCTTCAAGGCTCTCTAAGGCCTCTGCCCTAAAATGCTCAGGCTCCCTGCAGGGAGGTCAGGAGCAGTGTCTCCACCTCCAGGCAGGGCTTCTCTGCCCCTAAGTGCTTGGGAAGCTTCCACAGGTCTGGTGGGTCTGGGGCAGGGCCTCTGGGTGATGCTGGAGGACACGAACCACACTCAGCGGAAAGGGCCCTCAATCTGCCAGTTCTGCCACTCTGTGTGAAATGCCCTCAAATCTTGTGACCTTTCTTCCTCGTTTGCAAACTAGGGAAGTGGACACTCTGCTTGATAGGCCTGAGGAAGTAATAGTGGCCACATGAATGTGGATCTGAGCCACCTTCTTGTATAGGAACAGGCTGACTTGGTTGCCCATGGGTGTGTGTGAGTCATCCTGCAGCAGGCAGGGAGGGGACGCCGGCCTGCTTGCTGGTGCCTCCTGCCCACTGGGATTTGTGGTGAATAGATAGCAATAAGCACAGTGGGCTCCAGCTGACATCAATCTCTTATCAAAAGCTCTTTATACATTGATCCTAAATCTACATCCTACAGCTCCCCACTTCTTGCCCTCTAGCTCTTTCCTATTTTCTGTTGAGAGCATCTAGGAGCCGCCTGCTCCCACTCCAAAGCTCAGGAGACGGCCAGACTCCCCAGACCCCTGCAAGGTCCTTGCCCTCTTCCTCTGCTTGTGTGTCCCCTTCCCCAACTTACTTTCTCCACGGTGCTTATGTCTCTGTGTCTATCCCCCATCTAGAGCAGAAGATCCATGAGGGCAGAGGTCTTGGTCTATTTCTCTAATGCCTAGAATGATACCTGACCCAGAGCAGAAAAATGAATGGACGGACGGATGGATGGATGGACGGATAGACGGACAGTGACTGCTTTCCTCTAAACACTCTCCATTTCATTTGCATCTTCTCCGCTGTGGCACCAGAGCTCCGCACCACAAACCCAGCCCCCAGCCCAAGGGCTCCTGTGTTTCCCTGACGGCCTCTCTTGCCCTCGTCCACAGGAGGAAACTTGCCGCCAGGCTCCAGGAAGCAGAAGAGGCAGCCGAAGCTGCCCAGGCCCGGGCTGCCTCCCTCGAGAAAAATAAACAGCGACTCCAGGCAGAAGTCGAGGACCTCACCATCGACTTGGAGAAGGTCAGGGAGTCAAATAATCACTGGATCCAAGGGACCCAAACGGAGTTGGATAAAACGATCACATGCCTGGGCTTAGCAAGAAGAAATGGGGGTCCAACAGGAAGGAGCACAGGGTCTGTATTCAGGCCCCCTGGACACAGGCCCCCATCCGATCTTAACACTCAACGGGCCACGATTCAATTTAGGTCTGTGATGAGGACAAAACTTAGTCCCAGGAAGTCAGGCAGCCTGTCATGTCTCTGTTCCCCTTTTCCTCATGCAAACCACATCCCACACACTTTGCGTGGCTAAGTATTCTTGTTTGCATCCCTGGTTCAGACAGATCTGCAAGTCTCTGGGCCAGATTAAATACGATTTCCACTGGCACACAGCAGCCTGGTCCTGGTCTAGATAGGGCATATAGGCAGAGGATCATATCCACGTGAGAAAAGTCCCAAAACCTGATAACCTTTTGCTCTCTCACCCCCTGCAATTAAGAAATTAAGCAGAAATTTACAAATTTCAATATTGCAACACAGCAGACACATACTTGCCAGACAGTTATGAAAAAAGGTGAAAGGCCTATGAAAAGTAAGATCTGAGAAATATCAGCTTTGGTTCACAAGAAAAAGAACCACCAAACCCATGTCTGAGTTGGACAGTGACACATAACACATATTAGTAAATTACAGAGAAATAAGTTATGGAGAGTTGGGTGAGTGTTTTATTTATTTATTTAAAAAGATTTTTTTAATTAATTAATTTATTTATTTGTGAGAGAGAGAGAGAGAACACACAATCAGGCAGAGCGGCAGGCAGAGGCAGAGAGAGAAGCAGGCTCCCCACTGAGCAAGGAGCCCTATGCGGGACTCCATCCCAGGATCCTGGGATCATGACCTGAGCCGAAGGCAGTGGCTTAACCAACTGAGCCACCCAGGCATCCCTGGGTGAATGTTTTAAATCTGGGAAGGCTGCTGTGTCCCAGATCCCTCATTTTACACCTAAGAAAACCCGAGCCCAGGACGATAAGATGGACTGCCGAAGGTCACACGTCTTATAGTAGATGTGAGGGGTGTGGCTCCTTCCAGACTCCCTGCCCCGTGCTGGTGCCGTACATGTGGAATTATCTCTCAGACCTCAAGAAGTCTGTGGTCACCACAGTTAACTGGGGACGGGCAGGGAAGCTGGGGAGGAGCACCGAGGAGGGGAAGGGGCTGGAAAGTCAGACCCGCGGAGACCAGCCCCACCTCTCCCTAGGCCAACGCCGCAGCCGCTGCCTTGGACAAGAAGCAACGGGTCTTCGACAAGATGCTGGCCGAGTGGCAGCAGAAGTGTGAGGAGCTGCAGGTGGAAGTGGACAGTTCGCAGAAGGAGTGCCGCATGTACATGACAGAGAGCTTCAAGATCAAGACTGCCTATGAGGAGTCCCTGGAGCACCTGGAGTCCGTGAAGAAGGAGAACAAGACTCTGCAGGGTGAGTCTGCGGACAGGGACAAAGACTCAGGCGGGGCCTCCTTCCTCCTGAGCGTGTCATGGCTTTGAGCACCCGGCACTTGGTAGGCACCCGATAAATACATACTACCAACTCCGTGTAAAAGCACTCGGGCACTCAGCAGCAGCATTTCAAGCAGGCGAGGCAATTAACCTTTCCGTGCCTCAGTTTCCTCACCTGTAAGTTGGGGAGATGATGTCTTCCTTGGAAGATGGGTGTGAAGATATGTGAAATCTTCACTCAAGAGAGTGGCTGGAACCAATAGGGGCTCAGCAGAGCCCTTTGTGTACGGAGTCCTTACATCTGTCATACGGACATAATATACATACACATGTAAGAATTTTTTTTAGGATTTTTATTTAGTTAGTTTTAAGAGAGAGGGAGTGTGCCCAAGTGGGTGGGGCAAGAGGGAGAAGCAGACTCCCTGCTAAGCAGGGAACCCAATGCGGGCCTCGATCCCAGAACCCCGGAACCATGACCTGAGCCGAAGGCAGACACTTAACCGACTGAGCCACCCAGGTGCCCTACGTGTATGATTTCTTACGTATCGGAGGCTTCAGGCTGAAACTTCATTCTGTTAGATACTCTTGGAAGAATGCTATCTGTTGAGGGTCATTTCGCCATTCAGAGATCTGCTTTATTTGCTTTTATGGCAGGTGCATGTTTCTAATCCCCAAATCAGTTGTGTGAGAAATGTCTGTATTTTTATTTTCAAGAGCTGTTTTGGGATCCCTGTTTTGCTGAGCAGCAAATGAAATCAGTCAATACAGGGTTTCCTCCATTCAGGTTAGGTGCCTGATGGAGGGTAAAAGCAAATGGTCCCTGATTGTCCCCCAAATCTGCCCAAGGTCCTAGAGTCCCTCCCTGGGAAGCTGTCAGCTTACAGGGGAGAATCGTGAGAGCCCAGCATTTGAGATAGGAAGGATCTGCATTTGTAACCTCAAAAGTCTAAGTACTAGAGGACTTGAACGTAAATACATGAGTTAAGACTGGGGAAGAACAACCAGAACACCCAGACCAAGACTGCCTGGACCAGGAGATGGCAGAAAATAGGGAGGTGATGATGAGGCACTGCTGAGGGGCACTGATGAGGGCCCTGCCGATGGCCCAGGGCCCTGCCTCCACTTCTACTCCATTCCCCACCCACACCCTTGCACCAGCTCCTAGTGCAGATGATAAAACTCCCTGGTAACCTAGGGGTTAAGAGGGATATGCACCTCACCTGGCAGGTGAAGCACAGGTGAGAACAAAAACTTGTAAAGTAGCCTCAGCCCGGTGGAAGCCACAGAGGAGAGTGGCCAAGCAGCCTGCCTGGGCTGAGAGGGGGTGAAGCAGCATCACAGCATTGCTGGTTGTCCCAGAGCAGTCCAGTGGGGAATGTTCCGGAAACCGCCACTATGTTCAGGTGACAGGTGATGGGAAGCCATGTGGGCTACAGGGTGTCTGTGATGCCCGCACAGGTGGACACCAACAGCTGAAACTTGGATGATGCCCCCCACCCCGTGCTCTCTAAACCCCACCTGGAACTTAGAAACCCAAGTGGGGAGACCCTGGATTAAATGAGATTTCTCTGAACTCAGAGGGGCTTGATGTAGAAATGGAGCTTGGTCACAGGTTAATCAGGACACTTGCATTTTTCTGGACACCTCTGGCTGTGGGCTGAGATTTGTGACCGCTCCAGGCGACTGTAGGTCCCTATGGGTTCCTCTGGGTGGGCAAGAGAGGTCTCCCAAATGAGGAAGGAGATCTGAAAGGCTCTAATCCTCTGGCCTTTTCTTTTGAGGTTGGTTTTCAAACCTGGTGGCGGGGAAGCAGAGGGGAGAAGGGGCTCTCTGAGAAAAGAAGGCTTCACAGTCCCGGGGAGTCCTGGCCACTGGCCCCAAAGCTGCTCTGTGTTTGTTCACTCTTCTCTGGGCTTCAATCTCTCAACTATAAAATGAGGAGCTTGAACCCACTATTCTCCAATGTCCAAGCTCTGATACTCCATGAGTCTATGACTTGGGAGTATGTTGTTTCTCTTTAGCTACAGTGAGGCTAGGAGTGCCGGTTTCTGCCCTGACGTTGCATTGTCCATGCCACATGCGATGACCCTGGGAAGCTGGTGGTCCTCATGTGTCTTATTAATGAGAATATTCCTTCCTCAGAGGAGATAAAGGAACTGATTGATCAGCTGGGTGAGGGAGGACGGAGTGTGCATGAGCTGCAGAAGTTGAAGAAAAAATTGGAGATTGAGAAGGAAGAACTCCAGGTGGCCTTGGAGGAAGCTGAGTCTTCCCTGGAGGTAACCACATGGTCATCACCTGGGAGGCTGGACCCCTGGCCAGGGACCACGGACCTACTTGGCCAGAAAGTCTGATGTTTATATTCCTGGCAGGTTGAAGAGAGCAAGGTGATTCGGATTCAGCTGGAACTGGCTCAGGTGAAAGCTGACATCGACCGGAGAATCCATGAGAAAGAAGAGGAATTTGAAGCTACGAGGTATGGGGCTAAGGCAATGGGAGGCTGACTTGAGGTAGCATGATGGAGTAGAGTCCAGAAACCTAGGCCTCTGCCGCCTACTAGTAACGTGACCTTGGGCAACTTAGGTGAATACTTTGAAATATAGTACTTAAGTGATCACAAAACCACATGAGATAATAACCCATAATAACTCAAAAATGGACAAAGGACTTGACTAGACATTCTTCCAAAGAGATATACAAATGGCCAATAAGCACATGGAAAGATGCTCACTATTACTCGTCCTTACGGAAATGCAAATCAAAATTACATACATACATTAGGAAGGCTACAATCCAAAACACAGAAGATGACAAGCGCTGGCAAGGATGTGGAGAAACTGGAACTCTTGTGCACCTCTGGTGGGAATGTAAAATGGTACAGCTGCTGTGAAAAACAGTAGAGAGGCGCCTCATGAAATTTAAAGTAAGATTAACATATGATCCAGCGATTCTACTTCTGGGTATCTACCCAAAACAATTAAAAGCAGGGTCTTGGAAAGAGATTTCTACACCTGTGTTCATAGCATTATTCAGAAGGGCTACAGCATGAAAGCAACCCAAATGTCCACTGACAAATGAATGGATTAAAAAGATGAGTTCTATGCATACAATGGAATTTTTTAAAGATTTATTTGAGAGAGAGAGCACATGCGCAAGCATGAGTTGAGGGGAGGGGCAGCAGAGGGAGAGAAACAAGACTCTTTGCTGAACATGGAGCCCAGTGCAGGGCTCAACGCAGTTCTCGATCTCAAAACCCCGAGATCATGACCTGACCCTAAATCAAGAGTTGGACACCCAACTGACTGAGCCACCCAGGTGCCCCCATACAATGGAATTTTATTCAGCCTTTAAAAGGGAGGAAATTCTGACACCTGCTATAATATAGATGAACCTTGAAGACATTGTACTAAGTGAAAAAAACCAGTCACGAAAGACAGATACTGTATGATTCCACTTACAGGAAGTACTTAGAGCAGTCATGGTCATAGAAACAGAAAGTGAGGGGCGCCTGGGTGGCTCAGTGGGTTTAGCCTCTGCTTTCGGCTCAGGTCATGATCTCAGGGTCCTGGGATCCAGCCCCACATCAGGCTCTCTGTTCAGCAGGGCGCCTGCTTCCTCCCCCCGCCCCACCTCTCTCTCTGCCTACTTGTGTTCTCTGTCAAATAAATAAATAAAATCTTTTAATTAAAAAAAAAAAAAAAAGAAAAAGTGGAACAGTAGTTGCTGGGGGAAAGAAGAATGGGGAGTTAGTGTTTAACGGGGACATGATTTCAGGTTTATAAGATGGAACAAGTTCTGGAGATGGATGTTGGCAATGGTGGCATAGTATTATATATTTAATACCACAGGACAGTGCACCTAAAAATGGTTAACATAGGAAATTTCATGAAATGAGCATTTTCCAACAATAAAAAAATTAGGAAAAAACCGCTGTGAGGTAAGTGCAACTGTTCCATCTAACAGATGTGAATGATGATGGCTTCCTCATCCCAGCTCTGGGGTGTGGGGAAGATTAAATGAGATGGTAGATATGAAATACATTGTAACCTGTGAAGCCACACAGCTATGTTACTGTTAACATTCATGAACCCTTAGAGAACATCCACCACATCATGGAAAAAAATTGATCTCGGGGCGCCTCTGGTGGTTCAGTGGGTTAAGCCGCTGCCTTCGGCTCAGGTCATGATCTCAGGGTCCTGGGATTGAGCCCTGCATCAGGCTCTCTGCTCAGCAAGGAGCCTGCTTCCTCCTCTCTCTCTGCCTCTCTCTCTGTCTGCTTGTGATCTCTGTCTGTCAAATAAATAAATAAAATCTTAAAAAAAAATTGATCTCTTGGGGTGCCAAGGAGTGCTGGATTTGGAAATTCCTTTTCAGTCTGGTGTCCTCTGGTGCTGCTTGAGGTTCTAAGAAATTTTTAGACTCAGCATTAGGTTCTGGTTTACAGAAATATGATTTGTTGTGATTCTGAAAAGATCAACACACTTGCAACTGTCCACATCGGCACCCTTCCTGAACTGCCTGTCTGAAATCTCTCCGCACTGTGGCTTCCTGAGTTTACAACATCCTCCACAATCACTCCTGCAGGACGTGGGGAGCCACTGGGGAGAGGGGCCCCATGATTCTGTGGCCATCAGGCTAAATGTGACCCCCACCCTGAATACCTAGCTATGCCACTATGTGGTGTGTGCATGTGTGCTTGCACATGCATGTGTGAGAGAGAGTGAGTTTACAACACATTTGAGATATAATTTACATACAGTGTGCCCATGGCAAGGGAAAAATTGAATGGAGGGTTTTTTTTTAAGATTTTTTAAAGATTTTATTTATTTATCTGACAGAGAGAGAGAGAGATCACAAGTAGGCAGAGAGGCAGTCGGGGGGAGGGGGGGAAGCATGCTCCATGCTGAGCAGAAAGCCCAATGTGGGGCTTGATTCCAGGACCCCGAAATCATGATCTGAGCCAAAAGCAGAGGCTTAACCCACTGGGCCACCCAGGGGCCCCAAATTGAATGGTTTTATGTTGTGCAATCATCACTACAAGTTTAGATAAACCCAAGATAAACCCATATCCCTTAGCAGTCATGCCCCATACCTCCCTACCACCCCCACTTCCAGCCTGAAGCAACAACTAATATAGCCAACAACTTTCTTTGGACTTGCCTATTCTGGACATTCCATATAAGTGGAATCATACAGTATGTGATTCTTTTTGACTGGCTTTTTTCAACAGAATGTTTTCAACTTCATCCATGTTGGGGCATGTGTCAGGAAGTATTTCCTTCCTTTTTATTTTTTTTTTAATAAAAAAAATTTTTATTTGACAGACAGAAATCACAAGTAGGCAGAGAGGCAGGCGGGAGCGGGGGGAGGGAAGCAGGTTCCCCACCGAGCAGAGAGCCGGATATAGGACTCCATCCCAGGACCCTGAGATTATGACCTGAGCCAAAGGCAGAGGCTTTAACCCACTGAGCCACCCAGGTGCCCTCATTCCTTTTTATTCCTGAATAATATTCCATCATTTGGGCTGGTCACATTTTATTTATTCATCAGTTGATGGACATTTATCCTGTTTTCACCTTTTGGCTACTATGGATAATGCCACTATGAATATTCATATACAATTTTTTTGTGTGGATCTAGGTTTACATTTCTCTTCGAAGTATACCTAGTTCTGGTTTGTACATTAGCTCTTATGTTTAACTTTTTTTTTTTTAAAGATTTATTTATTTATTTATTTGACAGACAGAGATCACAAGTAGGCAGAGAGGCAGGCAGAGAGAGAGGGGGAAGCAGGCTCCCCGCCAAGCAGAGAGCCCGATGCGGGGCTCGATCCCAGGACCCCAGGATCATACACCTGAGCTGAATGAAGGCAGAGGCTTTAACCCACTGAGCCACCCAGGCGCCCCTATGTTTAACTTTTTGCAGAACTGTCAGGTTATTTCCCAAAGCAGTTGTATCATTTTACATTCCCAGTGTTAAGGACCGCAGTTTCTCCAGATCTTCTTCAACATTTATCATTATCTTCTTTATCACCATCATCCCAGTGGATGTGAGGTAGTATCTCTCCATGGTTTGAAATTGTGTTTCCATTATAGCTAATGATGCTGAGCATCTTTCATGTGCTTATCCATCACTTCTATATCCTGTTTGGAGAAATGTCTATTCTAGTCCTTGGCCCATTTTAAAAACCAGGTTGTCTTTTTATTGTTAAGTTATTAGTGTTCTCTATATATTCTGAATATTAGACCCTTCTTTTATCAGATATATAATTTGTAACTATTTTCTCCCATTCCGTGGGTTGCCTTTTCACTTTCTTAATTTTACTTAAAGATTTATTTCTTCCAGAGAGAGAGAAAGAGAGAATATGTGTATGTGCATGAGCTGGGGGAGAGGGAGAGGGAGAGAATCTCAAGCAGACTCCCTGCTGAACAGGGAGCCTAGTGCAGGACTCCATCCCAGGACCTGAGATCATGACCTGAGCCAAAATCAAGACTTGGACACTTAACTGACTGAGCCATCCAGGCACCCCTCCTTGTCACTTTCTTAATGATACCCTCTGAAGCCCAAATGTTTATAATTTTGATGAAGTTCAATGTATCTGTTTTTCTTTTCTTTGGTAGCTTTGTATTTTAGGTATCATATCTAAAAACCCATTGCCTAATCTAGTCACAAAAATTTCTGTCTATGTTTCCCAGATTAGTTAAGAGTTTTATAGTTTCAGCTCTTACATTTAGGTCTTTGATCTATTTTGAGTTAAGTTTCATAGAAGGTGTGAAGTACGGGATCCAACTTCATTCTTTCGCATGTGGCTATCCAGTCATCCCAGAATCACTTTCTGAAAAGACTTTTCTCTCCCTATTGAATGGTCTTAGCAACCTTGTTGAAAATGAATTGACCAGGGTTTATTTCTGGATTCCCAATTCTACTCCATTGATCTATAAGTCCGCCCTTATGCCAGGACCACAAAGTCTTTTTTTTTTTAAGATTTACTTATTTGAGAGAGAGAGCACAAGCAGGAGGGGCTGAGGGAGAGGGAGAGGGAATCTCAAGCAGATTCCACGCCAAGCACAGAGTCCAACAAAGTGCACAGTCTCACAGCCCTGAGACCATGACCTGAGATGAAACCAAGAGTACAATGCCCAACATTGCTACCCAGGCACCCCCACAATGTTGTGATTACTGCAGCCTGGTAGTAAGCTTTGAAATTGGGAAGAGTGAGTCCTCTAATTTGTTCTTCTTTTCCAAGATTGTTTGGTTATTCTGTGTCCCTTACATTTCTATATAAATTTTAGGATCAGCCTGGCAACTTCTGCAAAGAAGTTAGCTGGGATTCTGGTAGGGATTGCAGTGAATCCCACCTAGACAATATTAAGTCTTCTGATCCATGAACATGAATGTCCTTCCATTTATTTAGATCTTCTTTAATTTTTTCAACCTGTTTTATATAATTTTTCTTGAATTTACTTTTTAAGTCAAAGTGAATCAAAATTTTATTCCCTTCTGAGAATGTTATACCTCCTCCCATGTCTAGAAATTGAATATATCTCAAAGTGCTGCAAATCCAGTAATGTGCAAGCACGTGGAAGGTGTTCACGGTGGAGCAGAGGTGAACACAGTGTGGGGCAGGACACAGGATCTTTACATGCTACCCATTTGTTTCCCTCAATGAAACAACTATTTTTTGGACATCTGAATTACCTCCTCTGGTCCCCTTCTGTGGAAGATTAATACAGGTTATATGAGGGCTTTGTGAAAATGTTCATTACATTGATTACAGTAAAATTAAATATAGTAAACACAATCAAGTGATGACTGCTGTTTTAAAGAGAGACCTAAAACTGACTCGTATGGCCAAGGCTCACATTTTGTCATTTAAAAAAACAGGCTAGCATTTGGGTTTCAATCCTGACTCCATTATGTGCTAAATCTCTCACATGTTTTTTGTCATCATGGAGCCTCAATTTCCTTGCAAGGCTGTTTCTCATGTTAAATGATTTGAGATCCCAAAAGATAGGTGGTAAACATTAACCTTTGTTTCCCAAACCACAATGCTCCCCTACTTACATGTTTAAGGGGAGATACGGTCTAATTTCAAATATGGTGGCCATATCCATGTTGAAGCTCTCAGACCTATTTAGCAAGGGTTATCACACCCTGACCAGTGGGCCCAGCATGCCAAAGCCTTCTCTGTTTGGACTTGCAGGAAGAACCACCAGCGCGCAATTGAGTCATTGCAGGCCAGCCTGGAGGCAGAGGCCAAGGGCCGGGCAGAGGCGCTTCGGCTTAAGAAGAAGATGGAGACGGACCTGAATGAGATGGAAATCCAGCTAGACCACGCCAACAAGAACAACAGCGAACTTGTAAAGACACTGAAGAGGCTGCAACAACAAATCAAGGTAGCAATCTGGGAGGAGTAAGAACTAATCACAAAGTTAGCCATTCCCAAGTCTACAGGCTTCCAGGAAGCTGACTCTGCATGTCTGCAGCTGGGAGAGAGGCATAAAAGTGACAACGGGGGGGAGGCTGACAGTCCAGGGAGCAGGAGACCTGGGGACTGCATACATGAGAGGCCCCAGCCACCAAAGTCCATATTCTGGACCACTGCAAAGAGGGAAGAAGACAGGAAAAGAGAAAGTTTGGCCTGTCTTAGTTTTTAAAGTCATTTTTTGGTTATTGAAAGTGAATTTAGGCACAGAAAAATGAAGAACATAATACACTATTGTCCACCACTCTTTAATAAACATAAATAGAGTTGAAGTCTTCCTTTAACCCTCTCCATCATCAGGCTTGTCTTTCAAGCCTCTGTAGCTGGATCTACACATTCAACACATGGTTATTAGAGACCCGCCTGGTCTAGGCACTGTATTAGGTCTAGGAAATACAAGAATGGACACAACAAACAGACATCCCTGCAGATAGGCAATAAATAAATAAATAAAACTCGTATTCAAAAAGATGATAGTCACTCTAGAGAAATAGTAGGACCAGGAGAAGGGAGATGTGGATTAGCCCGCAGGGGTAATGAAGCCTTGGCTTCATGCTAACCGCCCACAGGACAAATCCTCTGGATGCCTGGGCCCTGGCCAGCTAGGCCTCAACCAGATGGTAAACTCCCCAAGGGCAGGTCTACACCTTGCACTCTCTTCCCCTGTGGCCTCCACCTCCCCAGCCTGCACCCCACCGCCCCAGCTCCCTGCTGAGCCTGGCCCATGAAGATCCGGGCGCCCTAAGACCTGGCCAGCCCCAGGCAGTGCCAGGGCCCCATAGGTGGGCTCAGGCCAGGTCCTCTTGCCCCCCAGGACCTGCAGATGCAGATGGACGAGGATGCTCGGCAGCACGAGGAGCTGCGGGAGCAGTACAACCTGCAGGAGCGGCGTCTGAGCCTGCTGCAGACCGAGCTGGAGGAAGTGCGCTCCAGCCTGGAGGGCAGCGAGCGCTCCCGCAAGCTGCTGGAGCAGGAGGTGGTAGAGATCACGGAGCGGCACAACGAGGTCAACATCCAGGTAGGATGCTGGCTTCCTGGGGGGTGCTAGGCAGACCCACACTTGGGGCACTGGGACAAGCCAGGATGGTGCCCAGATGCTGTGGGTTCCCTTCAGAACAGAGGAGGATAGTGTCCCCACTTGGGAAATCCTCAGAACTCACCTGCGGAGACTTTACTTGTTATGGCAAGAAGCCCCTAACGTAAGTTGCACATCTTAACCATTTCCAGTGTGTGCAGGCACACTGTTGCTCAGAGCTTTCCAAGACTCCTAGACTCTCCCCTGGAGATTCTGATCCAGTGGGTCTCTGGTGGGACCTCAGAAATCTAAACTGTTTTGTTTTTTTTTAAAGATTATTTATTTATTTATTTGAGAGAGAGGCAGTGAGAGAGAGCATGAGCGAGGAGAAGGTCAGAGGGAGAAGCAGACTCCCCGTGGAGCTGGGAGCCTGATGTGGGAATTGATCCCGGGACTCCGGGATCATGACCTGAGCCGAAAGCAGTCGTCCAACCAACTGAGCCACCCAGACGTCCCAGAAATCTAAACTTTTAAATTCAAACTTCTCAGAGCTGATGACTTAGCCAATTTCAAGGATCACCATTATCTCTAGTGTACCTGAGGACAGAACTTCGGAACTGGAAGGGATTTAGAATATTCTGAAGTCTGACATTCATTTTTCAGATGAAAAACCATGACCCATGGTCAACAGTGGGGACCCTTATCTCCTGCTGGTGGTAACACCAGTACGCCTGATAGTGCAAAACTTTAGCAGCACAGCTTAATTCTTACTAAGCATCTTATGTGAATTCACCAAAAGAAAAAAAATGTGCATGGGACATATAGGAATTATAACCCTATTTTAGATATAAGACCAAAGCCTAGAGGTAAAGAATTTATCCACGTAGGTGGAAGTACCGGGGCTTAAACCTGGGTTTTCCCAGCTCTGAGTTCAGGATTGTTCTAGAGCTGCCACCTACCCCAGGCCTAAATGACATTATTCTTGGACTCCTTGTGACATAAGTTCTGCTCTAAAACCGAGAAAAATGCAGGCAGAGACCAACCCCAAGCAGAAAGCCCAGGGCCATTTCCTGTTGGGGGGGGCTGGCAAATGTGTCTAGGAGAGGGCTGTTTTTCTTTCCTGGACACGGGAAGGCTGCACAGACTTCTGGCTCACAGCGATGTCTTCATTTTCCCCTCCAGAACCAAAGCCTCCTGGTGGTGAAGCGCAAGCTGGAGTCAGATGTCCAGCGCATCTCCAATGAGCACGAGGAGCTCATCAGTGAGTTCCGCTCGGCTGACGAGAGGGCCAAGAAAGCCATGACTGACGTAAGTGCGCACACTGCCTGGTGCTGGTGGAAAAGGCCTGGGCACCCCACCCCACCCCTCAAGGGTCACTATGCATAGGGACCTGCCAGTAGGACTGTGGTCTTTGCTCTGAGGAGTCTGGAGGCTTTTCTGAAAGCCCAAACAGATGAAAGTAAGGAATAATTACAAGTTACACATGACCATGTGAGAGATCAGCAGTTGAGGCCTAGGGCTTGGGTCAAAGAAGCTACTGAAAGTGGGGTTTTCTGGGCAGGCCTTCTGGCAAGGAGGAGTATTAGACCAGCCTTGAGGAGAGTGTTAGTGAAAGGAAGATGGGTCTCATGTCAGGGGGCTCAGGGGCAGATTCAGCAGGACATGCTGCCAGTGGTTTTGCCCCAGTGTCCCTCTGGGGACTCACACAGCTTTAAGAGGCAGAAACCATGGACCCCAGTTTAAAGATACGGGAATACAGACCTCATCGCCTGGTTCCCTGCACTTGTTCGAAATGCCAGGAGCGCAGGATATTGCTGGTCTTATTTGGCGCTATGTCCGGAAAGCACACACCCATACCCGGTATGCAGATTTTCTATGAATACTTGTGGAATGAATGAACACGAGCATGAAAGGGTAAAATGACTTGCTGAAGGCCACACAGGGGCCGGATGCAGACCTACATCTTCCTCTTCCAGATCTGTGCTCTTCCCACCCTCTGTGCTCTGTGCCTCATGGAGGAGACAGCAAGGAGGGCCTGGAGATCCCCAGGCGGGTGGAGTCTATGGACTAGGAGGCCTGGCTGCGAGTGCATGAGCCTGCCTCTTCCCCTTTCACTCAGAGGGACCCAGGAGCATGGGGTACCCCCCTACTAAAACCCAGCAGCACATCAAACAAGGGTCTCCTTGTCCACCATTCGGTCTTCCAGAGACCAGCGGACAAGGTCCCGCATCTCTCAGAGGAACTGAGACTGCACAGGAACCCAGTTCCAGCTCCCCACTCTTCTCCTGTCCCACAGGCGGCCCGCATGGCAGAAGAACTCCGGCAAGAGCAGGACCACTGCATGCACCTGGAGAAAATCAAGAAGAACTACGAGATCACCATCAAAGACCTGCAGGCCAAGATGGAGGAGGCTGAGCAGCTGGCCCTGAAAGGAGGGAAGCGCACGATCATGAAACTGGAAGCCAGGGTGAGGCCACCCCTGAGCTGAGCCAGAAGAGAGAAAGGGGAGCTGTGGCTGGGCAGGGGCCTTTTCCCAAAACCATCATGCCCAGAGCTTGAAGAGGAATTGGGTTACTCAGATGCTGGGAAGGAAAAAGAAGTTGAGACAAGAGCTGTAATTTATTTAGGTCTCCTTTCCCCCTTCTCCCCCTGAAGCCTTTCCCCCAGAATGTGCTTCACCTGCCCAGTCTATTTCCAACATTGTTCCCCCCTTATTACTTTCTTAAAACAAGCCTTAGTCTTCACCCGTGGGGTGTCAGAGCTAGAGGGGCCAGGAGGTCGGTCACCTTGTCCAGCCTCGCCTCCCCGACTTCCCAGAGGAGGAAACTTGAGGCTCAGGGAAAGGGACCCATCTGACAACCACAGCAGGTGTGTGAAAGGCAAAAGCCACCTGACCCTCCTGGCCAGGGCTTGCCTGCTCTTCTCCGAGGAGGAAGTGGACATGGCAGCTATGACACCCCCACCCAAGGCCAAAAACCTGCATTCCCTCAGCCATGTTCCTCTTCTCCCCCAGATCAAGGAACTTGAGACAGAGCTGGACGGTGAGCAGAAACAGCACGTGGAGACAGTCAAGACGCTGCGGAAGAATGAGCGCCGCCTCAAAGAGCTCGTCTTCCAGACCGAGGAGGACCACAAGACCAACCAGCGCATGCAGGAGCTGGTGGAGAAGCTGCAGAACAAACTGAAGGTCTACAAGCGGCAGATTGAAGAAGCGGTAGGTGCCCACTGCGCATCCTTTATACGCCGTCCCTTCCCAGCCCAGGTCTCAAGACTTGGTTAGAATTAACCACAGGGAAGGAATCTGCTACTGGCCAAAAGATGACCCCTGAGAGCTTTATGTCCATGGCGCTTCATTCTCGCTACCCTGTTGGAAGCAGACGGACACCACACATTGGAGATAAGAACATGTAGAAAAGGAAAAGATCCCCTAAGAACACCCGTGCTAACTGAGGTACCCACAGCAAGCTGTGCTCTAAAACCGGGAAGGTCTTGGCGGCCTTTGTCCTTCTTCTACTGCCCCTTGTGGTCTCTGCCAGGATGACGTCTCTTTCCTGCTCCTATTGTTACATACAAGACCCTTTCCTTATTTGATCCTCCCAATACAAGGCGGGAAGACTGATACTCTTGATCTATTTCACAGGTGAGGAAACAGCCCGGAATGGGATATTTATGTTATGTTAGTAAATGTTAAAATCGAAGTTAAAAGGTTAGCAAAGGATGGCTTCGAGTCTCAACCCCAAACCACGGGTCCACCTATTGGCAGCAACCACCCCTCCACCCCACCCCAACATAGATATTTGACCCTGCCTTTGCTCACTGCCCATTCTGGGGCTACCGCACTGACTCCATCAGCCACCCACACAACCAACGCCTTTCCCAAAAGGCTCGATAAAGACCAGGCTGACAGTTAATATGGTTCTAACCAAAGCAGCACTATGACTCTCTTGGGGAGATGACGGGATGGGAGGTGAGTGCTGGCGGCCAGGGAATGCGCTAGATCCGCATCTTTCATAGTCGGGCACCACTCACTGACATCTAAAGCCACAAATGACAGAAGCAGCAACAGAGTACATTTTACTTAGAAATAAGGGTGTCAAGGACAAAAGAGAATCAGCTAAAAGTCCTGGACGGCTGGACTCTCCTGCGTCTGTGTAGAGCTGATAACGATGCACATTTAAGCAGAAGCAGTCCGGTTTACACCGCTTTCCGCCGTGCCTTTGTCGCAGGAGGAGCAGGCCAACCAGACCTTGGCTCGCTACCGGAAGACAGTGCACGAGCTGGATGACGCCGAGGAGCGGGCTGGCATGGCAGAGACCGCCCTGAACAAGCTGCGCACCAGACACCGCGTGGCCGGTAAAGGCATCACGTCTGTGGAGATCATCCAGGTGTCCAAGACAGGCTCCTCCAAAACCCTTTCCGAGGAATGAGGGTCTCCACCTCCCAGCCCACAGCCAGTAGGTATGGACTCCACTCGCAATGCCCATGCTCCAAAGTTCCCTTCCCTGACCCTACTTTGCTCCTTCTGACTTCGATGCTTCCTGTGTGCCCTGATCTCATGCAGTGGGAGCTCCAAAACTTTCCCATCTCTTCAGTGGCAACACTCCCTCTGCATTCTCGAAGCCCTCAGGCATGGTGCTGTCCACCTGTAACACAGGGTCCAGAGGTCATGATGCTTCCCCATCTGGATGGAAGCTCTTGGAAGGCAGTTTCCATGTCTGATGCCACTTGACATCAGGCCTGGCAGACAGGTGCTAATGTTTGTTTTCACTGGACAACCGTAAGGACATTTCCAAGCTTACAGCCAATGTATACTTCCCATCTTTCACATCTCCACAATATCATTATTCCTAAGGATTTCATCAATACTGGTTGAATTTAGACTTCTTACATTAATAATAATAATAATAATTAGTTGCTGCTACTATTTCTGAGCACTATCCCATAGGGGACAATGTAAAATAGTCCTTTCTTTATTTTCTTTCATTCAGAAGCAACTGAGAAAAAAAAATAGGAAACAAACATATAAAAGTCAAAATGCTAGTCTTATTATAATTCTAGATTAAGAATTTAATGGGTATCCAACCTGGTCATCCTTGTATTTCACCCCAGAATTTAAGGCACCTGCAGAACTGAACCACCACAGCCCTGCTCCATAAGGAGCAGCCCCTACTCCGAGGGGAGGGATGACCAGAACCGATCAAACCTACAAGCAGATCCAAAAGGAGAGACCAGATGGGGAGAGGGTCGTCCCTTCCTTCCTGGTTCCTGCTTCCAAACACAGGATAAATCACTCCCCTTCCCATGAGTGGAGCAAGGGAAAGATGAGGAAAGTGGCGAAGAACATTATTCCAGAGCAGTGGTTCCATAAAAACGTGGTCTTTTTGACCAGCAGCAATATCAGCATTACCTGGAAAATTACTAGACATGCAAATTCTTACACTTCACGCCAGACATACTGAATCAGACGTTATTGGGAGATAGGCCCAGCATCTGTGGTTTAACCAACCCTATGGTGACCAGATGTGTGATCAGACGTGTTAGAACCAACGCTGTAGCAGAAATCTCCCCTTACAGAAACAGAGCCAGGGAACAGAAGTTTCTCCTACTTTTACCAGAACTAGGCACATGGTAACGTTTCTCACTATCTTATTTATCCTATGGTAAAGAGATACATAAATATCTCCATTTGCCTGATGAGGAAGATGAGCTCAGAGAAGTTTAGTGACTTGCTTATGGTCATACAAGCCCTGTGCTATGGAAAGGCAAACTGTCTTCTATTTTGATTACTATGGAGGTGAATAAGGCTGCCCTCTGTTTAGGATTAAACAGAACAACTCAAGATCAAGGATTTGGGGACGCCTGGGTGGCTCAGTTGGTTAAGCAGCTGCCTTCGGCTCAGGTCATGATCCCAGCGTCCTGGGATCGAGTCCCACATTGGGCTCCTTGCTCGGCAGGGAGCCTGCTTCTCCCTCTGCCTCTGCCTGCCTCTCTGTCTGCCTGTGCTCGCTCTCTTTCCCTCTCTCTCTGACAAATAAATAAAGAAAAAAATATTTAAAAAAAAAAAAAAAAGATCAAGGATTTGGTTTAGGTTGGGAGGGGATGGAGCTGAAGTCTCAGTGTACAATGGTCCAAACTCTATGTATTATGGGCATTCTTTTCTGGCCTTGTGCTCAAACATCCGGACAGATCAGCCCCTGTGAGGGTAAGGTTCCCCACTCACAGCTCTCTTTCAGTACTGGGTCAGTTTGCATTTTAGACCAAAGTGATAACCCCACTGACCTTAGAATTCAAGCCGAGTCTTTTCTTACCATTTGCTCAGGGAGGAAACAAAAGATAGGAAATACTCTTTTTCTTAATTCTCTAACTCTTAAATAATGGTTAGAAGTCAAGAAGTTAAGGAAACCAAAGGCTTGCCTTTGGATGAATATACCATTAATATATAACCATCTCCTCTTGGGGCAAAACCCTGCAAGAGGTCCCATCTGTTGAACTCTCACCTTGGTGAGGGCTACCCAGGAGGCTTCCTGTGCCACCCAGACTCAGGAGGTACTTCAGTCCTTCTACCTGCTAAGTCTCAGCCTCCAGGATTAGCTATCTAATCCTGGAAAGGATTAGATCTGTTAGGAAACAAATCCTCTGCCCTGGCTTGGTGACTGTCTATTCCTGGGGGGCTGGTCTTGATTCAGCAGCTCTGTCTCCAAACCACAAGGCCAACCATCCTGCCAACAGCACCCAAGTGTGACGAGGCTTTTTTTTTTATCCCATTTCCCCTTGTTGGTCACGAGGCTAGATACATCATCAGTAGCCATGAGATGTCTTAAGCAAATTAGTACATGAGTCAACACTCAGCCAAGACCCCACAAGAGTTTAATTTTCCAAAGTGGCTTTAAATTCAGTCCCACAAATACTGACCAAACTCAGTATTTTCCTTGGATCAAGGCCCACATTGGGCTCCCTGCTCAGCAGGAGACCTGTTTCTCTCTCTCCCATTCTCCCTGCTTCTGTTCCTTCTCTCTCTGTCAAATAAATAAGTAAAAAATCTTAAAAAAAAAAAGAGTCTAAGAAAAGTCTAAGGCAGTGCCACTCAATGAGTGGTCCATCTGTTACCTGCCCAAGATAACAAAAGTACAGAAATGGAGAGGAAGTTTATAGACATTTTTACAGCAATTGATATAGCCATGACATCCAAATACATGATCAAAGAATTTTATAAAAGCATTTGTTTCTTATATTAAGTAAAATGAATGAATACATTTTTTTTAAAGATTTATTTATTTATTTGACAGACAGAGATCACAAGTAGGCATAGGCAGGCAGAGAGAGAGGAGGAAGCAGGCTCCCTGCTGAGCAGAAAGACCGATGCGAGGCTCGATCCCAGGACTCTGGGATCATGACCTGAGCTGAAGGCAGAGGCTTTAACCCACTGAGCCACCCAGGCACCCCGAATGAATATATTTTTAATGGAAATTTATAAGAGTAAGTAAAATTAATCCCTCACCAGATAAAGAAAGAATGGAATTCCAGATAGAAGACCCAACATATGCCAAAGTGCAGAGGTCAGATCCATACAAGGGAACAGCATGACTAGGACAGAGGCGTCAGGAGGAGGGGACAGTGCTGGAAGTGGTGGGAGACAAAGCTAGCAAGACAAGCATGCATGAGGTTGGGAAGGGCCTCACGGGGTACAAGTATTCCATAATTTCCCTAAGGAAATCTTGGTAAATTTTTAAATCCATGTGTGGGGTGTGATGAGCAGTAGCTTTTCTTTCCTGGGAAGACATATCACAATGGAAAAACAAGCCTGTGGGCCCCTCATGAGATGCGGCAAGCAGGCCCTACTGTATCCAAAGGACCGAACTCCAGCACTCTCGATGACCTGTATGGAGTCCAGGCCCAAAGGTGTCTCTAAACCTTCACAAACTCATACAGAATGGACCAGTTATGACCCAATAATGGTGTCCATTATGAGGAAGGAAGCCTGTGCAGCCGCAGCCCAGGCATCCAGAGGACATTGTTTCCCTAGCAAGAAGGAAGCGAAGATGTCAGAACTCCCAGCTCTGATCTACAAGGTTTTTCTCACCCTCTCTCTTTTTTTCTTCCAGGGTGACACAGATCTCAACAGCAGACCATTAAGTGGAAAAACATGAAAATAGAAAAACTGGATATCCTGAGAATGTTTACTATGCAAAAGAAAGTGCAAGCCAGAAAGAGACAAGTGCTACAGAATAAAGATAGTTGTGGGGGAAAAGGGTTTGAGGGTGTAAATACCCAGCCATTAGAGGAACTAAAATTAATGTGGCTTCTCTGAAACCGCCTAAGCTGTGTAAGCACTTGGATAACAGTAACAGTGGGTCTGTTTTAGTTGAGATCCTACATGTTCACGTCAAAGACAGAATATGTAATGTCTGTGTGCCCTGGCTGTTTTCTAGAAGTAATTCCTCATGTGGACAATTTTAATGCCCTGTCCCAATGCAGCTTAAATAAAATAAACATGGAAAATGGACTGGAGATTGTTTGTAAGTGAAGAAATATTATTTTTCTAAGGCCTCCCAAATCCAAAGGCAATTTTTACAATATTTCAGAATTCTGTTTTACCCCTATAACCTAGTTCACAGTCTTACTTCTATTGGAAACCATGAGAACTATGCCATCTTGGTGAGATTCACTGCAAATTTTGAAAAGGTAGGTCAGAGATATGAAGACTAACCAAGTTTCATAAAGCTGAGAAAACTACAGAATCCCCGAATGGATGTTAAAGGATCCATCCAGGCCAAAGACCCACAAGGCCCCCACATGCTCTACCTCGGCATCTCCCAAAATGTTCAGACACAGGCAAGTTTTCCTTAAATCAAAATTTAACTTTTCCTTAAATCAAGCTGAGACATGCCCCCTAGCGGCGTCTACTTTTTAACCCTGGTTTTGATACCTAGGACCCTGCAGAAGGACCTCAATGGGAGACAGTTCTCATGTCTCTCCAAGATATCTCTTCTCCAAGGCTGAATATTTCTGGGTCCTTCAAACTTCCCAGATGTGAGAGGGTTTCCATTGTCACCTTTAACATCCGGACCCTGTTTCTCCCCTCACTTCCCTAGTCTTTGGAGTGCAGGACTGGAGTGGAGAGGACCATGAAGGCTCCCTGCCACTGCACGGCCCTCAGATGGCACCTCTCACCACCTCCCTGGAAACAGTGTCTTCCCTTTGACTTTAAGTATTCTGACTCTCTCTGACACCCTGGCAGACAGAAATCATTGTTCACTTGGTAAAGGAAGGGATATTAACATTCCGTTGGTGACTCCCCCTCTCTCTCTTCACAATGGGTGAAATGGCCCATTTCACCCCTGTGATGGTTCTACACCCGGCCCTCCCTAAACTGCTCCAGTGGGAACCGCTTGGTTCCTTCTGTACAAATGGATCAACTGTGAAGACACTGCCCTCTGGTGGTGGGGTCTCTAACTGCTTTGTGTGAATTTCCTGGGAGACACCAAATCACACATAGAATTACGCATAACTGGAATTTTAGAGTGCAAAGGGATAATCAAGAGAGTGTCTAGTCCAACTCTCAGCCAATTGGGAGATTCCCTTCCATTACATCCCTGAAAAAATGGTAATCCAGCTTGGACCTGAATCCTTCCAGTGAAAAAAAGGCAACCCATTGCAGTTTTGACTGACAGTTGTGGTTCAAAATAAAATGGAACCAGAATATGTCTCCCTGTATTTTGCCCTCATTTTGATCTACTCTTCACCTCTGTAATTAAATAAAATAAGTCTAATTCATATACTTTGAAGTCAGACAAATATGGGTTCCACTTTCTCAGCAGTGGGACTGTGGGCAACTTAACCTATCTCACCTCCTGTTTTCTCAACTGCTAAATGAGGAATAATAACAGTATCTGCATCTTAGGAATGTGAAGTTTAAACAAGATAACCTGGCACAGAGCCTATTATGCACAACACTTAGACACTTGCCAAGTTTCTTCTAGCATTCTGTAGGACTTAACACTTAATCTCCCAAAGGAGACTTGGCCTGGCCTGGCAGCCTAGCAGCTGAGAGCAACAAGCCTCTTACTGGAGAAATGCCAGGGGGATTCCATAAAGTTTTAAGACGTCACCATCATTGCCTGGTGCATGGTCTACCTGTGGTCTCCCCACATGTGGAGAATTTCAGAGCAGCTCCTCACTTTGCTGGAGGAGCAGATGTAGATGGGCTTAGTGACTCGCCCTACACCAGTTAAAGGCAGGGCTAGAAATTCTTCTTCATTGGGTGGAACAAGAAAAGGTTTCTGATCCAGTATTTATAAGAAAATGGATTTCTTTTAGCCACATAGGCTGTTTTTGCCTAAGGACGTGTAATTTCAGAATTTCAGAATGGCTTGAAGGTCTAAAAGGATATACTCTATGTCCTCACAAAATAATAGATCAATTAGTATCCATGAAAACCAAAATCAGGTTCTGCAGAATAAATGGAGCAAAGACTATTTAAATGGCTTTGCTAAACATTTTGGGCTAGCTCTCAAGGCTGCTAAATTTTGTATCACTGATGACATTAATTGTTTTTTCTTTTTTTCCTGTATTTCTTTAAAGATTTTATTTATTTATTTGACAGAGATCACAAGTAGGCAGAGAGTCAGGCAGAGAGAGGGAGGGAAGCAGGCTCCCTGCTGAGCAGAGAGCCCGACGCAGGGCTTGATCCCAGGACCCTGAGATCATGACCTGAGCTGAAGGCAGAGGCTTAACCCACTAAGTCACCCAGGCACCCCTTTTCTTCTGTATTCTTGATACTCTGCCATCTGGGGCCTCCCTGACTGAAGAGACATTGTCTCTCCCAAGGCTAGGCAATTCTTACAGAGAGCAAATAGCTTCATACAGACTAACCAATCCAGAGCCCATACTCCAAATCACCTCCTCTATTTTGCTCTTATATTCTAGGGGCATTATTCCTCTGCCTTAATCATCCCAGGGCCAAATACGAGACAACTGGGGACAGCTTCTATGCTCCAGAAATTATTCAAACTAGCCAATACTAAGCCCGTTCACCTTGCCTCACCCATTCCTTCCCCCAGAAACCACAATGAAGACTTGCGTGCATGTTTTCCCTTGCTGCTTCTGCCTCCCAGTCTACAGTGGCACTTCCTCACATGGCACTGAGTGACAGGACATGCCATGCCTCCTGTTTCTAGGGTTCTAGGGTTGTTCTAGGGTTGGGTCTGTGAGTGTAAAAACTTCCCTCATGACAACCATTTCCATATCTGCAAGCTGTACTACATCTGATTAAAACAAATCCCAGGGATATTAAAAAATACCAATTATCTTCCTCCTCCTTCCACATGTGAACCAATCCTGGGGCCCTATACAGAAGCCAGCAAGTCGGGGCCTTCCCAAGGAACACACCTTTGGAGCTTCCAGAAATCACAAAATCATCACAAAGACCCCTTGACCCATCTACCTGTAAGCTTATCAGGAACTGGGGCTGGAGATTGTTGTGAAAAGGCAAACCCTGAGTTACAGTAAAGTCACAAGACTGGAAGGAAACCTGTTGGCTATTATGAGGGACTCTTCTTCCCTCTACTTCCTGAATCCTGGTTTAGACTAACAAAAAAACATACCCTGCAGCTCTGGAGCATTGATTCCATAAAACTTTCCTCCACATACTTTTTTTTTTAAAAAAAAATCCAACTTTTAAATATAGGTAGCAAAATAGTGGCCAGGCATTTAGACCAAGGGGAAGAGAGTATTATGAGCATTAGGTTTAACAATCAGGAAGGCTACTGTGGGAATAGGTACAGGAGAAACACTCAGCCTAGTGTGGAAGATAAAGGAAGGTGTTCTAGAAGAAATCAGGTCTTTGTTGAAGCCTAAGTATGAGAGGAGTTGCTCTCCCTCAAAGGGGAGGGAGTGGGGAGGACCAGCTAGAGTGTGCGTGGTGGCAGGGAACAGCATGTGAGCAACAGTGGCACAAGCAACAGAGATACTCACTGATCTTACACGCCAACCCCTGCAGTCACAGACAGTTTTGGAATCAGTGCAGTGTGAGCAACCCAGATCTCCACCTGTCCACACTGTTGTTCTCTTGGGTCTATCAAGACAGTTGCCACAACTCTAGCCATCCTATCTTCCTACAACCATGTTTAAGAAAGGAAAGAAAAAAAAAGACTTCCTTACCATCCTTTTCATCAGGGAGCATATTTATTTCCAAAACCTCCCTAGGAGACTTCTTGAGTCCCGGTAGGCAAAAATGGGTCACACACCCATCCCTAAACCAATCAGCGGCAAGTGGCAATGGGGTTGCCACATAAGGCAAGGAATATCTGTGGCTCATTCCCAGGGTTAGGGAAGGGCCTGGCTTCCCTAAGAGCCACCTGAACAAAAGTGGTGCAGCCAAGAGGGTAAAGGTGATGATGTGTGGATTGTGAGAGTGTCTGTCACACAGAGGACATGGTGAGAGACGAAGGCGACGGAGCGTGGGAGACCTTGATGCCTTGTTATGGAGTAATGTGGAGGGCAAGAGGGGGTTGTCATAATTCAATTCAGATTATACATTTGGGGCAGGGAAAACAACATAAGCAAAGTTGTGTTCTACCCACTGCATCACACCAGAAGACACATGATGTCAATTTGTGCCTCTGTTTGTGATGTTAATTTGACATTTGAGTAAGATGGTGTCCACCCCAACTAAAGAACATTCCATGAAATAATTGTTGTGGACTCTTTAAGCTTGTCAATGTTGTGAAAGGCAAAGAAAAAAAATGGCTAAGGATCTATTTCATATATTAGACTATAGAAACATGACAATTAAATTCAGCAAATGATCTTGAATTGGCTCTGGGATCAAGATAAAGAAATTGAGGGGTGCCTGGCTGGCTCGGTGAGTAGACCCTTAACCTCAGGGTGGTGGGTTCGAGCCCCATGTTGGGTGTGTAGAGATTACTTAAAAATTTTCTTAAATCTTTGTTTTTTTTAAAGATTTTATTTATTTATTTGACAGAGATCACAAGTAGGCAGAGAGGCAGGCGGGCGGGGTGTGGGGGGGAGAAGCAGGCTCCCTGCTGAGCAGAGAGCCCAATGTGGGGCTCAATCCCAGGATCCTGAGATCATGACCTGAGCTGAAAGCAGAGGCTTTAACCCACTGAGCCACCCAGGCACCCCAACTTTTAAATCTTTAAAGAAAAAAAAGAAATTGATAGGAAGAATGTTATTGATGAAATTTGAATATGAACCTACAACAAACATATATTATATAATCAAGTTTCATAATTAACTTATGCTAACTATTTTGGTAGTAAATAGTAATACTGAATTAACTTAAATGTCCTGAATGTGATCATTGTGTTACAATTATGTAAATGAGGTTTTTATTCTTTAAAGATTTTATTTATTTATTTGACAGAGAGCTCACAAGCAAGGGGAGCAGGAGAGGGAGAGGCAGGCTCCCTACTGAGTAGGGAATCCGACTCAACCTCAGGACCCTGAGATCATGACCTGAGCTGAAGACAGATGCTTAACTGACTGAACCACCCAGGCCCCTCAGTGAAGACCCTAGTTCTTCAGGATACATATTGAAGTATTTAGGGCTGAAGAGTCACGATGGCAGTGACTTACAAATAGTTCAACAAAAAGAGGCACCTGGGTGCCTGGCTCAGTGAGTTAAGTAGTCAACTCTTGGTTTGGCTCAAGACATGATCTCAGGGTCATGAGATCGAGCCCCATGTGAGGATCCATGCTCAACAGGGAGTTTACTGGAGATTCTCTCTCTCTCTCTCTCTGCCCCTCTTCTTGTGGTCTCTCTTCTCTCTGCCCCTCCCCCTGCTTGTGGTCTCCTCTTTCTCTCTCTCTAATAAATGAATAAATCTTTAAAAAGGAAGAATGAATGAATGAATGAAAGATATGGGAGCTGACAGATACCAGATGAAGGAACATAGTGGGCAGTGAGAACTCTCAAGGTCAGGAACAAAGAGAGACATCTGAGGGTCAACCTATGCACGGTGGTTGAAACTGAGAGCCTGCAAGAGGTCACTTAGGGAGCACGTGCAGAGGGAGGCAAGGCTTGAGTTCATCACCATTTGAAGTTCAGACCCAGAGGCAGGAACCGAACAAGAACGGTCATGCTTATAAGCAAACCAGCAATGACATTCAGTGCTCTTATAAAAATATTCATCAGACTTGCAACTTTCTATCACTTAAAATTTGTTCCTAGAGAGACATTCTTTGTGTTGATTAGGTTTCCTCCAGGTAGAATTATTGTGTAGAGTTATTCAACTTTTTGTCAACAGTTTCATATGGGACTGTCACAAAAGAAGAAGCCCACACATATGTCTCAGATAGAAGAACATAAAAACAAAGGTACACTATATATTACAATTAGAACTATAGTCATCTCAAGTTAATCCATTCATGAAAATGAGTCTAAGATCAAAGGAGTTTATGAAATACGATGAATATGAAACTCATATTATGAAATATGAAAAATATGAAATAAGAATGCATGCAGTGCCTGCCCAAAAATTCTAACCGGTTTCTCTAAACATCACTAAAACCCTCTTAGACACCTATAAAACAATTCTCCAAACATTTCCATGTAATATAAACATTTTATATGCTTACATGTATCACTACCTAATTATTTGACACTTAACAAACTCCATAGTCATTACATTTGCCAGCAGTATGCAATGATATACACTATACTAGATGAGAATTAAATATTCCCTTTAGGGACGCCTGGGTGGCGCAGTTGGTTGGACGACTGCCTTCGGCTCAGGGCGTGATCCTGGAGTCCCGGGATCGAGTCCCACATCGGGCTCCCAGCTCCATGGGGAGTCTGCTTCGCTCTCTGACCTTCTTCTCGCTCATGCTCTCTCTCACTGTCTCTCTCTCTCAAATAAATAAATAAAATCTTTAAAAAATAAATAAATAAATATTCCCTTTAACCTGCAACAAATGTACTGCAAACCAAATAAACAGTGTGCTAATGTGTTAAAGATATATAATTAATGCAGTAGAATTTAGCAAAACAAAATAGACAAATAGAGCAATTTTTTAAAATAATTACTTACCAAATGATTCTGGTAATGGAGGACTGGGGTGACAGACAACTCTCCCACTAGCCATAACTAGAAAGATGGAAAAAATATACAAAGATAAGAGAGATAAGAGATAAGAGAGAGCTAATCAGATAGAAAATAGCAGGTCAATATCCAAGAGAACAGAGAACATCAGAGAGTGAGACTTGCATTTTAGGACTGCTTTACCCCACAGACTATTGGTTGATTCCAGATGAGCTGGCTAAGAACCTGAGCAGTACTTCTTAAAAGTCTATCATACTATGGAGACAAAAGATGGAGTTCAGGGTCCTCAAAAAACAAGGGTCCTGATAAACATCTGTTGTAGTAGTCAGGGATCCCCAGGAAAACAAAAACAATAGCAAATAGACAGATACAGACAGATCTACAGTTTCATCAGTAGATACACAGATATAAAAACACTTAATAAAAGGAATTGTCTTGGGGTACTTGGGTGGCTCAGTGGGTTAAGCCTCTGCCTTTGGCTTAGGTCATGATCCCAGGGTTCTGGAATTGAGCCCTGCATTGGGCTCTCTGCTCAGCGGGGAGCCTGCTTCCCCTTCTCTCTCTCTGCCTGCCTCTCTGCCTACTTATGATTTCTCTCTCTGTGTAAATAAATAAGTAAAATCTTAAAAAAAAAAAGGAATTGCCTTATATGATTATGGAGGCTACCAAGCAAAAAATCTGCACAGTTGATATTCCTGTTCAAGGCTGAAGGCTAGAACTGCCTGACAACCAGAAAGACCCAATGTTGCAGTTCAAAGGCTATCAAGAGGAAGGAGTTCTTTCTTACTTGGGAGTGGTCAGCCTCTTGTTTTATTGATGCTACTCTTGGATGATGGTTCACCCACATTATGGAGGGCAATCTGCTTTATTCAGCCTGCCAATCTAAAATGTTAATCTCATCCAAAAACACCCTCACAGAAACATCGAGAATAGTATTTGACCAAATATCTGGGCTCAGTTATGTTGACAAACAAAATTAGCCATCACATCTGTGCTTTGGGATGGGACACTAGGAATAAGGGTGAATTAGAAGATGAATATTCTTCTCAAGAACATTCTTCCCAGCCTTGAGTCATCTGAATGGCCCAGAAAAATCCTAAATCCTAAAATTAGTTTAAGGTGATCCCAGATTGCCGACATCCTCAGGCACTTGGCAAAATGAGAATGAAAATCTAATCTGGGCAAAGATAAAATCATTTTAGGTCTGAAATTATTCCTACATAATTTAAATATTAAAATGTTAGACACAACATTGATAACCAACTATAGAAGAGGACAAGAATACAAAATGAGAACCAGTCAAAATGAGTTGGTAATGGAAACAATCCCACAGGAACTCCAGGAAATGGCAAATATACAGTATTTATTATAGAATTAAAATGCGTGACAAGAATAGCATCTAACTATGGAGAAGAATAATAAGGGAGTTAAGGTAATCTAAGACCTTAGCATTACCCAGGAAGAGAAAGTACTGATCACTGGTGTGCTCTGTAGGACAAAAGCCCTGATCTGCAGCCTTTGCTACTCTCCATGGTATAAATGCTCCCATGGTGGCCGATTTCAAGCTACCAACAAGAGGTACTGAACATTAATTTGGGAAAAGACAGCACAAGCTGTTCTCCCGAGCCAGTGTGAGCACGTTCTAGCACACTTCTAAATTAATTCTTGAAAATGAAATAATAAAAAATAATCAATCCAAAAGAAGGCAAGAAAGGAGAGAGGGGAAAAAAAAACACCAGAATGATCAGGACAAAAATAAAGCATATAATAAGATGATCGAGTTAAATTCAAATATATCAGTAATTGCTTTAAGTGTAAATGGATGGATATTTCAGTTATAAGATAAATAAACTGTAATTGAAAACCAACTATGTAGGGATGCCTGGGTGGCTCAGTTGGTTAAGAGGCAGTCTTCGGCTCAGGTCATGATCCCAGGGTCCTGGGATCCAGTCCTGCATGGGGTTCCCTGCTCAGCAGGGCTCCTGCTTCTCCCTCTCAGGCTACCTGCTGCTCCCCCTGCTTGTACTCTCTCTTTCTCTGCCAAATGAATAAATAAAATCTTTAAAAAAAAAAAGCAACTGTATGCTGTTTATGAGCAACACATCTAAAAGCATAAAGTAATAGAAAAGTAGAAAGTAAAAAGAAAAAAAAGATACACTAGGCAAACCCTAACCCAAATAAAGCTGGTAGAGCTATATTAATATCGGAGAAGTAAGTATTAAGAGCAAAAGCACTATTAGAAAGGAATATTCCAGGGCACATGGCTGGCTTAGTTGGTATCTCCTGGGACTCCTGATCTCAGGGTTGTGAGTTCAAGCCCCATGTTGGGTGGGTGTACAGCTTACTTGAAAAAAACGTGGGATGAGCTCCAGGGTGGCTCAGTCAATTAAGCATCTGACTCTTCATTTTGGCTCAGGTCATGATCTCAGGGTGGTAAGACTGAGCCTGGAGTCAGGCTCCCTGCTCAGCATGGAATCTGCTTCTCTCCCACTCCCACTGTCCCTCCCCCTACTCATGTGCTTGCATGTGCCTGTGTGCTCTTGCTATCAAATAAATATTTTTTTTAAAGATTTTATTTTTTTATTTATTTGACAGAGAGAGATCACAAGCAGGCAAAGAGAGAGAGAGGAGGAAGCAGGCTCCCCGCGGAGCAGAGAGCCCGATGCGGGACTCGATCCCAGGACCCTGAGATCATGACCTGAGCCGAAGGCAGCGGCTCAACCCACTGAGCCACCCAGGCGCCCTCAAATATATATTTTTTAAAGAAGGAATATTTCATAATGATACAACATCTAATTCATAAGACATAACAATTCTATAACATAGAGGCAACTATAATATAGCCTTAAAATATACAAAGAAAAAAATAACAGAGAGTAGAAAGAGACAACTCCATGGCCACTTGGGAGATATTAAGACATCTTTTTTAGTAATTAAAACAAGCAAGCAAAAACAAATTAATTGAATAATTTCTATGTTAGTTACTAAGGCATATATCAATCACAAAAATATAACTTTAAACTCCCATGTTTAAAAATTAAGAAATGCCAATTCTACACAAACCCTTACAGAAAATTTAAAAGAATACTTCTGAACTCATTATGAAGCCAAAATTACTCAAATACCAAAACTTAAAAAAAAAAAAACCAGAAAAGTAAACTGCAAAACAGTATCCTTTCTAAGCCAAGATTTTATTTTATTTTAAAGATTTTATTTATTTATTTGACAGGCAGAGATTACAAGTAGGCAGAGAGGCAGGCAGAGAGAGAGAGAGGAGGAAGCAGGCTCCCCACTGAGCAGAGAGCTCAACGTGGGGCTCAATCCCAGGACCCTGGGATCATGATCTGAGCCGAAGGCAGAAGCTTTAACCCACTGAGCCACCCAGGCGCCCCTAAGCCAAGATTTTAAATTGCTAAATTCCTTTTTTTTTAAGTATTTGCTTTGATTTTGGTATTACTTTTGATAGTATTTTTTGAGGAAGCTGCTTACAGCCTCTAAAGAATTTTTTTTTTTAAACAAAGTTCCTTTTTTTTTTTTTAAGATTTTATTTATTCATTTGAGAGAGAGAGACAGTGAGAGAGAGCATGAGCGAGGAGAAGGTCAGAGAGCGAAGCAGACTCCCCATGGAGCTGGGAGCCTGATGTGGGACTCGATCCCGGGACTCCAGGATCACGCCCTGAGCCGAAGGCAGTCGTCCAACCAACTGAGCCACGCAGGCGTCCCTCTAAAGAATTTTTTTTAATGTAATCTCTACCCCAACCGCCACCTCTGCCTGCCCTGCCTACTGCTTCCCCTGCTTGTGCTCTCTCTGACAAATAAATAAAATCTGAAAAAAAAAAAAAAAAAAAAGACCAAGGAGGACTTTTTGCAACAACACGAGCTTAGTTTAACACTCTAAAATCAATCTATGTATAAAACTTCTAGAAAAAAAGGAAATCTATATAAAATCTGTATAACCTTGGATTAGTCAAAGATTTCATTTTTTTAAAGATTTTATTTATTTATTTGAGAGAGCAAGAGAGTGAGAGAGAGCACAACGAGGGTGAAGGGAAGAGGGAGAAGCAGACTCCCTGCTGAGCATGGAGCCCAAGGTGGAATGTGGTACTTGATCCCAGGACTCCGGGATCATGACCTGAGCTGAAGGCAGATGCTTAACTGACTGAGCCACCCAGGAACCCTAGTTAATGATTCCTCACATGATAACAGATAAATGGACTTCCTCAAAATTAAGCACTTCTGCTCTTTGAAAGATATTAACTAAGATAATATATGAAGAGAAGCCACAGATTGGAAGAAAACAATTGGGAAACAATAAATTGTGACAATCAACTTGGTACTTTACATTCAAAAAATAACTGCCACAATTTATTGACTACTTTTAATAAGACAAGGACGGACACACATTTTGTATACATTTTCTATTTTAATCCTAAGGAACAACCCTAAGAGATGGAAACTATAATCCTCATTTGACAGATAAATTTAAGAGAAGTTTACTGATTTGTCCAAAAACATATAGATGATAATCTGCAAAACCAAAATTTGAACCCAGTTCTATTTCCAACCTCAATGAACTCAAGATCTTAAGTACTCCATTATACATCTTTCTATTAAAATAACCTGAATTGGGGCACCTGGGTGGCTCAGGTTAGTACTCTGCCTTCAGCTCAGGTCATGATCTCAGAGTCCTGGGATGGAGCCCGGCATCGGGCTCTCTGCTCAGCAGGGAGGCTGCTTCTTCCTCTCTCTCTGCCTACCTCTCTGCCTACTTGTTATCTCTGTCTGTCAAATAAATAAATAAAATCTTTAAAAAAAAAATAACCTGAATTTACGTAACATGGAAAAAGCGTTAGAAGCAAAATGTGTACGTGGCTGCAGCCTCCAGATTTACAGGCCAGTGAACTACAGATTTTACTTACCAAATTAGGAAAACAATCCCTGGTATTCATAAGTTTGCTCATGTGTTTGTCTCATAAGAATGATATCTGTGATAATATAGTATGTATATATCATCTGAGACTACCTTATACCTCTAGATACACCGCAAACTAAGTGGTACCATCCCTGTGCTATGGAAATGAACTGGTTAGCCGCCTAAAGTGCAAGAATTTGCATGCATTTTTCAGTCCTCTGTATTGAATTGCATAAGATCCTTTCCATAGGAAACTTTCCCTCGTTGGAACCATTGAGGACAATATCTAAAGGAGTGGGCAATTAGGGCAACATCTAAAGCATAAGCACTATTAACCATTAACACAGAGTATGCATTTGTGTTTCTGTCCTTTTGTTTGCTTATAGCTTTTATAGGCATTGATTCAATAAATATTTCCAACAGTCTTTGTGGTGAGGAGGTGGTAAGCATTAACCCATGTAAGGTACAAAATGGAGGCAGACATGAATCTGGTTGGCTCAGTTGGTAGAGCATGGGACTCTTGATCTCAGGGGTCATGAGTTTAAGCCCCACATTGGGTATAGAGATTACTTTAAATTTTTTTTTTAAAGTGGGGCACCTGGGTGGCTCAGTCGGTTAAGCATCTGCTTTCAGCTGAGATCAGCATCCCACAGTGCTGAGATCAAGCTCCGCATAGGGCTCCCGAGGGAATTGGCTTGTCCCTCTCCCTGCTGTTCTCCCTGATTGTGCTCCCTATCAAATCAATAAATAAAAAACTTAAAAAAAATTTTTTTTAATGGAGGCCGACTGGCAGTAAGTGTTCATTGTCCAGGTGGGGCTCAAGAGAGAACCAACCTTCTTAGCCCCCAAACCACATTACAGATACTAAATCAAGGCCCTCCTGAGCAGATGGAATCTTTAGGCCTTTGCAAACATGTAATCTTTCTGACCTATGATTGGGTACTTTCCTGATGTATCTATGTAAGCCCTTTCTTCCACTCATAACTGGTAGTAACTTCTGTGTTCTTTGAAACCCCAGACTGTTTATTTCATTCATTCACAGTTTCATTCAACAAATATTAAGTAGGATCTTCCAGGTTTAAGGCATTGTGTATTTCCTTGTACTTAAAATTATGTGTATACTAGTATTACCCTAGCTTCTGGGCTCCTTGAGGACAGAAAGCTCTTACCCAACTCGTGTGTACATTTCTTGAAATGCTTAACACAAATCTTGGCATTTGGTGAGTACTCATTAAATAACCTGATGACTTGGAAGTTTGACCAGATTCCAATTCAATCCTGTTCCTATTCCACTGAATCAATAAGGCAAACAAAATCATTTCATGGCTGTATACAACCCTTCACTTCCTCCCATTTCCCATTTCTAAGTACCACCTTCCCTGGAACTAATTTTTTTTAAAAGAGAATCCTCATTTGGGATACTAGAGGAGTGTCATTAGGCATGTAAAAAAACCAAACACTAAAAATAACTCACCCTCCTTGTTAACTCCAGTGGCTCTTATAACCAGGGCATGAGGTAATGGAAATGCTCTGGGCCATGTATCAGGAGGCCAGTCCTGGCACCAACTTGTACCAACACGTTCATCAAGGTCTATAGATCTGTGTGTTATTCTCATCTACCCTAATTATAAACTCCTTCAAAGAAGGAACTGTCTTTTGTGAAGAACTGGGATCTAAATAAAATAGTTGGTATTTTGACTCCAGATAACCAACTCTACATACTTCTGGATTAGTTCATGTAACCTGCAGACACGTGAGGAATCTCTGTTGCCATTTGTGCGGTCCTTCCTGAGCCAAGATACTGTCACTGGGAGGGAGGGAATTAATTTAAAATGGTCTTTCTGCTCTCTCGATCTATTCTCCACCTCCCTAGGTCCAAAGACTTGGTGGCCGTGGGACAAAATAAAACCAAGTTTACTGCCAGTGCATTTGTGCTCCTTGGACAGCTGGGTTAACTAACCCTACAGAACAGAGCGTGGCTCTGAAGTGAGGAATGTGACTTCACTTTTGTGACCATCACCTTCTGAGCAAGCACTGGGGTCAAGCTTGAAAGCCACCAGAGCCACTCTGTTGGTGACCTGCAGTGGCCTCAAACGAAAGGAGTGTTGCTCCGGGATTTCTGTGGGTTCAGGGGCGCCAAGTCCAGCAGGAAGCGGGGTTCAGAAGCCTCAACTGTACAGCAAGTACTGTCTCCACGGGTCTGTGGGGCTGGGAGGGGGTGATGAATTCCCCCAACTCTTTTTGCCCTATGGCGCCATTTTGGGAGCAGGGAACATGCGATTCCGACCGAAGAGAAGTCGAGAAGGTTCCTCGGGGAGGATCTCAGAGGCTTTCCACGGAAGGAAACTGGCTTTGAAGAGGGAAACTTCTCCCTGAAGGGAAAAAAATGTAGTCGTTCGTCGGGTCCCTGTGGCTCGAAAAGGCCTCAGTTCTAATTCGTTTCCTGACAGAAGCACTTGTGGAAAGCGCCAAGGCTCCACACCTCGGTCCGCGAGGCTGAGAAAACTTTCTGAGGAAAAGAAAAAGCCACCCACGCCGCTTCGCCACCACCTTCGAGCCGGTGTGCGACACCCCTTTGCAAGGGGGCGCTCAGAACGTCGGACCCTCCCCTCGCCACACCCGCGCGGAACTCCGGCCGCGCGCCCAAGCTCAGCGCGTGCGCAGAGAGCCGCGCGGCCGTTCCGCGCAGGCGCCGTGGCCACTTCCGGGCTCTGTTAGCCGCTCCCTCTGGGCCTCGGTCCTCCGCCCGCGCCCGCCGGAGCCTGTTCGCGTCGACTGACCAGAGTCCGCGAATTCTCCGCTCCGGGCCGGTCCGCACTGCCCCGATCCCAGGTAAGGGACAGCAGGGCGAGCTCCTGGCCCTGTCGGCCGCCACTGATCGGCCTCGCACCGGAGTTGAACCCGCGGGGGCGGTGAGGCGGGGGCTTAGGCCGCTGGGCTCAGGGGCGGGCCGGGTCTCCTGGCCCGGCCTCCGGTGGGGGCGGGGGATCCCCATTCTCCGTGGGGCCAGCTGAGCCCCTGGGGTTCCCACACACACACACAGATCGCTTCTCTCCAGATTTTCCAGCTCCGAGCCTGCTTCGGTGCCAGAATTAGCGGCTCCTTCACCTGCGCTTCTTAGTCCTCTTTGCTCCTCTATGATGGGCGTTTATCACAATCTGTAAATTGTAGTAACTGAGATGACCTTCCCCCTCGTCGAGCGTCGCGACGAATGTTCCTTTCTTTAGCATGTAGAATAGGTACTGCGCGGTGGGCGACCCTGGACGGTCCCGGTCCTGTCTAGGGGAGCCCTCAGTCTTTGAGCTCTTGCTGGGGGCGGGGGGTGGGGCGCGCTCCTGAATTCGAAAGACCCTCCCCGGAGTTCTTTAAGCTTCCTCCGCTCGAGTGCCGCCTTCTCTTAAGTCAGTATCGTACAAAACCGCCCCTGCTCGCTCCGTGGGGCCTTTTATGTTCCTCCTTTCACGTTCCAGCCCCTCCAGTAGGACAGCCCCGATTCCAGTCCCGGCACCACCACTTCTTTGGGAATATTGCTTCTTTGAGTCCCTATTTCCTCGTCTGCAGTAGGAAGGTTCTTAGGGCTTTTTTTTTTTTTTAAATCAAGTGAGCTTATTTGCATTAATTGCCCAGAATAGTACCTGGCCCAGAGTAGGTGCTTAATAAATACTAGCTATTCCTACTGTTCTGAGGATTCTGTGCATATGTATCTTCTCTTCCTTTCCTAACCTCCCCCCGCACCCCACCTCCGCCCAGACAGGAGGACCAGGAAAGTGTTAGATGTATTTATGTGTTTGGCCCTACCCCTGTACTTAACTACACTGCTGGGAACATGGTAGACACTTAATAAATTGTAGCTTAGAATCTTTGATTAGAAAGCCATCTGTTCTCATATGGCAGCTTTGGAACTTGAAGGAAATGTTAACCTTCTTTTATCTACTTCAACTCACAACTCATTGGCTGAATTACTGAAGTTAAACTAGTTCAGCTCTTTCCGTTTTTAAATCAATTTTTTAAAATATTTTATTTGGTAGAGAGAGATCACAAGTAGGCAGAGAGGCAGGCGGGGGGGTGGGGTGGGGAGCAAGCTCCCTGCTGAACAGAGAGCCCGATGTGGGCCTCAATCCCAGGACTCTGGGATCATGACCTGAGCCACCCAGGCGCCCTTAAATCAATTTTATCTCACCTTTTGGTTTCAGGTAGGTCCTGGGTTTTTCAGGTATCTAAGGAAAAAGGAGAGGGTATCAGTCTGGAGGGTGTTTTTACCCTGTTAGGGAGTGGGTGTAACTGGCTGCTTCCTACCATAGTATTCGGAAACCTTCCAAGGTTAATTCATCTACTTATCACAGTTAAAGGAGGAGATTATCTTGGAAAAATAAAGCGTTTGCTTGGAAGAAGAGTGCTGTATTTTGATCTGGTTAACTAATCCTATGCTGAAACAAATTCTGCGTAAAGAAGTTTAAAGTGATCTGCCAGTGAGGCTGGTGCCTGGCATCGAAACCTTGTCTCAGAGTGTTGTGGAGGGTGTGGTGACCTTGTTGGAGTACCTGGGATTGCTGGGTTGGGTAATGAGAGCAATTAGAAACTGGATGAATCACAGTGTTGGAAACTGATCCTAAACAAGGAACTTAAATCTTCACTGTGCAAATACTTTCAGGCTTCAGGGCCAAGAATTCAAAATGTATGCAGACATTTCCAGGTTCAGAGGATAATAACCAGTATGTACTTCTAGAGATGGTTCAAAAGCCTTGGGTCAAAGGAAGAAAGGGAACTAACTCAGCATCACTTCTGAGCTATGCTTTGTATTACACATTTTCACGTGTTATCTCATTTAATCCTCATATCTACAGCCTTAGGATGTCAGTGACATGTCCATTTTGCATATTTTTTTAAAAAATGAGATTTAGAGATGTTGAGTGACCTGCGCTGGGTTTCATAGCCAGTATGTGATCAATCCAAGATTCAAACTCAGTTCCCCTTAGCTCCAGAGTCCATGGCAACCAAACATCAGAATGACGGTACTCAGGCGCCTGGGTGGCTCAGTGGGTTAAGCCGTTGCCTTCGGCTCAGGTCATGATCTCAGGGTCCTGGGATCTAGTCCCACGTCTGGCTCTCTGCTCAGCAGGGGGCCTGCTTCCCTTTCTTTCTCTCTGCCTCTCTGCCTACTTGTGATCTCTCTCTGTCAAATAAATAAATAAAATCTTTAAAAAAAAAAAAAGAATGACTGTACTCAAAGTGATAGATCAAAAAAGGAGTTGGGTTGTACAGCGAGTGCCTGGAATCATACTATAAATCATTGTAAGTCGTTTTTTCTCTCAGTGCTCTACAATAAGACCTTAACAATAGAAGCTGGTCAAATTTCATGTCACCGCCTTTATTGTCGGTTTCTCTCTTACCTGCTCTCATTAAGACAAAAGTTTTCAGGTGTCACTTAAATATTAGAGTTTAGAATTAGAATTATCATGCTATGACAGAAAGCATCTTTTTCTTGGGACAGAATTCATGCTATTACTCTTCCTGCACTCACTGAGTTTGAGGAATACAGACTCTGTTTACTGGGTGCCTTATAAGTTTGACAAACGAGCGTTGTCGTACTCTACAGACTTTAAATATCTACATGATTATAAATGAAGTACAGGTCTGAGTGTGTCTGCACATATGGAACTTGAATGATAGAATAAACTTAGAAATGCAATTTTAGAAAGTAATTATGCCATTATGAAAATGTTTACCTCTTTTGAAAGCTTTGCTACTTTGCTTAAACTGAGTTGAGGGATGCTTGGCCAGCTCAGCCAGTGGAGCATGAAATTCTTGATCTCAGGATTGTAAATTCAAGCTTCACTATGGGTGTAGAGATTACTTAAAAATAAGTCTTTAAAGAAAAGCTGGTTAAAGAATGAGAACGTCTTTGCAACTGTTCCTTTTTTAACTATACATGAAATAACGTGCTTTTATTGCGTGTAGTCACATTGAATTATTTGTAGGTCAGTTTTGTTTTAATTAACAAATGGACTTTTAAAATATGGCTTTTGAACTAAATTGCTTTTAATTAAGGAGATATTTGTGACATGGTACGTTATTTTGAGTAACTGTGAGTAAAACCTGTTGTGAAGGGTGAGTATCTGATATCAGCTGTAAAGAGAGAATCATGCAGTGAGCATCTGGAAGTTTGTTTTTAAATAACACATTAAGCAGCCTAATTTGTATTCGTTTAAAACTTTTTTTTTTTTTTAAATTTCCAGTTAGAGGCTGGTTTTCTTTACTTGTGAGTGCAGTTTGCTTTCTAGAACATGTAAGAGTAAAAAACCAGTGACCTAAATAACTTCACTTTAGAGTAGACTATGAAACACTGACATTTGTCTGCCAGTTCAAGATATCATATGTTTTATTTAAGGGTGCACTTTCTTTCTTTTTGACCTTTGGATTCCTTTACAACAATTAACAGACATTTCTTCTGCCTTCCACTGAGATTGATTTCTGTTTTGTCTGCTGAACTTTGTTCACTTCATAACCTTCTGCTGTCCTTTCCATTCATTTCCTATTTACATCCAGATTCCTGTCTTACATTTCACTATCCACTCAAGGTTAAAAACTTGTACTGAAATGTATTGAAACTTCAGAGTGTTGTGTATTTAAAGTATTGTATTTAAAGTATTCTTTTTAAAAAATATTTTATTTATTTATTTGTCAGAGAGAGAGAGAGAAAGCATACAAGGAGAGAGAGGCAGTCTCCCTGCTGAGCAAGGAGCTGGATGCGGGACTCTATCCCAGGACCCTGGGATCATGACCTGAGCCGAAGGCAGCGGCTTAACCCACTGAGCCACCCAGGCATCCCTGTATTTAAAGTATTCTAAAAGGGGCGCGTGGGTGGCTCAGTGGGTTAAAGCCTCTGCCTTCAGCTCAGTCATGATCCCAGGGTCCTGGGATCGAGTTAAGATATTGGAAATAACTCCATATTGTTATGTAATATGTAGTACAAATTCATATTTTCCTTATTGTACCAAATATGTCTTCTATGGCTGTTGTAAAAATAGATTACAATCAAGTATCATTTTTCGAATTTGATTTTCATAGATCTTTTAATCTAGAACAGTCTGCTTCACACCCATTGCCTTTTATGAATAATAGTCCAGGCTAGTTGTTTTCTAGGATAGTGTATATATATTCTGGTTTGAACTTTTTACTCCCCCATTGTGTTATTTGACTCATTCCACTCCCCTTTATTTCCTCAAAACTGGGAAGTAGGTCTGGGTCTTGATTGGATTTAAACCAAGTATGTGTGGCAGAAATACTTGGTAGGTGGGTTGGCGGTATAACCAGGTTTCTCCAGGATAGTCCTGTGATCTCTTGTCACAACATCATAATGCCCTTTTCTGCTTTCTTAAACATTTTCTGGTCTGGATGATAAATTAGTCACTCTTTTTAAGTGATGATGTGTGTACTTCGCGTTTCCTCCCGTGGGGAAGCCCATCAGATTAGATTGTTCCAGTCTTTTCAATAGTAAGTTTGATCCCTTGGTAAGATGGTGACTGCCACATTTTTTTTGTTGTTAAGGCTCATTTTTCTCTCTATGAAATTAGTAAATAATCTGTGGAGTGATAATTTGAGACTGTGTGACTATCCTGTACCCCAGTAGTCTTTAACTCATGGTTTTAGAGTCCCTTGATGACCCTTGACAGAATAAACTATACATTGGTACATTGGTGGTTACAGTGCTTGTTGTATTTAAATGATTTAGTATTGACATTGAGATTGATATTTTTAATGGGACAGTAATGTTTTATTCATCCCCAAACATTTTGGGATCCCCAGATAACTTAAATATGTGTTGCCTGCCTTTTAAATGCTTTTTTTCTGTTGCTTATTACAGCTTTCTATCCTTTGAAAACACTAAGAATAATGTCCCTACATCAGTTTTTACTAGAGCCAATCACCTGTCATGCCTGGAACAGGGATCGTACCCGTAAGTATGCTATTACTTTTACTCCTTTATTTTGGTGCCTTTGATATTTTTATGTGTGAGCACTTTTTTAGGGACCACATATTTGTGTCACATGTGAAAAGGGGATGGCCATAGATTCGGTAGGAAACTAGGTTCAGTTGTTTGGTTTATAGATAAGAGAAACCAAGGCCTAGAGTTTCCAGTGGAAAGACTTTCTAATGGTTAATGTCAGAGCCATTGCTAGCATCTAAGCCTTCTGGCTCTGTGTCCATATCTTTGTCTACAGCACAGGTTTATATCAGAGGCATCTTTCATTGGCATAAGAGCCCAGGGTCTGGGGCACCTGGGTGGCTCAGTAGGTTAAGCCTCTGCCTTTGGCTCAGATCATGATCTCAGGGTCCTTGGATTGAGCCCCGCATCAGGCTCTCTTGTCAGCAGGGAGCCTGCTTCCCCCCTTTCTCTCTGCCTGCCTCTCTGCCTACTTGTGATCTCTGTCTGTCAGATAAGTAAATAAAATCTTTAAAAAAAATTTTTTTTAATTATATTCTCTGTCTTCTTTAAAATAAAGCTTTATCGGGGTACCTGGGTGGCTCAGTTGGTTAAGCATCTGCCTTTGGCTCCAGTTATGATCTCAGGGTCCTAGGATGGAGCCCCGAATCGGGCTTCTAACTCAGCAGAGAGTCTGCTAATCCTTCTTCCTTTGCCACTCTCCCTCCACTTATGCTCTGTCCCTCACGTTTTCTCTCTCAAATAAATAAACTATTCTTGGAAAAAGAAAAATAAACTTTATTGAGATAAAATTCACATAAAATTCACCCTTTTAAAAGATATGTCAGCAGTTTTTAGTAGTATATTCACAGTTAGGTAATAATACCAGCATCTAGTTTCAGAATATTTTCTGTCACTCCAAAAAGAAACTCTGCACCCATTAACAGTTATTCCCAGTTTTGCTCAAAACTTCCAGCCTTAAGCAGCTACTCATCCATTCTCTCTGCATGGATTTGCATATTCTGGACATTTTGTGTAGGTGGTGTCATATGATATGTGGCTTTTTGCATCTAACTTCTCACTGACCATTCTGTTTTCAAGGTTTATCCATATTTGTACCATGTGTACATTACCTTTTATGGCTGAATAATACTCTATAGACATATCTTATATTCTTTTCTTTTCTTTTCTTTTTTTAAGATTTGTCTGTTCTGGGGGTCCCTGGGTGACTTAGTGGATTAAAACCTTTGCCTTCGACTCAGGTCATGACCCAGGGTCCTGGGATAGAGCCCCACATCGGGCTCATTGCTCAGGAGGGAGCCTGCTTCCTCCTCTCTCTCTTTGCCTGCCTCTCTACCTACTTGTGATCTCTGTCTGTCAAATAAATAAATAAAATATTTTTTTTAAAAAAATTTGTCTATTCTGGAGAGAGCGCATGCACATATGCAAGTTGGGGGAAGCGCAGAGGGAGAGAATCTTCAACCCGACACCCTGCTGAGTGTGGAGCTGGATGCAGGGCTCGATCTCACAACCCCGAGATCATGACCTGAGCTGAAATCAAGAGCTGGATGTTCAGTCTACTGAGCCACCCAGGCAGCCCCTAGACATACCATAAGTTTATTCATCAGTTGGTGGGTATTTGGGTTGTTACCACTTTTTGGCTATTATGAATAATGCTGCTGTGAACATTCCATGTAGCAGTTGGGTTTTTTGTTTTTTGTTTTAAGATTTTATTTATTCGTTTGACAGACAGAGATCACAAGTAGGCAGAGAAGCAGGCAGAGAGAAAAGAGGAAGCAGGCTCCCCGCTGAGCAGAGAACCTGATGGGGGGCTCGATCCCAGGACCCTGAGATCACGACCAGAGCCGAAGGCAGAGACTTTAACACACTGAGCCACCCAGGCACCCCTGTGTACCAGTTTTTATGTGAACTTATGTTTTCAGTTTCCTGAGTTTATACCTAGGAGTTGAATTCCTGGGTCATATAGTAACTCTGTGGATCATTTTAGGGAGCTGCCAGTCTGCTTTCCCAAAATGGCTGTGCCATTTTACGTTATCAGTAGTAGTATATAAAGGTTCCCATTTGTCTGTGTCCTTGTCAATACTTGTTATTGTTGGCCTTTTATATTAAAGTTATGTACCCACTATATTCTAGTAGATATAAAGTAGTATCTCAATGCAGTTTTGATTTGCATTTCCCTGTTGATGACTAATGATGTTGAGCATCTTTTCACATGTTTATTGGCTATATATCTTCTTTGGAAAAATGTCTATTTAGATCCTTTGCCTTTTTTAAAAATTGGGTTGTCTGTTCATTGTTGAGTGGTAAGAGTTCTTTTGTATACTTGATGCAAGTCCCTTACACAATATATAATTTACAAATTTCCCATTCTGTGGGTTGTCTTTTCACCTTTTTGGCGGGGGGGTCTTTTCACTTTCTTGATCATGTCCTGTGAAGCAGAAAAGTTTTTAGTTTTGAAAAAGTCCAGTTTATTTTTTCTTTTGTTGCTGTGCATTTGCTGTTTTATCTAAGAAACCATTTAATTCAAGGTCACAAAGATGTATACCTATGTTTTCTTTTAAGAGACTTACAGTTTTAGCCTTGTATATACATTTTGCATCCATTTTGAATTAATTTTTGTCTAAGGTGTGAGATAGGGGGCCCAGCTTCATTGTTTTGCGTGTGGCTCTCCAGTTGTTCTGACAGCGTTTGTTGAGGACTATTCTCTCCTTAGCGAACTGTCCTGGTACTCTTGTCAGTAATCAGTTGATTGTAAATATGAAGGCTTATTGGACTCTCAGCTCTGTTTCATTGATCTTTATGTCTGTCCTAATGTCAGGACCACACTGTCTTGGTTACTGTAGCTTTATGTAGTAAGTTTTGAAATTGAAAAGTGTGAGTTCCAACTTTGCACTTCTTTCCCGAGATTCTTCCGGCTCTTCTAGGTCCCTTCCATTTCCGTATGAATTTAAGGGTCATTTTACTAATTTCTGCAAGGGAGCCAGCTGAGATTTTGATAGAGATTGCTTTCAGTCTAATCTGTAACGTGACAGGATGGTGACTCGAGAGCTTCTCTTTTGTGAACATCTCAGTTTCATAGCCGAGTTTCATGTGTCCTCTGTCTCTACTTTCCCATGTAAAAATGGGTTTTTGGAGTATTTCCAGTTATTTTTAATAGAAAGTTATCATTGTTTTCATTTAGGCTACTTGATAAACTTAATATATTAAGGCCTATTTTTATTATTATAATTTGAAATTTATAGCATTTTTCAACTTTAGATTTGGATTTGGTTTTGAAGCATCTTAGAATTTTAGAGAAATGAATGTAACTGGTTTTGAGAAAGTACTTAAAGTTTTAGGATTTTTAGAGCTTGATATTTATCTGGTTCCACAGTTTCATCTGTAAAACAGATGTAACTTTCCTAAGGAGGGAAAGGGAAAGTAAGATAATAGAAGGGGGAAACTAGTAAATGATCTAAAGTCTGAATCATAGATCCTAATTTTAATTTTAAGAAATCAGTATTTTGGGTGCCTGAGTGCTGAGATGGTTAAGCCTCTGCCTTCAGCTCAGGTCATGATCCCAGGGTCCTGGGATCGGATCCAGCACAGGGCTCCTTGTTCAGCAGGGAGCCTGCTTCTCCTTCTGTCCGCCATTCCCCCTGCTTGTGTGCATGCTTGCTGGCTCGCTCTTTCTCTGACAAATAAATAAACTCCTTTAAAAAAAAAAAAAAAGCCAACTGTAACATCTCTCTTTTTTGGTGACAATTTCAAGTTCAGTGATAACTGTTGACTTTTTTCCTCCAGAGATTGCTCTTAGCCCCAACAATCACGAAGTCCACATCTATAAGAAGAATGGGAGCCAGTGGGTGAAAGCTCATGAACTCAAGGAGCACAACGGACACATTACAGGTAAAGTAAGACCCCCGTGAGCTTAGCGTGGTAGTGGCAGCTCGAACAGTCTTCCATTAAATAGCCTGACAAAGTAGGTCTGCCTTAATATTTAAAGTTGTGCATCATTTACTGAGTTTTCTTTGGAAAACTTGAGAAAATAAGCATCATAGTGATCTCAGTTTTTAAGTGCTCTTTTCAGCTCAGCTGATCCACAGCACCCCACTAGTGTAGGGAAAACACAGATCCTGCTCTGAGGGGTGAAGAGCTTCGATGAGGTGACAAGATAAGAAAGTGAAAACTAGACATCTAGCGTGTCAGCTGTGGGGAAACATACGCCAGATTGTGTTCCCAAGTGCTGAGGGGACACAGTGTCTTCCAAAAGCTTTCTGTATGTTGTCGGTGGGACGAGGAAGGCATTGCAAACTACCAAAAAGGACAAAGAGTATCATAGCAAACACCCACATTGCCACCACCTGGAAGTAACAACTCTGCCAGAATACTGAGGAAACAGAGCTTTGATAATAAGGAGGAATATTCGAGATAACAGTACAGTCCCCTCCCACCACCAGTCCTGTTCCCATTTCCCAGAAGCAGTCTGTAATTTGGTATGACATTGTCCCAGTTCGTTTTTAATACTTGTCCACACACACATACGTGTCGTCAGCAGTCGTTAGTATTTGGGGCTGGTGTGTGGAAGTGCTACGGAAATGGCATCGTGGTGTGCATCTCCAACTCGCTTCTACATTTCACGTTGTTCCTGAGCCCTATGTTGATCAAATTCATTCCTTTTCACCCCTGTTTAACAATTCATACCACCTTTATTTACTCTTCTCTACTGTGGAGGATATTTAGGTCATTTGCAGTTTTTCCTGATAGTGAAGTGCTAAATCGAGACCCTGTGCACGTCTCTCCTTGTGTCTGTGACTGTTGACGTCAGACTTGTTGTACCTCCGGGATGTGCTCATGTTCATTGCCAGACATGGTCACACTGCCCTCGTGCCGGCTCCCCAGGACAGGAGTGCTTATCCTCCCCTGTCCCACACCTGCTTGATAGATCAGAGGGTCAGATGACTGAGGGGTTGTGTCTCTAGAAGTCGCATTTTCCTGATTAATAAAAAGGTTGAGCATATCTTCTGATGTTTATTAGCCATTCTGGGTTTCTTTCTTAGATTTTTCTGTTCATTACTCCTGACCATTATTCCATTGAGTTTTTATACTTTTCCTGTTGATTTATAGAAGACAGGATCTTAAAGCATTGACTCTGAGGCACTTTCCTGAGTGTACCTTAGCTTTCATCTTTGGCAAGAACTATCAATGTATAGTTGGAGAAAGGTGGAGAGCAGAGCAGGGCTGAGTTTCGTTAAGCCGGTGTCAAATAAGGGAGGAGGAGGAGTAAGATAAAAATGGAGGGGGCACCTGGGTGGCTCAGTGGGTTGAAGCCTCTGCCTTGGGCTCGGGTCATGGTCCCAGGGTCCTGGATCGAGTCCTGCATCGGGTTCTCTGCTCAGTGGAGAGCCTGCTTTCCCCTCTCTCTCTCTGCCTGCCTCTGCCTACTTGTGATCGCGCTGTCAAATAAATAAATAAAATCTTAAAAACAAAGTTAAAAATGGAGAATTTTCCTAATGGTTTTCAGAATTCAGTGAACCAAATCCTGGTGCCAAATTTTAACAGAATGAATTGCTTTTTTGTGAAGTGATAATCTGGCTCTTTTTAAAAGAACATATTCACTTACTGCTGTACTCAGAAAGAATTCTTTTTTTTTCTTAAGATTTTATTTACTGGGGCTCCTGGGTGGCTCAGTGGGTTAAGCCTCTGCCTTCGGCTCAGGTCATGATCTTGGGGCCCCGGGATCGAGTCCCGCATCGGGCTCTCTTCTCGGCAGGGAGCCTGCTTCCTCCTCTCTCTCTCTGCCTGCCTCTCTGCCTACTTGTGATCTCTCTCTGCCAAATAAATAAATAAAATCTTAAAAAAAAAAAAAAGAGAGAAGATTTATTTACTTATTTGACAGACAAAGATCACAAGTAGGCAGAGAGGCAGGCAGAGAGAGAGGAAGGGAAGCAGGATCCCTGCCGAGCAGAGAGCCCGATGCAGGGCTTGATCCTGGGGCCCCAGGATCATGACCTGAGCCGAAGGCAGAGTCTTTAACCCACTGAGCCACCCAGGTGCCCCCAGAAAGAATTCTTGTTTCTTGATTGTTACCAGTATAATTTTTTCTTTACCCATTTTCTGGCAGAGTTGATTCAACCTCTTGCTTTGAATAGTTTGGTCAAGCATGTCAGAACTTATTCTCCGTCACTTTTCGATTACAAATTTCTCACTGCAGTCTTGCATTTGCCCTCTCTTCATGGTGGCATTTTCTTATAAGTGGGCAGCAAAGTGACTGATAACGAATTTTTTTTTAAGATTTTATTTATTTATTTGACAGAGATCACAAGTAGGCAGAGAGTCAGGCGGAGAGAGAGAGTGGAGGAAGCAGGCTTCCTGCTGAGCAGAGAACCCGATGCAGGACTCGATCCCAGGACCCTGGGATCATGACCTGAGCCGAAGGCAGAGGCTTTAACCCACTGAGCCACCCAGGTGCCCCACAAATTTTTTTTTTTTTTAATGGTGACCCTGGAATTCTGCCTCTAGGTGACTTGTATGTGATTCTCTTGAACACTGGGAGCCAACTGACTCTATTACCGAGCTAGCACGAAGGACAGAATTTATAATTTCTATTTTTGTTGCTGTTGCTTTCCCTTAACCTTATTTCTATTAGGCTTGGCCTATTTTCTTTACATTCCTTTGCCAGTGGCCTCTTATTCTAAAAATAAGAACATTCATACTTTAATTTGGCATTTTAGCATTAGGACATACTTCTAAGTGAGAAAGGGCTAAGGTGAAAGACCAAAGACATAGCCAGAAAAGTGAAATACTTAGTTATGTTCTTTTTCTCTTCTGCTTCCCTTTTGGAATCCTTTGAACTTCGGCCTGTTTTCATCCAAATGTTCAAATGACATTTTTTTTTTTAGATCTGAAAAACTGTTGTTGGAAAAATCTAAATATAACTCTGGCAAGAGACCAAGGATCAAACATATTTCTCAGAAAGATGGTAACTACAGAAAAAAAAGAATCTTCTGAAGTTTTCTAGAAGAAAAGACCAGTCAGTACGACAGAGAAAAAGAGTATTGTTAACATCAAAGAGATATCAGAGTCCTGGTGGTTGTTTCTTTGAGTTTCTTCTTTTGTGCTAAAAGTGATCACTCTTTAAAAAACATTTTACTATGGCCAGTTTTAAACAGATAACGTTAAAAAGGCAGAATAATGTAGTGAGCCCCCGTATACCCATCATCACCCAGGTTCAGCATTTCCCACCTCAAAGACAACCTTGTTCTCAACTCACTCTCCTCCTCCTCGTACAGTTTGGAAGTACATCCCGTGCGCTGTATGATTTTGTATTTCAGTTTTGTATTTCATTTTGTATTTCAATTTGTGAAGAGAAGGATTCTTCAATAATAATTGATATGATTGTTTTAATGGGGACCTTATTTTTCTTTTTTAAGATTTTATTTATTTATTTGACAGGGAACACAAGCAGGGGGGAATGAGAGAGGGAGAAGCAGGCCTCCCACAGAGCAGGGAACCCAATGCAGGGCTCGATCCCAGGACCTTGGGATCATGACCCGAGCTAAAGGGAGACATTAAACAACTAGGCCACCCAGGCAATTAGGCGCCCCTAATTGGGACCTTAATAAGGTGCACACATGGCTGTGATGAGTTGATACATCTCTTGAGCCTTTTGTCTATAGGTCCCCTTTCTTCTCTTTAACCTTACAATTTATTTGTAATGAATACTGAGAAATCAGGTTGTCTGTCCTGTAGTCTTTTCCAGAACTTGGATTTTACTGATTGCAAGCCCATGACGTTTTACATATTTTTCTGTCCTCCTATTTCCTGTAAATTGCTAGTTGAAGTTAGGGAGTTAGGAAGTTCTTTTGTCAAGGAGGCGCATGATGTCTGATCACTGTTCAATGAGGTTAGCAACTGTCAATGATCAGTGACCATATCTATTCATTTAGTAGTGGCCACAGTGTGGTGGTATTCTAAATATGTCATTTCCTCTCTCTTAGCTGGTTACACTTATAAGACACTTCCCTTCATCTACTGTTTGGCTACCTGGAGGTGTAGTTAGTATGGAAAAAAAAACAATAGATGCTTGGTTCTCTTCCTTTGCCTTTAAAGCCTTCTGATGGAATTAAAATTTTAAAACATTTTTTGGGGTGCCTGAGTGGCTCAGTGGGTTAAGCCTCTCCTCTGCCTTCAGCTCTGGTCATGATCTCAGGGTTCCGGGATCGAGCCCCAAATTGGGCTTTCTGTTCAGCAGGGAGCCTGCTTCCCCCGCTTTCTGCCTGCCTCTCTGTCTACTTGTGATTTCTATCTGTCAAATAAATAAATAAAATCTTTAAAAATATATATATAAAATACTTTGAAGCTGTGACTGTTTTTATAGCTTCCATGCTCAAATAAGATACAGGAGTAGACTAGAATGATAAAGCAGAAGACGGTCCCTTCTGTTTTTTTAGAATATGGATCTGTTGACTTTTAAAAGTGCCTCATACTTAAGCACCTCAGGAATTCTTATAAAACATTATGTGTTTAATGAGAATGGTGAGCATATGGAATAGGGTGAAATTTTAGATTGTCAAAATCACCACAAAATCACCGAGCTTTCTCATTTTAAGGCAATATTCTGGGTGTTAGGGGACACGTGTCACAAATACTACAAACTTAGCAGCTTAACCAAAGCGCATATATTAGCTCACAGTTTTTGTGGGTCAGGTGTCCAGGCATGACTTATCTAGGACCTTTGCTTAGGGTCTTGAAAGTTGTAATCAAGGGACGCCTGGGTGGCTCAGTTGGTTGGACTGCTGCCTTCGGCTCAGGTCATGATCCCGGAGTCCTGGGATCGAGTCCCGCATCAGGCTCCCAGCTCCAGGGGGAGTCTGCTTCTCCCTCTGACCTTCTCCTTGCTCATGCTCTCTCTCACTGTCTCTATCAAATAAATAATTTAAAAACAAAAAAAAAGAAAAGAAAAAGTTGTAATCAAGGTGTCAGCCAGGGATGAATTCTCATCAGGGGCCTGACCAGGGAAGGATCCACTTCCAAGCTCCTTCAGGTTGTTAGGAGTAGAATTTCCCAGAAGCTGTTAAGATTTATGTAATATAGGGGTGCCTGGGTGGCTCAGTGGTTTAAGCCTCTGCCTTCAGCTCAGGTCATGATCTCAGGGTCCTGGGATCGAGCCCCATGTCAGGCTCTCTGCTTAGCAGGGAGCCTGCTTCCCCCTTCTCTCTCTCTGCCTGCCTCTCTGCCTACTTGTGATCTCTCTCTATCAAATAAATAAATAATAATAAAATAAAATAAAAGATTTATGTAATATAATCTTGTCCACTAATTATGTACGTCTAATCACCTTTCAAGCATCCCACTGGTGAGAAGCAAGTCGCAGGTCTTGTCCACACCTATAGGGAGGGGACTTCCCTAGGGTTTGCCCACCAGAGTAATTCCAAAGACTTGCTTCTTATTGTCAAGAAGCTTGTAATCAAGAAAATGAGACATTCATAAAAATAACAATATTTTGCATCACACTTTGGGGAATTTATCATAGAGATCATTTTAACCAGAACAAAAAGGTATGTTCCTGTTTATTCCAGTGTTATCTATTTTAGTAAATGATTGAAGACTGATGAAACATTCAACAATAGGATGTTTTGGGAAATTATTATGACAAGATCAATGTTCTAAAATAATGCATAACCAGTACTAATTTATAAAAAGAAGAAAATGTTTACCATAATATCAGTATCATTTTGGGGGAGAAATGTGTATGGATGTAAGAGTGGACGTAAGTATTTACTTCCTGCATGTCCCTTTGTGGCATTTGTTTTTTGTGGGTTTTGCTTTTGTAGTTAAAAATAAAACCTAAGGGACGCCTGGGTGGCGCAGTTGGTTGGACGACTGCCTTCGGCTCAGGGCGTGATCCTGGAGTCCCGGGATCGAGTCCCACATCAGGCTCCCAGCTCCATGGGGAGTCTGCTTCGCTCTCTGACCTTCTCCTCGCTCATGCTCTCTCTCACTGTCTCTCTCAAATAAATAAATAAAATCTTTAAAAAAAAAAAAATAAATAAAATAAAAAAATAAATAAAACCTAAAAAACCAAAAACAAAACAAATAAAAAATAAAACCTAAAATCTAATAAAGAGGATTGCAAAAGTATCCTATAATGAGTCGACTTGCAGTCAAAGTACACATCACTCAGAATACACTCCCTGATATCTTTGTCCCCTCAGTGGTACAAATAATTGAGCAGACTATTCCTGTAGGTAAAGAATGAATGAACTCTTCATACAACTGAAGTCGCTGTGAGTTACGACCAGTGGAAACTTTGATTTATATTCCTGTTTTTTCCATATGTTAATAATGATGATGACTAATTTTTTTTTTTTAAAGATTTTATTTATTTATTTGACAGACAGAGATCACAAGAAGAGAGGCAGGCAGAGAGAGAGAGAGAGGGAAGCAGGCTCCCTGCTGAGCAGAGAGCCCGATGCGGGACTCGATCCCAGGACCCTGAGATCATGACCTGAGCCGAAGGCAGCGGCTTAACCCACTGAGCCACCCAGGCGCCCCTGATGACTAATTTTTAAGAAGATACCTATAATAAGAATTTATTAGTTCGGACACAGGTGGCTTAGTCACTTAAGTGTCCGATTCTTGATCTCAGCTCAGGTCTTGACATCAGGGTTTGAGTTCAAGCGCCACATTGGGCTCCATGCTGGGCAAACTGATCTTGACTTCACAGAGCCATCAGATAAGTAAAAGTCTGGTCAAATATGAAAAATAACCCATATAGGGGCACCTGGGTGGCTCAGTTCTTAAGTGTCTGCCTTTAGCTCAGGTCATGATCCTAAGGTCCTGGCATCGAGTCCTGAGTCGGGCTCCCTGCTCAGCGGGAAGCCTGCTTCTCCCTCTCCCACTCCCCCTGCTGTGTTCCCTCTCTTCACTATGTCTTTCTCTGTCAAATAAATAAAAATAAAATCTTTTAAAAAAAAAGAAGAAGCATACATACTTAGATCTCTTCCTAGTTTAGATGCAGAGATACTCAAGGACCCTTTGTAGAACCTGTAGCATATAGCAAAGGTATTTAGGTTAGTTTAAAGGACAGTGTGACCTTCAGAAGAATATATAGTGAGTCACAATTCATATTTTTGCCTCCGTTTACTAAAGATAATTTTAAATTACCCCGATGTTTTATTTAGATGTTATGTAACAAATTTTCAGTTAATACCATGGAGGGAGGTCTGTTAATGAATGCATAAAGGTACTACTAATCTCCCCAAAATCTAATTGAGATAAAAGAAAAAGGTCTTTATACCAGATAACTTTAGAAACCTGTGCATGGAGCGCCTGGGTGACTCAGTGGGTTAAGTCTCTGCCTTCGGCTCAGGTCATGATCTCAGGGTCCTGGGATGGAGCCCCGCATCGGGCTCTCTGCTCGGTGGGGAGCCTGCTTCCCTCTCTCTCTGCCTACTTGTGCCGTCTCTCTCTCTCTGTCAAATACATAAATAAAATCTTTAAAAACAAAAAAAAAGGAAGAAACCTTTCTTTCTAGTAGAATGTAGTAGTAGAATGCCCCCATTTAGTTTTGTAACCTCCACGATCATAAAACAGCTCTGTTCTGCCTGGCCTCAAGGAGGGTCCTGAGTTCCAGGACTTTGCAGAGAAACCTTTCTGGATAAATCACTTGAGGTGAAGATCAGGACCATAGATGGGGGAAGGATGGGGTTGGGAAGGAAGATACGAAGCACATCTAGCCCTGCCATGGTGGCGCCCACGTGGCTGTTCCTATCTCTGGTCAGTGGCCCGGCAAAGCAGATGACACCACATCTCACTTGCAGGTATCGACTGGGCTCCCAAGAGTGACCGCATCGTCACTTGTGGGGCAGACCGCAATGCCTACGTCTGGAGTCAGAAAGATGGTGTCTGGAAGCCAACCCTGGTGATCCTGAGAATCAATCGTGCAGCGACTTTTGTCAAGTGGTCCCCGCTAGAGAACAAATTTGCTGTGGGAAGTGGAGCACGACTCATTTCTGTTTGTTACTTTGAGTCTGAAAATGACTGGTGAGCAATATCTGAGTACTTTTTATTTCTCTCTGTGGAATTACACATTTGGACCACTGCGTTCCTGGTGACTTCTTGAAGCACTGGGTGAAGGCTTGACTGTACCTTCAATGTTTCCTCATCTGGGGATTTTTTTTTCCCCCCTCTGAAGCTCTCTGTTCCCTCTGAGCAGTTTTCCTTCCTGTGTGCACGTTGAGTCAAATCTCACATTTCTCATGTCGATACAGACCTATGTCTGTATCCTGTGTCCTGATCTCCTAACTGGCAGGTTCAGTAGGCTGCTCCCTCTCTTCCCATTCGATGTCCAAATTGTCTTCTTACTCCTACAGGTAAATCGTAAACTTGAGAGATTCCCATGCATGACCTGAGGGATAATTTTTTTTCCCCACTGTCTCTGTCTACTTAAAATATCTAAGATTCCTGCAGATAACAATGTGTTTCTTTAAAATTTATTGGCTAAACAAATCTCTGTCTTAGTGTAATATTTTATTCATTTAAACTGTTGGAGTAAAAATTGACCAGAATCTTGGAACTACGGTCTGCCTGTTGTACTTTCTGGATAAATCACTTGTAGCTGAGCCACTCAAAATACAGAGACTGATTTGATCGCAAAGTGACTCATTTTACCTAATCCTTCTCACTTACTTTGATAAGAAAATGACTCCGCTCTGTGAGGCACACATTCACAAAGGATGGAAAATAGCCCGCATCCGTGGAATCGTCATTCAGTGCGGATCTGGCAGTGTTTGTATTTGGACTAAAAATAGCAGAGCACACATTACTCTTGGTGTCAGTGTTACTGTTTGCTTTCTGCTGCAACAGTGAAAGGAACGGATTAGATTATGTTTTGTGAGATTTAGTGAAATCTCACAAATTTTGATTCTTTGGAAAGAAAGTCTGTGAATTTGCAGTAAGACTAAATTATGAATTTAAGAACTGTGTTTTTCTTTCAAGTGTGTGTAAAAATAAGCCTAACAAAGCACTGCCTGCCAAAAATCATTTTAGGGGAGGACTCACTGTAATGGATAGATAAAAACTTTCCTTCCTAGGTAATGTTCAACCTCAGAGTTTGCTCACATTTTTATTCATTGAAAAATAGTCTCAAATATAGATAGATTGGACTGTTCTGTAGTACAAGGTATTGTCACTTGAACAAGCTGTGTGTCCAGGGAAGTTTCTCAGCTGTAGAACAACATTTCACTGGAGTGATGTGAATAAAACAATCTCTAAAAGCCTTTAAAATAACCCCATTATAAGCAAGTCAGAATACTGTCTGTTTTTCAGAAGAAAATTTTTTAGATAGGTTCCTAAGAGAAAGATTCTGTGGAAAGGTAATTTGGCATTCAAGGGTGGGCGTTCAGCTTGATATTAAGTTTCTCGGCTCTTTTTTCTTTTAGATTTTATTTATCTGACAGAGATCACATGTAGGCAAAAAGGAAGGCAGAGAGAGAGGAGGAAGCAGGCTCTCCGCTGAGAAGAGAGCCTGATGCGGGGCTCAATCTCAGGACCCTGGGATCATGACCTGAGCCAAAGGCAGAGGCTTTAACCCACTGAGCCACCCAGGTGCCCCAAAGTCTCTCAGTTCTGAAAAAGCACAGCACGATTGGTTTTTAAGCAGCAGTTTAGGGGCAGAAATTGAATTAGCGAAGCCAGAATAATGACTGATCTCAGACATAAATAAACTTTTCGAGTGGAGTTAGAGAATTAGTTAGAACCTCTAACAGGAGATTGTGATTTTCTTGGTTGTAATTTTTCTGGAAAAAAAATACATAAATACTAATACTAATAATAATTTGCTGCTTCACAGAGACGTAGAAAGGAAATGGAGCTATTTTGCCAGCCAAACTTAACCCAAAATGAAATAACAGGTCACTGAGTATTTGAAATAAAAATTTAAGTAATTTCAAACCCCAGATTTTATTTTAAAGTCAGGTGTAATCTGAAACTCTGTGGGCAGTATCCAGAGTTCATCCGTAAATATAGTTACTCATGGGGATCCCCTCATTGCCAGAAGGCTCAGAACTGACTACTGTGATAAGAGAACGTTGAGGCCTAAAAGAACAGAAAGGACTATTTATGGCTCTTCTTCCTCTCTTGGCAGAGGACCTGGTCTCCACATGTGTATCACCTGACACACCTTCGTGAGGCCCTGTGGGAACTATTGCTCGATGTGTGAATAAACTGAAATGGATTTTCTCCTTTTGTACTGAAATGGATTTTCTCCTTTTGTAGGTGGGTAAGCAAGCACATTAAAAAGCCAATTCGCTCCACGGTCCTCAGCTTGGATTGGCATCCCAACAACGTCTTGCTGGCAGCAGGATCCTGCGATTTCAAATGCAGGTAAGAACCAACGAGAACTGGTAGAATTGATCTGTTCCTTGTTCGTCTTTCAGATATTTTTCAGGTTCCTCTTCTTTGCAAGGTACTGTGCTAAGCACCATGAGGGTACTGTGCTAAGCACCAGGAGGAACTCAGAGATGGAAGGAGCTTGTGATCTAGGAAAGCGAACACAGAAGTCTCGGGGGGTGGGGAGTGGACTTGGAGGTGCAGGAGGAGTTGGGCGCACAGGCGGGGCTGGGGAGGTTTTCCGTAGGCGGAACATCGTGTTTGGAGCAGAGGTGTAGTGGCCCTTGGACTACGGTGTTATTTCTCATTTCATAACCCAGGCAGCGACTCATCAAATCCAGGCTGAAGCGGAGATGAACAAGACTTAGCTGAAAGTGCTCTGCTGAGCTATTACTATGGTCTTCCTTTTCGGTTCAAGCTTCTTATTTGTTGTTAGCATGAGACTGGAAGAAACACAGCCGCTTTGCTAAGAGCTTTAAGGATCATACAGTGTAATTGCTTTTTGCGGTTATTCTTTACCAAGAAGGCTTTTTTTCCCTTAGCCAAAGAAAAGCATATAAATGTTACTTCACATTGACAGTAGGGTGGGTTGGGAAATGGGTTGCATCTTTCTTTAGTAAGCTATTTGGAGAATTTCCAGAAAACCTGGCTAGTGATTTATACCCAAGAATATCCAAGGGTTTGGGGTTTTTTTTTGTTTGTTTGTTTGTTTGTTTGTTTGGGTTTTTTTGGCCTTTTTTTTAAGATGTGTGTGGGAATTTGCATGTGGAGTGGGGATTCAGCAGCATCAAGGCACTCTTTGGAAAAAGATTGGTTCTGCTGCTTAAGAACCAGTGTAGGGCGCCTGGATGGCTCAGCGGGTTGAGCCTCTGCCTATGACTCAGGTCATGATCTCAGGGTCCTGGAATCGAGCCCCACATCGGGCTCTCTGCTCCGTGAGGAGCCTGCTTCCCTCTTTTCTCCGCCTGCCTTTCTGCCTACTTGTGATCTCTGTCTGTCAAATAAATAAAAATTTTTTTAAAATCTTAAAAAAAAAAAAAACCAGTGTAACGGCATAGACATTCTTTAGGAGAATTCAGTTTTATTGTCTGATATGTTACCCAGAGTCGTTCTGATTCCCTTGAAGAATGGAACTGAATGATCCGTACCGTTTGAATTATTAGACTGTATCTACAAAATCTGAAAATAGGTTACTAATTCTTTTGATAGTACTGATTTACAGAAATGAACTTCACTTTGACCTGTGGTCCTGTGTCCTGTTCAGTTTACGCTCTCGAGTTCACAAATGAGAACCGCCCAACTGTCCCAGCCTCTGAGGACGAGAGCAGTGGCCGTCGTGGTGCTGACTTAAGGCCCAGTGGTTCTGAGACTCATGAACACAGAGGACAGACTGACGGGTGCCAGAGAGACGGAGGGTTAAGGGGATGGGCAAGATGGGTGAAGAGGAGTGGGAGGTACAGGCTTCCCGGGACAGAGTAAGTCACAAGGGTGACATAGAACATAGGGACATGGCCAGAGCCTCGTACGATGACAGGTCGTAGCTACACTGGCAGCGAGTGCGGTGTGCGGTGTAGAGAAGCTGAATCACTGCTGTGCACCTGAAACTCCGGTACTACTGGGTGTCAGCTGTGTTCAGATGCAAAAAAGTGAAGCCCGGAGATTCCAAGGTCATGTCCTCTAACAGATAACTCACTGTGCCCCTCCCCAGAGCTGCTGCTGTCATTGTCATTTCAGGGCAAATATCTCAGATCACTTTTAGGAGTCTTTAGGTCCAGAGGTTCTTGAGAGAAGCTCCAGGAAGTAGAATTAGAGGTGCATTCCCAGCCGCTCTTTCTCCCTCCCTTTTCCGGAATCTGCATCCAAACCTCCTCATGCACAGCTTCTTGGAATTCAAGAGGGAGAGGCTGCTGACAGCTGGCCGTAAAGGAGACCCTTCTTCACCCCAGACCTGTCACAAAGACTGGACAGTGAGCCCCGACAGCATGATGGCCTGAGCGACGGCCTGCCCACTCTCACTGGCTTCCCTTGGCTTCCTCTTTGGATGTCCCTTTGTTTAAATGGGTTAATGCCGTCGGTTAATTGCAGTGTGGCACATAGTTTCTTCTCCTGTTTGGCATGTGGGCTTCCTGGAATACTATGTTGAAAACGATAGTGAAGTAGGCAGGAAAGAATGCTGTGCTCACTTAGCAAGGTCTGCCGCATGTAAGGGAGGGGTGGGACAGCAAGATCCTCCCCCAGAACGTGGGCTCAGGGAGAGGACTTTTGTCCTTCTTTTAGAACTTCTAGAACTGCACCCCTAGAGCACCGTAGGTCTCCTCGTGTACCCTCCGATTGAGTGCACTTGGCCAGACTCAGATGGGCCTGCAGGCAGCCCTTAGAACCAAGTCTCAGTGGAGCGCCTGAGTGGCTCAGTGGGTTAAGCCTCTGCCTTCAGCTCAGGTCATGGTCTCAGGGTCTTGGGATCAAGCCCTGCATCAGGTTCTCTGCTTGGCAGGAAGTCTGCTTCCCCCTCTCTCTCTGCCTGCCTCTCTGCCTACTTGTGATCTCTCTCTGTCTGTGTCAAATAAATAAATAAAACCTTTAAAAAAAAAAAAAGAACCAAGTCTTAAGAGATTTGTGGATGTGACTTTGTCATGTTTTACTTTTTAAGGCTCAATCTCTGCATTCTGAGACACCTTAGAGCAGCTGCCCGTGGCCTGTTTCTGTATACATAAATTTTCATTGACCTTTTTCCTTCTTTCCTGCCCCTAAACTGTAGAGTGTTTTCTGCCTACATTAAAGAAGTGGATGAAAAGCCAGCCAGTACGCCCTGGGGCAGCAAGATGCCTTTTGGTCAGCTGATGTCAGAGTTCGGGGGCAGCGGCACCGGCGGCTGGGTGCATGGGGTCAGCTTCTCTGCCAGCGGGAGCCGCCTGGCCTGGGTCAGCCACGACAGCACCGTGTCTGTTGCTGACGCCTCAAAAAGCGTGCAGTGAGTATTTGCCTTTCGCTTGGAGTTAGGGAGTGGTTTGGTCTCTCACCAGCTGGGCTAAGGCCGTCCTTCCCTGGGGGTAAGCGCAGGATGTGAGCTTAAAAATGTGGCCCAGAACTGCAGGGCCGCCTTTAAAGTCACCGACACACATTCAGATTGTCCATTTGGGGAAACTTTAAAGAGTTAGAGTTCAGGGGCGCCTGGGTGGCTCAGTGGGTTAAGCCTCTGCCTTCAGCTCAGGTCATGATCCCAGGGTCCTGGGATCGAGCCCTGCATCGGGCTCTCTGCTCAGCAGGGAGCCTGCTTCCCTTCCTCTCTCCCTGCCTGCCTCTCTGCCTACTTGTGATCTCTGTCTGTCAAACAAATAAATAAATCTTAAAAAAAAAAAAAAGAGAGAGAGTTAGAGCTCACTTCCAGAAACACTTCTTCATGGAGGTGGTGCGGTGGTTTCTTTGAGGGACGCTCCTGGTTTGCCGCTAATGAGAGTTCCTTCGGATTGTCACTTTGGTCGGTTAGTGTGACTCCCTCACAGCAGGTCCCTGTCATCCAGCAGTCAAGTAGGAGATCAAGTCCTTACTGTGTGTAGTCAGTGAGCAGTGACTCCATTAATTTGGAATTCCATTCAGTAATACATAAAACCCTGATACCAGTTCCTGTGGAGTGTGCCAGAAGAACTCGAATTGCAATGACTCATTTGTGAGGGAGGCACCCGGACAGCGTTCAGAGAGCACGAGGCATCTTGTCACATGTCAGAATTTTTTTTTTTTTTTAACACATCAGAATTTATATCTGCTCATCATATGCTGGAGGAAGAGAGACGATGATTGAAATTCTTTCCCTTTAATAGGAATCTTTGTTCTCTCCTGGTGAATCCTTTTCCATTGGCAGCGAAAGGTTATGCACCTTAAGAGGTTTCCTAACTTGTCAACCTGTGTGCTGAGGACCGGGTGTCTCTGCCTCCCTCTGCCTCACAGTGACAACAAAGTGACATGTCAGAGATGATATTTTCTTGCTAACTGGATTGAGTTGGGTTTATTTTATTTACTTTTTTTTTAACATCATAATAAATGGTGTAATCTTCCAGATTTCTGTACAAGTATAGGCACTTAACATATCTTTTCATTTTGAACACAAATGGGATTATGCTGTACATTTTGTACAGTAATTTTTCTGTCATTCAGTTTTGATGTCATGGTTATTTGATTTGGATATAATTTATTATAATGCATAATAAGCTCTTAGCATATGCTTATTACAGCCCCCATCTGACCTCATAATGATTTATGATTTGGCTTTTCTGGTCCTGCAAGTCAGATCATATCCTCTACGCTTCCCCTTCTCAAACATAAATATTGCATGTAGTAGGAGCCAAGTGTACTATATAGTAAGGCCTTAAAATGAGGTGTTAGGCCTTTAAATTCCAGTGGTATTGGGGTATGGGTGGGTGGGGGTGGGCTCCCCTGAGACATAGTTTTCAAAACGCACCATCTTCTACATGAAGTTCTGTGGTCCTAAGTCATCGACCACCATGTTTGCCTGCCGTGTGTGTGTGGCCTCTTGGCCAGGTGCTGCTAGATAACGTACCAAGTATACAGGTACACACACACCTTCCCCAGCCCTTCTGTCTGGGAGCTCCTGGCCAGCCAAGATGCATATTCACTGGTAGCCCCAGTTCCTCCCCCAGAGCCCGGCAGAGAAGAGAAGAAAGTCTCCTAGATGTTTGTGCCCAACCTCTGGAGCCCACAGTGAGCACAGGCAAGGCGAGGAAGGGGGGGACAAGGCATTCAGTCACGAGTGACCGTGACACCCAGAGTGCTAGGTGGTCGGAGGAGAAGCCACTTCAGGCTGAGAGGTCCAGGAAAGCTTCATGGAGATGATCAGATGAGCTGAGCGTCAGAGACCGGGGTGGATTTTGGTGGACAAGCAAGAGACAGCATGTTTGCAAAGGGTGTGGGAGCAAAGGCAGAGCCAGGAAAGAAGGACAACTCACTGGGGACTGGTTTGTCATGGGGTGGGGGGGCTCAGAGCAGGGCGTGGGCCAGAGAGGGCCAGAGGACTCTGTTTCTACAGTGACCCCAGGGCTGTGTCATGCTTGGGATCCCCCAAAGTCCAGGTCATAGGGCTCCTCGTAGGCCTACGTGTTCATTTGCACCGCACAAGCCCTTGTGAAAATGGGTCCTTTTCATCTGCTGTGTCTATAAAGAAGCTGCGTGGTCTGTTCCCATCTCAGTTTAACAATTGTTCTTGTGTTCAGGGTCTCAACTCTGAAAACAGAGTTCCTGCCCCTCCTGAGTGTGTCATTTGTCTCCGAGAATAGCGTTGTAGCCGCGGTAAGTAATTCTCCATTCTCCCTTTAGTACACTGTGTTTAGTTCTCCAGGACAGGAACAGTGTGTGCTCTGTGACTTGGCGCACTGGCGTGAACCAGAACAGCCTTGTAGATGAGCCAGCCTTGCAGAGTGGGAGATGCCCCTGGCGTGCCCGTTCTGCCCAGGGGTCGGTGGGTGGGCAGCGTACGCCCAGGCTCCTGACTGAGACCTCATTTCAGGGCCATGACTGCTGCCCAATGCTCTTTAACTACGATGACCGTGGCTGCTTGACCTTCGTCTCCAAACTAGACATTCCAAAACAGAGCATTCAGCGCAACATGTCTGCCATGGAACGCTTCCGCAACATGGACAAGAGGGCCACGACCGAGGACCGCAACACAGCCTTGGAGACGCTGCACCAGAATAGCATCACGTACGTGCCGCCCCGCTGCCTGGGGCCCCTGGGAGCCACCTTTAGCCAGGGCCCTGACCACAGGGAGAAGTGTTTGGTGACGAGGATGCCCGTCTTCCTCTGCTTGTTTCCTGACTGGGTCCCTGGGAAAGTTGTGCGTGCTGTGTGCCCACACATTGCTTCGGGAGCAGGAGCAGAGGGAAGTCTGTAGCTCCCCGACTGCGGGCTCTTACTCTCAGCTTGGGACAGAGTGAGCCGCCCCCTCCTAGGCATTCTGTCCTTTGAGGTGCGGCTGGTACTTGGCATCCCCTGTGAGCCGCGCTGAGCCTCCCCAGCGACCCTAAGCTGGCGTGTCTGTTGGGGGAGCCTCGCCTAGGGCTCGCTTTCTCCAACCCTGATTGAGAACAAAAGGAGACCTTCCTGAATGTTACGGTCCCCTGGCAGTGAACGTATGACGGGAAGGCTCGTTATACGCTGCTTAAAAAGGTAATTCCAGCTGTCATTTCAACCGTGAATTTCAAGTGATACATACCAGTAAGAAGATCATTTAATTAAATGGAATTCTTTGATATCGTGTGGCCAAACCAAGGAGTTTCTTGACTTCAGTTTTTCGTCAGGTGCCTATGAACTGTTTGTCATTCTCCCCTCCCCCACCCAGGAAGCTTGTTTTTTTCCTAAATCTAGAGGAGAGAGGTAGTCTGTTCTCGATATTTTCACTGACAGTGGTCAGAGTTTAGGTCCCATAAGATTTTCTCTTTTTTACTAGACCTTTTGTCTTGGGAGACTTTCATCGTGGTGATGATGGCGGGAACAAGAATGGAAACCTCTAGACTTTGCCTTTGAGAGAATTTTTGAACGTAGGTCGTGCCTGTCATGTTCAGTGGAGCGGGCCACTGGATTTAAAATGGGCCGAAATGTCTGTGCTCTACTGGAAAGTAATAACTTGAAGGCATAGAAGTCTTTTCATGCTTCAAGTTTCTTTGTCTTGAATGACTTTCAGAGTTATTTATTGTGAATTTCTCTGAAGCTTCTCTGTAGACTGCGTATCAGGAAGGAAACAGCTCTCATTTCATCTTCCAGAGTTCTGGTTAAAAATAAAAAAGCTTGCAGATGGGCAGATTTGCCTTTATTTGCAGTTATTAAGTTCTCTTTGCCCTTAAGCAAAGGGTCAGCAAACTTTTCCTATAAGGAACCAGAGAGTAAATATTTTTGGCTCTGAGCCAGTCTCTGTCACAACTACCGACATCCATGATGGCGTGTAAGCCCTTGGCAATATGTATGTAAATGCACGTGGGTGTTTCAGTAAAAGCTTACACTGAAATTTGAATTTCCACATAATTTTCATGTAACCGAATAATAGTCTTAATTTTTTGTGTGACCATCTAAAATCATTAAAGCTGTTCTTAGGTCACAGTCTGTATAGAAACAGGCTACGTGTGCCATAGTTTTGCCATCTCCTTCCCCAGAGGGAATGTTCTAGACATTTCACAGGAGAAAGGAAAATTACTCTCTTGAGCTATGGAATTTTCTCGAAAGTTTTTCAGATACTTAGGCTGAGACAAGTTGTTTCATTCATCTGTTCCTCTGTGCTTCCTGCTTGGAATCTTCTGGTGCCTGCGTGTTGCTCACATTTACAGTGGTTCATTTCAAATACGGGGCGGGAGCTTGACTTACAGGCCCTGCTTGTCTCAGAGGGCGATTTGGGGGTTTTTGTTTGGAGCCAGCTGGGTTTCAGTCATGCTTCACCCCATCTCTGGTTTGTTTTTGTTTTGAATTGTTTCCATTCTCGTCGTTGCTGCGGTCCTGCCTACGCTCTGCTCCCAGACGGTGTGCGTGCCGCGTGACCTGGCTTGTCCTGCCTCTCCGCATCCCAACACTCAGTCCACCTTCCTGCCTTTTCAGTCTTGGCTTTTCTGGACATCCGGGAGTGAAATGCATTTCAGTATTTTCTGCTTCTGATTGCTGTAGCTAATATCGATGGACAACTTAACACTGAGGAATTGGGGAATTCGTTGCCTTAAAACGCCCATAGGCCATTTAGTCAGGGAGGTTGGGGCCTGCTCCCACTACATACCTGACGGTCTCTCTTTTTGCTTTTTTTCAGTCAAGTGTCTATTTATGAAGTGGACAAGCAAGATTGTCGCAAATTTTGCACTACTGGCATCGATGGAGCCATGACAATTTGGGATTTCAAGGTATTTTCTGCTTTTCATAAGAGACCTTGTTTGCGTTAAAACTCTTTCTGTGACAAGAATGTTTCTCATTTCTTGGAACAAAATGTCCCATCCAGGGCACATCACAAACAGAGAACATTGGATTGTAGTTGTCTTTAAAACCTGAGAGTCTGGGCACGTAGCTGGCTGAGTCCGCGGAGCGACTGTTGATCTCAGTGTCATGAGTTCAAGCCCCACATTGGGCGTCCAGCTTCCTTAAAAAAAAGAAACTTAAAACCTGAAAGCCATGAGGAGAAAAGCAGACTTTCCCAGTGAGGTGGGATACATCGTTCTAGATGTCCATTTTGTCCATGGAGGAAAACTCGAGTGTTTTCTGTAGCAGGCCCCGCGTCAGGCCCCCAGTCTGTTAAACCACATAGATGTATTTTCATGGTTTACGCTAATCAGTCTAACAGACGTTCATGAAGTACTTGTTAGGTGCCAGGCCTGGTACTAGGCACCGAGGATATTAGGGTGAAAGAGCCCTCAGAGGGCTGGTCTGGTGGAAGGGGCAGTGTTCTCTGGAGCTCCAGAAGGGGCCAGTGCCTGTTTGTACACTGAGAAGGTGGGGAGGGTGCGTAGAGTGCCAGCCCTGCGGAGGAGAGGGGCTTGAGCTGCATCTCCGGATGGGCTGGGAGTCCGGGGCCCGCGAGCGTGGGGACGCGCCGCCCGAGCTGCGAGAGCAGGTGCAGACCCGCTCAGCTCGGAGCATGCGCCGTGTGTGAGGCTTCGCCAGGGCTTTGGGCTGTGGTGTGGGTCCCGCGGAAGCTCAAGCTGGAACTAGGAAGCGGGCCATGGCGTGGTCGGAGAGGGGCGGCTGGGCTTCGCCTGCAGACAGCTAGGAGCTGGTCCAGAGCCGAAGAGAGCACGAGACCGTGAGGTGTGGGTGGCCCGGGCAGCCGTGGGCTCCGGGCAGAGGCCGTCGAGTCCTGCGAGCAGGTGAGGAGGATGTGACCTCCAGCGGTGGCCGGGGTGTGGCCCCGAGCTTCCGGACGGGAGAGAGAGTTAGGAGGCCAGATGCAAGGGCGTGGTGAGGAGCACATGCGGGGGTCTCTGCCCCTCTAGCCTGGGGACGGGGTGGTGGTGGGTGTGATGAGGAACCGGAGGGGAGCGGCAGGGGTGAGAGGGGAGGGTGCTGTGTGCCGCGCGGTGAGGTTCACTTCTGGATGTTAACCTCCAAAACAGGTCCGTGTTTACAGAATTCTGCTCCTGCCTGTGCATTTCCATGATGTTTGATCCCCACCCCTTGGGGTGAAAGACATAATCCGGAAAAAAGTCTGAAATACTTAGGAGAGAGAAACTCTCTTCCTCAACAAGTTCCCTGACTGCCCACCCTTTTTACCTTCCCCTCTTTCCATCCTGGGCGTTGCAGCCCCCGGGGAATGAGCTCCCTGGGCAGTCACACTCTGCACTTGATTCTCGATCCCTTGGGCGGCCTCGTTTCCTGTCCCTGTGTACGGGTGTTCCCTAGAGGTCCCGGGCCAGTTTCCTCTAGTCTGGCCACCTTTGAGCATCCGCTGCCCTGTGGCCTGTGCAGACATCGGAGTGCCCGGCGCGAGGGCGTTTGGGGTGTGGTGAGAGGCACGGAACAGGCCGCCGGCGCCCTCACCAGTAAGCACCGATGGCCCCGAGAGGAAGCGGGCCCTGCGCAGGCGGGAGCACGTCCAGATCCTGTGGCTCGGAGTCAGCAAGGGAGCGAAGGGCGTGGAGGGCCGGCAGGGGGCCCAGGCCTGGCAGAGGGGGCCTCAGAGCTGGGCTCGGCCAGATTTGGGGGTGCGGGGCCTGCACATTAGTCGGGGGAAGAGGGCAGCCGTGTGGTGCAGGGGGGGCTGGGGGAAGACGCCGAGACAGACCAGCCTCCGTAACCCTGTGTTCTCCCTCTCTTTCCAGACCTTAGAGTCTTCCATCCAGGGCCTCCGGATAATGTGAAGCTGAGTGAGCCTCCCAGATCCAGCATGACAAACTGACAGACTGACAAACTGACACATGCGCTGACACAGCCCCGCCGTGTGCATGGTGGTGAGGAGAGCCAGCCGCAAGGAAACACTGAAGACACGTTCGCGCAAATACCGTGTGTGTGTTTTTGTTTGACTATAATTGGTGACAGTGTTGGTTTTTTAAAAGCAGCAGTGATATGGGGTTATTTTGTTTTTGTTTTTGCTATTTCATTCCATTCTTGACCAAAGCTTCTCTTTAAGTAGTTTATTATGGAAAATTGTCACACTAACTTAAAGGAGAGGGTGGGAGATACGTCAGTTGTTGCCTCAACAGTTAAATAAAAGTACTGAATGTGTTTTTCGTTTTGTTTCCTTACGCTACTTCTGTTAGAAAGATAGGGACCAAAAAAAATTTCTGTTAGCAAAATAGGTTTTAGGGTAAACTCTTGGATTCTGAGTTTCTGAAATCCAGCCACCCTGTACCACCTCTGAGAAAACAGCCTTTACTGAATGCTGCCTTCCAGCCTCGCAGCACGGCCTCTGCGCCGGGTTGTGCGCGAGGCAGCAGGGAGGGCCACCCCGGTGCCCGGACCCGGACGGGGCAGCCACCCGCACTGCGCTGCGGGGACAGAGGAGAGGGACACGTTAGCTTACCGTTTCCATTAGGCATTACTGGGCCCAAACTAAGTTGTTCTCATCAAAGTTTGACGTTCTGAGGCTGAGAATCTTGAGAGGTACAAACATAAATAATTAGCAAAGGAAATAAACACAGAGTAGCCTTGAGCACAGCCATATTCCTGATCTCTCTGGCCCAGGAGAAGGGGAGCGCTCGAGGCCCCCCACCAAGAGTTCTTGCCTTTGTGTGAGAAAGAATTCAAGAAACAAGCCATTTAGAGAAAGGGACAAAGGTTAAGTGTAGGAGAGTGTACAGTTAAGTTGACAGAGTAGCAGTTGCGCTTCCCAGACGGAGCGGCCCTGACCCCCGTCCACCACCGCCGTTTTACCTCTAACAAGGGGTTTGATAAGTTTTTAAAAATTAGCTACTTGTACAGGGAGGGGCTCACTCTTTAACTTGGGTTTATCATTTCCGTGGGGCGGTTTTCCCGTTGCCTAGGGTTACAGAACTACCCACAGGGGGCAGTGGGGAGAGTGTCCAAACTCTGTGGCTCTTACTGCTAGAGGGACAGGGATCTTGTGACTTTTTATGACCTGCTGACTTTAGGTTAAGACCTAAACCCAAAATGACTTGACTTTGATCAACTTGCCTCCCGAGCTTCCCCTGCCTCCTGCCTCACTGTGATTCGAAGACAGCCCGGTTTTAGGACACCGGAAACCGTGCTTCTCCGAGGACATCATGATGCATTTTCGAGTGATTTTATCCTTCTGGTGTCTCACGGGGAGCATTACTTTCCTCCAGGAGAGAATCTCAGCAGCCTGGTGGGCCTGCCTCCCCTGTTTGCAGGAGCCTCCTCTCGGGACCCCAGTGACAGGAACTCCTTTGTGTGTGTGTGTTGGCCCCCGGGCATCTGCGAGGCTGTTCTCAGAAAAAGCCCAGAGGTTTTTAGAGAAACACTGTATTCCATGAAAGCAACAACGGCAACAAAGAAAAGTTTCCAACTTTGCCTCCAAGGACTTAGCCAGAGTTTTTCTGTTTTTTTTGTTATTTTTTTTTTAACTTGGGTCATTTCTCACCCATCCACCTGGAAACCCACGGTGCTTCTGGGCCCGGGCCCACAATAACTATCAATCTGGGGGGGCCTCTGGGTGACTGCCAAAGCCCTTTGATTCAAGGCTTTGGGCTTTGATGTCAGGTTATAGTTCTGGCAAGCTGTGTGACCTTGGGCGATCTAGGTAACGGCTGAGCCTCCATATCGTCAGCTGTAAAATAGCAGTAGAAATGGGATCAATAGAGGCATCTGGGTGGCTCAGTGGGTTAAGCGCCTGCCTTCAGCTCAGGTCATGATCCCAGGGTCCTGGGATTGAGTGGAATTGGGCTCCCTAAAAGGGAGTCTGCTTCTCCCTCTCCCCCACACCGTCCCTCCCCCCACAGCTTGTGCTTTCTCTCTCTCTCTCTTGCCTTCTCTTTCTCAAATAAAATCTTAAAAAAACAAACAGGATTAGTAATTTCAGTTAATCAGTAAAGCCGAAATTCACTTTCAGGCTTGGCACTGGCCCTTTTATAGGCCCTGGAGACCCTTAATAACAGTGCGAAGCAGTGTATAAAGTTTATAAAGTATCTTGCTAACCCCCCCCAAAAAAAAATCCAGTAGTTCTTTCCAGAATATTCTGAGAAAGAAAGGCTGAGTTCAGCCTCTGAATCCAGATTGGCTCAATGGCCATCACTCGAGTGGTTTACAGCTCCCACGTGTGCCTCAATTCCGGAGGCAGTGGTGTAGAGGGCCAGGGTTTCCCTCGGTGCCTGCAGTGTGCCCAAGCCGTGAGCTACCCCGTGTGGACTCAGGTCCCATGTAGATCAGTTACCTGAATTACAAGGTTCTTTCTTTATACGTGTATAATTTAAATACTGGGTGCAGTAGGTAGAGTAATGTCCCCCCAAAGATGACCATGTCCTAATCCCAGAACTGTGAACTTTGCTGATGTAATTAAGTTAAAGTTATCCAGGTGGGCCCGCTGTGGTCCCAGGGATCTTTATGAGGGAGACAGGCAGGTGAGTCAGATGCGCCATGGGACCAAAAAAGGCCGGCGGCCTCTGGCCACCGAGAAAGACAAGGAAACAAGCTCTCCCTTGGAGCCTCCGGCAGGAACGCCACACTGCCCACCGAGGCCAGAGACTTTGACCTCCAGAAACGTAAGCGAATACCTTTGTGTTGTTTGCAGCTGTCCTGTTTGTGGCAAGTTGCTAAAGCAGCAATAGGAAGCTAATACATACGCGATCGATTCAGGAAAAGGAAGGAAACGGGGTCTAGAACGGTTTTTCAAATTGAGGGTCAGAGCCCATTCGTGGTTGTAAAAATCAATTTCGTAGGTCATGACTGGCATTCGAAAAACAAGAAAAGAATATTTGGCGTGGCAGTGAACGCGCCACCATACCTCGGTTTCAGATATACGTGGGGGTGTGTCTGGGTTCACGATATCCGGCACTGTGGGTCGTGATCAGAAAAAGTTGGAAAGGGGCGCCTGGGTGGCTCAGTCGGTTAAGTGTCTGCCTTCAGCTCAGGTCATGATCCCAGGGACCTGGGGTCAAGTCCCGCATCGGGAGGAGTGGGGGGGATTCCAGTTCTCTCTCTCCCTCCCGCTCCCCCCACTTGTGCTCTCTCTCACTCTGAAAAAAAAAAAAAAAAAAAGTGGGATAGCCACCACCTTTCCATCATTCACCGGGGCGGGGGGGGGCCAGGGGGGGAGGGTTGCCCGGGTGCCCAGAAGGGTGCTGTAGCCACACCTTTGATGCACCACCTGAGTATAGCTCCCGGACCAGGCACCGAGGTACACAACCAATAGGTGTTAACTACTCCCAACAACCCTACAGGGTTGGAACTGTCACTGCCACATTTTAAAGATGACAAAACAAGTCCGGGGGGGGGGGTTGGAAGGGGGGTTGGCTGGCTGAGTCAGTGGAGCAAGTGACTCTTGATCTTGGGATTGCTGAGTTCGAGCCCCACCCAAGGTGGAGAGGGCCCCAGTGGTAACCGCTAAGCACGCCCCCTGCTGGGCGAGGGCGGGGAGTGGAGACCCCTGGGGAGCAAGCCCAGGCGAGTCCCGTGGGGACCCTTCCAACTATACCTTGGGCGGTTTGGTTGTAGTGTCCGATCAGACTGGCACAAAACCCTGTGGCTTGGAAGAGGGTGTGCAACAGGGGCACCAGGATAGGAGATGCTAAGCGTGCTCTGGGCCTCCTGGGCTTTGTCCACCGCACAAGCAGGTATGGCCTGGGAGAGGAGACACGGGGGTTTCTCCTCTTCCTCCTTACAGGGATCAGGTGGCAGTCCCTTGCTCTCAGCGACAGAGAACCATGGTCCCCTTGTTGCGGTGGGGGGGGGGGCACAAGCTGAAACAGAAGGGGATCAGACTGGGTGTTTCAGGAAAGGTTTTCCTCCCCCCTCTCCCCACTGCAGGGGCCCGCCCACCGCGTCCAGAGTCCAGATGTCTGGAGCGTGGCTGCCCTCTTGTGACCAGGAGGCAGCAAGGCCAGTGCAGCCAGGAGGTAGGAACTGAAAGCCAGAAAGAACCTGGAGGCCCTGAGGAGACCAGCCCCCAAGGACTGCCCTCCTCCAACTCCGCCCACCCCGAAGAAGAGTCAGCCTGGGGGTGTCGCCGCCCGCCTTGGAAACCTGAGAAGGGGGCGGGCAGCATCTTCCCCCCAGGGCCGGGGGTGGGAGCAGTTTCCAGGAAGAAACGAGCTCTTTGAGTTGTTCCAGAACCCGGAGTGAAATCCTTCCAACCCCGGGTTCCCCTCACTCAAGGAGTCGCTTCACTTCAGGCTTGGAGAACTTTGTGCCCCCTCAGGACACCTGCCAGGGCTTCCCGGTGTGAGGCGGTCTTCCCTCAACCACCAGGCCTGTGTGGGGGGCTGGTGGTGCTTCTCACGAGTTAGCGTCGCTCACAGGGCCAGAGATGGAGCGCGGTCACAGTGCTTTGCCTGAAGCTCATTTCTCCCACACCTGCCCTCCCGCAACAGGTGCGCGCCGAGCCTCGTGAATGCAGGTGCGCAGCAGAGCAAATACCAACAGTTTACACGCTCGGTTTTCACGGGGAGGGAGGGAATCCTCAGGTGTTCGGATTTGTCCGGATGCTTTTAGCGATGGGTAGCAAAATCTCAAGCCTCCTGAATAAGTAGCATCCTTGGCTCATTGGCCGCAGAAGGTTGGGCTGGAGCTCACCAGTCAGACTTTGACTCGGGTGCGGGTCAGTTCTCTGGGCTTTCCTCCACGGCGAGATGGGAGGGCTGGTGACAGCCGCGCAGGGTCTCCCCCAGCCGGGAAGGCTGGCAGCCCCGCAAACCGTAGCTGAGGCTTCTCCCCGGAGACTCGATCGTGGAAGAGCGCCCGTGTTCGCACACATGTCCTCCTCCCCACCACCCCCGCCCCCGGAGGCAGAATCCAGTGTGACCGGCGCTAGGACTGGAGCGCAGGTCGGGGCTGGGAGTCCCGCGGACACCTCCAGTGGGGCAGGGGTTGTGGGCAAAGAGCTAAGAGACGCGTCCTGCGTTAGAAACCGAAGTTGGCCAGGAGGGGACAGGGTGGGAAAAGGGTTCCAGGCAGGAAGAACACGTGTCACGGCCCCGAGACCTGGCAGGGTGGGAGTCTGGCCCCAGACCTCCTGAGTCCGGGAAGACCCGCACCGCACCTGCTACCGGCCGCCTGGCTGACCCTGGGCGAGGGGACTCCCCGGGAGGGGCCTGTTCGGCTGGGAGGACACAGCAGGGTCTTCACCAGGGTCTCCCCCATCTCCCCGCCCCCTGGCCACGTCTCCGCTGCTGAGGCAGAGGCTAAGGACGGAAAGACTCCCAAATTCACGTGGTTGCAACGCCAGCCGGCAACTTAAAGGCGAGAAGCGGACGGCCGCGGAAGCAAAGGGCAAGGAGCCCTCCCTGAGAGAGGGAGCTGGGCCAGCCAGGTCGCCGCAGACGCCCGCGGACAGCCCTGCCCCGGGCGCATTTTGCAGTAAGGGCGGGGTGGGGGTGGGGTTGGGGGGTTGCGGCGGCAGGGGCCAGTGGCCCCGCCTCGCCTTCCCGCCCGCCGCGGGTTCCGGGCCTGCACTTTTTGCGCCCTGTGGGTATCAGCGCCCCGAGGAAGGATGGAGAGGGCGCTCTCTCCGCGGTGGGCACGTGTGCACTCCGCGCAGCTGCCGCTCTGGCTGTGCGCCTCCCTGAGCCTCAGTTTCCCCACCCGTTAAGTTGCGAGGGGCGGTCGCGGAGGGTTTCTGGGCGCCTGGGCGCCGCGCAGCCCCCACCCCGGATGGGTGGGCGGGGCCTGGGATCCGGCGGCCGCCACCCTGGTCGCCGCCCCCGTCCCCGCGGGGCTGAGGCTGGGAGGCCCCGCCCCCCGCCCACGAGGAAGTGGCTGCGGCGCGGCGCGGGGCCCAGAGCCGGTTCGGCGCGTCGACTGCCCAGAGTCCGCGGCCGGGGCGCTGGGAGGTGAGGGGCTTGGGGACCCCCGGAGGGGAAGGGGCGCCCCCGGGGGAGGGGGCGGGGAGTTGCATGCAGGTGAGGAGGGTGCCGGGCGTCCGCAGACGTGGGGGCGCGGGGAGGGGGTGCCCGGGTTGAAGGGGCACAGGGCTGGGGGCTTGCCAGGTGTGTGGGTCCGTCTGGAGGGGAGGGGACCTCGGGATGGCGGGCCGGTTCCGGGGTGGGGGCCCCCTCCAGGCAAGGGAAATTCAGGGCTCCCTGCCCCCCGGCGCCCTCGGGGCGGCCCCGGCCCCCGTGGTGCCGCCCCGGCCTCCTCCTCCCTGCCCTTGCCTCTACCCCGCTGTCTGTCCCCCGCTGTTTCGGGCCGCGAGGGCCCCACGCCCAGTCACTTCCCCTCCATCCTCCAGCCTTCCGGGTTGCTCGGGCCGGGAAATGAGCTGGCGCCCCCGCCCACCTTGCCCCTCCCTTCCCCCTCCCCCGCGCCACCTCCCGGGGCCCCCAGCCCACCCCTCCGCCCCTGGGGCCCGGGTTCGCGGTCCTCACCCGGAGGGGTTCCCGAATGCTGAGCGGAGCGGCCCCTCCTTGGCCCGCGGGGAAAGCAGCGGGGCCCGCCCAGGGCGGTGACAGTAACCCTGAAAAGACTAGCGGGAAGCCCCGGAACCAGCCTAGCGCAGGGACCGATCAGGAGGCGCTCCCAGGGTTCTTCCAGGCTCTCTCCGGACTCCCCACGCCTGACAGGCAGTGCGGCCCAGTGGTTAAGGGCCTCTGGGACCGGGGTAAGAGTGCCAGCTTCCTCACTGGCCCATGACCTTAGCAAGCCATCTAACTTCCCTGGGCCTCAACCTATCTCATCTGTAAAATGGGGCGTCCTGAGGCTTATATGGAATAATGGGTGGAAGGCGCTTGGCAACGTGCCTGGCACAGGGTACAGAGGTGTGCTCTTAACTGTTGCCACTACCATCCACATTAATCAAAGTGTCTGGATGATGTTAACCTCTGAGGTTTGGGGTCAGAATCTCAAAACTGGGCCATGTGGGAGCTGTGTGGCTTGGAGCAAATCTTGGCTTTTTGTCTGAGTCTGTTTCCTTATGTACAAAATGAAGGTTAAAACAAACAAACAAACACAAAACTACTTAACTTAGGCTTGCTTTCAGGGGTAAAAGAGAATGTATGTCCAAGCCTTGGCTAAAAATACCGGGCATTTAAAGATGCCGGTAAAGGTAGTTTTTGTGTGTCTTTTGTGTGTAATCCACTACCTCCTTTTGGATAAATGGTATCCCAACATGTTAGTGTCACAGTTTACTCTTGCCATATTTAAAGTCATGTGGATTTTTCCACACTTCCATCATTCTAAAGGGGGTTATTATGAACATGTTTGCATAAAAAAAAAGTCAATGGTTATTTTCTTTTTTTTTTTTAAAGATTTTATTTATTGATTTGACAGACAGAGATCACAGGGAGGCAGAGAGGCAGGCAGAGAGAGAGGAGGAAGCAGGCTCCCCACTGACGAAAGAGCCCGATGTGGGGCTTGATCCCAGGACTCTGGAATCGACCTGAGCTGAAGGCAGAGGCTTTAACCCCCTGAGCCACCCAGGTGCCCCGTCAATGGTTATTTTCTTAGCACCAAAATGAATTTATGCCACCAAAGAGTGTTAATTTTTAAGTTCCTGTTCATATTATTCTGTTTGTTCTGATCCAGTTGTTGAATTGTTATCGTATTGCTCTCAGGCTGAACAAATTAGTAACAAATGAGTTTCTCCACAACTCTGCCAACATTGCGTTTTATGTGTTTTTGGATTTTGTTTTATTTGGATTGCTTTATTAATAAGTTTTATGGTGCCTTTCTAGGACTGTTTTCATTTTTATTTCTTGACTTGATTTTTGCCTCGTTTGTAAGACTTCAGGAGCAGACCTGGGGAGGAGGGATTAGCTGGTCTATGTGGGGTGGCAAGGGCTACTCCCCATATACACAGGAAGTTGAGTAACTGCTTAGCACGTGTGCAAAATGGCTTGCTGGCAGCTCCCTGGAGCGCCTGAGCTGGGTGGGGACTTCCCTGAGTGCCTGTAGGGCCAAGATCCTACTCCAGACTGCTCTTTCCTGGCTTAGCCTCAGATACAGCCAAACCTCTGGCTTCAGAGAAGGCTGGCCAAGCTTCTCTGAAAGCAATGAGGAACCTTACAGCTGGTACCTTGTTCACCGCAGCCTTTCCTGATCCAGATGTGAAGGAAGAATTGGCTGAGGCATCCAGCCAGTATGGAGAGAGGCAGAATTTGCCCCCAGAACTGTAAGGAAGGAGCACTAAGCCAGGCTTTTCCTGGCTTGCTCTGCTTTGGAGGGGAGCTGAGTTCTTCCTAAATGCTCAGAGACAACCTTCTCGAGTTCAGGTTTCCAGGCTTTGCTAATCATTGACCCTAATCAGGAAGAAGAAAAAAAAAAAAAAAAAACTGAGCACATACTCCCCAGTAAATATTTAAAAACTGCGTACATATGCCACTGAGATAATAAAGCCTATTTCTTATAGCCCATCCCCTAAAGGAAAGGATGGGACTCATTCAACCACATTTAAGAAATATCATCGAGCACCTGTTATGTGTGCCGGGCACTCTAGTTGGTGCTGGGGATACATAGGTGGACAGAGCACATACCCTACCCCTAGGGAGCTTACCTCCCTATCCCAGTGCCTGGTCTCTGGCAACCCCCACAGGGAAACCCACACCCTACCTTGGAGACCCAAACCCCCTCCCAGACTTCAGGCCACCCTTCCCTGTGCTGCCCCAGCTCTGGGTGATGTCCCGCCCATTCACACTGAGTGTTCACTGTGTGCTGGAAGGATGCCAGGGAAGGGCTACCGGGAACACGGAGATCCTGGCTTGAGGCTGGCAGAGGGGAGGCAGGCCGAGGAAACTCAGCATTTGGCCCACACTCCCCCAGCCTCTGTTTCTGGGGTAATGAGGCACAGATCCCACCACATGGATTCCTAGTCCCAGCACCGTACCCAGAGCGCCTTCCTCCCTTTGTCCCCAGAAGTCCAACGGGCCCATGGTGCTGGCTCACAGGGCTGCAGTGTTAAGTGGTGGGGTGGGGGGTAGTGTCCGGAGGCCATGACTTCAGCCTGTCTTTGTCTCCCTCTTGAGCCATTGCTGAGGTATTGTGTTGTCAACACACTTGGGCAGAGCAACTCTAATTGCATATTCTTTAGGGGGACTGGCTGGCGGTGGGTGCTAGCCCCCTCCCCCACCCACAGAAGTTTCCTGGGAACGATGAAGTCAGAGTTGTGCGGGAGGGTGGCTCACTGTGAAGGCTGCCTCACTGCGTCTGACCACCGGGAACAATCCAGTGATTCTCCTCTTGGAGGATGTAGCCCTGAGGCAACAGTGGCCAGAGAAGCTACTCCCCTCTCTGGGTTACCACTTCCTCATTGCTGACTTGGGGGTTGGGAGTCATTGCTGAGGCAATGCTTTAGTTTTAGTTGCTTTGCAGAAATTATGAAAAAGTTATGAAAAGGGGAAGATGCACCTCTTCTCTCCCACCCCCTTCCCCTGTAAATACCCCAGGTCCCTTTAAGGTGTTAGTTAATGCAGCGTACTATGAGTATTTCTGTCTGAATTCATGCTAAAATGTGATTGGCTGATAGATGTGGTCTGAGCCTCCCCTCATCACCCTGCCTGTCCCACTGTGCCTGTGGCCGTCTTTATCAGCCCCTTCCTCTCCCACTAGAGGACCATCGGGTCCTAAGAAACAATGGTCAGGGCTCCCCAAGTCCTCTTGCCTGTGTTATTAGTACGGGGGCTGCTGTCTTCAGCAGACCCAACCTCTGCATCCTCACAGCCTGGAACTCTGGAACATCACACTAGACAGACTTTTTAGAGCCTGGCCCCCAAGTCTAGATAGATAATCTTGCCCAAGACCCAACAAGAAGCAGAGACACCCGGCCACACAGTCTGGGCCCATTGGAGCTGGGGAGTTAATTCCGCAGACAAGCTGTGGGCCCAGAGACCCTCAGGAGTGTAGCCATGGGCCTTCTTCCTTCTGGGCCAGTGGCACTGAAGGAGTCGGGGGAGGGGGGTGGTTGGCCTTCACAGCACCGGCAGGAGCCCGGCCAGGGTGTGGAAGTGGGCCTCTGGCCTTCTCTCTGCCCCACTGGCGACCTTGGAAAATAAGGGTGGGCAGATGAGCACGGATAGCCCTGGTCCTTGCACTTCTTAGTCTTGCCATCTGTGGTGGGGATGGTGACGAAGTGCTCCAGCCAAGCTGGGTGCCTGTGCTGCCCTGGCCAGTGGCACCGGAAGTGCCGGGGGAAGTCCCCATCAGGCCTGCTGACCTGAGCTGAGGGACCCGAAGGGCCACTTCCGGGGGCCTTTGTCTTCCACGGAGAGGCCTTATAAGGAGAGGCTGGGGAAGCGGCCGCGGTGGGAGCCGTGTGCTTGTGTGTGCGCGTGCAAAGCTGGACACATGGGAGCGTGCAGGGGCAGTGTGCTTGTGTGCAAGGCTGAACGTGGAGAATGTGGGGGCAGTGTGGTTGTGTGCGTGTGCAAGACGACATGTGGGAACATGCGGGAGCAGTGTGCGTGTGTGTGCACAGCTGAACACATGGGAGCGTGCAGGGCAGTGTGCTTGTGTGCGTTTGCAAGGCTGAACACGAGAGCGGTGTGTGTGCATGAACACACAGTAACACAGAGCAGTGTGCTTGTGCACGTGTGTGAGGCTGAACACGTGTGTGTGTGTGTGTGTGTGTGTGTGGCCTGAGCCTGGGCTGTAGCTGTGTCCACTTTCTCTGCCTCAGCAGTATCGATCAAGGACCCACTTGGTGCCCTTGGTGCTCCAGGCACATCCCTGTCCTGTACCTGCACATGTGTCTTTGTACCCCTGAGACCTGGGCTGCCCCAGGAACCTTCCAGAGCTTCCTGCTATAAATGAAAACAGGTTTTGGATCTGGGGTGGGCAGGAGGAGCAGGGCCCACAAGACGGTGAGCTGGGGGTCAGGAAGCCAGGCCCAGCAGGATATGTGGGGCCACCTGGGGCAGGCTGGTCCCTGAGCCCTGGATTTCTCAGGGGACAGTGAGCTACAGGCAGCCAGTTCTTGCGGCTGGGCCCCAACTCCACGCTGTGCCTTCCAGCAGAGCCTCATGTAAACAGGTGGCCGTTCTGAGGGGCCGGGGAGGTGCCCAGTAAGTTTCCTGGGGTGTTCGCAGCTCAAGCCCGGGGCTGGGGAGAAGCCATCCTTTAGCCTAGTCCATGAGCTGCAAACCTGCCCACCGGTTCCCGGTGACACCTGCCAGGTGTGTGGGGGGGGGGTAGTTTCCCCCTCGCTGAACCTCAGCCTCTCCGTCTGTCCTCTGGGGCTGCGGCATCTGAGCACTAAAGTCAAGAACACTTGTGGGGCGGGGGAGATGGGTGAAATAGGGGAAGGCGACTAAGGGCACACTCGTCTGGATGAGCGTGGAGTACCAAGCAGAATTGAGTCACTAGGCTGTACACCAGAAGCTAATGTAGCACTGTGCTATAATCCTGGATGAAAAAAAAGAGAGAGAGATGCCTGGACTGCTTAGAGCTGGCAAGGGAGGAACATTCTGGATCTGTTGGGTGGTTGGGGGAGGGTTGCTTTTTTTTCTTTTTTTTTTTTAAGATTTTAAGTCCTCTCTACACCCACCACGGGGCTTGAACACACCACCCCAAGTTCAAGAGTCGCATGCTCTACTGACTGAGCCAGCCAGACGCCCCCATAGTTTAACTTTTTAATAAAGAACTTCCTCTCCTGGGCACTAGTGACCGTATACAGTGGTGTTCGTCGCGTACTTAGGGAGCTTAGGCCCCGGGGAGAGCACCGCGGACAAGACCAGTGAGAGCTGTGTGCCTCCAGCGCCGCCGGTCCCAGCTGGGGAGCCGCAGGTGCAGCGAATGAGTGCAGAGTGACCTGGTCAGTGGTGATTCTCTGCGGGGGGGGGGGGGGGGGGGAGTCTTCCCTCCGGGAATGGGGAGCCCCAGGGTAGGCTGAGGTGGCGGCCTTGGACACAGACCTGAAGGGCAGCAGTGCGGGCTTGGCAGACAGGTGCGCGGTCAGGGGAGCTCTGGGGGCCTAGGGAACAGCCAGTGCAAAGGCCTGAGCCCCGTGGGCCCTGGGGTCAGCCGCTGAGTCGGGGAGACAGACGCCCACACGGGTGGGTTGTGGCTGGGTGTTCCCCCGCGGGAGGTGCGTCTCGTGAACACCCGAATGTGTGCCAGGCATGGCTTAATGTCTTCTTTTACCCTCTCAACCCCTCTGGGGGCAGGATTCCTGTTCCCGCGGGGCAGATGTGGACACTGAGGTTCGGAGGGGTGAGCGGTACGCCCAGGGTCAGTCGCTGGCGGCAAGCAGCGCTGAGTGGGAAGTCGGGGAGAGCACGGGTTTGAGGAAGTCAAGTTCACCTGGGGTCTTTCCAGTTGAGTAGGACTTGGCCAAATGGAACAGGGTGGGCAGAGCTGGGCAGGGAGGGGATGGTGGGGGGAAGGAACTGCCCCTCCCCCACTCCTGTGTATCCCGCCCCGCTTCAGGCTCAGGGGAATTTCAGCAGCAGGGGAGGAAGGTGTCTGTGTGTCGGTCCGTGCCCTCACCTGCAGGCCCCTGAAGACCAGCTTCCTACCCTCCCTCCTGAAATCCAGAGCTCTGGGTGTGGGAGGCGCCTGCTGTGTGCTGGGCACCGCTCTCATTTCGTCCTCACTCCCTCCTTTTAAAAAAATTTTTTTTTTAATTTATTTAATTTGAGAGCAAGACCATGAGTGGGGAGGGGGCGAGTGGTGGAGGGAGAGGGACAAGCAGGGAGCCCAATGCGGGCTCGATCCCCAGCCTGAGATCGTGACCTGAGCAGAAGGCAGATGCTTCATGGACTGAGCCACCCAGGCATCCCTCCCTCCATCCTTCTGAGGGGGATGCCCTCTATCCTGGAGGAAACTGAGGCACAGATGATGAGGGACACCTGACCTGAAACAGGATTAGCACACCCCACTCAAGGGAAGACCAGGCTGACCCCTGCTGCCCTCCCACAAGGTTGGCTGGGGCCCGTTCTGGGGTCAGAGGCGGGGATTGACGGGGGGTCCCTTCCTCTCTCTTAGCAGGAGCTAAGCAGCCATGGCGTACCACAGCTTCCTGGTGGAGCCCATCAGCTGCCATGCCTGGAACAAGGACCGCACCCGTGAGTGCCACTGCCACAGGATGACGTGGGGAGGGGGGAGTGGGAGCCCCCAGAGTGCGTATGGGCGGTACAGCAGCTGGGCGCCCTAGACTGTGGTCTCTGAGGGTTGGCTGTCCCCTTCCTTCACCTCTGGTCCCAAGGATATAAGAGGGGTTGGACGAGTTCTGGCCACACACAGGGGCAGCTGGTGAGGGGGTGGAGGGGAGAGTGTGGCCCCATGCTGGGCCAGGCCACTGGGGCTGGCAGATGCCACTGGGGCTCCCAGGCTGGGGTGAGAAATGAAGATGGCTTGGAGAGAAACACACAGGATGAGGGAAAGCATTGGGAGGCAGAGGCGCTGGCTTAGGAAAGGTGGCCAGGGAGGTCTTTTGGGGGAGGTAAAAGAGGCAGCCATGCCAAGACCTTGCAGCAGGAGAGCCTGGCACTGTCCAGAACAGCAAGGATCTCAGGGCTGGAGATGGGGAGCAGAGAGCAGTCTCGGGAGGGGAAGTATGAGATTGCTGTGGGGGTGCCTGTGGGTAGTGGGTGCAGGTGAAGGATGGCTAGTCCCAGGGGAGGGGTCACAAGGTGCTTCAGGGAGCCCTGCACCAAAGCAGAGGGGTGAAGGGTGTTCCTGGGAGAGGGTCTTGAGGAAATGGGGGACCTGGGCACTCACACCTCCTCCTCCTTACCCCCACCCTTCTTTCCTACAGAGATTGCCATCTGCCCCAACAACCACGAGGTGCACATCTATGAGAAGAGCGGGGCCAAGTGGGCCAAGGTGCACGAGCTCAAGGAGCACAATGGGCAGGTGACAGGTACGGCAGGCGGACTCTGAAAAGGAGATGGGATGGGGAGGTCCAGCCAGTCATCCTGTCCTGTCAGGTAGGATAGTTTGCGTTGCAAGTAACACAACCCTAATTCAAACTGGCTCAAGTTATAAAGGGATCATGTTGGCTCACATTACTGAAAAACTAAAGAGAATTGCACTTCAGGAAAGGCTTGATCCAGCATCTCAGTTCAACATAGCCAAGGACCCATTTCTTTTCTGTCTCTTGGCTTTCCAGCCTGTTTGGTAATATTTCGGAGCGCGGTAACACTCTCAGTATTAGTTCTAGTGGCACCCCCCGGAGCAGCTTGTATCCACATTGTGGCCTCTAAGCCCCTCCTACATGGATGCCAGGGAGCCTTTCTGCTTGGATGACTTTAGCCTGGTTTCTCACCATCTCACAGGCATCGACTGGGCCCCTGAGAGTAACCGCATCGTGACCTGCGGCACAGACCGCAATGCCTACGTGTGGACGCTGAAGGGCCGCACGTGGAAGCCCACACTCGTCATCCTGCGGATCAACCGCGCTGCTCGCTGTGTGCGCTGGGCGCCCCAGGAGAACAAGTTTGCTGTGGGTAGTGGCTCCCGTGTCATCTCTATCTGCTATTTTGAGCAGGAAAATGACTGGTAGGTGCCTGGGCAGGGGCAGAGTGGGTTGGAAGGGACCCTGGGGCTGCAGACCTAATGGTGGCAGGACTAGTGTCCCAGAGAGCACTGGACAGGCTTTCAGGAGCCCTGTTCGCATGACCCTGGGGAAGTATGTTCTCTCTGGACCTTGTAGTTGAGGCGACAGGCACTTGCACAACTCTGTCTCATTACTAAGGGCACAGATCACCCCAGGACCCCTTCTGTGGGCATTGCTTAAAGCCCTGCACACTCGCTTGCATGGACTCCCTGACAGCCCCCTGGACTGGGCTTCTGTTGTCCCCGTGTTTCAGACGAGCGAAGTAAGGTCCTGCGCTCAGGTCACTCGTCTGAGACGTCCAGCCTGTCGTCCTCCAGGGCCACATCATCTTTTCCCCTGGGTCCCTGAGGGCAGAGGCTAGGCTGGAGCCTGGGAGACCGGGGATCGAAGTCCGCCCTGGCCGGTTAGCTGCTACATGACTGAGCCTGCCCCAGGCTTGCTGTGAGGTTTCAGTTAGGCCGCCAGGGATAGAGTTCCCAGCTGGAGGGGCCCCACACCCCACTGGCCTGATCCAGGCCTTTCCCTTCGGAGAAACTGGAGGTTCTGCAGGTCCCCGGGAATGTGGAGTCCCTGGGGCACTGGGGACTTGGGTGCTGAGACTGCCGGTCCCCCTCCCCTCCCCTCTGCCTGTCCGTGTTTCCAGGTGGGTTTGCAAGCACATCAAGAAGCCCATTCGCTCCACGGTGCTCAGCCTGGACTGGCACCCCAACAATGTGCTGCTGGCCGCGGGCTCCTGTGACTTCAAGTGCAGGTAAGGAGGGGCCTCCCCGATACCAGCACAGGAACCGGGGTGGAGGGAGCCCCGCACCCTGCCTTCCAGACCCACTCTGCCACCAGCAGGGGGACCTGGGGCCTCGGTCCAGCATCTGTGAGGTTTCGGCGGGGCTGCCACTGGGTCCGGTCTCCAGCCCTCAGAGAGCGTTGGCAGGTTGCAGCCCTGGCTACCGCTTCACGTCAGCAAGGACACTTTCCCAGGCCCTCCTCTCCTTCAGTTTCCTTGTCTTCTGTCTCAAGGACAGTGAGTGGGGGGACCTGTCTCACACTGGCATCCATGACCGGGCTTTAATCTGCCTCATCGCAGATGTAGCACCCGTGAGTCTGCCGAGCCCTGTGGCTCCCAGCTCCAGACAGGTGGCCTGGGTCTCTGCCTGGGAAAGGCTGCGGCAGGCCCCAGGGGCTCCTCTGGAGGCCCTGGCCAGGAGAGGGTGACATCCCACCGAGGCTCCGTTGGTGGGTGGGGAGCTGATCTGCCCAGTGCCCCTGTGCTGGCCCTGGGACAGAGTGAGGACGTCAGCATGTGGGAAAGTGGTGTACTGGGTAGAGCTGGCGGGGAAGGCGGCTGGCCTGATTTAAGGTGCAGAGCAGGGGCGCCTGGGTGGCTCAGTGGGTTAAGCCTCTGCTTTCGGCTCAGGTCATGATCTCAGGGTCCTGGGATTGAGCCCCGCATTGGGAATCTCTGCCTAGTCTCCACCCTGCCACCTGCCTGCCTTCCTACTTGTGATCTCAAATAACTAAAATCTTAAAAAAAATTTTAAAAAGTGTGGAGCAGGGAGGAGGAGGGGCATTCTAGGGGCTGGCTGTGGAGAGGAGGCACCTGCATGATGGGGACCCGGACACCCCCAGGGCCATGTCAGCTGTGCAGAGTCAGGCCTCAGGAGGGCCCAGGAGTGCCCAGGACATTGACTGCACCAGGAGGGCCCTGAAGCCCACACTCGTCCGAGTGAAGATGCAGGTCACAAAAAGCCGGCGCTGGTGCCCACCAGCTCCCAGCTGGGCACTCTGGCCTCCCCAGGCCCCTCCCGGACCCCCTCAGTCACCACGGCCTCTCTTGGTCTCTCCTGGCAGGATCTTCTCGGCCTACATCAAGGAGGTGGAGGAACGGCCAGCACCCACCCCATGGGGCTCCAAGATGCCCTTCGGGGAGCTGATGTTTGAGTCCAGCAGTAGCTGTGGCTGGGTGCACGGCGTCTGCTTTTCCGCCAGCGGCAGCCGCGTGGCCTGGGTCAGCCACGACAGCACTGTGTGCCTGGCTGACGCCGACAAGAAAATGGCGTGAGTACAGGACCCCGGGGTCGGGGGGCAACCAAGGCCCAGAGCAGGAGGGGCTGGAGCCACTGACCTCTCTCTCTCTCTCTCTCTCAGAGTCGCGACTCTGGCCTCTGAAACGCTGCCGCTGCTGGCCCTGACCTTCATCACAGACAACAGTCTGGTGGCAGCGGTGAGGCAGGGAGGGGGGCAGAAAGGGGGCGGTGCCGGTTAGACCTGCTCCCCACTGGTCTCCCCCACCTTCTCTTCCTCCTTGGGCAGAAAGGGCTGCCTTCTGCTCTAACAAGGCCCCAGTGGCAGCGCTTGCCACAGTGCAGGTGTTGGGGGGGCCCTGCTCAGTGCAGGGGAGCTGCATCTCCCTCATGTGCCCCAGTTGCCACAGAGGGAGGAGGGGGAGGCGGAGAATCATGCCCGGGAGCCTGTGGTTTCTGCTTACATCGTACGGGCCAGGGCGGGGGCGGGGGCTGCACAGTCGTCCCGTGCATCTAGAAGGGCGCCGCTCTCCTCCCCCTGCCCACCCTCTTGACCCCTCTTCCCCCGGTAGCAAACACACTCGAGTCCCAGACGGGGGTCAGCCTGCTTTGCCTCCAGAAGCGTGCAGCGTGGGGTATCGTCCCAGAGCGGGTGTAACCGGCTGGGCAAGGACGTTAACTTCCCTGAGCTTCCAGGGGAAGGAGGCAGCCCCCAGCTGCTCCCCGCGACACCAGCACCTGGTCCCTTTCCGTATAGCCAGGTGGGCCTGGCTGTGTCTCCGGGCTGGCATGGGCTTCCCCATAGCTTCACCCAAGTCCTGCCACCAGATGCCCTGGGTATTGGGCCTGGTCTCCAGACTGTTTCCCGGCGCATAAGATGGGTGCTGTGCCCGCCCCTGGCCACGCTCCCAGGACATCCCCTCCCTGTCACAGGGCCACGACTGCTTCCCGGTGCTGTTTACCTACGATGGCACTACAGGGACTCTGAGCTTCGGCGGGCGGCTGGACGTGCCCAAGCAGAGCTCGCAGCGTGGCCTGACGGCCCGAGAGCGCTTCCAGAACCTGGACAAGAAGGCGAGCTCAGATGGCAGCGTGGCCTCCGGTGCTGGCCTGGACTCGCTGCACAAGAACAGTGTGAGGTGAGGGCGGGACCAACCTTGACTCCCCCCTGCAGCAGTGTGTGTGTGGGGGGGTCCTGACTTGGGAAGCGGGGCGACCTCTGGGTGGCACAAAAACAGCATTAGGTGAGGGCAGCGAGGCGCTGTGCTCGGCGTTTTTAGGACATGGTGGTGTGGGGACCATCCCAGTTCTCTGGGGCAACCAGGCCCATGGGCCAGAGCCGTGGCTGAGCCAGTCCTGCAGCCGCCTCCCTGAGCAGCGAGGCAGGATGACACAGGAGAAACTGTCCCCAACGCCCCAGTCCTGCCAGCCCCAGGCGTCCACCCACGGCCAAGCAGGGACAAGTAAGGCGGGACTTCCTAACCAGCCCCCCCGCCAGGTGAACCCCTGTGGCCATCTCCTCCAGTGTCATTTTCGGACCCAACGCCTGAGCCCGGCTTTCAGGACTCGTTGGAACGACCCTGTGGGTCCTCCCAGCCCCTGGTTTTGCCTTCCCCCGATCCTGCTACAAGCCTGTCACTCTGGACATTCCCCACACAATGTGGGATTCGTGCCCTGCCTGGCCTCCGCACGTCTGGTTCCATTTGCCTGGGCTTCCCTCCCGCTCCTCCAGGCAGACTCGGGAGCCCCATCCTCTGCGGCCCTCCGCGGCCCGCTCCTGGGGTCTCCGTGGGGTGCTCTGTGGGGCACGCCCCACCTGCACAGCCCCACCTGCACAGCCCCGCACTTCTCACCAGAGTTGGCTGACCTGAATGAAGGGTGGGAGCTCCTGGAGGCGGGTGGGCTCCAGTCCAGCAAAGGGCTCCGGCTGGGCCCCATCAAGCTCTCCTCCGCTACGCAGCCAGATCTCGGTGCTCAGCGGGGGGAAGGCCAAGTGCTCCCAGTTCTGCACCACGGGAATGGATGGCGGCATGAGCATCTGGGACGTGAAGGTGAGTCCTAGCCCACCCTGGCCCTTCCTCCTGGATCCCTCCAGGAGGAAGGCACTGCTTGGACTGAAGGTGGTAGGAGATGAGGGGCACCCCCTGGGGCACCTCCCTTTAGGGCTGAGATTCAAATCCAGGTCTGCTGACTCCAAAGGCCGGGTTCTCTGTCCTCCGGCAGGTTGGGGCTGGGCTGGCTAGGGCCCAGGTCTCTGGGGGTGGGGGGGGTGGGGGACAGCTACAAACCAGACTGTCTCTTCTGCTGTCTCCTTCCAGAGCCTGGAATCAGCCTTGAAGGACCTCAAGATCAAATGACCTGTGACGCAGAGTTTGCCCTCATCCCAGCTGCTGGGGGAGGGGGTCGGGGAGACTAAGGGTCGCTTTGCTGAATTTTTCGAGGGTAGCAGTTTGGGTTCCCCTGGGGACTGCTCCAGGAAGAGGGGAGGGAGGGGTGGGAAGCTTTTCTTAACTATTGAAGGAACATGTGCCTTTTTCTTATAAAGAGATGCTTTCATTTATTGTTAAAAATGTTCTCCAAGCACTGTGCTGGCCATAACGGCTTCAACAACATGACGTGATAAAAAAGCAGTCTCAGAGCCGGGCTCCTGTGTTTGGGAGACGTGCATGGTCGCACGGGCACAGGTCCCTTCTGCTCTACCGACAGAATCGATCCTGAAGCCCAAGGGCCTTCTCACCGCTCCCCCTTTCCCCCCACTGTCCAGCAAGGGCACGGCCAGACCCCGGTGACTTCCTGTCACTGGGGAGTCAGACTCCCAGACCAGACTTGCACATTCCAGGCTGCTTCTGGGTTTTAATGGAAATTGATTTCTCTGCTTGATGTCTGCAGCTGGTTTCTGATAAATGCACATCACTTCCTAAGACAGTTTCCCCATTCCTGTTTCGTTCAGAGGGCCTTTTCTGTTTAACACGTGCTCCTCGGGTCCCTATTTTTCAGTCACAGCCAGGTACTGAGTTACATCCACAGATCTGGCCTTACGTTTGCAGGACGGAGGGCACCCAAACACGCCTTCTCCTGGACTGCTCTAGGGCCCTTCGCTCAGAACAGCCCCCAGTCAGAAGAGGCCCCCCCGACTCTCCAATCACAAGACAGAAATTCTAAGACCAGGGAGACAAGGCCAACTCCTCTCACTCTAAATGCTTGCCAAGGCCCCCCGGCCCCTACCAGCCCTCTGTTAAGTGACCTTCTGGTCCTGGAGCTGACTGGACTGTTGTCAGGGCCTAGAAGGCCAGGGAGGTGTCCACATACCTTATTTTTTTTAATAGCTCACCTCAGGGCTGAGAAGTGGCCCCAGAATATCCACGTTCTTCTGAGACCCTAACGAGCAGGACGAGCAGCAAGCGTGCTCTTGTTCAGCTGCAGAGGCCTCGTGGAGGGCAACTGTCTGCCCTGGTTATAGACAGAGTACTTGGCTTAAAACTGACACGTTCAATCTTTTGCTTCTAAGAAGAAGGAAAAGACATTAGAGGACACGACCGGATAGGGCTGGGCTCCTGCGGCAGGTGGGAAGTCCCATCAGGGAAGGAGGCGGTCTGGGCCCTGTTCTGTGATGGACATGTCACCAGTGGACACCAGGACCACTGGCCAGGCTTTCTGGGCTTTCCTCTGCACCCCACCCCACTGGATGTTGAGGACAGTGGAGGGGACGAGCAGCTCATAGTCTCTGGCAGTTGATAATGACAACCCAGCGTTGGGGTCGGGGGAGAAAAGGAGGAACTGCGACGGAGATAAGACTCCAGGCAAGTGAGAACGTGCAAGAAGGGCGGTGAGCGGGGCGCCGGGGGGCTCAGTGGGTTAAGCCGCTGCCTTCGGCTCAGGTCATGATCTCAGGGTCCTGGGATTGAGGCCCAAATCGGGCTCTCTGCTCAGCAGGGGGCCTGCTCCCCCCACCCCCGCGCCTGCCTCTCTGCCTGCTTGTGACCTGTCAAATAAATAAAATCTTAAAAAAAAAAAAAAAAAAGGAAGGGCTGTGAGCAAGGGTTTGACCTGTCTAGGAGCTGGAGGACTGATGTGTGCAGGCCAGGGATGAGATGGCCAGTAAGACTGGGAAGGTTCCCAGAGACCAGTTCCTGGAGGTCCTTGGGATCCCGGGGAATAAGGCCACTAAAATGGGAAGAGACCTGAAGCTGCTGCTACAGCAGTGTGGGTGTGAGGGGACCGGGAATAGCACAGGCCTGGGGACCAGCAGGACACAGGGGATGAGGGACAGGGAGGAGCTGGGATGACCTGGGTGAGCGCAGGAGCACACAACCAGGAAAGTCCTAACACACCAGAGTCATTGTTTCCCCACCGTGGGAAGGCTTTGGGGTGCCCGGGTGGCTCAGGTAAGCATCTTTGATTTTCGACTCCGGTCATAGCTCAAGGTCGTGAGATCGAGCCCTGTGTCAGGCTGTGTGGAGCCTGCTTGGGATTCTCCCTCTCCCTCCGCCCCTGTTCCCATGCGCATTCTCTCTCTCAAATCTCTTGGGGGGAAAAAAAAAAAGTGCGGCCTTGTTACCCCTTTCTAAGAGAAAACTGAATGCCAGAGAAAGAAGTTACCTCCTCAGAGCCTCATGGGCAGGACGCAGCAGAGCCAGGATCCAAACTCAGGTCTGACTTCCAAGCCCCACTGGAGGGGCACCGGCTGAGAGACCCCCGACGTAGGTCCGGTCGCTGGCTGAGCGGGGAAGGACATGCTCACGCCAGAAGTCTTGCTGACACCGCACTCGGGTACACCGGTGAGATCTGTATGACCACTCAGAGGCTGGCTTCAGGTCGCAGCAGGGACGTCCTGGCTTCCAGTCTCACACCAAGGTCCAGCCAGACAAGGACAAGTCCTGGGCACACAGGGAGCCCTGCTGGCCTGGCCACTCCTGCAAACCCCTGGCTGCCAGCACGTTGGAGGCCACCTCCTTACCACCCCGTGCGGCTCCAGTTCGGCCGGCTGGCAGCCCCCAGAGCCAACAGGGTACTCTGTCCATGAACTTCCAGACAGCCACCACCTTCTTGTTTGTCTTCTCTGAGAACCGCATTTTCATGGCACCGACCTGGAATAGCTGCCGCACGACCTCCAGGGAAGGGCAGTTTGCCCTCCTGGGCAAACTCAGCGTCAGTCCCACTCCTCAGGTCCGGGGTCAGGGATTTTCTGCAGATGCTGGCAGCTGTGGAATCCCTTCAGGGGCTCCTGGGGCTGCTGAGCTCCAGCATGGTCAAGCCCAGGGGACATGGCAGGAGTCCTTAGAAGTCAGGGGCCCACTTCCATCTCTGCCACTAAATCTTTCTGACCTCAGGCCAGACCCCTTCTTGGCACCGGGTGCTGATCTCTCAGGACCGTACGCAAAGGATGCTGGTGTTCACAAGTTGGAGTGCCCCTGAGGAAGGGGTGTGGGAGAAAGGGCAGCCACAGTGGCCAAGTCTGCAGGCGGCTCACATGATAGTGCTAAGCCCGACTCCCTGCCACCATCCCCACCTTCCAGGGTGGTAAGGATGGCATGAGGTCCTGCCTGGCAATCATGCTTCCTCCCAGCACTGAAATCCTGAGACTGTGAATACCAGGGCACCTGGAGGGCAAGGCAGGGAGGCGTGGTGCTGCTGTAGTGGACTGTGGACTGGGTCCTGGCCACTCTGGCTTAGGGTCCACCACACTTGGGTTAAAGGGCGGGAGGGACTAACTCTGTACCCCAAGCTGTCTCCCAGCTCAGATGCCCAGGGACCAGGCCCCACACGCAGCTGGGTGCTACCCAGTCCTCGTGGGGCGGACCTGCCCGAAAGCACCACTATGCCCTGCCGGGTGAAAAGGGCCCAGGCACAAGGGCCCAAAAATGCATCACAGAACAAATATTATGATAATGTCAAGTTTTAATCTGCCAAATATACAAGTTGGACTTGTGGAGTATGTTTTGCCTGGGTGCTGCACAGTAAACAGAGATTTCTTGAAATGATCAATGGGGAGGGTTAAGAATGGGCCCTAGCACTGGCCAGAAGGGTGGGGATGGGGTGGGGAAGGGCAGAGGGGACTTGCTGGGGACAAACCATGACCCTCAGGGACCCGAGGGCACGGGCTCCCAGACGACAGCCCCTCTGAGGGAGCACCCAGGCAACTCAGACCGGGGCTGGTTGTTGCAAACTTGTCGGCGGCTCCCCCCACACAATCAGCCCCTACCGTGCAACCTACAGGACAAATGGAAGCTCTTCTCACCCCACCTCCCAGGCACCCCCAACAAGAGTTCTGAATTCTAAAAAGAGCAAAAACATTCAAATGGTTACATATGAAATGCTGTCCCGCATCTTTCTGTCTCAGATAGCAGCCGCCCCCTCCCCCCAGCCCTCCCCACCATTCCCCCAAACGATTTCTGTGCCAAGATGAAGAGGAGGCCCCAGGCTGTGGGGGCTCCTTGCCGTGAGGGGCTGCGGCGGCGCCAGGACGGGGCAGGCGAGACTCGGCAGAGGGCCTGGCGGTGCGGCCGGATCCCTGATGCCTCCTCCCGCAGGCCGTGCTACTTATTCAGGGACAGCGACTGCATCCGTTTTCCTGACAAAGTCGCATCATCCTTCGCTGAGGGCAGGAAGGGAAGCGCAGGTGTTAAGGCGAAACCAGGCGGGATCCAAACACGCGCCCCACGCCCCGGGAGCACAGCACCAGGGGGCTTGAAGACCACAGAAAACACTCTGGCCAGTGGGCTCAGCCGGCAGAGGAGGAACAGCCTCAGGGAGCAGAGGGTTCCTGCAGGAGCCACTGCGCCCTGGTGTCCAGACGTTCCCCTCACATCCGGGTGGCTGCCCCGACACAGGCCCACCACACGACCTGCTGGGCAAAGAGGACTCTCACCCCACCCCCAAGCAGAACCCCTCAATTACACCCTCTCCGTGTGGGGGCTGTAGCCTCAGCAACAACATGCTGAGGCCTTTCCAGCTTGGGGACTGTGAGGCCAGAGCTACCAATGGGGAGCTGGGACAGCAGGCCATCGCCAGTGTGGGGACAACCCTGCGGCAGCCGGCTTCCCCCTTCTGGACCTCGGTTTCCTTGTGATTTGGTGAGGGGCAGGATAGCAGATCCCTAAGGGCTCTTGTGGTCTCACACGTACAAAGGGTAGGTAAGACCAGGAGGAGGGAAGTCATGAGTCAAGCGCTCCTATAAACCAGACCAACTCCCCACGGCTCCCGCCACCAACCTCTGACCCCACTGGAGGGAGAGCATGCGGGAAGAGGGACAACTGGGTCAGATTTCATCCAGGTCCGCACTGTAAGGTCCAGCCCACCCTGGCCTACCCTCTCAAGCCCCTCAGGTGGACAGCGGTTACCCGAGGCAGCTCTCCGCACTCAACAAGGCACCAGATAACTTGGCAGGACCGTCCCGCTTTCATAAGGTCTGCCCTAGCTGCATCCCCAAGGCTTCCACAGCTGCTGTGCACGGAGCTCTGCTCAGATTCAAAGCCCTGTCTGAATCCTGGCTGCTGCCGGACCCTCCCAGCACCCTAGGACGTGGGGGGCAGGAACACCCACCTCCGCTGGCAGCGAGAAAGGCCCGTGCATGTACACGCAGGCCGGGTCTCTACTCAACAACACAACCCCATCCTGTCACACAACGAGGACAATGAAGTGCAGGGTTTGGTGGCTGGCCTGGAACTGGGCAGGCAGCCACACGAGCTCCAGACTTACCTTTCCTCTCTTCTTCTTTCTTTCTGGCGGCCTCTTCCCGCTGTTTCCGGATGATCGCCAGCCGGGCCAGGTCAGCTTTGGCTTGCTCTGTCTTCCCAGCTAAATGCATCTTCATGTAACGTTCTTTTGCTTTCTGCTTCTCGATTTCTTCTCTGTGTGGATAAAATGGTGTCAGACGGGACATCTTCCCCACCACTATCAGCTGAGCTGAACGTGGGAGCCAGAAGAGAAGCCAAGTCCTCAGGCCCGGGGCCCAAATGAAGGCAGGCACCCTGGCTCCGTGTGCCCCCTCCATTCACCAAACAAGCAGAGGCAGAGGGCTGGACCTCTGACGAACAGACTTGAGGGGCTGGAGGAAGTTCGAGTGATGGTCGAGCAGAGGATGGTGTGAGCTCGGCACAGAGGAAACAATGCCCATGTTGGGGGGAAGGGAGGTGCTGACTAGGATCTGGTGTCCATAGTGAGAAAGGCGGACCAAACACCGAGTGAACAGTGTGTCCAAAGATGAGCAAGAGAAGGAAGGCACTGGAAATCACATTCTGAGGGCAGAAAAGGGAGTGGACCAAGGAGCCACAGATGGGAACCATGCCCACCCAATCACAGGTCAACAGAACCCAGCAAGGTCTCGATCAGGGCAGCCCAGATGTGTAAGAGGCTGCCCTCTGGGGTGTGAGCTCCCACTAAGGAGGGTGTGGGAATGAGAGCTAGACTGCCACAGGACAAAGGTGTCAGTCACCAACCCACTAGGCAGAGAGAGAGGTGATGGTCATTAGCTTCCCTCCGAGGATGGTCCTCCCAGGCCCGAGATTCTGAACCGGAGTGGGCACACTTTTCACTGTGCTACTGGATGGTCCCACTAATACCAGGTTCCTGGAAAAGCCAAATACTAGAGGAGGGGCCGGGAAGTCCTGCCTAGCAGGAGCCCGAGGGAGGGACTTGGCCTCCCAGGAGCCTTACAGAACACTGCACTGGCTAATAAGAAACAAAGCCTGGGACCTGGCCCGACAGGAGAGAAGGCCAGCCACCAGAAGTCAGATAAACAGATGTCTTGCCCAGGAGACTCTGGAAAAACACATGCTACAGAGATGAGACTAGAATATCTCTTAGCTCAGCAGGTCCTACCCTGGGAGGTAGTTGCAGAGCCAGGAGCCTCTAAGCCAAGCAGTAGAGAGCCAACCTGGCAGGGGGCGGGGTGGGGGGCAGGTGGTGAGCAGTATGTCCGGGAGGCATCTGGGATGATGAGCAAGGCTATCCAAAGCTCTGCAAAGCCCCCTCAGTGAAGGCTAAGCGCCAGGCAGAAAGTTGGCCTTTATGGCTTTCACTCTGCAACCTCAAAAAGCAGGGGTAACAAAAGCACCCCCTTTTTACTGGTGAGAGGGAACCTACTGGAAGGCTGGAATCCTTAGCAGCCTCTAATCACACCCTAAGCCCATGAGCCTTCCCTGTGGGGTTTTCATAGACCCCTCAGACATCATGGGGTTAGCACAGGAAGACAGATTTAATCCTAGCAGCCCAGGAAGGAAAGAAAGATAGGACAGCTTTCCCTAAAGGACTTCAATCTCTGGTAAGGCCCCTGATGTCAGCTGGTGCCCATCCAGAGTTAGGGCACTACTTGTCAAGGAACGGCCGTGTGCAGAGCACTCCAGCACTGGACCGAGACCCTCACACAACCCAAGAGGAAGCTGTCTGCAGCTCCATTTCCAGCTGGGACTGAAGGAGCAACCAGAAGACCTCTCCGGCCTGTGCTATCTTCTACCTCACCCCGTGGCAGTGACACAGAGAATGCAGGCCAACAATGGTCAATCAGGCTGGGGTAAGGGAAGTGTCCATGCAGCAGGGCGCTCTGGAGGAAGGGACCATAGCAGAGCCCTCCGTATCCCTGGGCATTACTTCAAGTGCAACATTCAAGTCTGAATCTGTTGTTCTGTTTTTCCCTGCTGGGTTCCTAATGGTGAGAAAAAATTATTTTTGTGTTTTTGGAGAAGTTTCTATAGAGCCTTTAGAGAATGAGATGAAACAAATCTAAAGGCTGAGGTTGGAGCCCCGACCCAGCCACTGGGAACCTCAGAGCCCAGGAGGCAAGGGCACGGGAACTGGGCCTCAAACACCCCCAAACCCCACCCCCCAACCCCAACACACCAGCCCCTGGTCCAAGGGCCCAGGTCCCAAGGCCCAGCAGTAGAAATTACCGTTCTCTCCTTGAAAGCTCCTTGGGCCCATCCAGGTCCAGTTGTGTGACCTTTTTGGTTGTCTGTGCCACCCGGTTAGGGTTCTCGATGTCAATGAGCCCTTCTACGCCTTTGCGCTTTTGCTAAGACAGGACAAGAACGTGGCTGTTGGAGACGTCTGGTCTTGCAGAGCCCCTGAGGACCACTCCCACCATCTCCCAACAGCCCCCCTAGACAGGGACAAGCTCCTATTCCAGCCCTGTCCCAACACGATGCTCAGCCTGAGCCTCCTAGTGGGAACAGCACTCAGCAGACTTTCCAGCAGCCTGGAAGGTACAAGGACAGCGACTGCACAGGACTAGAGCCCAACCTATGCGGAGTCCCAGCAACTGGGGACTAGTCTCTCTGTTTCAAAGGTTACAGAACAGAGACACAGGACTAACTTGCCTAACGCCAACCAGGGAGTAGACAGCAGATGAGCTGAGAGTCCAAGCCCAACTCACAAGCTCTCAACACACAGCACTATGTCCCCACTGCAAGCCCAGCACCCGCCCCCCCCACCACCACCCGCAGCCCCAAGCAGCTTTCCATGGAATCCCACGGTTGACAGCAACAAGCACGGCTGGATCCCTGATGCAGGCCGGGCCAAGGGCGTCAGGACCCTTTCCAGCTCGCTTCCAGCTCGCTTTCCAGCTGCTAGCCCTCCCCGCTGACGGGACCTAAGTGACTTGAGAATGAGCCATGAGATCAAAACCTATGGGATCGAGGAACCTGCCCCTTCTACCTCGCCTGAAGGAAGTTCAGCCAAGAGCTCAAGTCCTCAATGTAGCAGGTTGGGTGCAAGTTTTAGGCCCTGTCAACCCCCGCTTTTCTCTTTAAGTGACCAAGGAGACAGTTTCCAAACAGCAGCCAATCCGACACAGAGCTCCAGACACCAATGTCCAATCCAGCTACCTGCAAACGCCTCCACTTGCTTTGTGACATCGTGAAGTGAACGTGCCTCACGCACCCTGCTCCTTCTGACCATCCTTAGGCCACAGCCGTATGCCTCCTTCCCTCGGCAAACCCCAATGAACCCAACTCTTAAAACATGGTGTGAATCTGCCCGCTTGTCTCCACGGCCACTGCCACCATCCCAACACAAGTCACAATTTCTTGTCTGGAGACCTACTGCCATTTCCCTTATAACCTCAACACCCTACGATTTACTCTCTGCAGAGAAGACAAAACAACTTTTTTTTGGACAGAGAGAGAGATCACAAGGAAGCAGAGAGACAGGAAGGGGCAGTGGGGGAAGCAGGCTCCCCGCTGAGCAGAGAGCCCAATGCGGGGATCGATTCCAGGACCCTGAGACCATGACCTGAGCTGAAGGCAGAGGCTTGACCCACTGAGCCACCCAGGCGACCCCCCAAACCACCTTTTAAAAGCAAATCTAGTCATCTTTCCCTCCCACTTCAAGGCCTCCACCAGCTGCCCCCCACCCACAACAGTGAAACCCAAGCCCTTTCAAGCGCCACATGGGAGCAGCCCTTGCCAACCGCTCCTAGGTCCTCCCTCCTCCCTAGCCACCCCTCTTCATATCCACGAGGGCACACCCCCAGCAGCCTCCTGCTGCTCCTGTTCCCACCCCAGGCCCTCGGAGCTTGCTAATCCAGCCGCCCTGACTGCTCTGCACGATAATTTTCACACACCTGGCTCTAGCCTGTTTTTCAGATCTCAGTTTAAAAGCTGCGTCCTCACCACACACCACTTTGCTACTACTACTACTTCTTGTTCACAATACCTGCCACTACTTGAAATTGTTGTCTGTTTATTTCCTTTTTGTCTGTAACTCCCTATTAGAACATAACCCCTTAAGAGCAAGGACTCTGTCCGCATCTGCAACTAGAAATGGTAATCAACAAGCATTTGATCAACGTCTGCCGACTGAGTCTAAGTCCCAGGCCCCCGCCAAACGCAGTACCTGGTAATCATCTTCTTCATCTTCACTCTCATCTGAGTCTAGGGATTTCTTCTCCTTTTTGGGGTCACCTGCGGCCCCATCTCCACCTTCTTCTTGCTCCTCTTCTTCCTGTTTCAGAAATGGACAACCTGCAAAATCAAAAATGCACAAACCCCCTAGACTGTGACCCCTGCTCCCACCACCTCCAGACTGTGGACCCAGAAAAATTGAGCCCCCCAGAAGGCAGGGACCGAGTAGGACAAGGTCCTACTCTGCAACCCTGGCCCCTAGAAGGGGACCTGGGTCAGAGGCAGCCTATCTACTCGGCCCCACAGCCTGAAAGCCCTTCTCGGTGAGAAGTTCATCTCCCAGGGTCAGGAAGACTCGGCTGTGGGGCTGGAAACCACTGCTCAGCTCCCCTCCTCCTTCCCCAGCTGCCACGTGCAGCTGCCAAATGGTACTTGCTTTCCTGGGCAAGTCCTTCCCCGCTTTCCACTCCCACAATCAGTGGCAGGCCAGCCACTCTGACCTGCCCATGCAGAGGCCTCGCTGTGCTGGCTTCCTAACACAACACCCAACATGCTGCTTCCTTCCACCTTTATTGCTTTCCCGCCAAAAATATGCCTAACAAAAACAGCAGGTCCTCCTGCGTTAGCACTAGCCCACACATTCTCCAAGGTCCTGCTTAGCTGCCAGCTCCTCCCTCAAGCCCTCCTCCCCTCTCCCCCAGCCACATGCGACCCCTCCCTTCTAGGGGCTCCCAGGCACTTCACAGCTGCGTCACTCATCATGCCTGACTGTGCTCTTTGTGGCCCTTATCCAGGCAGAGATCTAATGGTGTAGTTAGGGATGTGGACATCAACGATGATGAAAACATTCTATTTCCTGACAATAGACTGGGAAAAACACTGCAGGAACAGAGGAGAGTGAACTCCTAAGCTTGGACTAGAGGGGGAAGGGTGAAGACCGTCCGTGAGAGTCACAGAGGAGATGACGTTCAGCAAGGTCTGCAGAAACGAACAGTACTTTGCCTGCCGGGGGTGTAGGAAGATAGGGCATCATATCACACTGGGTCTGGCAAGAGGTCTGGCATGGCTAGAGCAAACAAACGGGGACTGCTGGGAGCCTGAGCTGTGGATGGGCTGAGGCTGGCGGAAGGACAGCTCCCAGAAGGCCGGAACACAGGACTGAGAACAGAGACCCACTAAGGCAATCACTGCTATAAAAACAAAGTTCTAATGGATTCACTCCAGAAGATGGCCCTCCTTTTCAATGGCGGTTGTTCTGGGACACCCGCCTGCTGTCCATGCCCCACCTCCACCCTGAATCTCAGGTGCTGACTTCTCCCTGGGAATAGGTGGTCTTTGCCTGGCCTCTTGGGACGCCATAGAGGCATGGAACCACCGTGGGCCACTCCAGTGGCCTGAACAGGCACGTACTCACCCTGGCCTTCTGCTTCTCAGCCTGGAGCTGTGCGTCGATCTCCTCGGGGCTTGTGTACTGCCTTGCCCGGCCTTTGTGGCCTCCCTTTCTCCCTGTACAATGATTGGCAGTTTAGGAAGGTGGGAGGGAATTGGCTTCCTGGAAGGCTGTGGGCCCCAGGGGGCTGTGTCCTACTTGAGGTGCTCTCATCAGAGGCTGCGGAGACTTCCCCCAGCCCCCCACCCCTCACGAAGCATCACCCAAACCTACACTCTCCTCCTTTCACACCTTCAAAAGAGGCAACATGTGACCACCTGAGGCAGCTCCACACTGTGTGCTGCAGGTAGCTTCCTACAAATAAGACCTGAGGGGAGGCTATGGGGGAGGGCACACTGCACATAATAACTGGCCAACTCTCCTGGACCCTTAGAATCCGAACACCGAAATGCAGTCAGAACATGTAACACTCACATCCCTGCTATGACTACAGGGGTTTTTACTTGCAAATGTTCTGTCAAAGCCAGGCACTCATCTGATCCTCAGAATAAACCTATGAGGAGTGACAGCTGGTCCCATTCTGGAGCTGTGCGTCGATCTCCTCGGGGTACAGACAAGACACTTAAGATTCAAATCTCAGCTCTACCACTTGATCGCTTTGGGCAGGTACTTAACCTCTTGAGTCTCCGTTTCTCCATCTGGGTCCTTATCTCCTAGACTTGTCAGGAGAACGAAACTGTTAACTTAGTAAATCTGCTGGAACAGTGCCCAGCACTGGATAAGCACTACAGAAAGGTATGCTACCTTTGTTACTTTTCTAACAGAAGTATTTTGGCAGGAGGAAAAAAAAAAACAAAGCCACTGACCACATCAGTGATTCACTATAAACATCACAGAATAAAATACTCCAGGTTCACCTAAGTGGTATGGTAGAAAGAAAAAACCCAAAACCTACGAGAAACTTTCTTTTGCTTAGAGCAGGACGCACAGCTGGGAAAGTTAAAGTTGAAAATGAAGCCGACTACCTTCCAACAGTTACAAATGTAACTGTAAATTAAAGCTCATCTGAAATTATCAGTTTTACAGTCGACCCCCTTGCACCGGGACAAGAGACTGACTAAAGCCACCAGCCAGTTTTACAGCAGGATGGCACCTGCTCTGGTGGTCCTGAGGGATGCTGGCGTGGATGTGGCCTCATCCATCCCCTCTTCTAGAAGCTTCGGCCCAGCTGATTTCCAGTGTCTCACCGAGTGCAGAGAATTTGTAATTAGCCAGCCAGAGCTTCTCTGGACTCCTGAGACAGTAGCACAACTACCCAGCTCCTACTTCCTAGACAGCAGCTGCAGAGCCATAATTGGGCAGCTACAGACCACAACCACCCATTTTTAATGACTACCTGGGTTCCCAGGGGTGTCTCAGTCTATGCCCATGAAAGTCCTATTGTGAGAGAGCAAGCTTGCTGTTAAAAAAACCCAACACCCTTTCTTGCCCTCTTAATATTCCAGGCAGTACTCACAACTCAAAACTGGCTACTGTAGGCTCTCATACCACACACCTGGTTAGGGGAAACTGCCCTTAGTCTGGCCTACCATAACTCTTATTAAAAGCTCTTCCCGCCTGTAAAAAAATGTTTCACGTTTACACAATGCCAACAAGAGTGCATTCTTTTCCCTCAGGGAATTTTATACTTGAAAATTTAAAAAGGCCTTTCCTTTGCTTTTCAAGCAAATCAACACAAGCAAGAAATGTACATCTTATCTGCCAAGAAGCTTTTCACAAGCCAAAGATCAAGCCACTTAACCAAGATATTCAGGATTTTCTAATTGTAATCTCCAACCTTGGCTCAAAGTGTCTATGAAACAGGATCCTTAGAACCAGAATTCTGGACCCCGAAGGGTTCATTTAGCACCCTCCTTTTGCAGAACACAGGAATGAGAAAAATGGAAGAGATGTGGCTCTTCCTACCACAGATGAAATCGGTAGGGAGGTGAGTTTAAATGGATTCAGCTCTGTAAACCCCAATATCTCTGCAAGTAAAAAATCAGGAAGTCATTTAGGTTTGAAAATACTCCAAGTAGATTTCCTGTGGGCAGAAGCATCTTAACCAACATGACACATGAGCTACCACTATTAACCGAACATCTGTTCTGTGCCAGGAGTTAGCCAGGCACTTTTTTTATGACCTCTGTATCTCCAGCTCCAAGAGAAAGGTTATGGGCCAGGTGCTTCAGATGAGAAAAACAGGCTGGAACTAAGTGATTTCTTCCAGGCCATCAGGTTAGACAGTGACACAGCCAGACTTCAAATCAAAAACTTCTGACTCTTAGGGAGAAGAAGAGAATGAAGGACTGGTCGGTCTACCCTGGATCCTCTATTTTCCTGGCCAAGGAACTGACAAAACCCTCCAAATAATGCTTAATGGGCACTTAACGACCGCCCCGCCCTGTAATGCGCACTCCACGTGGATTACCTTGTTCAAGCCTCCCACCAGTACTATGAGGTAGGTACAATCGTAAACTCGGTTTGCAAAATGAGAAAACCCGGACAGAGAGAGATGAAGCGACTGGCTCAAAAGCACACATGGAGCCACTACCGAATAGGGGCAGTCCAAACTAGCTCTGCCAAGCTCGAGAGCATCAAGTTAGTTCTCGTTAGTCAGGCCCGGCTCGCCCAGAGCTCGAGAGGGCCCACGTTTTACGCGCAAGGCAGACGGGCCCGGCACAGGCGCGGGACGCGGTGACTCAGTCCCCCGCGAGCCTTGAAGCGGGAGGAAACGCCAGATCCCCCAAGCCAAGAGAAGCGCGCCCCAGACCCGGCCTTCCGTGTCGACGAGGACACGAGGCCTCCGAGGCTCCCCAGACCCACGAAGGAGCGGCTCGTGGCCACTCCGGTCCTCAGTTTCTCCAACCGGACAACTGAGCGTCGAGGCCCAAACCTGGCCCTCAGCCGGCGCGGACGTTCTCCCTCTACGCCACTCTCCGAGACGCCCGCGGGCTGAATGAGCAGCGGGAGCGGGACTCGGGCAGTCCCTCGAGGCCCGCGGGCCACGCGCGCTCGCCCCTCACCTCCTTTAGGCATCGCGGCTCCAGCAGCTGCGGCGGCGGCGGCGCCTCGAACTGACACCGGAACCGGAAACACCTCGGCCTCGACTTCTTCCGCCCGGCCCAGTCTTCTCGGCGCTTGGCCGCCGCCGCCGCCGCCGCCGCGAGGTCTGGGGACCTCAGGGATGCCGGGGCACGGAGACTGTCCCGCGCGTCGCCTGAGTCCAGGCTCGCCTGCCCGCTTCCCAGGCAACAGAGCCTCCGGTCCCTCCCGGTCCCGGGAGACGCGTGAGCCTGCCAGTCCCCCCGCGGGATACAAAGGCAAAAGGGAACAGCGGCTGTAAAATTCTATACAGGCAAAACCGCGGACACCTAAGATGACGCAATCTCCGCGCGAGGTCGGGAGGGGCTCCTCGAGGACCTCACCCTGGAGACATCACCTGGGAAGCGGAAGCCGTCTGTAGAGAGGTGGAGGGTGATAGTGACGGTGTTTCGGGTGAGCATTTTTCTCTGTTCTCCAGTACCTTGGTAACGGTTAGGGCCAGGAATTGGAGGTCTGCACTGGCCCAGCAGCGATCAGAGCGGCTGGCCGGCGGTGGGTTCGGGCCTCTGGAGCGGAAGGTCAGAGTGAGTTCCCGAGAGGGGGTGGCGCCTCGTTCGTTCTGCCCAGAGAATGGGAGATTTGGGGTTCTCTTCTGGGTTCCCGCTTCTCCTGCTCTTTTCTCTGCTGAGAACGCCTTCTGTCTAAATACTGCTTGTTCTTGTAAGCCCGGTTCAGATGCCGTCGTCCCTAGGAGACTTCTCCTACAATCCCCACTGTCAACGTTTTCCCTCCTTCGCTCCGAAAACCTTTCTGCTCGTTTATTCTCCCGAGCGCTACCACCTCTTACACCACCCGACACCTCTTAATCCGGTTGCTTCCTTCCTGTTACCTCCCCTGGGTAACACATGGACCAGGGCTCACGGGTCCTGGGTCGTAGCAAAGTGCTCATCCCGTATCTTTGTCTTCCCTGCCAGTGCGCGCTGGGGCAGGGTCCAGATTCTGGGCATCTCTAGCTTCAGCATAGGGGAGACCTGTGCAAAGACCACTGATTAGCGAGTCTGGAGCCTCCCCATCAGAATCATACTCTGCCAGTTCTCAGCTTTTGCGACCCTGGCTTTACCTCTAGAAGTTTCATCCCTCACCTGTAAGGTTGCTAATGGAGAATTCATGAAAGGAACCAGGGGATGTTTGTATGCCTGCGGGGAGGACTTTGTAAACTGTCCAGCACCCCACGGAAGGGAGGGACTGTTTGTTTGGGAGAGAGAAGTCTGCTGTGCTTCAAAATAGGAGATAATTAACCTGTATCCTCTTGGCCAGCTAGGGAATGCTATGTGGTTTGAAAAATGTTTGTATATTTGTGCTGGCCTATTGAAAGGGCTTTATCTGCCTTGCCTTTATGAAGGGTTTTGTTTGTTTGTCTGTTTGGGGGGGGGGTGTTTCAAAGACTCTGCAATCCAGCTAATTCACTCCTCTCATTTTATAGACAAGACCTGAAAGGGAAGGGATCTCCCCAGAGTCACAGAGTAATTGGTAGAGTTGGTCAAGAACCTAAGCCTGTAACTGAAGAGACCAGAGGTCTTTCTGTTAGACTTCTTGGGAAGAGACGGTAAGGTACTTTCGCTTTATACCATCTTTTTCTTTTTTAAACCCCCGGTCTCTCGGCTCTCCCAGCCATAGGACTTCTCACACTGTATTATAACTACTTTCTTACTTTCTGTTTCCTTGCTAGAATGTCATCTTTCCAATGACAGAAATTGTGCCTTGTTGTTTGTTCTTTATTCCCAAGGCTAGGCTAGGCTCATAGATTATATTAAAGGTAATGGGAAAAATCTAAACACATTTAATGCAGGCATGTTCCATGTAATTATAATGAAATCTTCACAATGGACCTCTATGTAACTTCTAGTATTCCCATTTTACAGATGAGAAAACAGATTTAGGGAAGGGAATGCGCACCAAAAGGGTAGCTGGTGAAGGCCTTTGGGGATTTCAAGTTCAGAAACAAATCCATTTAATTTTCCTCCTCCAGTTCTTTGCAAATTATCTTGTAGAAAAAATGCCCAAAGTGAAAAGGAGTCGGAAAGCTCCCCCAGATGGTTGGGAGTTGATCGAACCAACGTTGGATGAATTAGATCAAAAGATGAGAGAAGGTAAGTGCGGAGTTTCTAACTGGGTGAACGGCGTCTAAGAGTCACAGGCTTTGATGTGTCCAAGGGCAGGCAGAAATGCGAGTATCATATTGGAACAGCCCTACTGTGGCCCCTAGACACTGATCTGTTTTGTTTGCTTATTAACTCAGGAATATTAGGAATTCTAGAAAATAAGATGGCATTAATGAAAAGGTCCTCAAAGACGTTTTAGGGCCAACTTTGATACAGAAATCTTCGAGAATAAAGATTGAGTAGTCTACCTCTAATTATTTACTGTTTTGGTTAGGTACATATTTAGAGTCTTACAGAATATGTTTACTTGGAAAATCCTGTCCTTTTTTATGTTCACATTTTCTGTAAGAGTTTTATCCAGATTTTTCTTGTGTCTCTCTGACACAGGTTTCATCACTTTGTTTTTGCATTATCTACTGGTTTTCCAGAATGTGTAACCTTCAGCTCCCTCAAAATGCTGTATGATCCTGAACTTAATGAATCAGTATAGTATGTTTTTAGAAATCTTATCTGAAGCCATGAGCATCTGTTGGCCTTTATGATCACAGTGTGACCACTTACTCAATTGCTTTTCAAAAAAAAAAAAATTGTTGTTTTTTTTTTAAGATTTTTATTTATTTGTCAGAGAGATAGAGCACAAGCAGGTGGAGTGGCAGACAGAGGGAGAAGCAGGCTCCCTATCGAACAAGGAGCCCAGCACAGGACTAGATCCCAGGACCTTGGGATTGTGACCTGAGCTGAAGGCAGACGCCCAGCCAACAGAGCCACCCAGGCACCCCTAATAATTTTTTTAAGAGACAGTGAGTGCGGGGCGTAGGGGCTCAGAGGGAGAGAGAATCTTAAGCAAGTTCCACATCCAGCGCAGAGTCCGATCGATGGCTCGATCTTCCAACCCTGAGATCATGACCTGAGCTGAAACCAAGAGTCAGACACTCAACTGACTGAGCCACCCAGGCACCCCTAAATGGTTGCTTTTGTAAGAATTTTGAACTAATTAAAGATCAAGCATAAACACTTGCATAATGAACATCTAGCTAGATTTTTTTTTTTAAGATTTTATTTATTAATTTGACAGAAAGATCACAAGTAGGCAGAGAGGCAGGCAGAGAGAGAGGGAAGCAGGCTCCCTGCTGAGCAGAGCCCAATGTGGGCCTTGATCCCAGGACTCTGGGATCATGACTCAAGCCTAAGGCGGAGGCTTAACCCTCTGAGCCACCCAGGCGGCCAACATTTAGCTAGATTAATTTTTAAAAAGAACAATTTAAAAGAATTGTTGCTGAGGTTTTGAAGTTAATGGGCCATTTCTTTTGAAGTTTTTGGCATTAGCCAAGTGGCAAAAATCTAAATCTAGTCTATGCCAGGACACGTGTACCTCTAAGGTTTTCCACTTTGCGTTCCACTTTGTGTGCAGACCTGTATAAAACAACATCCAAAATGTTCACTTGGTCTTGTGAAAATGGGTCCAAAATGGGAGTGCTGCTCTGATTTAAAGATTGAGAAATGACAAAAGCACGGGGAGGGAGGCTCTGTTTCCAGTTGCCCTATAAGCATGTTTCCCCCTACCTTTTGAATCGAGATCTAGCTGACATAAAACACTGTATGTTTTAGCTGTATGCCACTTGATATGTCTGTATTATGAAAAGATTAACAATAATTTAAGATTCATTATCTTACAGTTGTAATTTAAGATTCATTATCTTACAGTTGTTTTTTTTTTCTTGTGAGAGCTTTTAAGGCTTACTTTCTTAGCAGCTTACAAATATACCATACAGTACTGTAAATTGTTGTCACCATTTCCCAGAACTTATAACTGGAAGCTTGCTCACGTGACCCCCTTCCCCCATTTCGCCCAGCACCCCCTTTGTTTCTTACGGTCTCTGATCAGATGCCCCATTGTGCCTTCTTTGAGCACCTGTATAAAATGTCAGCCCCCACGTCCCCTTCTGCATGGTCTTTTTTGTGGCCTTTACCACTTACTCCTGGGGGCCAGTCTGCCTCCCTGTCCTGGAACACCGCCCCAGAGCTGCTCTGCCTGCCCCACTGCTGTGCCTTCAGCCCACATAGGCTGCACTTGCTCAGTCCGCAACACCTGCCTTTTGCCTGGATCACAGAATCTGTGGAGCTGAACTCCACACCCCAAGTAATAGTGTGGCTCCAAAGTTGGAGGAATGGAGGTACAGTCTTCTTGACTACTCCTTCCCTTTCTCCCCTGCTGTAAAAACTGAGTGGAGGTAGTGGAGATAGCAGGCAGAGATCAACTTGTAGCTGCTAACGGAAAGACTTGCACTTCAAACAGTCCTGTTCAAATCACGTGGCTTACTTTATCTTTTTTCAAGTCACAGCTCTATTGAGATGGAAGTCCTTTTCTGTAAAATGTGCCCTTACGGTGTTGGGGGGTGTTCAGTGTTTTTGGAGTCGGGCAACCCTTACCTCCTGAAGAAACCCTGCACCCTTTGGTAGTCAGCCCCTTCCCACATCCCCCCAGCTCCCCCAGACTGAGACAACTACTCATCCACGTTCTGTCCCCATAGACCGTCGTCTAGTAGGTGGGCTTTGGGGACTAGTTTCTTTCACTAGGCATCACATTCTCAAGGTTCATCCGTGTTGTAGTGGGACATTTCTTTTTCTGGCTGGATGACACTCCGTTTTGGTGGTGGGGGTTGTTTATCCATTCTATCAGCTGATGGACACCGGGACTGTTTCTGCTTTCAGGCTGTTGTGAATACTGCTGTTTGCACGTTCATAGGAGAGTTTTTGTGGGCACGTGTGTTTTCAGTTCTCTGGGCTGTATACCCAGGAGGAGATCCGCTAGGGCATATGGCAACATTAACTTCCTGAGCTAGAGCCAGACTGTACCCCAGAGAGGCTGTACCATGTTACATTTCCACCAGCAGCCTATAGTCCAATTTCCGTGCATCCTCAACCCTTGTGACTGTCTTTTTGATGATAGCCAAGCTAGAGGATATGAAGTAGGATTGATATTTTATCCCTAATTACAAGAAAACAAAAACAAAAACAACCTGTATCCTGTGCAGTGACCACTGCCTGCCACAAGAAAACACACACCTTTTTCTCCGCAGCTGAAACAGAACCTCACGAGGGAAAGAGGAAAGTGGAATCTCTGTGGCCTATCTTCAGGATCCATCACCAAAAAACGCGGTATATTTTTGACCTCTTTTACAAGAGGAAAGCCATAAGCAGAGGTAATGAACTCAATTCTCTCGGCTCACCAGCTTGAGTAGCTTTCACATTTACTTAATGGTTTCCGTTCTTGCAACCTCAGCAATTGTCAGTTTTCTTATTGGTAAAAAATGTGGGGAGGGGTCAGCGTTGGCTAAACAGTCTTTTTAGTGAAGAATAGTGATGGGCTTGGGCAGCTTTGTGATCCCAGGGTCTGACGCCCTTTCCCTTCTTATTGACAGAACTCTACGAATATTGCATTAAAGAAGGCTATGCAGATAAAAATCTGATAGCAAAATGGAAGAAGCAGGGCTATGAGAACTTATGCTGCCTGCGCTGCATTCAGACCCGGGACACCAATTTTGGAACAAACTGCATTTGCCGGGTCCCCAAAAGCAAGCTGGAAGTGGTAACGTCTCTACCCCGTAATGGCTGATGCTCGCATTTGAGGTCACTTTTTCAGTCCCGAAGTCTGCCCTAGTTGGTGGCAGGGGACTGAACACGATTTTGCTGGCTGTCCTGCTGGCCATGCCCCGGGGCGTGAGACCCTCTCCTGTGTGGTCCGTGCCAGGCAGTGTGGCAGCTGCCACGTGTTAGGTCTGGGGGCCAACTCCATTACACCCTTGGGCAAGTTACTGGATTCCGTCCTCACACAGGAATTGGGGGTGAGGACACCTGCCCCCAAAGTGGTGGGGAGGGCCGAGTCGGGGGAGCTCAGGCCGGTCAGCAGGCACTCCTGCCCTTCCCCTCGCATGTTCTCCCCAGGCACGCTTTTCTCCAGGCCTTCTCCTCAGAGGTATTACATCATACTTCTTCTGTCAGAACTTTGTTCTAAAACTTGACTGGGCAGCTCAGGAACGGTGCTGCGTATGCAGCCGCTGAGCTGACAGCGTCCGCCTGTCTGAAGTGGAAGTGCGGGGGAAGGGAGGCGGTTCCTAGGACATTGGCTGTGGTGGCCTTTGAGGGCAGCCCCTTGGCCCATGGTGGGCCAAGCCGGGCGGTCAGGCCGGGCTGCCCACCTCCCCGGTGGCCACCTTTCACACAGGTGCCTTATCACCAGTCCCTTGCAGACCAGTTCTAGTTTGTAGAGCTCTGGGCCAAGGGCTTTACCTCAGCAGGCAGCTCTGTCTCCCAGAATCGTCTGTGAAGTCAGGGAGGAGTGGACATCAAATGAGGGCCCAAGGACGTCAGATTATCCCCTGAAGAATCTGGGTGCTGGTTTTCAGGTGGAGGCAGGGAGAGGTGGTAGAGTGGTGGAAGCCACCACGCCCCCCTCACCCCGGGATTCTACAGTGGCATTTGATCAGGGGTGTAGCCCCAGCCCTGCGGCCAGAGCAGAGCCCGCTTTTGTCACCATCCGATCTTGTGCATTTAGTTACGGGTCTTACTCCTCCAAAAAAACAGAACAAAGGAAAATACACAGAAACCACTGCTCTAGGCCCTTCTGTTGGGCAGGCCCTCAGCCGGACATCCGGGCACACCCGGCCCAGTGGGCAAGACTCTTCTGCCATTCAGATTCCAGTGCACATCCTCTGCCCCTGTGCCTCTACTAGAACATTCCCCAGCCCAGAGGCCCTGAGCCCCGTGAGCAGTAGCGGACCCACTTCCCGCTCACTGCAGGGTAGCTCATGCTCACTTCACGGAATAAGAGTCAGTCACAGACTTTTCTCCCTTCTGGGGGCCTGTACGTACAGTGACTGCATAAATTAAGTGCACAGAGGTGTAGCTTCAGTGTTGGCATCTGTCACAGAAGGCTTTGTGAGGCGTGTCCTGCAGACAGTGAAGTCTGGTGGCCACCTTGTTGGGGGTGGAGGTGGGGGGTGGCCCGTGGCGGGAGTGTAGCGTCTCCGCTGTCCTGTTTCAGGGCCGGATCATCGAGTGCACGCACTGCGGCTGCCGGGGCTGCTCCGGCTGAGGCCCTCAGGCCCTGACCCCTCTTCGCCCTGGACTTCGGACGTCGCGGGTTTCTGCCTGGCGCGCCACCCCCTTTCCCGGGAGCAGCTCATCTCGCAGAGCAGTGCTCCTGGTCTGAGTTGGAGCTCGGCCTCTACGTGCAAAGGCTTTGGTGTTTCTCAGCTGTGATTTGTAGAAATAAAATTTTTAAACCTTCTGGGTCCAGCATTTATTCTTTCCCAGAGCCAGCAGTCTGTGGGCCCCAGTGCACGAGCGCCAGGCCCTAGAAACTGGTCCCCTCGGGCCTCCATCCTGACTCTACCTTGTAGATGCTGTGTGACTGTGAGCAAGTTCACTTTCCTCATCACTGTGGTGACGGCCACCTCCCAGACGAGGATGACGGGAGACGGTCTGTTACGGATGCCAGGCCGCTCTCGGACCTGCCATGGACTCGTCAGGCACCCTGGGCCCAGCGTGTGTCCTCATACCAATGCCTGCAAAACGCTGCCGCGCTCACTCCGCACTAGACCCTTCCTCAGGCTTGAGGCCACACGAGGACATGCACAGGCCTGATGCGGAGAGGCTCCTGGGGCTCCCGCGGGGCTCTGTAAACAACACGCCCTTCGTCCCAGCTCGGATGGAGGCCCAGCGCCTCCCATCACCTGCCTCCGAGGCCTCCGTCCACATCGGCTTCTGTGATGCAGTCTTGGTCCCCCTGGTGCTTGGTCCGGAACTTCTGCCACGGGTGGGGGGTTTCCTCTGCTGGCATCACTTTCAGCCACTGCTTATAATAAGCTCGGAAGCCATCAATCTTCTCCAAGTAGGTGTTTTTCCCTTTGTACTATAAATGGAAAAGCATGGGGTTCAGAGGAGCCTGTAGTCACTGCATATGACCTACGGCTCATCCCAACCCATGGCAGCTGGCTCAGGCCTCAGGGAAGCTGTTCTCATTTCTAGGTGGTTAAGGGGGAGGGCAGGAAAACTACGGATACTCAAGTCACCTACTGTCGAGAAACAGCTGCTGTGGGGCAGACCACATTCCCATCCACTAACCGTCCCTCGACGTCGGTGCTGCTGCGCTACACCCTGACCCCCCAAGCTAGAATCACTGGGTGCTATCACTGCCTCCACAGCCTGAGCGCCTCCCCCGTGTCCTCTCGGCTCTGCTGCAGTGCTCTCGAGAGGGGGGAAGAAATGGAGGGAACGAGAGGCTCAGCAGATGCTAAAAGAAAGCTGGTAAAGATGGGCGCCTGGGTGGCTCAGTGGGTTGAAGCCTCTGCCTTCGGCTGGGTTCATGATCCCAGGGGCCTGGGATCGAGCCCCACATTGGGCTCTCTGCTCAGTGGGGAGCCTGCTTCCTCCTCTCTCTCTCTGCCTGCCTCTCTACCTACTTGTGATCTCTGTCAAATAAATAAAAACAATCTTTTAAAAAAAAAAAAAAAAAGCAAGCTGGTAAAGAAATGCGTAGAAAAAAAAAAGCAGCCAAAAATACATTGAAGATAAAAACTTAGCACACATGGACAAACAGATGGATTCAAAAGATTTAAGAATTCCAGAAGTTGTATGTACCTAATCCAGCCTGAAAGTACATAAAAACTCAACAGGGACAGACAGAAATAAGTCCCTGTCCTAAGGGAACAGGAGTGTGATCTAAATCCAGTAAGTTTTATAAAAAAAAATAAATTAAAAAAATTAAAAAAAAAAAAAGGGACGCCTGGGTGGCTCAGTTGGTTAAGCAGCTGCCTTCGGCTCGGGTCATGATCCCAGCGTCCTGGGATCGAGTCCCACATCGGGCTCCTTGCTCAGCAGGGAGCGTGCTTCTCCCTCTGCCTCTGCCTGCCATTCTGTCTGCCTGTGCTCTCTCCCTCTCTCTCTCTGATAAATAAATAAAATTAAAAAAATAATAAAATAAATCCAGTAAGCTTTAGGCCTGCGGTAGGCTGGTGTCATGAGAATCCAGAACACATGAAGACCCCTGAAGAACCAGTAAGGCAAGACTAACCGCTAGCTGCTCAGATGCCCAGTTATGCCCTCTGCCTGGCGTACGCTCTGCTGTTGTCTCCCAGGTTCTGACTGAGCCCTCAAAATGGCCCTCATGCGTTGCACCTGCACAGTTGTCCCTGACGCCATACCTGGTGTGTCCCTGAGCCTCTCCCTCCCCCGCACTGGGATGGTGTTCCTCCAGGCACAGCTGCCCTGGAGGCACTCAGCATGGGGGACTCCCATGGGCCCTGCATCCGAACCCCCCCCAGCCTGCGATCCTCAGCACAACAGGGAGAGAAGTGGCCGTTAAAAAGCAGACTCTATCACGGCCTGGCTGCCATCCCCATTCACTGGACGAACAATGGTCTATATGGGGCACCAGGCAATGGGCAGGTACCGGGGAGCCAGGTGAGCAAGGCGGTCAGTCTCCAGCTCCAGGGGCTTATGGGTTTTGTGAAGGTGACAGTCACCTGTGCAGGTGTAATTACTGGCTGTGAGACACAGCGAAAAGGAACAGCGCTGGATGTGAGGGGCAGGAGGGAGCAGCAGGGCATCCCTGAGAACGAGCCATCCAAGCTGAGACCAACAGGGTGAGGTGCCAGTTTCAGGAAGCGGGCAGCCTACTCAAGGCAGAGGGAATACAAAAACCCCGAGGCAGAAGAGGCTGTGTCGTACAGAAATGACGGAAGGCCAGTGGGACTGACAGTGAATCCAGAAACAGTGACCAGAGATGGAGTGGGTCACAGGGACTCATGGGCTGTGGTTTAAGGAATTTGGGATTTCTCCTAAGGGAAGCCATTGACAGCTTAAAGCAAGGGAGTTCCAGCTCCGGGAGGCCAGCTCCGGGGGGGTGGGCAGGGGGAAACAGGGCAGTTAAAGAGAGGACAGGCGAGTGAGAGGTTGGCACACACACCCGATCAAAGGAGGGCGGGTACTGGGCGGCAAACTCCAGCTGGCGGATGACCACCTCATTCACAGGGACCCTGTTCTGCCTCATGTCCTTCAAGATGTCAATGAGATAGGTGTAGTCCAGTTTCTTGAGGGCCGCGTTGATGAGGGTGCTGTAGATGTGCGTGTTGGGGGTCATCTGGGATTTCTGCAACAGCACAGACATACGATCAGCGGGGTGACGGCAGCCACTGAGACAAAGCAGCCCTCTGGGTGCATCAGGCCATTCAGGCCTGCTCTGCAGACCAGCCACCAGGCCAAGAGGACACCCCACTCCAAAAGAAAAGCACACGTGACCTGCATTGTAGGTCCATGCCCCCCAGCCCCAGGGACCCAATCTTCTCCGGCCTGAAGAACTTGCTCAGAGATCAGCAGACCGAGGCAGTAAAGCACATGCAGAAGACCACCTCCTCGGCTCTTGCCTGCGGGCTGACTGCAATCCCTGCTCCCAGAATGCTGTAACACCCCTGCTCTAGTCATGCCTCCCACCCCTCCAGAGTCGGGGCCAAAACCTGTTCCTCCCCACCACCTCACCCCCCTGCAACCTCCTTCAAGACTCTAACACCCCGTTTTCAATGCCGGATCCTGAAGCAACACACCAGAGTCTACTTTCTCTCCAGTTGGGCCAGTGACCTTTCTACACTTGAAGCTAGAATGACCCCACACTCCCCGCCCCCATGCACACTGTTTGGGCTGTCGAGGTGCAGAGATCTGGGGGTTCAGCAGGGCCCAGTTTTCTCCTTGAGCGCCCCTAGTTAGCACCATGGGTCTCCCCCAGGCCTGGACCCACTCACCTTCATGTCTGCAAGCAGCTGCAGACCATCCCTTGGCCTGTGGCACCCGATGGCCAGGTTGCAGAAGGTCTGCACGTTGGGGACAATGCCCCTCTTTGCCAGGAGTGGCAGCAGTGCCTGTGGGGACAGAGACGGCATCCCTGGAAGCTGTGACCCACCAAGCCTGGCAGGAGTCTTCTCAGTTGAAGGCCGTGGCTGGCTGGAGACCTCGGGGGCACAGTTCTGCTCGGAAGCCTCACCACTCCCTCCGGGACCACACTGGATGAAGGTCTCAGCCTGGCTTGCAAGCACCCAGCTCCCCAGAATTTAGCCGCTCTGCGAGGACCCCCTGCCTTCCCAACCATCTCCACCACGCCAGCCCCCTGCCCCGAGGCCCTTCATATTCCCGCGTCTCTCTGCTTCCCTGCTGGCCGTCCATCCAGCACTCGGCCCTTCAACATCAACTGAGCACCCGTGGTCTCCCAGGTCCCTGGCCCCACAGTCCAGGAAGGAAGGCAACGCCAACAACAGAGTGGGACGTAGAGCTGAGCCTGTGGGGGCTTTGGGGTGAGGAAGAAGATGCCCTTGTGGCCTGGCTGGCTCAGGGAGGGGCTCTGTTGTGTTTGGCTAGTCTAGAGGAAGGCGTGCTGTCCACTGAGGCCCTGAAGGCAGAGGCGGTGTCTCTGTCACCTCTGATGCCCACAGGAGCCCAGCTCAGTGCTCTGACCAAAGAGCCATTACACAGACACATGGACAAAATCGCATGAGGGCGGTGGTGCCCCATCTGTGGAATGGGGGTAGCCTCGTACTGGCAGAGCCTTGTGGAGTGAGGAACGGGTGGGAAGCTCTTTGAACGGCATCTAACACAGCGGGCTGTATCAATGTGTTTGTGTGTGTGTGTGTGTGTTGGGGAGTGTGGCCGAAAGGTGGGGACACTCCTGAACCACTAGGCTCTTAGGCCACAGGTCCCATGGCGCCTGCATGCCTTGTGCTCCTCAGGCGGTGTGAGGATGTCTGGGCTCTGCCTACACTCATCTGTGAGTTCCTCGGTGAGGACAGGCAGCGCAGCCGGCCGCTTCGCCCCTCCACTCCCAGCTCTGCCCAAGAACAGGCCCAGAAGGGAGGCTTTAGCCAGTCAGCTCACCTACCGCAGGGAGGGGTGACGCCCCCTGCAGGGCAGCCAGGTCCTGCAGTCAGAAGGTCTGAGGAGGGAAGGAGGGGCCCAGCCTTGCACCTGGTGCCTACTTCCCAGCCCCTCACCTTTGCCCCCTCCAGATCACCAGACTTGCTCTTCTTCCTCATCAGGGTGTTGAAGAACGTCACGTCGGCTTCCACCTGGTACGTGTCCAGGACGGTCAGCAGTGACGACTCTGAGGGACTCCCAGGCGCCACCACCTCAGCCAGCAGCGTGAGGGTTTTGATGTTGGGTCGGAGCCCATGCTCTTCCATCTTGCCCAAGAAGCCCTCCAGGCCCCCCATCAAGGCCAGCCTGTCAGCTGGGGTGGTCACAGTCCCAAAGGAGACCACGGCTGGGGAGACTGGTCCCAAGGTCAGGAGGTTAGCCTCCAGCCTGCAGGGAGAAGGTTCTGGGGCCAAGGAAGTGAGGGCCATCTTGTGGTCAGGCTCTGTGTTCGTTTCCACCTCAGGCTGGGCCTTGCTGGGGGCTCTGGCTTCGTGAGGCTCTGGCAGGCTCTCAAGCACCTGAGAAGATTCCAGAAACAGCTGCCTCTCCAAGGCCTCCACATGCAGCCTGACTGACACGCCATCGCCCACCCGGGCCCGGGCTCTCCTCCTTGCCCGAAACCCACGTGCCAGGGGCTGGAGCATGACCATCTCCTCCCTGGGCCTCAGAAGCAGTGCTGAGGCCACCTCCGGGTCCCCCAAGCCACAGTCTCGAGCTGCCCCCAGGAGTAGGTTGTAGCCATGCTGGCTCGGCTGGAGCCCCAGACTCAGCATCTGCCTCCACACCTGCGGGAGAGAGACAAGCTTGGCTCCGACACTCTCCTCAGAATAGCCTTCAGCAGAGCAGACACAGGGAGTCAACCACTGCTCGGTAAGTGCAAGGGGCACCGGAAGTCGCTGGACAGCATCAAACCCAACGCCAGGCTCTAGAGAACTAAGAATCCTAAGGATCTGAGGACTCCCTGGGAGACCTCACGGGGGCGCTACTCCTTTCCTCTCTAGCTCACCCCAAACTGTTCTCCCACTTTCATCTCTCTGCCCTCTCCCAGGGCCCCTGTACTGGCAACAGACTCTCCCTGGGTCTCTGCCCACCTTCTCTGCACTTCTCTGGGGAGGGATGATCACAGATTCTAGGTTCTGGAAGAGTCTAGGCTGACTCAGGAACCGGATTCAGCAGCACTTCCTGGGCTCCTACTATGGGCTCTGCTTCATGCAGCCTCTGGGAAGGATGAGAGCACAGGGCAGGCACAGCGGAAGGGAGCGCAACAAGGAAGAGCGCCTCCCAGACTGGATGCCCGAGGAGCCCTGTCTCCTACTGAGATGAACTCATTTTCACCCCATAGCACGGTGCCTAGCACTGTATACGCTCCACAGAGGACTGCTCTGATCCCATCTTGGTCCCTCTGATACCCAGACCACGCCATTTCTAAGATGCCAGGAGATGTGACACAGGGGTCACTGTTGCCCTGGATTTTTTGTCTGTGGGCTCAAAGGGCAGCCACATTCAGGGGGACAAGACCTCACATCCGACTTTCTCTCCTCATCAGGGCTAAGTGTGCAGACAAGGCAGGGGCTGGTCAGGCCCACGTGGGTACAGCCTGCAAAAGGTCTGCTGAGCATCAGACAGAGTCTTAAGGAGGGCAAGGATCTCAGCAGGCACCTTCACGGGAAAACACGGGCAGAACTGAGGCTTAGCGGGGATTCGGGCTCTAGAAGTCAGACGGACCTCGGTTCAAATCCCAGCTCTCCTTAATAACTGCGGACCTTAGGCCAGCTACTTAACCTCTGTGAGCCTCACTTCCCTTGTCTGTGAAACACGGCGGACGCGGCCTAGCTTGAGCAGCTGAGTAAGTGCACGACACAAACCAGCTATCAGCATTATAGACTGTTTCTAACTAGAACAGCTCTAGAACAGAGATCTAGATCTTGGCTGATTTTCACTAGAAAGCTACTGCTTCCAGAAGACAGGCAAGCATCCGTCCAGGGCTGTCCCAGATCACTGGGGCTCAGCCTCCACGTGAGTCACCCACTTAGGGGTCTTGCTGAAATGCCAATCCGGACACAGCAGGACCACGGTGGGGCTGAGACCCTGCTTTTCTGACAAGCCCCTAGGTGAGGCTGATGCTGCTGATCTGTGGGACCCACTTTAAGACGGAGGGCCTTCCTACCTGTGGTACCATTGCTAATACCGCCACCCCACAGGACTGGGGGCGGGGGCGGTTCTCTCTGGGGATCTGAGGTGGAATCAGAGCTGTGTGTCTCAACTCTGATGCCCGGGAGAACCTCCCAGGACTACATGCAGACGCCTGGGTCCCACATGCAGAGATGGTGAGGGGCAGCCCATTGGGAGGAGGGCCCAACAACCACTCTGGGTAAGACGGTAAGCTTTGCTCATCTGAGCTAGCTGCCCAGAAGGCCCCTTGGCGAAGGCAAGAGCGTGGGCTGTGCCCTTACTTGGGCACCATGCCGCCTCCGAGGGCCTCCTCCTCCTGCCATCAGGAGAACGGTGGGCAGCAGTGTGCTTTGCAAAGGCCAAAATATTGCCAACGTAAATCCACTCAGCATGGGGCAGCCACAGGTGCCCAAATGCACATGTGATCATCATTTGTGCCCGACACGGGTGCACAGGGGAAGGGGGGCAGCAGGAGAGGCAGGAAGGCAGAGCTGGGAGGGACCGACCTGCAGGGCATATCGGAAACCTGTCTTCTTGTCCTGGATGCAGCCCATGAGCAGGTAACTGAAGGTCTCCTCTGTGACCGCATGTCCTTTCTGGACGATCTCCTGGAGGAGGGAGTGGAGGCTACCATGAGAACCTGTGGCCGAGCCCAGGGCCTGATGGGTCTGAATCAGGGCAGACAGTCCTGGGGCAGGCCCCAAGACATGTACCTGGGGCAGGCGAGACCTGAATCTGGCTCTAGAGTGGCTGGGAACCAGCTCCTGAGCAGACCCGTCCAACTCCGCCTGCGTTCCCTGCCCCTCTCCTTCCAGGCTGCTCTTCCTGGCTGATGCATCATCTCTGGGTAGCCCCTCTGCGAAGACCATGCCAGCAGCCACTTTTAGGCCCTGTGCCCAAGACACTGGGACCGCAAAGAGCTGGCTTCGAGTCCCAGCTTTGCCCACCTGTGAGTGTGGGCAAGGCAGGAAGCTCCCTGGTCCCAGCCCCATCTGTCACAGGCATGACCTACCTCAGAGGGTGTCCGGAACAGCCCCGCAACAGACTGTGGTGTCTGTCCACGGCATGTGCTTGAGGTACTCGTTACCCCTGGCCTCCCTCGGACCTATCAGGGCTGGCCATGGCCTTCTTGAAACGTTCTTCTGCCTCTCAGCCCCTCAGGGGCTCCTCCTTGAGCCTCTCTTCCTCTGTCTCGTGAGCGTGGCTGTTCCCACACTATCCCGCCACTGCCACTCTCCCGTCCCCACCTCTGTCGCCAACCCTGCCACCTTTGTTTTTTAAGATTTTGTTTATTTATTTGACACAGAGAGAGACGGAATACAAACAGGGGGAGTGGGAGAGGGAAAAGCAGGCGTCCTGCTGAGTGGGGAGCCCTACACAGGGCTAAGTCCCAGGACCCCGGGATCATGACCCGAGCTGAAGGCAGATGCTTAACTGACGGAGCCCCCCAGGCACCCTTCTCAGTGAGGTTTTAGGTCATGCTCTCTCCTCCTGGACAATCACAGCTGTCTCTTAACTGGTCCCCCTCCCCCACCAGCCAGAGTGACCTGCATAAAATATCAGTGGCATCTCTGGACAGGTCAGAGGCCTATCAACCACACTGCCCTCTCTGGAAGCTTCAACTGCCTGCCTCTCACACGGCACCCTTTGGAGGGATCCGTCTCTCTCAAGGAACTCTCCAGGCTGGAGACCCCATGATCCTGCCTCTCCTGCCAGCTCAAGGCAGCCAACCCAGGGTCTGGTCAAAGGCTGCTATGTACCATGTGGTGCCTGGACAGCTCATCAGGTCATCTCTCCTGCCGGGAGGAGGCGGGGAACCTCACTAGGTGAAGTGAGGAAATGCGTCAGTCAGCAGTGGAAAAAGCGAGACAGAACTTAAGAGCAGACAGCAAGTCTGCCCATGGGCCTGAGGGAAGACAAAGCTGCCAAGGGCGTGCCGAGGTTCTCCTGAGGTTTGGTCGTGGGGACCTAGAGCCTTCCTGTAAGTGTTACCTCATGTTTGTCTCCCTCCCTACCCTGAGAGGGCAGAACCACCAGCCCGCTCATGCTCCTCCCTGCTTAAACCCCCTCACTGTCTCCTCTGAAATTAAGAATAAAAAACCCTCCTTACAGGTGGACGATAAAAGAAGCCACAGGGGGCACATGGGTGGCTCATCTGGTCCTGATCTCAGCTCAGGTCTTGATCTCAGAGTTAAGAGTTCAACCCCTGACCAAGCTCCAAGTTCCAACATGGAGCACAATTTAAAAAAAAGAAAAAGAAAAGAGGGGTGCCCGGGTGGCTCAGTCGGTTAAGCGGTTGCCTTCAGCTCAGAGGATGATCCCAGGGTCCTGGGATCGAGCCCCACCATTGGGCTCCTGGCTCAGTGGAGAGCCTGCTTCTCCCTCTCCCTCTCCCTCTGCCCAGCCAGGCCCCTGTTCAGCACTCCCATGTCCCCCCTCCCCTGCTTCCCTCAAACCTGGCACCTCCTGGAAACCAAGGAGTTTTGTTCCCACTGCTCTCGCTGAGCAGGAGGCCTTGGCGCGCTATGAAGCCCCGCCCCTCACTGCGGCACCAAGGAATCCCACATAACAAGTCACAGCACACACAACCCACTGCCATCCTAGGGGCAGGGCCTCTTTATCTGTCAGACTGAGGCCTCTGAGCATTGCTGAACCTGAGCCCGACTCCCTATCAGCCCCTGAAACCTCCCGTGAGGGACACAGAGAGCCACAGCCTCACATCCGCCGCTGTGTGAGACCGGCCCCCCACGGGGTACCCTCACCTTGAACACATCAAGGCACATCCTAAGGTCTGCGCACATGGCAGCCATCTTCAGCAGCGCGTGGTACGTTTTCAAGTTGAGCTGGAAGTTTCGGGCCTGCAGCTGCTGCCGGAGCTTCAGGGCGCTCTGCAGAGCAGAGTCCTTCCAGGGGGACTCGGCGCAGACGTTGAACAGGGCTGTATAGGTGGCATCTGAGGGCTCCAGGTCCCGCTTTTTCATCTGCGGAGATGGGAAGACACCTGGAGGCGGCTCTGGCGTCAGCTGCACATACAGGTGACAGCCGAACGGAGGGAAAGCTAGAGAGGACCCTGCTCCTGCATTAAACAGGCCCACTAGCAGGGCCGGTGCAAAGGCGGGGCTGAGTGGTGTGTCGGAGCCTCCTTCTCCCAGACCCGGACTTGGCCTGAGGACCTCTGAAAATGGACACTGCATCCAGATGCACCAAGCAAAGAGTCATCCTCAACACGGCCACCAGCCCACTGCGGGCCCGAGAGGCTTTTAACAGGATCCTCCTGATGCTCCCAGGTCACCCCGACTCTGAAAACCCAAATGGTGGATCTGGTCTGGGAAAAGGCAGGAGGAGACCATCCAACCCCAGCTCCAGATTTTACTGAGGGGTCACGAGCCAAAGAGCTCCTTGTTGGGAAAATGCGGATGATGCCGACACCTTGAAAGGCTGTTGCAAGGGAGAGCTAGGAGAGTGGCCCCCAGACCAGCAGCGGCCAGGAGCATGTCACTGCAGCACATCTCAGGACACCCCGTGTCCCCCGGCCCTGCAGAGTCACAAACCACAGGGTGAGGCTTCCGCTCTGCTTCTCAAACCTTCTGGGTGACTGAGCAAGCTGGAGTCTGAAAGCTCCCGGTAAAGCCAAGTGCTAATACGGAGATCACCTAAGTGACAGGTATTTGAAAACTTTCTTTACTGACTTTGCAGCTTTGGTATAAATCTGAGATTGTTCCAAAATAAAAATTTTACTGAAGAAAAAAAAAAAGCAACAGATTATCAATAACTTAAGAGGGAATAACTTAAGAGGGAACTGTGCTTCTCTGAGGTGACAGGTAGCAAGTCACTTAAGGATCTTCCAAATGTGCAGAAACACTGCAACCGACCACACCTTGAACTGAGAACCACGGGAAACGCCCCCTGGCACCAGCGGCCCCTCACTTAGCACCTGAATGCTTTTCTGCTGGTCAAGGAAGGCCCCTGCTGTTCCCCACCACAGCGTTTTCAGGAGGTCTGTTAGAGGATACATCAGTTTATCATTTGTAACCACAATTCCTCCCCCTTGCTTCCAGCCAGAGACATCCAGCCTCAAGCAAATGCATTGCAAATGACAAGAAGTCTTGCTGGGATGAAGGAGGAACCCAGTTCCTGGCAGCAAGAGAGGACGGATCACTCCTACTAGAGCCTACTATCTTCTTAGACAAAGTTCTTTCCTAACTCACAGAGGAAATAGCTTCTTGGCTCTGAGAACCATAAGCACAAGAAGTGGGCAACTATAAAATGAAACCATCTTCCAAGAGGAATAAAAGCTCTTTTTCAGAGGACCAGCTTTGGAAGCCAAGTGCTCATGTGTGTCCAGTGTGGGGAGTAGGAGTGAGGGGATGTGAACACACCAAGGACAGCGGTGGAGAAGGAAGGGGGCCTGTGGGGCCTGCTGTGGTCAAGGAAGGTCATGTAATCATCCAAGATCACCTCCACTTTACAGAGGATGAAACAGAGACTGGGAGGTTAGTCTGGCTGCAGTAATGCACGCACGTGACATCCCACCATGCGAGTCAGCTCTCTCTGCCTCTGAAGCCCAGGCTCTCTGGAGCCTGGCCCTCCCCCTTCTGGCCCTGGCCGCCTCCCCGCCCGCTTACATCATTGTAGAGCCGGAAGGCCTTCTTCAGGTATCCAGCCCGCCCGCAGCCTCCGATCAGCACCGTGTAGTTGCACTCGAGGGGCTGGAGTCGCTCCTCCTTCAGCATCTGCCGCTCAAACAGGTCCAGGGCCTCGGCCAGCTGGGAGGAAGGGAACATGGGAGGCGGGCTCAGGGCAGCCTCTGAGAACCTCAGCAGAGGGAGCAAGACTGAGACTGAGGGACCCTCCTGGGCCTGCCCAGGAGCCACACAGCCGCCCTGGGCTTCTGCCACCAGCCTCTGGGTCCCTGTGCTCTGCAGTAAGGGAGCTTCGTGGTGGCCAGGAAGAAAAGCCCACTGAACTCCCACCACCTGTGAAGGCTCTTGGCCCCACTGCTATGGCTGCCTTCCCTCCAGCCAGATGATGAACTCCTTGAAAGCAGGGCCATCCATGTCTTTGCCTCTCTGTGGGCCTACCGTACAGCCAGGGCCTGGCTCTCAGTAAGTCCTGAGAAAATGTTCATTCTGCAAATCCTGGGATCTGTCCTGCCCTTGCTTCCTGGCTGACCCCATCCGTAGTGCCAGCCCTCTGGTTCTAAGCGGGAACGGGAGACCACATTCTGCAAAGGCTGGTGAGCACACTCAGGGCCACTGTGCTGCATGATCGCAGGGGGGCCAATTCATAGCAACAGACTCCTGCGGTGGCACAAGACAGCAGCCCCAAGGGACCAGGGTCCTGGGATCTCATCAGGCTCTCTGCTCAGTGGGAAGCGTGCTTCCCCCTCTCCCTCTGCCTCCCTCTCTGCCTATCTGCTGTCAAATAAATAAATAAAATCTTAAAAAAAAAAAAGGAAGAGTCCTGGAAGAGTAACATAATCTGCTTTAACAGCGTGGCTCTGTGCTTTGCACAGACTTGGGAGGAGGGGGTAAGGGCAGCAGGGAGCCCGGTGGCAACTATGATAGCTGAAGGGGTGAGGATAAGGCGAGGCCTGGGCTTCCAGGGGTAGCACTGTGAGAAGTGAGGCCTGGCAACATTTTGAAGCTCCCACTGGTGAGAGAAAGAGAAGAGTTAGGGACGGCCTGAAGGCTTCTGGCCTGAGTGGATGGAATGACGGGATCGCCATTTAGTGAGATGAAGACAGTGCAGGGAAAACAAGGCTGGAACGGAACTTTCAGGCCCGTATGGGTGAGTGTAAGGGAGCTGGTGAGGTAGCTAGAGATACAGACCAGGAAGGCTGGGCTGAAGGTACTAACTTGAAAACTGCAACAAGGAGTGGGGCCCCCAAATGTCAGGTGGCTAGTGGATCGCCCGGCGCAGCACCCGGGGTGAGTGAAGACAGAAGAGCCCTGAGCATGATCAGGAAGGTAATGCAGCCCCTCCGAAATACCGGGCTACCAGGGAAGTCGAACCAGGAATCCCAAGGTCCCCTCACCTTCCCTTCTCTGATCAGGCGTTTGCACTGGAAGAAGTACCAGTAAGGCGTGTTTCTGCGGCCCCGCCATATCTCTGGCTCCAGCTCCGTTTCCTCGTCTTCAGCACTCTGTTCCCTGAGCCGTAGGTTATACAACTGGGCTGTTGATTTTTGGAATATTTTCCTCGAGGAGTACTTGTTGGAGAGGGTCCCAAAGCTCTCTTCCTCTTCCTCCTGAGAGGCCACGGGGTCAGGCTGGCTCGGGTCAGAGCCTAGGCTGCTTGTGCTGTTCCCGTTCCCCTGGCCAAGGGGGAGCTGCGAGAGTGAGCTGCTGCAGGATCGAGTCAGCCCCGCAGCCCTCAGCCCTGCAGGCCCCCCCCTGCCTCCTGTGCAAGTGGCTCCGAGAGGGTTAAGGTGCTGAAAGGCAGACAGTCCTACGGGGCGGAGTCCAGAGAAGAGCCGGGCCAACCTCGCAAGGTCCATCTCTGGCTTTCTCCTCCAGGGCCTGGCACAGGTCAGAAACATAATGAAAACTACTGGGGTCTGTAGTCCCGAAAGGCAGAAAGAAGACAGAGAAGGGATCACAAGCCCAAGCGCTAAGGTTAGAATGCCTAGGTTTAGATTTTATTCTTGCCAAAGAACCATCCGTGAGTCCCTGGGCACTCCCCACTCTGGTCAGTCTCCTGCCCTGTGAACTGGGGTTACCTGGACCTAATACCCATACAGCTCTGTAGCAATGATCGAATGAGGCCTCCAATACACGGCGTGTGGCACAGTGTTAGCAAGTAAACCACTCAACAGACGAAAGCTAGTGGTATTCTCAAGCTATAATCTAGGAGACCAGGCACTGAAGTTAGAGCTGAGTTTGACTCCTGGCCAGAGCCGTGTGACTAGGCCCATTCCTCGACCTTCCCGTGCCTAGATTTCTTCAGCTACAGGATGAGGATGATCCCACCAACCTCACCACAAGGTTATAAAGATCAAATGAGATGTTTTTGGTACCTCTCATTTAACAGGTATTTTTAAAATTGTAGCTATTTTGGGTGCCTGGGTGGCTCAGTGGGTTAAGCCGCTGCCTTAGGCTCAGGTCATGATCTCAGGGTCTTGGGATCGAGTCCCGCATTGGGCTCTCTGCTCAGCAGGGAGCCTGCTTCCCTCTCTCTCTCAGCCTGCCTCTCCATCTACTTGTGATTTCTCTCTGTCAAATAAATACATAAAAAAAAAAAAATTGTAGCTATTTTAATATGTTATGAGAACAAAAAAAACAAAACACCATTCTGGGCCTCTGCACAGGGAAGTTAACTCCAGCGTGCCTTTTCTGCAAAATTTGTGGATAAAGAGTTGTGCTGTTAATACACTAACCACTGGCCACATGAAACTACTGAACACCTAAAATGTGTCTAGTCTAAATGAAGATATGCTTTTAGTATAAATCACACACCAGAGTTCAAAGATTTTATACCAAAAAAGAAGGTAAATTAAACAAAATAATGTTGGGGCACCTAAGTGGCCCAGTAGGTTAAGCCTCTGCCTTCGGCTCAGGTCACGACCTCAGGATCCTGGGATCAAGCCCCACATCCCCCTCTCCCTCAGTCTGCCTCTCTGCCTCCTTGTGATGTCTCTGTGTCAAATAAATAAATAAAATCTTTTAATAAACAAAACAAACAAAAAACAAAATAATCTTTCAACTTATCAAAATGATAATTTTGGGTATATCAGGCTAAAAAAATTTAATTTTGGTTTTCACAATTTGTAAGCTTTGTTTAATGCAGCTACTTGGAAATTTTAAATCATATATGTGTTTGCATTCTATTTCTACTCATCTGCATACTTGAAACTCTTTAATAAAAAAATATCAGGGGGCACCGGGTAATGGAGAGCTCAGGTTCTCCCTCTCCCTTCTGCTCTCCCTACTTGTGGTCTAGCTCTCTGTTGAGTAAATAAATAAAATCTTTAAAAAATAATAAAAATAAAAATAAATATCAGGGAATGCCTGGGTGGCTCAGTCATTTAAGCATCTGTCTTAGGCTCAGATCACGATACCGGGGTCCTGGGATCTGCTTCTCCCTCTCTCTCTGCTGCTTGCTCTCTCTCTCTCTGTGTCAAATAAGTTAATAAATCTTAAAAAAAAAAAAAAGAAAAAGAAAAAGAAAGAAAATGTAAAATTACATATGTGCTCATATTATATTTCTGTTAGAGTGGCAGGCCTCACCAGATGTGCAATGGTAAGGGCCCTCTGTACTAGTGTCAGTGGGGTGCTGGTCAACAGAGGCTGTCTAATACACTCCCCAGACCTGGGTTTACAGGCAGCCCAGTTCCACAAGCCTGCCAGTCTCACCTTTGCACTTGGCTGAACAGCTACAAGACCCTCAGCAAGTTACTCCCCTTCCTGAGCCTCAGTTATTAATCAATCTGCAATCACTTCAGAGGTCTAATTTTACATTTTCAAGTAGCCACATTAGATAAAGTGCTTCTTGTTGGTGGTTCGGCTGTTAGATAAAGTGCTTCTTTTTTTTTTTTTTTTTTTAAAGATTTTATTTATTTATTTGACAGAGAGAGATCACAAGTAGGCAGAGAGAGAGGAGGAAGCAGGCTCCCCGCTGAGCAGAGAGCCCGATGCGGGACTTGATCCCAGGACCCTGAGATCATGACCTGAGCTGAAGGCAGTGGCTTAACCCACTGAGCCACCCAGGTGCCCCTAAAGTGCTTCTTTTTTTAAAAAAAGATTTTATATTTTTTCGACAGACAGAGATCACAAGTAGGCAGAAAGGCAGGCAGAGAGAGGGAGGAACAGACTTCCTGCAGAGCAGAGATCCCAATGCCAGGCTTGATCCCAGGACTCTGGGATCATGACCTAAGCCCAAGACAGAGAGGCTTAACCCACTGAGCCACCCAGAGTACCCTAGATAAAGTGCTTCAGTGCGTTAAATGAAATGCATCGCATTGCAAGAAAAAACCCCAACGATATTGAAATAAGTGTCAAGACGTTAAAAAAAAAAAAAACCCAAACCTCCTATACAAATACACATGCTGCTTTTTTGACGCTTTAATACCAAGATCCTGCCATCCTGTCACAGCACTGTCTAATATAAACAATAGCTTGTGGTTGCTACAGCTACCATAATTTACACTCATCACCATTAGAAACCCGACTGAGGGACGCCTGGGTGGCTCATTGCGTTAAGCGTCTGCCTTCCACTCGGGGTATGAGTCCAGGGTCCTGCGATCGAGTCCCGCATCCGCTCCTTGCTCAGCGAGGAGCCTGCTTGTCCCTCTGCCTGCGGCTCTCCCTGCTTGTGCTCTCTCTAACAAATAAGTAAATAAAATCTTTAAAAAAAAAAAAAAATCACGACTTAGTTCAGAGCGCTGTTAACGCTACTCCGTCAGTCACGGAAGGAAATGCTCATTTCACACCGAGAAAACTAAAGGTGCAATTTTCTTTCTACCCAAGTTCCTCAACCTGCCCAAGCTAATAACCCCTGAATTAGAGACGCGCCGCCGCTGTCCCCTCTGGGGCACCCGCCCCTCCCTAGACGCTCCCCCGGGCGCTCTGGCCAGCCCGACCCCCTCCACACTGGCCTCTGGAGCCTTGGTTGTCTCACTAGACGTCCGACCCCAGCTGCGACACTCCCTGTCCGGACTCCCGCTCCCATGTCACCCCCAGTCCCGCTCCGCGTCACCGCGCCGCGTGGCCCCCAGACCAGCTCCACCCTCACCTCGCGGCGGACCAGGTTCTCCTTCCCAAGGACCTTCTGGTAGGCGCGTGCCTCAGCCGACTTCACGCAGGCGCACTCGGAGACGCGAACTCCCCGCCCCGAGCGCGCGGAGGCGGGTTACCCCGGGCCGCGAGGAGAGGCGGGAGTTCGGCTGGCGGCTAGCCTGGCCTAGCGAAGCGTCCCGTACTCCCGGCTCTGTTGGCCGGGTCTGGACAAGCCAAAGGCCGGCGCGGGCTCCGGGAGCTCCCGGCATCCTTCGGGCGGCGGCGGCGGTGGCGGCGGCGAGGCAAGGCGAGGCGGAGGACCGTGTGCGGCGGGGCCGGTGGCGGGTAGAGGTGCGAGGGCGGCGAGGGACCTGAGGAGTAGTCGGGCCGGTGTGGCCGCCGCCGCCGCCATGCAGGAAATCATCGCCAGCGTGGACCACATCAAGTTCGACTTGGAGATCGCAGTGGAGCAGCAACTCGGGGCACAGCCGCTGCCCTTCCCCGGCATGGACAGTGAGCGCGGGGCCGCGGGCGAGGGGCGCGACCGACTCGGCCTCGGGACCCCTCCCCCTCGGTTCGGGACGCCCTCTCCCTGGGTCCTGGGACCTTCTCCCCATCGGTCCTGGAACTCCTCGCCTATCCTGGGATCCTTCTTCCCCCATTCAGACTCGGGAGCCCCCCTTTCTCCAAGCTCTGAACCCCTGGGACTATTCTAATACAGTCTTCAGGAGGTCTGGCTGTTCATATGTCTTGAATGAAAGCTGGTGTCCCGGATCGGAAATTACTTCCCTCCCCTAATTAAAAGAAAATAGTTAGGTATTCCTTCTCTCCACCTCCAGCACCCCCCCCCCACTTTGAGCACCCTCTCCTTGCTTTCATCAAAACTGGGCGCTTGGAAGAGTCTTACTGGAGGAAGGCCCACTGTCTCTCTCTGTGGGAGATTCTAGGTTAGACTCTCAAGCTCCTCTGTAGGATGTGCACTCCTGGGAGCCTAATCCCTCACTTTTCCTCTGGGCCCCAGTTCAGGCCATTTATCACACCTGAGCAGCTGCTTGAGCTGCCTTCATTCTCCACCCTCAGATGGTAGCTCCCCCACCCCCAACTTAGGTGCTGTCTAGTGCTTTAAAATAAACTAGCAGTTTTCTTCTCTCCTTTCTGGACATACTTGGAATCTAATGTTGTAACATTAAAGCTTAGAGGCCCTTGGGTTCAGTGCACAGATGGGGCATCTGAGGCCTGGGCGGGGAAGGGACATGCCGAAGACAAGTCGGTAGCAACTAGATACGTGGTGGAGCCAGGTGAGCTCTCCAGTGTTCTTGACTGGTTCAGTCTGCAGTTCCCTGTGCTGTGTCCCATAACTGCCAGAGGCCTGTTCTTCCGTGACTCTGTGGCCTGGAGGGGCCTCCCTGCAGCCTCATTCCCCTGAAGTGGCCACATTTCTCATGCACACATGACCTGAGTTGTCCCACTCATGCAGACGCTTCTCTGTAAGATATTGCTTCTACCCCTGAAACATACTTCTGGCAACCTTATTTTATACACACATGACCTGCATCTCTACAATACACATCTTCCAAGCGGCTGCTGACCAGTGGACACATGTGATCACTTCCTGCCTTCGTGTGCACGACCACCTTTGCCCATGTGGCCTTTCCCTGTGTTGATGGCATTAGCCTGAGGCCATGAAACCATCCATGCAGGGCAACTCCTTCCCACCCACCTTTCTCCAGCCTGGGACCGCCCATACTTAAGTGGTGAGGGCAGGTGAGTAGCGAGGGGCCTACATACCTGTTCTGAAGAGGGTGAAGGACATGCCTGGCCACAGGTGCTGCCCTAGTTTGGACCTCAGACTTGATAGTCACCCTCAGCACTCTGCCCACAAGCCACTTCAGGGTGTTAAAGCCGTGGGAGGCCACAACCTTTTCTCCTTTGTCGCAGCACTTCATTGTTATCTTAGATTGGGAGAAGTGTCAGTTCTCCCCTGAAGGCATACTCTTAACCTGTCTGCCTGAGACCCAGGCCCCAGGTCTGTGGACTTCTGGCTTCAAGGAATGAAGCAACTGTTAGCCTCTGAGAAGAGCCCAGAAATATTCTTCTATGATGCTTTTCTTAATGTAAAGCTTTTTCAACTTTTTGAAATGCAAATAAGTGACAACTTTTTGCCTTAAGCTTTTTGAGATGCAAATGGTGATACCCCCTTGACAGCCTTAAGTCTGCCCTAGCAAAATCTGCCTGCTTTCCAGAAGCCAAGGAATCTCACAAGTTAGCAAAGCAAGGTATGAAAGTGGCTTTCCAAGACACTGTTGGTGGATTTTCACCAACTCTGACGTGCCGGCTGGTAGAGAAAACTGTGAAGCCATGGACGGTTTATTCTAGCAGCCATGGCGAGTGAATTCCTGGGCTCATTTTGAAGGCTTACCCCCTGGAGTCACTAACAGACACCATGGCTGCCTCTGGGGAAGCAGAAGACTGTGCCTTTAATAATTGTGTTGGTATTGCACCACTATGAACTAGATCACGGGCAGCCAGAGTGCCTCTGCGCCTTCCATTACGCTCTTCCCTCTGGAGTAGCATCTCCTCTGAGGCCCACCCCTTCTCTGGAGCTTGTTCCGCCTCATAGTCCCCATTGGATTGTTTGTGCCTCCTGTGAGCTCATTCCCTCCTTTTGCCTCATGTTAAAGGGCCTGTGAGTTAGCCCTCTGGAAAATCTGAGTTCGAACTGGGGGTACTTAACTTCTGTGAATTTGTGCCCCATCCTTCCCACACCCACTCCTAACTCCTTGAAAGCATCTCACTTAGAGGAGGCTCTTAGAGTGACTGGTCTCAACATCGATGTCTCACTTTGTAGTGAGTGTCTGAAATGAGCAGCTTTGTTTGGTGTTTGCCAGGCCTTGCTTTTTTTTGGGCGGGGGGCAGACCCTGAACCCTTCATGGGTCAAAGGCAAGAGGGGTCCCCTCCCCTTGTCTTCAGCTGTCCCCAGGCACACCTCACTTTGTTTGACGCCTCTCCTTTCCTTCTGCAGAGTCAGGGGCTGCTGTCTGTGAATTCTTTTTGAAAGCTGCCTGTGGCAAAGGTAAGAAACCCCTGACTCCCCAACGTTCATCCTAAGGTGCTTTCCACCACCCTGCCCCCTAGCAGACTCGTAGGCCAGCCGGCCTCTGGCTTGCATTGCTTTCTAAAGACTAGCTGTGTCCCTAGATGAAATTACTGCACTTCACAGGCGAGGAACATGAGGGGGTATTCTGCCTGAAACCTACAACACAGGACGGAACCTCACTCTGAGTCTGCCTCCTCACCTCACTTAGCCTGTGGCCACAAGCTGACCTGTGACATGGTCAGAAGGGCCAAGCACTGAGGTATTCAGGAACTTTTCAAGATTGCAAAGTTAGTGAGTGGCTGAGCCAGTAGAAGCCTTTCTGCTTCTACAGTCTATACAGGCTCATTATCCTCTGTATCATGTCATCCAAAACCCAGCAGTGGTCCGTCCTGGGGAGGCTTGTTCATACTAACCAGACTCCAACAGGGGCTCCTGGAACCAGACTATCCACTAATTCAGAAAGAGACAGATTGCTTGCTGGGACCTTACGTGCCATGTATAGGTCTGGGCATTTTTCTTCCTGTAGGCAAATTTATTTGGAAACTGAATTTTTATCAGTGAGTAAGGAGCACAGAATTAGAGCAAGGGAATGGTTTTAATGGATGCTTTCGGCAAGTTTGGTGCTATAACCCAGTCACTTACTACAGAAACAGTAGACGTGCTGGGTAGATCAGCCAAGTTGATTGGGGCTGTCTGGTTAGACTCTCATCTCCCACTGGACCCCTGGTCTTCTTCCCATGCCTGGACTTGGTAATTCTGCCTTCTGACCCGCCACCTTCTATCAGACAGCTGTCCTTAACACAGGGCACTGCGGCTCTCTCTGTGTTTACTAACTAGGAGCCACTGGCCACACGTGGCTCCTAGTTAGTTAACACATGTGGCCCAGGACCGTCATATTGGATGGCATAGATATAAGAGCATCCCTGCAAAGTTCCGTTAGAATGGTCTGGTCTAGCTCTTTCCCAGTCACAGCCTCATTCCGATTGGGCCTTCCCAGTGGTCCTGCCAAGCCACAAGTTAGAAATAGGAGTTTCCAAGGATATGGCTCTGTCCCAGCTGGCGGCTGATCGCTCAGGTCCTACTACAGAAGGGAGACCTCCCCCAGTTTGTATACAATGCGTTTCTTCAGTTCCAAGGTTGATTTTCTTTCTTAATTCTTGGTGCTAAGTGGGCACTCATAACTAGAGGTGAAACCTGCTTGGAGTCCAGGCTTCTGTGGGTGGGCCTCTTTACCTTGTTTCTTTTTTTTTTTTTTTTTTTTTTAAGATTTTTACTTATTTATTTGACAGGCAGAGATCACAAGTGGGCAGAGAGGCAGGCAGAGAGAGGGAGGAGGAAGCAGGCTCCCCGCTGAGCAGAGAGCCCGATGCAGGGCTCGATCCCAGGACTCTGGGATCATGACCTGAGCCGAAGGCAGAGCCTTAACCCATGGAGCCACCCAGGCGCCCCTACCTTGTTTCTTATAATGGGTTGTGTTTCCCAGACCTAAGCCTTTCCTTTACTACCCCTACAATTTTTTGCCAAGTCTACGTATATCATTAGAACTATGATTCAGTTAAGAAATAAGCTCATTCCCCCCCACCCTTAGAGATGTCTATGAAATCATGATTCGATGCTTTAGTTAGGTCTTTTCAAAACACACGGACGTAAACTAAGTACTGAAACTTGAGATGTGTGGCTCTGTGCTGCCTGAAATCACATAGCCTTCCGCCAAGAGGTATCCACCACCTTCCAGGACCTGTCGCTCTCGGGTAGTGGAGGGATGTGTGGGATGCAGGCCCCGCCCTCCTCATGGCACCCCATCTTCCTCGGCAGGGGGCATGTGTCCCTTCCGCCACATCAGCGGTGAGAAGACCGTCGTGTGCAAACACTGGCTGCGGGGACTGTGCAAGAAGGGGGACCAGTGTGAGTTCCTGCATGAGTACGACATGACCAAGATGCCCGAGTGCTACTTCTACTCCAAGTTTGGTGAGCAGATGCCCACCTTTGGGAGCCCCGGGGAGGCTTCACGCAGATCTGAGGCCCAGAGGGGAGAAGCAGCTGCTCGGGTACCCGCATTTTCTGCCATCTCCCAGCTTTCTGCCTCAGAACCTTAGGCCGTGCCCACCAAGTTCAGCTGGCCCGCTAGTTTCCAGTACTTTGGGGAGTTTGGGCGACCATGCAGGGTCATGTAGCAAGTGAGGGCGCAGTGCAGCTGGCTGGAGGCCGCCTTTCTGCTCCCAGTGGCCTTTTCCTCTAAATCAACTGCCGCTTCCAGCATGGTGACTCCTTGTCCCCGGGGCTTCAGTTGGTTCCTTCTCTCTGGGAAAGTGATCCCAGGTATAGTTTGTAAGCGGGGGGCTGTCTCCTGGTGGCAAAGAGCTCCACTCCTCACCTTGAGATCGCCTCAATCCCTGTGTAGAGAACATGAGTGCCCTTTCCTGTCCTGAGCGGACTGCGTGGAGAAGCTGGGGTGGGCCAGGGCTCAGCAGAGCTGTTATGCTCCCTGGTGGCACTGGCTCTCTGCTGGGGGCCAGATTGCACAGAAAACAGCCCTGTTGGTCAGGATGAGGGTGGGCCTTGGCTCTGCGATGCTGGCCCTGTGCTGGGGCCTGGCAGGAGGTCGGACGCCTGCTCTGCTCCCCGCGGTGGGCTGGGTGGTGCTAGGCATGCCGCACGGTTGCAAATTCCAGCAGCCCAACAGGGGTGGCCCACCAGGTTATTAAAGACAGTTGTGGCTTTTTTTGTAGAGGTAGCGTAAGCTGTGAAGTTAGAGCACAGAGGGTCAGAAATAGGACCCAGGCTTCCCAACCCTGCCTCACCCATACTGGAATCAGCACGGGAAGGGGGCATCCCCTTCCATGGGAGCCATCTCCCATCTGGACCCAAAGGCAGGAACCAGCCCTCCTGGACAGACATTTCAGGGCACCTGGTCTGGGTTCCTTCATTCCTGCTGGGCCCGGCAGCCCCCCGATGCCTCAGGTGCGCCCCCCGACAGAACCTCACCAGGTGCGTGGGTACTGTCTGCAGCACCTCTCACCTGGGACACAAGTGAGGATCCTAGTAAACAGGACAGACCTAGTCCTTGTCCCGCGGTGCTTTTGCCCTAGTGGCCCAGGGAAAGAGGCCACTGACACCAGTGAGACAAAGATGGAGATTATTGCAGGACATGCTCTCGAGGGGCTAGACTGTGATGGGACCACACGGGGACCATCGTGGCCTTTAGGCTGAGTGGTCAGGGAAGGCCCGTATGAGGAGTCGAGAGCAGAGCTGGGATCGGAAGACTAAGAAGGGGCTGGTCAGTGGAGGCACGGGTGGGGTGCCAGCATGGCCGGAGTGGGGGGACGCCTGGGGAGGGGTGGGCTGCACCTCACAGCGATTTCTGGTATGTCTGGCAGTATCACAGAGCCTTAGTCTCCTGACTTGCACAGACCCTGTACAGGTCAGGAGACTAAGGCTCTATGATACTGTCGTGGGGCTCAGGACTTGTCAGGCCAGGAGGGGACATGAGAAGCACCTGACCCTCTGCCAGACAGCAGGCCACAGCCTTGAGAAAAGCTGAGGGGGGCTCTGAGCCCCTGTTGCCGAGGTTCCCCGCTGGATGTGTGCCTGGCTTTCCCCGCAGGGGAGTGCAGCAACAAGGAGTGCCCCTTCCTGCACATCGACCCCGAGTCCAAGATCAAGGACTGCCCTTGGTACGACCGTGGCTTCTGCAAGCACGGTAGGTGTCGGGTGGCCGGGCCCCCGACAAGAGGCCAGTCCTCTCTTCCTATACCCACACGACCCTCTGCCTGTCCCACCTGTTCCTTCTGGGGCTAGTGAGGTTAGTGGGGCAGGAGGTCACCTGAGCCTCCCAGACCTCCCGCATGGACGGCCTTCTCTCCCGTATTTTCTTTTTCTTTCTTTCTTTTTTTTTTTTCCAAAGATTTTATTTATTTATTTGAGAGAGAGGCAGTGAGAGAGAGCATGAGCGAGGAGAAGGTCAGAGGGAGAAGCAGACTCCCCGTGGAGCTGGGAGCTGGGAGACTCGATCCTGGGACTCCGGGATCATGACCTGAGCCGAAAGCAGTCGTCCAACCGAGCCACCCAGGCGTCCCTCTCCCGTATTTTCCATAAGGAAACTAGCATTGAAGAGGTCGTGGGCCCTGCCTGCTATCCCCCGTGAATGGATACGAGGCAAAGCCCGCATCTTGGGCCTTGCTCTCGTTCTCTGCACCCCAGGCAGTGGTGTGGGCAGGGCTCTGACCAGCCCAGGGGCACGAGGGCATCCCCCGAAGCAGGGCGTCTGAACGTCCTGGACACTTGGTTCCGCAGGTCCCCTGTGCAGGCACCGGCACACACGGAGAGTCATCTGTGTGAATTACCTCGTGGGATTCTGCCCAGAGGGGCCCTCGTGTAAATTCATGCAGTGAGTAACCAGACCCTATTCTCCCACCCTGCTCCTGCCCCAGGCCCTGCTGCCCTCTAGATCTTTCCTGTGTCCACCTGGCCTTTGATCACTGCCGGTGTCACAACTGGGCCTGGGGTCGGGGCCACTACTGCTCCCTGAGCTCAGAGGTGGCTCTGCCTTGTAGGCCAGCACTTAACCGTTCCTGGGTCCTAGATCTGAAGAAAGCTGCTCTCCGTGGTCCAGGAAAGCTCATGTCTTGCATGTCAGTTAGGGACCTCTGGTTAAGAACCTGGGCCCTAAAGGAAGGAGACTTCAGTTTGGGGGCCTCCTCTGTGGAGGCTGTAACCTCGAGGTTCCATGTACACTAGTTCAGATATTTCTTCACAAGAGTGTGTGTGAATAGAATAGAGAATGTCCCCATTTCACACCTGAGAACACCGAGGCTCAGGGCTCAGCCACTGGCCAGGCCTCGTGGCGGTAGGGCTGGCACCGGAAGCTGGGATCTCCTCGCCCAGCAGGGCTCATAGCTCCTCTCATGGGCCTTCACGCACATCTGTCACTTGGGGTGACTATGGAGTCGGACTTCTCCGGGGACTGCAGAACAGTGGCGTCCCCCAGTCCCCGGGCTGCTTCCGTCCACCCCACTGAAACCTGCACAGAAGCGCAGGTGCCCGGTCACTGCCACACGTGGGCAGGTGGGTGGGTGCTGCGCACTTGGTCCCACTCCCGAGGCGAGAGCCAGGGAGCGTGTCCTGTGTGGTCTGGCAGCTGAGCCAGACCCTCGGGAAAGGGGTGCATGTTGTGGGAGGGCAGCACTTGCTGCAGGTCCCACGGCTATGGGTATGAGCAGAGCTGGCGAGTCCAGGCGAGTCCATTCTTTTCGCCTCTTTCCCAAGGCTTCAGGGACAGAGCAGAGAGCCAGCACCCAGCCCGCGTCCAGGCTTGCCCTGGGTCTGGGCAGAGAGGCTGCCTGTGATTTCCCAGAGCCAGAGTTGGAGAACAGTGCCTGGCCTGGCCCCTCTCTCATCCCCTCTTCTCCTCCCCTTGTTCTCATACCCTCTGGCTGCGGGGTGACCAGCCCTCGATTTGAACTGCCGATGGGAACCACCGAGCAGCCCCCACTGCCACAGCAGACGCAGCCTCCGACAAAGGTACCGTGCCCCGGCCCCAGCGGTGCCTGCCCTGGCACGCAGTCGGCCACCCACCCGACCGGCGACATGTGCAAGGCAGGGGAGGAGGTGGGACAGGAGGGGAGTCACCCTGAGTTCCAGCAGAAAACTCTGCATGCATCCCCCTCTAGAGGTGGAGGGCTGTCTGCGAGAGCCGAATGCTCCCTGGGCTTCTCTTCCCTTCTGGCCTGGCGAGTGGCCGTGCGGCGCCCCCCCGGGAGCCAGAGTGGAGGGCAGCACGGGCGCTATGGGTCTGCTGCTCTTGCTTCAGGTTCCAGCCCTTCCCTTTATAAACAGGGAAACAAAGTCCTCGAGGGCGGGCCTCACTTGAGGTCCCACAGCCGAGCAGGAGCACCTGCGAGCTGACCTGGGGCTGACCGGTCCTCCCGCCCGTGTGCCAGTGTCCTTGCTGCCCCGTGCGGAGGCTCCTGGCAGGGAGGGCGGGCTGGGAGCAGGGATGAAGGACCAGCTGGCTCCACCTTCCTAGACAAGGGGGTCCCACGACCCCACAATGAGGTGATCCTCTCGAGCATAAAAGGAAGAGATGCCAGAGACAAATGGGAATCTGCAGCGCCCGCCCCCGACCAAATCGAAGGGCACCCAGGGTTTGGTTATGGGAAGTGGAGGGTTGGGGGCCCAGAAGAAAGGCTGTTCGGGTACGCTAAGCAGGGTCTCAACAGGCTGAGTAAACCTCTCTACTGATCTTGAATTCTTACCTTTGACTTGGTTGACCTCTGAGCCCACTGCCAGAGCCCTGTCCATCCTTGCGTGCTACAGGCTAAGTCAGGAAGGCATGGGGCCGGCCAGACTCCTTGCACTGACTCCCGCCCTTAGGCGGGTGTGGGATAACTCAAATAGAACCCATCGCAAAGCCAGGAATTCCTGAGTGTGGAAACAGCCGTGACAACCGGGGGTTTCTAGCTCCCTGCTCCTGAATTTACGAGGTCCAGAGCCAGGAACCCTCTTGGTTGGGAGGTGGCCTAGCCATCCCGTCCCCACCCCAGGAGCCCCTGTCCCCTTGCTCACATGACTCCCTAGTGGAGGGCCCTCTCAGCCCCTAGACCGCAGGTCAGCACGTCAGCCTCCAACTGTTTTTCTGTGACTGTTGCTCGCCGTGTAGGCTGCTAAACATCTGGCTGAACCAAGCGTTCATCCTGACCTGAAGCTAGAACCTCAGAAACAAAAGTAAGGCCTGCTCATGCCCTCGCCCTGCTGCCCCAGAGACCTCCTCGTCTCTTTGGTGTTTTGTTTTCTACTTTTATTTTCCGTTTTTGTGTGTCTGCATGGTGTTTTTCGGGCAGCGGCTCCTGCCATCATCACCAGATGTTTCTTTTCTGCCCGCTCTCCTGAGCAGGGCCGCCACGGAAGCCCTTCTTCCTGCTGGTCATGCGGGAGCAGTCCCGCCCTCTTTTTTCCTGTCCCCATTGGTAGTCTGCGTGCACGTGTTTTCCGCAGTAAAACCGTGTTGTGTAACTCTTTCCAGCAAAGTAACAATCCGCCATTACAAAGGTCGTCCTCCTTGATCCAGTTAACGAGTCAGAACTCTTCTCCCAATCAGCAGAGAGCCCCGCAGGTCATCGGGGTCATGCAGAGTCAAAACAGCAGCGCAGGCAACCGGGGACCCCGGCCGCTGGAGCAGGTCACCTGTTACAAGGTGAGTCCCAGGGCTGGGGGGTGGGGCGAGGCCGTTCCCTCATTTCCCACATAGTTCATTTTGAAAAAGGATACCATCTTTGTTTCTGGACCAGAAGAGTGAAAATGGGCTACTCTGGTGGGCTAGAGACCATCCTGCTTCCTTCCACGACGCACCAAGGCCAAGTGAATGATCACACCTTCATTTCACACATTCATTCACTGCTGATGAAAGCACGGAGCTTGTAGGAAAGGGAGGCTGGTAATGAAATAGAAGCACAAGTCCCCGGGAAGGGAGTAAGTCCTGAAGCCTCTGGATGTCCTCACATCCTGCAAGGCGTCCCCAAGGGAAGGGGAGAAAGCTTTAAGCCCACACAGAAAAGAAAAGCAATACACACACACACACACACACACCCTCAGGGAATGGGTGAACTTTTTAAAAACGTATTTGAAAGCGTCTCATTCTTAGCTGTGGATGGAAAGGTGGAGGTCAATGCCTTCAGAGTTTACAGTCACCAGGGGAACCTTCACGAGCTCGGGGCCGTATTCACACCCCAGTGAGGACTAGAAAGCTATAAACTGAGTTTTCCAATCTGAAACAGCCCCACATGGGGGCCCCTGGTGCCTGGCTCTACAAGGAATTTATTCTCAACCCAATCACATAATTCCCACAGCTAAAGTCCTGAAAAATGAGTTCATAATTAAAAATCACAAAACCTAGAAGGAAACAGCTACCACTGAGGGAAGTCAGCAGAAACAACTGATAACAGAACTAGGCCAGAAAAACTTCAGATTTGGGGATTATTAGACAAAATACAAAGTTACCTTTCAGGTAGAAACGTTTAGATGACACAGAAATGTTGGGAGCAGTGATGTCCCCATTCCCACCTTTCCTGAACCAGCCGCTTGATTCCGTGGGCTGTGTCGTCACAACCTTTGGGTTTTGGTGCTCCTTCACGTCCCACGTGGAGAACTGCTGTGGCAAACTTTTATATTCACACAAGGGCAAGGAAAGTCCATTTTAATATAAATAGGGCCCTGGGATACAGAATGTCCCATAGTCTTTTTTTTTTTTTTCTCGATAATACATTGTGGATCATTCTGTCAGAAAATGTAAATCTAATCTGTCTCCCTGGTGCCTTAACAGAACTGCAGTTTACCAGTCCTCTGCTGGTAGCAGTTTAGTTTCTGCTGCTAAAACCAGTGCTGAATCTGACACACAGAGGTCTGTGAGCTCTTGCCTCATAGCGGCATCCATGCCTACAAGTAGAAGGTCCAAGTCAGGAGACGTATGCTTAGCTTAAATTGGTCCTAGAACCTTCCCTCCAGGAAGGCTGAGCCACTCCCACAGCCACGAGACATTCACCGAGCCCCTGCTCTGGACCAGCCCCGCTGAAACAGTGTTAGTGCTCTTTCCTGGGTGGGAGGGGGACTGTGTTCCGCGGGGAGGGGACGGCAGGGGTCCCAAACCACTAAAGGCCGAAGATGTCTGAGTCTGAGTCCCACCAGGTGAGGAGAGTACCAAAAGGGGTTGTGCCTCCGACCAGTCACTACCCAGTACGAGGACGTGCAGGTGTTCTGAGGCAGTGTCGCTGGCATCCTGGCCCTCAACCCCTCTCGTCCCGGAACTCTGCAACAGGTTCTCCTACATCCTGAACTTAGGTGGAGCTAGAACCTACTACCTCTTCTCACCGCACGCACTTTACAGGCACCTCGTGGGACTCCTGGGTTCTCTAGGATCAGCTCTGGAGGCCGAAGGACATGGCAGGTGCTGTGAGCAGGGGCCTGGTTCGTCCCCTCTGCTTCTCTCACTGGTGGGAAGGGCCAGCTGGCGGCTCCACGGGCCACTAGCCCACAGTCACACCTACAGATCAGGCAGCCTTGAGAACATGGGGCCTGTGGGGTCGGGAGACAGAGCAGGCAGGAGATCTGCGCTGGGACTGGGTAGAGCCCAGCGTTCCAAGCCGAGGAAGCCAGGACTGCGAGGGCCCTGGGTGGGTTAGTGCAGAGTGGGTGCCCCCACCTGTGTCCTCCCGACCCTCTGTTCAGTGCTTGAGGCTGCCGTTCAGCGTTTTAAATCCTTTCCGCTTTCTGAGTAAAAAGAATGAACGAAGAGAAGCAAAGGAAGGGCCTGGATAATCCGCCAGGACGAGTCGGAATCAGTGCTAGATTTTTGAAGTGATGCTCTGGGTCTGTTTGCCCAAGTCTAACCATTGTCCCATCTCTCTGATCCTGTAACAAACCCATCTGGGGGGTAGCTTGGGCAAGTGTGCAAGAGCCAGGAGGGAAAACTGGGTGCAGCACCCCGTGTCCGTGACAATGAGTCCCCGAGTTGGGGGGAGGAGCCTGGTGGCTTCTCTCACGTTGTCGCCTCCTGTCTCCAGAACAGTGCCTCAGAAAGGTAAGTGACGGGCCAGCCACACAGAGGGGCTTGGTACCCAGGCAGGTGGGGGAACGCTGGTGCCATGGGATTCTCATCGTCCTGCCACCCACCGTGAGGCCTTCCGTGGACAGGCCCGCACGGGCCCAGCCTGCAGGAGCTCCCCCGCCGTGTGCTCTCACGTCAGCCTCTGGCTCGCAGCTGTTCGTCCATCTGCCGAGCTGCTGCAGCTTCTGGGCCACTATACCCTGGAGCTCCTTCTCCTTCGTGTTTGAATGAAAGTCTGTGCCGCTGAGAATTTCAGAGTCCCCTCCCTAACCTGGTGTTCGGTGGGTGCAACCTTACTTGGAAATTGCATTTGAAAATGGTGGTTTTTTTCTGTCTCCTCCCTCCCTGCTGTTCCCAGTGTGGCGAGAAAGGACACTACGCCAACAGATGCACCAAAGGGCACTTGGCCTTTCTCAGTGGACAGTGACCGCAGCTGGAGCCAGCTCAGAGCAGCCCAGAGGGCCCCGCTGCTGGGAACCACTCTGGGCCCTCGCTGGGAGCGTGCGTCGAACTGTTTAACGCCAGTGTTGGTGCAGCGCTGGCTCGGGCTGGCAGACAGGCACGCAGGGGTTCTCGTTCTGAGGGGCTACGTCTGTCACTTTCCTTATCACTTTGCTGTAATCTTTTTTTAAAAGGGGACAAGTGCTCTAGTTTGGTCCTTCCAAGTCGGCATCATGTCTGTCTAGCATCCGTACCTCCTGCCCGATCTCCCTGCACACCGCCCTTGGGGGGAGGGAGGAGGTTGTGGCAAAGGGCTTTGTGCTAAGCAGTCGGTGTGGAAGGTAGCCCTTCCCCTCGAGGCCTCATCATTAAACACCAGTTCTTGGTGACCCCGGGGGCTGGTGGATCATTTAAAGCTTCGACCAGGTCATGCTTGCTTCTTCCATGTCCTGCTGAATTCAGAAGCTGTGCCTGTCGATGTGATTTGAACCAGGCAGCCCTTCAGGGCAAACTTTAAGTGCACTTGTTGCCTCAGCCTGGTCCTGCTCCAAGGTGGCAGTGGTAGAGAAGAAGGGCGCAGGGCTCTCTGGGGTGAGGGTCTTTTTCCTCTGGGCTGATTTTCTTGGAGCACCTACTTGACCGTGGGATTATCTCAAAGTGTACCTTCAGCTGGAGCTGCCGAGCACCCATTAAATCAAGGCCACGGTCCATCTGTGCACCTACCTCCTGGCCCGCCAAGCATCTGCACACTCAGCTTTGGCCTCCGGAGACCCCCCCGCCCCCAAACCTGGAAATGTGAAACTGTCACCTGCAACCCCCTGGGCAACTGGGCCCATTCAAGTTCCATCACAAGAACTTTTTATGAGGTTGATTAAAAGCTTGTTTTTTAAGCTGCGTCTCGTTACTTCAGGACCCCATGCCAAGGAGAGGACTCTGAGGCCACGTGAGATGCCCAGGCACAAAGCTTTGATATCGGTGCTTCCTGTCCCCTTTGGACACGTACATCTCCCGGAGGGAAGGGACTCTGTACTGGCAGCTGGTAAAGTCTGGAAGCTTTGGCCTTGTTTGGAACAGCCAAAGTGAGGTTCTTATGTCATCTCAGATGCTGGATGATATCTGCTTATTCAAATTCAGATCTTCTACAAGATAATTAGCCACAGCATCGGTTTGTTCTTACCATACACCCCAGAACTGGTTTCTAACTATCCCTTTAAGGAAGATCTCTGATGAAGGGTAAGGATGGGGTTGGGGGATTGGGGGGGCTGGATACAGGCAGTCAGGGCCTGTGTTTTCCCTTGCTTCCCTGAATCCTACCCCAGGCAAGGAAGCTTCCTTCTTAGCAAGAAGGCCCACAAGACTGCAGCCTGGCAGCAAGATGGGGGAGGGGAAGGCATTCTCAAGCAGTTGGGGGGCCTCTGTTCTGATGTAAAAGCATCAGCTGACAAAAAGCCTGAAGCGCTTAGAACACTCCAGGTACAAAGAGCAGGAAGACCCCTCCTGGCACCTAACAGGCTTAACCAGATGACAGCCCACCTCCTGTGAGCAGGGACAGGTCCCAAAGCCCACTGGTTCAAAAGCCTGAGCTGTGGACATGAATGGCCCTTTGGGAACTACTGCAGCAGAAGCTCGGAGAGGGCAGGGAAACGGCTACACCAGGCAAGCAGTCCGAGTACCAGTTCTCTTTTATTGGACGTTAATTCTGAATCAGGATATGAAAGGATTCAAGGGTGCCAAGCAAAGGTCATGGTCAGGAATGCCGCGCGTGTGCCTCCACACTGGGCCCTCTTCAGTGGTACTTGCGTAGCCGCTCGTGTTCTGAAGTTAAAAAGGCAAGATGGTAAGTTTCTTTAAAGGTGTAGTGAAAGCGCAAGATGGCAGGTAGGGGAGAGAAAGCCATCCTGAGAACTCCTTTCAGGACGTAACCCAGAACCTGCCTGCCAGGGTCTCAGAACGAGCAGACGTGGAGGGAGCACGTCAGGAGCTAATCTGCTGCCTGGCCAGCCTCTTCCCAGAAGGAACACGCGCTCAGACCCAGTCCCCGAGAGCCTGGCCTCCAGAGCCAACATCACCCTGGCTTTCTGACCGGTGGGGGCTGCCGCAGGCCCTTTGCCACCATCTCCCACCCATAAGCTCCTCTCGGGCCTCAGACCCAGGACAAGCTGCCCTTTTCCAGAACACAGCACAGACGCCGGACTGTACCATTCCTGTTTCTTTCTTCGCACTGGCTGCTAGGAACATGAAGCCAAAATTTTCCACCAACCCTCAGCGGAGCCTGCAGCACCTTACAGAATGCTTCCTAAGTACTACACCTTTATCTGGATTCGTGTTAGTTTTCCTGCCTTCATTTTTCCTTTGCCACAATTTTCCCGCTTAAAATAGCATCCTCTATACTGTGTTTTCGTAAGTCCCTCCCAATTTTTCAGCTGCCATAGAATGGACTCGTAAACCTGACAGCGAACCAGTCCCACCCAGCAATGAGAAAACCCCGAGGGTGGGGTGACCAGAGAGACACTCACTGAGTTCCTTATAACAACGGAAGTAGTTGAAGACCACGTAAGCTGCCAGCACCATAGAAATCCCAGCGACGCCCCCTTTCTTCACATTGACATACTTGTTGTAATACCGGTAGTAACCTGCAAACACGAGAGGGGGCCACTGTTTGCTGTGAATGCTTCACGCGGTGCAAAATCGAGTCTTGTCTTACATTCAGGGACTCAGTTCCGTTCTGACTCTTGAAGCCACTCACCCTAAATTCACTGCCTGATTACGGGAAAAGCACTAGTCCCCCGTGGGTCTTGCGCTAGGAGCCCAGGACTAGGCCCATGTGGATCCTACCCTGATGCTTTGGCCTTCACCTTAACAGACTTGGCTCAGCCCGCCAGCCTTTGACCCCACCTCACCCTCACATCCAGCCCGAGGGATCCCCTTACCCTAATTCTGACCAAAAATCCAACCCCAAGTAAAGGCCACATGGCTGAGGCCAGCGAGGTCTGCCTGCTGGGGAAGAAGGCTTTGTGCCATCATCTCTTTGCTAGGTACCCCCACCAGGGAGGAAACAGTTTCTGCCCTCTTTTGGGCTTGTGGCTTGGCTGAGAAAAAAAGATTGAAATGATTCTAGAAGGCCCTGGTTTATAGCAGTGAGGGAAGCTCTGAAGTCAGGGACTGTTGTCACTAAGTATGGGGGAAAGGCAGAGAATTCTAATCTGAGCTAAGGAAAGGCCTCAGAGGGGCCTGAAGCCAGAGCCTACACAGCATCTGTGGGTTCATGTGCGTCTCTGATTCCTAGAATGAGGACAGGGACCCCACGGGACTGATGTGACCATGCACCGACCTGAAGGACAGATCATTTCAAACATCCATCTTGGAAGTTTTGCCTAACGGGGATGAGCACTACATTATGGACTAATGTCCACTATGCTTTAAACTCATTCTCCTCTTTAAGACAGCGTATGACAAAAATGCTCCTAGACACTTCTTTAAGATGATGGCAGTGGTGCTAATTCCAAGCAGCAGAAAACATTTTCTTGGCTAAAATTAATCTTAGAACCAGCCTCTGATAGGGCCAGTCACCAGTCAAAACACCGAACTTCAGGGGCTAACAGTCTGACCCTGTCCTCCTCTACACACTGGTCTGAGAAAGGGAGACCAAAAGACCCAGAAATTTGCTCTTTTTTTACACATGGCTCTGACCTCTTTGAAATGCGCCAGCAATGCCCTTAGGGGTGAAATCCCGCATCAGTATCCAGCTGGGCAGCTCTCCTAGTTTCACATCCAAGAGCTTCTTCTCCTTCAGGGGTACTGAAAAGGAAGAACGGAAAACACACACTGAAAACCCTCCAGTAAGACAAATAGCATCCTTTTATGTCCCTTACTTCAACCATCAATAAAGTCACTACACAGAGACTGCGCACAAGGAATATTACGAATAACTATATCACACGAATTCTCACCATGTTAAGCCAGAGGGTATGTTAAGTTTTACTAATGATCAAGATTTGAAATAATACCTTACTGGGAATAACTATGTAAAAACAGAGCCTAAGGGCCATGAGGAATTAAGTAATCAAGTGGAAGACAGAAGAGAAAAATGCCTACAAAACTAATATTTACATGTATTACCTCATTTAATCATAGTAAGGAGCTAATGCCTTTATTTTATGAGTGGGGGAGACTGACTCAGAGAAGTGAGGCAACTTGGCCAAGTTCACACAGCATGCAGGCAGCAGAGGCAGGGCTCAGTCTTAGGTCTGGCTCCCCTGCTCCTGCAGACAATCTGATACTTCAAGCATCCTACCTGGGTCCATAATGTTAATATGCCATAATAAAATGTTAAATGATAAATGCCATAATAAAAACCACCCCCTTGGGGGCGTCTGGGTGGCTCAGTGGGTTAAGCCTCTGCCTTTGGCTCAGGTCATGATCCCAGGGTCCTGGGTATTGGGCTCTCTGCTCAGCAGGGAGCCTGTTTCCTCCTCTCTCTCTGCCTGCCTCTCTGCCTGCTTGTGATCTCTGTCTGTCAAATAAATGAAATCTTTAAAAAAATAATAATAATAATACAAGCCTATTTAAAAAAAAAAAAAAAACACCCCCTTGGGGCGCCTGGGTGGCTCATTGGGTTAAGCCGCTGCTTTCGGCTCAGGTCATGATCTCAGAGTCCTGGGATCGAGTCCCCGAATCGGGCTCTCTGCTCAGCAGGGAGCCTGCTTCCCCCTTCTCTCTCTCTGCCTGCCTCTCTGCCTGCTTGTGATTTCTCTCTCTGTCTAATAAATAAATAAAATCTTTAAAAAATAAAAAAATAAAAACCACCCCACATGATCCAGTGGGCCCCAGATAATACTCCAATGAGACTGGGGACAGAACAGGAAGAGCTCCAGGTTGAGGCCGTATCATAATTATCTCGGCTTAGGAGTAGATTAGGAAAGGGACTGGAGGGGGCAGAACTGTGAATGTTCAGATGCTCATAAGGAGAGAATAGTCTCCTTCCTTTCTCATCATTCCCACAGAGATCAACTTTAAAAAGCTGCTGGGCAGGGGTGCCTGGGTGGCTCAGTGGGTTAAAGCCTCTGCCTTGGGCTCAGGTCATGATCCCAGGGTCCTGGGATCGAGCCCCGCATCGGGCTCTCTGCTCAGCGGGGAGCCTGCTTCCTCCTCTCTCTGCCTACTTGTGATCTCTGCCTGTCAAATAAATAAATAAAATCTTTAAAAAAAAAAAAAAAAGCTGCTGGGCAGGTACCCTCTTCAAAGACTATTGTCCTTTCTTTTTTTTTTTTTTTTTTAAAGATTTTATTTATTTATTTGACAGGCAGAGACCACAAGTAGGCTGAGAGGCAGGCAGAGAGAGAGAAGGAGGAAGCAGACTCCCTGCTGAGCAGAGAGCCCGATGCGGGGCTCGATCCCAGGACCCTGGGATCATGACCTGAGCTGAAGGCAGAGGCTTTAACCCACTGAGCCACCCAGGCGCCCCACTATTGTCCTTTCTTCAAGATTACCAACCACAGAAGGACTCAGACCAAATCACTCAAAGAAAGGTTTCTTCTCCATTTTGGGGAACCAAGGAAAGACTAAGGCTCGATAAGGACCAGCCTCACTGAAGGGAACCCCACAGATCTTCTGACATCTCCCAACACTTAACAAGGGTAGGGGTGGTCGGGCAATGAACAGAAATACATGGCTTTATGGCAGCTTCTCATCTGCTACGGGTTACCTGGACAATGGCCCAAATGGACCAGATCCAGTGTTCGTCGACAGGCCACAAGTGACAGGTGGGGGCACATGCCTAAGACTTGCAGACATAGGTTGAGGGTTACGGTTTAGGCTGTCTGTCCCAAATAAACGGGCCTGAACCTTCTATCTAGTCTCAATCCAACAATACGGAGCACCTACTGTATACCAGGCAGTGGGCTCCACAATGTGGCTACAGCACTGACCGCAGACAGGGGCCTTGTTCTCAGGAGCCAACATTCTATCGTCAGACAACCACCTCACCCACTCATCTTAGCAGGCTCACCTCACTTCCGCCGGACCCCTTTCTGCTTCTATACCTGAGGACCTTTGGATGTGCCGTGCTCTTAGATCACTGCACAGCCAGCTCAACCCAAATGCCATTCCCTAAAAGGCCTCCTTCCCTGTCTACCTCACCTCAGGCACTTCCTAAATAACCTCTGAGCTGTGAAATGGCTTACTCCAAGCACTAAATGAGAATCTATGTAAAAGCTTTTGGAACAGCAATCGGAACTGTGAGCTATTATATTATTCTTGTTGAAATGTCATTACAGTCTAAGTGAAACAAACGAAAAAGACAGAAATAGACAAAGAAATGGCTCACAAACCAAACTTAAGGACATTTTAAGCAGCAGGACTTTGGGGATTAATTGCGCCCTTTAGTTCCTTTACAAACAAAACTGATGTGATTAGTGTGGTGCTATTTTTCCGTATGAGATAGTCTCAAATGAATTTCGGGATATGTTCCAAATCTCTGTTGGAGAGGTTAGTGTCAATGATAGCAATACCACACAATCATGTCATTAGAGAATGGCCTATACCTTTCTTTGTCACCCTGTCCATGCTATTCTTAGAAAAGTTTAACAAGAACACATTTTTACAGGCCAGTTTTGTCTTCACTTGGTTCAGAAGGCCGCGGTCCAAGAATAACTATACCATGTTTCTTCTTGAACAAGAACACAGTCAGCACCTTTGCTACAGTCCCGAAGCCTTCTTCCATGCAGTGAGGAGTATAAACGTGTGATTCTAAAACCAACTGGCTTTATATATGGCCACAGGGTGGGGAGTGCAGGACAAAAGTATAGATGGAACTAGAGGGCCGAATGTTACTAACTTTGACGCTGGGTAATGAGTCTAAAGTGTTCATTACATTACTGCTTCCCTTCCCTCTGAAATCGTCCATAATAAAAGGTTTAAAAATGCTTTTAATCAAAGGACTATGTTGGGGGAGATATACAAAAGAAACTGTTTTAAGTCAAAATATTTTTGACTGATAAGGCTGGTAACTAAAAATAAAAAAAACAAAAACAAAAAACAAAAAACACAGGTTACTTCTGATCCCACAAACTTAAGAGAACATACTCGGCACTCACAACCACATTCAGAGGCTGGCATGATGCCTTGGCACATCACTGGAGAAAGCAGCCAACTATTTAAAATTCATTTTTCTGTATATTTAGACATATAAAGAGGGTTTCCTTAACAAAAACTAAGAAATTTATAAAGACGGGGGAAAAATTCACATTGGGCCTAAGAAGAGCCAAATACAGCACCATCATAAAACCCTGAGAGATCAACAGACTGGTCAGAGGCACATCTACACTTTTTCCAAGACTGTGTCTCTTAATGGAAGACAAAGACTTCAATCCTGAGCAACAGAACTGGAACCCTCCCCTCCAACACTTCCCGCAGTGCCGCACACCTCTCCCTCTGCAATCACTGGCTCCCACTAGTAGAGGGCAGTGGTAAGCAGGGCAGACTTGGGGGAGTCACGCATTGTGAGTTCAGTGCCATTTTGCTGCTGTGTGCCCTAGGACAAGTACCTGCCCTCTGTGCCTCAGTTTCCTTTGTAAAATAAAGTTAAGAACAGCAGCCATCAGGGCACATGGGTGGCTCCGTCAGTCAGCATCTGCCTTTGGCTCGGGTCATGATCCTGGGGTTCTGGGATTGAGCCCCTCATTGGGTTCCCTGCTTCTCCCTCTGCTGCTCCCCCTGCCTGTGTTCTCCTGCTCTCTCTCAAATAAATAAATATCTTAAAAGAAAAACAAAAAAAAACACCAGCCACCTTGGTAACTGGCTGTAGGTACTATGTAAATGGAAATTATCTTTCTGTCTATGAGCTATGTGAAGACAGGAGCAACCCCACACACAGTTCATAGTCATAACAGACCTCCAGTGAAGGCTGAGAAAGGACCGTATGTTCTTGGGAGAGTAGGTGGCTCCCTGGTCCGATTTTATGACTTCAAAAAAAGCACATTGTCCACCTATATGGAGAGGCATGAAAATGCTAAGTGACTTCTGGGTGCTAAATCCAGCCTAGGGGTCGGCCACAGAGTAAAGAGCCTCTGTAACTTTTTTTTTTTTTTTAATTTTTAAAAAACCATTCTATTTCACACGCCATACAAAAACAGATCATAGGAAATCTAACCCATTGGCCACAGTTTGCTGACCCAATCTCATCTACTGCTGTTAATTCATATTTCCATCACTTTACTTGCTAATGAACTAGTGGCTTTATGCTCTGGAGAAAGACACCAGCTAAAAGACTGTTGAGTACTTCAGAGACTTGGAGTGCAACTCCTTCACCTAGGGTGATGCTGAATGGGCCAGCCATGGCATGACCCCGCTCAAAGGTCACAGAGTGGAAGCTGAGATGACAAGTACTCTAACAGCAGGCCAGGCAGTGTTTCAAGAACCTACAAGTACTAAGTTGTTTAACCCTTCGTCCACAGAGCTCATCACTTCTCTCTACTGAAGTGATGCTGAGTTGCAATGCCTCCTTTTCACATGTCCTCGTTTAAACAATACAACCACCGCTGATTAATATTCTCATGCTCATTTGTTACAGATGGGAAAAACAGCACCATTCTCATCTTTTCTGATCCCCTCTTCGTTTCTCCAGACTGATACTAAGAATATAAGAACTGAGGGGCGCCTGGGTGTCTCAGTGGGTTAAGCCTCTGCCTTGGGCTCGGGCCATGGTCTTGGGGTTCTGGGATCAAGCCTCACCTTGGGCTCTCTGCTCAGTGGGGAGCCTGCTTCCCGCTCTCTCTCTCTGCCTGCCTCTCTGCCTACTTGTGATCTCTCTCTCTGTGTCAAATAATTAAATAAAAATATTAAAGGAATATAGAAGTTGGGTGAAACACACAGGTTAATCAAAACTCTGCCTCGGGTGGGAGGTTGGGTTACCAGGTGGTGGGTATTATAGAGGGCACAGCTTGCATGGAGCACTGGGTGTGGTGAAAAAATAATGAATACCGTTTTTCTGAAAATAAATTGAAAAAAAACAAAAAAACAAAAAAAAACTCTGCCTCGGGCAGGCCACACACATTGCTGACCCTTATTTTCATCTTTAATATGGGATCAATGTTCCTGACAGGCTTACTGACAAGGCTACTGAGAGAGGCGCTGGGACTAAAACATGGTTTCCGTACTTAAAAAAAAAAATCAGTGTGCACAGTCGGGTAAGTGTAGATTTACTCACGCATATCACTGAAAAATCTGCAGATCATAAGGCCATCCTTGCAATTTAAACTCCGTTTACCACGAGGTCCCAGACTCCTAGGTTTGCATCTCAGCTCAAACCTCTCACTAGTCGTGACCTTGAGTAAGTCACCTCATCTCTCTAAGCCTATTCAACGCGTATTCCACACATACACGTCCAACCTGACGTGGTCTCAGGCACCGTCCTAGGCGTTCGCTCCTCCTGGAGCTTAATCTGAGCTTCAGCTTAGTTCAGAAGGGCAGAAGCTGCGCGTAGGGTTCAAATGCAAAGCGCCTGGGCTACGACGGGATCAATATTCAGCAAGGAGGAAGAGTGGCCGGAGGTGGTGCAGTCCCCAACTCGCAGAAGCATCCTCCGGCGGCCCTCACTCCCGCCGCTGCAGCCGAGAGACGCGGGCCCCTTGGGCAGGTGGGCTGCGCAGCTGAGCGAGCGAAGGGTCGAACGGTGAAAGGCTCTAAACAAAAGGCTCGGTGCACCTCTGGTGAGGCCACAGAGAAGGCCCTGAGCGAAGGGCAGGCGTCTCCGCAGACCCCTCCCTTCCCAGTGTAGCTCTGAGCCCCAAATCCCGGAACACGGGTCCTGCCTTCAACCTTGCAACCTTAACTGGGTACAGGTACTCACCGACTGACGCCATCTTGGAGTCCTGGGTGTCCGCTGCGCCGGGCCGCGCAAGGACTCCTGGGTAGGGAGCTGGCGCCCCGGTCGGCCGGGAAGCAGAGGTTTATGGGAAGCAGGTCGCGGCTGCCGCAAGCCTGGAGCTGCAAGTGCACCATAGGGGGAAGGGCAAAGCCCCAGGATTCCGCAGGAGTAGAGGGGGGATGGAGGGATGGAGACGGAGGGATACGGGGAAGGGGGACCAGGTGGTGATGGTAGGGCTCAGGCTGAGCTTTCCATCCTAGGAGGGAGGAGACTGGAAGGGACCTAAAGATGGGAAGTGAGGAGAAAAGAGCATCCCGGCTTTCTTACTTTGTCGCCTTCAAATTGTTGTGGGAGATTACAGGGGCCTAAGATCTATGTCCCAGCTCTGGGCTGGGCTCTGAAGACAGAAAGAAGCAAGACCCTAGGGGTAACAGCTCCAGCCCTTATTTCTTCCACTTTTCCAAACACAATGATGCCTCACCATCATTTTATTTATTTATTTATTTTCTGAAAAGGCCACGATAACCATTCGTGGTTAAGGAGTTCTGACTTGGACAGGACGCTTCGACTTCCTGAACTTCATTCACTTCCTATTCTAAAGTAGGGGTCCAATGCAGCCGGCACCAGCAGACAGTGGCAGGGGAGCTGCCTGCCTCAGGGAACTCTAGGATTCCACAGTTTTCTTCCCTATTCAAGAAAGAGCCTAAGTGTAAAAAAAACAGAAGGATCTGTGGACATAACTAACTAACTAGATAAATAAATAAATAAATAAATAAGGATTCGTGGTTATGTGAAAAACCAGGACTGCCAACACACTCTGGAGTCACCATGCACAGGGTTCCCTAAGACCCATGATTTCTAAGCCTTAGCCATTCACCTTCAGAAGAAAACAGGGACAAGGATCTTACTGTCCCTGGAGCATGGTGTAAACACTCGGGGCTAGAGGCTGAGTGCCATGATCCATGCCCTCGGCAAGAGGGCTGCAATTTACTCCCTTCATAGGTGCATCAAGAAACTGGACTCTGCACTGGGGCAGAGATACATTTTGTTGATATTTGTTTCCTCATAAAAGTTTAATTCATTTGAAATACCTTTTCTTGGGACACCTGGGTCGTGAGTCAGTTAAGCATCTGCCTGCAGCTCAGGTCATGGTCCTGGGGTCCTGGGATCATGTCCCACATTGGGCTCCTTGCTCAGCAGGGAGCCTGCTTCCTCCTCTCTCTGCCTGCCTCTCTGCCTACTTGCAATCTCTGTCTGTCAAATAAATAAATAAAATCTAAAAAATAAAACAAACAAACGCATGCTCTCTGAGGTGGCTTTGGATGGCATGTTCATGAGTTGCTGGAACATTTCTTCTCCAGTCTTGGTAAGTTCAACAACTTGTCACCAGCAATGGATGGGGGTGTGTTAATTACCCATTAACACGTGTTCTTTTGTTTTTTCTTTCTGGTTTTTTGGGTTTTTTAGAGAGAGAAGGGGAGAGGGAAAGGGAGAGAGAGAATCTTAAGCAGGCTCCATGCCCAGCATGGAGCCTGATGTGGGGCTGGATCTCACGACCCTGAGATCATGACCTAAGCTGAAATCAAGAGTCAAACACTTAACCAGTGGAACCACCAGTCGCCCCTCTCTTAAAAGGCACAAAGATTAGAAAGGAAATTTATACCATAAGTCATGAAGACAAAATGAGAGATGAGGGAACATAAAAATAAGTCGTAAAAGGTGGTTGAAAAAATTAAAAATGGGAATCAACAAAAATATAGCACATGATAAAGAGAATTTAAGAGACAGTGTTGTAGATAAGGAATGATGCTGAAAACACAACTGAAAAGCAAGAAAAGTGGTAAATATCAAATTTTTAAATGATGAAGGGATCAATAAAGGTAATAGGGATGGAAGGTGTGAATGTGTATAAAAATGGAGAAATGTGGGCACCTCGGTGGCTCAGTTGGTTAAGAGACTGCCTTTGGCTCAGGTCATGATCCGGGAATCCCAAGACTGAGTTCCATATCGGGCTCCCTGCTGGGTGGGGAGTCTGCTTCTCCCTCTCCCACTCCCCCTACTTATGTTCCCTCTCTCACTGTCTCTGTCTGTCAAATAAATGAAATCTTTAGGGGCACCTGAGTGGCTCATTGGGTTAAGCCTCTGCCTTCGGCTCAGGTCATGATCTTAGGGTTCTGGGATCCAGCCCCACATCGGGAATCTCTGCTCAGCATCCCCTTTCCCCGCCTCTCTGCCTACTTGTGATCTCTGTCTGTCAAATAAATAAGTAAACTCTTAAAAAATAAATAAAATCTTTAAAAATATACATTTGTGGGACGCCTGGGTGGCTCAGTGGGTTAAAGCCTTTGCCCTGGGCTCAGGTCATGATCCCAGAGTCCTGGGATTAAGCCCTGCATGGGGCTCTCTGCTCAGCAGGGAGCCTGCTTCCCCCTCTCTCTCTGCCTGCCTCCCTGCCTACTTGTGATCTCTGTCAAATAAATAAATAAAATCTTTTAAAATATATATATATATATATATATTTGTTTATTTGAGAGAGAGAGAGCATACATCAGAGAGTGGGGGGAGGGGCAGAGGAACAAAATCTTCAAGCAGACTCTCCCCACCCACCGCCCCCCAAACTGCCCCAGTGCAGAACCCAAAGAGGTGCTCAACCTCTCCACCCTGAGATCATGACCTGAGCTGAAACAAGAGTCGGGTGCTCAACAACTGAGCCACCCAGATGCCCCTCAACACATGAATTTTTAGAAGATACAAACGTATAGTCCATCACAGAAACCTAAAGAAGTGACGTAAATAGAATTAAATGGTAATTCTCCAGAAGAATCTGTCCCTGTCACTCTCAGCTCACGGGCAGAGGAAACTCACCGAGCTGACCACAGGTTGTGTGTTTAGGAGGGGGGATGACTAGATCTAAAGTTATAGGGACCTGGTGACGTGATCTCATTTCATACTAGAAGGTGATTGTCGAGTCACCCACAAGAGCCCTGACACTTCCCAGTGTGGAAATTTTTGAAAAAAGTTTTCAAAACTACCAAAGAGTGTACTTTCTCGGGGAATTAGTGCTGAGAAATCGATTGGGACATTTTCCAGATGTGATGTTCGTGTTAACAGAACTCTACATGTGAGAGTTGGAGTTGGATACTGTAAAGTTTTTTTTTTTAATATTTTATTTTATTTATTTGACAGAGAGAGATCACAAGTAGGCAGAGAGGCAGGCAGAGAGAGAGAGAGAGAGAGGAGGAAGCAGGCTCCCTGCTGAGCAGAGAGCCCGATGCGGGACTCGATCCCAGGACCCTGAGATCATGACCTGAGCCGAAGGCAGCGGCTTAACCCACTGAGCCACCCAGGCGCCCCATGTTTTTTTTTTTTTTTAAGATTTTATTTACTTGACAGAGAGAGTGAGGGCACAGGCTGGGAGACAGGGGAAGACGGAGAAGCAGGCTCCCAGGGAGCCCAGCACGGGACTTGATCTCAGGACCCCAAGATCATGACCTGAGCCGAAGGCAGCCCCTTAACCAACTGAGCCATTCAGGTGCTCTGGGTACTATAAATTTAATTCTGTACTGGGGAAGCAACAATTATGCAATAATTGAGATAATTAAGATACTGGCATAGTACCTTCGATGGAACACAATGCAATATTTAAAGTTGTGGTTAAAAGGATTGGGCAAAATAGAAGATGTAACACTTAAGTAAAATAGATTCAGAAATGGTATTTATGATATCTATCTATCTGTTTGTTTGTTTAACTAATTTATTTATTTTAAGTTTGTTTTTTTTTTTGACAGACAGAGATCACAAGTAGGCAGAGAGGCAGGCAGAGACAGAGAGAGTGGGAAGCAGACTCCCCGCTGAGCAGAGAGCCCGATGTGGGGCTCGATCCCAGGACCCTGGGATCATGACCTGAGCCAAAGGCAGAGGCTTTAACCCACTGAGCCACCCAGGCGCCCCACTAATTTATTTATTTTAAAAGTAGGCTCCAGGGGCGCCAGGGTGGCTCAGTGGGTTAAGCCGCTGCCTTCAGCTCAGGTCATGATCTCAGGGTCCTGCGATCGAGTCCCGCATCAGGCTCTCTGCTCAGCAGGGAGCCTGCTTCCTCCTCTCTCTCTCTCTGCCTGCCTCTGCCTGCTTGTGATCTCTCTCTGTCAAATAAATAAATAAAATCTTTAAAAAAAAAAAAATAAAAGTAGGCTCCACACCCAACACGGGGCTTGAACTCACAACCTGGGTGTCAAAAGTCCCATGCTCCGGTGACTGACCCAGCCAGGTGCCCCAAAATGGTACTTATTATTTTAAAATAATTATTTAAGACAAAATTTTTTTTTTTAGATTTTATTTATTTATTTGACAGAGAGAGATCACAAGTAGGCAGAGAGGCAGGCAGAGAGAGAGAGAGGAGGAAGCAGGCTCCCCACCGAGCAGAGAGCCCGATGCGGGACTCGATCCCAGGTCCCTGAGATCATGACCTGAGCTGAAGGCAGCGGCTTAACCCACTGAGCCACCCAGGCGCCCCAGACAAAATTTTTACAAGTGGATAATATCTGAACGGAATGTTAAAATATCCTCGTTAAATGATGGCGCTTTGGTGTTTTCTTCGTTTAAAATTTTCTTTTAGTAAGGTTGTATTTTTAGGATCCCCTACAGTTCTGTACAAACTTTGGGCTCCCCACCAATCTGACAGTGTGTTGCTCTGACCCTAAACTGCATATCAAAGGTTTTGAGAACTGAAGTAGAGTAAGCAACTACCCAGGTCCCAGACCAACCTGTGTGTAGTGTACACGCAGGACAAATCCAAAAAAACACTGCAGAGCGTTGGACAAAATCCAACACCCACTCATGATAAAAACTCTCAGTAAACTAGGAACAGGGTGAAACTTTCTCAACTTGAATAAGACTATGTATAAAAAATTCTCCAGCCAACATCATATTCAATGAAGGGAAACTAGAACCTTTCCCACTAAGATCAGGAACAAGGCAAGAATGTCCTCTCTCATCACTCCCTTTCAACATGGCACCAGAAAGTTCTTGTTAATGCAATAAGGCAAGGTATACGACTTTGGAAGAAAGATGTAAAACTGTCATTATTCGCAGATGACATGATTACCTAGAAATTCAGAAAGAATCAACAACATTCATGGAACTAGTAAGTGATTAATAGGAAGGTCGCAGGTACAAGGTTAACATACAAAGGTCAGCCGCTTTCCTATATGATGAACCAACGGAACTTGAAATTAAAAACACAGTATGGGGGCGCCTGGGTGGCTCAGTGGGTTAAATCGCTGCCTTCGGCTCAGGTCATGATCTCAGGGTCCTGGGATCGAGGCCCGCATCGGGCTCTCTGCTCAGCAGGGAGCCTGCTTCCTCCTCTCTGCCTGCCTCTCTGCCTGCTTGTGATCTCTCTCTGCAAATAAATAAATAAAATCTTTAAAAAAAAAAAAAAAAACACAGTATGGGGCACCTGGGTGGCTCAGTGGGTTAAAGCCTCTGCCTTCCGCTCAGGTCATGATCCTGGGGTCCTGGGATCGAGCCCCACATCAGGCTCTCTGCTCCGTGGGGACTCTCTGTCTCTGCCTGCCTCTCTGCCTACTTCTGATCTCTGTCAAATTAATAAATAAAATCTTTTTTAAAAAACACAGTATCATTTTTACATTAACACCCAAAACTACTAAATACCTAGGTATAAATCTAACAAAATATGTACAAGATCTATAGGAGAAAACTTCAAAGCCCTCCCTCATATGGATGGGGATTATGCCTAAAAAGACGCCTTGTCTTAGAGAGCACGTGTTTGTACAAGTAGACCAGTGGAACGGGCGATCTCTCTCTCTCTCTCTCTCTCTCTCTTTTTTTTTTTCCTGCACATGGATTATTTTTGACAGAACTATAACATTGAATTAGTTTAAGATATACAATATAATGATTTGATATATGTATATATCATGGAAGGATGGTCCACTCTTTTATATATATAAATTTTCATCAATTCCCCACAGAGCGGCTTAGTGCCAGCTCCGCCCAACGATCTGTGATGAGCTGTGAAGTGTAACTGTCAGGAATAATCCTGAGACTTCCCACGACGAAAAGCACAGAGCTTTGCGATAAAAACGCAGTTCTTACCTTCATGGCTTGTTTTCCTTAGTCCCTGGGTTTCTGCAAACGTATTAATAGTGTCTGCAGGGGAACGCACTTGAAGCTCTTCCTGTCCTGCGGAGTACAAGTATCTCTGGAATAAGGGGCACCCCCTTCCCCCACGCCGTTCATTAACTGAAACCTTGGCTTTTGTATGTATAAAATCCTGGCTTCTGGCCCTCAGCCCTCCGCCGGAGGGAGTGGTCATCACGGCGCTCGCCTCCGGACTCTATCTGGGGCCTTCCAGGCTCCGGAGGTCTGCACGGTGGGCTCGAGCGACGCTTGCGTCCCCCACGCGTGCCAGGTGGCGGGGTGGAGCCGGGGAAGAGGAGGGGGGACGCAGCGGCCACCAGCTGCTCCTTACCTCGTGCTGGTGAGCCGTGCGCGCAGCGGTCTCCAGCCCCTGCTTTCCAATTCAGGCGCGCCTGCAGCTCCAGAGCCTCCCCAGAAGACAAGCGCTGTTCGCCCCCAGACTCTCCCTTCCGAGCTGCGACCTTCGATCAGACCCTCGGACCTGGCGTGGCACCAGCTGAGGACAAACCAGTCAACTCCGTGAAAGAGACCAGGACTCGGGAGGGAGAGTAGGGAGGACAACACGCCGCGCCCTGCGTTAGGTCGGGAAGCTCTGTCGGGAGCTGCGTTAGGTCGGGAGCCCCTGGTGGGGGCTCAGATCCCACCTAGGAAGGTCCATTCCCGGAGGGCGGGAGTTAGAGACCTCTGTGCAAGGGCAAAGGTCTCCCCGAGTCCGGTTGCTTGGGATCAAAACTGGCCAAAACTGGAGGTAAGCTCCGTCTAAGCCTCAGTTATACCTCCAGACGCCGTCCTGGCTCAACAAGCGCCCGAAGCGAAAATTGGAAATGAACTTTGAAGAGAGTGCAGGACTCACGAAACCATTTCCATGCAGACGAGGAAGGGAACCAGGAGATGCGCCTGGAGGACTCCATCCAGCGCTCCTTCTCACGCCCGCAGGAGCTCGGCGGGGGTTGCCGGAGGCGGAGCGAGCCTGGGAGGAGCCGAGGGGAGCCGGACGCGGCTGCTGCTGGGGCTAGCGCCTGGTTGGGGGCGTGCTCCCACCCGAGGACTGCGGGGATCTGCTCCCGGGAGGCTGGCATGGCCCGGCGCCGGGGAGCGGAGGGTGGAAGAGAACTTAGCTGCCGCCCTCCGCCTGGGGAAGAGTGTTAACAGCCCTGAACTTGGGTGTTCGCCGCAGCAAGGCGCAGCTGCTTACCTCTCTTTCTTTCCCAGATGCGGGGCGGACAGGGGAACAGACAGTCCCCTGTGGGCCCAAATCGCCCCAGTTGAGGATGAGAAGGAGGTTCCGCTGCGAAGGGAGCAAGCGTACAGAGAGGCACAGCGACGTTGCCTTCGCACCTGGCTGGTCTTGAAATCTTTTTCTTTTCCTTTTTAAGTTTATTCGTGTGTTTGTGTGTTTGTGATCTCTACACCCAAGTGGGGCTGGAACTCACGTTCAAGAGTCGCATGCTTCTCTGACTGAGCGGGCCAGGCGCCCCTGGTCTTGGAGTCTTGAAGGGCGCACCAGGAGGGGCACTGCATGAAAACCACCAAGGAGCAAGGAAGGTGAAGGCCACTGCACCGGCTGTCGGTGGCAGGATCCTGAGGCCCGTTGAGTTCCCTCAGGTCTCCGTGCTGGCGGCATCGTCCTCTGGGCGTGGAAGAGGGAGCAGGAGCGCGGAGGTTAGGACTGGAAAGAGGCAGAACTCTGATGGAGGTCCAGAGAGTCCTGAACTGCAAATCTGCGGACTAGCCTCTATTTTCCGGCCAAGGATGACTTCTCTGTGAGAGTCAGGTGGAGATGGGAACTAACACTAAGTCCCATTGTGACCTGCCCCGGGACTCAGCTGAGGACTGGGGGTTGGGGTAGGGGATAAAAATCCAGGTCACCAGAGCCTGTACTGGACACAGTCTTGCCGGCCAGCCAAGGCCCTCCAGGTTCTGTCCTGTTCTGTCCTTCTTTTCTGGAGCCCATTAAAACTGACTCTACAGAGGGGACCACTCTGGCCCGTTGCTCCTCTTCTGAGTCTCAGGCACAGACTTTGGGTTCCATCTTCTCACCCCTGTGTATTTCCTCTACCCTCGAGGAAGCCAAAGAAAAATCGGGGAAACACCACGCTGAGCCCCACTGGCTTTGGTAGGAAATACCAGCTGGTGGAGTAGTGACAACGGGAAGGGCATCACCAGCATGAAGACCCGTATGAGCCAATGACCCAGCATTATGTGACATCTCAGAAAACTTGGCTGACAAGGGAAACTGAAGCCAGGTTATGAAAGTGCTGTCCGCAGTAGTCTGTTTGGAGAACACCAGAGTGAGAAAGATGCAGACCTCTTCCCAATCCAGAGAATAGGAGGGGCCAGGTGGGCAAGGGGCTGGATGGACCTTGAAGAGGTTGAATCATGACAGGTCCTCGCTGCATGTGGCATAAACTGGAGAGGAAAGTGTAGGTAGAATCTAACAACAACAACAAAATTAGGGCTCTGATCTAACCACAGTTAGACCTTCTGGGTCTGCAAGAGGAAGAGAAAGAAAAAGAAAGAAAATGCTATGTGCTCAGGCTCACACAGCTTCTTTCCTTCTCCATCAAAGCTGATGGATGTGGGGCGCCTAGGTGGCTCAGTCTTTAAGTGGCTGCCTTCGGCTCAGGACCTGCTCCCAGGGCCCTGGGATGGAGCCCTGAGTTGGGCTCCCTGCTCAGTGGGGAAGCCTGTTTCTCCCTCTCCCACTTCCCCTGCTTCTGTTCCCTCTCTGTCAAATAAATAGATAAAATCTTTAAAAAGATAAAGTAAGCTTGTATTGAATTCCCAGAAAACTCCTGAAAATTGATCCCAAAGTCTTCAAGACCCATAGACACTGACCTTCCATAAGGGAGAATATCTAGTTTTTCATGTAAACTATGAAAACCTAAAGCCACATCACACATCAAGGTGAAAGACTGGAAGCTTTTTCCATAACATCAGGAACAAAGCAAGATGTCTTGTCCTGGCATGTAAGCATCAAGGTCAAGTCTGAGTTCTTGGTCGGGGCGTGGGGGTGGTGGTGGCAAGGGTTGGGCTATGTGTCTGGAGGTCCCTACTTCAATGACATTTTAGGACAGGGTGTACATTTTAAATCTGAGCGATATTCAAATTGCATCATGTCTGTTCCAAAAACCCTTCCAAAAACTCAACCATAGGTGCAGGACCAAGCTGCTTGGCACATGGCAGAGCCCAGCCTTCCCAGGCCAGGCCCAGGAAGGTAAATATACAGTTTTTTGGGACCCCTGAGTGGCTCAGTGGGTTAAAGCCTCTGTCTTCAGCTCAGGTCATGGTCCCAGGGTCCTGGGATGGAGCCCCACATTGAGCCCACATTGAGCTCTCTGCTCGGCGAGGAGCCTGCTTCCCCCTCTCTCTCTGCCTACTTCTGATCTCTTGCCATCAAATAAATAAATAAATAAAATCTTTATTTTAAAAATGCAGTTTTTTGAGAAACCAATGGTAGCAGTTTTCCATTGTGATTGTTCAGTAAAAGAGAATCTTTTTGTTTTAACACATTTGCCCTTTTCCCTCTTCTTTTAATGTAGACTACTGGAGAATGAAAGAAAGTATTGCATTTCTGCCACCAATACCCCTGAATCGTCTGAGGCCACAAAGAGTTGTCAAGGTGAACTGTCAAGGTGGTTGGCAGCTTCATGCCCAGTAGGTGGTCCCTTCCTAAGAGGGCATTTAGTGTTAGGGGTCTCCCTGGGGTAAACAGAAATCCAAACACTTGGGGTAGAGCTTGGAGAGAATCCTTCATTTTATTTTATTTATTTATTTATTTTGATAATCCTTCATTTTATTTATTTATTTATTTATTTTTAAAAGACTTTTTATTTATTTATTTGAGAGAGAGAGACAGTGAGAGAGAGCATGAGTGAGGAGAAGGTCAGAGAGCAAAGCAGACTCCCCATGGAGCTGGGAGCCTGATGTGGGACTCGATCCCGGGACTCCAGGATCACGCCCTGAGCCGAAGGCAGTCGTCCAACCAACTGAGCCACCCAGGCGTCCTGATAATCCTTCATTTTAGATGGAGACATGATCCCCAACTCTGTGTCTTGGAGATGTTCACTTTACTGTTGTTAACTTTTAAAAGATTTTATCTTTAAGTAATCTCTGCCCAATGTGGGGCTCGAACTTAACAGCCTTGAGATCAGGAGTTGCACACTCTACCCGCTGAGCCAGCCAGGTGCCCCTACTGTTCTGTTACTTTAAAATCAATTCCCATTAAAAGGATATAGATCTATACATCTTTTACATCTCATAACTCTATCTCCTCAGTTTAAAATTAGTATCACTTGCTGTATTTGAAAACTACAGTATGTTATTGAAACAATAAAAAGGTACTTTGCTTCTTTTTTAAGATTTTATTTATTTATTTGACAGGGAGATCACAAGTAGGCAGAGAAGCAGGGGAAGCAGGCTCCCCGCTGAAACAGAGAGTCCCGAATTGGGGCTCGATCCCAGGACTCTGAGATTATGACCTGAGTTGAAGGCAATGGCTTAAAACACTGAGCCACCCAGGCACCCTGGCACTTCTCTTCTTGATGCCACCTTGAGTGGCTGGGTCGAAGCTCTGAGAAATGCCAGCAGAGTGAAGTGCCAGCAGGTTCTTCTGTCACTATAGCAAATCCACTGCAGCATCTTCAGTAGAAGCTTTGCTGTCGGTGCTCTTTCATAAACGGAATGAGACCTTCTCACTGTCCTCCAGGAGGCCTGGATACATAGGCAAAAAGTAAAGCCCATGCTGAAAGGCAGACTTGAACCGGAGACCCCAAATCTTCAGTCTAAAGCGTCCCCGAACAGCGCTAGTCTTGACTGGATATGCCTATGATGGAGGAATGAGGAACTATCCATAAACTATTCTTTGATCCCAACTCAAAATCGACATTGTGTGCCGGGAGTCCTAAAACTCAGAAGTGGAAGGTTTCTCCTTACACCAGCAACGATGAGGCAAGATCAGTCTTGGTATTTCACCCAGGAAGCCTGTATGATGCCCAGGGCGGGGACACCTGGCCGTCACAGGGCTCCTGGGTCCAGAATCTCCCTGGTGTCAGGTCTTCTCCTCTCACTCAGCACCATCAGTGAACAGAGCACTGCTACCAAAATCCTATTATCCCACTGCACATCCCAACCATGAAGCATTACTCTACCCTCCACTACCGGTTGCTCTTTAACCCAAGAGATCACATCAGGTAGCAACTCGTACAGAGCCTGGTGTCCGCAGCTGCCCAACACTCCTTACCCTAGTTTTTCGTTTGCTTTCCTATCTGATGAGGTTTCTACAATGAATGAGTGTGTGTGTGTGTGTGTGTGTGTGTGTGTGTTTAAGCAAAAGGTAAAAAAAAAAAAAAAACTTCTAAGTGCCCCTTTTGGAAAGTGGAAGTAGTCTTCCTCCCTAGGCGTTACCGGGGTGCAAATCCCCATGGTGCTTCGCGTGCTGAGAACTTGGATCCCAGACGCCCCCACTCCTGCCTTCCCTGGGAGTTGCAACTGACATTTTCCAGACGCTTCCCATACTTCACTCCCTAAAAGCCCTGGGGAGGAGGGTTTCCCGAATCCCGAGCGCGAGGACCCTCCCGCGCCCTGAGCTCCCTGCTTGCTTCATTCACATTTATATTTTGCTTTCATTAGCCCCGTTTTAAGGAGGGGCAAAGAGCTCAAAGTCAATTCCAAGTCACAATACAGGCGGCGAAAAAAAACCTTAGTAAACGCTGCACCTGACACCTGCTGCGATGGACGTCGTTTAAACGACAACAAACGGACCAGCTTGCAGGACCTCGTGGCGCAACGGTAGCGCGTCTGACTCCAGATCAGAAGGTTGCGTGTTCGAATCACGTCGGGGTCACAGCTGAGGCTTTTCTGTTTAGACCTTTCAGTTCGTATTCTTATCAGGATGATGCTTCAGATAGGATATTAAAAGAGGGCACGAGGTGACTTTGTTAACGAGTTTTTTGCTTTTTTAAAATTGGGTCTCTAGACGGACACGGCACAATATCCTTGGTCGATATTTGTGTGACCTTGAGGGAGCTGTCGGTTTCCCAATTCTTCCCCACCCCCACTCCTGGAGTTTTCATGGTTTGCACTTACTGTCAAAGGCGCCTGAGCAGGGGCGCCTGGGTGGCAGAATCGGTTTCAGCTGAGGTCATGATCTCGGGGTCCTGGCATCGAGTCCCGCGTGGGGCTCCTATCTCAGCGTGGAGTCATTCTCTCCCTCCCTCTCTGCCCTCCCGCTCATGCTCTCTCTTTAAAATAAATAAATAAATAAAAGGGGGGGGGCACTGAACATTGTGGTTAAAAAAGATACTGTGAGCTTGATTAGAAATTTATTATGTCATGGGGCGCCTGGGTGGCTCAGTGGGTTAAGCCGCTGCCTTCGGCTCAGGTCATGATCTCAGGGTCCTGGGATCGAGTCCCGCATGGGGCTCTCTGCTCAGCAGGGAGCCTGCTTCCCTTCCTCTCTCTCTGCCTGCCTCTCTGCTTACTTGTGATCTCTCTCTGTCAAATGAATAAATAAAATCTTTTAAAAAAAAGAAATTTATTATGAATCCAGAGTATGTAAACACTGAAACTCATTTTAACAACATAAACAATGCTATACTCTAAATGTTGAGTCAAGTTTATAATAAAAAGTTTGAGCACTTCCTTTAAAATCATAATTTGCTTGGTCTAATAATGCCAGTAAGTGAAAAGAAGGGAAATGTATAGGTCTATTTTATGGTTATAAGTCAATGAAATTTGTAATTAATATGTCAGCTTATACCCAGAGAAACTAAGACTTCAATTACTGAGACATTTAAAGTTACCATTTTAGTAATAATTGAGAAAACATGAATAGGAATAATGACAATTCTTAAGTATGCTCCACTATTGTCTGCGGTCTCTCGTTGAAACCCATTCTGACACACCTGTGTCCTGGCACAGACGAGATGACTACAGACTAGAGGCAAGTGGCCAAAACAAATGTAAGGCACTTCTGGATAACAGATATACGAAAATGTAAAAAAACTGATTCTAAAAAATTAGTATCAGGGGTAACAGCAAAGTCAGCTTTTCATGATAATACTGTGACAAGCACTCCGGGTTTCTGAGTAGCTGATAAATTGTGTTCCCTACCTGGGATTTTCAGATTCAGGCTGAGAAGTGCCTTTAGTCATAGTATTAAGTATCTTTGTAAGCCTTTATGAATAGTAGTATTGTGGGTATCTGCACAGCACAGGACAGAAAGCTGTGTTGTTAATTCAGTCATCCTTACTAGAATTTTGCAGTTTAGCTGGTATGTGTATTTTATTATTTTATTTCTCTAATTAACAAAAAATTACGTAGGCTTTGTGCTCATCTTGGAGCCCAGTGCTGAATTTGAACTCAGGACCCTGAGATTAAGACCCGGGCTGAGAACCAGACGCTCAACCAACTGAGCGACCCCAGTGCCCCCAAGCAGGGTTTTATAAATTGTGCTAAGGAGCTTATGTCTTATTCCAGGGCAGAGGGAAGTCGCTGAAGGGTTCTGAGGAGAGTGACATGAACATTTAATTTTTAGGGGCGCCTGGGTGGCTCAGTGGGTTAAGCCTTTGCCTTCAGCTTTGGTCATGATCTCAGGGTCCTGGGATCCAGCCCCGCTTTGGGCTCCACGCTCAGTGCGGAGCCTGCTTTCCCCTCTCTCTCAGCCAGCCTCTCTGCCTACTTGTGATCTCTCTCTGTATCAAATAAATAGGTAAAATCTTAAAAAAAAACAAAACACACAATTTCTAAATGTTCATCTTGGCTGTCTTGAATAGCATGCATTGAGAAAGGCAAGATTAGACGTGGATCGACTATTCAGGTGATTATGGTAATCTGGACTGGCATGACAATGGATTTCTTTTGGTTTCTGAAGTAAAGAACCGGAGTTTCTTTTTCTTTCTTTTTTAAGGGTTTTATTTATTTATTTGACAGACAGAGATCACAAGTAGGCAGAGAGGCAGAGAGAGAGAGAGAGAGAGAGAGAGAAGGAAGTAGGCTCCCTGCAGAGCAGAAAGCCCGATGTGGGGCTCGATCCCAGGACCCTGGCATCATGACCCGAGCCAAAGGCAGAGGCTTTAACCCACTGAGCCACCCAGGTGCCCCGGCACGCCGCTTTTAAACGACACGTTCTCATTTTATTCAGAAAGGAGACCTATCCGATAAGGTTATCTCCATCTTAACGATGGTACTGAAGGCCTGCAGTTCTCTCCCCTCGCTCTGCAGACGCCCCCCCAAAGGACAAGCACCGATGTCCCCGAGCCCTCTGGGAAGTGGAGTCCTTCCGCCGGGACCCCCGACCTGGCGCGGTCGCCTCCAAGTGCGCAGATGCGACTCCAGACGGAGCCTCGGGCTCGAGCCTTTTGTTTCCCCGCAGCTCCACGAGTCCAGAAAGCGACTCCGTCCGCCCCTCCTGTCTTTTCCAGAGCGCAGCCCGGCGAGAACCCGCCCTGTGGCCGGAGCCGAGTCCGCAGCGCGTCCAGGGGTAAGAGAAAGCTGGGCCCGAGGCGCGGTGCGACCCGCCGGTCCATGCGCGCGGCTCCCGTACCTCCCGCAGCAGCCCCGGCCAAGCTCTCAGATTCCGGCCCCCGCAGGGGAAGGGCGGACCCTGCCCGCGCATCCCGGGCCCACTCCCCGGCGCTCTGCGTACTCATCTCCCTTCCCTGGCTGGGAGGCGAGCCGAGTCCGTGGATTTCGCTCTAAGCGACAAGGCGTCCCGGAAGCGCAGTTGCCGCTAATCCCTCTGGGAAGTGGAGTCCAGGAGGTCAGGGGAGGCGTGGCCGACAGGGGGATTCTGGGAGCGGGAGTGCGGAGACGAGGGAGCTTGAGCGCCTCCCATCGGTTTTGGGCTTAAATCATACCACTCTACCAAGAGCCTTACCTGAACTTCTGGGACAGAGAGAGAAAAAAAAAGGGGGGGGGGCGGTGTCCGTGTGTTATTCATTACCCTCTGTGCTTTGCTCTATCAGAGTTTTGGGGTCTTTCTGTTATTTTGGGGCCAATGCAAGGAGTTGACTCTACACACACACACACACACACACACACACATCAGAGTTTTGGGGTCTATTATTTTGGGGCCAATGCAAGGAGTTGACTCTTCACACACACACACGCACACATCAGAGTTTTGGGGTCTTTCTGTAATTTGGGGCCAATGCAAGGAGTCGACTCCTCTCTCTCTCTCTCACACACACACCCTGGAATGCAAGGATTTGGTCAGAAGCAAGGAAAACTGTTGTCATGCAGTTTGCAAACTGGGAAATGGAGCCTTCGTCTACACACCGAGAATACACTTCGAAGGGGAAGGATTAGGCTCGGGGTTAAAGACGCACAAACCACAAGTTTCAGGTGCCAAGAGACAAGCAGGATAGTTAATAAGTTATTTCTGGTGGCAGTTTCAGGATGTGGCAGCCATTCACCAAGATGTGCTGTGGGCATCCTTTTTTCTTTCTTTCTTCTTTTGCAAATTTTGTTGAATTTTGTGCCACCCTGTCAGTTTAGTCTGTGCTGACTGGTTTTGTTCCTCATGGTTATTCAGCCTGATTAAAAGTTTAGTTTTTCTCCCTTGACAGGAGGGAACCCATCTTGTCTGTCAGTTACTACTGTCTAATTACCAAAGTCTTTTTCTTTTGTTCTCATTCTGGCCATGCAAGGGAATCCCTGTCTATACATTTTCAGGGCCTTTTTTTTTTTTAAGATTTAAAAAGTATATATTTATTTGTCAGAGAGAGAGAGAGAGACAGAGACAGAGAGCACAAGCAGGAGGAGAGGCAGGCAGAGGGAGAAGCAGGCTCCCCACTGAGAAGGGAGCCCGATGGGGGACTTAATCCCAGAACGTTGGGATCATGACCTGAGCCGAAGGCAGATGCATAATGAATTGAGGACCCAGGCGCCCCCATTTTCAGGGTCTTTAAAAAAGAGCAGGTGGGGAATCAACTGCATAAGGGCCCCATCTGTCAACTGCCTGTCTTTATGAATAAGGATGAAGCAATGCTGGGAGTCGTGCTTATAGTTACTGCTACCGTAATCATAGGCCACCTTATGGCAGTTGTGTGCTTTAGGGTCTCATGGGAGTTTTGCGCTGTCTGGAACCAGGTGTGAGGCTCGTAGTTCCCTGCCCTGATTCTCTCCTGGTTTTGTCCTGGTGTGGCATGTAGTGACTGATCTCAGCACTCTAGAGAATGGTCTTCTAGGTGTGGAGATTAATTTAGCCCAAATAATAAAGATTTCAGGCGCCTGGGTCGCTCAGTTGATTAAGTGACTTCCTTCGGCTCAGGTCATGATCCTAGAGTCCTGGATCAAGTTCTGCATTGGGCTCCCAGCTCGTCAGGGAGTCTGCTTCTCCCTCTGACCTTCTCCCCTCTCGTGATCTCTCTCAGTCAATCTCTCAAATAAATAAATAAAATCTTTAAAGATAATAATAAAGGTTTCAAGCAAAGAAGAATTACTTTTGAGGCCCTAGGACTTAACTGCATAGGAATAAGCCTACTAGGAGTAGAGATAGAGGGAGATGCCCCAGGGAGCAAGAATCAATTCCAAAGGATGGTGAGCCTAACCTCAAAAATCTCTCTCCAGAGTTTCAGAGTAGAGTTGAATGATTTGCACAAAGAAGCAGATTATGTATTGCTGAAAAGTCCATATTTATCTCATCTGAAACTGAATAAGAAGGAAGTCATAGCAATAACGGGACAAGAAAAGCGAAGCTGATCATGGATTATCTGACCATTGAAGCTGAGGAAGAAGGTAAGAATTATAGAAATAGCTGTGGAAGAGAGAATATTCCACTTTTCTTGCTTTTATGATAAAAGGCAGCTCACGCTTTTCCACTCCCGGTTAGACTCTTCCAAAAGGTTGATGAATTGCAGGTCTACAACTTTAGCTTTTCGGGCAATACGTTTTTACTTTACCGTCTTACTCTATCCTCATCCCACCTTTTTGAGTTAAGTCAGGTAGACCTTGCCTATATAATTTAGCTGGCTTGTGATGGCTTTGGTCTTAGTTAATAGAGTTTACCTCCTTCATGGCTTTTTCCCCCCTAGTCCTTCCAGCCATTATCGCTGAGGATGCCTCTCTGCCCCAAAAACAGAACACAGAAGAAATGGAACCTACTGTTGAGCTACTTCCTGTTGAGTTCCAGGCAAGTTTGAGTTTAACTTCCCCCCTCTGAAATCTTAGCTTGATGTTTGTGATGTGTTGTTTCCTTTTTTCATTTTGCTTCAGAGGTCCACAACCATCTCTACTACAGAACTGAACCAAAGTAGTTTTTCCTAGAAGACTTGAAGTTCTGGGGAGAGCTCAGGCTCGAGCCTTGAATTTGGAAGTAATTTGTGTGAATGGTATTTAAGCCATGATACTGTGATCACTAAGGGAATAGAAAAGAGATGAAATTTTATTACTGAGTCCTTTAGCTCTTCAACTCTTAATGGTCAGGGAGATGAAGAGGAACCAGCAAAGGAGACTGAGAAGGTGTGTGGCCAGGGAGGTAGGGGGAAGTCAAAAGTGTGGCATCCTGGTAACTAATTGGAGAAAGTGTTTCAGGGAGTAGAGAGTGAGGGGCGCCTGGGTGGCTTAGTCGTAAGTGTCTGCCTTCAGCTCAGGTCCTGATCCCAGGGATTGATCCCTGATCCCTGATTCCAGGGATCCTGGGATTGAGCACCACATCAGGCTCTCTGCTCTACGGGAAGCCTGCTTCTCCCTCTCTCATTCCCTCTGCTTGTGTTCCTGCTCTCGCTATCTCTCTCTCTGTCAAATAAATAAATAAAATCTTAAAAAAAAAGGGGGGGGAGTAGGAAGTGATCAGCTATGTTAAATGCTACTGCTAAGTCAAATAAGATGAGGCCTGAGAATTGACCATTGGATTTGAAAAATATGACTGCCAAGAACAATTGCGTGGAACAGTAGGAATGAAAGCCTGATTGAAAGGGTTCAGGAGAAAATAGGAGAGAAATTGGAGCCAGGGACTATGGAAAACTATTTTGAGAGTTTTACTCTAGAGAAGAGGACACAAATACGGTGATAGTGGGAAGGAAGACCAAAGAGGGTTTGTTAGTTTGTTTTTGGGGTGTGTGTATGTGTGTGTGTGTGTGTGTGTGTGTGTGTGTTTGGAGGATTTGCTTATTTCTTTTTTTTTTTTTTTAAAGATTTTATTTATTTATTTGACAGAGAGAAATCACAAGTAGACAGAGAGGCAGGCAGAGAGAGAGAGAGGGAAGCAGGCTCCCTGCTGAGCAGAGAGCCCGATGCGGGACTCGATCCCAGGACCCTGAGATCATGACCTGAGCCAAAGGCAGAGGCTTAACCCACTGAGACACCCAGGCGCCCTCTTTTTTTTTTTATAATTAAAAAAAAATTTTTTTGGAAAGATTTTATTTATTTAACAGACAGAGATTACAAGTAGGCAGAGAGGAAGGCAGAGAGAGAGAGCAGAGACATCAGGCTCCCTGCTGAGCAGAGAGCCCGATGCGGGGCTCGATCCCAGAACCCTGGGGTCATGACCTGAGCTATAGGCAGAGGCTTTAACCTACTGAGCCACCCAGGTGCCCCAATTTTCTTTTTTATTTTTTTATTTTTATTTTTTTTTAAAAGATTTTATTTATTTATTTGACAGAGAGAGATCACAAATAGGCAGAGAGGCAGGCAGAGAGAGAAGGAAGCAGGCTTCCCGCTGAGCAGAGAGCCCAATGCGGGACTCGATCCCAGGACCCTGAGATCATGACCTGAGCGGAAGGCAGCGGCTTAACCCACTGAGCCACCCAGGCGCCCCCCAATTTTCTTTTTTAAATATAGGCAAAATAACAGATTGCTTATAGGTATGTAAGACTGAGTGGAGAAGAAATGACTGAGTTCTGTGGAACTCTAAAACTTAGAGCCACTTTTCAAACATTACTTCATTTATTTTAAACAAAAAATCAAGTGAGTTAGGGATGATGCATCTTTAACAGTAAAACTGAGGCTCACAGGGGCACCTGGCTGGCTCAGGCAGTGGAGCATGTGACACTTGTTCTCAGAGTTATAAGTTCAAGTTCCACATTGGGTGCAGAGATTACTTAAAATCATTAGGAAAAAAACAAAAACCAAAAACTGAGGCTTGCAGTAACTTGCTCAAAATCACAAGATAGTTGAATCCTAATCAGAACCCAGGAATGTCTGATCCTAAATCCTATGCCTCCTAACCACTGTAGTCTTTTTTTTTTTTTTAAGATTTATTTATTTATTTTAGAGAGTGATAAAGAGAGCGCGAGCGGGGAGAAGGGCAGTGGGAGAGGGAGAGAGAGAATCTCCCTCTTCATGCCAAGTGTGGAGCCTAACGTAGGGCTTGATCTCAAGACCCTAGGGACGCCTGGGTGGCTCAGTTGGTTAAGCAGCTGCCTTCGGCTCAGGTCATGATCCCAGCGTCCTGGGATCGAGTCCCACATCGGGCTCCTTGCTTGGCAGGGAGCCTGTTTCTCCCTCTGCCTCTGCCTGCCTCTCTGTCTGCCTCTGCTCGCTCTCTCTCCCTCTCTCTCTGAACAAATAAATAAATAAAATCTTAAAAGAAAAAAAAATAAAATAAAGATTCAAGACCCTGAGATCACGACCTAAGCTGAAACCAAGAGTCAGATGCTTTTTTTTAATATTTTATTTATTTATTTGAATAAATAAATATTATTTATTTATTATTTATTTATTTATTTATTATCAGTGGGTTGAGCCACTGCCTTCGGCTCAGGTCATGATCTCAGGGTCCTGGGATCGAGTCCCGCATCGGGCTCTCTGCTCAGCAGGGAGCCTGCTTCCTCCTCTCTCTCTCTGCCTGCCTCTCTGCCTACTTGTGATCTCTCTGTCAAATAAATAAATAAAATCTTTAAAAAAAAAAAGAAATTTTAGACTATTCCATTAAAATAAAGATTTAACCTTCAGGGGCGCCTGGGTGGCTCAGTGGGTTGGAGCCTCTGCCTTCGGCTCAGGTCATGATCCCAGGGTCCTGGGATCGAGCCCCACATCAGGCTCTCTGCTCCACGGAAAGCCTGCTTCCTCCTCTCTCTGCTGCCTCCCTGCCTACTTGTGATCTCTCTCTCTCTCTCTGTCAAATAAATAAATAAAATCTTTAATAAAAAAAAAAGATTTAACCTTCAGATTAAAAAATACTTCCTCTTCTAGATTGTTCTCTTCCCTAAGTTCTATAAGAATGTGCTTGCTCTTCCAGGAACTGGTGACAGTCAAGGATGAGGAAATGGACTTCACTCATGTGGAAGAAGAACAGCTGAATTCTGCCCAAAGGTACATGGGCATGGATATGAAAGTGGAGAATTGTGGGAGCCTGGTATTTTGGGGTAAGGAAGTTATTCTGTAATGCAAACTCCTTACTGGGACATAAGCTTCTTCTGTACCTAATGGCATCGAAAATGCCACAGTTTTGCTTCAGATCCAGAAAGCATTAATGTGCTAGGAGATCCCTGGTCACTCTGGGTTGAGCAATGGCTTCTTTTCTCTTTTGGCAAGTAAAAGTTCACTGTCTCTGGTATTGAAAAAGGACAGTTTCATTACATTGGTTTTAAGATTTATAAAGTTATAGTAATCAAAAACCCTGTAGTTCAAATTAATGGAACAGAACAGATGGTCCAGAAATAGACCTACACATATATGGTCAATTAATTTCTGATAAAGATGGAAAAATCAATTCAATGCTAAAAGGAGAATCTTTCCAGTAAATAGTACTGGAGCAATTGGATATCTATATGCCAAAAGAAAAAGCCATACCTCCCACCATACACGTTACTTTCAATGGATCACAGACCTAAGTATAAAACGTAGAGGAACTGTTAAAGACAGTCTTTGCGACCTTTGTAAGGCAAAATTTTATTAGATATGATATCAAAAGCTCAATCTGTGGGGCACCTGGGTGGCTCAGTGGGTTAAAGCCTCTGCCTTCAGCTCAGGTCATGATCCCAGGGTCCTGGGATTGAGCCCCGCATCGGGCTCTCTGCTCAGCGGGGAGTCTGCTTCCCTTCTTCTCTCTCTGCCTGCCTCTCTGCCTACTTGTGACCTCTATCTGTCAAATAAATAAATAAAATCTTAAAAAAAAAAGCTCAATCCATTAAAGCCATCTGGGTCTTAGGTTGGCTTTCTTGGAAGGTTTTTCACCTTGAATCCTGGTCCCTTTCTAGAGATAGGACCATTCAGATGATCTGTTTCTTCTTGAGTGAGCTCTGGTAATGATTTACCATCTCTCATTCCTGATATTGGTAATCTATATTTTCTCTGTTTTAATTTTATTTGTTTTCTTAAGAGTTTAACAGTTTTATTGATCTTTTCAAAGAACTGACTTTTGATTTCATTGATTCCTTCTGTTTCCTGTTTTCACTTTTATTCATTGATGCTCTTATCTTTATTATTTTTCCCCTTTGCTAACTTTAGGTCTAATTTTCTCTCCTTCCTTTAGTTTCTTAGGGTAGAAGCCTAATCACTGGTATACGATTTTTTTCTCTTTTAATATGAACATTTAATGCTATAAATTTCCTTCTAAGGACTGCTTTGGCTGCATTCCACAATTTTGATATGTGGTGTTTTCATTTTTTTAAAAAAGATTTTATTTACGTATTTGACAGATAGAGGTCACAAGTAGGCAGAGAGGCAGGCAGAGAGAGAGAGAGAGAGAGAGGAGGAAGCAGGCTCCCTGCTGAGCAGACAGCTTGATGTGGGGCTCGATCCCGGGACCCTGAGATCTTGACCTAAGCTGAAGGCAGAGGCTTTTTTTTTTTTTTAAAGATTTTACTTATTTATTTGACAGAGAGAAATCACAAGTAGATAGAGAGGCAGGCAGAGAGAGAGAGAGGGAAGCAGGCTTCCTGCTGAGCAGAGAGCCCGATGTGGGACTCGATCCCAGGACCCTGAGATCATGACCTGAGCCGAAGGCAGTGGCTTAACCCACTGAGCCACCCAGGCACCCATGGTGTTTTCACCCAGGCGCCCCATGGTGGTTCAAAATAACTTCTATTTTCACTTGTCACTTCCTCCTTGACTTATGGGTTATTTACAGATTTCCAAATTTTAGATGATTTTCAATAAAATTTGTTTTCAGTTCTGTGGTTTGGTTCTGTGTGGTCAGAGATACTTTGTTTGATTTCAGTTCTTTTAAATTTCTGAGATTTGTTGTATTACCCATAATATAGTCTTGATGAATGTTCCATGTGAACTTGAAAATAAATTTAATTAGGTCAAGTTGGTTGAGAGTATTCAGGTCTTCTGTATCCTTACTGATTTCCTGTCTACTGGCTTCTACTGATTACTGACAGAGGAATGTTGAATTTTCTGATTATAATTGTGGGATTGTCTATTTCTCCTTTTAGTTTTATCAGTTTTTGCTTAAAGTATTTTGCTTAATGTACCTGAAACTCTTTTGTTAGATGTATACACATAACGAATTATCTTCTTGGTGAATTTTTTAATGTCCTTCTTTAACCTTGGTAGTATTTATGTGGAGTTTTATTTTGTATGATAATAATATAGCCACTCTTGGTTCCTGTTTGCATAGTATATTTTTTCTATTTTTTTAATTTTTTCTATTTTAAAAAACCTATTTAATGTAACTTTCTTGTGGACAGCATATACATTGGATCCATTTTTTAAAATTAATTCATTTATTGAGAGAGAAAGAGAATGAGCAGGGGGAGAGACAGAGGGGGAGGGAAAAGCAGACTCCCTGCTGAACAGGGAGCTCAACACGGGGCTTGATCCCAGGACCCTGGGATCATGACCCAGCCGAAGGCAGATGCTCTATGAACTGAGCCACCCAGATGGCCAGTCACCAGTTCTTTTACAGAACAAAGATCAACTGTCAGGAGAAAGGGGATAGTTGCGTGAAAATATGTGATGTAATTGAGGTGCTGTCACTATATCAGCAATCATATTATATGAATACCTCAAATTACCATGTTGTGTGCCTTAAATTTACATGTCAAGTATATTTCAATTTTTCTAAAAAAGCAATGAATACCATGGACTGGATGAGGTCTTTAATGGAGACAATGTTGTGGGGGATGGGGAGGGGCAACAAAGGAGAGGTTAGATTGAATACCAGGAAACATCAACATTTAAGAAGAAGAAACAGAGGAAGTCCCAAATAAACAGAGATCAGGAGTAGACCCTTGACAGCTTAGAATCACAGAAGTCAAGAGAGAACACATGTCAATTATATCCGAATGAAGTTAGGGAAGGAAGGGGGGGGGAATGTTGTTAGGAAGGAGGCATGGTCACCACCGTCAAGTGCTGTTGAGAGGCCAAGCTAAACAAGGAATGAAAACAATCCACTGGATTTGGGTGACCTATAAATGGTTCGTAACTTCAGTGAGAGCAGTTGCAACTGAGCAGTAAGGAGAGAAGTGAAAAGAGGAACAAGGATGTGATAAGAAACTGCACGAAACCTTTTTGAGAAATTTGGGTATGGCAAAAAAATAAGGAAGAAAGAAAGGAGGAAAAAAGGAAGGGAAGAAGGAGAGAAGGAAGGAACGGAGGGGGCAGTGGTTAGTGGAAACAAAAAATTGTGTTTAAAGTGTATGGTAAAAAAAATAACAAAATGTATGGTGAACATGAAAAAAATCTGTGCCTTTAAAAAGGGACTGGGGTGGGGCACCTGGGTGGCTCAGTGAAGCGTTGGACTCTTTTTTTTTTTTTTTTTAAAGATTTTATTTATTTATTTGACAGAGAGAGATCACAAGTAGGCAGAGAGGCAGGCAGAGAGAGAGAGAGAGAGAGGAGGAAGCAGGCTCCCTGCTGAGCAGAGAGCCCGATGCGGGACTCGATCCCAGGACCCTGAGATCATGACCTGAGCTGAAGGCAGCGGCTTAACCCACTGAGCCATCCAGGCGCCCGAAGCGTTGGACTCTTGATTTTAGCTCAGATCATGACCTCAGTGTTGTAAGATTGAGTCCTCTCACTGGGCTCTATGCTGGGCATGGAGCCTGCTTTAGATTCTTTCTCTCCCTCTCCCTCTGCCTCTCCACCCCCTGCCCCCTGCTCTTTCTCTCTCTCAAGAAAGAAAGAAAAAGAAAAGAAAAAAGGGGGACCAGAGGGAACTATTTAAAAAGTCAAAAAGTGGTTATTTCCAGGTGATTATCAGAAGTGATTTTTTTTCTTGTACTTTTCCAAAACTGCCCAATCTCAACTTTTCCTCTTCCCACCCTTCATCAGATATTTTATATCAACATTTATTCTCATCCCGCCAGGCTCTCCTCCTTCCTGACTTGTCTGCTCAGTTTTCCATTCTCTTAGGCAGATCCTCCTCATCGTCCTCTTCTTGTGTCTTGTATTAGCCACTCTCCCATCTCTGTTAGTCCCTGAGACTCCCTCTGCCATTGGCAGGAGGTGCTTTCTTTCTTTTTTTAAAAAAAGATTTTATTTATTTATTTGACGGAGAGAGAGAGAGACGGTGAGAGAGGGAACACAAGCAGGGGGAGTGGGAAAGGGAGAAGCAGGCTTCCTGTAGAGCAGGGAGCCCAATGAGCTCGATTCCAGGACCCCGGGATCATGACCTGAGCCGAAGGCAGACACTCAACAACTGGGCCACCCAGGGCCCCCAGGAGGTGTTTTCTGAAAACATACTAAAAACATGTTTAGTAAGTGTCATTTTTTCTTTTCCTCTTGCCAACTCAGTCATCTTTTTTCTTTCAACACAGAGAACACAAATATTTGTACTTTTTGTTTATTTCAGATTCTGAATCTATACCTGAAACTAAAGAATGCTTTCGGAAGCAGGGACTTTATGATGAAATGTCATCTGAAAGAGATCTGATAATGGAGAGACTCAAGAAGGATGAGTCCTGGGACTCCAGACTGATAGAAACCTGGCAATGTGCGGACACATTAGAAAGGCAGCAAGGAAATCCGAAGAAAGATTTAAGGCAAATCATAATTAAACGTAAGAAAAACCCCATGGAGGATTGTAGTGAAACCGGTGAAAGTTCAAGCCCAATTCAACATCACATTTACCCAGTGAAAAAGCCTTGGAAGTGCAATGAATGTGGGAAGGCCTTCAGTTACTACTCAGCCTTCATCCTTCATCAGAGAATTCATACTGGAGAGAAGCCTTACGTGTGTAATGAGTGTGGAAAGGCCTTCAGTCGGAGCTCATCACTTATTCAGCATCAGAGGATTCACACTGGAGAGAAACCGTATGAGTGTAACGAATGTGGGAAGGCCTTCAGTCATCGGTCAGCTCTTATCCAACATCATATCATTCACACTGGAGAAAAGCCCTATGAGTGCAATGAATGTGGGAAGGCCTTCAACCAAAGCACATACCTTATTCAACATCACAGAATCCATACCGGAGAGAAACCCTATAAATGCAAGGAATGTGGGAAAGCTTTCAATGATACCTCATCCCTTATTAAACATCAAAGGGTTCATACTGGAGAAAAACCCTATGGATGTACAGAGTGTGGGAAAGCTTTCAGTGACAGGTCGGGCCTCACGCAACATCAGAGAACTCATACAGGGGAAAAGCCATATGAATGCAGTGAATGCGGGAAAGCCTTCAGTTACTGTTCAGCTCTTATTCAACACCAAGGAACCCATACTGGGGAGAAACCTTACAAATGTAATGAATGTGGGAAAGCCTTCAGTGACCGCTCAGCTCTTGTAAGACATCAGAGAATTCATACTGGAGAGAAACCTTACAAATGCAAAGAATGCAAGAAAGCCTTCAGCCAGAGCTCATCTCTTACAAAGCACGTGAGAACTCATACTGGAGAGAAACCGTATAAATGCAATGATTGTGACAAAGCCTTCAGCCAGAGTTCATCTCTTATTCAACACCAGAAAACCCACACGGGAGAAAAACACTACAAGTGTAAGAAATGTGAGAAAACCTTTAACATGCGTTCAGCCTTTCATCAACACAAAGAAATTCATGATGAATAGAATGCAGTAAATTCACGAAGTAACTATGTAGTCTCAGTGCACCCAGGTGGCTCAGTGGGTAGAGCATGCAACTCTTGGTCTGTGGGTTGTGAGTTCAAGTCCCATGTTGGGCGAGGTTTTACTTCAAAAAAGGTGTAGACCTGTTCTACACAATTACTACAATTACTACTACAAAAACATGAGGCTGTGTCAGGCAAAAAATAGCTCTCTTTCTCGAAAGGTTATTAGGTAGGGGAAGAGGACTAGAAGTACAGTAACAAATCCCAAAAAGCTGAAGCAGTACAGAGAAATACTAGAAAAGCACAGAAGGAGGAAGTCTGGTTCAGTCAGAGAAACAGACTCAGAAGCTAAGCATCTGATATTATAGAAAAACGAATCAGAGGAGCAACCTGATCCTTGAGGCTAAAGGATCATTTCAGTAAGGTAGGAGGAGTACAAGCAGCTTGAAAGGATAAAAACAATCTGTATCAGCTCTTAAGAGCTCTGTGTCCTTATTTCTGCCTTTTCTTTCTGTTGCTAATTATAAAATGTCCCCTTCCTTCCTTCCTTCCTTCCTTTTCTTTCTTTATCCCTCTCTTTCTTTCTTTCTCTTTCCTTCCTTCCTTTTCCTTCTTCTTTCCTTCCTCCCTCCCTTTCTTTCTTTCTTTCCTGACTTTGGATCCTTTTGGTTGGACCTTTTTAAAAAATTTTTTTATAAACTTTTTTTTTTAAAGATTTTATTTATTTATGTGACAGAGAGAGGTCACAAGTAGGCAGAGAGGCAGGCAGAGAGAGAGAGGTAAGCAGGCTCCCCGCTTAGCAGAGAGCCTGATGCGGGACTCGATCCCAGGACCCTGAGACCATGACCTGAGCCGAAGGAAGTGGTTTAACCCACTGAGCCACCCAGGCACCCCATAAACTTTTTTTTTTTTAAAGATTTTATTTATTTATTTGACAGAGAGAGATCACAAGTAGACGGAGAGGCAGGCAGAGAGAGAGAGAGAGAGGGAAGCAGGCTCTCTGCTCGGCAGGGAGCCCGATGTGGGACTCGATCCCAGGACCCTGAGATCATGACCTGAGCCGAAGGCAGCGGCTTAACCCACTGAGCCACCCAGGCGCCCTAAACTTTTTTTTAATAAAGATTTTATTTATTTATTTAACAGACAGAGATCACAAGTAGGCAGAGAGGCAGGCAGAGAGAGAGGAGGAAGCAGACTCCCTGCTGAGCACATAGCCCAATGTGGTGCTCCATCCAAGGACCCTGGGATCATGACCAGAGCTGAAGGCAGAGGCTTTAACCCACTGAGCCACCCAGGCGCCCCTTGTTTGGAGCTTTTTTGTTTTCTCTGAACTTTGTGTGAATTGAGCTTCCTGATACTAACTTCTGCTCTGGCCCTCACCCTTTAAGCCTGGATAAAGCTTTCTCAGCCACTTCTGCCTATAAGGATCATATATTGTGCTTGCTACCTGTGGTCCACTGGTGGCAAATATTAACCTTAAGAAACAAGAGGAGTACCTCCACACCAGAAATCAGGAGTGGAGATACGGTGACTAGGAGGGAACCTCAAAGGGTTGAATTTTTTTTTTAATGTCATTTATTTTTTTTTAAGATTTTTTTTTTAAATTTATTTGACAGACAGAGATCACAAGTAGGCAGAGAAGCAGGCAGAGGGAGAGAGAGGAGGAAGCAGGCTCTCCGCCGAGCAGAGAGCCCGATGTGGGGCTCGATCCCAGGACCCTGGGATCATGACCTGAGCTGAAGGCAGAGGCTTTAACCCACTGAGCCACCCAGGCACCCCTTAAATGTCATTTATTTATTTGAGGCAGAGAAAGTGAGAGAGAGAGTGAGCAAGCACTAGTTGGGGGAGGAGCAGAGGGAGAGGGAGAAGCAGACTCCTAAATGAGCAGGGAACCCCATGCAGGGCTTGATCCCACCAGGATCATGACCTGAGTCAAAGGCAAACACTCAATCGATTGAACCACCAGGTGTCCCCAAAGACTTAAACTTTTGACTCCAACTGTATTGTTGGTATCTTAAGAATTTCCTCAAGTTATAATAAAATTTAGTTGTTTGCACAAATTAATACTGAACTTCAAGGCATGTAGGTGGGGGGAAAGGTCAATTTAAAAAGTTTCTACATTTAATATGACAAAGGATAATAATGCTAAGATTTAAAAAAAAAAAAAAAAGATTGTATTTATTCATTTGACAGGTAGAGATCACAAGTAGGCAGAGAGGCCGGCAGAGAGAGAGGAGGAAGCAGGCTCCCCGATGAGCAGAGAGCCCGATGTGGGACTCGATCCCAGGACCCTGAGATTATGACCTGAGGCGAAGACAGAGGCTTTAACCCACTGAGCCACCCAGGTGCCCCAGTGCTAAGGAGATTATGAGAAATTACAGATGACTTAAAAAAAAAAGAAATTACAGATGATACTGTAACCCCTATAGACTATCCATTAAATGATAATGTAAGTAGAGTAACTAAATTACATGTTAAAAAAATATTTAATCCAAGGAAGGCGGGAAAGGAGAAAGAGAGGCACAGATGGGACAAATCCTAAACAGCAAAATGGTAGAGCTAAATGCAATCAGTAATTACATTAAGTGTAAAAGAAACACTCCAAATAAAACTCAAAGATTATGGCACTGCATAAAGATGTCTGACCCCAGTATATGTAAAAGAGGCACATTTTAAATACAGAAACACAGGTTGAAAGTTCGAAATATGAAGATACACAGTGAAAACACTAATCAAAAGAAAGCTGGAGTGGACATATTAATATCAGATAAAATAGAATTCAAGAAGGGTATCATCACAGATACAGAAGGACATTCTGTAATGATAAAATGGTCAATTCATCAAGGTTAGGAATTCTTATGTGTAACTGCATTACATATAGGATATTTGTTAATATTATAAATAAAGTTTATAATTTTAAGTTATTAATATATCATGTGCCTCACATCAGGGCTTCCAAAATCACAAGGTAAAAACCAATGAACTAAATTTTTACAAAGAACAATCCACAATTTTATTATTTGGAAATTTTAACACTCCCGGGGTGCCTGGCTGGCTCAGTTGGTTGAACATCTGACTCCTGACTTTGGCTCAGGTCATGATCTCAGGGGTCATGAGACTGAACCGTGTGTCAGACTCCGTGTTCAAAGGGGAATCTCCCTCTGCCCCACCCCACCACAAGCTTGTGCTCTCATGTGCTCTCTCTCTAAAATAAATGTCTGAGTCTTTAAAACACTTTAATAACCCATTCTCAGCAGTTGATAGAACATCTACACAAAAAATATTAAGGATCGAGAAAAGCTGAACAACACTGTCTACCATGTTGAATTGACTGGCATATATAGAATACTTTACACACTTCAGAGTGCACATTCCCTTTAAGTGCACATGGAGTGTTCACCAAGGTACGTTATATACTGGGCCTTAAAGCCAGGTCAGTAAATGCAAAGGACTGAGAATATTTTCTACTACATTTAGTGAAAGCAGAGATCAATACAGTAAGATAGGAAATGCCCAAATATTTGGAAAAATGCCATACCTATAATTAACCGAAGTAAAAAAAAATTTTTTTAAGACTTTATTTATTTATTTGAGAGAGAGAGAGAGAGAGAATGAGCAGTTGGGAGGGGCAGCAGGAGAGAGACAGAGGGAAGCAGGCTCCTCACAGAGCAGGAAGCCCGATTCAGGGCTTGATCCCAGAACCCAAACTGAGACCATGACCTGAGCCGAAGGCAGACGCTTAAGTGAGCCACCCAGATGACCCCGAGTCAAAAATTTTAAAGGAAAATGGGTTGAAATAATATATGTTATCCTCTTTGACTGTAGTGAGATTAATCTAGATACCACTAACAGGTAGTGGGGGAAGAAGCCTCAAGTTCCTAGAAATTAAGAAAAACACCATTAAGTAACCAAAGAGAAAAGAAAAAAAGAAAAATAGAAATTGAAAAACAAATTTTTTAACTGAATAAAAATGAAGATTCAATGTATTCAAACTTGTGGATACAACTAAAACAACATATAGAGAGGGGCGAGGGTCACTCAGTGGGTGAAATCCTCTGCCTTCGGCTCAGGTCATGATCCCAGGGTCATGGGATCAATCCCCCATCAGGCTCTCTGCTCAGTGGGGAGCCGGCTTCCCCCTCTCTCTGCCTGCCTCTGATCTCTGTCTGTCAAATAAATACATAAACTCTTTTAAAAAAAGTATAGGGAGATGTGCTCGCTTCGGCAGCACATATACTAAAAAAAAAAAAAAAAAAAAAAAAAAAAGTATAGGGAGAGATCTCTTGCATGAAATTACCTAACATTAGAAAAGAAGTTTGAAAATCCATCATCCCAATTTCCATTGAAACACTAAAAGTGGAAGCAAATTAAACACAAAGTAAAAGAAAATACATAAGAAAGAGCAGAAATTGGGCTCCTGGGTGGCTCAGTCCGTGAAGCATCTGCCTTGACTCAGGTCATGATCCCAAGGTCCTGGAATTGAGCCCTGAGTCGGGGTCTCTGCTCAGAAGGGAGGGGCAGAGGGAGAGAGAGACTCAAGCTCTTTCTCTCTCTCCAATAAAAAAAAAAAAAACAAAAAAAATACAGAACAGAAATTTAAAAATACAAAGCATGTGTACAATATAGAACATCAACGAAGGCAAGGGTTGGTACTTTCTGTATGGCTGCTTTTACAAAACAAAGCAAAAGAAAACAAAACTGAAAGAACATGCAAGAAAATTACATGTGGGGGTTGGAAGGAATGCCATGAATGGAAGAGGGCAGAGTGCCACCCTTCACTGTATTTTGCTCTGACTTGAGCCAATCAAAAAAAATTTTTTAAGATTTTACTTCTTTATTTATTTTAGAGAGAGAGAGAGAGAGCATGAATGGAGGGAGGGAGGACCAGAGGGAGAGGGAGGGGGAAAGAATCTCAAATAGATTCCACACGGAGTGCAGAGACACTTAGGGCTTGATCCCAGGATTCTTTTTTTTTTTTTTTAAGATTTTATTTATTTATTTGACAGAGAGAGAGAGAGATCGCAAGTAGGCAGAGCAGCAGGCAGAGAGAGAGGGGGAAGCAGGCTCCCTGCTGAGCGGAGAGCCCAATGTGGGGCTTGATCCCAGGACCCTGAGATCATGACCTGAGCCAAAGGCAGAGGCTTAACCCACTGAAACACCCAGGCGCCCCTCCTCCAGAGATTTTTTTTTTTAAAGATTTTATTTATTTATTTGACAGAGAGAGATCACAAGTAGGCAGAGAGGCAGGCAGAGAGAGAGGAGGAAGCAGGCTCCCTGCTGAGCGGAGAGCCCGATGCGGGACTCGATCCCAGGACCCTGAGATCATGACCTGAGCCGAAGGCAGCAGCCTAACCCACTGAGCCACCCAGGCGCCCCTCCTCCAGAGATTTTGATCCAGCAGATTTAGCTTGGGCAGGTTGATCTGTATGGTAACATGCATGTGTCTCCGATAATTCGTGACTGACCACAACTTGTCAAACACTGCTGAAAAGTCTACAAACATGTGAATACAAAAGAAAAGAAATGGTTTCCCAGTGAAAAATCATCTTCTGTCTCAAGACCATTTGCACAGAGAAGCTAGGATTCTGAAGCTCTATTTCCAACCGTCCTTAGAGTTCTTAGGCCTTATCTTCTAAACTGACTGTCCCTCAATATAAGATATACGTTTGCCTTTAAGTTTGGGAATTAAACTCTAAGAGGTGTATTCTAGTTGAACCTAGATTACACTGCCCTCTCCTTGGAGAAGTTTAGGGAGAAATTATTTCCAAGGGCTGAAAATTGCCCCACCTTTATTTAGAAAGTAAGTAAACTGGAGAAAATAATTTACATGTCCATTATAATTTGATACAGAAAAATCATCATAAATGTCAGAAACTCTAACTGTAAGGATAGGCTTCACTATTCCTTCCATATGCTTCTGTCAGAATTCATTTCTGATTTTCTGAAAAAAATGTATTCGCTTTCCAGGTCAGTTAGGCACCCACGAAAGTCAACCTCGGTGATAAGACTGAGTTCCTGTTTTTCATAGGACAATATCCAGTGAACAGTCCTAGGCCTAGGAGGTGGCCCTAATCCTGAGCTACTTGAAGTGGCCCTGAGTGGGTACTATGACTCAAGATGTTGATTTGGGAACCCAGGGGAGCTCTCCTGTTGGTCACTGAACTGAAGAAAATGGGAGCCTGTATAGAATTCCTAATTATCATTCCCATCTTCAAGGCCTGGAAGAACATAGACTACAAGGAACTGTGAAGGGCATTGACTTCAAGGTCATTATGAGGTTTCTTAACAGCGTGAGTTCCCTGGTGGGGAAGACCATTTACAGATTCCTATCATGCAGGAGTGGTGTACTGTTGATCCTGACAGACCAGAAGAGAGAACTGTCTTACTTGCTACCATCTTGTGAGGATTCAGGTTAATTTTACTATTACAATTCTATAATAACACCTTTTTTTTAAAAGATTTTATTTATTTATTTGACAGACAGAGATCACAAGTAGGCAGAGAGGCAGGCAGAGACAGAGAGAGGGGGACGCAGACTCCCCGCCAAGCAGAGAGCCCGATGCGGGGCTCAATCCCAGGACCCTGGGATCATGACCTGAGCTGAAGGCAGAGGCTTTAACCCGCTGAGCCACCCAGGCGCCCCACATAACTCAGCTTTTAATTTCCTGTAGAGAACAAGCTAAGGATACATAAAATAGCTTGGCCTTTTCCTTTGGAGAATGCAGAAGTGAGAGGCCAGAAAACTAAAGTTCCAAGGCTCATCCAAGGACCTAATGAAGGAGGGGAAATAGGGTATAAACATCCCTAAGTTAATTTATAATGTTAGCATGATACTGGTATAGGTAGTTTTTTTTTCCCCTGCAGCTGTATTTATGAATCCTAGAACTCCTATTAAAAAAATGAGCAAACATAATAACAATAAAAAATTTTCAAAAAAAGAGCAAATACATTTTTCTGTCATTTTATAGAAATATATTATAAAGCCTTTCTAATTAAAACAGTGTGATACTGGCAAATGAACAGATAGACAAATGGAACAGAATAGAAAGTCCAGATATGGATCCAAGAATAGGTAGAAATTTAGTGTATGATCAAAGCAGCATTTTATATCAATGGGGAAAGACATTTGTTTTAAACCAATGTTACTGGATAACTATTTTGAAATTTAAATCTGTAACTTCAGGGCGCCTGGGTGGCTCAGCGGGTTAAAGCCTCTGCCTTCGGCTCAGATCATCATCCCAGGATCCTGGGATCGAGCCCCACATCAGGCCCTCTGCTCCGCAGGGAGTCTGCTTCCTCCTCTCTCTCTGCCTGTCTCTCTGCCTACTTGTGATTTCTGTCTGTCAAATAAATAAATAAAATCTTAAAAAAAATAAATCTGTAACTTCTACCACCTAACAAGTTAAATTCCAAATAGATCAGAGATTTATGTATTAAGGAAGCGGAAGTAGCAGTAGAGGGGAGAACAGTGAGGAAGGGAAGAAGAAGGAGGGTGGGGAAAGGAAGAAGAAACCAAAAAACTGGTGAATTCATTTCTAATCTGGGAATAGAGAAATATTTCTTATGATGTCTCAAAATCCAAAATCCCAAGTCTATACCCCAAGAGGAAGACATTTAAGTATAATTATGGACGGTTCACTCACAAAATACAAATGAAATTTTTAAAAAAATGCAGTGGAGTAAATTTAACAATTGAATTGGCTTTACTGGATGATTCACAAATTGACAGCATTCCATCCAGCAATAGAATGGAGCCTTAGAGGGCTAAAGAAGGAAAGGTTTTGAAAAGCAAAGAGCAGGGAGCCTGGGTGGCTCAGTGGGTTAAGCCGCTGCCTTCAGCTCAGGTCATGATCTCGGGGTCCTGGGATTGAGCCCCGCATCGGACTCTTTGCTCAGTGGGGAGCCTGCTTCCCCCCTCCTTTCTCTGCCTGCCTCTCTGCCTACTTGTGATCTCTGTCTGTCAAATAAATAAAATCTTTAAAAAAAGCAAAGAGGGTGTGGAACAAGGAAGTTATAAATGAAAAAAAATATCTTCTGGCAAGGTAACCTTCCTTTGGGGGACAACAGAACCTGTTAGGAGCATTGCTTCATTGGTGCTGACCAGAAAATTCCAGACTGACAGGTTAGGATTACATTCCTAGGGAAGGTCGAAAGTAATTAGGTCAGGTATTAAATCCTGGTATGGTGTCATGGGTTTGAGGTAGGGAAACTGAAGGACTCCTGCTTTTTTTTTTTCTCCTTTTTCTGTTTTTATTCTTCCTAGGCCTTGCACCCCTACACCCTCACTCCACTCAACACAGGACTCAGAAAGTCCTCCTTATAAGGGACAAGGAGCTAATAATTCGTTTAGAATAGGTCACATCTAGAATAGGTAACATCTAAGGAAGGCCCAGGAGAGAATGACCAGAGGAAGCATTTGCTTTTAGGCAAACAGGCTTGAGTGATGGATTGTAGAAAGGGCCCACGGCGACCCCATAGCTGAATACAGACAGGCCTATCAGGTAACCCACCTTGTAATATCCATAGGCCCTAACTCACCAATGGTCTACTTACAATCGGGCACAATTACCAAAAAAGGGAAAATGCCCTATGTTGCCATTACCTCCTCATCAAACATCCCCCACCCCTTTCCTCCACAGCCATTATGGGCACATTCTAGACCACGACACAAGACATCTGGATCCCAAAGCCCTCTGGCTCCAAGGAATAACACCTGGGCCTTCGTCTTTGTTCTGACCAGTTCCTAGATGCCTGAAGGGACACTTTCACCAGACCACTATCCTTAGTAAAAACTCCCAGGCCCTGAACGAAAATGAGTCTCCTTCCTTTCCTTTCTGACTCTCCTGGACACTCTGTATCTGCACTTTCTCTACGCCTTCAATAAACTCTGCTTTCATTTCCTGCTAGCATTGTTCCATTTCTGTCCTATACGCAGCCAGGGACTTCCACAGCTGGTCCTGCAGAAATCCCTCTGGGTTTCCAGACTTGGCCTACTGGCATCAGGTTTAACCCAAGTGATTCCATTTGGGGCCTGTTGCTTCTTCTTCTTCTTCTTTTTCTTCTTTTTTTTTTCTTTTAGATTTTATGTATTTTAGGGAGAGAGAGAGAGAAAGAGAGCAAGCAGGGGGAGCGGCAGAAGGAAAGGGAGAGAATCTCAAGCAGACTGTGCACTAAACACAGAGCCCGATGCAGGGCTACATCTCATGACCTTGAGATCGTGACCTGAGCCAAAATCAAGAGTCAGTCACTCAACCAACTGAACCACTCAGGTGCCTCTGCTGGTTCTTTTTAATAGAATTCAGGTATATGAAAATCTTAAGTGTATTCATAATAAAGGAAATGCATGTTAAAACTATACTGAGTTGCCTCTTCTGGACGTGATGCAGTTACTAAGGCTGGGCTTAATGAACTCACTGTAAAAAACTATAGAACTAGACAGAATGTATGAAAAAATGTTTCTGACTGGGGACAACATGCAGTTCAGACCTGTGATCCCGGAAAAAAAGCATCTTCTATTCCATAGTATAGGGGAGGAAGGGTCCAAACAGACCACAGCAGACCTCTAAGATGAGAAGACAGAGATTTGAATTCAAGGAAGTTGAGGTAACTGGGATTTGGGTAGCAAAATCCTAGGGAGCCAGAAGTTACACAGAGAAAATATCTAGAAATTTCTATAATGGGCTGTCTTGAGTCTGTTCCTAGTAGAATCAATGTCCAGCAAAGAATTAACAAGAAACTGTAAGCTGAATAATTCTCAGAGTTCATACAGAGCTCGGAGATGCTCGTGTCCTAATTGCCATAATTGGTAAAAGTATAAAACTAGCCTTAGAGGAAGGTCAAGAATTGCTCAAGCTTCAAGCCAAGGTCACACTCTTCTTGGGGTGACCCGTCTTTACAAAGCTACAAAACAAGCCTTGAAAGAGGCAAGCTGATCTGAAAGTAATCTGAACTTTCTTAAAGAAAAAAAATTTTCTTATTCTGGTAAAATACATGTAACATGAAGTTTAACTTTATCATAGACCTGAGCTGAAGGCAGAGGCTTTAACCCACTGAGCCACCCAGGCACCCCTATAAACTCTCTTAATAGAGTAGAGAACAAGCAGAAAGTGGCTCCTCTACTTTGTATCCCCCCTTTACCTGTGGAGGGATACATTCCAAGACCCTCCATTGAAGACTGAAACTGTGGATAGCGCCAAACCTTATATATACTATGTTTTTTCCTATACTTACACACTTATGATAAAGTTTCACTTATAAATTAGGTATGGTAAGAGATAAACAACAACAATAATAAAATAGAACGACTATGACAATATACTGTAATAAAAGTTATGGGAATGTGGTCTCTCTTTCAAAGTATCTTATCGATACTGTACTCACCCTTCTTGTGATGATGTGAGATGATAAAATGCCTGTGTGATGAGATGAAGTGAGGTGAACAAGGTAGGCCTTGTAGGTAGCATTCGGCTACTACTGACCTTCTCAGGATATGTCAGAAGGAGGAGCATCTGCTTCTGGACCATGACTGCCGCAGGTAACTGAAACTGTGGGAAGCAAAACAGGGGATAAGGGGTTACTACGACTCAGAACAACCTTATGAAGTTCATAGTCCTAGTCTCATTGTACATGTATGGAAACTAACATACCAAAGAGTGAACTAGTTTGTCCCAGGTCAAACAACTAGTAGGATACTGGTAAAAACAAACACCCTATCCCTTTCTCTCCCTCTCCTCTCTCTCTCTGTTTCTAGTGTTTTGGCCCATGGAAATCAAGTCTTAAAGGGGAGATTTCACACAAGTGTTTTTTCTTAATCTGTTACTTTTTTTTTCTTTGCTACACATGGAATCGGATCAGAGGTTAGTCCTACTATCCATTACAACTAATCGCCACTGATAATAAATCCTATGTTGCTTTATTTAAATATTCGGGAGTTAGAGAGGAGAAAGGAGTTGGGGGAAATTGGAAGGAGAGGTGAACCATGAGAGACTATGGACTCTGAAAAACAATCTGAGGGGTTTGAAGTGGGGGGGGGTGGGAGGTTGGGGTACCAGGTGGTGGGTATTATAGAGGGCACGAATTGCAGAGAACACTGGGTGTGGTGCAAAAATAATGAATACTGTTATGGTAAAAATAAACTAAAAATAAATAGCATTTGGATAATTTCCGAATACGCAATTTCAGGTAAGTACCTATTTTCATATTTTTATGTTGAATAACACAGATACGTATAGTCATTCATTGTATTCAACATACTATGTTATTCGTCTGGTAGGACTGCGTCCAGGGTTAGCGCACTAAAAAGTTGGTCACTGTACTCTGCACTCAAAAGAGGAGCTTTTAAAAAACCCGGCTGCACGAGGGCCCATTCCTAGAAATTCTGATTCAATTGGTGTGGAAAACGAGCATCTCGGTGGTGGAATTTTAGAGCCCTCAGGTAATTCTTACTGGAGATTCCGGACTGCTTCGCTGGGCGGGAACCGGGCGGGGCGGGGCCTGGGAGTCACGTGGCTCACCCGGCGACCTCTAAGGCCGTTGATTGGCCCCTACCACAGCGGCGGGTGCGTGAGACCGGAGGCTGCGGCTCTCTGAACCTGACCAAAGAGTTCCGAAGCCTCCGCGCTTCCTAGAAGGTACGCGGGGCGAGGCGCGGGGCTCTCCGCGCGCGAATGAGGGTCGGCGAGTGGCTCGGGTTTCTTCCGCGTTCGCGCTCTCGGGTTGGGGGGCGGTCATTGAAGGGACGCCGACCGCATCGCGGGTCCGGTCGGGAACCTCGAGAGGGGAGCCCCGGCCCCTATGGCTGCTGCAGGTGGACACTGAGGACTTCCTGGAGGAGGTGAAGCGGCGGAGGGTCAGAGGAGCGCAGCAGGTGTGGGGAGAGAGGAGCTAGGGGGTGGGTGGCGCGGGCGAAACCCCAATGGCCCCTCCACGGCAGGTGTCAGGGCTCGAGAGACCCTCAGGAGAGGGCGCAGGGCACTTACGGAGCGTCTTCCTGAAGATGTCAACTTGTGAATATTTTCCGTGGCGTAAGGAAGAGCAAGTCGGATGAATGAGAGGCTGGTCTGGTTGTAGGAGAAAAGCAGATGTGATTGGACGTTTCAGGAGTTCCCATTATTGAGAAGTGGCATTCAAGATTCTGGCTTCCAAATGCACCATGTTCACGGTAGACAGATAGTTTAGATAATGAAAGGTTTGAGGTCCCTTCCCCAATCTTGAAGTCTTTGGTCAGTGACATTTTTTGCAGTGCCTCCTTGCTTAAAAGACAGAGCATCTTCCAAATAGTATTTTTAGGGAACGTGAATGGTGCGAGAGACTTTCTTAAAAATGCACTCACAGAAAGTAAGGTTCACCGGTGGCCAGAAAAAGCATAAGGAAAAATATAAAATGAAAATCACCTTTGTCCCATCACTTGTGTATTCCCAGAGAGTAACGATGTTGAGTTTCTAATGTCAAAGAAAAACCAAAGTAAAGATAAAGATATACCCCCATGCCAACCACCCCGAGCTGTGGAATCAAAACTAGAGCTGTCCTAATTTCCCCAAAATGCTGACTCTTCTTTTAGGAAAATTAAGCTATCTTCATGTCATGGTGCCCCTGTAGCTTCTGAGCCAATTAGCTAAAAACAAGTAAGCTTCTGCAGTTCTTTTTAGTCTAGAAGGATTGTAAGTTTCTAGTAAACAGTCACAATAAAAAGCAAGGTACTTCCTCATTTCGTGTGTAGGGGTGGAGAAATAATTTTCTTACTCCGTTCTTAGCTGAGATCCCAGCAATAAAAGATTAAGAGAAAAACAAGTTTATTAACATGTATGGGTAGAAAATACTGAGAAATTAGTAACTCCTGCAGTGGGTTAGAATTCAGGCCTAAAAATAAATGTTAAAAAAAATCTTTTTTTTTTAAATATATTTTTTTAATTTATTTATTTGACAGACAAGTAGGCGGAGAGGCAGGCAGAGAGAGAGAGGAAGAAGTAGGCTCCCCGCTGAGCAGAGAGCCCGATGTGGGGCTCAATCTCAGGACCCTGGGATCATGACCTGAGCTGAAGGCAGAGGCTTTAACCCACTGAGCCACCCAGGCGCCCCAGTTAAAAAAATCTTTAAAGGGGCGCCTGGGTGGCTCAGTGGGTTAAAGCCTCTGTCTTCTGCTCAGGTCATGATCCTAGGGTCCTGGGATCCAGCCCCACATCAGGCTTTCCGCTCAGCAGGGAGTCTGCTTCCTCCTCTCTCTGTGATCTCTGTCTGTCAAATAAATAAATTTTAAAAATCTTAAAAAAAAAATTCAGTCCTAAATACCCTCTTAGTCGGGAAAGGGGAGAGAGGATGTAGGCCTCTTAGAGGAGAATAAATGAGTTTTAGGAAAGACGAAGGGGTCCTCAGAAGAGCAGACAGGAGGCCTGAGGGCCTGAGGGCTATGACAGTTTGGGGGTGATGTTAATGTCTAGTCTCATCTCCTGTGACAGAAGTCTATCTTTCCGGGAGGGGAATTTATGACAATTGAGTTCCTTTTCAAGGATCGGTCTTTAGGCAGATAAGGGGAGTTCAGAGAAAGGCTTTCTCTGTGTTTGCTGGTTTTCAAGTGCCTGTAGCTCAAGATAATTATGGGGCGGCATATTCTGCTACACCTTGTGCTTTATGAACTAAGCGGTGGCTGCTGAGAGCTCAGCCTCTTCATGCTTTCAGTTTTGAAGTATCCTTGTTTGCTGTATATTTCTCAATAAATATTCATGTCAAGTAAAGCTCTCTGAATATTGTTTGACAATGATTGCTTCTGTGCTTGTAATATGTAGCCTGAAATCTCTAACCGCCTTAAAGTCATTTTTATACTCTCTGAGTTAATCCTGTAGGATATAGAAATACATGAACACCTTCCCCCATCCTCCAAAACAAGAACAAGCAAAGGCTCTTCATTCAGATCCTGCGAATGATCTGGAATGATCAGATCCTGGTAGCAAGGGAGTGAGCTACCAACCCTTGCTTGGAGGAGACCCAGAGGCAGGCAGGGGTAAGGTTTATGGTGGACAGAAATGGAAAACTCAGATGTGCCCAGTTTGGAGGGTGTTGGCTTGAGAAAGCTGGAGGTAGGTTAAATAAACAGAAGCAGAACATCCTAGGTGTTTGGGTAGAGGAGTGTATTTGGCTTTCTCTGTTGGTCCTCAGTTGTAGGAAGGAAGTCAGAATTAAGGATAAGCTGGTAGTTATTGACCTGATCTTGGTTTGGGCTGATTGCTTCATTGGGTGTGACTTGGCTTCTGGGCTGGTTGTTGCAAGGTGTGGGTCAGAGTTCTATTCTTGCCTATGGTCTTGTCCCTTTATGTATGCAAGTTTTTCAGTGAGGTGCTATAGAACATATTCTAGGGAGAAGGGGAGGGCAGGGCCCTGGGAGAAAGCTTTGGAAATTGAGCTAACTTCAGAAGTTCCTTAAAAAGACCACTCTAGGGACGCCTGGGTGGCTCAGTTGGTTAAGCAGCTGCCTTCGGCTCAGGTCATGATCCCAGCGTCCTGGGATCGAGTCCCACATCGGGCTCCTTGCTCGGCAGGGAGCCTGCTTCTCCCTCTGCCTCTGCCTGCCTTTCTGTCTGCCTGTGCACGCTCTCTCTCTGATAAATAAATAAAAAAAAATCTTAAAAAAAAAAAAGACCATTCTAACAGCTCCTTTCATTTTTATCCCCTATTTCAGCACCAAACATGGTGACTGTATACTGGCTCAGGAGTGTATGGCCAGTTGGAATTCCCTGTCCCAGGGCTGCCTGGGGAGAGAGACTTAAATTGGAACTGGCCTTACTCATTATCTTTTTTTCTCCTTCAGTCCAGCCTGATGGCGGCAGTCCTACCCCATCTCGGAGACCCGGACTTGGAAGCTGTATTCCTGACAGCTGGGTGGAAGGTAAGCTGGGCTTCTCCTCCCCTTCCTCAGGGTAGTCCTGGTAGCCAGGCAATGGCTTTGACTCCTTTGTTCAGGTTGAGCCATCTTTATTAATCCGGGGATTTTTCCTTCTTGGAAGGTGGGCTGTAGAGAGCCTGAACTCAGGGGTCAGGCAGGTTCAAATCCAGGCTTTGTTGTCAGCAAGTTACACACGCTCCCTGGGCCTCAGTTTACTTAACTGTAAATGGGATGATACTGCCTATGACCAAGAGTTGTGAAAATTAAGTGAGGCACTTAGTCAAATAGGTCAATAATACTTTACATAGTATCTAGTTCTATTTTAAACACTCTGTGAATTTTATTTTATTTTTTTTTAAGATTTTATTAATTTGACAGAGACAGACACAGCAAGAGAGGGAACACAAGCAGGGGGAGTGGGAGAGGGAGAAGCAGGCTTCTTGCAGAGCAAGGAGCCCGATGCGGGGCCTGATCCCAGAACTCTGGGATCGTGACCTGAGCCGAAGGCAGACGCTTAACAACTGAGCCACCCCAGGCGTCCCCACTCTGCGAATTTTAGATGTGTTATCATAGTTGTTCATTTTTTCTGTCAGTGAGTGTTACTGTGTATCAGATATTATCCTTTGTGCTAGAGATAAACTTTCTGAAGGAGTTTACAGGTTTTTTGTTTTTGTTTTTGTTTTGTTTTGTTTTTGTTGTTTTGGGAAAAGTAGATATGTAAACAGACTCTTGCATTACAGGGATAAATTCTGATCTGGGTGTACTAAAGTGTACAAGTAAGCTTACTTACTGAATTTGTAACATTATGGAGGGTGATTCTAAAAAGCTGCATTTAGGGGCGCCTGGGTGGCTCAGTGGGTTAAGCCGCTGCCTTCAGCTCAGGTCATGATCTCAGGGTCCTGGGATCGAGTCCCGCATCGGGCTCTCTGCTCAGCAGGGAGCCTGCTTCCTCCTCCTCTCTCTCTCTCTGCCTGCCTCTCTGCCTACTTGTGATCTTTCTCTGTCAAATAAATAAATAAAATCTTTAAAAAAAAATAAAAAGCTGCATTTAAAAGTAAGGAGACAAGGGGCGCCTGAGTGGCTCAATGGGTTAAGCCTCTGCCTTTGGCTCAGGTCATGAGCTCTCTGCTCAGCAGAGAGCGTGCTTCCTCCTCTCTCTCTCTCTCTGCCTGCCTCTCTGCCTACTTGTGATCGCTGTCAAATAAATAAATAAAATATTTTTTTAAAAAAAGGGGAGACAAGTTAGGAAGCCATGGCAACGATTTTGGAAGAAGGTTGGACAAGAGGGAGGGAATTCGAGTTGTTGTCAGCCAATTGACCTAGACTGGTGGTCAGGTTTTACTAGAACACAGCCATACCCATCCACTTACCTGTTGTTCCTCGCTTTTGTGCAGAATAATCCTAGCAGAGACCAAATTGCGTAGGAAGCCTAAAATATTTACCCTCTGGTTCTCTACAGAAAAAGTTTGTCTATTCTGTAATAGAGAAGAAAGAATGAGCTTGGCCGATTCACTTGATGGCCTCAAACCTCACCTATAGAATCATAGTGATAGCTCACAAAGTTATTGTATGAATTGAGCCTATAATTAGTCTCTGTTTTCAGGAGTTGCTGTCCTTTGAGGATGTGGCGATGTATTTCACCAGAGAAGAGTGGAACAAACTTGACTGGGCTCAGAAGGACCTCTACAGAGATGTGATGCTGGAGAATTACAGAAACATGATCTTGTTGGGTAATGACTCGTCTTGAAGATTTGACTCAGTGTCTCTGCAAGTCCTCAGTCCCTTACTTGCCATTCCAAAATCAGAGAAACTCCAAAAACTAGTTTTTACCATAACTCATTTGGCTGCAAGACCCAACCTGTAAAGTCATCAAGTGGTCAAACCTGATCTCTTCCTCCAGGAAGCTATGTCTCATCCTTATTTTTCCCACTTGGTCTTTGTATCTGTTAAGCATCAGAAATATCACTATGTTTGATTAAGGGTACAGCTCCAACCCCTGTTGGGGGTTGATAAAAAATGATAAAAAATAGACACACCACATCACCTTTCTAAAATCTGGAAAAAATTTTGAATCCTGAAACATGCCTGGCCTCAAAGCTTTCAAATAAGGGATTATGGGCAATGAATAGTTTCCTTTGGTTTAGAGGTCAGAGATGTTTAGTCCACTCCCCACCCTGCTCTGCCTCCTCCACATCTATAATACCTGTAGAATGGGGTGCCTAGGTGGCTCAGTGGGTTGAGCCTCTGCCTTCGGCTCAGGTCATGATCTCAGGGACCTGGGATCAAACCCCACGTCGGGCTCTCTGCTCGGCGGGGAGCCTGCTTCTCCCTATCTCTCTCTGCCTGCCTCTCTGCCTACTTGTGATCTCTCTCTGTCAAATAAATAAATGGAATATTAAAAAAAAAGACCTGTAGGAGCCGAAAAGATTATGGCTGATTGGATTCCAAAAGTTAGCTTCTTTTCTCTTGAAACATCTTTTTCAGTCTTCTCTCTGGAAATGGGTTCCTTCCTTTTTGCAGCATCACCAGGTGTCCAGGAAATGACTCTTAACTGACTTCATATCTGAAACTTCACTGCTTTTTCTCTTGGGGAGCCGGCCTTTGTCTTATTCCAGTGCAGTCTCCTCCAGTGGGGGAAGGGGCGCGCATTTCTTCAACAAATAGCTTTCTTTCTGGAGCCACAGATTTGACCTCCACACTGACACTCTTGCCACAGTCTTGACCACCTCTTGTGGGATTGTCCACCCACCTCTGGAGTTTTTGATGTCTGTTTTCCTTCTAAAAGCATTATAAGAGCAGACTTGAATACACAGAAGGTACAGGAAATTATGACGGGAAGGGGAGAACATTCAGGGATAACGCTGTTCATATTTTGGAATATTTCCTTCCAGTTTTTCTCCCCCTGTGCTCTTAAAAAATGTAGCCGAACATATTCTTCGTATAATGCTGTAATTCCATTAAATCTTAACATTATAGCATCAGCATTTCCTGATGCTATTAAAAGCCCCCACAAATACAGTAAATGACCGTAATGTAATTCTATTGTATGATCTGTAATAGTTAATCATTTTCCCATGTGGGGGTATTTAGTTTGGTTTTTTTTTTTTATTGTTGTTGGCTTGCTTATAAAGTCATCATTTTCTGTATTATAATTTTCGAGTGGATGTTTCCGACCATAAATGCTCATATAAATTTCTGACTATTCCCCAGGATACAGAATTTTGGTATTAAAGGGTACGAGCACATTCAAGTCTCTTTGTATTACCCAATGACTTTTCAATAATAGATTAGGAAATAAAAATCCTTTGCAGGCCCACTGCCCAGAAATTCCCCATTAACATTTTGGTTGGACTTTTTCCTTGTATTTTCATATATATGTATACCTATGTACATATACATACACATGCATAGTTTTTAAAAAAGTTTGGATTGTACTTCACATGAGTTTTGCATTCTGCTTTAAAACATATAGGGAACATTTTCCTATTTTAATATTCTTGAACACATGGGTTTTTAGTATCTGCCTAATATTTTGCCTTCGTTGCATTTACATGCCTTGTTGATGTTTACTTTATTTCCAGCTTTGCGCTGGTACAACTCTGCTGAACAGCTCTGGTCCATTCATCTTGGTCCTAATTGTTCCGTAGCCTCTATCCCTAAGAGTGAAATGACCACATCTAAGAGTGTGATGGTTGTTGAGGCTTTCCGTAAAGATTGTCAGATTGTCAGAAAGACTGGGCCGAATTCTATTCCCACCAGCCCTTTTGATTATTATCCTTATCTGTTTGCCCCTGTAGACCCATGGGCGTTAAGCTGAGCACTAGGACATCTCTCCCTGACTCACTAACCGCATCCCATTTACTTCTCCATGAGTAGGATTTCACTTTCCCAAACCTGAGGTGATCTGCCTGCTGGAGCAGTGGGAAGAACCGTGGATCCTCGATCTGCCAAGAGCCGGGACTAGGAAGGCTTCCAGTAGTGCTTGCCCAGGTGGGTGAGGAGAAGGCCCAGTTGAGTGGAAATCCTGAAGAGGCAGGAAAGCCATACTAATGAAACCCCCTGTGTGCCCCAGAGATCGAGCCTGGGGTTTGGTATATCTCCTCCCACTTTTTCATCCCTGCTGCCCTCTGAAAATAGTACATGGGACCATTAGTCCCATTTTCCAGACGAAAAAACTGAAAGATTCAGGGGCCCCTGTCTGGCTCAGTCGGTGGAGTATGCAGATCTTGATCTTGGGGTCATGAGTTTGAGTCCCACGTTGGGCACAGAGATGACTTAAAAGTAAATAAATAAACTTTGAAAAGATTCAGATCTCTGTCACACAGTAGATTGAGAGTTGGGATTCGATTTCAAGTCTGCCAAGCTCATTCATTGCAGTAGATTCCTTCTCTGAAGCAGCCCGTCTGACGGCTCTTAACGCCAAACCAGATAGGCCTTATTCTACCCTCATTACTTTTCCTTCCTCTCTGTTTTCTCTTGTTCCTTCCAATTTTAGTATATGTGCTGCCGAAGCGAGCACTGTTTTCTCTTGTTCCTTTGCTTCCCATTTTATTTTTCACATTCCCATGGTGTTTCTTGACATATCTGCTTTTTCCTATTTACTGTGTCCTGATTGCTGTTTCTGCCTTTTTCCATATCCTTCTCCTCCAGAATTTCTCAGCCTCTGTTCTGTTGACATTCTGGGCTGGATAATTCATTGTGGGGGCCTGTCCTGTGTACTGTAGGATGTTTAGCCATATCGTTGGCCTCTTCCCACTAGATTTGAGTAGCACCACCCCAGATGTGACCACCAGAGAGGTCCTCTGACATTGCCAACTCTCCCCCAAGAGGAACATCACCCCTGGTTGAGAACCACTGCCATATTCTCTTGGCTTTTGTATCTACTTCCCTCTGGTTCCTTTCCTATGTCTTACACTGCCCATTTTTAAGGAGTTGTTCTCCCAGAACTATTGAAAACCTGCTTATTGAGAAAATATAAGATGCCTTTTCTACACTTATGTGACACTACTGAGTACTCAGAGTAAGTTACTTTCCAGTGGAGTTGATGGGTTTGTTCCGTTCTCACTTCTCTGGCACACACTTGTGCATTTTTTCTGTTGGTTAGTTGATGTCCAGAACTCTTTCTGCTATTGAAGCCAGGAGTCCTGTGAAAATCAGAATTTTGGCCCCTTTAGCCAGATGATATAATAACTAAGTGAGCACTTTTTTAGCTTCGTTTGAGTGTCTGATAGCACATACTGTTGGCTTCTCTTTTTTTCCTTCTGCAGTGCACGGGTCATTTCTGTGTTTTCTTTTTATTGGTTAGGTTCTGAAGTCAGATGCAGGATGAAAAAGCCAACTGCAAAACAGAAAATTTCTGTAGATTCAGAGTCCTGTAAGACATCAGTGGTAAAGCAAACAATGGCCAAGAGACCTGCAAAAAAGTTACATGAATGTAGTGAATTGGGGGACCTTTACAGACGTGCATTCCCTACTCTTGGTGATGAATGCCACAAGGACTTCTTTCAAAACCTTCACCTTAGTCGAGATCAGAATGCTCAAACATGGAAGAAGCAGGGAAAATGCGAGGACTATGGAAAACCTTTCCATCAGAGATCATTGCTTTTGCGGCACAAGCAAATTCTTACAAACGTAAAATCTTATGAATGCAGTGAATGTGGAAGAGTCTTCAGGCGTCAGGCAAATTTTGTTCGACATCAAAGAATGCACACGTCAGAGGATCCCTTTGATTGCGACATATGTGGGCAAGCCTTCAAACAGAAGTCCACTCTTGCTGTCCATAAACAGTGTCACCCTCAGAAAAAGCCATATAAGTGTCATGACTGTGGAAAATGTTTCCGTCAGATGGCATATCTTATTGAACATAGGAGGATTCATACCAAAGAAAAACCCTATAAATGTAGTGAGTGCGAAAGAACATTTAGTCAGAATTCAACCCTTATTCGACATCAGTTAACCCACAGCGGAGAAAAACCCCATAGATGTCTCCAATGTGGGAAGGCCTTTGGTCGGCATTCGACCCTTCTGAGCCATCAACAGATTCATACCAAACAGAACACTCACAAATGCGGTGAATGTGGAGAGTCCTTTAGCCGGAGTGTAGATCTCATTCAGCATCAAAGAACCCATACCAAGGAAGAATTCTTTGAATGTAGAGAATGTGGCAAGACTTTTAGTTTTAAGGCAAATCTTCATCGCCATGAGGTCATTCATACTGGAGAGAGGCCCTACAGATGTGACAAATGCGGAAAATCTTTCATCTGGCGCACAAGCTTTATTAAGCATCAGGGTACTCACAGAGAACATTTATCAATGTGACACTAACTAGAAAAAGACCATTGGAAGACCAGAACTTAGCACTCTTGTAATTATGTGTAACTCATTGTTTTATGAAAATTAATAAGCATGAGTTGAAATGGTTTTGCTATAGGAGCCCTCTTTTTGTAGCTAACCTTCTTGCTGGAATCAAAAATTAATAGATCATGTAATAGGCTATTGTGTTTGGACTACTCCCTTGAGCTCCTTATACCTTCATTGTCCCAAGTCCAGGCAGAAGGGAGGCATAAAAACTTTGTGGTTCCTTAGCCTCGAGACCATTTGACGGATTATGAACGATGTAGGAATACTTTTATTTCTCGTACCCCTGCGGAAGAATGTTTGTTTTTTTTTAAATATTTATTTATTTGACAGACAGAGATCACAAGTAGGCAGAGAGGCAGGCAGAGAGGAGGAAGCAGGCTCCCCGCGGAGCAGAGAGCCCGATGTGGGGCTCGATCCCAGGACTCTGGGATCATGACCTGAGCCGAAGGCAGGGGCTTTAACCCACTGAGCCACCCAGGCGCCCCAGGAAAAATGTTTTTAAGTAAAAGAAAGGTGTAAAAAGATACTTTTCTTGGTTTTATGTAGAAAAATTATCTGATACTACATTAACTTTTTTTTACGATTTTATTTATTTGATACAGAGAGAGAGGTCGCAAGTAGGCAGAGACTCAGGTATAGAGAGAGAGGAGGAAGCAGGCTCCCTGCCGAGCAGAGAGCCCAATGTGGGGCTCGATCCGAGGACCCTGAGGTCATGACCTGAGCCGAAGGCAGAGGCTTTAACCTACTGAGCCACCCAGGCACCCCTACATTAACTTTTTAAAAGTAAAATAAAGGCCATTCACAAGTAACTAGTGAGATTACGAATTACTAAAATTTGGGTGCCTGGCTGAGATGTCGTGAATTCAAGCTCCACTTTGTGTGTGGAGCCTGCTTTAAAAAAAATCACTAAAATTTATCCATAAACAAAATTAGTGTGCTACTAGATTCTACTGAGAGTTCTAAGTCAATTGTTGATAGCAGATGCTGTTGGCCTGCCCACCCTCTGCTTACTCCCTCTGTTGGGTTTCATCGGATTGCACCGTGTGTCTCTCGGTCTGCAGGATTTTTCTAAAACCACAAAAGGCCACTGCTCTGTAGGGTAACCACATTGTGGGAGCAGGCCCCAGCTAATGCTTGGTGGGAATTTCACAAACATGATCCTTTCTCCCCTTGGGTGGAATATCTCTGAAGCCTGCATTTTACACTTGTTTTCAGTTTTGCCATGGGATTCTGCATTCACTCACCTTGGCAGCTGCTTTATCAGTGGTCTTCTCTGCTCTGCCTCTTCCATATCGCCTGCCAGTGTTTCAACACCTCTTCTCCCCACAGGTGAGTTGCTTGTGCTCAGAAAGTGTCGACTGTAGTCCTCGAGGAGCCCTAGCCCTTTTGCTTCCAGTTATTGCAAGCACATTCTTAACATTCAGGTTACATGGGTTGAGCTGACCATATGACTTCCCTGCAGCTACCAGTACAAGAAACCCATCTGAGATTCTAATATCCTAAACATCATCCTAGGTCTGCACTATAAACTGCTGCTATTTGGATGCTCTCCTATAAATCCCCTCTAGATTCTTCTTGATTTTACTTTCTTACTCCTACCAATTCTGACTTCTTACCCAACGCATAAAAACAAAGCTCTATTGAGAAAAGGGAAGGGGCACCTCTGAAAATAAAGGAATCGTGAGGCTTGCAGGAGGAAAATAACAACAGATTGTATATTGGGTTCAAAAAGCAATAATTTGGGGGCGCCTGGGTGGCTCGGTGGGTGAAAGCCTCTGCCTTCAGCTCGGGTCATGATCCCAGGGCGCTGGGATCACGTCCCGCATCGGGCTCTCTGCTCGGCGGGCAGCCTGCTTCCTCCTCTCTCTGCCTGCCTCTCTGCCTACTTGTAATCTCTGTCTGTCAAATAAATAAATAAATAAAATCTTAAAAAAAAAAAAAAAAAAGGCAATAATTTTGTACTGGTCAGCATGAACAGGCTTGAAGAACCTAAACAAAGTTGACTTCTGACTGAGGGCGAAATAAGCCAGTGAGAAAGAAGCCCCGCTTAAAACAACCTAGGGGGACGGGAACCTATGAAAAGTGCTTCCCTCCACTGCTAAATGGGAGCCATAAAGCTCCCTAATAAAGCAATAAATAAATAAATAGGGGTGCCTGGCAGGCTCAGTCGTGGAGCATGTACTCTTGATCTTGGGGTTGCAAGTTTGAGCCCCATGTTGGGTGTAGAGATTACTTAAAATCTTTAAAAAGAAATACATACATTTTAAAAATGGCAGCTTGGTTTCCTGATAACAGCGCTCCATTGTGTGGCTGAGAACTGATTTGGAAATCAGCAGTCCGGTCTGGGGAGACTCAGCTACAGGCACACATTCAGCTATAGGAGAACTAGAGGCTTGCTCTGGGGGGTTCCTGGGTAGCTCAGTGGATTAAGCCTCTGCCTTCGGCTTGGGTCATGATCTCAGAGTCCTGGGATCAAGCCCCGCATCGGGCTCTCTGCTCAGTGGGGTGCTTGCTTCCTCCTATCTGCCTGCCTCTCTGCCTACTTGTGATCTCTGTCAAATAAATAAATAAATCTTGAAAAAAAAGCGCAAAAAATATAGAATGCCTCTTGTTCGCACCGAACTTTACACGTGTTTTGGATTGTCGTATTTGAAATCCCCGTCCACCATCGAGGTGGAAAGACCGTTCTAAGCGACTAAAATATTTCTCAGGGAAATAAGTGGAGCGGGCAAGGTTTGGGTCTGAAAGTGGTAAGAAGAGGGAAGAGGACAGGACTATCATATGTCGGAAGGCCCTTCCCTGGGACCATCCTTTGGAAGGGCTCCCCACTTCCACATTCCTGCTTCACTGCGATGTTCTGAGTAGGTACTGAGACTCAGGTCAGACTCACTGATCTGTCTTAACTGTGATGCCTGTGGAAACATGACCCACAACTGACTGAAATACTCCAAATGCCGAAGAATGTAGTTTCTGGACAATGGAAGGAACCAATCAACCAACCAACCAAAACAGCCAGGCAGGAGCCATGTCAGAACAGTGGGACTTTATTTCTGTGGATCCTTTGGTGTCGGATCAGGTGTGGACTCTGTCTAAAGCTTTCCCCACATTCAAGACATTTATAAGGCTTTTCTCCAGTGTGGGTCCTCTGGTGTGTAATGAGGGTTGCGCTCTGACTGAAGCGTTTCCCACACACCGAACACCCGTACGGCTTCTCGCCAGTGTGGACTCTCTGATGTTTAGAGAGGTCTGAGCACCGTTTGAAGCTCTTCTCACACTCTTCGCACGAATAGGGTCTCTCCCCTTTATGTATCCTCTGGTGTCTGAAACGGTTGGAGGTGCGGCAGGTTTCCCCACATTCGTTACACTTGAAGTGTTTCTCTCCCACGTGGATTCTCTGGTGCCGGTTGAGGTGGGAGCTCTGTCTGAAGCGATCCCCGCATTTGGGGCAGGTGTAGGGCTTCGCGCCCGTGTGTGTCCTCTGGTGTTTAATCAGGGCGGCACTCTGGCTGAAGCTCTTCCCGCATTCTTGGCACTCGTAGGGTTTCTCCCCCGTGTGGATTCGCTGGTGTTTAAAAAGGTCAGAACGCTGTTTGAAACCCTTCTCACAGTGGTCACATCGGTAAGGCTTTTCTTCCCGGAACTGCCGCTGGGTCTCGGAAAGACGTGCCCTGCGGGAATGTCCCTCACTGGCGACAGAGCCCTGAGGTTTCGCCCTCTGACGTTTTACCAGGTCTCGACATTCTTTCCAACTGTCCCCCTGTTCGTGCCCATTAACGGGCCTCTCCGCTGTCTGGATGTCTGGACAAGGAACAAAGTTTGCAGTCAGGGCACTGTTGCCAAATTCATTATTTTTGGAGTCTCCCTCTTCTGTGGAACCATTCTTGAGATCTATGGTGCCGGTGAGTCCTTCCTCTTCAGGAGAATTTTCAAGTTTCAGATTTTCTACCCTGTTCTCGTGGGTATCACCACACCTAGAAAACGGGGGACCCTTCCTGTGGAACCCTTCTTGTAGCTGCCCCTGTGGCTCTACTTCTTCTAAAACTTCTTGCTTTGGAATAAATTCTTTGTTCTCAGTTCTGGTTTCCAAACCTGAAACGTGAAAAAGAAAGGAAAAGTGGCTGACATGTCTTCCCTGCACAGGAGCGACACGTATAAGCAGCTGCAGTAAAATACCCACCTCAAAACCCTTTTCATATTCTCCATGAGCCACTCCCCAAGTCAAATTATTTTAATCCATCTGCCAGATGGGCTCATATTTACCAGTAGAACCCCCATTCCTTTCCTTTTATACCTGCGCCAACACCCACAAACCCATCTCTTTCCCCCCTGCCCATTTCCCTATTATAGGAGTCACAGTGTCATAACAGAGGCACATCTGGAAAGGTTGTCAAGAAGGACAGGACAGGCCGTACCCCATGAATGGATGGTTTAACAAGGGAAATTCTACTCATGTGATGAGTTATTTTAACAGACACACCACGTGCCTCCAGTGTCTGGAGGAGGCATGGTCCGCGTGGGAGACAGATCTTGGACTGACTCAAAGTTTACAGGGGAGCAGTCTAGCCACCCAATCCAGAATATCTGAAGTTTACACTCCAGGGAGACGGAATCAGATAAATTCTGAGTTGGGGACGTCAGGCACAACTGAGAACAGAGGGTGGGGACCACTTGCCGATCAGGAGAATCAAGTGAAAAAGGACACACAATTGGGAGAACCTTAGCGCACTGTTGGCTGCTCCTGCCCCAATCCTTGAGCTCCAAAGCGGACATCCTCCAGGCAGAAAGGGAAGGGATGTCACTGGTTTTATTCCCTATTATGTCCCCAATCCCTAGAACAGCACCTGGCTTACTGCAGACACTCAAAATATTTGTTGAACAAATCCCTGTGGTAAAACTTGCCAGCCCAGGCCTGAAATACGGGAATTCCCAAATAAAACAGCACCCGACAGCCAAAGCAATGCTGAGAAAGAACAAATTACATCAGATTTTAAGATATACTACACAGCTGTAGTAATCAAAATAGCATGGTACTGGCACAAAAACAGAATAGAGCGCCCAGAAATAAACCCACACTTGTGTGGTCAATTACCTGATGACAAATGAAGCATGAATATACAATGCAGAAAAGGCAGTCTCTTTAATAAACCATACTGCCAAAACCAGACAGCTACACGTAAATGAGTGGAGCTGGACCACTTTCTAACATTGTAAACAAAAATAAATACAAAATCAAAGACCTAAATGTGAGACCTGACACCATAAAGATCCTAGAAGAGAGTATCGGCAGCGATTTCTCTGAATTGGCTGTTTACTACACATGGCTCCTGCGGCAAGGGAAACAAGAGCAAAAATAAGCTATTGGGATTATATAAAATAAAAAAAAGCTTTTGCAGAGGGTACTTAGCTGGCTTATTTGGTGGAACATGTGACTCTTGATATCAGGGTTGTGGGTTTGAGCCCCAGGCTGGGTGTACAAATTACTTAAAAATAGAATCATTAAAAAAAAAAGAAGAAGAAAGAAAGGAAGAGAAAAGAAAAAAGCTTTGGGGACACCTGGGTGGCTCAGTCGGTTAAGCATCTGACTGTTGATTTTTTTTTTTTTTAAAGATTTTATTTATTTATTTGACAGAGATTACAAGCAGGCAGAGAGGCAGGCAGAGAGAGGGGAGGAAGCAGGCTCCCTGGTGAGCAGAAAGCCCCATGCGGGGCTCGATCCCAGGACTCTGAGATCATGACCCAAGCCGAAGGCAGCAGCTTAACCCCTGAGCCACCCAGGCGCCCCCGGACTGCTGATTTTTTGACTCAGGGTTTTGATCTCAGGGTTGTGAGTTCAAGACCCATGCTGGGCGAAGTATTTACTTTTAAGAAAACCCAAAAACTTAATAAGTTAAAAACAAACAAATAAATAAATGAAATGAGTCAGACTGAGAAAGACAAATACCATATGATTCCACTAAGTAAAATCTAAAGAAGAAAAATAAACAAACAAAAAGCAGAATCAGACCTGTAAACATAGAGAACAAACTGATGGTTGCCAGGAGGGAGAGGGTGGGGGGACTTAGCAAAATGGGTGAAGGGGAGTGGGAGATACAGGCTTCCAGTCATGGAGGAAGTCACCAGAATAAAAGGCACAGCATGAGAAAGACAGTCGACGATATTGTAATAGGATGTAATGTAATGGGACAGATGGTAGCTATATTGTGAACAGAGCAGAATGTATCAACTTGTCAAATCACTATGCTCTACACCTGAAATTAGTGTCATATTTGCGTGCCAACTGTACTCAAAAATAAAAAACAAAAAAAAACTGCACAGCACCAGACGACTGACTCTATTTCGAAGACCACCAGATCACAATCCTACCCCAACACAGAGTTTTCAGTCAGAATTCTTATTTTGGGGGTACCTGGGTGGGTCAGTTGTTAAGCGTCTGCCTTCAGCTCAGGTCATGATCCCAGGGTTCTGGGATTGAGGCCCACATCAGGCTCCCTGCTTGGCTTCTCCCTCTCCTACTCCCCCTGCTTCTGTTCCCTCTCTCATTGTGATTCTCTCCGTCAAATAAATAAATAAAATCTTTAAAAAAAATTTTTTTAAAGAAGATTTTATTTATTTATTTGACGGAGAGAGATCACAAGTAGGCAGAGAGGCAGGCAGAGGGAAAGGAAGGGAAGCAGGCTCCCCGCCGAGCAGAGAGCCCGGTGCAGAGTTCGATCCCACAACCCTGAGATCATGACCTGAGCCAATGGCAGAGGCTTTAACCCACTGAACCACCCAGGCACTCCTTAAAAAAAGATTTTATTTAGGGGCACCTGGGTGGCTCGGTGGGTTAAAGCCTCTGCCTTCAGCTCAGGTCATGATCCCAGGGTCCTGGGCTCGAGCCCCACATAGGGCTCTCTGCTCAGCAGGGAGCCTGCTTTCCCCCCCCCCCCGCCTGCTTGTGATCTCTGTCAAATAAACAAATAAAATCTTAAAAAAAAAAAAGATTTTATTTAATTATTTGACAGAGAGATAGAGCACAAGTAGGCAGAGCTGCAGGCAGAGGGTGAGGGAAAGCAGACTCTCCACTGAGCAGGGAGATCGATGTGGGACTCGATCCCAGGCAGGCAGATGCTTAACAACTGAGCCACCCAGGCACCCCTGGTATTTTCCTAAGATTGGAAAAACACAAACCACATAACAAAGATTAAAAATCTGACCATAGTTGACCCTCAAACAAGGGTTTGAACTGTGTAGGCCCACCCATATGTGATTTTTTGGTAAAGATGGTACAATACCGAAGGCAAAAAAAAAAAAAAAAAAAGACAATACAGTACTGTAAGGGTCTTTTCTTCCTTATGATTTTCTTAAGAACACTTCCTTTTTTCTAGTCCACTTTAAAGTAACAATATAGGGCGCCTGGGTGGCTCAGTGGGTTAAGCCTCTGCCTTTGGCTCAGGTCATGATCCCAGGGGCCTGGGATCCAGTCCCGCATCGGGCTCTCTGCTCAGCAGGGAGCCTGCTTCTCCTCATCTCTCTCTGTCTGTCTCTCTGCCTACTTGTGATCTGTCAAATAAATAAAAATAAAATCTTAAAAAAAATAAAGTAACAATATAGTATGCATTACACATAACATATAAAATATGTGTTAACTGACAGTTTATGTTACCCATAAGGCTTCCAGTCAATGGTAGACTATGAGTAAGTTTTTAGGGAGTTAAAAGTTATATGTGGATTTCTGACTATAGGGGTAAGGGACTGATGCCCCTAACCCCTGCATGTACAAGTCAACCAGATATTAAAATTTTTAAATTCTACATAACTAGACATGTCATCGTGAAAAGCCACTTATATAACCAGTAAAACAACAAAGAGTTAATATAAAAAATACAAAGAACTGCCACAACACAATTAAAAAATAGTAACACAGGAAAGGAAGGGAGATAGAATATAAATAGGCAATTCATAGAAAGTCCAAAACAAAAATCTGGAAAGATATTTAAGCCAATAGGAATCAGGAAAATGCAAGTTAAAATAATAAGATACTATTCGCTCTTTAATCCACTTAGTATTTATTGAGCACCTACTGTATGCCAACCACTATTCCAAGTGCTTGGGATATGTTAGAACCAAGCAGACAAAATCCCCCCCACCTCATGGAGTTTACAGTCTAAAAGGGGTGGACAGACAACAAAATGAGCATAAAAGATATTCTATAAGAAGTCAGAGGGTGATGAATGCTGTGGACCAAGTTGAGGAAGGTAAGTGATCGGTCAGCAACATGGGAGGAGACAATGGAAGGCAAACTGTGGTATCAAAACACAATGGTCAGGTCAGCGCTCACTGAAGACAGATCTGAGCAAAGACTTGAAACAAGTCAAGGAGTCTGCTTAGTGGAGATGTGGAGGAAGATTATTCCAAGGAGAGGTATCAAACAGAGAAGCAACAGGATACAGTACGCCCACCATGTTCCAGGAGCAGAAGGTCAGTGGGGTTGAAGCATAGTGAGTGAGGGGCACAGTAGGAGAGGGGTGGGCAGGGTGACAGGGCCTTGTCGCATTAGGCTTTTACTCTGTGTGAAATAGAGAGCCACTGCAGGTTCCGAGCAGATGTGTGATGTAGTATTTCAAAAGGCACAGTGAGCTACTGCGTCACGACACCATGCCATCAGTTGAACCGCAAATATTGACAAGGATGCAGAGAAAGAATTCTCATATATTGCTGGTAGGAGCCCAAACTGGTTACAGTCCTTCTGAACAGCAAAATGGGCAAACATGCCTAAGTCTATTCTCTTTAGGTGTTCCTATAAATGAACACGAAATGATTCAAGAATGTTTGATGTAATGCTATTTGTAATGGTGAAAAACTAGAAGCTTTGATGTCCATTGATAGGACAGTGGATAAATGAAATCTGGACTATTCATACAATGAAATATACCAGTGTTAAAATGAATGAATGAGGGACGCCTGGGTGGCTCAGTCGGTTAGGCCGCTGCCTTCGGCTCAGGTAACAATCTCAGGGTCCTGGGATCAAGTCCCGCATCAGGCTCCTTGCTCGATAGGGAGCCTGCTTCTCTCTCCACCTCTGCCTGCCACTCTGCCCGGCTTATGTGCATACACACTCTCTGACAAATAAATAAATAAATAAATAAAATCTTAAAAAAAAAAAAAAAAAAAAAGAATGAATGAGAGCTACATGTATTGACATGGATAAATACCAAAAATGTAATGCAGGTCAAAAAATAAATAAATAAAAAAGGCAAGGTGCAAAAGAATCATACAGGAATATATTAACATATTTAAATATTAATTTTGTTAAACCTGGGTGGTAGATACACAGATGCCCATTATATTTTTTGTATTTTTCTATATGTATTTTATTTTAAACAAATGAAAATAGGGGTGCCTGGGTGGCTCAGTAGGTTAAAGCCTCTGCCTTCAACTCAGGTCTTGATCCTAGGGTTCTGGGATCGAGGCCCCATCGGGCTCTCTGCTCAGCAGGGAGCCTGCTTCCTCCTCTCTCTGCCTGCCCCTCTGCCTACTTGTGATCTCTGTCTGTCCAATAAATAAAATCTTTAAAAGCAAACAAATAAACAACAACAACAACAACAACAACAAAAGAAAATAAAAAGCTGAATCTATCACCTAACAATATAGAACAGCAAGGTCCTGTTAAGTCACAAAAGAGACAATAATAGGTCTCAACCTATCTGTGTGACCGGCCCTCCACAAATCACGCACAGCTTGAAACGAAGTCAGCACTTACTCGGAGAGACCGAAGAGACTGTGTTTCTGCAGTCCTTCAGGGCGTTCTCCCAGCAGAAGTTCCTCTGAGCTGGGTCCAGGTGGTCCCACTCCTCCCAAGTTAGAGACACAGCCACATTGTCAACCATCACCAACTCCTGAAATGACACGAGACCTCCACTCAGCGCCTGCTGTTCCAGGACAGTGTAAGTGACCACTCATCTCCGGATGAGGCCGGACTCCAGAGGAGTCTGCACACACCGAGCAGGAAGCCCTGGGAATCAAGTAACAACCAGGACTGTCGAGACTTTTCCAGTGTCTTGGACTGACTGGAGTTTCAAAGTAACAAAGAGGCTGAAATTCTCTTGCAATCCTGAAAAGCCTTTCTGTGGACTGTTTACAATAATGTGGAGAAAGAGCAAAACATTAATTTGAGTTACATCACTGTGATTAATCAAAATGGAAATCTGATATAGATTAAAAATATACAGGCAACCAGGAAGTCCCAAATTCCAGTGCTGTCTCCGAGACTTGCCCACCTCATGTGTGAAATGCATACAAATAATTTAAGAAGATGAGGGCAGGGCGCTTGGGTGGCTCAGTGGTTTAAGCCTCTGCCTTCAGCTCAGGTCATGATCTCAGGGTCCTGGGATCGAGCCCCATATTGGGCTCTCTGCTTAGCAGGGAGCCTGCTTCCCTCTCTCTCTGCCTGCCTCTCTGCCTACTTGTGATCTCTCTCTGTCTATCAAATAAATAAATAAAAATCTTTAAAAAAAAAAAAGAAGATGAGGGCAGCTCACTGACAGCAGCTGTTCAATAACATTTACTTTCGGGCGCCTGGGTGGCTCAGTGGGTTAAGCCGCTGCCTTCGGCTCAGGTCATGATCTCAGGGTCCTGGGATCGAGTCCCGCATCGGGCTCTCTGCTCAGCGGCGAGCCTGCTTCTCTCTCTCTCTCTCTGCCTGCCTCTCCATCTACTTGTGATTTCTCTCTGTCAAATAAATAAATAAAATCTAAAAAAAAAAAATAAAAAAAATAAATAATAATAATAATAACAACATTTACTTTCCCTTCCCATGACCATTGCCCTATAAGATAATTAACCAGCAAGATGATCTTTTGTGCTAGCTTATTTAAATCTAAGTTGACCATTCTCAGAGGGTAAAACCGCAGTTCTTAGAAAGGGAAGGTTCCAACACTGGTGTGGGGAAATGTCAGTCCAGGCTTCAGTGATGGGTCTCAAATTGACTCCAAGGATCTCTCACTAAACAACAGGAAAAAGAAATATAGTTTTAAATTTTCTGTGTGTTGTTTTGATAGCTTTAAATTTTTCTTTTCTTTTCTTTTTTTTTTTTTCTGGCTAAGGAGACTGCCCTTCCCAGGGCTAGTCAATTCTTGGAGCAAAAGGCTCAGCCAGAGGCGTCTGGGTGGCTTAGTGCATTAAGCCTCTGCCTTCAGCTCAGGTCATGATCTCAGGTCCTGGGATTGAGCCCCTCATCGGGCTCTCTGCTCAGCAGGGAGCCTGCTTCCTCCTCTCTCTCTGCCTGCCTCTCAGCCTGCTTGTGATCCCTCTCTCTGTCAAATAAATAAATAAGTAAATAATTCAAAAAATAAGAAATATTATTTATTTATTTTTAAAGGATTTTATTTATTTATTTGACAGAGATCACAAGTAGGCAGAGAGGAAGGCAGAGAGAGAGGGAGGGAAGCACGCTCCCCCTTGAGCAGAGAGCCCGACGCGGGGCTCGATCCCAGGACCCTGGGATCATGACCTGAGCTGAAGGCAGAGGCCTTAACCCACTGAGCCACCCAGGCGCCCCCCCCAAAAAAAATCTTAAAAAAACAAAACAAAACACTTAGCCAATACTACTTAATCTCAAGCCATACCTCCTCTACCTGGCCTGTATACTCCAAGAGGTAACATTCCTCTACCTTCTTTATCCTAGGAGCAGGTATCAGGCCAACTACAGACCAGCCCTATAGGTTAAGAGCTTGTTAAAATTATTCAAACCAACCAATTCTAAACTGCTGCCCTGCCCTGCCTTGTCTTTCCTTGAGAAACCTCAGTATAGACAGATAGGCTCTGGCCTAAACCTTCCCATTGCTCCAATGTTCTGCCTCCTCACCACCCGTGCTGTCCTTCGCAAGAAGCTCTGAATGTCATGCTGTGCCTCCTGTTTCTAAGATCTGAGTATAATAAAACTTGTTTTCTCCTGACCCTTGCCTCGGCTTCCTTGTAAATGAAAATCATACTCCTTCCTGTATGTCTCTTCTACTCTCAATACTCTGAATACTTTCACCCCAACACCCCTTCACTTCTGACACCAGATGTAGGGGTTCTCATATATCAGGAAATTCTGTAATACCAGCTGGGTATCCTAAAGTTGAACTCAATTCTGGTATTATCTATCTGGATATAAGCTCAGATCCCACAGGTTAAAGGCGGGGTCCCACAAGACTATATTCTCTCAACTTTAGAAGCAGTAGGTCTCCAGGTTACCCACTATTTCTGACTTGACCATAAATCAGGGATTCCCAAGATCTCCCCCTACCAATTTGACTCTTTGCTTGAAAAGCTCACAGTACTTAGGGAAACACTTAGGTTTACCAGTTTATTACAAAAAGATATAATAAAGGATACAGATGAACAGCCAAATGAAAAGATACATAGTGAGGTCTGGGAGGGTCCAGAGAGGAGGAGCTTCTGTCCCCTAAAGAGTTGGGGTTTGTGACCCTCTGGGTACATGGATGTGTTCACCCATAGGAAGCTCTCTGAATCTCATACTGATTAAGTTCTAGAACCTAGGCGAGGTTCAGTGGGCTGAGGTCCGGAGCCGATGACCAAGAAAGAATTCTTGAGACATCTTTGCTGCAAAATGGTGGTTTATTAAAGCACGGGGAGAGGACCCTTGGGCAGGAAGAGCTGCAGCTGCCCCTGGCTGTGAGGGATGGCAGGTTAAGTACCTTGCGGTTGGGGGAAGGTGACGGGAAGGGAGGTTTCAAGAGAGTTTTCATATGCTAAAGAGGGCCTACAAGGTGCCAGGATATTAGGGGCCTTGCCCCTGGGGCTTTTTTTTTTTAAAGATTTATTTATTTAACAGACAGATCACAAGTAGGCAGAGAGGCAGGCAAAGAGAGAGAGAGGAAGAAGCAGGCTCCCTGCTGAGCAGAGAGCCCGACTCGGGGCTCAATCCCAGGACCCTGGGATCATGACCTGAGCCGAAGGCAGAGGCTTTAACCCACTGAGCCACCCAGGCACCCCGGTGCCCCTGAGGCTTGATCAATGTTGTCTTTAGGCCAGCCATCAACATCAAGATAGGAGATTTTTGGTGGGATGTCACAATCCTGTATCAATCGTCTTTGTTATCAGAAGAGATTTAACTATATTTACTTCCCCTTCTACCTCAGCCTCCTTCAGTTTTGTTTATGGTGGGGAGGGAGACATTAGGGCTTAAGGAACTGAGTTATTTGCCTCTGGAAATTGTGCTATTGATAAGGTAACTTCTTTGTTTATAGATCTCTAGGACATTGGTAAACCAAGGGAGACTCTGTCTTGCAGGATGTCATCTCTTCAAGTTAACTATTTGTTTCTCATTTATAGCCGTCAGGGGTGCCTGAGGAATGTCACACACATTACCGAGGGGAGCGGGTGGAGAAGGGGGTTGCAAGGTGCCAGCTTTTGCTTCGTCTTCAGCCAGTCTCCTGCTCCCTCATCAATACTGTTCGGACTTTTATGGAGGCTTCATCACATAGATATAATATAATCACAATTCCACTATAGCCCATCTCCCCTCTGCCGAGTACCATTATCAACTGTAGGAGCGGGGGGGGAGGGGGGTGTCGCTAAACTTCTAAAAAGTAAAACAAAGTGGTGGAGAATTGCTGCTCTAGCCTAAGTAGTTAACGACATCAAGGCACGTTCCATCTGACATCTTTCTTTCCCAAATAATCTAGACTGGAGGGTGTCTTCCAATGGGTAAACAATGCTCCCACGTTGATTTTGTGCTCAGAGGTGGATAACTCAAGGATCATTTCCTGGATAGATTTACCTGTCACTGTTTCCTTACGAAAAGAAATTTTCATGCACACCGTGAAGTTAGGACCAAGCACAGTTAGGAAAGAAGGTCTGAAACTCAGCATCCCGGCCACCAGAACACTTTGACTCCTCACCTGGGGTGAAGCCCCATCCAGCGCTTTCTGAAAAGCGCGCACTGCAGCCGCAGCCTGCTCCCCGCTCTGCGGGCAGTACCTCCGCACCCAGACCTGGAGCTCCTGGGGCAGGATGCTCAGGAACTGCTCCAGCACCAGCAGCTCCAGGATCTGCTCCTTTGAGTGCATCTCGGGTCTCAGCCACCGGCGACAAAGTTCCCGAAGCCGGTTCAGCGCCTCTTCGGGTCCAGCCACCTCCTGGTAACGGAACCGCCGAAAACGCTGTCGCGACTTTTCCGGATCCTGACAGTCCCCGGACGGGTCGGGCTCCTGACCTTCGGGAGAGTCTTCCTCCACTTTCACTATCAAAAGTCCATCACGCAGAGACGGCGCGCCCACTCTCGACCTCGCAGCTGCCATCCAGGCTCCTGCCTCGGCGTCAGTGACTTGACTCGCGGTCAAGCTCGAGCTCATCGTCCTCTGGCGCGCGCTGACTTTCCCGGAGTTCTGCCTTCCGGTGACAAAGACAGCAAACCCTACAAAAAGCCCCGGAACTCATCGGCCTTCCCCAGAACAGCAGCTTCCGACTAACCGGTCCCCAGCAGGGCCGTACTCTGCCCAGCCCACTCCGATACTCCTCCCACCCGCAGGTATTCCACCCACAACCCGCCTCGCCCGGTAACAAAAAGTACTAAAAAAACGAGCCCGGAAGTGCGTCACCAACTTCCGGCGGTGCCCGCCCACCCGGGCCTTTCCTGGGCCTCTCTAGGCGCACGGGAGGAGTGAGGTCCATCTCTATGGTGTGCCCTTCTGCCCCTTCCACAGGTACTTTGTGTACCCTCCTGGAGGAGTTTGCAGTCGCTGAGCTCAATAGAACTAAGTGATACTCTTATTTTACAGCTCGAATGCTTTTTTTTTTTTTTAAAGATTTATTTATTTATTTGACAGACAGAGATCACAAGTAGGCAGAGAGGTAGACAGAGAGGAGGAAGCAGGCTCCCCACTGAGCAGATCCCAGGACCCCAGGATCATGACCCGAGCCGAAAGCAGAGGCTTTAACCCACTGGGCCACCCAGGCACCCCTCGAATGTTATTTTTAAACACGTTGTCTGTGAATAAAGTTTTGTAAGTGTTGGGTCCCCCCAAATTGGGTGCCCCAATAATGGGTCCGTGATTAAAGGAGCGAGACTGATACAAAGCGAAGGTCAAGCAAAGCTTTATTTCGCGCCAAGCATCAGAAATCAGACCGACAGTCAAACAGACAGGTCGGGGCTGCCCCCCCAGAGAGGACGACCCCTTCCTGCTTTCCAGAGTAACTTATAGAGCAAAGGCCATGTGGTTGGACCTGGCCACACACAGGAAACTCCACAGTGATGCTAGGCGACCAATTGAATTACAATTTACCCTAGTAAACATTTGAACCAGCCTATCACACCTTAGTTAGGATTGGCGCCAAAAGGCTCCCAAAGGGCGGGGGCCCATACTCCTTGGTAGCTAGGCGACAGTATGTGCCCCCACTGATTGAATACCTCCACCTGGCCTGACCCACCCTTGTACTTGGACTTTGTTACTTGGGACTAGTTTCCAGGACTTGCTTTTAAATAAGTTCCCCTGAGGGGAGCAAGGTCAATTTAACTTTTACAGCAAAATGCAGTTCAACCGGGGTGGGGCCGCTCTGGCTGAATAGGCCCTTACATAAGTTTTGTAGCAGAAGATTAAAAATCCACCTGTACAGTGAGTGGTAAACAAGCGTCCGTCCACGTGGTACTTGTTGATACAGGAAAGGTTTGTAGAGTACCTGCTACACTCCGAGGATTCCTGCCTGACACTAAAATTACAAGATTGAGTAAACATAGTCTATCCTCAGTCTCCTAAAAGAGTCAGACACTTAGATCGTTACAGGACAGGGTGGTAAATGCAATATTTTGGCATGTATGGTCAGCCATGGCTGATGGGGAGGGAGGGTACCGTGAAAGACTTCACCTAGGAGATTAAAGCTTAAAATGTCTATATGGACTGAAGACATAAATTTTTCTAAGGTTTTGTTTATTTGTTTGACTGTAAGGACCTATTTAGCAAGACGCTTTCATTAAAGTTGAACTGTCCCTGCTTCCATACGCCCACTTAAAACAAGTCCCGGAAACCAGCTTCAGGTAACAAAAGCCCAGACAGAAAGGTGGGTCAGGCCAGGTGGAGACATCCGATCAGTAGGAGGTTGCATATGGTCTCCCTAGTTACCAAGGAGTAGGGGCCCCCACCCTTTGGGAACCCTTTTTGGCGCCAATCTTAATCAAGGTGAAATAGGCTGGGTCAAATGTCTACTAGGGTAAATTGTAACTAGATTCGCCACCTAGCATCACTATGGAGTTTCCTGTGTGTGTTACAATCTCATTGGTCACCTGTGTGTGGCCAGGCCCGACCGCATGTTTTTGCCCTTAAAAGCTAGACTGTGAAACAGAGAAAGGTCGCCCTCTTGTGTAAGAGGTGCGACCCCGAACGTTCGGTTAGATTCTTTTTTTTAAATTTTTTATTTATTTATTTATTTTTTATTATTATTATTTTTTTTGTTCGGTTAGATTCTTGATGTTTGGTGCGAAATAAAGCTTTGCTTGACTTTCGCTTTGTATCAGTCTCGCTCCTTTAATCACGGGCCCATTATTGGGGCATAACATGACAGGGAACACAAGCAGGGGGAGCAGGAGAGGGAGAAGTAGGTTCCCCAATGAGCAGAGAGTCCTCCCCACCCATGGGGCTGGATCCCAGGACCCTGGGATCATGACCTGAGCCAAAGTCAGACACTTAATCGACTGAGCCACCCAGGTGCCCCCATGTTGACCTCAGCAGAAATCAAGAGTCCGTTCTCAGCCACCCAGGCACCCCTTAATGTTCATTTCTAATGAAACTTTACCTTCTTCCTTAATCATGAAAAATTTCCATGAAGCGTTTATATCAGGAATTAGGTAGCATGATGACTTAATTTTCATCTCCTCCAAGGAAAGTTTTTTTTTAATTTATTTTTATTTCTATTTTTAAAAGATATTTATTTATTTATTTGACAGAGATCACAAGTAGGCAGAGAGAGAGAGGAGGAAGCAGGCTCCCCGCTGAGCAGAGAGCCCAATGCGGGGCTCGATTCCAGGACCCTGAGATCATGACCTGAGCCTAACGCAGAGGCTTTAACCCACTGAGCCACCCAGGCGCCTCCAAGGAAAGTTGTTTTGTTTTTTAATATTTTCTGATGTGGCACCAAGACAAGGTGTACACATACCCACAGATGACAGGGCTGTATGAGGTTTTGTTTCTCAAACTGTGGGCCACAGACAGCACTGGAACCTCCTGGAAGCCCATTAGAATTGCACAATTTAAGCTTTGCTCCAGACCTCCTGAATCTGATTCTGTATTTTATTTTTTTTCTATTTTTAAAAGATTTTATTTATTTGAAAGAGAGAGAGAGAGCAGGGAAAAGAGGGTGAAGAAGGGTCTCCACTGAGCAGGGAGCCAAGTGTGGGGCTTAATCCCAGCACGCTGGGGATCATGACCTGAGCCTAAGGCAGAGGTTTAACTGACTGAACCACCCAGGCACCCCAGAATCTGTATTTTAAAAAGATCCCAAGTGACTTGTATACACAAGAATTACAAAGAAGATGAACTTTTCTGACCAGTACAAAAATTAAATATTTTGTGCAAATAGATTACTAGGACACGTAAATATTTTGTGTGACAATGTGAACAGAGTTGTATTTCAGGGGAAAATGTGGAAGGAATGGAGCTCCACCATAGGTATCCTGCCTCCAAGCATTTGAAACTAAACTTTGAGTTTGTAACAGGAACTTTGATCATTTAAAAACTTCATTTAAAAATACTTTATGATGGGGGAGCCTGGGTGGCTCAGGGGGTTAAAGCCTCTGCCTTCCGCTCAGGTCATGATCCCAGAGTCCTGGGATCAGCCCGCGTCTGGCTCTCTGTTCAGCGGGGAGCCTGCTTCCCTCCCTCTCTCTCTGCCTTCTTCTCTGCATACTTGTGATTTCTGCCTGTCAAACAAATAAAAAAAATTTTTTATGATGATATTGGGGCACCTGGGTGGCTCAGTGGGTTAAGCCTCTGCCTTCAGCTTAGGTCATGATCTTGGAGTTCTGGGATTGAGCCCCACATCAAGCTGTCTGCTCAGCAGGGAGCCTGCTTCCCCTTCTCTCTCTGCCTGCCTCTCTGCCTACTTGTGATAGCTCTATCAAATAAATAAATAAAATCTTTAAAAAAATATTTTATGATGATATCATTTTGACTGCTGGACTCTATTATGTGACTGTATCCTCATTATAGTATGTTTGAAAACATAAATACCAAAGACTTATGTAAGTATCATGGAAATAGCTTAACCTTTGGATCCTATATAGTCAGAAAAGTCAGAAGCAGAAAATAATCTAGCTAGTTAATAGAAAAAGATTTTAGGAGGTTTTTTTTTTATTTTTATTTTTTTTTATTTTTTTTTTAAATATTTTTTTTAAGATTTTATTTATTTACCCGGCAGAGAGAGGTCACAAGTAGGTGGAGAGGCAGGCAGATAGAGAGAGAGAGGGAAGCAGGCTCTCTGCTGAGCAGAGAGCCCGACACGGGACTCGATCCCAGGACCCTGAGATCATGACCTGAGCTGAAGGCAGCGGTTTACCCCGCTGAGCCACCCAGGTGCCCAGATTTTAGGAGGTTTTTTTCCTTGCTTCAAGGAACAGAATATATAGGGACGCCTGGGTGGCTCAGTTGGTTGGACGACTGCCTTCGGCTCAGGGCGTGATCATCGAGTCCCACATCGGGCTCCCAGCTCCATGGGGAGTCTGCTTCGCTCTCTGACCTTCTCCTCGCTCATGCTCTCTCTCACTGTCTCTCTCTCTCAAATAAATAAATAAATAAATAAATAAAAAAGGAACAGAATATATAATAAAAATACAATAATCATGTTTTACATGTTTCAAATCCATTTATACTTCAACAATGTTCAGAAAACAAATCATACAATTGAAATGAAAAATTCTGTACATTGGTTTAACATTTAGATTAAATCATCTGCATTATTTAACAAGTGAAGAATTATCCAAGTTATATATTGTAGGTAAATTCATATTAAAAATTCATCTATTTAAGGTACCTGGGTGGCTCAGTGGGTTCAAGCCTCTGCCTTCGGCTCAGGTCTTGATCCCAGGGTCCTGGGATCGAGTCCCGCTTTGGGTTCACTGCTTCGCCGGGAGCCTGCTTCCTCCTCTCTGCCTGCCTCTCTGACTACTTGTGATCTCTGTCTGTCAAATAAATAAATAAAGTCTTTTAAAAAAATTCATCTATTTAAATGAGTACAATTAATATCCTGATTTATGAATGCAAAGTCCCAGGTAAGGTCAGAATTCCATATGACATCTTTATGGACTAAAACTTAAATTACAGGGGCGCCCGGGTGGCTCAGTGGGTTAAGCCGCTGCCTTCGGCTCAGGTCATGATCTCAGGGTCTTGGGATCGAGTCCCGCATTGGGCTCTCTGCTCAGCAGGGAACCTGCTTCCCTCTCTCTCTCTCTCTGCCTGCCTCTCTGTCTACTGTGATCTCTCTCTGTCAAATAAATAAATAAAATATTAAAAAAAATAAAACTTAAATTACAAACTAATGATTTATTCAAAAGTTGTGCAAAAGCACAGGGAGTCAACCCCTACTTTCTGCTTTAGCAACTATGTGGCTAGTCTGGGTTCTGTTTTGGTTAGACATCAACGCAGTCAACCCCTACTTTCTGCTTTAGCAACTATGTGGCTAGTCTGGGTTCTGTTTTGGTTAGACGGTTAGACATCAACGCGGCATGAAAGAGGCAAAGGCAGGTTATTTCAGGATTTATGACAAATCCACTTCTAGAGAAACAACTTCATTATTCTCAAGGCTTAGGTTTGTCATTCTCGAAATTTGGAGCAATTTATAATAATTTAAAGACATAACTGGTCCGATGTTTTTTTTTGTTTGTTTTTTTAAAGATTTTATTTATTTATTTGACAGAGAGAGATCACAAGTAGGCAGACAAGCAGGCAGAGAGAGAGGAGGAAGCAGGCTCCCTGCTGAGCAGAGAGCCCGATGCGGGACTCGATCCCAGGACCCTGAGATCATGACCTGAGCCGAAGGCAGCAGCTTAACCCACTGAGCCACCCAGGTACCCTGGTCCAATGTTTGTATCTGATATCTCCAAATGGTCTGAAAGTTCCTGGAAGGCAGAAACTTTGTATAAGTCTACTTATTCATCTCTGTGGGGATGTTATCACCATCTGGCAGGAAGTCAAAAGTTCTTTTCCCAGTATTTTGGGACAAGGCTTCCACTAGGGCCAGGATGGGCAAAGGAATTAAGGACAGAATGCAAATTCCTAAGTTCAGGCAAACCTAGCTTCAGGAAATATCCATTTAAATAACTAATTATGGATCTGGAAGTCAATAACAAGTACTGTGAGGGCAGTACAAGCATTTTTCATCCCCTCCCATCAAGGTGGTCTGCTCACCCGGTGATTACCAGTCAGGTTCTACCAGCTCCTGCCTCTGGGTTGTGTGATTATGGGCTCTAACCACAACATACTGTCTCACCTTTAAAAAATAACTGGAAAAATAACTGAAAAGTAGGGCAAGGATAAATGGGGCCAGGGATAAAAATGAGATTACAAGTGGCCCACTGTAAGCTCCTACGTACTGGCGAAAGATTGCCCACGATTTGGCTCTGAAAAGCCTCAGCACCCAATGCAAAAGGAAAACAAGATCAGTTACGTGATATGCAGTGTGTCTTGGGTAAAAGCAAACTATTAATAGTAGTAGCTTAGGAGAAATTCAGCTATTCTTGATACCAAGTGGGAAGATAAATTTTCCATGACTGCCCAGGAAAAGGACACTGTGTGACATAGTGGACAGTATCTGAAGATCTCTGTAATAAGTAAATAAAATTCACGGATTTTAATGCCCTTTCAGTGTTAGCCTATGGCAAGTCCCAAAGCACAAATTCAAAAGAGCTAATTCTGTGAAGGAAGAAAAACAGTGTCGTTTAAGATTCGGCTCTCTGAAGGTCTGGTTTAATATAAAGACAAAATTCAAAGTGCCTACAGCATCGATTTCCAGAACTTTTACTCTGCCATACAGGCTGCGATGATTATAGTGAAAAGTCCATTTCCAGTACTAACTGGATCATCACCCTTTTCTCTCCTCTTGATAGTATCTTATTGTGGTATATTGCAAAAATGGCCACAAAGTAAAACAAAAAGTACAGGAATACGCTTTGCAGTTCCTCCTTTCTAAAAGTGGAGTCTATTTTCCCACCATTTGAATCTGGGCTATCTTGTGGCTTGATCTGACCAACAGAATGTTGCAGAAGTGACACTGAGTTTCAAGCCTTGGGATCAAGAGCTTTCACAACTTCTGGCCTCTTGCTTTTGTAACCTGCCACTGCCAAGTGAACAAGTCTAAGTTAGGCTGCTGGGTGATGGAAAACATGTGGCCCGCATGCCTTCTAGAACTCCAACTGACAACGAGCCAGTCCCCAGAAGGAGAAGTGCTTATCTCGCCGGCTGCTGACCACAGACCAAAGGAACCCAGCAGAAAAGCCACTCAGCTAAGCGTGGACCAAATGGCCAGCCCACAGAGTCATAAGCAAAATAAGTTGTTGCTTTTTTAGGTCACTAAATTTGGTGTGGTTTGTTATGCAACAAAAACTAACAGACACACTTAAAAAAACAAGAGCAACCCAGTTCACAATATTAACAAAAAAGATAAAACACGTAGGAATGAACATAACAAGCTGTGTGCAAAATATATGAAGAAAACTGAAACACTCCTGACGGATCCCAAATTAGGCTCCCCCGCCCCCCGCCCCCAGAAACGGAAAAACATACCATGTTCTTGGATAGGAAAATCAACTTCTTAAGAATGTCAATTCTCCCTAAGTGAATATAAGTTAAAACTGATCCCAATAGAGACTTCTCTCTGGAACCAGAAAAACTGAATCTAAAGTTAAATTTGGAAAAGAACTAAAGAAGCAAAAATACTTTGAAGAAGAAACCGAATTGGGGACATTTGCCCTCAGAGATATTAAAACCAAGGGCGCCTGAATGGCTCAGTCGGTTAAGCGTCTGCCTTCCATTCAGGTCATGATCCCAGAGTCCTGGGTTAGGGCTCCTTGCTCAGCGGGGAGCCTGTTTCTCCTCCTCCCTGCCACTCCCCCGGCTTGTGCTCTCTCTCTGTGCCAAATAAATAAAATCTTAAAAAGAGAGATTAAAACCAAGTATTAATCCTCAATAAGTTGAAATATATCATCACAGGGACAGACCATTGCACCAGAATAGAAAATCTAGAAACAGACCACAAAGCACGAGGATTTAGTGTACGATAAAAGCAGCATCACAAAATCTATGGGAGATGAAGACACTTTCTCATAAATGATGAGACAACTGGGTAGCGATTTGGAAAAAGAGTTCGATCTATACTTTACACCATACACCAAGATAATTTTGAATGGATCAAAGGCTCAGTGTTTAAAAGTGAACGTACGCAAAGTACACGTAAAAAGTGAAACCACACAAATCCTATAACCCACCAGACATATCGCAGCTTCAATTTAGGCGTTTGGAAACATATACACAAACGAGAGGTTATTAAGAAGTGCGTCCCTTTGGCTAAGAACCGCTGCACAGACGAGTGCTCTACTCCGCAGGAACGTATTGCTCCGGACTCCGTTATCCCCAAGCCTGGAGAGCAACCCACTACCCCATAACCTGCCTTCCCCGCGAAGGCGCTCTAGGAAACGCCTCCTTGCCCTCCCACGTTCTGATAGGCTCTCGAGACCGAGGCTGCAAAGAGACCTGCGGACCTATTGGCTAGCGGGCGTAGCCCGCGCGGGGCTTGCTGGGATTTGTAGGCTTCTGGACTCCCCGTCTGACGTCGCAGATTTCGGCCCCTTGAGCACTGCGGTGGTGAAGAGGTGGGTGTGTCTGGAGACAGGGTGCGGGGAGGGGCGAGAATTCAGGAGAAAAAAAAAAACCCACTTAGGATTAAACATTGAAGAGAAATTAGGGTTGCGGGCACTCAGGAAGGGGCGAACCTACTTCGAAGTGGGGCGCAGAGCGTTGGAGGTGGGGGAGCACAAGTTCTACGGCCAATCAGACATTAGCTAAACTGTTGCCTTAGCAACCAGTCCGGACAGCTAAGCCCGGTCCCTTGCCCCCACTCCAAGGAAATGGGGGGAGCCTGGGCTGTTTAAATGTGTTTGGGCTCGGATGGACAGAAGCAGAATCCCTTCCCTCCCAGCTCTAGTGCCGCTGAAGCTGCGGCTCGGTGGGCGGGGAACTGCCGCGTCCCGGAGCACCACAAACTCCTCGCCGATTGGCCCACAGCCCCTCCGGGGCGGGGTCTGGGGCGGGCCCTCCCGCCTGCTGCGAGGCGAGGACCTCCGGGATTCCTAGAGAGGACTCGGAAGTGCTTTCGGCGGTGGGATTGATGGCTCGACCCTGTTGGACAGGGAAAGCTTGGACTTGCTTACTTCCGGCGAGGAAGTGTTGCGAAGTGTCGGCTTCGGTTTTCTTTCCGTTTGGGGGGGAAAAAAAACCTGTCTTTCCGAGCGTGGCTGCGGGAGCTTGGTCTCGGGAGAGCTCCCCGGGACTGGTGCCTGGAGGAAAGGGGATGGGCTTTGTGTCCAGACGGGGGTCCTGTCTCTAACCTTGACCGACCCGGTTTCCGTGACTATGGGGTCAGGGGCGATTCCGAAGACTCCAGGTCCGAGCCTGTACTTATAGCTGTGCTTCTCTTCGGGACCAATGAAGTCTCCTCTTGGTCTGCCATGCTCCTGTGGCATGAAGGACAAGACCCCTTTTGACCGCTGTAATGTTTTTGACCCCTGTTTTGACTTAAGTTTGGCTTGTGATAGAGACAAGCAGAGACTGCGTCTGGACTAGTTAGTAAGTCTTGTCCTATTATTTATAAGAAATGTAATGTTCCTCACCATTAAAATTATATTCGGTTAGGCCTGATGTCAGGTTTTTATTGCTTTTCTTTAAATTGTTTAAATGTTGGAAATGTTCTCTATTGGTAGTAATTTTATGGGCGGAGTGACGGCTGTCTTGTAGTCTGTATTTTAAAGTAAATTGCACTGTTGAGTTGTCATCTTTAGTACCGATGACCTCTTTGTCATCTCTCTGCTAATAGTGATTTCCAATATATCAGTAGGTTGCACACTCACGGAAGTGCCCTTCAGAAGATCTTAAAGAGCAGAAAACAGATTTGATCTGTGTAACCCCGCTAACCTGGAGAGACATCCTTCTGAGTTGGAATGATAATGACAGAGTCTGGGGAAGTTATAGACTTAGACCCTCCAGCCGAGACTTCACAGGAGCAAGAAGACCTTCTAATAGTGAAGGTGGAAGAAGAAGACTGCACGTGGATGCAGAAGTACAACCCTCCAGTGTTTGAGACTTTTTACCAGCGCTTCAGGCACTTCCAGTATCATGAGGCCTCGGGTCCCCGGGAGGCCCTGAGCCAGCTCCGGGTGCTGTGCTGCGAGTGGCTGAGGCCCGAGCTGCACACCAAGGAGCAGATCCTGGAGCTGCTGGTGCTGGAGCAGTTCCTGACCATCCTCCCTGAAGAGTTTCAGACCTGGGTGAGAGAACATCACCCGGAAAGTGGAGAAGAGGCTGTGGCTGTGGTAGAAAATATACAGAGAGAACTGGATGAACGCAGACAACAGGTGAGTGAAAGGGGAGACGTTGGTGCAGTGAGGAAGGAGAGGAAGAGAGTTAGGTGCTGCTGAGCAGGGGTGAGATCCTTCGCGCTCTGGTCCTTCATCCATATTCTTTTGTTCTCCTGGGATTAGGTACACTGTGGAGATTTCCTGCCATTCCAGCAAAGAGAAGCAGTATCCAGTGTGTTAACCTGGAGAAGACAGTCAGCGATTTTATTTCTTTTTAAAATTACTTTATCTGTTTTTTTAATGGCATGATGCAAAATTCAAAAGGTGCATAAGGTTGTTATGAAAAGTAAGTTTCCTCTCGCCCCTAAGTCCCCAGCTACCTAATCCTCTTCAGAGGTAGCCACTGTCGCCCAATACCTGTATATCCTTACAGAGAGAGACTTTCTTCTGTGTATATATGAGCACACATGTAGGTGATGTGTTTTAAGAAAGCATAGGTGTTTTTAAATCACTGTGCACTTCTGCCTTTTGCTTTTTTCTTACATCTTGGTTTGTTCCATGTTCGTGCAAACAATGCTGCCTCAGTCTCTGAAACTGTGTTATATTTCACTGCGTGGATGAATGTACCAGAATTTTAACTCCTGTTGAAGGCCATTTAAGTCATTCCTTTCGATTGTTTATGAACTTTTATATAACAAACTTTGCTGTAATGACTTTTACGTACATCATTAATTATAGAATAAATGCTTAGAGGAAGTCCAGTTGTTGGCTCAGAGGGCGTATGCATTTGTGATTTTTTTTTTCTTAAAGATTATATTTATTCATTTGACAGAGACACAGTGAGAGAGGGGAACACAAGCAGGGGAGCAGGAGAGAGAGAAGCAGGCTTCCTACTGAGCAGGGAGCCTGATGCGGGGCTCGATCCCAGGACCCTGGGATCATGACCCAAGCACAAGGCAGACGCTTAACCACTGGGCCACCCAGGCACCCCTGCATTTGTAATTTTGACAGCTGTTGACAGATTGCCCTTGGCAGAGCTTAGACCAGTTTTTACGCCCTCCTGCAGGGTACGAGAGAAATTTTTGCTCACAGCCTGATGATGTGATGTTATCCAACTTTTTGTTACTGCTAATCTGAACGATGCTAATCTGAACAATATTCCATTACTGTGAGATTTTAGTGTGCATTTTTTATATTATGGGTGAGCTTGACCACAATATATTTTAAAGGGCTATGTGTGTACCTTTTTTTTTTTAAAGTAGCCTCTACACCCAGTGTGGGGCTTGAACTCACAACCCCGAGATCAAGAGTCACATGCTCATTGACTGAGCCAGCCAGGCAGTATATGTGTGTACCTTTTTTTGTGCATTATCTGTTTACATTATTTATCTATTTGAAAAAAGTAAGCACTGTGTCTGTCATCTGAGTTGCAAGTTTATATTTCCACTTTATTGTTGGTCTTTGCTCGTGGAGATTTTTGTTTTGCAGGGGTTTTAATTTTTAGGTAGTCCATTTATATCTTTTAATTTATGGTTTCTGGGTTTTGTGCCATACTTAGAAAGGTCTTCTCCACTACAGTATTATAAGAAAATTTTCTAATAGTCTTTTCTCAGTTTTTAAATTTTTATTTATTTATTGTTTTGGTGCACAGTATTTGATATGGTTATAACTTTCTTTCCCCAGATGTCTGTCCAGTTGTCCCAGCAAACTTGTATAGTAATCCCTTTTTTCCTCTCTGATTAAAATGCTGTCTTTATTACATACCAAATTTCTGCATGTATTTGGGTGTATTTATGGTCTTTTTAATCTGTTTTATTGACCTTATTATCTGTTAATGTTTGAGTTTTTTAATTATTTGAGCTCTGCAAAGTGTTTTGGTATTGATCGGGCTACCCTTTCCTGTTCCAAATTTTGTTAAATATTTTCTTTTTTCCTGATGAACTTTAGAATTACTTACTTTAGTTTTCACCACTCCAAAAATCCTGGTTTTTTTTTTTTGGCATGGGAGGGGGGTTTTGCAGTAAATCATGTATTAATTTAGAGAGGATCAATATCTTTATGTTGTTACATCTTCTTGTCTGTTTTTTTTTGGTAACTTAAAGTATTTACTTGACAGAGAGAGAGACCACAAGTAGGCAGAGCTGCAGGCAGAGGGAGAGCGAGAAGCAAGCTCTCTGCTGAGCAGGGAGCCCAATGCTGGGCTTGATCCCAGGATCCTGGGATCGTGACCTGAGCCGAAGGCAGACGCTTAACTGACTGAGCCACCCAGGCGCCCCTCTTCTTGTCTTACTCATTTATAACCTGACCCTCTACCTTCTTGTTGCTAGGGTCACACTTTCTTAAACTTTAATTAATTAATTAATTAATTAATTTTTTTTTTTAGCGAAGAAACAAAAATTGTGAGACCTTAGGTCACAAGAGTTTGAAGTTAGGTGGAGAATTTCCCACATTCTTTCTTTCTTTTTTTTTTTTTTTTAAAGATTTATTTGAGACAGAGAAAGTGCATGGGCAAAGGGAGGAGGAGAGAGGAGGGATAACCCAATTCCCTTCTGAGCGGGGAGCCTGACATTGGGCTTGATCTCAGGATGCAGGATGCTGAGATCATGACCTGAGCCAAAGTCAGACACTTAACTGACTGAGCCGTCCAGGCCCCCCTCCCTCATTTTTGAGAGCCATTGCACTTCATTTGTAAGGTCCCAGTCTCATTATTCTTCATATCTGGATGAGGGGTACTTCAACATTCCAGAACATCCTCAGGCTCTTCAGCTGGTATAATTCCTTCCATGAGGCAAGTGGGCAGCAAGAGGGAATTGCTACGGACCCTCCGCCAGACCCTTGGTTTTACCGAATGATTATCCTCCAGGTGGGAATGTCTGAACCTTTCTATTGCCTCCATCAGGACAGAAAGTAAAGAAAGGTTCATGGTGACCTCTGGTTATTCCTTTTTTAAGCCTAATTTGGGACATTAAAAAACAAGCTTTTCCCTACTTTTTAAAATAATAATATTGAAAAATACAGAGAAAAACAAAACGGATTTTTGAGCCAGGATTGACAGTCACTGTGTACATTTACCTCTCTCATTGTGATATGCAGCCTGTCTTTGGCAGGGACACAGAGAAAATTAATTTCTTGTTGGTAGTAGGGATTTGAGGCCCATAGAGAGGATTTTTTTTTTTAAATATTTTATTTATTTATTTGACAGAGAGAGATCACAAGCAGGCAGAGAGGCAGGCAGAGAGAGAGAAGGAAGCAGGCTCCCTGCTGAGCAGAGAGCCCGATGCGGGACTCGATCCCAGGACTCTGAGATCATGACCTGAGCCGAAGGCAGCGGCTTAACCCACTGAGCCACCCAGGCGCCCCGAGAAGATTTTTTTTTTTAAAGATTTTGTTTATTTATTTGACAGACAGAGATCACAAGTAGGCAGAGACCAGGCAGAGGGGGCGGGAAGCAGGCTCCCCGCTGAGCAGAGAGCCTGATTCGGGGCTCGATGCCAGGACCCTGGGATCATGACCTGAGCCTAAAGCAGAGGCTTAACCCACTGAGCCACCCAGGTGCCCCAAGAGGAGATTTCCTTAAGGGACCCCATAGCTCACTTTGTTTGCCTTTCTCTCTGCCTGCTGTCTGTATCCCCGACATTGTTCCTCAGCTTTATCTCCAGGCAGTTCTTGTCTCTGGCAGGCCTTTTCCCAGGCTTTATCCCTTACCCCTCCTCCTTGGTGTCTCTGTCCTAGTGTCAGGGAACCTCAAGGGCTACTTTGCTTTTTCAGTGCTGACATGCCCTTTGACATACTTGGCATCATCTTAACTCTTACCCTGAGTGGGTCCACAAGGACACACAGACTTCCATGCCCAATGATCTTTGCCACAACTGTTGTGGAGCACCCGTTAATGTGACTCCTGTACCATGTTCTGCGAGTGCTAAGAGGGTGAAAATTTAAAGTGCTTTGAAACATAAGGGAGGGGAAAAGGGGGATGGCAGTTCTCTCTCAATGCAGGATCTTAGTATCTGCTAGGATGCTGCTGAGCTAGTACCTTCCAGAAAAGATAGATTGCGGAGACCAGTTGTGGCAGAGTTTGTGTCCGCTAGGGTTGACCAAGAGCCCAGAACAGAAACATGGAGTACTTAGCAGGTGGGACAGGAACTAGCTCTGGTCTTGGTGTTGGTCTGTCCTACTTGAATGGGGTCCACTAAGGAACCAAGTGTGGCTTCCTGAGTCTATACTGACCTTTGCAACTTCCCTTCTCACTTCTTTCCCCTTCACTAAACTTGACTCACTGTGGCTTTCTTATGGTTCCTCAACTGTTCCAGACTCCTGTTTTCTGCCTGAGTCTTGGCTTATATCATTCTCTTGGACCCAGACACTTCTGACTTTTCTCCCGGCGGGCTTCTTTTGCCCTTTAGGTGTTTACCTAAAGATGACACTTCCTCAGAAAAGCCTTTCTTGGCCACCCTCTCTAAAGTGGGTCTCATCAGTTCTGTCTTAAGGCACTACTTTCTTCTCCTTTCTAACCATTAACAGTTTGTAATTATGTATTTATTTGTGTGTGAATAAGCTTAATGGAAGTCATCTTCACCTAGAAAGAAACTGTGTTTATTAAGCCACTGTGTAGTCAGTTTGCCTGGCTCATTGTAGATACACATTAAATATTTGGCAAAAGAGTGAATGGAAGAGTGGGAATTTACTGGATTCTTCCACAGCCCTCTCTGTAACGTGCTGATCAGTGTGGTTGTGCTTGTTAGATCGTGGTGTGTCCCGAAGGGCTTCCTCAGAAGATGGTGCCACCTGGAGTTGTACAGGAGTCCCTCAGCCACCAGCTCCTGTCCGTGGACCCCCAGTCTGAACAAGAGCCACAGAAGCCTCATCTGCTGGAGGAAAATGGTGAGGACGTGAGATTTGGTGGAGCAGATGTGGCTGGAAGTGGGTGGCCAGGCCACGTGGGTAAGCGGTAATTGTGGGAAAGAGACTTCGGGCTGGACAGCCTCTCTGCAGTCAGCAGATTCGGGAGCTTGGGAAGGGCTGGGGACCTGGCATCGAGTCCTGGGCATTCAGAGAGAGGTCACCTTGTAGGATGGCTCCCGGTGAATGTAGCCCCGTTCGAAAGCTGCCTTGATGATGACAGCTCTAAGTGCGGAGGCTGTCAGAAGACCTGCAGAAGTCCTTTACGGAAGTGTCGTACTTGTTTTACGACAGTTTTCCGGCTCCAACTCGTCTTACTGCTTCCGTAAGAACAGCTCTCCAGTTCCTGACTGTGTTCCTTTCTGGCTCCTCAGTGGTTCAACTTGAAATCTTATTTTCAAGTAGGGCTTCACGGTGACCTTTAGAGTGACTGTTCTCTCTCTCTCCTCCCTTGCCCCCCCCACTCAATTTTATTAACTTGTATTAGACACATGACGGAAGGAAAGTGAACTGATGAGTCTTACTTATGGCAAATGTCCACAGGTCTCTAACCCTAATCCGAAACTCTCGCTATCAGATATATTTTAGAAGTCAGAAATTTTCAGATTAAGGGAATATGGGAATATGATTTATATACCCTATAGTACAGTACCAACAGGATTTGAGGTGGGACTCCACAGTGCACACATTAATATTTCGGCAGTGAAATGTATGCAGCTTTTCAGTAAGTAGATTAAATAAAAACTTTCAAGAGCTTCACATCAGTTCTTCTTTTTTTTTTTTTTTTTAATTTATTTTCAGCATAACAGTATTCATTGTTTTTGCACCACACCCAGTGCTCCATGCAATCCGTGCCCTCTCTAATACCCACCACCTGGTTCCCCCAACTTCCCACCCCCCACTGCTTCAAACCCCTCAGATTGTTTTTCAGAGTCCATAGTCTTTCATGGTTCACCTCCCCTTCCAATTTCCCCCAACTGCCTTCTCTCCATCTCCCCTGGTCCTCCATGCTATTTGTTATGCTCCACAAATAAGTGAAACCATATGATAATTGACTCTCTCTGCTTGACTTATTTCACTCAGCATAATCCCTTCCAGTTCCGGCCATGTTGCTACAAAAGTTCTGGTCAGGTTTTGCTGTCAAATTGATTCAGAGCCTAACTTAATGCGAGGAAGGCCTTCTTTGGTATTTAGCGCTTGGGGATTTCAGAATTGTGGAGAAGGTATCACAAACATGTGTTCCAGGTTTGGCCGCAGCCTTTCTTGTGTTTTCCCCTGAGGGGTCAGCCCTTCCCTTTCGCATGCCCCATGGCTCCAGATGGCTCCGGTCTTTTCCAGCTTTCCTTTCACTGTGGTAATAATAACAAAAGTTGGAGCAGCAGCAGCCGTACTAATATAGTGTTTACTGGGCATCAGCAACTGTCCCAAGTGCTTTACGTGTGGGAATCATTAAGCCCTCAGTCTACCAGAGAAAATAGTTTTTGCTGTTTACCATCTGGGGCCAAGAGACCCTTTTATTTTATTTTATTTATTATTATATTATTTTATTATATATATTATATATTTTATTTTATGAATAATTTACAAAAGAATCAAAGGATACTAAAAAATAATTCTCAAGGAAATTTTAATAAGAACTAAACCTCTTTATATGAAGTACATTTTGGTAATAGAAACATAAAAAAATGAAAGAATACTGTCACCTAGTACTGTCCCTTTTCCCTTTAGAAAAATGAAAACTGTCCCTGTTGCAAAGTGAGATGGTCCAGAATCTTGTTGCAAAATCTTGCCTGATGAAGTCCTTCCTGTTGAATAATTCAGTGGATGAGAATGTCATCTTTCCTTTGAAATTAGAAATAGAGTGTTTGTCGTCGATTCTTACATTTGAGAAAATTTACCTCTGATATTATTTGTAGACTCCTTTGAAGATTTGCCCTTTGGGTTCAGTTTCATCGTTATTGTGTACAAGGCCCTGCTCTGTCTCTTCACGGTGTCTGCTTACTCATCTAGTAATAGTGAAGTGTCTTCAGCTGCAAATTGTCTTTGCCGATGGGGTGGAAAATGAATTCTGAATTTACAGCTGTACTCAATGAAAGCTAAAAGCAAGCATCAGCAGTCTTATACCTTCTTGAAGATGATGCAAAACTCTGGGCAGTGAATTTAATACTTGGAGACTAGTGAAGAATGATCACTTATTTCACTCTTATATCATCATCCTCAGTATTTCCTTTATTCTCCTGTTTTGTTTTTTTTTTTTTAAAGATTTTATTTATTTATTTGAGAGAGAGAGACAGTGAGAGAGAGCACGAGCGAGGAGAAGGTCAGAGAGCGAAGCAGACTCCCCATGGAGCTGGGAGCCTGATGCGGGACTCGATCCCGGGACTCCAGGATCACGCCCTGAGCCGAAGGCAGTCGTCCAACCAACTGAGCCACCCAGGCGTCCCTATTCTCCTGTTTTCTTACTATTTTAGTTTTTTGTGCCATCGTTGGGAATAATTAATGAATAATGATTAGGAAACATACAGTAATTCTTAGTATGATGAATTAGGAAAATGTTTTATGATACGGGAAAAATACAGTCACTCAGATCTCAAAAGGTCCCCTCCATGTGTTGAAGAGTCCAGTGGACCCATATAGAAATTAGAAGACAGAATGAGTCATATTCTATTCTTTAATAATACTAAAATAATTTTCTTATTGTTCTTCAGAAGACCTCTAAAGGAATAAAAGTCATGGAATTCCAGCCTTTAAAATAGTTAACACTGTTCAGAAAAGAAACCCCAAATCCCAAATTGTGTCTTAATATACTTAGTTGGCATACCAAGGGTTAATGCCCACACTAATCCAATGTAATAGGTACTACTGTTATCCTCATGTTAGAAATTAAAAAGCTGAGGCCTGGTCAGGTTAGGTAATTCATTCAAGGTCACCGAGCTCTTAGTGACAGAGCTGGGATTCTAACCCCAGCAAAATCCAGTTCTACATTTATCCTTTTACCCAATTCCTAGTTATGCTGCCCTTGCTTTTCCACCAGGCCCTTCCAAGTGCACTCCTGTTCTCTTCCCTCCACTGCCAGAGTCTCATCACGCCAGGCTACTCTGTCTTTCTGGGCCAAGGTACTGCTTCTCTTTTCCGCCTTGTTAGCTAGACCCAGCCAGATTCTTTCTTCCAGCAAAATTAGGAGGTTTGTTTTGTGTTCGTTTCGGTTTTTGATTTCCACACACTGGGGAAGGCTGCATTCCTCATGCCTTTGATAGCACCGATGGCAGGTTTTCTGTCTCTGGAACTAATTCCAGCGTGAGAGGGGCAAAGTCATTTGCTAAAAAGCTGAAGAAACAAAAGGTTTTATAGGAACTTCAAAAAATAAGTGGAATTGTCTGGAGTATAATTATTTTAATTATTGTAGTTGTAATTGGAAGGTAGTCTATGCTCAAAATCAAAATTACTGTTTAAGTACAAACTATATTCATCCCTTCTATTTTTATTTTTTTAAAGATTTTATTTATTTGACAGACAGAGATCACAAGTAGGCAGAGAGAGAGGGAGAGGCAGGCTCCCTGCTGAGCAGAGAACCCGATGTGGGGCTCGATACCAGGACCCTGAGATCATGACCTGAGCTGAAGGCAGAGGCTTTAACCCACTGAGCCACCCAGGCACCCCTCATCCCTTCTATTTTTTAATTAAGATTTTATTTATTTATTTGACAGAGATCACAAGTAGGCAGAGAAGCAGGCAGGGAGAGGGGGGAAGCAGGCTCCCTGCCAAGCAGAGAGCCCGATGCGGGCCTCAATCCCAGGACCCTGAGATCACAACCCAAGCTGAAGGCAGAGGCCCAACCCACTGAGCCACCCAGGCACCCCTATTCATCCCTTTCTTGGCGTCTTTTTTGACTCTGTAGCCACACTCCTGGATTCAGCTGCTGTCTCTGCCGTCTCTGTTTTTGGCTTTCGTCTCTAACCATTATCTTTTTTTGTGTCATTGTTGATTACTTCCTAGTCCTTAGAGAGAAGCAGACTACATAAGGACATACATCTTTAGGACCAGGGAAACTATAGCAACGTCTAAACTGTGAGATTAAAGATTAATACCAGGTGCATTTGTCCCAGTCAGGGCATACATAGACCATGAGATCGTATGCACCCCCAATCTCAAACAAAGAACAAGCAGAGGTGATAGCAGGGGTCAGAAGGTCACCAACAGACCCTCTAGACATTACACACGCAATTCATTCTGCTCAGAAAGCACTCTCATCCCCCCAAGCCCACCCCGACCCTGCTTACCAGAGTCACATTCTGTGAAAAGGCTTTCCTGGTGCTCCCACCTCCTGCTGCTGTGGAGGTGCTCCTGCTTCTAGGCTCCTGTGGGAACTTGAGTGACTTTCAAGTATATTACCCTTACCCTGTGCTGGAAGTAAGTGAGGCTCACATGTCTGCTCTCCCCACATGACAGTAAAGTTTTTGAAGGCAAGAATTGTTTTATCTTCCTGTTCTTATAACACACAATGTAGACTTAGTGCTTTACTAATTGGCTGACTCTCCATCAACCATGGTAGCTTTTGGACGGAGGAGAATGTGGACTAAGACTTTGCTTGTCAAAATGGGGCTCAAGGAGCAGCACCAGAATCACATGGCTTTGTTAGAGGCGCAGGATATGGGGGCCGCTGCAGAACGGCTGAGCTCTATCTGTCCTGTACCAAGACCTCCACATGATTTGTGTGCACATTAAAATTTGGGAAATCCTGGGCTCTCCATAGCACTTCAGCCTCGTGGAAGCTGTGGGACTGGTTGTTCTTTGAGATGATGAGATTTGACCTTGGCGAACGGAGCAGATTGCATCCTTTACAAGTGAATGGCGCGGTCTTGAGGTCCCCAGCAGGGATTAGCCTGACTGACTACAGCAGGGAGTCTAGTTTTTGTGGGGGAAGAGAGAGTGTAGTTGGTGGGGGAGGAGCCACAACGTGGAGGGCCTTGAGAGCCAAGCAGAAAAATATGGCCTTGCCCTGGCAAGGCGCCATCGTGGATTCTTGAGTGAAAGTAGACCATATTGGCAGTTGGAACTGGACAAAGATATTCTCACTGACGCCTCTTTTTCTCCCCCCTCAGCCCTACCTGCTCTCCAAGTTCCTTCCCTTCCCCTGAAGGACAGCCAGGAGCTGACAGCCTCACTTCTCTCAGCTGGGTCCCAGGTGAGCCGGCGTCCCATGCCCGCAGGGAGGACCCACGTCTGTTCTTGGACAAGTAGCCACCCTAGTCCTGAATCTCCATCAGCAGTTCTGTCTCACTGCAGACCGGGCCCAGCTGGGGTTCCTCCTTGAATGCTGCTTTCCCTTCTACCCAGTGCTTCCCTCTCCTCTTTGAAGCACAGACCCTCCTTCTGTTTTTTCCCTTCATGCTCCCACTTCTTCCCCTCACTCCAAATTTGAACAGAGGAAATGGGAATTTAGTGGTGATCTCGTGTTTCAGAAGTTGGTGAAAATTGAAGATGTGGCTGATGTGGCTGTATCCTTCATCCTGGAGGAATGGGGACATTTGGACCAGTCCCAGAAGTCCCTCTATAGGGATGACAGGAAGGAGAAATTTGGGAGTATTACTTCCATGGGTAAGAATGATTTCATCTGCATGGATTAGGACATCTTAACTTTGTTATAAAGAGTATTTCTGGCACATCATATAAAAGCATGTATGTGACTTAATTACTGTGACTTTGCTTATTCTTTTTTTCTGTGAAAGAGTAAATTGACATTCCCCTTTTTTTTCTTATTCAGCTTCTTCTGATTATTTCCATCATCATCATCAGGGTATGAGTGAAGTCTGATAATACTTGGGGGAGAGTATTTGCAATCCAGCAAATGTTCTCATTTTAGTGCTTTAGGATAAAAGAGCTCAGAGCTGACAGGCTTGGGTTTTAATAGATTCGTAGTAGTTAATTGTATTCTGTTCCTTGACACATTGAATAATTCCTAACTGAATCATTCTCATCTGTGAAGGCATCTCAGACTTTGCCAAATAACTGCTTATTAGAGTACATTTGACCTTTGAGCAACATGGGGCCAAAGGCGCTGACCCCCCACACAGTCAAAAGTCTGAGTATAACTTTTTTTTTTAAGATTTTTATTTATTTATTTGACAGACAGAGATCACAAGTAGGCAGAGAGGCAGGCAGAGAGAGAGGAAGGGAAGCAGGCTCCCCGCTGAGCAGAGAGCCCAATGCGGGGCTCAATCCCAGGACCCTGAGGTTGTGACCTGAGCTGAAGGCAGAGGCTTTAACCCACTGAGCCACCCAGGCGCCCCATGAGTATAACTTTTGAGTCCGCCAAAACTTAACTAGTCATAGCCTACTGTTGAGCTGAAGCCTTCTGATAACATAAAACCAAAAAATTTATAAAAATTTATAAAAAAAAAATTTAAAAATTTTTTTAAAAATCATAAAACCAAGTAACACATCATTTATATATATGTCATATACTGTGATCTTACATGAAAGTGAGTTAGAGAAAAGGAAGCGTTATTAAAATCGTAAAGAAGAGGAAATGCATTAATGGGATTGTATGTATCAAAGGAAAGTCACGTGTCAATGGACCTGTGTGGTTCAAACTCGTGTTGTTCAAGGGTCGACTGTGTTATTGGAGGATCTCCCCTTTCCCCAGTGCCTGGGTGGCTGATTGTTCATTCCATCATCATTCTCAGATCATGGGTGTCTATTTCATGACATCCCCCTGGCCACCTCCATTTTACATGTCCCCATCCCTTCTTGAAATTTTGTGCCCCAAATGAGATTTTGAGCTTGTGTCTAAATTATGATCCTGCAAACTATTACTCAATTATATGCCTGGAACATTTATAAAAAATCTCTCTCAGAGAGATTTGCTGATCTCAGCACCAAAATTTTGGAGCTTATAGCTTTTATCTTCTTTGGAATGAATTATCTTAGAAGAGCCACTACATACTAAGCACTTCGGTAGACTTCAGGTGAAATATACATATAATGTCAAATCTCTGTCTTTTTTTAAAAAGCTTATTTATTTAATTAGTCTCTATACCCAGCGTGGGGCTCCAACCTGCCACTCCAAGATCAAAAGTTTCGTGCTTCTCTGAGCCAGCCAGCCACATATAATGCTAAATTTCTTTTAAGCATTATACCAGCTTACATTGTTCTAAGAGTTTTAGTTCACTTACAGGCTTTTATTTAAAAAAAAAAAAATTGACTCCTACTCTCTGAAATTCTCCGTTTCTTTTACTACTAGTGATACATACTAGTATTTCCTTTTCTTTGATTTGCTTGTTCGTGCCCTCTGAGGTTTTATCTTGTAGGGATATTAGTGATGGTGATTCGTCTCAAGGGATTACTTATTCAGTACAAATGTTATATGCAATGCAGATACTTCTTCATTCTCTTTTTATTTTTTTAAGATTTCATTTATTTGATAGAGAGAGACAAAGCAAGAGAGGGAACACAAGCAAGGGGAGTGGGAGAGGGAGAAGCAGGCTTTCTACGGAGCAGCGAGCCTGAGGCGAGGCTCCATCCCAGGATCCTGGGATCATGACCTGAGCCGAAGGCAGACGCTTAATGACTGAGCCACCCAGGCGCCCCTTCATTCTCTTTTTAAATGAATTTCAGACACCTCATATTTCACATTTGAGTCTGGTAGTATCATATTCTTTTTTTTTTTTAATTTATTTTCAGCGTAACAGTATTCATTGTTTTTGCACCACACCCTGTGCTCCATGCAATCCGTGCCCTCTCTAATACCCACCACCTGGGTCCCCCAACCTCCCACCCCCCGCCCCTTCAAAACCCTCAGATTGTTTTTCAGAGTCCATAGTCTTTCATGGTTCACCTCCCCTTCCAATTTCCCCCAACTCCCTTCTCCTCTCTAACTCCCCATGTCCTCCATGCTATTTGTTATGCTCCACAAATAAGTGAAACCATATGATAACCATTTTCTTTTTTTCAGTTACTTTGCAGGCATTTAATGAGTTTCAGACTTTCAGTACTTGGCACAGTTTTTCTTTATATTGTTTTCCAAGCAGTTGTAACTTTGTCCTTTCTTTCTTTTTTTAAAAAATTTTTAAATTTTCAGCATAACCGTATTCCTTGTTTTTGCACCACACCCAGTCCTCCATGCAATCCGTGCCCTCTCTAATACCCACCACCTGGTACCCCGACCTCCCACCCCCCGCCTCTTCAAAACCCTCAGATTGATTTTCAGAGTCCATAGTCTTTCATGGTTCACCTCCCCTTCCAGTTTCCCCCAACTCCCTTCTCCTAACTCCCCATGTCCTCCATGCTATTTGTTATGCTCCACAAATAAGTGAAACCATATGATAATTGACTCTCTCTGCTTGACTTATTTCACTTAGCATAATCTCTTCCAGTCCCGTCCATGTTGCTACAAAAGTTGGGTATTCGTCCTTTCTGATGGAGGCATAATACTCCATAGTGTATATGGACCACATCTTCCTTATCCATTTGTCCGTTGAAGGGCATCTTGGTTCTTTCCACAGTTTGGTGACAGTGGCCATTGCTGCTATAAATATTGGGGTACAGATGGCCCTTCTTTTCACGACATCTGTATCTTTGGGGTAAATCCCCAGTAGTGCAATTGCAGGGTCATAGGGAAACTCTATTTTTAATTTCTTTGTCCTTTCTGATTTTTTTAAAATCCATCTGTTCATTACAAGCTCTTTACAACTCTAGTGTACTCCTACATTAAGAACACATTAGAGGGCGCCTGGGTGGCTCAGTGGGTTAAGCTGCTGCCTTCGGCTCGGGTCATGATCTCAGGGTCCTGGGATCGAGTCCCGCATCGGGCTCTCTGCTCAGCAGGGAGCCTGCTTCCCTCTCTCTCTCTCTCTCTCTCTGCCTGCCTCTCTGTCTACTTGTAATCTCTCTCTGACAAATAAATAAATAAAATCTTTAAAAAAAAAAAAAAAAGAACACATTAGAGTATTTCTGCCCCTTATCTTCTCTGGGAAGGCCACATTAGATTATTTTCATGCCTTTGTGTTCTTAACAGCATTGAGAAGGTCAGGATTTGGGGTGCCTGTGTGGCTCATTTGGTTAAGGGTCTGCCTTTGGCTTAGGTCATGATCCAGTGGTCCCGGGATCAAGCCCTGTGTCAGGTTCCCTGCTCAGTGGACAGCCTGCTTCTCCCTCTCCTTCTGCACCTCACCCGCTCATGCTCTCTTTCTTGCTTCTGTCTTAAATAAATAAAATTTAAAAAAAAAAAAGGAGGAGGCCAGGGTTTTTAAAGTATCCATCAGATTCAGAAAGAGATTTTTTAAAACAATAGATGTATCCTGGAGACAGCCATTTCAGTGGGGTGTCCGGGATGTTGGGGAACAAGAGACAGTTTCTATTAAGATAGCAAAGGAGAGGCATTTGAGAAGGCTATCACATAAACCTTCGAGAACATTGTGAAGTTAATGAGAAAGAGGGCTTATCACTGTAAGAGTACGTGGCTTAGGTGGATGACTTGGTTTTGTATGTTCTCTTTTTTCTTTCTTTCTTTTTTATTGGGAGGGGCAGAGGGGGAAGGAAGAGGGAGAATCTCCAGCAGACTCCTCACTGAGTCACGGAGCTTGATTTCACGACCCTGAGATCATGACCTGAGCCAAAATTAAAGAGTCAGCCGGTTAACTGACCGGGCCACCCAGGTGCCTCTGTACATTCTCTTTTTCAGTGGGAGAGTTCTAAGCAGACTTAAATGCAACTGGAAAAAAAAAAAAACTAGTAAAGAGTGAATTGAAATGTTGGGGCAAGGAAGAGGAGATCATTGATGAGGGTGGTCCCTCAAAAGTGGGATGGCATTGGGAGGTCCAGGGTGCAGGAGCGAGGCTTGGCCTTTGGCCACGGAGACAGCTCTTCCCCCATGATGGGAGGAATGACGGAGGAAGGCAGCCAGCAAGTTTTTGGTTGTGGCTATAGGGTGTTCAAGGAGCTTTGCCTTTCTTTGAAATAGGAGACAGTCACCTGTTGAGAACGAGCAGGTGATGAAGTAGGTGGCAGAGTAGAGGTTCGAATACATTTGCAAACTGGTTTGAAAGAGGCCATAGGGGCACCTGGGTGGTTCAGTGGGTTAAAGTCTCTGCCTTCGGCTCAGGTCTGATCCCAGGGTCCTGGGATCGAGCCCCGCATTGGGCTCTTTGCTCAGCAGGAAGCCTGCTTCTTCCCCTCTCTTCCTCTATGCCTGCCTCTCTGCCTACTTGTGATCTCTGTCAAATAAATAAAATCTTAAAAAAAAAAAGGCCGTACATACACATAGTAAAACATATTCAAATAGTATAAATGGGTCTAAAGTAAAAAACTGAGTTACCAACCCCAGTCCTCAGTGTGCTGTTGACTATTACCAGTTTCTGGATTATATCTCTAGGCATATTCTGTATACACATGTTTTTGCAAAAATGATAACATACCATAAAGTACTGGAATTTTAAAGTAACAGTGATATATCTTGGAAGCCATGATGGAGATATTTTGACATTGCTGATGAGAAAAATGAGTGGGGAAAGGAGCCAACCATAGGAACGTAGAATGCCAGAAAGGGCAGCAGTGAGGTTGAAGGGCCTGAATAGTTAAAGCATCAAGTCTGCCTGATTTGTTTTTATCTCCTCTGCCCCCCACCATTGTATTACTAACTAGCTGGGCAGAGCATTGAGCAAGAAGCATAGTCCTCTGTCAGATATGCAGATAAACCAAGAACATCTGTCAGATATGCAGATAAACCAAGAACATCAATAGAAAGTTTGTCGTGTACGTGGTAAAGAGTTGGGAAAAGAGGAAAAAAGTAAATCTGATCCCATTGGTGTGATAACCTATATAATCGCTTTCTCTGGAAAAGGGCAGTTGTTAATAGAACGAGAGAGGTGCATTGGGCTAATCTGATTTTTTTTTTTTCTTTGAATTCATCCCTGGAAAAAGAAAGCCATGTGCTTTTTTGACTGGTTGAATGGGAGAGAATTCTGGTAAGAATAGAATGTATGGGCATAAGCAGATGTGAATAAAAGAGAAAAAGAAAGCCTGTGATGACAGGAATATTACCTGTTTACTTAAATGGGGGAGGAAAAAAAAATTCTTTTAGTGTATATGTTTGTTTCTACTATTAAGATGTCTTTTAGGAAGAGTAAAAAGAGTTTTAAGAAATTGAAATGCAAGTTTTCTTGATGGTATAAGAATTACAACTTCTCACTATGAAAAAAAGGTTAGTAATAGTGTGTACCTCAAAAGGTTATTGTTAGGATAAAGTGCCATAAAATTTATAGGTCTGGTCCATAGCAGCACTTAGCAAATGGTATCTCTCATTACCATTATTCTGTAATATTTGAAAACAGCTTTTCTGTTTACAAAAAGAAAAATCTTATTAGAAAGTTCTCAATAGGCCCTTGTCTCTCTGTCTCTCTCTAGCATATAAAAAATATAGTCCCTGTTTTTTTTAAAAGATTTTATTTATAGGGCGCCTGGGTGGCTCAGTGGGTTAGGCCGCTGCCTTCGGCTCAGGTAATGATCTCAGGGTCCTGGGATCGAGTCCCGCATCGGGCTCTCTGCTCGGCGGGGAGCCTGCTTCCTCCTCTCTCTCTCTGCCTGCCTCTCTGCCTACTTGTGATCTCTCTCTGTCAAATAAATAAATAAAATCTTTTAAAAAAAAGATTTTATTTATATATTTGACAGATCACAAGTAGGCAGAGAGACAGGCAGAGAGAAAGGAGGAAGCAGGCTCCCCGCCGAGCAGAGAGCCCGATGCGGGACTCGATCCTAAGACCCGGGGGATCATGACCTGAGCCGAAGGCAGAGGCTTTAACCCACTGAGCCACCCAGGCACCACCAATAGTCCCTATTTTTAATTACTGAAGATTTATCTCAGCAAAGCATAATAAATGTCCGTGCTTCAAGTGAAATGTGGGTTGCCAGTCGGGTTACATTGGAGGTGATTGTCGTCTCTCCAGCGTCTGTAGTCATCAATGACTATTCGGTATTAAGCTAGCTCTTAACAGTACTAGATTCTTCCCTGGGTATAGGAAGAACGCCTTTTTTCCTTTAGACTAATTCATACCAAACAGATTCTTGGGGGATTAAAAAAGCTGGAAAGATCATCTTTCTTCTCCATGCTGTAAATGAACAGACAGAAGGAGGTGAAGGTTGGGTTAGCTGCACAACCCAGTACCACATTTTAGGAAGAAGGTTTACTGTTGCACAGGTGGGCACAGATAGGTCCTGTTAAATAGGCCACCAGGAGGGCGTCACCTTCATTAAGTAGAAGGACTGCTCTCCCAGTTTCATCCGTTTGATGCATTCTTGCCAGCACTTCTGTCCCCAGCCTGTCTGTTTCCACCAGAGGATTCTTTGTCCCCTCCCTGGAGCATAAAGCCGCCTTTGCCAAGTCCTGCAGTGCTAGCACATGTTCGGCTTCATAATTACCCATGTCCCTCAGTCATTTTGTTTATTCCCGTATGGGGAATAGCTAATCAGTTTTCCTTCTATTATTACTTCAGATTATGAATCTGGGCATGACAATGTGGAACTCGCCGTCAAGCAGATTTCTGATGACGCTGAACCCCACTGGATGACATCAGGAAGCCCTGAAAGAAATGTTCCCCAGAGTCAAGGGTTTGGAGAAGTTAGTGACCTTCACAGCATGGTAGAGAGGTGGCAGGTAAACCCCGCAGCGGGGAAATCAAGGCAGAACCCTTCCCAGAAAAGAGATCTCAGTGCCATCGCGGACGTTCACCGTAAGCAAAACACAAGTGGCGAGAGAGGTCACAAATGTAACGATTGTGGTAAATTTTTCCTTCAAGCCTCAAACTTCATTCAGCATCGGCGAATCCACACTGGAGAAAAACCGTTCAAGTGTAGTGAATGTGGGAAAAGCTACAATCAGCGCGTGCACCTGACTCAGCACCAGCGAGTCCACACTGGCGAGAAGCCTTACAAGTGTCAGGTGTGCGGAAAAGCCTTCCGTGTGAGCTCACACCTCGTCCAGCATCACAGCGTGCACAGCGGAGAGAGACCGTACGGCTGTACCGAGTGCGGGAAAAACTTCGGTCGGCACTCGCATCTGATCGAGCATCTGAAACGCCACTACAGAGAGAAATCCCAAAGATGTACGTATCAGGGGTTTGTGTTTGGAGACTAGGTGGAGGCGAAAATGGTTTTATGAGCTTAGAGCAACAGGACAGACATGTTGTGCTACTGGGAGCAGTAGCTAAGGGGCAGAGATCACAGTCCGTTTTATTGTTTGATACTTTAATGAGTCCAGTGAGTGGGCAAACCTATGCCCTTTGCCCTCCCCAGCTTCCCTCTTCCCAGAGGTACCTGCTTTCAGCTTGCTTTCCTTTCTTTTTTTTTTAAAGATTTTATTTATTTATTTGACAGAGAGAGATCACAAGTAGGCCTAGAGGCAGGCAGAGAGAGGGGAAGGGAAACAGGCTCCCTGCCGAGCAGAGAGCCCGATGTGGGGCTTGAACCCAGGACCCTGGGATCGTTACCCGAGCCGAAGGCAGAGGCTTTAACTCACTGAGCCACCCAGGCGCCCCTGCTCTCAGCTTTCTTACCTGTTCCTTCTGGTAATTCCCTATTTTTTTTTTTTTTTAAGATTTTATTTATTTATTTCAGAGGGAGATAGAGAAGGAACAGGTTAGGGAGAGGGAGAGGCATGTTCCCTGCCAAGCAGAGAGGGGAGCCCAATGTGGGGCTCGATCCCCAGACCCCGGGATTATGTCCTGGGCTGAACACAGACGCTTAACTGACTGAGCCACCCAGGCGCCCCTGGTAATTCCTTCTCTGTCAATCATACGGCTATTGCCCGACTTCCCGATTTTAAACATTATCTCTTGCCTTTCTGTTGTAGTAAATGAGGATTTTTGGCTCTCCCGCATACTTCCTTAAGATCCTTTTTCTCGTTTTGCTAACTTACATTTTTTTAAAAAAATATTTTATTTATTTATTTGACAGACAGAGATCACAAGTAAGCAGAGAGGCAGACAGAGAGAGAGGAGGAAGCAGGCTCCCCACTGAGCAGAGAGCCGGATGCGGGACTCGATCCCAGGACCCTGAGATCATGACCTGAGCCGAAGGCAGAGGCTTAACCCACTGAGCCACCCAGGCGCCCCGCTAACTTACATTTTATTTTAAAATGATAAAATAATACTAGACCAGGAAGTTGGAGGAAAGGAAGCAGGATGCACAGTCCCACCATCCTGACTAATAGAACTGTTATTATTTAGGGTATTCCCTCTATCTTTTTTTTCCAATAGCTTATTTTTATGTAGGTGTACTTAGAGGGTACAGCTAAATATTAGACACACTTTGTCCAGTATGGCTTGGCCCTCCTGTTATTTCTGACAACCTGCCGTTGTGTGGAGATGCCAACACTTAGCTGTTCCTCAGTTGAACTTCAAATTGTTTTTTGCTTTTGTCCTGATAATTTTTAAAAAATATATTTAGGATTATTTCCTTATAGATGCCCAGAAGGGGATTAGTGAATGAACATTCATAATTTTTTTTTTTTTAAGATTTTAAACATCTTTTTTTTTTTTTTTTAAGATTTTTTTTTTTAAAGATTTTATTTGTTGGGGTGCCTGGGTGGCTCAGTGGGTTAAGCCGCTGCCTTTGGCTCGGGTCATGATCTCAGGGTCCTGGGATCGAGTCCCACATCGGGCTCTCTGCTCAGCAGGGAGCCTGCTTCCCTTCCTCTCTCTCTGCCTGCCTCTCTGCCTACTTGGGATCTCTGTCAAATAAATAAATAAAATCTTTAAAAAAAAAAAAAGGAGAGAGAGAGTAGAGATTGAATAACAACCCTCCCCCCCCACCCCGCCCTCTCCTTGGTAGTTTTCACTGGCTCCTTTCTCTTTTGTCATGGATCCTGATCAGGTTCCCTTCCAACTCTGTAACTCAATATCTCCCCACATAGTCCTTTGCTTCCCATCTTTCAGTTCTTTTCTGCTCTCATCTCATCCAGCTGTGTTTTTGTTCTGTCTCATTCTGTCTGCCCAATTTTGTATTTCAGAATACCCGTCTCTCCTTCCTGTATGACAGAAGTGTGCTCCTCCTCCTCAGGCACTCTCCCCACCTGACCAGTGAGCCTCTTCATCTCATTCTTTTCACTAGACAAATACCAAAGTTTCTTTTCACTCCTGCTGGCATCAGTTACGAACAGGCAACCACTTTCTTGGTTACTGCCATCATAGCATGGTTTCACCTAATTATACTCTTTCTCTGACAGTTCATCTTTGTTCGGTAAAAGAACTAGTGACGGGGAGCCTGGGTGGCTCAGTCGGTTAAGCATCTGCCTTTGGCTCAGGTCATGATCTCAGGGTCCTGGGATTGAGCCCCAAGTCAGGTTCCCTGCTCAGCTGGGAGTCTGTTCCTCCCTTTGCCTGACCCTCCCCCTGCTCGTGCTCTCTCTCTCTCTCTTTCTCCCAAATAAATAAAATCTTAAAAAAAAACAAAAACTGGGGCACCTGGGTGGTTCAGTGGGTTAAGCCTCTGCCTTCAGCTCAGGTCATGATCTGAGGGTCATGGGATCAAGTCCCGCATCAGGCTCTCTGCTCAGCGGGGAGCCTGCTTCCTCCTCTCTCTCTGCCTGCCTCTCTGCCTACTTGTGATCTCTGTCTGTCAAATAAATAAATTAGTCTTAAAAAAAACTGGTGACATTTGCATTTCCTCTTTATTCTTTCAGGCAATGACAAAAGAAGTAAGAATATAAAATTGAATGTTAAGAAGAAAATTTCAGAATTTTCAGAAGCAGATGTGGAACTATCAGGAAGAATCCAAAGAAATGTTTCTGAAGGTCAAGATTTTGGAGAAGGCCATGAACACCTAGGCCAGTTGGATAGAAAGCAGGGAATTCCCAGGAAGGAGATACTAGGACAGCCCTCTTCAAAGAGGATAAATTTCAATGAAGTCACATATGTGCACAAAAAATCAGCCACAGGAGAGAGACCACACAAATGTAATGAATGCGGAAAAAGCTTTATTCAGAGTGCACATCTGATTCAGCATCAACGAATACACACGGGGGAGAAGCCCTTTAGGTGTGATGAATGTGGGAAAAGCTACAATCAGCGTGTGCATCTCACTCAGCATCAGCGCGTCCACACTGGCGAGAAGCCCTACACCTGTCACTTGTGTGGGAAAGCGTTTAGGGTGAGGTCCCATCTCGTTCAGCATCAGAGCGTGCACAGTGGGGAGAGACCCTTTAAGTGTAACGAGTGCGGGAAAGGCTTTGGCAGGCGGTCCCACCTTGCGGGGCATCTGAGACTCCACTCTAGAGAGAAATCCCATCAGTGTCGTGAGTGTGGAGAAATCTTTTTTCAGTACGTTAGCCTCATTGAACATCAGGTGCTCCACATGGGTCAGAGAAATGAAAAAAATGGCATTTGTGAGGAAGCATATAGTTGGAACCTGACCGTGATTGAAGATAAGAAGATTGAGTTACAAGAGCAGCCTTACAAGTGTGATATCTGTGGCAAAGGCTTTAGTTACAGTGCAGACCTTATTCAGCACTACAGAACTCACAGTGCAGAGAAGACCCATAAATGTGACATATGTAGAGAAGGCGCTGGCCAGTGTCCCCACATAAAACAACATCAAAAAACCTACTCCAACATGAAATCTCATCAATGCAATGAGTGTGGCAGAGGCTTCACTCTGAAATCCCATCTTAATCAGCATCAGAGAATCCATACTGGTGAGAAACCCTTTCAGTGCAAAGAATGCGGAATGAGTTTCAGTTGGAGTTGTAGCCTCTTCAGACATCTGAGAAGTCATGAGAGGACAGATGCCATAAATACTTGAAGTGTATAGATGTTTCCATTGTAGAACAGCTCTTACTCAATTTTAGAGAAGCCTTCCTAAGAGAAATCCTACTCCTATAACGAATGTAATAACAACTTCCAGCATTCTCTCCAGTGTAACCATCAAACCTACAGATTGGTTGAAAGCCTTCAGTTAGAACTTAGGGACACTGGGGAACCCACAGTGAGTAGATACCTATTTGCTTTCCTCATTGAGAAATGCTTTTGTTAGCATCTTCATGCTTAAGAATCTAGACAAGAGAGAATCCATGGATACGGTGGATGAAGGTGAGCCTTCAGGTGGCATTTGTTCTTTGGTTTCATCTCAGAGAGCTCACACTGAGAAAAGCCTCATGAATGCAGTAGAAATAAGCTTTATTTGTAGTTTCTGCCTTGTTTGACAGCTTATTCAGGGAAGAGCACAGTGAAAGGAAGAGAGAACTCTTCAGCATGATTTCTGTTTTGGTACCTCAGCAATGAACCTTTTCTAGAAACGAGGATCGCAGCCACTAGAATGCTCCAGCTGTTATGCCCATCTTGAGTATTAAAGGCTTTAAAAAGAAATCGGCTTAAGGTATTTATATTCTGGCAAAATTGGGGTTCAGAGGCTGGATGGTATGTGTTCCTGTTACATTATTTGGCCTCTGACTGCTCCATGAAACATTTTCTACCTTGTTTTTGTTTTGATCCTACTAGCATCAAAGGTAGCTGGTAGCAAGAAGAGTTAAGTGTGTAAATTTAGGAGAGAAACTGTTGGTCAGTCACATCTTATGGAGAAGAGAGAGGGACCTTGGGAAGAGAGAAAAGAAAATAGGCCAAACTGTGGGCTGGTTTTCAGTCTGTCACCCACAAGATGGAGGGCAACTGGGTCCATGGAAGGACTTGGACCAAATTAAGTTAAGAATCTTGGTCCAAGGAGGATGTATCGCAATTCCCAGTTGCTCTGGAGATAGACCTCCTCCCTAGGATAATGATGTGTAGAATAAGTGTCAGTTTGGATTGCTGTTGGATTTGAAAGTAAACCATAATCGGGAGCAGAAAGGTACAACTTCTGGTTAGCCCTGCTTTGTCGGAAGGTCGTGGGGGAAAGATGACATGGATAAGAGGGTTAATTTGAGCCTCTTTTCTACAGACAGGGAGAGTGTGCTTCTGGGAACTGCTTCTGCTGACTGCTGGGCTTACAATAAACAATAAATAGTTGTTGACTGCATGTTTTGTACACTGGTGCCCTGCCCAGATCCCCTGGCCACCGAGTTTTGGCTGCTGAGTACTCACAACTCTCCCCCTTCTCTAGACACTCTGGAAAGTTGTCCTCAGATGATGGGAGATTCCTCACAGGAGTTAGCTCTCCTCCATACCCTCCAGCCAGAGGTTGATTGATATGGGGGATACAAAAGGCCGATTCACTAGGTCTGTCTCAGTTGGGGATGGGGAGAACTGGTTCATTTATGCTCCAGAACTCTCCTTTGTGGATCAGGCCAGACTATCTGAGACTGCATCCATGCTTGGTTCTTACCTCTCTATATCCTGTTTGATTCCTTCCCATAAAGACTTTTCTGGAAGGGACACCTGGCTGGCTCAGATGGGGGAGCATGTGACTCCTGATCTTGGGGTCATGAATTCAAGCCTCACTTTGGGCATAGGATTTGCTTAAAAAAAAAAAAAATACAAAATTTTTCCTGAAGAGCACTTCCCCAACAAATCACATGGCTCTGAATCCCTTTCTCAGGCTCTGCTTTAGGGAATCTGATCTAAGACATTTGGTGCCATGAGTGGTCCCAGGAAGCTGACTGTAAGAATGGATAGTGGAGTTGACCACTCAGCCAGGAGGCAGGGAGGACCCCCATCACTGCTGGTAGTTTCCTGTGTGAGGTTGTGGGACAGTTTTGGGACACTCACTGTGGTGAACTGGGATGGGATATAAGTAGAAAACGAGGCGTTGCTGGCTTATGTAGGGTTTGGGTGGAAAACAATAGAAAGGTTATGGAATTTGGTGGCTTTTGCTGAAAGCCATTAGTTGCTTAAAGAGACAATGACACTCTCGGGACAGGTAACCACCAATTTCATGTAAAGTGAGTGTCGGAGGGCCTCACTGGTAGCATTTAAGAAGTCTCCTACAAAGAGAATCACTACCGAAGGTCTGATACAAGACCTAATGGAGAAGGAACACTTCAGTGAAGACTGGTATTAGTGTTTATTGAGCATTTGCCATGTTCTAAACATCGTGTGCTTTATTGGATCATCTCTCTTTAAAACTGAAGTTTACAGTAGTTAATTCACGTGCCCAAAGTCACACAGCATGTGACAGAACTAGTATTTGAACCCAGCCAGACCACGTTCCACTTTGCCTCCAAATCTAAACTCATAAGCAGTAAACTATATTATGTCTTACATTATTTTATTATTTTTTTTTTTTTAAGAGAGAGCTATGTGTGCGTGGGCACCTGACCTGGGACAAGGGTGTGAGAAGGGGAGGGAGAGAGAATCCTAAACAAGCTCCACGCCCAGCGTGGAACCCAACTCGGGACTCTGTCTCACAACCGGAGATCATGACCTGAACCAAAATCCAGAGTCGGTCACTTAACTGACTAAGCCACCCAGGCACACCTGTCTTTTATTATTAAACATCAAACATTACAAAGTGGCAAAACTCTGTTTTTGTCACCTGTGTGAAAAAGAATTCTGATTCAACATACCATAAAATCATAGTTATAAAATCTTAAAATTGTCACAGGTCCCATGGGATTATCAAGCTCCCCCCCCACCCCCGACGGAGGAATCCCCAGTTTTCAGGCACATTTATGTAACAAATGCTTAATAAACATGTTGAATTGGAGAAAACATTTTCTGACAGTTGGTTATCCAGTTTCTGATTGCCAGAAACTTCCTGAGCTGACAACTATGTTGATCTGTCTTACAGATTAGACTTACAGCTTTCCTTCATTGCTTCTGGGTGCAGGAAGACAAAAAAAAAAAAGTTAATAAGACAGTTTTGTGATTTCAATGTTTAAAAGCTTTTTGGTGTTAGTCACCGTATCCATCATACCTTCTCTTCCAAACCTCCAAAAGGCAAGGGAAACAAAACATTAGGGTCATACATTTTATTTTGCTCGAGTTTGGGCAAGTTAGAATAAGATTTGTTGGCTTGAGACACTACTTTCTTAACCTTTTTAATATTGCAAAATTGGAGGGGACTAAGGCAAAAAGGGAACAGAACCGTAGAATCTATGTTCCAATCAATTACATCAGTAAATGGGTGCATGGAGCATGTTTTTAGAAAATGTTTGCTATGGTACTGGGGGCAGAGAGGAAACCCGTGATTGGTTCTATAAAACTTTTCTATTGTTTCTCCAAAAGTACTGGAACCATTAGAGCACAGCTAGGTCCCCGGTCATTATCTCGAGGTACTTTCCCTACAGAAGGAACTTGTGACCTGCACCTTCCACCCTGGAGGCTAGATCCCCCATAGTTCCCTTCCTTCTTTCTCACTGGGGTGGAAATGCTTCTAAACTTTGGTCTTTTTTCCAGTCTGAGGAGGCTGAATCCCCCTGCCTATGTAAAGGATCAGGGAACCACCGAGATGGTGAGACCTCCCGGATTCCTAGAGAGCACCAATGACATGGAGCGGGGTGGGGGGTGGGGGGCGGAGCTGTGAAGCACTTCCGATGGGCTTTCTGGGACGTGCGTTTGTCCTAAGGTCTGGTTCTGCTGGTCTTCCTTCTCCCGGGTCGAACCCTCCGGCTCCGAGTTCTGGTGTGCGGGGTGGTGGAGGGGTCACCCCAGCAGGATGTGGAGGGAAGCCCCTCTGCCAGGGTGCCCTCGCCCTGCCCAGCCCAGCTTTGTGCATTGACTTAAACCTAACTGATGGGATCCATCAGGAAAGGCGTGGGAGGAAAGACATGAGCGTTGTTTCTGCCCTTGTACAGACTTCTAGAATGATTTCACCAGTAAGTGCAATTCTGGTGGTTTAGATCTGTGGAGAATGAAACCTAGAGAAGGTCCAGAAAAAGAAAGCTACACAAATCAGGGTGACCACAGATTTGAACCTTCAGATCACATGTAGTAGAACTAGAAGACACTATTTGAAATCAGAATGATGCAGGGAGAAACAGTAAGGGTAGGAAAGTAAGGAAGTACCTACAGAGATACAGAAAATGCAGCAGATTAAAAAAAAGGGGGGGGGAATATTCAAGGATGAACACCAAAATTGAGGAACTAGCATGTCTTAGACTTGATGTCAAGGACAGTTTTACCTCCTTACATCTGCCTCTTGGTACCTCTGAGCATAATAAAGCATGAGTTTGGTGCAGTATAGCAACTGCTTTATTTTATCCTTGGCCGGAACTATTACAGTACAGTACACATCCCTGGTTGTGAGCGCTACCAGGAGAAAATAGGATGGGTTGTGTTAGTACAAATGTATCACTCAGTCTAGATAAACAACCTTAAACCCTTGGGGTTATCTTGTTTCTATGAGGAAAAAAAGCTTATATTTGTTGTGCATCCGACAATGTGTTTATTTCTACACTGAATACTTTACCTGGTAAGTTAGTATGCTCTGCCCCTAGAACTAAATGCTGCAGAAAGGGTCACTCAAACAACAGAAGCTAATTTTTTTTTTTACGGTTTTGGAGGCTGGAAGTGAGAGATCCAAGTGACAGCAGAGTTGGTTTCTACTGTGCCCTCTTCTAGGCTTGCTGACAGCGGCCTTCTTGCTGTGTCCTCACATGGGCTTTCTCCTGTGTGCATGCACTCCTGGATGTAATGACATCAGTCCCATAGAGGAGGGCCAACCCTATGACCTCATTTCACTTTACCCCCTTGTCTCCAAATGCAGTCACATGAGGGGTTAGGGCTTCAATGTATGAATTTTGGGAGACACAATTCTGTCCTACTTAGGAGGGTATTTTCAATGTACTGGCTTCCAGTGTATTCCCAATACATGTAGATGTACAATACAATATATTTTTAATAACTACTTAGTAGTGTGTCCCAATTTTATTGTATTTTTTAAAAAGATTTTATTTATTTATTGGACAGAGAAAGACAGCTAGAGGGGGAACACAAGCAGGGGAAGTGGGAGAGCGAGAGAGAAGCAGGCTCCCCTGCAAACGGGGAGCCCAACGCTGGGCTCAATCCCAGGATCCTGGGATCATGACCGGAGCCAAAGGCAGATGCTCAACGACTGAGCCACCCAGGCACCCCAGGTGCATCCCAATTTTAGAGTTGGTCAATCCGAGCTTCAGAAGGTTACTAAGGTCAGATAGGTAGATGGTTAGTAAGGATCGGAGACAGAATTCATCTGTCCAGTTCTAGATCCTGAATTCTTACCAAAAAAAGATATGTGGCGCATCTTTTTTTTTTTTTTAAGTATTCCTTTGAATACACCCTGTTTATATAGTGCTTAAGTTGTAAGACTGAAGTTTTGAAGACCATAGGAAATAGGAATTTTTCCTATGGTCTTCAAAAGCTCTGCAGGGAAAGCAAGCAGTACAGTCCTCCTTTTACAGAAGAAGAGATGGAGGCACAGAGATAGGACCTCACTGTGACTTGTTATCTCTGCAGTGGAGGCTGGAGTCTCAGGTCTCCTCAGTGTAACGTAGACAGTGCTCCACACTACAGTGAGAGACAAGGTCTGTACCTGATGTTTTCACAGCTTTCTAATTCCGGCAGCAGATTGAGTGAGCTTCACTCCCCATTCCAACATCTTCCCAGATAAAGATGGGGAATACGTGCTCTCCCAAAGGGGTCACTGCAATTCCAAACTGTCCCTGGTTGAATGGTGCTGGTGAGATACGTGTACTAGTTACTGTCATCATTGGAAAGCACAAAGGAAGCAGGTATTTGATCCAGAGGGGCAGGATTTTAGTAGGAAAAGACCCTTCATAAACTCAGGAGGATGGTGCTTGGGCAAGCCTGTTATCTTGGAATTTGGCCACAGGCCAGTTGTCACTACTTAGGAGACAAAACAAAACAAAACAAAACAAAACTGGATTGTGGGTGGAGGAAACCAAAGCAAGCAATCCTTAAGGACACAGAGATAGACTTGGTCTCTCCTGTCCCCGTCTTAGTGAATTTGGATTCTATTCCACAGGGTCCATCCTGCTCCTGAACTTTGCCACCAACCCCTAAAACTCACCCTCTACTGAAGTGGGCAGCTGCTCCTGATTTAAGCTGCTGGTCTCCGTGTCGCTCACTGAAATTTTGCACGAGTACCTGTTGATTATTTTGCAGCTTTCAAATCTATCAGATGCTTGTTTCTTCTGTTTTCCTTCTATACAATGGCTCGAGACCATGTTAGTTTTCTAACTGTTGGTGGTACCCTGTTACCCGGTTTTGCTGTAGATGATGTCCATGAGTTCCCCTTTGGCTATCTTAGTTGCTCTGTTTTTAAGGAAAAACTTGGGGAGATTCAAAAACTATGCCCCTATCACTATCTTCTCTCTTGGGTCCCTCTGAGAGCAAGCAACACCTTCACAAAAATATACTGACAGTTTCCTACATATGCATCTCATTAGCTAAAATTATAATACGTGGCCATGCTTAAATAAACCCAGTGTGAGCAGGGTGTTAAACTGTGATTAGCATCAAGATTCACTTCCTGGAATTAGAACAAAAAAGGAAGAACATGGAAGTACGCAGATGGTGAGAAACTGAACTTGAATGGGCCCTGCCTGAAAGAAAGATGTGCTGGATACACATACACTCAATTTGTGTAACTGGAACAAGTTTCCTGAAATGACACTTACTACATAGGAAAATGAAACATAGTAAATTCGAAATATAATTTTATTAATACTTTAAATACAATCTACTAAAAAAAAAAACGCTTGGGGTGCCTGGGTGGCTCAGTGGGTTAAAGCCTCTGTCTTTGGCTCAGGTCATAACCCCTGGGTCCTGGGATCGAGCCCCGCATTGGGCTCTCTGCTCAGCAGGGAGTCTGCTTCTTCCCCTCTCTCTGCCTGCCTCTCTTGCCTGTTTGTGATTTGTCAAATAAATAAAATCTTAAAAAAAAAAAAAAGAATGCCAAAAACATCACTTAAATAGGCCAGTTTTGTTACCCAAATGTCTTCAAAAATATTTGCCAAATGAGATTGCTTTTCAATGAGGAAAATGTAAATCTCATCCATATACTTCGCTCAATACTTTTCCTTGTGACAACCAACGAACTTCTGTATGAAACAGTAAGTGGGTATGGTTAACTCCAATCTCTGAACAGAATATTTCAAGAAGTCGACTGTTCAGGGAGCCTCCTTTAATAAAATGAACAATTTTCACTCCATTTTTCAATATACCCATTAGACTTGGTGGAATTTTCCTTGGACACCAAAGCTTGCTTCTTCCTTCCTTCCTCCCTCCCTCCCTTTCTCTCTTTCTCTCTTTATTTTAAAGGTTTGTTTTTTTGTTTAAAGATTTTATTTACTTATTTGACAGAGATCACAAGTAGGCAGAGAGGCAGACAGAGAGAGGGAGAGGAGGAAGCAGGCTCCCTGCTGACCAAAGAGCCAGATGTGGGGCTCGATCCCAGGACCCTGAGATCATGACCTGAGCCGAAGGCAGAGGCTTTAACCCACTGAGCCAGCCAGGTGCCCCGACACCAAAGCTTCTTGATGAATAAAACAGTGATTCCAAAGAGCTTTGTTATGTGTTACTTCTAACAACTTTTCAATAACCCTGCTGTTTCCCAGTCATATCTGCCGCTCCATCACTCGAAATTCCTTTACAGCTTTCTCAGTTCAATTTATACTGACCAACAATGCACTTTTCTAATTCACCAAATCTAATCCAGTTATGTGTGAATTTGAACTTAAACAACACAACAGATCCTCTGTAAAACCATCTTGCCACATGTATCTGACATAAACCAGGAGTACTAGACAACTTGTGATATCGGTGCTCTCGTCAAGTTGGATTGCAAAATCAATCCCAGTCTGCAAGCGTGCAACAAGCAGCGCCTCCAAGTGTTTTGCAATCGTACAGATTCGACGAGATATCATATTGTCACTAAGAGGTATGGTTCTTAATTTATTAGCTGATTTATCATAAACAGTGATCTGTACCGTATCTATACATGCTGGAAGAATAATTTTTTCAGCAGCTGTGTGAGCCATTTTGCCATTTTTTCTTTTGCTACCCGAAAGGCAATCAAGTATGATGATAACAAGGCCCTCTCATTCATGGTTGTGGGCCGTCTAAGAAATGGGATGATTCTGTGCTATTTCTTTCCCTTTGGAAATGGTCGTCTTCATCTTTATCTTCCTCCTTCACTTTCACTATCACTAGGCCTTCCATCTCCTGGGTATGCCCTGACTCAGCAGTTGGGTGTTCAGGTTTAAAGAACTGGCCTACTTGATCCAAACAGGGTCTATCTGCAGGACTGTTCTTTTCGTCCTAGATGTTTTAGGAGACCAGTTTCTGCTATCCTGCAGAGTAGAAAAATTTAATGGCAGTATAATAAAGTAACAGCATATTGCGATGCTAACACCTCATGCTAGAAGTCATGAAGACAATTCACTAAATCCAACGTCCCGTATCTGTGTGCGGACAGATTCGGTTCATTACATTATGTTTTCGTATACAGCTCAATACCCATGGAAATCTTATGCAGTACACAATTACTTCTACTTTAAAAAGCTCAGGAAGATTAACTACTGTGTCTAACACCACAGTGTAATAGATCCACTACTCAAACCCAAGTCTGAAGCCCAGGGTCCTAACTATGCTGCTACACTGACATCTAGTCACTATAAAAGAGCGATCTGGTCACTCGTAAAATGACCATGCAAGTAGGGTATACAGGATGACCCAAGGGGGCACAGGGAAAAAAACCTAAAACCTGTATTTATATTTGAAAAATACCCAAATCCACTTTACCATTCCTGATAGCCCCCCTCCTTTTTCTTTGGTCCCCATCTCACAGCACTTATATTCGGTCACCATTTGTGTTGATGAACTTCACCTTCCAACTATTAAATTTTTTTTGCTCGTTTCTCGTATTTAATGATAGATCTTCAGAAAATCCCATCTGTTTCTGGTCTTTTAAGATGAAGGAAAAGGCATCTTAGTCTTTGATATCTGGGTCAAAGTTTTAAAGGTGGGAAAGTTTTGAAGGGGGAAATCACATGTTCCTCATAATAGGAGTATGGATCAAAATGAAGGGACATGGAGGGAGTGAAACCCAAAAGATACAGGGCTGAGGTCAGGAGCACAGTCACTGCTCCCTGACCTCAAGAGGCCTGCGAGGAGTGGTGGTGGGAAGATTCTGGGCAAGAGAAGCAGGAAGACGGGGTTTTACTTTACATTCCTCGAATGATTCCAGTACCCAGTCTTCTCTCAACTCTAGATTCACGGTTTCCATTACTAGTTTGGTATATGTAATATTTTTATGGCTTTTACCCTAAAATTTAATTTGTAATGGTTTCATGCCTTATCTCAGCTGTCCCTCAAGAACAGACTGTCTTTTGCTCTTATCGTTGCCCTTGAGTCATTCTATGTAGTTCCTTGCAACCCACAGACATTTAAAAAATACTTGTTTGAATACAAGGTCAGTATTTGCTGCCCATTTTTAGAAAGATCAACAAATTCCTTATAGGCTTGGTATTTCAATATCTGGAAGGGCATGGCGTTTATAAATTAAGAGACTGTCAAGTTATTTGTAAAACATCTGAATAAGAATGGGAGGAGTATTATAGTAGCACAAATCTGAAGTACAGAAATTGTGTTCATGGGTAAGTTACTTATGTATCTCCCATTGCACTGTGTAACCAACCTACTTCTCCAGCAAATTAAGTATCATTGATATACTTTCAATTAATTCTCTGCAATTGATTTCTTAATTGCATACAATATTTTGAGCACTGATCTCTATATATTTTTTGTTTTTGGTCCTCTGACACTTTCTCTCATGATGAAATTATTTCTGGTAGCATTGCAGGAAAGGGAGATGGGACATTAGGTTTGGGCCAGGTGGATTTTTCAGTTAAATTCATTTATCAACGAATTTCCAAGTTGGAAGGGCCCTTTGAGATAATCTAGTTAATTTTACTTAGGACAAAATTGAGACCTAGTGGTGTTCTGTCCAGGATCATCCTGCTAATTGGTGGCAGAGAGAGCACTGGAAATAGTCTCCTAGTAGACCAACACACTTTCCACTGCAGAGGAGTCCCTTCACCGCTTGAGGTCAAACACAATCACCCCGCACAACTGAAAAATCCACCTGATGTCTGAAAACAGACATGTAAAAATCAGAATGTTCAGAAACTGCAAGGAAAAGAGTGAAGCATATGTAATCTTTTCCTACTGCATCCAAATCACTTTATTCACTAGGTTTCGAACACTAATCACCACCATCATTGGCGATGAGCTTGGGGATGTGCAAAAGATCTGCAAACATTCACGAGGCTTAGTAAAGCCGTCCCCTTAAAAGAAAAAGGTCCGGGGGCGCCTGGGTGGCTCAGTTGGTTAAAGCCTCTGCCTTCGGCTCAGGTCATGATCCCAGGATCCTGGGATCGAGCCCCACATCGGACTCCCTGCTCCGCGGGGAGCCTGCTTCCCCTCCTCTCTCTCTGCCTGCTTCTCTGCTTGCTTGTACTCTCTCTCTCTCTGTCAAATAAATAAAATCTTAAAAAAAGAAAAAGGTCCGTGGAGCTTGATAACCTCATGGGCCTTCCTCATTTTACATTTCAGGGTCTCTGAGAACTCAGGTAAAAAAGCCCTCACCAAAAAGAAAAGAAATGCGGACAACTGGGGAACACATATTAGGTCAGGATCCTTTTGTCCGCTACCCTCTGGAGTGAAAACTGAGGACAGGTGAGGCACGCAGCGGACTGCCTCTCTACGGTCCCTGAGGCACCTCATCCTAGGCCGGAAAACAAAACGCCGTTCCCCTTCCGCTTGGATCCGGGGGTGTCTGCCCGGAGACGGCGCGTCCTCCGGCCGAGGCTGGGATGCAGGATGGCAGATGTGGACCCTCTTCCACCCGTCGGGGGCAGTCTCGGCGAGGGAAGTCGCGGAACACGGCTCTACACATCCATTTCTGTCCCCGCCCATTCTCCCAGACTGGACCGCGTCTCACCGTAAACCCCGGAGAAGTCTAGGGGTGCTGGGACTTTTAGAAAAGGGAGAGGACTCCGGGGGGGTCGAAGGGCAGCACCCAAGCCCTGCGGTCGCCCTGATCCCGAGGGCGCGCGCCCGTTTGCGCGGCTCACGGGAGCCGGAAGAGCGTCAACCCCAGCCTTTCGGGGTCCACTCTAGGAACGCGGGAGGACTGCGGCCTTGTTCTCCAATCGCAGAGTCTGGTTTTGGGGGTCTCTCACCTCAGCTCAGCTTTTCCCACCTCGGAGAAGGAGGCTTAAATGTCCTTTGACACCATCCTGCTCGACTACGTACACGTTTATTGATGGCAATAATCCTAACAATTCTGGTTATTATCAAACAATACGGCTCAGTGACGGTGTGTCTGTGTCAGAGGAACTGTAACAAAAATCTGGACAGAGGAATATCAAAGACAAGAATCAATGTTTTCACAAAACCCAAGTGGTGGCTTCTCTGGGGACCCTGATTACGTACTGCCACTTGAATGGGCAGTATTTTCAAAAATTTTATGTGGGTAACAGACTTCTTGAGTACCAGACAGTGGTGAGATTCTGAGCTTGGATAGTGTTACCAGGGAGTTTTCAGCCTCATAATAACATAATTACATCCTGCCGGACACCTTGGCTATAGATTGTGTCATAGTAGGAAGTTGCATTAGATCAATGACCCTCAAGAAGGAAAGGGAATCTCGAGAGGCTGTTGGAATTTGAAAAAGCATGTGATTACTACACTTTTGATTTTTCTTGTATTTAATTTGAAATGTCAAATGTCATTAAAGGATCACACTTGATTTGTAAACTTAAAGGACTAATATCTAAAGTCCTTTGCAAAATACTTTTTTTTTAAAGACTTTATTTATTTGACAGAGATCACAAGTAGGCAGAGAGGCAGGCAGAGAGAGGAGAAGGCAGGCTCCCTGCTGAGTAGAGAGCCCCATGCAGGTCTTGATCCCAGGATCCTGGGATCATGACCTGAGCCAAAGGCAGAGGCTTAACCCACTGAGTCACCCAGGGGTCCCCGCAAATCACTTTTTATTCTTTAAGAGACTTGCCAGTCCGATTCAACCCAAGATATGCCATTTTCTAAGGACCTGGGAGGGCACATATTTCTGGCACAGCCCTCTCCCTCCCCATCTGTCCTCATGCTCCCTGCTTTACCTGTCCATTTCTGTATAATCCAGTTTTTCCACCAGCAACGCAGCTGTCTTCCAGGCTCAATTTCTCTGAGGAAACTCCAACTTCCTCAATGCCCTTTCCTCCCCCCAAATATTAATAGATTCTGATCCCACGATTTTTTGTGGTCCTCATACGACCCAAACGCCTTCCACCCTCGCTTTAATCAGTGTAATTTGGGGGCGCCCGGGGTAGCACAGTTAAGGGACAGGCTCCCGGTTTCAACTCAGGTCTGATGTCAGGGTCATGGGATTAAGGCCCACGGCAATCACTGAGGAGTCTGCTTGAGATTCTCTCTCTCTGACCTTATCCCCATCTCTCTCTAAAAAACAACATAACGTAAAAAAACAAAATCTTTTTTTTTTTTTAAGATTTTATTTATTTATTTGACAGACACAGATCACAAGTAGGCAGAGAGGCAGGCAGAGAGAGAGGAGGAAGCAGGCTCCCCGCTCAACAGAGAGCCCGATGTGGGTCCTGATCCCAGGACTCTGAGATCATGACCTGAGCGGAAGGCAGAGGCTTTAACCCATTAAACCACCCAGGCGCGCCCATAACATAAAATCTTAAGAACAATAGTCAGTGTATTTTGTACCCCTATGCTGTTTCCCCCACCCGCTGACTTAAGGAAGTAAGACCATTAGATCCACCACTCCTCGCCCCGGAGCCACACACACACCACCTGGGCGGCCACCACCCCACGGCCGCTCCACCGTTGGCTGGAATCAGGGAAGGGCCAGCGGGATCGCTTTCCCAAATTCGGGGCTGTCGCGGTCACTACTAGTACACTGGCTACAAAAGCTGCCAGCGGGATCAGCACCGAGGGAAGTCATACCGGGAAAAGCACACGAAAAACCACGCAAGAAACCCTCCCCCATACTCATCCGGGGCCCTCATCCGGGGCCCTCATCCGGGGCCCTCATCCGGGGCCCTCATCCGGGGCCCTCATCCGGGGCCTGCCTTCCGCCCACGGTCGTCGGACTCCGCCTCCGGAAGTGCCACTGAGAAGTACCGGGCTCCAAGTGGTCTAGAGCGACCCCGGAAACCCTGGGGCTGCTCCTAGAGCGAGGGTGTCCGCGACGGGACGGCCGCCTGGCCTGTCCCTCAGCACGGGTGAGTGCCCGGCAGCCGTTCTGGGGTCGCGGTAGGCGTCGCCGTTGGTTTAGGCTCCTGGGAAGGAGGAGGAGGAGCTCCGTTCCGGCCGACGGCGGTTTCCGTCCCCAGGAGCGCTTCAGGGCCGGGGTGCGAGGGCCTGTTTCTCCTCAGTCAGGTTTCACCCTGACGCCCCGCGGACTAGGGCCTCGCCGCCGGGGCCCGGTGACCCTGCTGTGGTGCGAGCTGGGTGTCTGAGCTCCGCCCCGCCCTTCGGGGAGCGTGTCTTCACCTAACAGGGAAGTGGGAGGAGGGCAGCGCCGGGCGAGGCCTTCCGAGGGCTGGGCGCCAGGGCGGTTTCTGAGGGTTGTGGAAGCGGGACGGAGCCCTGTGGCGTCCTTGGATTTGAAGGACGCGAGCCAAACTGTTTGAGACGCAGCTCTTCCCTTTATCACTGTCAGGGCCGTGGGAAACGGCCTGCCCAACTCGTCTGCGTTGCTGAACTGTATGACCACCCCCCTCCCCCACCAAAGTGGGAATTTTGTCATTAGGCAAGCCCATTTAGTAAATCACAGTGGGCAGGCAGAGTGTTGGCCGAGTAATGCCTCGGGGTGTGTGGGGGGGCTGCTTTAAAAAAAAAAAAAAAAGGAATCATAACTAGTATGTTTCTCTGGGTACAGACTTGACCCTTGAAAGAAGTTTGTACATTTCAAGTATTTTAAACTTTCTTCAGAAATGTTTATTAAGTTGGGCTTTTTTTTAAATTTAAAATTTTATTTATTCATTTGGCGGACAGAGATCACAAGTAGGCAGAGAGGCAGACGGGGCTGGGGGGAAGCAGGCTCCCTGCCGAGCAGGGGCTCTATCCCAGGACCCGGGGATCATGACTTGAGCCGAAGGCAGAAGCCTTAAAAGTTGGGCTTTCTTGGTTTTTTTTTTTTCCCCCCTGAAATACCATAAATGCTGAATAAGTGGAATTTAAAGCTTCCCAATTGGACCATGTGATTTGGCTCTTAAATATTTGAAACGGAATAATTTCCATTTTTTCTTTCTGTTTTATTTAGGTGGTTAGTCATTATTAACTGTTTCTGTTGAGTATCTGCAGCGTGTAAGATACTTGGCTAAGTCCTGAGGAGGTAAAAGGATGGGCTGACTTAGCTTAGTACAATAAATTCTCACAGTGTGACCCGGCAGTGATGGTCCTTGTCCTTCAGAACAGGGATGGAGGAAATATCCGCTCAGGAAGCAGTTGGATCACCTGTTGTCCAGTTTCAGTCTTTGGAGAGCCTGTCTGAGGGTCTGTCCCCAGAGCCTCCGTTCGCACAGGACACCGACATGGAACAGGAGCTCAACGGGGGTAAGGCTGAGAGAGCACTGAAATCCAAGAGAATGGGGATACAGTGGGGCTTCTGGGTCTGGTATGAGAGAGGCCGGGAACTTTTCTAAGAAGATGGCCTCTAGGGGAGGTCTGGAAGGGAGGGACTGATGTGACTCAGTTCAGTCCTGATCTTGGGCTCGTAAGGACAGCACGTCTTTCTTTAATAGGCAGAGTGGTGGTCATTCACTCCGCTTTGGCTTTTTTTTTTTTTCCATTCATACAACCTTCACTTTATCCTGGTTTCACATCCAGAAAATTTTTTTTTTTTTTTTTTCAGAAAAATTTTTAAGATACGCTGCTTTTCTGTATCTCACAATCCTTGCCTCGCTTTTACTTCCTCTTGGAGTTAGGGCCCTTCTCTCCCCCTGTTCCTTTCACTTAGTTTCTTCCCTCCTTGATGACTTTGCGAGCTTTGCCACCTGCCATTCTGTTGCAGCTGCAGTGTTTGTGACTAATCTAATTTTGGCCCAAAAAGCAACCATTTAATTCTTGGGTCGAGCGTAACGCCTGTACGAGTGTACACATATCACATATTGACTCAACAGTAACATCTTTATGTATCATATAAATAGGTTGATGTGTTTTGTACTTCTCGTGTTTTGTAAGAACCTTGTTTTAAATTGCTGTGGCCGACTGCATTGCCTGAAATAACTTAAGTGTCAGCAACACCAGTTGAGTGCTGTGGTGTGTAGAGTGCTGTGGGGCGTTGTGGGAGTGTGGAAAAGGTTGTGAGGAAACAGACGACCATTCCTTATTCTTGGGAGCCTTACGCAATGGTTACAGAGACAGTGTCCATTCACACGAAGGCTTATTAAAATTTACGTAACAGTAAATCAACTAAGTAGTCATTTCTCTGGACAAGTCACTGCAAGTCTTTGTGCTTTGCTTTGCCCATCTGCAAAACAGGTACAGTACTTAACCCTCTTGTTAGAAGAATGTTCTGTCCCAAGAATATGGTGAGATTTTATAAGAAAATCCTGAATCACTGGCCTAAACATGGGTAAGGAGGTCATGCTGATGTTGAGAAGGAGCAGAGTAGATGCACTCGGTACCTGAGAAACGTTCACTGGTTTTACTAGAATGTTGATGAGAAGAAGGGTCCCGCTGACTCCGTCTTCTGTCAGGGAGCCCTGGGGAAGGGTTGCTCTCACTCTTGGCTCCTCTCTCCTCCCTCAGCTCCACCTGTTCCCCAGGTGCCTGCTCTTCCCCATGAGGGAAGCCCAGGAGACCAGGCAGCTACGCTCCTGACAGCCAGGTACCAGGTGAGCTGAGGAACCCTCTGCTTTTTCCTCAGGGACTCTTGCTACTGATTGAGTGTGGCCCTTCCCTCATCCCATCCGTAAACCCTGCCTTGAATTTTTTTCAATAGCAGACCCCAGTTTCAGAATTGACCCTCTTCAGAGACCTGGACTTCACAGAAACCACCTCCCCATGTCCCCACCTCCACCAGTAAACACTATTCCTTCTCTATCCCTGGTGCTGTGATGGGCGTTTATTAGATATTAAAGGTTATGGAACGTATTCCCTAGCTTCTAGTCCGTTTTCCCTCCTCCCCAACTTTGCTGTACACTGGTCACTCTCTCTGTGTCATCTCCTTCATTTTCTGGCCACAATGCTGTAGTGGCCTCATTCCCCAGAGCAGCCAGGCTGTGTTATTTCAGGAGTTTGTGACATTCGAGGATGTGGCTGTGCACCTTACTCGAGAGGAATGGGGATGCCTGGACCCTGTTCAGAGGGATCTCTACAGAGAAGTGATGTTAGAGAATTATGGGAACGTGGTTTCACTGGGTAAGGACTTTCTTATTTTTCAGTTTACCTATTAGGATTTCTTTACTTCCTTGTTTCTGAGGAGGTGCGAGGTCTCTGAGAAAGTACAGTGTGGCTCAGATTCCAGGTGTTAGAACCTCTGAATCCTCCATCTTCAAGGTCATCTCCTCTGGGAGTGGGTTTTCTTGGGGGAGCGGGTTTCAAGAGGAGACCTTGTACTCCTTATCTTTAATTAATGATTCCTGCTTTTGTGGGGCATCCGTTTCCTGTTAGAAAAGGGAAACTTGCTTGTGCTTTGCCCAAGTTCTTACCTTCTCTATCTTTTCCCTTTTTATGAGAGGGACCTTAGGGTCTCCCAGTCCACAAGCAGACATGTTCCTTCCTGGTAATGCAGTGCCCCTATATCTGAAAGTTTTTCATTCCTTGGAAGAAGAAATCCTTTTTTAAATAGGCTAAAATCCTTGCTGAATGATCCCTCACCTCTTAACATTCCTAAACTCATCTCCGAGAGGCAGAGTTTGAGAGACTTCATTTAAAGACATGACTCACTGCGAGTCTATTTTCAGTGAGTCATCCAGATGGTAGTCCTAAGTAACCTTACCCGGAGCAGCAGAAGTTTCAGCTTTAAACTGAGTCTCTCCTTTGTCATTTGGGTGGTACAGTGGACTGCTGCGATTGGGCCCCTAGTAGTGCTCTAGAGGGGCATCAGCAGGGCTGTTGGCAGCCCCCTTGATGTGAGCGTTGCTCCTTTTCCTTTTTTTTTTTTTTTGCCGGTCTCTGCTTCTGCCTTTTTCCCCCCCCTAAATACATGTATGTATTTAATCACATTTTTTCTTTTCTTTCTCTCTCTCTCTCTCTTTTTTTTTTTTTTGGCTTTGCCTATGCTGGTGGCATCCAGGGTGTTCCTTTGTCTCCTTGATTATGCTCAGGGTTAAAGCAGTCTTTTTTACCTGTGGGGAGGCAGCCTGCCCACTGGGAAGGTTTTTAGTGTGTTTCCCATTCCTGGCTCTTTGATCTTTATAGGCATACTTCTCCGCCTTCCTACCACCCGGATTCATAGTGTGAATTCCTGCCCGGCCCTGAGTCATACCCAGGCAAGTGCTTTCTCTGGAGAAACACTTGCAGTTCTTTCAGCAGGAATCTCCAAGAGATGGCCCAAGTATCGGCTTCCCATCGATATTGCTCGTCCCCGCTCGGAAACTCCTTTTCCACGATTGTAAGATATCACACTTGATTGATGCTCTCAGGATGCCACCAGTATGTAAAATTGCAGCTCCTCAGATGACCTTTGTTAAATTTCGGAAGGGCCAAGGAGACCCTCCGTTGCAACCAGATGAATTTTGAACCTGTGTTCTGAGTTCATTCAAAAGCCACGGTCGGTGGTCATCTACTTGTGTTCAGAGAAACCACAAAGTTCAACTCCAGCTCTTCAGTTATAATCTTTTCATGTTATTTTAGAATGTGGAACATATGCTGTGCACCCCTCTTTTCTGTAGTGAATATGACCTGCCCCTTCTCTGGTCTGACTTTCCTGTGACCCCTGGGCTTTCCTCATGTTGAACACTCTAGTCTTCTCCTTTAAGTCCCTATCTCCCCGTCCCAAGGCCCTGACTTTGTCCCCTTTATTCTTTGTGGTGCTATACAGATTGATGAATTTAAATGACCTTTCCTGATCAAGTGTTCCTTAGCTCTGTCCTTGATGGATGGGAAATGGGAGGGCGAAAGAGTTTAATTTTTTTATTTCAGGGTATCAAATTGAATGTATATTTAACAACTTTGTAAACTGTAAAGTGATGTAATTGTAAACTACTGTTAATTTTATCTAATAATTACATAATTTCCAACAGTTGACCTGTCTACTTTTTGGAGTAAACAAACTTCTTAGCACTTTAATCAGCCTAGTAGCACAGCGTGCTATTAGACTGAATTTTATCCCATTTCCTGTGTCATCTCTGCACAAGTACAGGACACACATGCACATGCACACATACTGGGTACAAATGCATACAAGAACCCCCCCTCCCCACCCCCGCCGTTCACCTTGCTTTTGTGACCCAAGTTAGCAGCATCTTTTCAGTAATTACTTTTTACAGTTCTTAGGAAACCATTTTTATATTTTTAGGCTCAGCAAACTCCAACTGAAATGTAAGTTTACACACATAATTAGCTTAATGTTGGGTGTTGTAAAATACGGGCACTGTAATTCAGATCCTGACTTAGCAGCCTCACTGTCAAGTTCGCATCTTTTTCCCACGGCAGTAGCTCAGTTGTCACAGACAACAGAACTTTGTTCCTTTGGGTAAGTGTTTTTACTATATAGTGGTAAATATATAGAGTATGAACAGCTGGGTAAAAGAATAAAAAAGTAAAAAGATCATATTTTTCATTACTAAATCTGAAAAGAAGTGTGTTCTGTTGACAGCGAGTGAATTACTGGCTTGAGGATCATACCCAAAAGGAAGTTTTCCGTGACTTAGGAAAGTGGTCTGGTTTGCATTTCACACAGGGTCAGTGTGGTGGGGGCCTTATTCAATGACATCATTAGAAACATGCCTATCAGAATTCTGTTGTTACGTAAGTTAATAAATCAGGAAATGTTTGGCACATATTCTTTCCTTTTGGAAGTTGATGTCATGAAAACAAAAATGATTTTGTATAGAATGTTTTTTTACTGCCATGTCTATTTACTATTTATTGAAGAGCCAGTGTGTTACAAGGTACGATACATATCTCATTTAATCCTTGCCATAACCCTGTGAGCAGATGTTATTCTATCTGAGGAAACTCAGGCTCAAAAGTTAAGGGATCCACTCAGGGTCAGAACTAGGCATAGGACTCAGATCTGAATCTGAAGCTCATGCTTTTTTTCACTGTTACACCGCTTAGGACAATTAGTCCAACCACATACAGTGTTTTTTATTTATTTTTTTTTTTAAAAAAGATTTAATTTATTTATTTGACAGAGAAATCACAAGTAGGCAGAGAAGCAGACAGAGAGAGAAGGGGAAGCAGGCTCGCCGCTGAGCAAAGAGCCCGATGCGGGGCTTGATCCCAGGAACCTGGGATCGTGACCTGAGCCAAAGGCAGAGGCTTTAACCCACTGAGCCACCCAGGCGCCCCTGCAGTGTTTTTTTTTTAAAGATTTATCCATCTATGTCTTGAGAGAGAGAGAGAAAAAGCATGAGCGCGCGCGCGCGCAGTGGAGAGGGTCAGAGGGAGAGAAAGTCCCAAACAGATTCCGTGCTGAGTGCAGAGACTGACATAGGGCTTGGTCTCACTACCCTGAGGTCACCGCCCTGAGATCACAACCTGAGTGGAAACTGAGTGGATGCTCAATTGACTGCCACACAGGGGCCTCACATGTGTTTTTTAAAAGTAGTCTTGTGGCTTTATACTCTGATTATAATTAGAAAAATCCATCCAATTAGAAAAATTGGACAGATGGGCATTAGATTGTACAGTTTGGGAGCAGAAAGAACATGCATTCGAGGGGCGCCTGGGTGGCTCAGTCATTAGATGTCTACCTTCAGCTCAAGTCATGGTCCCAGGATCCTGGGATTAGGCCCCACATCGGGCTCCTTGCTCAGCGAGGAGTCTGCTTCTCCCTTTCCCACTCCTCCTCCTTGTGTTCCTGCTCTCACTGTCTCTGTCAAATAAATAAAAATCTTTAAAAAACAAAACATGCATTGGAGAAGAAATAAAATTTGTGTAGGGATACGTTCCATTAAAATAGGTATCTGGGAGTGCCTGGGTGGCTCAGTTGGTTAAAGAGCTGCCTTTGGCTGAGGTCATGATTCCAGGGTCCTGGGATCCACACCGCTTCTGGCCCCCTTCTCAGCGGGGAGTTGCTTCTCTTGCTCGCTCTCGAATAAATAAATTTAAAAACAATAGGTATCTACCTCAGAACAGTATTACTAAGGAAAGATTTTGTGTATTAAGGACCAAGAAGAAGGGCATAAAGCTTCTAGGTGACTAAAATCTTAGCATAACTGGTATAGGCAACAAACCAAATAATGAGGTGAATTTTAAATGTCATTTTTAAAGACCAGATTAAGTTAAAATAAACCTCATTGGAACACTGTCAAGGTTTAAATTTCAAAAAACAAAAGATTTTAATAAAGGATCAAGTAATTTTTATTTATTTATTTTAAAGATTTTATTTATTTGAGAGAGAGGGAAGGGTTAGAACAGGCTCCCTTCTGAGCAGGAAGCCCAATGTGGGACTGGATCCAGACTCTGGGATCATGACCTGAGCCAAAGGCAATAGCTTAACCAACTGAGCCACCGAGGTGCCCAAGATTAAATAAGTTTAGATAGGAAAAATTAATTGCAAAGGCGTATTTTGAAGGCATAGAGTTCTGACTTTAAAATTTAGGAAAAAGGCATTCAGGGTGATGGCAAGAAAACCTGCCTTAATGCTTCCTGTGACCCTTAGAATGTTAGACTGGAAAGAGTATAAACTGTGGAATCAGACTTGGGTTCATCTTACGTAGAGCAGGTTATTTAAACTGGTATTCATTTTCTTCAACTATAAAACATGAAAAATAATGTCTGCCTTTCTGGGTTTATGCCAAGGATTAAATTTATGCCCAGTATGAAATTAGATTAAATTACATGTGTGTAAGGACCTGGTTTGTGGTAGTTCCTTAAATGTTGTTTTAGAAAGGACTTCAAGGGAAAAGAGCTATAGATCAGAATTAAAAAAAAATTTTTTTTTAATTTTTAAGTAGGTTCCATGATCAGCATGGAGCCCAAAGCAGGGCTTGAACTCACAACCTGAGATCAAGACCTGAGCTGAGATCAGGAGTCGGATGCTTAACCAACTGAGCCACCCGGGTGCCCCAGACTAGATTTTTTTTTTTTTTAAAGATTTTATTTATTTATTTATTTATTTATTTTTTAAAAGATTTTATTTATTTATTTGACAGAGAGAGATCACAAGTAGGCAGAAAGGCAGGCAGAGAGAGAGAGAGGAGGAAGCAGACTCCCTGCCGAGCAGAGAGCCCGATGCGGGACTCGATCCCAGGACCCTGAGATCATGACCTGAGCCGAAGGCAGCGGCTTAACCCACTGAGCCACCCAGGCGCCCAAAGATTTTATTTATTTATTTGACAGAGATCATAGGTAGGTAGAGAGGCAGGCGGGGGCGGGGGAGGGGGGGGAAGCAGGCTCCCCGCCGAGCAGAGAGCCCTATTTAGGGCTTGATCCCAGAATGCTGGGATCATGACCTGAGCTGAAGGCATAGACTTTAACCCACTGAACCACCCAGGCGCCCCTAGATTTTTTGATATAAACAAATTTCAGGAGTGTGTTCAAATAATTTCTTTATAGTGGTATTTCCCCAAATTGAATATTGCTCATACTTTTGTAAAGGAGTTTGGATTTTTATTTTAAAGAGACTTTCATTTCTTTGACACTATGTGATCTTTTAGTTTGCTTTTAAAAGTTGTGTTTTGTTTTTTAAAAGATTTTATTTATTTATTTATTTATTTGATAGAGAGTGAGAGAGAGAATGACAGGAGAGAAGGTCAGAGGGAGAAGCAGACTCCTCATGGAGCTGGGAGCCTGATGCCGTACTCGATCCCGGGATTCCAGGATCATGATCTGAGCCAAAGGCATTTGCTTAACCAACTGAGCCACCCAGGCGCCCCTAGTTTGCGTTTATTTATTTATTTATTTTTCCCCTAGTTTGCTTTTAATTAGAACATCCATGACTGCAAATCTATTGGGTCCTGGCTCTCCGTGTATTACTCTAATAACTATTTCTCTGTCCTCTTTTTTTTGGGGGAGAGAGAGAGAAGATGAGTGGGGTTGGTCGGGGGTGGGGTGGGGCGGTGAACAAAGGGAGAAGCAGAGCAGGGAGTCTGAGATGGGACTTGATCCCAGGACTCTGAGATGGGACTTGATCCCAGGACTCCAGGATCATGATCTGAGCCAAAGGCAGACGCTTAACCAACTGAGCCACTCAGGCACCACTATGTCTTCTTTTTATTTATTTTATTTATTTACTTTTTACTCCATTGTCAGTATATTGATCTTCTGTTGTCTTTCTGTACGTATGTTGGAGGAAGGGACAGATTTCATTCACAGCCATTATTTTTTACTAGCAGATTATGTGAAAGACTGGTGTTGAGCCCTAGGTTTGCTAGTTGTTGTGATCTTGGGCGAGTTACTTTTTTTTTAAGATTTCCTTTATTTATTTATTTATTTGACAGAGAGAGAGAGAGATATCACAAGTAGGCAGAGAGGCAGGCGGAGGGAGAGGGGGATGCAGGTTCCCTACTGAGCAGAGAGCCCGATGTGGGGCTCGATCCCAGGACCGTGAGATCATGACCAAACCGAAGACAGAGGCTTAACCCATTGAGCCACTCAGGCGCTCCAGGGCGAGTTACTTAAATTGTCAGTCTTTGTTTTCTTATTTGTTAAATGGGTACAATGGTGGTTTCTACTTCATGAAGTTAGGATTTCTATTAAGTTAGTGAAAATTTATAAAGTTCTTGGTGTGGTACTTTGGATCTACCAAATGTGCAGTAAGTGTTAGCTTAATTATTATTATTATTTTTTTTTAATATTTTATTTATTTGACACAGAGAGAGAAATCACAAGTAGGCAGAGAGGCAAGCAGAGAGGAGAGAAAGCAGGCTCCCTGCGGAGCAGAGAGACCGACGTGGGGCTCGATCCCAGGACCCTGGGATCATGACCTGAGCAGAAGGCAGAGGCTTTAACCCACTGAGCCACCCAGGTGCCCCTAGCTTAATTATTTTAATGATACTGATGATATAGATTATTTTTTTTAAGATTTTATTTATTTATTTGACAGAGACACAGTGGGAGAGGGAACACAAGCAGGGCGAGTGGGAGAGGGAGAAGCAGTCTCCCCGCCAAGTAAGAAGCTTGATACAGGACTTGATCCCAAGACCTGGGGATCATGATCTGAGCCGAAGGTGGCTGGCTTAACCAACTGAGCCATCCAGGCGTCCCAAAACTATAGTATTTTATCTATAACTGCCTACTAAACTTTTTCTCTTATTTCTGACTGCATTAACTTTAGCACGATCTAAAATCAAATGCTTCTGGGGTGTCTGGGTGGCTCAGTGGGTTAAGCCTCTGCCTTTGGCTCAGGTCATGATCTCAGGGTCCTGGGATCAAGCCCTGCATTGGGCTCTCTGCTCAGTAGGGAGCCTTCTTCCCCCCCATCTCTCTTGTTTGTCTGCCTACTTGTGATCTCTCTCATAAATAAATAAAACCTTTCAAAAAAAAAATCAAATGCGTCTTTCCACGTAGAGGCAGTCTTTTTTTGTTGTCTGTAGGTGATGTAGGTGTAGATATAGAATGAATAAGCAAAATTTGCTTCAGTTATCAAATACTTAGAAATACTTTAGCTGGGGCACCTGGTTGGCTCAGTGGGTTAAAGCCTCTGCCTTCAGCTCAGGTCATGATCGCAGGGTCTTGGGATCGAGCCCCGCATCGGGCTCTCCGCTCAGCAGGGAGCCTGCTTCCCCCTCTATCTCTGCCTGTCTCTCTGCCTGCTTGTGATCTCTGTCTGTCAAATAAATAAATAAAATATTAAAAAAAAAAAAAACTTTAGCTGATACCTAAGGTAAAAGTTACAAATTCTGTTATCAGAATTCAAGCAGAATATTTGCTGCTTCAAGCCATGCTAACCTTTTTTTAAAACTTGGCAACTATTTCATTTGGCATGGAGGACCTCAACTAAATAAGCATCCAAAGGGGGGAATAGACTATTAATGCCCAGCAGTAATTCAGAAACACAGTAAATGCCTTTCTTTTTTTTTTAATTTTTTAAAAAAGATTTTATTTATTTATTTGACAGAAAAAGATCACAAGTAGGCAGAGAGGCAGGCAGAGAGAGAGAGAGGGAAGCAGGCTCACCGCTGAGCGGAGAGCCCGATGTGGGGCTCGATCCCAGGACCCTGAGATCGTGACCTGAGCCGAAGGCAGTGGCTTAACCCACTGAGCCACCCAAGTGCCCCAGTAAATGCCTTTCTTTCTTTTTTATTTTTTTTTTTAAAGATTTTATTTATTTATTTGACAGACAGAGATCACAAGTAGGCAGAGAGGCAGGCAGAGAGAGAGGAGGAAGCAGGCTCCCTGTTGAGCAGAGAGCCTGATGCGGGACCCGATCTGGGTACCCCGAGATCATGACCTGAGCCGAAGGCAGCGGTTCAACCCACTGAGCCACCCAGGCGCCCAGTAAATGCCTTTCTTATGTGTGTTCTGTATCTGCCCAATTGTAGGCTCTCATATGGAATCCCAAGAGGACAGCTGTTGGTATGTCATATTTTCAAGGCTCAGTGCCCTTTTAGAAACCAGTTATCTGTGATATGTTGACACCAGGACACAAAATTGGCACTCAATAAGTAACTCCTTTTTTAATTGTTTTTAATTTTTTTTTAGTAAGTGACTCTTAAGTAAATAAATCAAAAGAAGATACTAGATGTGTGGTTCCTGCTAGTAAAAGTTTACAAATAAAGTAGAGATGATAATTCCTGAAGCCAATTAAATAAAAATCTATAAACTCCACTATATAGTGAAGTGTCAGGATAAGAGGAACAACTAATAAATTGTGTAGCTATTCAGTAAGTAGAAAGAAAGGCTTTTGAAGTTGATGGGCTTGAGCTAGACCTTGTATGTGTGCTTCTAGAAGACTTCTGGGGTGAAGATGTATAAAAACTGCCCCGTTGATACTCTGATAGTTTTGTCTCCCTCAGGATCAGACTGCTTTTTGGTTTTGCTTTAAAAGAGATAAGATCTGGGAGCCTGTTTCCCCCTCTCTCTCTGCCTGCCTCTCTGCCTACTTGTGATCTCTCTCTATCAAATAAATAAATAAAAATCTTAAAAAAAAAAAAAAAAGATCCTAGCAGTCCCATTACGTGAGCCAAGAAAGGCAGTTTTTTTTTTTTTTTTTAAAGATTTTATTTATTTACTTGACAGAGAGAGATCACAAGTAGGCAGAGAGGCAGGCAGACAGAGAGAGGAGGAAGCAGGCTCCTTGCTGAGCAGACAGCCTGATGCGGGACTCGATCCCAGGACCCTGAGATCAGGACCTGAGCTGAAGGCAGCGGCTTAACCCACTGAGCCACCCAGGCGCCCAGTTTTTTTTTTTTTTTAAAGATTTTATTTATTTGACAGAGATCACAAGTAGGCAGAGAAGCAGGCAGAGAGAGAGGAGAAGGCAGGCTTCCCGCTGAGCAGAGAGCCTGATATGGGGCTCGATCCCAGGACTCTGGGATCATGACCTGAGCTGAAGGCAGAGGCTTTAACCCACTGAGCCACCCAGGCGCCCCAAGAAAGGCAGTTTTTATGTTAAAGTGCACTTTTATTGTATTTGCCTCTCTATATCGTATTATACTTAGTTGTTTATATCTGTGTCTATATACTTTCCATACGGGAGGCGCCTCATAGATGTTTGTTGAATAAAGAAGAGTGTAAGCTCCTGATGTGTAAGAAGGTGTTTTGTTGTTGTTTCCCTCATGTGCACTGAAGCAAATTGAGATTCGTGATGTTTCTTAAGATTGGTTCTTGGAATATTTATTCAGTCTTCAGTGATTGTGTTGCTGCAGTTTAGCTCACCCCACAATGGGTGTTTTTAGTATTCGCCTTTATCCAATCCAGCAAAGGTATATTTTGATGACCTCCCTTTTGACCGGGTCTAATCCAAAGATTGATCAATAGGCAATAGCTGAAGATCATCACTTCTGTGAAGACAGGTACACTCTCATGCACCAGTTCCCTTGTCTGAGTAATGTTTAAATGAATACTTTTCCCAAAGTCATCAACTTGCCCCATAACACACCTCTTTCTGGAGCACAAGTAGGAGCTCCTTGTAGAGGATCTTTGCCCTTCTCACTCTCCGGGACTTCCCTAATGTCTTCTAAGAATTTACTGTCTTTCTCCATTAACCATTAGTTAGAGAAAAAGTGGCTTTGTGTAGTGTCTGGGGGATAAATCGCCACATCCCATTTCCTTCTCTGTGAGCAGGATTTCCAATTTCCAAGGCTGATGGGATCTCCCTGCGGGAGCAAGATCTACAGGTCTTTGATCTGGAAACTAAGAATAGAGAAGTCTTAAGAGATGACTGCTCAGGTGAGTAAGGTAGAATCAATCAGATGGAATTAGTAGGGAAGTAAGATTCAAATTGTTGCGCCAAACCGTAGCCCCTTTGGCAGTCAGAATGAAGAGCTCGGTCTCTACACCAGATGGCAAGCTCCTTTGTTTTCCCTTCAGTTTTTTTTTTTTTTTTTTTTAAATAATTTTACTTTTAATTTTTTTTAAAAAGATTATTTATTTATTTATTTGTCATAGAGAGAGAAGCGAGAGTAAGCACAGGCAGACAGAGTGGCAGGCAGAGGCAGAGGGAGAAGCAGGCTCCCCGCCAAGCAAGGAGCCCGATGCGGGACTCAATCCCAGGACGCTGGGATCATGACCTGAGCCGAAGGCAGCTGCTTAACCAACTGAGCCACCCAGGCATCCCTTCCCTTCAGTTTTGATGAATTCTTTGCATTTATTTTATCCTTTTTCACCACAGGTTGTACTGGGTCCCTATAAATCTTTTGAATTACTTCCCCATTACCTGCTTTGAACCATCTTAATTGGTTACGTCCTCTGTTTTACCACACCCTGAAACATTTGTGTATTAACCTCATTGCTCCTGTTCATGCCCTTACATCTGCTGTTGAGATTTTGTGCCTCTGCTTCAGAGTAAATAAACTTCCTTTTAGTAAATTCTAGATTATTTAGTTTTCTCCTCTCTGAGTTACCCCCCCCCAAGCACAGGGTACAGATTACATTTGCGTTTTCTATTTATATATTGAATCAGATGGAGAGACCAGAGAAGAGAACAAGCTGTTGATTCCTAAGCAGGAAATTTTGGAAGAAGTACATTCGTACAAAGTGAGAGTAGGAAGACTCAAAAAGGATATTGCCCAAGTTCCTGGGACTAGAGAAGTGTCTAAACCTGAGGACAGATTAGAAAGGCTTCAGGAAATCCTAAGGAAATTTCTGTTCCTGGAGAGAGAGTTTAGGCAAATAACAATCAGCAAGAAAGCCTTCACCAGTGACAACAATGAATGTAATGAACCTGAAAAAAGCTTCAGTCTGGACTCTACCATTGATACAGATCAGAGAGTTCTTAGAATTCAGAATATTGATGATACTGATAAGTATGACATGGGGGTGAACCAGAATTCAGCTGCTGGGAAACAAGAACAAATAAATCTCATACAGGATGTTCAGAGTAGTGAATATAAGGAAAGCTTAATGGATCTCTCCCACCTTAGTAAATGTGACAGCATTCCTGCCACTGAGAAATCCTATAAATGTGATGCATGTGAGAAGGTCTTCCATCAGAGCTCTGCCCTTTCCAGACATCAGAGAATTCATACTAGAGAGAAACCGTACAAGTGTAAAGAATGTGAGAAATCTTTCAGTCAGAGTTCAAGTCTTAGTCGACATAAAAGAATACACACTAGAGAAAAACCCTATAAATGTGAAGCATCTGATAAATCCTGTGACGCATCTGATAAGTCCTGTAGTCAGAGCTCTGACATAACTCCGCATAAGAGGATTCACACTAGAGCCAAGTCTTATAAATGTAGTAATTGTGAAAGAGTTTTCAGTCGTAGTGTACATCTTACTCAGCATCAGAAGGTTCACAGAGAGATGCCCTGTAAGTGTACTATATGTGGCAGTGACTTCCACCATACCTCATACCTTGCCGAACATCAGAAAGTCCACTGTGAAGAGAAAGCCTATGAATACAGTGATTGTGGGTTGACCTTTGTTAAACATCAAGGAATTCATCTCAGAGAAAAGCCCTATACGTGTAATGAATGTGGCAAAGACTTCAGACTGAATTCCCATCTTATTCAGCATCAAAGAATTCACACAGGAGAGAAACCACATGAATGTAACGAATGTGGAAAAGCTTTTGGTCAAACTTCATGCCTTATTCAGCATCACAAAATCCACGGGCGAGAGAAATCCTATGAGTGTAACGAATATGAGGAAAGTTTCAATCACGGCTCAGATCTTGTTCTTCAGCAGGAAGTCCTCACCAGAGAAAAAGCCTTTGATTGTGATGTATGGGAAAAGAACCTCGGTCAGAGAGCACACCTCGTTCAACATCAAAGAATTCATACCAAAGAGAAACCTTATGAATGTGATGAACGTGGAGAGACCTTTAGTCAAATTCAGGCCTCCTTCAACATCTGAGAGGTTATACCAGGGAGAAAGCATCTACGTACTGAAGGTGGTGAAGCCTTCAGTCACAGCTTAACCTTTATTCAGCATCAGAGAATCGACACCAGAGAGAAACCCTCTGAATGTGACGAATGTAGAAGACTATTTGCCAGTGTTAAACTTCATCGACATCTGCAAACCTATACCAGTGAGAAAATCTACGAATATATTGAATGTGGTAAATGCTTCATGCCGTTTTCATATCTTAGTCACCATTGGAGAATTCTTAACTGGAATAAAATTCTGTCACCGTAATAAATGTGAAATAGCCTTCAGTCAAAGTAACTACCTTGCTCAACATCAAATTCATTCCATGCAGAAAGCCTATGAATGTATTAAATACGTATGCACGTGGGAGGATTCAGTCCTATTCTACCCCTTACTCAACGCTAAAGAATCCATGCCCAGGAGAAGCCATTCAAGTGTAGCAAAGGTGACAGACCTTCCAGTAGGAGTTCAAGTCTTTTTCATCATTAGAATCTCCACACCAGATCACAGTCTGCTAATAATGCAAATGGAAAAAATGTACTTCTACATTTCAGGCTTTACTCAACATCAAAATATTGGAGAGAAAATTTTATATAAAATTGTTAATATACAGCCCTGATCTTTTTCATTGCAGAAGAAGATAGTCTGAGGAGTGACTTGGTGAATGCAATGCTGATTCCTCATGGTATTCTTTTATTTAATAGGTGGTTAAGTAGGTATATAAAATTTATGGAACTCATTTAAACTATTTTTTTAAATATGGCCTACGAACATTTTTATTTTTTCTGCAATTTGGTTACCGTTACAGCTTCTCTAAGATATTGTTAATATACCAATGTAAAGACATAATTAACTTCTGGAACGTAGCTCATTTAGCTGTTTCTGCTGTTCTCAGCCCAAGTTCTCTCCAGAACAGACTCCTAGGTCTGCTGTTTCCTGAGCATCCTACTTTCCTGTTCCTTTCCAGGCACAACACTTGGATTCCTGATAATTTCTCCATTTTCTTAGTACCGTCAAATGATGGTTTTCTAGTTTTAAGCATCTTACCAGCAGGTATGCCGTCCCTATTTGATGTTCGTGTTCTGGTGTCTTCTTTCCTAAAGTGAAGCATCTACCTTTAAAAAGAATTGGAATTCCACATCCTGTCCATCCGTGCGTTTGAAGGATTCCATCTCTGCTCTGTTTGTGGCAGGCAGCTAAACATTTTCAAATGACACCCAAGTTCTTAGCTGCCTTGTCTGCATCCACAGCCCTCTAAAAGCGATAAGGACATCAGGGAGCCAACAAGACTCCTGGTGGTCTAGCTACATTCATTCAGCACCTATTCTGCATGTCGAGGTTTAGAATTATTTTATATACTTCTGTTGAAGGCCAGCAGTGTTCAGGTCTGCTTTTGATAGGGGCAAAATAAAAGAACATATGCAGAAAAGTCAGAGAACTTCATAAGGGAATGCAGCTTTTCAAAAAAAAGATACTGCTGTTCTTCTGTAATCTCTCTAGAGAGAGAATTTCAAGAGTGGCAGGTATTCCTGATATAATTTTAACCATTATGGTTGCTTCTTTATCTGTTTGGATTTTTGCCCCCTTCTCCCATCAGTCCAGGACAGTATTTGAAGTGTGGGGGCTTTGTGTATAATTGTTTTTTCATCATCACATTTTCTGTATTTTATGAGTCTACAGGCGAAGAACTTGGTTTTTTGATTGATAAAAGTGATCACAGATGTCAGGATGTCCAGAGTTCAGGGTCCCTGTCAACAACTCGCCAAGAATTCATGATTGTTTAGATGATGTTAGAGCATTTTATTATATTTTTCCATCTCAAGTTTCATAACATTTTGTGAATAAGATGTCACTTAAAAGTCTTAATGTCATTCCAGCAAGTGAGGCCTTCGTAGTTCAGATGTTATAATATTTACTAGGGATCCTCAACAAATATATAACAATTTATTGCTTATTCTATAATCCTCTTATGGCTAAGCTCTAAGATAGTTCTACCACCATATTTTGCCTCTTAGCCGTCAGCAAGCATAGGATCTTATCAGGGCAAAGTAGAGATCTAAATGAATTGATTTAAATGTAAAAGCAAATGAAAAATGCATGTTTTCCCCCCTTGTTTATGAATGTGTATGCCCTTATGTACAGAGACCAATGGTCACTTCTGGTGATTATGAAACAGATTAATCCCTAAATAACAGAATATGTAAAAATCACATGTATGCATTTGGTTTAGGAATGTGCTTTTGTACTTCCACTTGAATAAAGGTGTGTTTGATACTCAGAATCTGTTTCAAAAAATATCTCAAGGACTCAACCAGAAGCATTTGGAAATCTTGGAATCACCTTCCTGGCTGTGACTCACTTCCTTCCAGAAACCTGCTTCACAAGAATAGATCACTCTGTTTCATACTGATACAAAGCTTGCTCTTCCACAGACTTCGGGAACAAAGTCCATTGGAGTGTTGAGGATTTTAAGAATTGTTCAGTTAGGATTTTGTTGGCACATAAATAGTTTGAGGTTTCAGTAGAACTAGGCAGAGAGAGAGAGAGAGAGAGAGAGAGAGAGAGTGTTTTAAATAAGTAAAACATTTAAAAAAATGAGAAACCAAAATAATTCTGGAGGACAATTAACTTGCCTCTTTAAACTCCTGATATTTAATAAATCCAACATAATATGAGTTTGTGTTTTTAGTCTTTTAATCTTGAAGATTGAGGAAGGAAGAGAAGAGATCTAATAGTTGAGGTCTACCAGATTTATCTTCTATCTCTCCACCTACCTACATGCATATGGATGTATATTCATAGTCAGATCTAATTCTTACAACTCCACAAGGGAACTAGCTCCATTTTACAGAGGAACTGAAGTGTAGAGAGATTAAAGAATCTGTTAGGGTCACTCAGCAAGTTAATGGCTCAAGTCAGGCCTGACTCCAGGCTTTCCATCGTCATGATGTTGGCATTAGACACATCCCAGAACCTAGAGAAGTTTTCTTTGATAGCTCTTCATTCCCTGTTATATTCTCAGTGGTTGACTATTACCAGTTTGCAGTTAATCTGAATGCTTCCAGAGCTGTGTGGCGTACTACTGGAGTACTCAAGGTACTCTCTGTATCTTTGGGGAGCAAGTCCGAGATCCTGCTTCCTGAGACAGGCTTAGATAATTTTGACAATGACATGCCACAGGTCAGAGCTCCCAAATTCTTAACCTCCTGTCAAGCTATCCTAGCTCCCATCACTATACACATTTCCATTTCTCAATGGCCAGAATGTGCTGTTTCCCCCTGCTAACTGGAACTTGCTGATCGATGGACATGTATTAGATTTCCTATCACTTCTGATTAAATTATAGCAGTGAACAGGGTGAGTAATGGGAAAAATCAAGTTTGATGACTAGGTTTTTGTCTTGAGCAAGAGAGTGGATAGATGTAGACTGGAGAGGTGGGGACCACTGGAAGAGGAGCAGGGAGAGTATTTCAGGCAAAAGCATGTCAGAAGGCCTCCAGATGAAAGAGTTTGGCATGTTCAATGTAGTAAGTTCTCTGGAGGAATGGCTCCCCCTAGGAAGTAGTGGGCAACTGAGGAGATTTAAGAATGAAGTTCAAAGGAGGCCCTTTGGGTGTCATAACCGCAAAGCACAACAGGATTCCCACATCTAAAAGTGTGACCTCATCTATCCTTTCATTCATTCAGTAATACAGTTGCCAGATGCTGTGTGATACTCAGTGCTAACCTGTGGGCACAGTTAAACCATCTACTAAGTAATGAAGACATAAGTCACAGCAATGACTTGGGAATTGGACATACCTGTGTTTCAGCTTTGCTGTTTACTAGCTGTGTGACTTTGGACGTTTTAGCCTCTGGTTTCCTTGTCCATGTGATGATTAATAATAGCATGAAAATTAAACCAAGTAATGGAAAAGGTACTGGTCATATATTAAGTGCCAAAGAATTACAAATATAAACATCACGATAAAAAGCAGTGAGAATGTAAGTGTTTAGCATGAAGTCTAAAAAAGAGCGAATTAAGGAGCAAGCATTTAGCAGTGCAGGACTAGCATCGTCCAGGGAGGGATATGCTGGGTTTGGAGAACTTAAATATGGCTTGAGAGGTCATCAGGAATCCTAGACTGGTAGGAACTGCCTCCTCATAGGCACTCCTTACTGGAGTTAGCAAACCTTGACATCTTTTTTTTTTTTTTAATATTTTATTTATTTATTTGAGGGAGAGACAGTGAGAGAGAGCATGAGCAAGGAGAAGCAGACTCCCCATGAGCTGGGATCCCAATGCGGGGCTCGATCCGGGGAATCCAGAATCATGACCTGAGCTGAAGGTAGTCACTCAACCAACTGAGCCACCCAGGCGCCCCTTGACATCTCTTTTTGCTAAGATTTGTACCCTTTGGGATCACATCTTCTACTCCCTTCAAAATATGGGTGCATGAATGAACCAGTGTTTAATCTGAGACTAGAAGGATGATTTCAAACAGGTAGTGCACTGTACAAGTCAATGAGAAAATAAATACTGGAATTTTTTATTTTGCTGATGCATCCTGTTTACACTCTTCACTTTTATATTTTTAAGATTTTATTTGGCAGAGACACAGCGAGAGAGGGAACACAAGCAGGGTGAGTGGAGAGGGTAAAGGATTTCCGCTGAGCAGGGAGCCTGATGTGGGGCTCCATGCAGGCAGGCTCATCTCAGGACCTTGGGATCACGACCTGAGCTGAAGGCAGTCGCTTAACTGAGTCACCCAGGCACCCACACACTCTTCACTTTTAGAAAATGGTTGACCTCATATTTGTAATCCATGTTTATAAATTTACAAACTTGCATGGCCCCTGCGCAAGGATGACACGCAAATTCGTGAAGCGTTCCATATTTTTAAAAAAAATAAATAAATAAATAAATAAATTTACAAACTTGCGCATAATGACAGTGTCTCTTTTTTTTCCCCCATACCTGCTCCAATTACATATCTCCACCCAGTCTAGCCTTTGTCCTTCCCCAGGCTCTGGTTTGAACTGGCCAGGGGTCTAAAGGCTGGCTTTACTTACTGAGTCTGCAGTTTGGGGCGCCTAAAATTGTGAAAAAGTACGAACTTCATGGGATTGTTGTGAAAATTGAGACGCCAGTTTACTCCATAAGTGGTAACTGCTGTTTCTGAGTTTAGCAGGAAATATCCCTATCAGGAACAATTCATTTCCCTAACATTTTTCCTGCATCAACATATCAAATATACCTCTGGCAAACTTATCTAGGCACAGTAGGGTGTTTGAAATCTTGATCCTATTTCTAAGGCTTTTCTTCCTCTTTTAGCCCATGGATACCAATATGTTAGCCCTGCTTACTTACATACTCCAGGCCCAGTTAGGGGTTACTGGAGTAGTGTAGGGGTTGAAGCGACATAGGGAGAGGACAGGCTGGATTGCAGGTATAGATAAGGGATTTCCTCCCAGCAGGGTCATTCCCGCCTTGTGATTTGGAAGAAGGGAGGTGGGGATGGGTGGTAAAACCGCAGGGGTCAAGGAAGTAGGCGAATGGGAGTGCATACGGGACAATAGGGGTGAGAAAGAAGTAACCAATTTAGATCCTAGGTCCACATGGGTGATGAAGGGCAAATAGGGAAATCTAGCCCCATCTCCCTCAATGCCTCCTTGGGGCCCGAAAGAAGCGCTATCCCAAACCGCTCTTGGCCAAGCTCCCCAGCGGCCCTTGAGAACTCGCGATCGAGAGGAGACCTCCGAGCTGCCTAGACGGGACCCGGAAGTGCGCACGGGGGAGCCCGAGTTTCCAGTCGTGCCGGGGGACCGTGGTCGATGCTGCTGCGGAGCGGTTGCGCCAGTGAGTATCGAGGTCCGGGACCGGGACCTGCCGGCCCGCGCTGTCGCTAGGGGAGAAGCGGGGAGAAGCGCGGTCCTGCGGCGGGGGTGGGACTCTGGCGGAGGGGACCCAGGTGGCGTGGGGGTGGGGCCTCAGGCTGGACCGCGCCCCCGGCTCCGGGGCCCAGGCAGCCTGGGGAGAGAGAAGTGGGACCTTCTCCTGGAAAAGCTTCACTTGCCGGTTCCCCTACATCTGCCCTCTTCTCCCTCCCTTTCCCGCAGTGACTGCCCGTCCGTTGTGCCGCGCTCTAAAGAAAATTTAGAGGTCTTGTCTTTGGAGCAGCACCGGGGATTGGATCCAGCCCATGGAGAAGCTGTCTGAGCAGATAACCCCGGAGTCCCTGTACCCATCCTCCCAGCAGGAGCCCCGAAAGAGCAAGGGTGAGGAGCTGACCTAGCTGGCTTTCTTTGTCTAAACTTTGTCCTTCCAGCCGCGGCCTCGGATCAGATGGACACGGTTAACTTTACACTTAGAATTGGCCTGGTGAAAAACTACTCCCCCCTCCCCTTTTTGTTTAACCTCAGGGCTCTATTACCTGTAAATAAAGTCTGTAACCGAAGTTTCCTTTCTTGACTGTGTGGAGCAGACCTGCCTCAGCAGTACTATCCTAGCACTAAGTCGTGGAGGATCTGTCATTCCAGCACCTGCCAACTTGCTTGGCTTTCGGAGAAGCTCAGGAAATGTGTGAATAAATGAATGAATGAACTCAGCCAAGTATGTCCCATACCTGAAGTGCCAGGAAAAGAGCGGGCTTCTCCGCTCATCCTACCCAAGCTCTCCTTCATCCTTAGGGAAGATACATTTACCCCCCCCCCCCAGGTGTAAACTCCAAGAGGGTGCTTTGCCTGTGGAGTACAGTAGATAAGCTGCCACCTGCTGATGGAAAATGAGGTTAAGCTATTAGTATCAACATTTTTTCCCTGAGTATCAACATTTTTATTTCAATCTGCCATCCATCCCACCATTAAGTGATATATGTGTAGGAATTTAAAAAAAGATTATTAAAATGGGTGACAAAGACTTAGATAAAGACTCTGAGATGGCTTATTTTTGGGGAGATTTTCTTTTACACATTTATTTGTAAGAACTATGTTTTCAGACTAATTTGTTAAGTTGACAGGTATTGATTGAGCTCTTAGTATGAGGTGTTGGGACTAAGTTGGAAGAAAACCAAACCCCTACTCACCCGCGAACTTAAGAGTTGGAATAGTTACCTGTGAGAGGCTTTGGGACAATAAACTGTAGAAGTTTGCAAGAGGAGATCCCCGTAGACTGGGTTTTGGCCCTGGAAGTCAGGAGTCTCACCTTGAAAGAATTTAGAGTAAGAAATGTATGAAGTTGGCGTTTCTCTTTTAAGTAGTATACTGTTGTTGTATTTATTTATTTATTTAGAGAAAGCAAGTGAGCGAGCAGAGGAGCAGAGGGAGAGGGAGAGAATCCTAAGCAGGCTCCATGCCCAGCATGGAACCCAACACGGGGCTCGATCTCACGACCCTGAGATCATGACCTGAACTGAGATCAAGAGTCGGACGCTTATCTGACTGAGCCACCCAGGCGTTCCAGAAAGGAGTCAAGTTTTTTTTTTTCTCTAAATATTTTTTAAAAATTTATTTATTTGACAGACAGAGATCACAAGCAGGCAGAGAGGCAGGCAGAGAGAGGAGGAAGCAGGCTCCCCACTGAGCAGAGAGCCCATGCGGGCCCAATCCCAGGACCCCGAGACCATGAGCCGAGCTGAAGGCGAAAGCTTTAACCCACTGAGCTACCCAGGCGCCCTGAAAGGAGCCAACATTTAATGAGAGAGGATAGATGCTTACCACAGGCTCCCTCTTGCTAGTCTTTCTAAAAGGCCAAGTGCCTGTATTCACCTTCTAAAATACTCATTTACTCATGTTAGTTCACAGTGCCCACTGCATTCAGTCCATACTCCATAACCTGACATCCAGGGTCCTCTGCAGTGTGGCCTCAACCCACCTTGAAATCTTTCCTGTGTGTTCCCCAAAACAAACCCAGCAAGACTGGTGTGTCTGCACTCTCCACCGTTGTGCCTTTGTGTCCTTTTTCTCATGTGCATTGCCGTCCCCTACATTCTCTGCCTACCCAAAAGCTACATATCCCAGTGTCCATGCACAGGAGCCTCCTCCATGAAGTTTCTGAAGCAGACTTGGGCTGTGAGGAAGGAAACAAACAGATGCAAGAGACGTTTACATGAAAACCTGAGGACTTGGTGGTTGATTGAGCATTAGGGAGGAATTGGGTACAATCAGCCTCGTTCCTGTCACTCATACCCCTTAAAAAAAATTATCACTAGTTGCTTTTGCTTTTGTAACGCAGGGCACTGCTTCTGCTCCGTCAGAATTGATCAAAGCCACGTTGCCAGTGGCTTAGCTAATGAATCCACTGGACACCTTTTTTCAGCTTTAATTTTTTGGTGCCTTATAACTATTTTTTTGTTGATGTGATCGCTGTTCCTTGCACATCATGTTCTTTGGTTTCGGAAGTACTCTTCTCTTTTCCTCTGGTCTTTCTTTTGCCTTCTCGGGCCTTCCCCACTCCTGTTTCTCCATCTGTGTTTAAACATTGGTTTTTCCCCAAACTGTTCTTAGCCCTCTTTTTTTCACTCCTGTGGGTGATCCTATCCCCTTTCAGGACCTCTCTTAACTGCTTTCTTCTGCTCTTGCTGTGAGCTGGGACCTGGATATTAGATGTTCATGGGTGTACTTCGGAGCTCCTTGTTTTCTGCCAGGCCCCCACCTTCCTACCTTCCAATGACTGTCTTGGTTAATTGTAGTAACTGGTTTTCCCAAGCTGGAAAATTTGGAGTTGTACTCTACTATTCTCCTTCCCTCCATATTCAGTCAACCACCGCCAAATCCTGTCAGTTTTTCTTCAGAAAGGCCTGATTCTGTTGCCTGTGACTGCCATTTCCTCACTTTAGACCCATTCTAGTTTTCTTGGAGGGTTGACACATCTCTATGCTATTGGCCATGTCCCCTGCTCTAGGCTATCCTCCATCTGCTGCCAGAATGAATTTCCCTGGAAACAAATTTGATCAAGTCAGTCTCTATCCAAAGGCCTGGGTGTGGCATATATGCTTCTTCATATCTGGCTCTACCCTTTTCCTATTTCCCTTCCTTCCTTCCTCTCTTGAGAGAAAGAGAAAGTGCCAGTGGGGTGGGGGGCAGCATCCTAAGCACACTCTGTGCTCAGCGAATAGCCCAATGTGGGCTTGATCTCATGACCTGAGCCGAAATCGAGTCAGACACCCAACTGATTGAGCCTCCCAGGCACCCCATCTGGTTTTCCTCTATTTTTCTGCTGTATCTCTGGCCCATATGGGTCATATATTTCACTCACATGGAGGTTTTCTTTTCGTTCTTTTTTAAAATTATTCCCTAAACTTAGTGTTCCCCTCCATGTTGCTGACCCTTCACAGATGCTTACTTTTGCCTGGAATATTCTTCATCTTGTTGATCCTGATCAACGTCATTCTTTGAGGCTGCCATCTCCAGTTCACCTAGGTAGGGGTTGTCCTTCCTGATTGTGCTTTGAAGCACCTTTATAAGCCCTCTACTGGTATCTTGCATGTAGTAGGTGGGATGTATGTTTGCTGATTGGCCAAATCAAACAGGGAGTGTATTCGTTTCCTAGGGCTTCTGTAACGAATTACCACAACTTCATGGCTTCATACAGCAGAACTGTATTCTCTTGTAGTTTTGCAAACTAGAAGTCCACGAAGGCTGTGCTGCCTCTGAAGGCTGTAGGGTAGAATCCCTCCTTGGCTGTTCCCAGCTTCTGGTGGTCCCCAGCAATCCTTGGTGCTCCTTCACTTAAGGCTACCTCACTTGTCCCATGGCTTTCTTTCCTGTGTGTTTCCATGTCTGAATCTTCCTCTCGTTTCTCTTATATAGATGGCAGTCATTGAATTTAGGGCCTACCCGAATCCATTCTGATCTCATCTTAACTCTGCAAAGACTCTGCTTCCAAATAAGGTCATATATGAGGTTCCAGGTGGACATGAATCAGTGGGGGGCGGGGCAGGGAAACGGCACTGTTGGACCCAGTACAGTAAGTAATGCTCATTTCTTCTGCTGTTAGAAGTAAATATACTTGGGATCCCACAGCTTTGTAGTTAGGGTTAGAAAAACCACTTCCCCCCTTCCCTTTAAATTAGAAGCAGATCAGTGAAGAAACTTTTTTTTTAAAAAACTTCGTCCACAGGGACACATTTGATTTGTTTATTTCAGGGGACAACTGCTTTCTTCTTGGGCTTCTCGAGGTCTGTCTCAGTCTGACCACTGTCTGCTGAGGCATTCCAGAAGGTTCTACTCTCTACCAGGGTTTGAATCCAAGTTTTTGATATTTTTTCCGTAAGTGGCTCTGACCCATGAGGAGATACATCTCTCTGAATTCTGTTTGAGCCTCAGTCCTGAAGACGTTTTACAAATGGTCTGTTTGGGCCCCTCAGTGACTTAACGATTCTTTTCTGGATTGCTGGGAGATAATCAGGAGCATTTTTTCAGTTTTCTTTGTTTTTTTTTGAAGATTTTATTTATTTGAGAGAGAGAGAGATAGCAAGAGAGATCTTGAGTGGGGAGGAGAGGAAGCAGGCTCTCCGATGAGCAGGGAGCTTGATGTGGGGCCAGATTCCGGGATGCAGAGATCATGACCTGAGCCAAAGGTAGATGCTTAACCAACTGAGTCATTCAGGCGCCCTAATTAGGAGCATTTTGAAGCGCCGAATTGTGTGCAGGGTTCTTTACATAGTACTGGGCTTGGAAACAAAGAAATGGAAGACATCATTTTTTTAAAAAAGATTTTATTTATTCATTTGACAGACAGAGATCACAAGTAGGCAGAGAGGCAGGCAGAGAGAGAGGAAGGGAAGAAGGCTCCCTGCTGAGCAGAGAGCCTGACGCGGGGCTCAATCTCAGGACCCTGAGGTTATGACTTGAGCTGAAGGCAGAGGCTTAACCCACTGAGCCACCCAGGGACCCCTGGAAGACATCTTTTATTTTATTATTATTTTTTAAAAGATTTTATTTATTTGTTTGACAGACAGAGATCACAAGTAGGCAGAGAGGCAGGCAGAGAGAGAGGGAGGGAAGCAGGCTCCCTGCTGAGCAGAGAGCCAGATGCGGGGCTCAATCCCAGGACCCCGGGACCATGACCTGAGCTGAAGGCAGAGGCCTCAACCCACTGAGCCACCTAGGCGCCCTGGAAGACATCTTTTAATATAGAGATACTTTCAATATAAATTGAAGGGAACACACACAACTGAAAATACTTCCAAGGAGAGGCCCCAAGACGATGTGGTTAAATTCTCTGAAGGAGGCGGAAAGCAAATACTTTAGAGATTGAAGGGCGAGCTCACTTCCAGGTGGGATTAGAGTAGGGTTAGGTTTCAGGAAGGAGACTGCCTTTGAGCTGGGGTCTGGAGGGTTGAATAGGTTTTTTTTTTTTAATATTTTATTTATTTATTTGACAGAGAGATCGATCACAGGTAAGCAGAGAGGCTGGCAGAGAGAGAGAGAGAGAGAGAAGCAGGCTCCCTGCTGAGCAGAGAGCCCGATGTGGGGCTCCATCCCGGAACCCTGAGATCATGACCTGAGCCGAAGGCAGCGGCTTAACCCACTGAGCCACCCAGGCGCCCCTGAATAGTTTTTTGATAGGTGGAGGAGAAGGACATGGCGGGGGGGATATGCATGGCCAAGAAACTGGTCACATTGACTGGAGAATGGAGATGTGACAGAAGGTGAGTCTGTGAGGCGGAGTAGAGTAAGACTGTGCGAAAGGAATGCCAGGCCAAGGAGCTTAGCTTTCGTTTGGTAGATATTGAAGTATGTTATGTCGATTTTCTTTTCTTTTCTTTCTTTCTTTCTTTTTTTTTTAAAAGATTGTATTTACTTATTTGACAGTAGGCAGAGAGGCAGGCAGAGAGAGAGGAGGGAGCAGGCTCCCCGCTGAGCAGAGAGCCCCATATGGGGCTCGATCCCAGGACCCTGAGATCATGACCTGAGCTGAAGACAGAGGCTTTAACCCACTGAGCCACCCAGACACCCCTGTGTCGGTTTTTCTTAATAGGCGGCTAGCCGGTGACCTTTGTTTATCGAGGGAGAGAATCTGATTTGTTGAGTGTGGTACGGGAGGCGAGAGGTGATTAGGATCTGACTTAGGCCGTTACTAGTGATAATAGGAGGATAGGGACAAAAACCAAGGAGTGTATTGTAGATAGAAACAGTAGTACTTTATTTACCGAGTAGATGTGGGGCAGAAAAGGGAGTTACTGCTCGTTGTCACCCGTTCCCTTTTTATTTTGTAAACGCTAAAGCTAGAGGAGATTTGCAAAGAACAATATAACAAATACTCATACACCAGAAGGAGGAGCACATTTGAGACATATGATCTCAAGAGACTTAGGGTATGAGAGCCTTGCAGAAATTTCTTCTTCGATTATTGGAGATGCTGTCACCTGTCATAAATATCCCCCATTTCAGGAGAAGGGGACACAATCCCTTCAGCTACTCAACCAAGAGAAAACTTTGTTTTTCTGTATTCATACCTGTCAATCAGTAATCCTGTCCATACCTTCATCACCATTTTTTTTCCAGAATCCCAGCACTTCTTACCACCTTCTCTGCCACCATCTTGGTCCAGGGTGCCATCATCCCTCATCTGGATTGTGGTGGTGACTTCCTGGCTGGTTGTCCTGCCTCTGCCCTTGCCTCCCTACCGTCTCTTCCCAACATAGCCGGCAGCGTGTTCTGTTGAAATGTCAGGTCTTGTCCTCCTTTGGTCCCAAGCCTCCCAAGGCTTCCTGTCTCACCCAATAAAAGCACACCTCTTACAATAGCCTATCGGGTCCAGTGTTCTGTGATTCCTTTCTATGTCTCTGACCTTATTTCTCATTACTCTTACCCATGCTCATTGCGTTCTAGTCATACTTGACTCTTTGAAGACCCCGGTCCTTTGCCCTTGCTGTTTCTTCCATGTGTAATGCTCTTTGCCAGAAACCCTTATCTCCTTCAAGTCTTTGCTTCTGTGTCATTTTCTTTGACCGTGGGGTGCAGAATTACAGCCCTTCTGCCCGCTCCCTCCCTCTGGCTCTCTATTCTTGCTTTTGTCTCTGTACCACTTGTATCATCTAGTAGTATGTAATTTACAAGGTTTCCTATCCAGCTCCCTTACTATTATGAAAGACCTTCGAGGGCAGAGTTTTTGCCTGTTTGCCCCCTGCTGTATCTCAGCACCTGGGACTGTACCTGGCATGTTGTTGGTGCTCAGTAAGATAAATGTGAATGAGTCAAGTGTCACAGGACTGGTAAAGAGAAGGATTCAAGAGTTGTAAGAGAAGGATCACCTTCAGCCTAATGGAAAGAGCGATATTGAACGGGGCCTGAGAGCTGTAGGATTTATTCTTGAAGATGTCGGGCCGGCTGTCAGTTCTCTGGCAGTGGGCCACATAAAAGGCTCATCCTCTAGGATACTAAGCCTTCACATGTTGGGAGAGAACAAATAGCATGGTCCAGCAGAAAGGAGAGGAGGCTTTATGTAGGGGAAGAGAGGGGAATGAGGCTGGAAAGACGGGCCAGGCCAGGGAGATGTAGAAGAAATCTCATTTTAATATTTGCCCAAGCCAACCACAGAAGGCACGTCTCCTGCTTCATGAAGTATTCCAAATCCAAGTCCAAATGGAGGCATTCCTAGGCTATTGATTTTTCCATTTTTTGTAAAGATTTAATTTAAAATTAAATACCACTAAAAGCTCAGCTGCTCAGTTGCACTGGCCACATTTCAAGTGGTCAGTAGCCACACGTGGCCATTGGCTACTGTATTGGACAGTGCAGATGTGGAACAGCTGTATAACCCCAGAAAGTTCTGTCGGGACCATGCACAGCGAGTGACTTGAATTCATAGTGCCAGTTCATTATGGTATCTTGCTAAAAAGAATTGGCCTGCCTAGCTAGTATTTAGACTCGATTGATGCCTTTATCTTTCTTTTTAAGTTACCGAGCTTTTTAGAGCTAGCTGGTGTTCTCTGTTTGCAATTTGTGTGACATATAAGAGAAACAGTTAAACACATGTACAAGCGGATGTAAAAACATTGAGTCAGTAATCACTCACACTGCTAGAATGGTTATTGCATAAAAGACAAGAAGTTAACACGTGTTGGTGAGGATGTAAATTGGTGACCTACCAACAGAACTGCATATGATCTGTCAGTTCCACTTCTGAGTATTCATCTGAAGGCAATGAAAGCACGGTCTCGGAAAGCTACCTGTACCCCTACGTTCACTGCAGCATTAGGTCCAGTAGCCAAGACATGGAAGCAGCCTAAGTGTCCATCAGTGGACGAGTGGATAAAGCAGATGTGCTGTGCCTACAAAAATATATGAGTATACACAGTGGAATATTGTACAGCTACAAAAAGAAGGAAATCCTGCCATTTTCGACAACACAGATGAACCTCGAGGGCATTACACTAAGTGGAATGAATCAAACAGAGACAAATACTGTGTGATCTCAATTATATGTGGAATCAAAAAAACAAAACAAAACAAAAAACCAAAAACCCCAACTCAGACACAGAAAACAGACTCGTGGTTGCCATTCGTGGAGGGTGGGAGGGGGGGAATTGGATGAATGGGATTAAAAGGTAGAAACTTCCAGTTATAAGATAAACAAGTCCTGGCATGTAATGTACAACCTGGCAATTATACTTGATAATGCTATATTGTGTGTTTGAAAGTTACTGAGAGAGGGGAATCTTAAAAATTCTTATCAGAAGGAAAAATTGCCTGGGTGGCTCAGTGGGTTAAGCCACTGCCTTCGGCTCAGGTCATGATCTCAGGGTCCTGGGATCGAGTCCCGCATCGGGCTCTTTGCTCAGCGGGGAGACTGCTTCCCTCTCTCTCTCTCTCTCTCTCTCTCTGCCAGTCTCTCTGCTTACCTGTGATCTCTCTCTGTCAAATAAATAAATAAAATATTTAAAAAAAACCAACACAATATCTAAACAACATGCAGAGGATGAGGGCATATTTGGAGGTGGAAAACAAGTGTGAATATGGTTCTGTGATAAGACAGCACAGATGATTATTAAATTCTTTTTTTTTTTAAGATTTTATTTATTTGTCAGAGAAAGAGAGGAGAGAGAGCAAGCACAGGCAGACAGAATGGCAGGCAGAGGCAGAGGGAGAAGCAGGCTCCCCGCCGAACAAGGAGCCCAATGTGGGACCCGATCCCAGGATGCTGGGATCACGACCTGAGCTGAAGGCAGCAGCCCAACCAACTGAGCCACCCAGGCGTCCCGATTATTAAATTCTTAAAATGACCATTGACAAATAAAATCAGGGCTGTTTATGTGTTACGCTTTCACTGCTGATGGAAATGCGACATTGGCTGTTTCACAGCACCCCCTTCTTTCATAAAGACCCTCTTAGCACAGGGCCTCCTTTCTCTAATATCATTGCAAAGCAACCTCTCCAGCTTTAGTAAGCGGTATTTCAGTTAAGGGGAGAAATGTGTTAAATAGGAGATGTTTTTCTCTCCTGTCTCCCTTGCATGCAGGGGTACAGGATTTGTTTTTGTATATTCTCTTAGAGTTGAAATCAACTTGGGAATATTTCTCTGTACCCCGTGGTTGATATTTTAAATAACTTTTCCTCCTCCCATCTCTTCCTTTATCAAATCTTACCCATTTGCAGTATTTCTAAAAGACGCATATGAGGTCCGAGTTTGTGTTCATGAATGAGCATGTGAACATCTGAGTGTAGAGAGAGATACTCTAGTGAGAAAGGTGTTAGTCTCTGATACATGAAGGGAGTCTTCCCTTTTTCTCAGGGATGATCATGTGGCCAGGGTGCTATGTGGGCAGAACCTCTGGGGTGAGGTTCTCCTCTTTAATTTATCTGTTCAGACCCTGCCCCACCCCACATGTAGCTCCCAGCCTCTCCCTTCTAAAGTTCTGAGATGACTCCACTTCCCTCAAACTCTGCTTCCCTTTCTGCTAATCCCAGTATATCTGTCTGGTTATCTACCTTATAAACCCAAATTTTAGTTTCCCCACCACTTCCTCCAAATCTGGTCAACTTGTATCCATCTTTTCCCTATATTGCAAGGCCATTTTTCATACTTTTTTTCATACTTTTTTAAAACCAAATACTTCTGGAATACTCTGATCATTTTGTTCCCTACCAGGAGTTTTTCTTGTTATATTTTACTTTTTAAATATTTTCTGTCAGATGGTGAGAACTGGACTGAGGATCAGTTAATTATTAAAATTCTCAAAGTAGGGCTACGACTACACAAAGGAGATGAATATGAACAAAACAAACACAAGGGGCTCTGTGAATATGGACAAAACTTTCATAACATCGCAAACCCTATCCAACAGCCACAAATTCTTAATTGAAGAGAAATCCCAAATGTGTAATATTTGTAGAAAATTATTCAGGTGGAACTCATACCTTATTCAGCATGAAAGGATCCACACATAAGAGAAACCTTATGTGTGTCATGAATATGGAAAAGCTTTTGGCCATATTTCGAACTTTATTCAGCATCAAAGAACACATACTGAAGAGAAACCCTGTGAATATAGTCACTGTGGGAAAACCTTCCAGTGCAGCTCACACCTTATCCAGCTTCAGACAATTCATACAGGAGAGCTGCCTTATATATGTGATGATTGTGGGAAAACCTTTGGTTGGAGCTCAAGTCTTGTTTAACACCAGAGAATCCACACGAGGGAGAAACCCTATGTGTGTAGCGTGCGTGGGAAGGCCTTCAGCCAGAGTTAAAATCTAACAGAACACCATCGAGTTCACACCAAAGAGAGACCATATGAGTGCAATGACTGTGGGAAAACTTACAGTCGGAACTCACACCTCATTGAACACCAGAGTCCACCCAGTGGAGACTCCTTATGATTGCAGCGAGTGTGGGAAATCTTTCAGTAGGAGTTCACTTCTTATTAAACACCACAGGATTCACACTGGAAAGAGACCTTATGCATGTTGTGAATGTGGGAAGTCCTTCAGTTGGAGCTCTTATCTTATTTAGCACCAGAAATCTCATGGTGGAGCAAAATCTTCTGAATACAAAGAATGTGGGAAAACCTTCAAGTACAGTTCATATCTTTCCAGTCATCTAGGAATCCACACAAGAGAGAAACTGAATGAAATGAAGTGGGTAGAGCCCTTGGTCAGAGTTCAGCTCTGATTAAATGTCAGTGCTTGCAACCTGGGAGAAAGCCTTTGGGTTTCATGAGGGTGGACGGCCTTCTGTGCTGGCTCAGCTCTTATTAAAACCTGAAAATACAGATGGTTGACAAATCTCATGGGTGTGTTCAATGTACAAAAAGATTTAGATGGAGTTTCTGCCTTACTCAGCATCAGCAGATTCACTTTGGAGAAGTGTGTGTCAGAGAGGGCTGTGAAAGGAATGTAATGCAGCACGACCAAGGTGGTGGCTAAGCAGAACCTTCAGTTAACACTATGATTTGGTGTCAAGGATCTGCATCAGAGGGAGATTCTGTGGTTTGGTGTCCAAATCTTCATAGTCTTCTGAAAATGGAATGAGTTAGGTCCATCCCAGGGAAGAAACAATCAGGAAATTCTAGATTTGAACTTGTAGGTCAAGAAGGCAGCCGGGTGACCTTTGAACCCAGTAACTCTCCTATCTCATCTATTCCAGTTGTTGTAACTATCAATGGAAGTGGCTCTTGGATCTTGCACCAGCATGTCACTCCTCAGTGTTCTGCAGACTACTTTGCAGACTCTCTTTTTGCTTTATAGGACATAAATGCACTTAATAAACAGGCAAATTTTCTAGACCAACAATCTCTCGATGACACGTTATGGGCTTTGTTATGTGTCAACTTGGGCTGAACTGCATTTGCCAGAATTCCCTTTTCTGTATTTTTCCTGGTTCTTGTGGGCTAGAGGGAGATTCTTAGGAGACCAGGAGGGCAGAAGAAAAGCAGCAGTTATTATTTTTGTGGCTCACCCACGTTGTTGCTAATCTGCTGACTCAGCTCCCCAGGGAGCCGCAGCAGCTGGCGCTGCAACTGGCCTACCTTTGCCTGGATCCTGCTCTGCCTTTGCTGGGGTGTGTGTGTGTGTGTGTGTGTCCTCGTGGTTTTACTTCTCTGATCAAATCCTAGTCATACACGTGCTTACTGTTCTTGAACAAGTACACATTGATTTTCAGTTTAGATAGAGAGGAATGGTTAATTTCTGGCTGTTTTTGAAAAAATAATTTTATGATTTCCTTTGAGAAAAAGTCACGGTTCAAACTCTTTCATAACAAAATTTAAATCAAACCTGAGACAGAGCTTCACTACTGTATAATTGTCCAGGAAAAGGTTGAATAGCCAAGCAGTTGAATAGCGTGATACATAATGGATAAAATTCTTTTTTTTTTTTTTAAAGAATTTATTTATTTGACAGAGAGATATCACAAGTAGGCAGAGAGGCAGGCAGAGAGAGAGAGGAGGAAGCAGGCTCCCTGCTGAGCAGAGAGCCTGATGCGGGACTCCATCCCAGGACCCTGGGATCATGACCTGAGCCGAAGGCAGTGGCTTAACCCACTGAGCCACCCAGGCGCCCCCATAATGGATAAAATTCTTAAAAATATTTTTTATTTTTAAGAAATCTCTACACTCAACGTGGGGCTCAGACTCATGACTCCCAAGATCAAGAGTCACATACTCCACTAGCTGAGCCAGTTGGGAACCATAAAATTAAAAAAAACTTTGAGCACCCATTTATCATGAAAAATTAATTAATTAATTAAATTTATTTATTTAAAGATTTTTTAAATTTATGAGAGATAGAGAGGGAACACAAGCACAGGGAGCTGGGGAGGGATAAGCAGGCTTCCCGCTGAGCAGGGAGCCTGATATGGGGTTGAATCCCAGGACGCTGAGATCGTGATCTGAGCCGAAAGCAGGTGCTTAACGACTGAGCCACCCAGGTGCCCCTAGCCTGAATATTTTAATAAGAATATTTAATATTTAATATTTGAATATTTAATAAGAAGAAATTCCATGGGTGCCTGGGTGGCTCAGTGGGTTAAAGCCTCTGCCTTTGGCTCAGGTCATGATCCCAGAGTCCTGGGATCGAGCCCCACATCGGGCTCTCTGCTCCGCGGGGAGCCTGCTTCCTCCTCTTTCTCTGCCTTGCCTCTCTGCCTACTTGTGATCTCTGTCTGTCAAATAAATAAATAAAATCTTTACCAAAAAAAAAAAAAAAAGAAATTCCAAAAGCACCTCTACTGAGTAGTATATTGTTAAGTTAGGTATCTGAAAGAAATATCTACTTTGTTGTAAGTGCTTTAAAAAATTTTTTTTTCTTTTCTTTTTTCCCAGCATGGAGCCTAGCGGGGGTTGGGGTGGGGTGGGGTGAGGGCTGTCAAACTCATATCCCTGAGGTCAAGACCCGAGCTGAGATCAAGAGTTGGATGCTTAACCGGCTGAGCCATCCAGGCACCCCAAGTAAATGCTTATTTTTGGTTACAAAAAATCAGATTATTTTTCCTCCAGTTAGTTTGGATTAATGATTATCTAAGCTATCAATGAAAATTATACTTACAATGTGGACTCTTAAAATGGAAAATTGCCAGTCTCATAGCCCCCAAGTCTGGTCTGGTGCTGTGCACACAGCAGGTACTAAGTGAATGGCTCTGGAATGAATCTGTTTACCAGACACCACAGTCTTCTTTATTTCAGATCTCCTGTCTGCACTCCTCTACTTTTCTCCCTCTGTAATCGATAGGTGATTATCAGCACTCACTGAGGGTCACCTTGCTCTAAGGACTGCCTTGCATCTGGATGTCCTGAGAATGGACTTGCCCTCTGTGAGGTCGGGTCTGAGCTCAAGGGCCCACTTATGCACTTGACACATGACCCTCCTTGAATCCATCCCCACTCCCTTCACCACAGAAAGGGCTCTTTCCTTCTGTGGGGTCTTGAGATGTGTCAGGGATAAGGCAGGGCTTGATGAGTTGGGGTTGAAGGCTGGGCAGGATTCTGATTGACAGAGAATAACAGAGAGGGGCACCCCAGGACAAGGCAAGTGCGTGGGGTCAAATGCCAGGCTTCAAAGGGCAGAGGTGTTTGTGGAGACCAGGAAAGGGGAGAAAAGAGTTTGTCTAGCAGCATCAAAAGCACTGAGGTTGGTGTGTGTGTGTGTGTGTGTGGTCAGGTGAGATGCCTGGCTCGCTCAGTCAGTAGAGCATGTGACTTGATCTTGGAGTTGTAAGTTCAAGCCCCATGTTGGGTATAGAGATTACGTAAATAAAATGTTAAAAAAAAAGGAAAAACAAAACAAAACACTAAAGTGGGGGCTCTGCTTCTTTGGGCACAACCATTACAAGTGGCCAAGCAACTGACCAAGCTCTTAGATCACAGGTAAACACAAGGGCAACCACTCAGCCCCTTTGTTGGTCACCTTTCTCTGTCTTAGTACTGAACATTCCACACCAGGAAATGTTCAGTCCTGGGCGAACTGGGATGACTGGTCATCTGACGCCATAGTAACCCCACCTCCCTGGTCCCTCATAGCTCCCAGCTGCAACAGGACCCAGTAGTGCAGGAATTCTTTTTTTTTTTTTAAAGATTATTTATTTATTTATTTATTTGTCAGAGAGAGAGAGAGAGAGAGAGATTGAGTGCAAGCACAGGCAGACAAAGTGGCAGGCAGAGGCAGAGGGAGAAGCAGGCTCCTTGCTGAGCAAGGAGCCCGATGTGGGACTTGATCCTAGGACGCTGGGATCATGACCCGAGCTGAAGGCAGCTGCTTAACCAACTGATACACCCAGGCGTCCCTAGAGCAGGAATTCTTAACTTAGCTTGCATACTGGAATCACCTGGGTAGCTTTCAGAAGACTATTGCCTCGGTCCCAGTCTCAGAGATTTTATGGTGTGGTGTTTGGCCTGGATATTGGCATTTTGCAAGTTCCCAGGTAATTCTAATGTGCACCTAAGGTTGAGAACCCATGCGACAGGGGATATTAATGCTTTACAGGTGCCGAGAGAAGGACACAAAAAGACCACATAGGATCTGTGCCTCAGTCACTAAGGGCTAGTAAGAGGACAGGGCTGGGACTGTGGAGTGCATCAGGGGCCCCATGTGAAAGTGGAGACAGGATGTCTCAGGAGGAAGGAGCTGTGGGAGGGGGCTCTGGCCTTGGATTTGGAGCCAGCTATTGAGGGGGGGTTCCCTGAGGGCAGTAAGCTCGGTCTGGGGGGAGGGAGCAGACGCCTGCTCACTTCCCAGTTCTGTTACCTGGTAAAACTACAGTTTGGGTGCTTGGGTTTTCCCTTTGAAACTCTGGCCGAAGGAAGCACAGAGCCTAGGGGAAGTCAGAGCCCCAGTTCAGGGGGGGTCCACCCCATTTTCCAGCAGGCAATTACTCTTCCGTTGTCCATCCTCTACCCTGGAGCTGGGAAAATATTAAAATATTTCTAGAGGATGCTATAACCTAAACCTATGCACACATTCTAGAATTTCCAGTCCTAGTGGCGGCTGGCCTGGTAGCCTCTAGCCTTGCTGTGTATATAGCCTTGGGACCCCTGGGTGAGAGGCATTTCCTGTGCTCTGGTTAAAGAGGTAGGAGTCTTTGGGCAAAGGGAAGATGGGAAGAGGAAGAGGAATTTGGGTATTGCCATCCAAACATGACTGCTTTCATCTCACCTGTCGTGGCCCTTAGGATGAAATTCTACAAGACCCTTCACGTCCCAGCACTGCCCATTGATTTCCTCAGTCCTCTTGGGGGTACTCCTTCCAGTCATTTTAAAATTTGTTGGGCCCCTGAACACAGTATTTTTCAAGTGTAAGTCAAAGCAATTAATGGGTCATAAATTAATTTATCATAGTAAGTTGCAACCAGCACTGAGGGTAAAAGAAAAAATTAGGCAGGACCGGAGAAGGATAGACAATATTTGCATGCATTGAGTGTAGCAAAGGTAAGTGAAGCTTTTCTGTGTGCATGTGCACACATGTGTGTTCTGTATAGTAGTTCTTGCTGTAGAGCCAGTGAAAACCTTTGCACAATGCAGTCCCCTATCGGGGATAAGATTCCGTCTAAATCCTGCCCCCTTGCAGGTCTTCCCTTGAACCGGATTTGCCTCTGCAATCCCTGTAGCTATGTTCCTTTGTGCACTGATAACATCTGAAAAAAAAAGAAAGAATTATTCAGTTACTTGTCTCTGTGCTAGATTGCAAGCTCCATGAGGGTAAGGACTGTATGCAGTGAACATCTTATCTGTCATTGGAGAAAGCACTGAGATACTGCGGAGCTGAATGATAAACCGGAGTTTAGCATCCAGCCGTGTATATGCCCTTTTTAAAAAAAAAAAAAAAAAAGATTTTATTTATTTATTTGACAGACAGAGATCACAAGTAGGCAGAGAGGCAGGCAGAGAGAGAGGGGAAGCGGACTCCCTGCTGAGTAGAGAGCTAGAGAGCCTGATGCAGGGCTTGATCCCAGGACCCTGGGATCATAACCTGAGCTGAAGGCAGAGGCTTTAACCCACTGAGCCACCCAGGCGCCTTGCTGTGTATATGTTCTTAAACAATAATTTTATCTGAGAGATTTCAATATGCCAAAAAGCTGGAAAAAAGTATAATTACTCAGACTAATAATTATTACTGTTTTCTGGTACCTGCTTTCTATCCATATACTTTTTTCTGAATTACTTGAAAGTGAGCGTGGATATAACCTTCACCCCTAAGTACAATGTCATGCTTCTCCTAAGAGGAAGGTGGTTCTACATCATTGTGACTCTAGTAACATACCTCAGAAAAAGAATTTAATTCCTTAATACTGTCTGAAGTGCAGTTCTTATTCAGACCTTCTCCAGTTGCCCCAAGAATGTGTTTTATAGCTCTTTTATTTTGAATCGGGGGAAAAAAAAATCAAGGGTCCTGAGGAGTTGGGGCCTTCCTCCAGGGACTTGCCATTAGGCCCCTTCAGCCACCCCGCAGGAGGCGTTACTATTACCCCTCCTGTTTCAGGAATAAGAAAACTGACACCCAGGAAGGAGAAATAACTTACCCAAGGTCACCCTCCTGGTAATGGCAGAGCTGGAATTCGAATTCAGATCTGCCCGGCTCCGGATCGCTTCCACCTCCTTCAGCGCACCCACCGCGAACAGCTGCGGAGGCCAGGGACTGCGGAGCCGAGAGCCAGGTGAGGGGCGGGCGGCTGCGGTCGCAGGGCCGGTGAGTCCCTGCCCCTCTCCGCAGGGCCCCGCGGGCTCCGTGGGCTCCGTCCGCAGACCGCGCATCCTCTCGCTCGGCCCAACGGAAACTCGAAACTCCGGGCCGGGGGACCAAGGCGCGGGTGAGGGGCCCTCCAGGAGACCCTGACGGTTCGCACGGAGGGAAGGGAGGCCGCGGGGGAGGGAGGGGCAGGGTGTTTCCGCGGAGAAGGGGTTGTGAAAAGGGACCCCAACCCTCCACCTCCAGGCCTCACAGAACCCTACGCGCTCTTGGGACCCACTGTGGGGTGCGGGCGGATCGTCAGATCTGGGTCCATTTTGGGGTCTGCAAAATGTCCCCGTGGCTTTGGGGCCAGAGAAGGGCCAAGGAAGCTTGTTGGCAGGAAGGATCCTCTGAACAAACCGGGGTCAGTTTGCTGCCCAGGTTGCCCCGAATCACTGGTGGGAACGGGGCTGGGGCTCCTGTGGCCCTGACAGGTACCCCCACTGTTCCGACCAGATGTACTTTCTTTTGTCCATCCCTTTCATTCCCAGTACAGTTCCCTGCTGACCCCGGGGCTTGCGCGGGGCCTCGGGAGGGAACAGGGCTGCATCCAGGCTGCTGCAGGGTGGCTCAGGGACTCTTCCAGAGGGAACCCCGATTGAGGAAGCTTCCCCAGGCCCGCGGCTCCGGGCTGGTTCAGGCTCCACCGAGCTGCAACTCTTCTACTTTCCTGGGTCCTTTTAAAATAATAATTGAAACAGTGTGATAGTTGCGTCACTGACAGTTGTTTTTGTTTTGTTTGGAATGCCTTTTCTTTTAAAAATTAAAGATTTTGTTTATTTGAGAGAGAGAGAGAAAGCGACCACAAGCAGGGGGAGCAGCAGAGGGAGAGGGAGAAGCAGGCTCCCTGTTGAGCAAGGAGGCCCAGGCAGGACTGGATCCCAGGACCCTGGGATCACGACCTCAGCCCATGGTGGAGGCTGAACCCACTGAACCACCCAAGTGTTCCTGTTTTGCATGCTTTTGGCAAAATTAAAAATTTTAGCAATTCTGTAACCCACCCCCCCCCATTCACCCTCTCTTTCTCACTCATGCAAATGAGCTTATCTAGTAGGAAGAATTCACTGGTTCCTGATTTGAAAGTCACCAAGCTGAACTCTGGGCCTGAGGCCGGAAGTAGGAGGGAGGGGCAGCCTTGTGGGCCTCTGGTCCTTTGCGCCTGTGCTGACCGACGGTGGTGGGTCTTTCTCTCCTGTTCTCCGTTTCAACAGTACAAAGGGGTCTACAGATTCCCTGTTGTATTAACATGTCTAGGGTCCTTTGAGTCTGGCTGAGATCAGTGCATCCCCCAAGTTGCATGTCGGTGGGGTGCAGTGGTCTAATCCCCGTGCTAAGGGCTGTTCCAGAAGGCTGGCAAGGTCCTCCTCACTGGAGAGCTGCCAGGTTGGGGGGGGGGTCAGAAAAGAGGTGGCACGCTGGGGTACATCTGGCCCTGAAGTCACCCAGGTAGGGGGGAGGAAAGCTTTGTACCCAGTGAACTGTTTTTTGTGTCTTTCTCCCCTCTAGTTATCAAGAGCCCGCAAGTTCCTGTCTTTTTTCATCCCTGAATCGCTGCCTCTGGCCTAAGCTGGGCATGGGGCGTCCGGTAAGTGTAGACAGATTGACAGGTAGTGGCTTGTGGCTGGGAGGGGTGGCTGCCGTGGATGGGGCCAAGCAGAGCTTTATGGGAGAGGCAGAGGGCCCCCCCGCCCCACCCTGGGGAGCGAAGGACCCCACGGAGGCTGGAGCTGCTTGGGAAGGAGACCTGTGTGCGTGGGGCAGGAAGAGTAGGGGCTTGGGGACTTCCTGGGTGGACGGCCGATGAGATGGAGGGGTCCTGTGGTGATGGAGCGTGACCAAAGCCGGGAAAACACGAAAGCCTGTTTCAGGCAAGTTGAGGTTGCGGGGGAACAGGCCGGGGTGCAGACCATCTGCTCACAGTGTCTAGAGGACTTGGTCCCACGTGGAGCGCCGGGGTCAGGATGGCTCCGACCAGAGGGCTGTAGAGCTAGGACTGCTCTCGGGACTGCCTGACTCCATCATTTTAGAGCAAGGAAACTGAGGCCCAGCAGTGAGGTGACTGAGCGGTGTGGCCTGGGGGGTGGAGGGAAGATCTAAGGGGAGCTTTGGACAGAGCGAAGGATTATTCAGGTGGGAAGAAGAGAAGCTAGTGACAGGAAGGAGGGGAAAGTGTGGGAGGCTGTTTCCAAACCAGTCTGACAGCACTCAGAGAGGAGTAGCTGTGTTCACGCGTTTATAAATAGCAGATTTTGGGGGGTGTATGTGCATGAGCGCACCCCCCACTCTGCGGGTCCCACAGCCTCACAGACACTCCCTGCCCCGGCTGCGGGGGTGGGGGGGTCTGCCTTGGGACCATGCAGAGGCCCCAGTGCCTGGGGGGATTGCACAGGGTATGGACCAGGGAGAGCAGCCCACTCATTCTCTAGGGCCCTGTCTTCTGCACTTCAGACCCCGGCCTAATAACCACCCCCATTGTCATCCTGGAATCCCCAAAGCTATTGGCTGTTAGCTGCCTGCGGAGCACAGTGCAGGGGGTCTTTGCAGGTGGGGTGATTGTTAACAGAATCGAGTGTTGAGAACTTTAGGGTTGGCGGGGCTTTGGGACTGGCCTAGTCCAACATCATTTATTGAGGTGGAAATTGGGGCTCAGAGAAGGGACCCTACTTGCCCAAGATCCCCCAGTGACTCAGTGGCAGAAAACGTTTCGTGCATATTTTAGGTCTGCTGAAGCGGTCTGTAAGGTTTTCAAGTTGATCCAGGCCAAGAAATCAACATTTCCCGAGCCTCACGTATGTGCTAATATTTCTGCAGGAGTCATCTCCTTCCCCTGTTCCGCATGAGAAGCCCTCATTTTTCCCTTGAACAGGTGATGATGACTTTAGAGAACAAGGATATGAAGGGATTCACGTGGGCCATAGCCCCAGCCTTGACCTCCCTGGGCTACCTGCTCATACTGCTGGTCTCCATCTTTCCCTTCTGGGTTCGGCTTGTAAACGAGGAGTCCCACGAGGTGTTTTTCAGTGGCCTGTTTGAGAACTGCTTCCATAGCAAGTGCTGGAAGCCTCGACCCTTATCAGGTAAGGAGGGATGGAGGCAGGGACTGAACAGGGAGAGATGGGGCCATCATGGAGACTTGGGTGACAGAGGACCAGATGGAGTCAGAGAGGACAGAATTTAGTAAGTGCATAAGGACATTTTCTGAGTCTCTGCTCTCTAGGTTAGAGGAAGGTACGAGGCTAGCAAAAAGTTAATAGTATCAAGTCGACCACCGGGGTCAGGAGCAAATTGTCTGCAAGGAAGTTGATTTCTGGGGTAGGAGTGGCTTTAACTAGGATGGAGGGGCAGGGGTCTTGCCCTACATTGTGAGGCTCCGACACCTCCCAGGGCTGCTGTTAGCTCCCTTACAAGGGACCCTTTTTGTGGGCACAGCTCCCAGCTGGGGAACAGCCTTGTTAGGAGAACCCAGGCTGGATTTCAGCCCCCACTTGTCGCCTGTGCTGAACACCTGTCCGACTGCAGGTGGCAACCCGGCAGATAAGGTGCTCAGGCCCGAGTACCACATTCTCAAGGGAAAGCAGGCAGATATGAGCCCAGTGGACCATGGATGCACTTGAGGCTGCGTTTTACAAGGGACTTAGGGAGGTCAGGAGGATGTCTGTGTTGGAAAAGGGGTGAGCCTCTTTGGGGAAGGGTCCTTAGGGACTCTCTCCTGGTGACAGAAGAAGAGAAACCTCTTTGGGGAAGACGGGCCATGCTGTGTGTGCTCTTCGATCTGGGGCTCCCCAGCCTCGGCGCTGCTGACACTTCGGCTGGATACTCTGTTGTGGGGGCGCTCCTGTTCCACGCAGGACAGTTAATGGCACCTTTACCCTCTCCGACCCAGTTGATGCCCTCAGTTGCGACAACTAAAATGACCTCTTAGCATGGCCAGATATCCCTGGTGGGGGCTATAAAACTGCACCCGATTGAGAACCATTGGTTTAACCCCAGAGTAGATTCTAGAACATTTGGGTCTTTAGCAACACCTTTGTCTTTTTGTCCCACCCCTAGCTGTCCATCTCTCCGTGCTTAGGAGGGGGTACAGATGTGTTTTAACGTGTGTCTGAGTCATGCCAATAGTAGGGGATCATCGAGACCCTGGCTCTGCCATTTTAGATCTGTTTCATTACTTCTGTTAACTGGGATAAATAAATAAGGATTACCTCCCCACTCCCCCCAGAGTTCAGAACATCTTAACCGCATAAGTTCTGATTTTCTACCAAGGGCTTATTTCAGTGTGACCAATACTGATACAATTCTTCACATTTCCACACACAACTTTTTTTTTTTTTTTAAAGATTTTTATTTATTTATTTGACAGAGATCACAAGTAGGCAGAGAGGCAGGAGGAAGCAGGCTCCCCGCTGAGCAGAGAGCCCGATGCGGGGCTCGATCCCAGGACGCTGGGATCACGACCTGAGCTGAAGGCAGAGGCTTTAACCCACTGAGCCACCCAGGCGCCCCCACACACAACTTTTATAATTTTTATTGTTTATTGAAAAGACCGTTTGTCCATCTAGGTTTTTTTTTTCCCCATACACTTCCATGTCATGGGGAACAACATGTTGGAACCAGAGCCTTCTCGGAGGCCAAGTGGTGGGGTTGGATCCGTGGTCCCAGGCCGCACTGTGGGACAAGGGTGGCGAGCTCCGGGCCCTTCTCTGCAGGCTCTTCGGGGCTCTGTCCCCGGTCACGGGTCAGGGTTTCCAGCTGCAGCCCAGCTTCCCTCCCCCGCAGTGTACATCATTCTCGGCCGCGTTTTCCTGCTGTCTGCGGTTGTCCTGTCTTTCCTCACCACCTTCGTCCTGGTGTCCTTTGCGTCTCAGCTGTTTCCCAGGACCTGGAAGCACAATCTGATGTCAGCCTTCATCAGCTTCCTCACAGGTGTGGAAGAGGCAGGCAGGCCTTGTCCTCAGGCAAGCCTCGGCCTTGGGAAGGGGTCAGGGTCGGGGGACCCCAAAGCAGGGAGATGGTTGGTTTCTGTGATGTCAGGAGAGAGGGAATTTTTAGGGCCCCTCTTACCTGCTGCCTTCTCTGAGGCTGCCTGGCCCCCAGGATGACGGTCGCTCTTCCTGGGGGCCGCTTGGCCCCCTGCACTACAGCTAGCACAGCCCTTACTGCGTTGGCTTGGGGTCATCAGTCTGGGGTTCTTTTTTGCCATCATCTCTATCCCAGCTACTGTCATAGAATCTGGTGCAGAATGACAATGTGGAAGTGAAATACAAGTGTTTCTTGGATGAGTGGACGGAAGACACCATCTCGGCCCTTTGGAACCTTTTGACTTTAAAAGGCTGGCCAAGGCCCGGCCCCGGGAGACTCCCATCACAGGGAGAAGGTGGAATGCTCACAGTGGGAGAATCAGGTTGAGTTGCACCCAAAGCATCGCACCCAGGGGCCCCAACTGGAGTCAGCCAACAGCACGGGCACAGAGGGGACCCGGGAAAGGGATTTCTGGTTATGGGGCCCCTGGGAGCTGAGGCATATGGGCTCTGAAATGAGTTAGGATGGAGGCAAAGACAGGCGTGTGGGGTAGAGGTTACGGGCTCTGACGGGGCACAGGTGTGGGCTGGAGAAAACAGCCTCCGCACAGGAGCCCCGGTGTGGACCACGTGCCTCTGTCGGATTAAGAGCAAAGGTGGGAACCACGGGAGGAGAGCAAGAGTGCCTTCCTGTGACCCTGCAGGGGTCTGTGCCTTCCTGGCCTTGTTGCTGCATGCCCTGGAGATCCAGAATCTGAGGATGAAGCCCAGCCCCCCCCAGTTCTCCGTGCAGTGGCCTTACTACGTCCTTTGCTTTGCCATCATTCTGTTCATAGTGGCTGGTGAGTGTCCTGGGGCTGGTGCCCCCTCCCTGCCCTCTGTCCGGATTCCGGAGCCGAGGACGCTCTAGAGCGGTGCTGTCCAAAACTAGTCACTAACTACTTGTGGCTATTTAATTAATTAAAATGAAATTTGTAGAAGTTCAGTTCCTCAGTCATGGTAACCACACTTCAGGTGTTTGGTAACATTATAATGTGCTAGTAACTGCCATATTGATTGAATGGGGCAGATGTGGAAATTTCCATCAGTGCAGAAAGTTCTACAGAACAGCACTGCTCTGGAGCCTCAGCCCTCCCTCTCACTCTTGTCCTCCTTGACTTTAGAACCAACCTCCAGATTTCATATTCTACCTTATTCTGTCCTGACTCCTACAGGTTTCTGTGCCTGTCTCTATCTCTGTCCTGGAATCTGTGATCTTACTCACCTCAACATCACCTTACTGTCTTATCTTCTTTAATTTATTATTTATTTTTTTAAAAAGATTTTATTTATTTGACAGACAGAGATCACAAGCAGGCAGAGAGGCAGGCAGAGAGAGAGGGAGAAGCAGGCTCTCCTGCCGAGCAGAGAGCGGGACTGGATCCCAGGACCCTGAGATCATGACCTGAGCCGAAGGCAGAGACTTTACCCCACTGAGCCACCCAGGCGCCCCCTGTTTTATCTTTATAGACCATCACCATCTATGCCCTCCATCCTATCTGATTTTGTCCTTTTCCCTAATCTTCCTGCTATACTAACCTGACCCATGATGTACTCTATTTTAACTTGATTTTATTATACATTGAATATGTATATGTAATGAATGAATATGTAAAAATATTTATCATGTGTGAAGTAGATAATTAAAAGTAAACTGCATGCGCATTTCCACCATATAGTTTTAAGAATTAGCCATATTTTCATGGAGTCCATGGTTTGTAAGTTACATTCTTATTTATGTGTCACTGAGAAAGAAAAAAAGGATGCCAAGAATCATTAATTAAAGGTGCTATAGTCTGTAAGGCACATCCTCAATTCAGAAACGTGGAAAAAATGGGCTTGTTAATGTTGATGAAATATGATAGAATGTTACGTATCTTTGAAGTCTTCACCCCCTCAACCATGTGGCTCTTCGTGATCTCATCCTCTTGTCTTCCCTCAGACGCCAATTATTCTGAAGTTTCTGATAATCATTATTACTGTACACGCGTTTGTCCTTAATAATTATAGGACTTAGTATTACTTGTTTTAAAACCTTGTATAATCATACTGTGTTTATACAGCAGTATAACCTCCATATTAATGCAAGGAACTCTAAGGTTCATTCATTTTTAACATCTTTTTTTTTTTTTTTTAGATTTTATTTATTTATTTGACAGAGATCACAAGTAGGCAGAGAGGCAGGCAGAGAGAGGGGGAAGCAGGCTCCCCGCCCAGCAGAGAGCCCGATGTGGGGCTCGATCCCAGGACCCCAGGATCATGACCTGAGCTGAAGGCAGAGGTTTTAACCCACTGAGCCACCCAGGAGCCCCCATTTTTAACATCTTAAGTACTTAATTGTATAAACTAAGCTTGTCTGTAGAAGGAGTATGGTATTTCTCTGTGAGAGAATTTTAAGCTCATGGTTCAGTTTCTTTTAATGACTATAGGACCATTAAGCTATTTGATTTCTTCTTGAGTTAGTTTTGGTAATTTATATATTTCTATAGGTTTATACATTTTGTATAAATTTTGAAATTTATTGACATAAAGTTACTTGAAATGTTTTCTTTTTTAACTTTATTTTGTGCTGCATCTGTAGTTATGTGCTTCATTTTTCATACTTAATTTTTTCTTTTTTCATTGCCAGGTTTGTGTTGGATTTACCACATTTTTAGTCTTTCCAAAGGTCCAGCATTTAGCTTTCTTGAACTTTCATATTTTATGTTTGTTTTCTTTTTTAAAAAATTTATTTATTTTTATTTTATTTATTTAAAGATTTTATTTATTTATTTGACAAAGATCACAAGTAGGCAGAGAGGCAGGCAGAGAGAGAGAGGGAAGCAGCCTCCCCGCTGAGCGGAGAGCCTGATGTGGGGCTCGATCCCAGAACCCCGGGATCACGACCTGAGCCAAAGGCAGAGGCTTTTAACCCCCTGAGCCACCCAGGCGCCCCTGGAGGTCCATTTTGATGTTTGATGTTGAATGGAACTTTTCACTTATAAACATTAGATCAAGCTTATTGATTATATTATTTTAATTTTGATTTAGAATTGTTCTAGTTTAAGCTAGTCACAGGAGAATTACTGCGTGATTGTGCAATATGAGATGACCGAAATAGTCAAGGTCACAGAGGCAGAGTAGGATGGTAGTTGCCAGTGGCTAGCAGAGCAAAATGAGATGTTGTTCAATGAATATAATGTCTCAGTTATTCAAGATAAGTAAGTTCTAAAGATGTGCTGTACAACATAATACCTATAGTTAACAATACTGTACCGTGCACTTACAGATTCATTAAGTAGGTAGATCTCATCTTAAGTATTCTTACCATAATAAAAAAATCAAAAAAATTGCTGAAAATAATGAATTTGTTTTTCAAAAAATGGAAATGAGGGGCGCCTGGGTGGCTCAGTGGGTTAAGCCGCTGCCTTCGGCTCAGGTCATGATCTCAGGGTCCTGGGATCGAGTCCCGCATCGGGCTCTCTGCTCAGCAGGGAGCCTGCTTCCCTCTCTCTCTCTCTCTCTGCCTGCCTCTCTGTCTACTTGTAATCTCTCTCTGTCAAATAAATAAATAAAATCTTTAAAAAAAAATGGAAATGATAAAGATACCCAAGTGTATTTTTTAAATGGAGAAAATTACATTAATTTTAAAAGGCTGGGGGAAAAAAGTACAATAGAGCCTACTTCCTATAGGCAGTTCTCAATCTCATTCACTTAGACGACCTGGTTTTTTGTTTTTTGGCTTTTTTAAAGATATTTATTTATTTATTTGACAGACAGAGATCACAAGTAGGCAGGGAGGCAGGCAAAGAGAGAGAGAGGGAAGTGGGCTCCCTGCGAGCAGAGGGCCCGATGCAGGGCTTGATCCCAGGACCCGAGATCATGACCTGAGCCGAAGGCAGAGGCTTAACCCAATGAGCCACCCAGGCGCCCTGATTCTGTGTCTTTTAAGTTTAACAACTGAATGATATGCAGGTCTGTGTCCTTTGGCTGCTGTTTCTTCTGGTTCTTGTTTCTTGGTATGTTTATGAATTCATTTTCCTTGGAAGTTGTTTTCTTTTTTTTTGGTAGAAACTCGTTGAAGCCTGTATTTAAAGTGTTTTTTTTCAAAAAGGGATTTGCATTTGCTCTTGTTTGATGCTCGGATGTACAACTAGCCAAGGATCACAACAGGTATTGTGAATTTGGTTGCAGACCCACAGAACAGCTAGCCTCTGTTTATGAATTCTCAGTCAATACAGGTAACTTTGAAGTTCTAGCTCCATATGGCAGACCCTTGTTAGACTGGTCATTTTGAGCAGGCCCTGGGCTTTTCCTCTCCCTTTGTGTCCCAGATGTCCAAAAGAATGGAAACTCAGGGTCACCTGGGTTGAGTGTATGTCCCTACGGTGAAGGCTGATTGTATGCTTGCTTAAACTCTCTAGGTTTCTGTTTTCACTAGAGTTTTCTTCCTAAGAATGCCTTACCCTGGTGCCAGTTTGATGCTCTATTTACAAATAGGTTTCTGAAGAAATATCTTCTATCGAGTTTTTGGGGTTTTTTTCAGTGGGAGGGTATGTAATCTGCTGTCACACAGAACATACAAGTTGTCCTTTCCTTAGCCTTAACCTTAACACAGCATTTATTATTCACTCAAGCTATCTCCATTTATGACATCAGTTCTCTTCTTCCTTTCTTTTACTTTGCTGGGAGTCTTGAGTGGGGCATCCAGAGGCCTGGATTTTGTGTCTGACCTTCCTCTCTTAAACCTTGTTTTCTTACCTATTAATGGCCGGTTGCTAAGACGCCCTCCAGCACTGGCTCTGGTTCTGTGAGTTTACCCATCTGTTCGTCTGCCTTGCCTTGTGATGCATTCTGTTTTCTGTCTGTCTCTGTAATACTCTCTGTTGGAGGGGAGAACTAGGGAGGTTGGATGCAGGCCAGAGGGGGTCACATTCGAGGAGGGCATTCCTGATGTCACTCCCTAACCTGACCCAAACTTTCGCTGTTACCCAGGTGCCATCTGCCTCTTCCAAGAAACAGCCTACCTTAGCTGCCATTGGTTGCCCAGTTCCCGGAGGAGTATCGAGGAGACCCAGGGCGTTCCCCACCTGGAGAATCTGGAGAGTTTGGGAGGAGACCTGAGCTCCATACAAAAGGAGACACTGCTGAAGGAAGAAACTGTTATCTAGTCCAGGAGAGCGTCCTCCAGGGTCCTCCGCTGTATGAACCTGCGGAGGCCTAAGGGGCAGCTGGTCTGTGTTGCTTCGCTTCCGAGGAGCTTCGTGACTCAGATCAGTGCTCCCCTTCCCTGTACTCCCAGCTATTCTGTCTTGCTTGTATTTGCAAGTTATTAAAAGTTTTTTGAATTAGTCTGTGTTTCCTGACCGTTTTGTCTTTTTTTTTTTTTTAAATTTTATTGATTTATTTGAGAGAGAGAGAGAGAGAGAGCACAAACGGGGTAGTGGCAGAAGGAGAGGGAGAAGCAGACTCCCCACTGAGCACAGAGCCAGATGTTGGGCTCTGTCCCAACGACCTGGGATCATGACCTGAACCTAAAGCAGGTGCTTAACCGATAAGCCACCCAGGCGCCCCCAAAACTCAAAATTTTGATGGAACATTGTGTTGGCTAAGCTGTGAGTTGGTGGGAAGTCACGTGTTGTAGATGGAAGTGCAAAATGACATAACCCCTGCTGAGGGGATTCTTACAATGTGTGCGAAACTGCAGAAGCATTCCTGCTTTAACATTCTCAATTTAATGATTTATCTGACAGATATACCTACACACATGTTTAAAACTGACATAGGTATAGGGATATTAAGGGGTACATTTGTCACATCAAATGAGCAACTCACATGTCCATGAATGGGGGACATGTTAAATTACGTTACATCCACACTAGCTTAAGGGGAAAAAAAAAGAAAATATTAAGGAAAATATACAAATATTAGTATTTGCAAATAAACGCTTGAAGCCTATATGATAAACTAATAAATCTTTGGAGATGGAGATAGATTACGGAATGGGCTGGAAGGAGCAGGTAGAGATAGGAGCAGTAATTCACTGCGGGTAACTTTTTATACAATTTCAACTCACAAAACATGTAAGTGTTTTACCTATTCAAAAACCTGTTGAATTGTAAAAGTTAAATAAGGGTAATATAAAAAAAATCCCTAACTGTCCATACCAGCACTCTGAACTTCTAACTTTCATATTTTTTTTTTTTTAAGATTTACTTACTTGAAAGAGAGTTGGGGGGCATAAAGGGCGGAGGGGGAGAGAGAATCTTAAGCAGACTCCCCACTGAGCCTGACTCAGGTCCTGATCTTAGGACTGTGAGATCAGGACCTGAGCTGAAATCAAGAGTCAGTTGCTCAACTGACTGAGCCACCAGGCACCCGTATAGCCTACACTTCCATTGTTAATGCTAAAACAACTCTCACATCTGTCATTTTACTTTGTCCTGCCAAAGATAGGCCAGGTATAATTATACCCATTTTTTAAATTAAAGAACCACAGAGGTGATGTCTTTTGTCAGATAATTTTCTTCCCCTCTCCTTCTGCCCCTCTGTCTCTTTCTCCCTTCCTTTCTCCCTTTACCCATTCTTTTCTCTCAGGGCCTCATAATGCTCTCAACTCATTCAGTATCATGTTCCTTGCTAGGAAAAAATGCCCTCATTTGCTCGGCATCCCTGAGCTGTTTTCTTTCTGACATTTCCATTTCCCTAACAATCCTTTGGTTATATTCTGACCTCTCAGGGCTATTCTTAATTTTTCTTCAAAAATATTCTCTTTACATCATGGGAAAGAAGGGCCAGTGATGTAGAAAAGCTGTTCCAAATATAAAAGATAAATATATAACTGTGGTTATTAAATAATAAGGCAGGTCCCGACATAGGAGCTAGATTAAAGAATAAGAGTCCAAACATAGAGGCAGCTTTATACAGGGAAAAATAGAGCCTTCAACAAAATGGTGTTGAGAGAAACTTGCTAATTATTGGGAATATGGAAGGCACAGATTTTTTTTTTAAAAGATTTTATTTATTTGAGGGAGTGAGAGAGAGAACGGACGAGATAGAGCATGAGCAGGGGGGAGAAGCAGAGGGAGAGGGAGAAGCACATTCCCCACTGATCAGGAAGCCTGACACAGGGCGTGATGCCAGGACCCCAGGATCAGGATCTGAGCCAAAGGCAGACACTTAATGGACTGAGCCACTCAGGTGCCCTTGGAAGGCACAGAGATTTTAAAAAAGAATGAATGAAGGGCACCTGAGTTGCTCAGTGGCTTAAGCATTTATCTTCCACTCAGGTCATGATCTCAGGGTGCTGGGTTTGAGTCCCACCTTGGGCTCCCTGCTCAGCAGGAGTCTGCTTCTCCTTCTACCTCTGCCCCTTCCCCTCCAAACCTCCCCTCCTCCAACCCAGGTTTGTGTGTGCGTGCGTGCACTCCCTCTCTCTTAAATAAATAAAATCTTAAAAAAATAAAAAAGGATGAATGAATTTGAATACATAAAACATACAATCTTTGGTCACGCATGAAGTTCATTAAGAAAGACAAATGAGGGGGTGCTTGGGTGGCTCAGTGTGTTAAGCCTCTGCCTTTGGCTCAGGTCATGATCCCAGTGTCCTGGGATAGAGCCCTGCATCGGGCTCTTTGCTCAGCAGGGAGCCTGCTTCCTTCTCTCCCTCTGCCTGCTTCTCTGCCTACTTGTGATCTCCATCTGTCAAAGAAATAAATAAAATCTTAAAAAAAAAGAAAGACAGACAAATGGGGGGGGCACCTGGATAGCACAGTTGGTTAAGCGTCTGGCTCTTGGTTTCAGGTCAGGTCATGATCTCAGGGTCCTGGGACTGAGTCCCGAGTTGGGCTCTGTGCTCAAGGTGAAGGCTGCTTGAGGATTCTCTCTGTCCCTCTCCCCTTGCCCTTCCCCCTGTTTTATTTCTCTCTCTCTCTCTCTCTCAAGTAAGTAAATCTTTAAAAAAAAAGACAAATAGGAAAATACTTGCAAGACATTTGGAAAAGGGCCAATTGTCTTAATGTCCCCAAAACACATATATCAATAAGAAAGAGATAAATAACCTAACAGAAACAGAGGGAAGGATAAACATAGCTAGTCCACAGAAAAAGAAATACAAGTAAATAATGTGGGTAGGAATAAGGATTGACTTCCCTTATTATTAAGAAATGCAAGTAAAAATTGTGGCATCATTTATTTCCCTCATTATATTGGCAAAGATGGAAAAGTTTGATAACATCCAGTGTCGATGAGATTGTGAGGAAATGAATGTTAATCGTCCACTGTCAATGGGAATTGAAATTGGCGCAGACTCCTTGCAGGAAAATTTGGCAGTAGTTGACAATATTCCAAATGCATATACCTTTTAAATCCAGCAATTCCATGTATGGAATTTGTCCGTGGATAAAACTTGAAAGAATGTTTAACAATGTTCTTTCTAGATTTCTGGTAAATCTTAATGCTGGAAACATCCTAAAAGTCTACCAAGAGTCTCCATAAGTCATGGTAAATCCATGCACTGGAACACTATGCAGCTGGTTAAAGAGAGTGGGGTAGATCGATATGTATAGACACAGAAGGAGACACTGTTCAGTGAATAAAAGCAAAGTGCAGAACAGAATATAGCATGATTCTGTTTATGGGAAACAAACAGGATATGCATTTTATGCTTAGTTTGCCTATAATATTTCTGGAACCTGCTTCATGGCCTCATCCCAACCTCTGATTCCTCAGCTGTTCCATTCTTGTTGGTTTCCATCCCTCCTCTCTGCTCAGCTTAGACTCCTGGTCACTCACTCAACACAAACTTTTCCTACCGGAGTCCTCTTTCCCTCCACTCTGGGATTCTCTATGTCAAATCCCAACATTAGATCAAGCCACCTGTTTATTTTAAGCAGATTTGCCCCAGATTGCACAAACAATTGTGTGGCTTAATTCTATCATTTGTTTGGTTTCAATCTCACTTGGGTGTTCAGTGTTGCTTGATGATCTTTCCATTAACCTTACATTTTTTTATTTTTTCTAAAAGATTTTATTTATTTGAGAGAGAGAGAGAGAGAGAGAGAGAGGAGGAGAGAGCACAAATGGGAGGAGAGGGTGAGGGAGAGGGAGAAGCAGGCTCCCCACTGAGCAGGGAGCCCAGTGTGGGGCTTGATCCGAAGACCCAGAGCGGAAAGCAAATGCTTAACCAACTGAGCCATCCAGGTGTCCCTACAGCTTTTTCTTACATTATTTCAATATCACAATAGATATTTCAGTTTTTTACTTCATTATTTAAGTCTATCATTGTCCTGTGCATTCTCAGCAGGTAATATCACTGGGGAAAGAGACCAAGAATGAACCCCTCAAACACCTCTAGAATGATTTTAAAACCATCTACTTCAGGGATCAGCCAGCTACAGTCCTTGTGTCAAATCAAGTGCCGAGTGTGAGCTAAACATGGTTTTGACATTTTTACAGGATTGAAAAAATGAAGAATATATGAACATGCATCCAGCAAAACTTAGGATAGTTATTTCTGGCCTTTTGTGGAAAAAGTTTGCTGAGCCCTAATCTAGACCATCACTCTTTGAATCTTTTTGAATCTTTTCTTCCCAATTCCTCTCCAAAGCTGCCCTGGAAACCTGTGATCTGATCCAATCTCCTCCTGCCTCTGCCAGAATGCTCTCTTCTCTGTGTCTTCTCCATGGCAAGCTGATGGCAGGTTTTTGATATCACTAGGAATAGCTCAGTGTCTGAGCCAATCAGGCAATTTCATTTGGCCCTGGATGTCAAGGTTGTCTAATAACTCTCAGATGTAAGTGCATGTTAGCGGATGGAGGCTATCCAACACTATTCCCAAGGTGGATTGATTACATAATTTGTAATATAAAAAAATCTGTGATCCTCTGAGCCCAGTGGACTTGATCCTGAATGCGTCATAAGGTATGGGCCTAACATTATCTCTTTCCAGATAACCAACAAGTTGTTTGCTTTTAAAATGTTCTTTCATTTTTTTTAATTTATTTTTTTAAAATTTTTTATTTCTTTTCAGCGTAACAGTATTCATTGTTTTTGCACCACACCCAGTGCTCCATGAAATCCATGCCCTCTCTAATACCCACCACCTGGTTCCCCCAACCTCCCACCCCCCACCCCTTCAAAACCCTCAGATTGTTTTTCAGAGTCCATAGTCTCTCATGGTTCACTTCCCCTTCCGATTTCCCTCAACTCCCTTCTCCTCTCTAACTCCCCTTGTTGTCCATGCTATTTGTTATGCTCCACAAAGAAGTGAAACCATATGATAATTACTCTCTCTGCTTGACTTATTTCACTCAGCATAATCTCTTCCAGTCTCATCCATGTTGCTACAAAACTTGGGTATTCATCCTTTCTGATGGAGGCATAATACTCCATAGTGTATATGGACCACATCTTCCTTATCCATTTGTCCACTGAAGGACATCTTGGTTCTTTCCACAGTTTGGCGACTGTGGCCATTGCTGCTATAAACATTGGGGTACAGGGGCGCCTGGGTGGCTCAGTGGGTTAAGCCGCTGCCTTCGGCTCGGGTCATGATCTCAGGGTCCTGGGATCGAGTCCCGCATCGGGCTCTCTGCTCAGCAGGGAGCCTGCTTCCCTCTCTCTCTCTCTCTCTGCCAGCCTCTCTGCTTATCTGTGATCTCTCTCTGTCAAATAAATAAATAAAATCTTTAAAAAAAAACATTGGGGTACAGATGGCCCTTCTTTTCACTACATCTGTATCTTTGGGGTAAATACCCAGTAGTGCAATTGAAAGGTCCTAGGGAAGCTCTATTTTTAATTTCTTGAGGAATCTCCACAGTGTTTTTCAAAGTGGCTGCACCAACTTGCATTCCCACCAACAGTGTAAGAGGGTTCCCCTTTCTCCACATCCTCCCCAACACATGTTGTTTCCTGTCTTGCTAATTTTGGCCATTCTAACTGGTGTCAGGTGGTATCTCAATGTGGTTTTAATTTGCATCTCCCTGATGGCTAGTGATGATGAACATTTTTTCATATGTCTGATAGCCATAAAATGTTCATTCTTATAAATATATGCGGCTTTGGTCCTTTACCAAATTATTTCACCCTCTCTCTCATCCTCCAGATCCAATCAATCCTCAAACCCTGGCAATGTTACTTCCCCAGCAAGTTTCATATCGAATCACTCTTGGCAATTTCTGGTCTCAGGGACTGTCCCAGGTCTGTACCATCCTCTCTCTCCTGGACTGCTTCTTAAGCTTCTTTTTATGCAACAGTCAGCCATCTCGTTTCTCCACCTCCCTCCCCTCTTGCTCGGTCTTTCTTGAAGGGTTCTCAGCAGCACCTTCACAAATTGTGTCCCTTCCCACCTTGAAACCTTTCCATGGCTCCCCATTGCCTTTAGCTCACCAACTGAAATACTAAATTTAACCGTCTGCTCCAGTGGCCCGGGTTGTGTGGGAATGCCGCCAACCCCTCCCCACTCACTGGGGAAACTCACCTCACTTTTTAAAAACTCACCCTTCAAATCTGAACTGAGGTGCCCCTCCTCCAGGAAGTCTTCCCTGACTCCCTCCTCCAAACTACTGGCGGGGGAGGCCCCTCTTATGTGAACCTATAGAATTCGGTGCTTCCCTCCGTCACCCTCGGCCCCTGCGCCTTGCTCAAAGTACAAGAAGCGCGGAATAAGCACGTGTTAGCCTATAAAGCCCGCTGAAAGAGGCTTCATGCCCAGTAGTGTGTCTGGAGGGACCTTCTCACGAAGGGAAAGCAGATGCCAAGGCGCGGAGGCGCCAGAAGACCTGACGACCGTGAGGACCTCGAGCCTTTAGGGCACGAGTTATCCTGGGAAGAGAAGCTCAGTCTCCCCGGACAGACCCAGTGGACCGGCGACCATAGAGACTCCCCGACCTCCGGGAGTCCTAGAGAGGAAGCGGAAGGGGGCTCTTTCCTCACGCACCTGTCTGACAGCGTCCGCGGCCCACATCCGGTCCTCTGAGCGCTCGGGCCTGGCTGGCGTTGTTGAAGGGCTGCGGGTGAGTGTTGGGTTGGGGCAACGCGGGGCGGCGGGGGAAGGCGGCGGCAGGGCAGGGTTTCGGGGCCTCTGCGGGCTGAGGCGGTCGGGGGGCAGCGTTTCGGGGCCGCTGCGGTGGCGGTGGCGGGGCTGAGGCAGCGGGCGGCGCGTTTCCCCGGAGCAAGCTCCCGCGGCCGGAGGCCTTGGTGGGGCGGGACGCAGGTGCTCAGGTGGGAGCGGACTTGGGCCCGCCTGGCCAGGGTTACCTCAGCGCTCCAGGCGTCGGCGAACTCGAGACCTGGAACCCTCGCAGCCCTCTCAGAAAATTGAAAGTAGCCATTTTAGATCAAGACGTGGGACGCTCACGTAAAGAATGGCTTCTCTCTCTTTTTTTAATTTATTATTTATTTTTTTTCCAATTTATTTATTTTCAGAAAAACATTATTCATTATTTTTTCACCACACCCAGTGCTCCATGCAAGCCGTGCCCTCTATAATACCCACTACCTGGTACCCCAACCTCCCAGCCCCCCGCCTCTTCAAACCCCTCAGATTGTTTTTCAGAGTCCATAGTCTCTCATGGTTCACCTCCCCTTCTAATTTACCCAAATTCCCTACTCCTCTCTAACGCCCTTTGTCCTCCATGCTATTTGTTATGCTCCACAAATAAGTGAAACCGTATGATAATTGACTCTCTCTGCTTGACTTATTTCACTCAGCATAATCTCTTCCAGTCCCGTCCATGTTGCTACAAAAGTTGGGTATTCGTCCTTTCTGATGGAGGCATAATACTCCATAGTGTATATGGACCACATCTTCCTTATCCATTCGTCCATTGAAGGGCATCTTGGTTCTTTCCATAGTTTGGCGATTGTGGCCATTGCTGCTATAAACATTGGGGTACAGATGGCCCTTCTTTTCACGACATCTGTATCTTTGGGGTAAATACCCAGGAGTGCAATGGCAGGGTCATAGGGAAACTCTATTTTTTAATTTCTTGAGGAATCTCCACACTGTTCTCCAAAGAGGCTGCACCAACTTGCATCCCACCAACAGTGTAAGAGGGTTCCCCTTTCTCCACATCCTCTCCAACACATGTTGTTTCCCGTTTTGTTAATTTTGGCCATTCTAACTGGTGTAAGGTGATATCTCAATGTGGTTTTAATTTGAATCTCCCTGAGGGCTGATGATGATGAGCATTTTTTCATGTGTCTGATAGCCATTTGTATGTCTTCTATGGAGAAGTGTCTGTTCATATCTTCTGCCCATTTTTTGATGTGTTTGCCTGTTTCGTGTGTGTTGAGTTTGAGGAGTTCATTATAGATCCTGGATATCAACCTTTTGTCTGTACTGTCAAGAATGGCTTCTCTTTTAAGCCTTCTCTTCGTGAAGGGCCAGGGATGAAGGATGAATAGGACCTTGCGCGCCTTCAGGGAGTCTGGTAGTCGGAGACATGCTGGTAAACATTTGCGCCGTAGCGCCCTAAATTCAACAGGGGAGTGAATGGGAGTGAGTACGTGCAGTAGCTGGGAAGTCGCGAGAGAAGTCTCTCTTGGTGCAGCAGAGAAAAATGAACGGACTGAAAATGAAAAATGGGCTTAAGAAGGGTGTATAACTGCAGAGCACCCAATAGGATATTAAGTAGAAGTTTCAGAAGTACCTCCTGCCACTTTGGTTATTCTCTGTGGGTTAAGAGTGATCTTTCCCTTCTCTAAAAACCCAGCCCCTTCTCCACTTTCGACTCCCAAGTCTGTCTCCCCAGCCTGGGTACCCGCACCCCCAGCCTGAACCCGTCGTGGAACTGAATAGTACTCACCCAGTCTAGTGTAAGCCCCTTCTTTTTTCCTGAGTACTTGAACCGACATTAACCTTTCTCTCATTTTGGCTCCCCCTGTGGTTTATCTGCACCCTATCTTTTGGGAGGCCGACCTTGGCCATCTAACGTCTTACAGCTCCAGTTTCTTCATTTGAAAAGTAGGGAGATTAATACTCCCTATACTGAATGGTTATTAAGTATTGAATGAGAGTGTGTGCGCACAGGCTTTCTAACTGGAAGAGCCTACAGGAGTTAAAAATCTTAAATTTTTTTAAATTTTTTAAAAAATATTATATTTGTTTATTTGACAGAGAGAGAGAGAGAGCGCACAAGTAAGCAGAGCATCAGGGAAAGGGGGAGAGAGAGAAGCAGGCTCTTTGCTGAGCAGGAAGCCTGATGGGGGGGCTCGATCCCAGGACTCTGGAATCATGACCCGATCTGAAGGCAGCTGCTTAACCAACTGAGCCATCTGCCCCCCCCCCGCCTTTTTAAAAAATTTTATTTGAGAGGGAGAAAGCAGGGGGTGGAAGGGCAGAGGGAGAGGGAGAGAATCCTGAAGCAGACCATGTACTGAGCGAGGAACACAAAGCAGTGCTGGATCCCAGGACCCTGAGATCATGACCTGAGGGAAATGGAGAGTCTGCCCTTAACTGACTGAGCCACTGAGGCGTCCCAGAAGTTAAAAATCTTTTGACCAATTGTAATGATACATATGTGTCACTCTGTTGTTTTTAGGCTGAGCACACAGTCACATCCAAGCCACTGGCAAGTCTATTGGTTTTACCTCCAGAGTATGTCTTGACTGTCTGCTTTGTCACCATCCTGAGCCTCTCCTGCTTGGACCACTGTAAGTGCTGCTTCCCTTCTTGTCCCCTCTAAACTATAGTCCATTGACATACCACAGGCAAAATAAACTTTCTTTTCTTTTTTTTATTCTTTTTAAAGATTTTATTTAATTGACTCACAGAGAGAGAGCACAAGTAGGCAGAGTGGCAGGCAGAGGGAGAGGGAGAAGTAGGCTCTCTACTGAGCAAGGAGCCCGACATGGGGCTCGATCCCAGGACCCTGAGATCATTACCTGAGCCGAAGGTAGCCACTAAATCGACTGAGCCACCCATGTGCCCTGCAAAATGACCTTTATAAAACTTGTGGCTCCTTGCTAAAGTAAGATTAACTCATAATTTTTAGTTTGTTCCAGTTCCTGGATAATCTGGTTCTGCCTGCCTCTGCCGCCTCTTCTCGTGCAGCGCTGTCACTCATTTAACTCTGCAGAAGCCATACTGCACTTTGGCTTGTTCTCAGATATACAGAGTAATTTCTGGTCTGAGTCCTTGTGCGTGGAAAAATCTGAATGACTGATTCATTTTCATCCTTTGGGTCTCAGCCTCCATGTCATTTCTTCAGAAAATTGTTCTTCAAGTTGTTCATCCTCCATTAACAGAGCACTGTACATATTTCCTTTCTAGAACTTATCTCCATTTATAATTTTAATTTATTTGCATGTATATATTTTTTTCTCTCTGCTGTGCTAGTATATGAGTATCAAAGGTAAGTGCTGTGTTTGTCTTGTTCTATATTTTATATATATATATATTTAAGATTTAATTAATTTATTTGAGAGAGCAAGAGAGGGAGAGAGAACACAGAGGGAGGTGGAGAAGCAGACTCCCTGCTGAGCAGCCTTATATAGGGCTTGATCCCAGGACTCCAAGATCATGACTGGAGCTGGAGGCAGATGCTCAACCGACTGAGCCACCCAGGCACCACATCTGTATTATATTTCTGGTTTTTGCAGGTTTGGCATATATATTTACTGAAAATGTATTACACCTTTGGAAGAGTAGGTCTGTGTGACTGATCTACTTATAACCTATTTTATATTCTCTGATTTTAGTGTTATTTCCCTGATGAGATCCTGCAGTGTTTGTGGGCATAAAGTCTCTACATTTTTCTGCACATACTAGGTAGTTAGCATAACTAACTAGAATTGATGTAATTTTCAGGATATATATTCAGTTTTTTGAAAGTAATTGTCATGTTCTCCAGCAGAAGAGCCATTGATGGTAGGCACAGAACTGGGACGGACTGACTTTTCCTTTTTCTCATTTATGCTTCCATTATTGTTTGTCTGGCCTTCCCAGCAGACACTCAGTCTTCTGGGAGGGTGTGAAGATGCTTAAGGAGCGTCCAGGGATGGCAGAAGACCCTCAGCAGCCGATGGGTGTTCCTGTGGTAAAGCTGGAGAAAGAGTTGCCATGGGGCAGGGGAAGGGAGGACCCTAGTCCGGAGACTTTTCGTCTGAGGTTTCGGCAGTTCCGCTACCAGGAGGCAGCTGGTCCCCAGGAAGCCCTCAGGGAACTCCAGGAACTCTGTCGCCAGTGGTTGAGGCCTGAGCTGCACACCAAGGAGCAGATCTTGGAGCTGCTGGTGCTGGAGCAGTTCCTGACCATCCTGCCTCGGGAGTTCTATGCCTGGATTCGGGAGCATGGCCTGGAGAGTGGCAAGGCTCTTGTGGCCATGGTGGAAGACTTCACAGAGAGAACATTGGAGGCCAAGGCGGTGGGTGAGAAGGGGGAATCTGGGTCTTGTTTCATTGGAGTGGGAAGGGGAGATTTAAAGAATTGAAAGGTTTGAGGAAGCAGTGGGAGTCGATGAGGTATACAGTCTCCTTCCCCTGCTCCCAGACTCCCTGAAGTACTTTCTGGAGGGCAGTGGAGTTTTCAGCAAGAAAATCCATTCTCAGGGAAGGTGCAGGGCTTGTAGAAGGGCTGTTAGCTTCCTTTTTTGGTCATCAGGACAGAGGCCTGGCCATATTTCCCTTGTGAGCCTTAGGCCTAAGGAACCTTACTTTTAAGGTTCCTCGGCTCATTTCCTCTTTGGGCAGGATGCATGTGAGAATGCAGAGAATTCCAGTTGGGTGAATATTCTTACTAAGAAGCATGGTCTGCACAGTGCAATTTCCACATCTGGAATATCAACTTAAGTGGCTCACATCAGCGATTCTGTGGTGGTGGTCTGGTGATACCAGGCAACTGCATCTTAGATACTTCCTTGGGACTTTGGCCGGTGACTGTGACTCTTTGGTATAATCACCTGATTATTGTCTGGGAAAGAAGAGAGCAGGAGGTAACATTACTGTTGCTTGCAAGTAACTGTCTTTTTTAACTTCATCTTTCCTTTCCGGCTGTAGTTACCCCAGACTTCCTCCATAATCCTAAGAATCATTTTTTTACTCCCAGCCCAAAGGGGCCTGTTTTTGTGAGTGTATCTCAATATGAGTTGTCCAGATTTTTCTTGGTATTTTTAGAGCTAGTTTTTCTCACTGGGTAATTCACTATGGAATCAGGGCTTGTATTTTTTACTTTTAGCATTTATAATTGGGGGATTTTTTTTTTTTCCTAGTAGGGAGAGTTTTGGGCTAAAGTTCGCAATCAAACAATATTTAGCCTCTCTGTGACATTACGCATGGTGGAATTCTGTCAGGCTGAGGGACCCTTGCAGAATGGCATGGACATAACAGTTGCTCATAGCCTGATAAAGAGAGCTTAGTCTTTTTTTCACCTTCTTACCGACATCCTGTGGAAGAACCTAGCCAGCTTTTTCTTCCCCTCCCTTGCAGCTGGAATGGTTTTTTTCTAGGTTTTCTTTTTAGGTTTTAATTCACATCCCTCCCCCAGGCCTCATTCTAATAGGTGTTGGGGACTGTCCTTAGGTTCCATGCCACGTGCAGGGAGAGCAGCAGGAGACAGCACTTGGCAGAGGCCCTTGGGAACCAGGTGTGCACCTGGGGCCAGTGGAGATCAAGCCTGAGTGGGGGATGCCCCATGGGGAAGGAGTTCAAAGCCTAGACCAAGGCACTGAGGAGCAACTCAGTCAGGACCCTGGAGCTGGGACACAAGCCTTCCAGGAGCAGGGTAAGACAAACAGCAAAGTAAGGACATAGAAGACTGTGCTTTGTGATCCTTTCCTTTACAAGTCCAGCAGTTGTTAAATGAAGTAACCTGTGGGCTGTAATTCTGATTTTTCCTGGTTACTTCCTTGACTTTAGTAGGAAACAGATGAAGTGGAATTGTTTTCTGTATCTTGATTCTCTGATTTCTGCAGGGGGTACCCGGGATTGTGTTCTCTTATCATTTCTTTTCTTCTCTTTTCCCTCACATGCCTTTCTGGAAACCTCCTAGAAATATGCAGGTGACATGTAGGGATATTTTTTATGTGGGCAGACAGACCATATCCTTAAAAGTAATGTATGACTTCATTGTGTTAGTGAATCTCAAAGGAGCTTATTGCCAGAGTGTGACCAGGGAGCTTGGCTGGCCTTCAAGGGGCAGGGCATATTGGGTTGGGATTATCTTCCCAGTGGAGAGCAGGATAGTCTGTACCCGCACCCCAGCTTTAAGGTTCCTAGGGTTCTGTGTGTCAGGCAGTGGACACCTTTGAACAAGTTAACTGCAAGACAGCGCTAATCTTTCTTATGCTTTTTTCCCTTTGCTTAGCTCTGCCAGTTCTTCAGACTGGTCCTGGCCTCCCTTCCGTGAACACCAGAGACCAAGAGATGGCAGCGGGGTTCCTTACAACTGGACCCCAGGTGAGCTGTACCTCTCCCCTTCTGGGGACCATGACGTTGTTTTGAATGAGGTTCACTTTCCCTAAGGTTTCTCTGCACAACAAAGTGCTATCCACAAGTTGTATTATTTCACCTTTCTTGTTCTGATGGTTGTGGCAGGTTTGTTTTCTTCACTTTATCATCCTCAGTTGTTAACACTCACTTTTATGGCTTTGTGACTTTTTTTTTTTTCCTTCCCGATTGACTCAGGATTACTCTTTTAATTGTGAGGAGGAGGACCTTATGGATAGAAGCCACTAGGCTTTAGTTGAGGGGATAAATAGCAGCTCTGAAGCATTTGAAAAATGGAAATTGGGTTCTGTGGTTGTGAGGGTATAAGCTTAGTGGTTGCAGCAGAGACTTAGAAATACAGTGGCTCAGATGAGTCCATTACTTCCCTGTCATTAAACTGTTGAGAGGTAGGCCCTTCTGCTCTGGAGAGCACTAGCGACCCAGTTCCTTTGGTCTTCTTGCTCCATTCTTCCTAGAGTGTTGTCCCCTGTGTTCTCTTCTGCTTTTAGATTCTTCCTACCTTGGGATTATTTCTCTATCCATAGAAGTCTCCTGTTGTTTCAGGGGTTGGGGACATTTAAAGATATGGCCTTGGCTTTCCCTGAGGAGGAATGGAGGCATGTGACCCCAGCCCAGATAGACTGCTTTGGGGAATATGTGGAACCCCGAGACTGTGGGGTCTCAGCTCCAGGTAAGACTTTCCATTCCAAAGGTAAGAAACTGAGGAATTTTAAAAGCTACAGGTCAGGGTTCCTATCCTTGCCCTGGGTTTTAGAACCTGGTACTACTGACAGAAGATGAGTAAATGGGTCAAAGGAAAGAGAGTGGACCCAATTTTAAGGAACTGGCCACGTGTTTTCCTGTCAGGACAGGAGCAGTCAAGGGGGCAAGAAATCACAAGGTAGTTATTCTGGTTGTGATGAGAGTGGCCGGTCATTAGATTCCTGGAGCACCTACTGTGTGACTGAACCCAGGCTCGAGAGCAAAAGAGCAGCAAAAGATGATCCTCTGATCTTGTTTACTTGGCAGAGATGTATTGAGTGCCCCCCTGGGTGTTGGCCCCACCTTTGCAGCTTTGTTTTGGGGCTGGACTAAGGGCATGGAAGCCTTTGGAGCACGAGATGTGTGTACAGAGGATGGCATGGGCATGGACAGAAGGGTGTTAGAAACCAGAGAGGTCCATGTGGGCCCGTGTCGCAGAGCGAGCAGAGTATCACTCTACTTCTTTAGCACATGTAAACCCATCCTGGCTCCATCACTTACTGATTGTGACCTGGGGCACCACAGGTGACCTTTTCAGGCCTCTGGTTTTCAGTTGCAAAACGGGAACGTTTATAGAAATCTCATGGTGTTGTGAGGATTAATATTTGGTGAATATAGTAGTGTCAGATGTTTTTATTAGTAGTACAAATTTTTTGTACGAGTCAGCATTTATTTATTGGCTCAAAAATGTTAATTTGGCATTTTATATGGTCAGCATTCTGCCTTAAAGGTGCTTGCCTCTGTGATCTTACCAGTTCAGGTGAAGAGCCCAGGTGTATATAATGTCATTATGGAGTAGCGTAAGGAGCACTAGAGGAGGGACTTAACGAGACTTGGTCCAGGACAGGGTTGTCACGCCATGGTGACAACAAAGGCCAAAGGCTTTTTTGGAGTGGCCAAAGGCTACCAACATACATTACAAAGAGATGTAAGACTTCTGTAACAGTAGAGGATGTGGAAACCCCTGGACATAACTGTGCAGTGCAGGAGTTTGTGCAGTGGTCCAGATGGTGGTACTAGTATTTTAGCACCTTGATCCTCCTTGGGATGAAATTCTACCAGTGATGCTGCCATGTGCTGGAAGCATTCTGTTCTCCTCCTATTCCCAGAGGGTTTTTATGTGTTCTTGGCCATTCTGATTGTTCTAGAGAGTCTGGCTGTATGCTCGTCCTCTTCCCATTGTTTCAAACAACCGAAGCACTTCCTTAAGTGTTTATGGGGAGTCTGGGTGGGCCAAGGTCCATTTCCCACCCATACTATCTACCAGCTGTCTCCACCTTCAGATCGTCCTGGGATTTAGTCCCATTTACCTATGGCTCCTGCATTGACAGCTGTGTAGGATTGGGCCTGAGAAATCAGAATTCCATGCTAGGTAATACCTGGCACATACTCGCATCGCCTCAGTGTCCAGGTAAGGCTCGTGCTTTGCATTTAGTTTCAGTTTTATTATTCATAACACCTCAAAACTGGAAACTACCCAAATGAACACCAGCCAGTGAAATAAAGAGATTTCTATACATTCTTGACAGTGTAAAAGCATATACTACCAACAGCAAAAAAAAAAAAAAAGAATAATGTAATTATAGCTATGTTCCACCATGTGGGTGAATCCTAAAAGCATAATAATGAGCAGAAGCAGCTAGAAACAATGTGTGGATATAATGTATAAAGTTGAAGACCAGGCAAAAGCACTTTATGGTGATCAAAGTCCGGATAGCATGTTTGTCTGGTGGGCAGAATATAGTCACTGGAGGGTATGGGAGAGGACTTTCTGGATGCTGGTAATGTTTCTTGAGTTGGATGCTGTTTACATGGTTATATTCATTATGAAAATTTGAACTCTACAGTTATGTTTTGTGCAGTTGTATTTCCTGGGAAGTTTATGAAAGAATCCATCTGAGGTGAGACTGGTGTCCTTCATCTTTGTTTAGGTCCCGAGGCATGTGAGATTTTTCTCTCTGTGTTTTAACAGCCTCACCTGAAAGGACCCTTCTCATTCCTAAGTTCTGCTTATTGTCTCTTTCTCTCTCTTTCTTTTTTTTTTTTTGAAGATTTTATTGATCTATTCATCTGACAGAGATCACAAGTAGGTAGAGAGGCAGACAGAGAGAGAGGAGGAAGTAGGCTCCCCACTGAGTAGAGAGCCCAATGCGGGGCTCGAGCCCAGGACCCTGAGATCATGACCTGAGCTGAAGGCAGAGGCTTTAACCCACTGAGCCACCCAGGTGCCCCTCTTTCTCTTTTTATAAAAATTTTACTTTTAGTAACCTCTACACCTGGCGTGGGGCTCGAATTTATAACCCTGAGATTAAGAGTCGCACGCTCCATGGACTGAGCCAGCCAGGCGCCCATTGTCTTTTTTTTTTTTTTTTTTTTTGCTGTCTTGGCTCCTTTGCTCCCTAGAGCCTTCCCTTTTCTTTTTTCATCTTTTTCATCTGTAAATATTTGTTCTGTTTCAATTTAGAGAGAGTTGGAGAGGGATCAGAGGAAGGACACTGAGAAGGGTTGAGGCATTTCAGTAGCATTCACAGGCATTTCAGTCTGGTAGAAGTCAGTGACAGAGTGGGTTCATTCGTTCATCCAGCAGCCGGTAAGCTTGTGCAAGGCTCCTAGGAGACCTAGATTAGTAAGATCTGGTTAGGCAGAGGACTGCCTGCTGAGCAGGGACTGCTTGCTGAGCAAGCGTAGGGAGGATATGTAGAACTTTAAGTAGTTCATCCATGGAATAGGTTTATAATTTCTAGGGAAGGCAGGACACCTTGATGAATGTAAAATAGCATTTTCAGTAAGATTGTGTATAAATAAGTGTAGGATAGGGGCGCCTGGATGGCTTAGTGGCTTGGGGCCTCTGCCTTCGGCTCAGGTCATGATCTTGGGGTCCTGGGATTGAGCACTGCATCTGGCTCTCTGCTCACTGGCGAGCCTGCTTCCTCTTCTCTCCCTCTCTGCCTGCCTCTCTGCCTACTTGTGATCTCTGTTTGTCAAATAAATAAATAAAATCTTTAAAAATAAATAAATAAGTGTAGGATAAGCAAAATGCTTGATCCGTATATATTTTATATATATTGATACAGTATATATTGATCAGTATATACTAGCTAAAGAGAGCAAGCAGGGCATGTTTCTTCAAGGAAATCACTGAATTAGATTTAGAAGGAAATGAAAGTCTGAGTTAGTAGAAAAGTGAGTGGGTATTAAAGTTTGGCAGAGTATTCTGTAAAAAGGTACAGAGATAGTCTTGTTTTGGGTTGCTATAGTAGAATATTATAGACTGTGTGGCTTAAACAACAGACATTTATTTCTCAGCGTTCTGGAAGTTCGAGATCAAGGTTCCTATAGATTAAGTGTCTGGAGAGTGCCTTCTTCCTCGCTTGCAGCCAGCTGCCACCTCACAGTCTTCACGGGGTGGACAATTGAGGGACTCCATCTTGTGACTCTGTCTCTTCACAAGGGCACTTATTTTTTTTATTATTGTGAGGAATCACGCTTACATAACCTTTGTGTAAAGCACTCTGGTTTCTCTTCCTTTTCTTTTATGGACACTAATCCCATGGAGGGCTCTACCCTCATGACTGTACCTTATTACTTCTCAAACACCCCGTCTCCCGATAGCATCACATTGGGGTACAGGGCTTCAACCTATGAATTTGGGGGGTTAGGGACACAAACACTCAGTCAGAAACAGATGGAGAAAAATAGAGCAAAGTCTGGTTTTAGAGTCAATGAAAGGAAACTGTATTGAGATTTTCAGTCAGAGGGAAAAAGAAGGAATTGTGAGGGGGACACCCTTAGGAGCCAGATTCTAATGTATAAATGTACTTTCATAGTTCCTGTAGAATCAGCCTGTATCTCCTTTGTCCTGTAGGCATTGGGAGCAAGGAAAAGGAGGCTAAAACCCAGCAGTCAGACCTCAAGGGGGCGCTTGCTCGGGTGACATCAGAGAGGTTTGGGGACACCACTCTTCAGAGCCCTGAGCTTGGAAGAACCTGTGAGCAGGAGCCCAGTAGTTCTGTGGGAAACCTGCCGGGGCCGCTGCCTCCTCAGCATGGCGTCATACCCCTGCCAGATGACCTCAAGACCCACAGCTCCTTCTGGAAGCCTTTTCAGTGCCCTGAGTGTGGAAAAGGCTTCAGTCGGAGCTCAAATCTTGTCAGACACCAGCGAACTCATGAAGAAGAGAAATCCTATGGGTGTGTCGAATGTGGAAAGGGGTTCACCTTGAGAGAGTACCTCATGAAGCACCAGAGAACACACCTGGGAAAGAGACCTTATGTGTGCAGCGAATGCTGGAAAACCTTCAGCCAGAGGCACCACCTCGAGGTCCACCAGAGGAGTCACACGGGGGAGAAGCCCTACAAGTGTGGTGACTGCTGGAAAAGCTTCACCCGGAGACAGCATCTGCAGGTTCATCGGAGAACTCACACGGGGGAAAAGCCCTACACCTGTGAGTGCGGCAAGAGCTTCAGCAGGAATGCAAACCTGGCTGTGCACCGGAGAGCCCACACAGGCGAGAAGCCGTACGGGTGCCAGGTTTGTGGGAAGCGGTTCAGTAAAGGGGAACGGTTGGTCAGACACCAGAGGATTCACACCGGGGAGAAGCCCTACCACTGTCCTGCCTGCGGGAGGAGCTTCAACCAGAGATCCATCCTTAATCGGCACCAGAAGACTCAGCATCGCCAGGAGACCCTGGCGCAGTAAGTGTGCCATGCTGAAATGCACCTTTTTTTGCCAGTAGAAGGTCCTGGAAAGTGCAGAATCTTTCAGGACCGCAACTGGAGGAAGACCTCATTGGAAGATGCATTTGTCCTTATTCACTGAAGGGCTTTGAGGTGGGGACTGAAGAGTGATGGGGTGCAGAAAGGTACTTTGACCCATTTTCTTTCCATTTGTTGTTAAACAACCAGGGAAAGGCCTGATTTATTTTGAGTTTCCAGAGAGCACAGCTCCTCATGTCTCTAATCCAAGTGATGTGAACAGTTTCTCACCGTCTTTTGGAGAAAGGATGTCCTGAATTTCAGAGCCTCTGTTGGTTCATATCTGCCTCTTGAGCAAGTCTAGTAGTAAAGGCAAAATTTTGTCCCATGTTGACAACTTAAGGCTCTTTTTTATGAGGGCTGTTTCTACCTGCAAGATCATTAGCTCAGACTCTTCCTTCTTTTCCATTTAACAAATATTTATTGAACAGCTACTATGTGCCTGGTGCTGGGAACACAGTGGTGAACAAGACACATGAGACCCGAGCCTCCTGGAGCTTGTGATTTAGCGGTGGAAACATACAGAAACATTAATAACTCCAGGCATTCTAAGTTATGTTTGTGCTAAGTGCTGTGTGAGAAGATAGTCTTCTGGTGCTTAGTCGTTCTGCCCTGCTGCTCAGGTGCTGGATCTTTCCCTCCCCTGTTGGGATCTCTCAGGCAGCTTTGTTTATTTTACTTTATTTGTAGCCCCCTTTGTCTCTGTACCATTGTACTCTCATCTGTAAAGTTTCCCCATTATTCCTTGTACTGTAACAACAGTTCACATCCATTAGGAAGTTAATATTTTGTTATTGATCACTGAATAAACATGAAAGTATTTTAAAAAACATACAGTTCTGTATAAAGATACAATTAAATGAATCTGAACAATGAACTGGTATTAATTAATATCCTCCATTTAATGTCACTGTAGCATGTAAGATGATTTTTTTCCTATTCTTACTTTATTCATTCTACGCATTTATTGAGGCCCAACAGGAACTTGGCTAGGTGTTTCCTGTATATCAGTGAATAAAATAGGGGGAAAAGATCCTTGACCTTGAGCTTATGTTTTAGTGAATATATTTGCTCTTTAGAACCACCTAAGGTGGAACCCACTGATACTCCTGTAAACACTGTGGACCTGGGATCTGCACCTTTGTCGTTGGTCCTGTCACTGTCTTGCCTTGAAATGTGTTCGCCACCTACCTCTTGTTACTAAATAGTCTTGGTACATCTAGATTGTCATCTGAGAGGCTCTTGGTCACCAGCTGGGGATGACGAAGTGGTAGTGATCTGTTTTGCATGAGTGCCAATTCAGGAAAAATAAAAGATGTTTGTGGGCACTTAAAATTACGTAATAATGAGAAGATACAGTATTTGTAACTGTTTATGCTTTCTTATTTTGCCATCACTAAAGGGTTTCATTTCTGTATAAAATTCCGGAATATTCTGCTTAAAATTCTGTGTAATGAGCATGGACCACACTACAGTCTTGTAATGCTGTGCCATCGAATGCTGGCTGTTGAATGAGTGAGTCTGAGTACTATAATAACAAGGTATGATTTGTCTTGTGGTGCCTTTTATTTTTATCTATCTATTTATTTATTTATTTTAAAAAAAGGTTTTATTTATTTATTTGACAGAGAGACAGTGAGAGAGGGAACACAGGCAGGAGGAGTGGGAGAGGGAGAAGCAGGCAACCTACTGAGCAGGGAGCCTAATACATGGCTTGATCCCAGGACCCTGGGATCTGAATGCAGATGCTTAATAGTCTGAGCGACCCAGCCTCTCCATATTTATTTATTTATTTTTTTTAAAGTTTACTTGAGAGAGAGAGAGCTCAAGAGCATGAGCAGGGGGAAGGTCAGAGGGAGAGGGAGAAGACGACTCCCTGCTGAGCAGGGGTTGGGGTAGGGGGAGCCTGATGCTGGTTGATCCCAGAACCCCGGACCATGACCTGAGCTGAAAGTAGATGCCTGAGAGAGCCATCCAGGTGTCCCTTATGGTGCCTTTTTTTTTTTTTTTAAAAGATTTTGTTTATTTGTCAGATAGCCACAAATAGAGGGAGCAGCAGGCAGAGGGAGAAGGACACTCCCCGCTGAGCAAGGAACCCCATGTGGGGCCTTGATACCAGGACCCTGGGACCACGACCAGAGCTGAAGGTGGCCACTTAATTCATGACTCCTTATCCTTTGGGTGGTGAGAAAACCAGGTAACTTTCTGCCAAGGTCTGTCTTGGGGAGTTACTACATTAAACATTTGCTTTTCAAAATGTATGCCACGACTTTTTACCTGCAGCCTGATTAACTGTACTTCAGTATTTCCAGTTTGTCTTTTATCCCATCCAGCCTAGGGGCAAGTAGAAGAACCCTTCTTTTCTCTCTTTTTTTAAAAGATTTTGATAGGGGGAGAGAGCGCGCACAAGAGTGTGCAAGCAGGGGGAGCAGGAAAAGGAAAAGCAGGCTCCCCGCTGACCTGGGGCTTGATCCCAGGACCCTAGGATCATGACCTGAGCTGAAGGCAGCTGCTTAACTGACAGAGCCACTTGGGTGCCCCCAGAACCCTTGTTTCTTAACAAGTAAGTTGGTTTCAAGTTCACCATGCTACGCAAGCTGACTTCATCCACTTCTGAGGTGAGGGAAGTAACCATCAGGAACATGTTGCTCTAGAGTTTACTTGCTCTTTTAAACTTCGTCCATTTCTTGACTGCTGCACTATTGACATTTTATTCCAGATAGGTCTTTGTTTTGGAGGCTGTCCTGGCTGTTTTGTGCATCATAGGATGTGGCATGGCATCCTTGACCTGAACCTGCTAGATGCCAGTAGCACCCCCCAACTGTAACAACTAAGGAGGTTTCCCACCATTGCCAAATGTCTCCTGGGTGGCAAAATTGACCCTTGGCTGGAACCACTGCTTATATTATTCAGGATAATAGCTGAAATGAATTAGATGGTTTTATTAAAAAGACTGGCCTCCCAGGGACTAGAGCAATTTCCTGCTAAGCTTAATGCCCCAGCCTAACTTTATAGAAGACAAAGGAGTTTTATGAGAGATCACATAGATTAATTGTATTATTGCCATGCAGAGCCAAGAGCTATTGAAATAGAATCTCAGGATAGGGGGCTGGAAATCTAAAACCCAGGTGGTTTCTATGCAGGCAGCCTGGCTTGTTGCTTTGAGTTCCTTTTAGGCAGGCATCTCCCATGGACCCTCTGCATCACAAAGAACTTGCTTGGGGCCTAGATTCATCTTTGTAAGTGCCTGTGCGTTGTGGGGCCACTTAAACTTAGTGCAGCCAGGGGCAACCTTTTTTTCTCCATAAGGTCTTCAAGGCACACACAGTAAATATTTGAATGCATGAAAATCCTGGATCTCTGCCTTTTTCCAGTATCTAGAAGGATCGTCAGGATGCCTGAGGAAGAAACAAGACATCATGTAGCCTCTAGTGGCCTTCCTGATAACAGCAGTCATCTCTAGCTATTGTGCCACCAATTACAGTCCTATTAAAATCACCTAGAAATTCTACAAGCCAAAGAAATTTACTGGGGCTTCCTACAATTTTGTATTCCTGTCTTACTTTTTTCTCCCTTTATTATCTCAGTTTCTGAAGGACACACTTCTAGAGATTTATTGTGTCCAAACTGTCCCTAGTATTGACACATTTTAATAAATTTCAGTTAAAATTTGTTACAACACGGAGGACAGGCAATGTTCTCCCTTGTGTTTGTTGCTGGGAATTTAAACTGCCAGGAGAGAGAGGGTGGAAAGGGTTGGGTAATGCAGGTGTTGTACCTTGAAAAGCAGGACTTGGGAGAAGCAATTTCAGTTTTCTGGAAGAGCAGATAGGCTCCAGTAAAAGGGCTGCTGCACTGCTACATGCTCTTAGCATAGCACTGTCGTCCGAGAGGCCAGAGACCAGGAAATGGCAGCAAACCCAGGACCTTGTCTTACTTGTTTTTCCTTCCTTAGTAAAAACTGTAATTTCTGAAGGAGGTAGTAGATTAACCTTCAGATAGATTGGGAAAAAGAGGTGGTACAATTTATACCTCCTTGACGCCCATCTCAGGGAGCTGTTCGCTTGTTATTTCTGTCTCTGAAATGCTTGAGGAAAACCCGATCGGTATCATCTAGAAATATCATTGATTCTTGAAAAAGGGCTCAACATGTTGTATGAACAGGAAAAGTAGAATGGTATAGTGTATCATTGAGAGCCAATCTTCTCACAAGGTTTTTCCAGTCTTTATTTCAAAGGGTTGCTGCTTCCTGAATTGAGGCACTAATGGAAGGAATGGGAAATAAGTGATGGGAAAAAACCCAGCAGGTAAGTCTGGGATTTGTGTGTAAATAGACCAATGGGATAGCAGGAAGGGTTGAGAAATAGCCCTCGGTCTGTACAGAAATCTGATATGTAATAAAGATGGACTCTCGGATCACTGGGCAGATTTATTTATTTAAGATTTTATTTATTTGAGAGAGAGGAGTAGGGGGAGGGGCTGAGGGAGAGGGAGAAGCAGACTCCCCACTGAGCAGGGAGCCTAATGGGCTCAATCCCAGGACTCCAGATATGACCTGAACCGATGACAGGTGCTCAGTGGATTGAGCCTCCCAGAGATTTTTTTTTTTAAAGTCATATTGGAATAATTGGACAGTGATTCTGGGAAAGATAAAAAAAATAGACCCATTTCTCACATCACATTCAAGAATAAACTCCAGATGAATCAGGAATCCAAATATGAAAATGAAAGTATGCAGGTACCAGAAAATGATGTGGATGCGAATTCCTCTAAAACATGGGTTCAGAGAAAGACTTTCAATCTAGGACTGAAAATCCAGAGGCATTAATGAAAAGACTTATGCATTCTTACATAGAAATTTTGAGAACTTCTGGATGGTAGAAACAATAAGCAAAGGCAAATGATAGGTTGGGAGAAAGTAATTGCAACATAACACAAAATTCTAATATTTCTAATATACAAGGAACTTAAAAGGTGAAAAAGAAACCCCAAACCAATCCCGTTGAAAAACTGACAAACTTGACTTCATAGAAGAAATGAGAAAATGGCTATTAGTTATATTCAAAGATGCTGAACTTCACTTAAATCCCAATTAAAACTACACTGAGAGATAAATATTTTTTTCCCCATCCGATTGGCCAAAATTCCAGAGCTCGACAGTTCATGCTGTGGATAGTTTGTGGGGCAACAGGAATTCTTATGTGTTGCTAATGGCATGCAAAACAGTGCAACCTTGTGCAGAGGAGAATTCTGCAGTATCTAACAAAATTGTGGATGGGTTTAAAGAATTGCCTCTAATAATGTGAAAATACATACACACATTATTCATTACAGCCCAATTACTAACCACGAAAATATTGGGAGCTGCATAAATACCCAAGATAAGTAATTTAAAAAACTGTGGCACATCCACACCTTGTAGTGTTGTGCAGCCTTAAAAAGCATTGTTGGTTCAGTTTTCACAATTGCAATATGGATCTAGATTAGATAAAATTATTGTATTGATGTTAAAAGTACTAGCATTGATAACTATGTTGTGCTTATGTAAGAGTATCTCTGTTCTTAGGAAATACACAGTGAAGTATTTAAGGATAGAGGACCATCATGTGTACGTACACAAATATATACATATATCTGTATACAGAGGGGAGGTGGAGGCAGGGCAGAGGAGGAGGGAAGAAAAGGTAAAAGTGTCGATGATAAATGAATCTGGGTAAAGGATATATGGGTATTTTGCATTATTGTTTTTGCAACTTTTTCTGTAAACTTTCAATTATTTTATTATAAGAATTTAAAATGAGGGATGCCTGTGTGGCTCAGTAGGTTAAGCCGCTGCTTTCAGCTCAGGTCATGATCCAAGTCCTGGGATCGAGTCCTGCATTGGGCTCCTTGCTTGACAGGGAGCCTGCTTCTGCCTCTACTTGCTTGTGCACGTGCTCGCTTTCTCTCTCGCTCTCTGACAAATAAATAAATAAATAAAATCTTAAAAAAAAAGAATTTAAAATGAAAAAAGAAAAAAATGTCCTGACAGGATTAACTAGTTATGAGTGTGGGAGGAAAAGCCTAGCAAGTCCTTGTGCAATGATAATGGCCCTGAGCTGAGTAGGAGGGTGACGCAGTGTAGAGCTAGTAGATGCACTGAATTAATCAAACCTCATCTTGGGCAAGAGATGCAGATTCATTCTTGTGCTTTTTTCACCGTGTCTGTGTTTGGCTAAGGCTCCTTCATGCAGTGACTTGAAGGAAGACATTTCGTGTGGCAGCTTCCTTTATGGAAAGCCCCGTTTTCAGTGACTTCATTGCTGGGCTTGGTTTTGCGTAGGTGTACTCACATGATACTTTGACCTCACCCTTTAGGCTGGTGATTTGCTTAAGGCCTTGATGGCCTCTCCAGGTAGTTTCAGGCACATTTTACGTTCTGTCACAAGTAAGGGACCATTTTCCCCAAACCTGCTGGTTTTAACCCATTGCTTCAGGGAGCATCTTTGGTAATTAATGCATGTTCTGGTTAATACAAATGTACAGGTATCCCAGTGGGCATTTAGTCCACAGTGTTTTGGAATTATTTCACAGTTTGTAGCTTACTTGGTGCTTATGACAGACCTCTATATCAGGGCAAGGTTGATGGTCAGATGAAATCTGGAGGGTTAACTGGTTTGAGCAGCAGTGAGTTAAAAGGCAAAAAAAATGAGTCTAATTTTAGAATTGTTGGATATGAAATAACAGAAGGGTTGTTAGATGTTAGGGACTGGTCTTCAGAAAGCCTCACTTTTTGGTGGTGGTTTGTGTTTTAGATTTAACTGATATGTTGGGAATTAGGCACCCCATTCGCTTGACACCTCTAGTCTGTGATAAAGTTTATGTACCACCTGGTGACTATAGGTTTACATGTGAAAGCTCCCCTAACACCAGGCTCTAGCAAACCTCAGAGCACCTCAGCTCCAGCCCACAGCAGTGTCTTCACGCACTCTTAGATCAGCAGGATCTGTTACACCTAGAGACCTGCAACATTCCGGTGTCCTTACCGTTCCCTAGCTTCTCTGCCCTCCCCTACTCCAAAAATGATCCCCACTGCCATCTGGTAAATCCCAGCTGGCCCTCATCATACCTCTACACTGAAGTACTCTGTACTTCAGAAAGGTCAGTGGAGCAGTGGGAGAGGTAACTAGATTGTATGGGGTTGGATTCTAGAAGATTATTTGCTCAGAGAATAATGGCATCTGACTCAGAAAATCCAGTGTAGCAGATCTAGAAGCAAGTGATCCAGCGCCACTGTCTTTGGACCTTTCTTTCCCGTGCTCTCCATGATCCTGCAGAGACAATTACTGCCTCTGGGTGGTAGTCAACAGCTCAGTAAAACCAGCTCCGTCAGTTTGCTGAGCTGTATTCACGCCTTTGCTCGTGGTAGAGTTGGCAAGTCCCTGACACACTTAATACTCAAGATGAAGATTGTCCTTACGGTATTCCAGATTGAGGTTTTGTCCTTCATGCTGTTAAATTAATTAAACAAGGAGGCCATTAAATATGGAGTTCTAATGCCTTGGCAGCCTGCATAAGCAACCCCATACCTAAGTCTGTCAGTGCCTCGAAGAAATCGAAACATAAGGGCAAACAATCACAAATAGCCTTTCCCCTGTAAGGCCAATCAGATAGTTGCTCTGCTTTGCTTCCTACATTTATAAATATCTGGCCGCTACCTCCTATGGGTGGAGGGCTGCTAGCCACTTCTGGTTTGCTATTGTCTGTTGGGAACTGATTTTTGCTCAAACTCTAAACATTTTTAATATGCCTCACTTTATCCCCCCCCCCCCGTGGAAAGAGGGCATATTTTTTTCAGAGCAATGATTCATATTTAATTAATACAACTCAATCCTTTCTTTTTACATATTGTCCTCACATAATGAGCCGTTTTGTTACCTATTCATTTGTAGAGTGCCTATTTTTCTTTTTTGCTTATTTTTATTTATTTATTTATATTTTTAAAAAATTTTTAAAAGATTTTATTTATTTATTTGACACAGAGAGATCACAAGTAGGCAGAGAGGCAGGCAGAGAGAGAGAGAGAGAGAGAGAGAAGGAAGCAGGCTCCCCGCTGAGCAGAGAGCCCGATGCGGGACTCCATCCCAGGACCCTGGGATCATGAGCTGAGCTGAAGGCAGCGGCTTAACCCACTGAGCCACCCAGGTGCCCTAAAAATTTTTTTAAAATTTATTTTCAGCATAACAGTATTCATTGTTTTTGTACCACACGCAGTGCTCCATGCAATCTGTGCCCTCTATAATACCCACCACCTGGTACCCCGACCTCCCATCCCCTGCCCCTTCAGAACCCTCAGATTGTTTTTCAGTGTCCATAGTCTCTCATGGCTCACCACCCCTTCCAATTTCCCTCATCTCCTTTCTCCTCTCCATCTCCCCATGTCCTCCATGCTATTTGTTATGCTCCACAAATAAGTGAAACCGTATGATAATCGGCTCTCTCTGCTTAACTTATTTCATTCAGCATAATCTCTTCCAGTCCCATCCATGTTGCTACAAAAGTTGGGTATTCATCCTTTCTGATGGAGGCATCATACTCCATAGTGTATATAGACCACATCTTCCTTATCCATTCGTCTGTTGAAGGGCATCTTGGTTCTTTCCATAGTTTGGCGACCGTGGCCATTGCTGCTATAAACATTGGGGTACAGATGGCCCTTCTTTTCACTACATCTGTATCTTTGGGGTAAATACCCAGTAGTGCAATTGCAGGATCATAGGGAAACTCTTATTTTTAATCTTAGTTTATCTTTTTTTAAAATTTTATTTTTTATTTATTTTCAGCATAACAGTATTCATTATTTTTGCACCACACCCAGTGCTCCATGCAATCTGTGCCCTCTCTAATACCCACCACCTGGTACCCCAACCTCCCACCCCCTGCCTCTTCAAAACCCTCAGATTGTTTTTCAGAGTCCATAGTCTCTCATGGTTCACCTCCCCTTCCAATTTCCCCCCAAACTCCCTTCTCCTCTCTAACTCCCCATGTCCTCCATGCTATTTGTTATGCTCCACAAATAAGTGAAACCATATGATAATTGACTCTCTCTGCTTGACTGATTTCACTCAGCATAATCTCTTCCAGTCCCGTCCATGTTGCTACAAAAGTTGGGTATTCATCCTTTCTGATGGAGGCATCATACTCCATAGTGTATATGGACCACATCTTCCTTATCCATTCGTCTGTTGAAGGGCATCTTGGTTCTTTCCACAGTTTGGCGACCGTGGCCATTGCTGCTATAAAGATTGGGGTACAGATGGCCCTTCTTTTCACTACATCTGTATCTTTGGGATAAATACCCAGTAGTGCAATTGCAGGATCATAGGGAAGTTCTATTTTTAATCTCCGTTTATCTTTTAATAATGCTTTTCAACAGAGATTCTCACAGTATTATCTGAAGGCCACTTAACATCAAAATCATCTGGGGAACTTGCTTAAAATGTATTTGTAGAAGGAGCATTTGTCTGCGGGGAATCTTCATTTTACGCAGCCCTTCAGGTGATAATCACATAAATTTCAGGAATGGTAGCTCCATTGTGGGAAACATGTGGCTTCACCAGAGTACCCATTCAAACATTGGAACAGACCCTGAAGTTTACCCCTACCAGCCCAAAGCAGATATGGCCCCAGGACAGCAAGACATGACTTAGAGCAAAGTGTTATTTTACTCCTTTCAGGTTGTAGCCATAACAAGTGAATCTCTTCAACAATACAGAATACTTACATCCCAATCTCTCCCTAGAAAAATACTTTGATTCTGACTTATTTTGGTCAGAAATCCATTCACTGCTCTGTCTCAGGGCTCACCGTAATGTCCAGCTTAATAAATGTGCTTAAGAAAGATTTCTTTAATGAATCCGTGGTGGCTGTCCCTCCCCAATTTTCTTGGATGCCATTGCTTTGCTGCACTCACCCCATAACGGGCGAGGAGGATGAAGCACTTTTCTTTGGCCATCCCAAGGGTGCAGCTCATTGGAAAAATGCTTGAATCCTGATGTAGATGAGGTTGTGCTTATCCCTGACTAGGTGTTGGACTGGATGTGGAGAGCACAGCAAAGCAGCTGTGACACAACTGGGAGAGTCTGAGCGTCACAGAGGGTTTGTTAGGAACTCTTCAACAGAACCGTACCTGTAAGTTCTGAGATCTGTGTCTGTAAAAGATCTTTAACTGTATCCCTTTAAGTAAACTGATAGGTCTTTGTTCTGTATAACTTTAGAGGAGGACTTGGAGGATATCAAGGGCATTGATGAGGAGACCACTGAAATGATATAGTAGAGTTTGGGAAGGAGCACAGCTTTTGCAAGTGAGAATCAGTCCCGATCCAGAAGTCAAGTTCAACAGTAGACTGGATTCTAGATAGTGCAGACTTCTCTTCAAGAAGAAAACCCTTCCCTTTTGCCTTATTTTGAATGAGGTGTTATATCCTCTTATTTTACCTTAGCTTCTCAGTAAAATATCCTAAGATGTCTTCTTTTGTGCCTGACTAAAGTAAAGGGATGTCTTGATTTGTTGAAGGAAAAAGAAGGTAAGGGGGAGGAAGAGAAAGGAGGGAAAGAGTGAGTGCAGAGCCATTTGTAGATTTGGCTGTCACTTTGTTGGGAGAAGCCATCACAAAGGGCATGTGTGCTTTATAAAGCAGAGATAGCAAAACTAATTCTTTTTCTCAACCCGCTGGATCTTTTCTCAAAAATTTAATTTAATTTTAATTCCAGTGAGTTAACATGCAGTGTTATATTAGTTTCAGGTGTATAATCTAGTGATTCAATTATTCCATACAAAAATATAGAACACTTCATGAATTTGCATTTCATCCTTGCACAGGGGCCATGCTAATCTCTGTATTGTTCCACTTAAGTGCTGTCCAAGCGAGCACTGTTCTCAGTTTGTTTTTTTTTTAAGATTTTATTTATTTGAGAGAGGGAGAGAGTGAGCGAGCATGAAAGGGGAGAGGGGCAGAGGGAGAAGCCGGCTCCCTGATTAGCAGAGGGCCTGATGTGGGACTTGATCCTGGGATTCCAGGATCATGACCTGAGCCAAAGGCAGTTGCTTAACCAACAGAGCCACCCATGTACCCTGTTCTTAGTTTTATATCTATTTCCTTACCACCCTTTTATTGAAACTGTTCCATTGTCCCACCCAGCTTATTTGTTTACATGGAGCTGACTCTAGGCACCAACTAAGGGAAGATCCATACCTAGACTACCACTTGTATAGACCATATCATGGTCAGAATAACTCCATTCATAACAGCACACACTAATACCTTATCTCAACATTGGATCTTTACTCAGTATGTATTATATTCTTGCATTTCATTTTCTTTTCCTAATTTACTAAGTGTAACAGCAAAAAGGAAAAAAGAGATTAACCCCAAACTAGAGACAGATAGCAAAGATGTGCAACTTTTCCCTGAAGATGCTTACTAGAGATTTCATTTTTTAAAAAATCTTTTAGTTTGGGTGTGGAGGAATTGGAACACTTGTACACTTTTGGTGGGAATGTAAAATGCAAAAAATGCCTTGCAAGGCAGTTTGGTGGTTCCTCAAGAAATTAAAACTAGAGTTACTATTATGACACAGCAGTTCTAGTTCTGGGTACAGACCCCAAAGAATTGAAGGCAGGGATTTAAAAAGATATTTATATACCTATGCTTATAGCCTTGTTATTCACTATAGTCAAAAGGTGGAGACAACCAATGTGTCATCAATGGATGAGTTGATAAAATGTGATTTATTCATACAATGGGTTACTCAGCCTTAAAAAGGGAAGGAATTCTTTTTTTAAAAAATATTTTATTTTATTTTTATTTATTTATTTTTTTAAAAGATTTCATTTATTTATTTGAGAGAGAGAGACAGTGAGAGAGAGCATGAGCGAGGAGAAGGTCAGAGAGAGAAGCAGACTCCCCATGGAGCTGGGAGCCTGATGTGGGACTCGATCCCGGGACTCCAGGATCACGCCCTGAGCCGAAGGCAGTTGTCCAACCAACTGAGCCACCCAGGCGTCCCTAAAAAATATTTTATTTATTTATTTATTTGACAGATCACAAGTAGGCAGGGAGGCAGGCAGAGAGAGAGAGAGGAGGAAGCAGGCTCCCTGCCGAGCAGAGACCCCAATGCGGGGCTCGATCCCAGGACCCTGGGATCATGACTTGAGCCGAAGGCAGAGGCTTTAACCCACTGAGTCACCCAGGCGCCCCCAAAAGGAAGGGAATTCTGACATGCTACCGCACAGATGAAACTTGAAGACACTGTGGTAATTGAAATAGAAGGACAAGTGCTATATGATTCCACTCAGATGAGGTACCTAAAGTAGTCAGACTCACAGAGACAGAAGGTAGAAGGGTGGTTGCCAGGTGCCAGGAGCAGAAGGAATGGGGAGTTAGTGTTAGATGGGGGCAGACTTTCAGTTTTGGAACACGAGGAGTTCTGTGGACGGATGGAGGTGTGGCTGCACAACAGTGGGAATGTGTTTCATGCCACTGGCCTTATCAACTTAGAGAATCATTGGTAATATTGGTGAGATCTGTTTCAGTGGCATAGCAGAGGGTGGGGAAGCCACATCCCAGGGGATGTAGAACTCCACTGAGTTTTAACTTCTAGATAGAGCTACCCATTTGAAGATCAAATAGGCATCTCAAACTTACACAAAACCGAACTCTTTGTTTTCTTTCCACCATCCAAAACTCTTTTATTTTCCTTCTTCTCATCTCAGTGGATAGACCTTGCATTCCCTTAGTTGCTCAGGCCATAAAGCCTAGAGCCCTCTCTCTCATTTCCTGAATCCAAACCATCAGTATTCTACCAGTTCTATTTCAACCCACACATGGCTAAGCAGCTTCTTATTACTTCCAGCACTTTCAGGTTCAAGTCACCATCTTCTCTCTTGGATTATTTTATCAGGGAATGGATGCTTTTCTTTCCACTCTGTAGTTTCTTCATCATAAAAGAACTTTAGGAAATAAAAATAAGATCATCTCACATCTCTGCTCAGAACTTTCCAAAGGTTTCTCTTCTCAGAGTAAAAGTCAAAAACTTTACTTAGCTAACAGTTCTTACTGGAGCATGTTCGCCAGCATGCCAAGAACACACTTTCTTAGGGGCTGTGCTCTTGTTCCCTGTGTCTGGAACCCATTTTCTCAAGACCTTTTATGATTTTATTTCTCTCTTTATGTGAGTTTCTGTTTTGAGAGACCTTCCCTAACTATCTGTGATATTTTTAAAGCATGTCACCAAATTCTTTGACATTCTTCCCATCAAGAGTTAAAGTCTAATTCCCTTTCCCTTGAATATTGTCTGCCCATAGTGACTCACTTTTAACAAGTAAAATATGAAGGCAGTGATACTGTTCTCTTCAGGCTGGGTCATGAAAAGTACTTGGAATGTTTGCTCTGGGACAGAGCTATCATGCTGTGAGGAAGCCTATGTCACCCAGACAGACCACAGATAGATATTCCAACAACAGCCCCAACTGTGGTCCTCATTGACAGCCAGCAAAGACCATTAGATGCGTAATCCTTCAGGGTAACTCCCACCCAAACCTCTTTGTCTGCAACCACATGACAAACCCTGAAGGAGCATTGCCTCGCCCAACACAGTCACTCCAGAAAGATAAGAGATAAATGATTGCTGGGATGCTTGGGTGGCTCAGTCAGTTAAGCGTCTGCCTTTGGCTCAGGTCACGATCCTGTAGTCCTGAGACTGAGTCCTGCATCAGGCTCCTTGCTCAGCGAGGAGCCTGTTCTCCCTCTCCTACTCTGCGTGTGCTCTCTCTCTCCCTGACAAAAGAATAGATAAAAATCTTTAAAAAATTAAAACATTTAAGTTATTGCTGTTATTTTTTTAAAAATTGTTAACTAATATTTGTTGAGTGTCTGCTAGCTATTACAGGCATTTTATATATAAGAATTTGCTTGAACTCTGTAAGAGCCCTGGTTAGGTAAGCATTATTTATTTTTTATTGTTGTATTATTACCTTTATTTTCACTCCTCGCCCAACACAGAGTTTGACCTCATGACTCTGAGATTAGGAGTCCCATGCTCCACCAACTGAGTTAGCCAGACGCCCCAATGATTGCTATTATTTTATGCCACTAAGTTTGGGTGGTTTGTTTTTCCACAACAGACCTTTGAAGCATGACCCTGCCACAGTTCCACAGTTACATTCCTTATCAATTACTATTCCCTGACCTAGATATATTTTTCTTTATAGCACTTAGAGCTTTCTGACTATATATATATATATATATAGATAGATATAGTCTTTTTTTCCCTCCCTATTTCCTTCCCATGTCTTGGAACATCAGCTCCATGAAATTAGAAACTTTGTTTTGTTTGCTGATATATCCCCAGTGCCCAGAATATAGTAACTGGTATGGAATTGTCACTTGAGTTCAAACTGTATGTGTTAACTGGATGTAGCTGTGGTCTGCTGGTGTGGAAAGGCATCCAGTGGGAATGAGAAGGTATTGGATGAAAGGATTATATGTGACTTGGAAAATGCCGTATCGTTGATATTTACTATTCTCCTTATTCTTTATTATTATTATTATTATTATTATTATTATTCTCCTCATTATTCTTGAAGATACTTCCACTTTATTACTAGGGGTACTTAATAGTGCTATTTTAAAATGTGGATAGGGGCGCCTGGGTGGCTCAGTGGGTTAAGCCGCTGCCTTCGGCTCAGGTCATGATCCCAGGGTCCTGGGATCGAGCCCCGCATCGGACTCTCTGCTCACCAGGGAGCCTGCTTCCTTCTCTCTCTCTCTCTGCCTGCTTGTGATCTCTCTCTGTCAAATAAATAAAAAAAAATCTAAAAAAAAAATTTTTTTAAAAAATGTGAATAATGGAGCTATTTTTCTTCCTTTCTTGAATACATATTTTTTTTAAATTAATGTTCTGGTACATTCATGAGATTGGGTTTATGCAGCCTATTCTGGGAGGGTGGTTGATGTCAGCTTTTCTTCACATCTTTTTTATGGGTTTGAGGTGAGATTTTGTTGGTATTGTTGTGGTTTTATGGTCAGAGGCCCAGGAAAGCCTATATCTTGCCCTGCCAATCATCCTAACTCCTGAGGGCTCCCAAGGAAACAATATGCTCAAAGAACAATAGCAAACTTTGAGCCAGAGTGCCACTTTGTTAGTGTCTGAGTTACAACCAGTAACCTCCATTGTGGACTCACTGGTCAAAGGTGAGCTGGAAAACAGTCTGGGCTACCCTCTTCCCACTCTGAGCCCCAAATTTGAATTGAGGATCTGCGTGTTTAGCCCCGGTGTATTATAGAGAGAGGTGGCTGGGCCCAAAATGGGGATGCCAAGGAGACCATGAATAGAAGAGGACTAACCAGGGGCAGGCTGGAAGGAAGGGGGCTTCATCCCTGGATGAAGGGCGCACTAACCTTCATAAAATATGCACCATTGAACTCTTTAGGTTCTGACCAGCTGGATTGGTAGCTCTTTTTCCTTGGAAGGGGAGATATAAAAGGTATTGGTTAAGACTAAATCATGGGGAGAGAGGATGTAAGTGGTTTTTTGTTTTGTTTTGTTTTGTTTTATTTGCAGTGTGTGCTGCCATTATCATGGTCGTCATTAGCATTTATTAACAGCTTTTATTGAGTCCTTATTTTAAACCGAGCACTGTGATGGAGTCTTCTGAGGATGCTTTTCTTAAAACGAACAGGACCTTTTATGAAATTTAAAAAGGACCCAACATTCCTGCTTGGAGTGGAGTTGTGGTGAACATGAATCATGAGGAGCCAGGTATGAAAAGTATTGAACAGAATTAGAATTATATGGCATTCCAGGGGAGAGAAAATACTCTCTCTCACCTGGGGAGATGTGAAGTGGCTTCATAAGGGTATGGTATTTTATCTGAGCTGCAGGCATTCCTGATGCAAGTACCTAGAGTTTGGAACCCCACCCGGCAGCATCCAAGGCCAGGAGTGGGATGGCTTTGAGGACAATCAAGTCTGTCCCCAGAGCTAGATTCAACCCAGAATGTGGGGATGGTGGTTGAGGAAGAGGGTGTAGCAGAGGAGTTTAGAAATTGGGATGCATGAGGGTTAAGGATTTGAGGAACTGGGGGTGCATGGGGCTCTCAGAGGTCATCCCTTTGTCACAGGCTATTAGCACAGGCCGTAGATTCCTATGAGTTCACCTTTTCCTCTTGTACCCTCTCTAGAAGGTCTGCAGATAAAGCTAATTTGCATCTGCTTTTTTTTGGTTCTGTCTTTAGGTGAGAGTTTATGCCCCTCAGCAGTCTGTGCGAGGGCCCAAGAAGGGACTTGGAAATTATTTATGGAGTAATGAGAAGACTCCCTGGCCATGGTAACCCAAGACAATGAGGTCTGTGTTCTTTAAGCCTTCCGTATGTAGAGCCTTCCCCTGGTTCATCCCATTCCCAGAATAAAGACCCTGAAAGGGGTCTTTGCTATCGTAGCCCACAGGATAAAGCCTTCACTCCAAATAGTTTTCTTAGAGCTCCCTTCATGTCCTTGTTCCTCAGGCAGTAGATGAAGGGATTCAGCATGGGTGTGACCACCATATACATCACTGAAGCCAATGATTCCTTATCAGCTGTGTGGGAGGATGAGGGATTCAGGTAGACCCCTGTAATGGTCCCATAGAAGAGGAGGACTACAGTGAGGTGAGAGCCACAGGTGGAAAAGGCCTTTTGTTTGCCTCGGGCAGATGGGACCTTGAGCACAGCAGATACAATGCGGGTGTAGGACACAAGAATGCCAAGAAAGGGGATGAGGACAATCAAGCCCCCCACCAGCAGAATCATGAGCTGGTTGAGCTGGGTGTTAGAACAGGAGAGCTGGAGCAGGGGAATGAGGTCACAAAAGAAGTAAGGGATGGCGTTGCTGGCACAGAACTCCAGCCGAGCCATGAGGACAGTATGTAGCAGGGAGTGGAGGCTGGCAATGAGCCAGGAACTTCCTAGCATCAGGGCACAGATTTGCAGACTCATCATGGTGGAGTAGTGCAGGGGGTGACAGATGGCCACGTAGCGGTCATAAGCCATTGCTGTCAGGAGAAAGTTGTCCATGTTGGCAAGCAAAATGCAGAAGTAGATCTGAGTTAGGCAGCCGCCATAGGAAATGGACCGAGTCTGCATCTGAATGTTCACAAGCATCTTGGGGACTGTGGCAGAGATGAAGCAGAAATCCACCAGGGAAAGGTTGCTGAGGAAGAAGTACATGGGCGTGTGGAGGTGGGAGTCTGAGCCAATGGCCAGGATGATGAGCAAGTTCCCAGCTGCCCCGACCAGGTACATGACAAGGAAGAGCCCAAAGATCAGCTCCTGCCTTTCAGGCTGGCTGGAGAGCCCTAGGAGGATGAACTCAGAGATGCTTGTGTGGTTTTCTCCCTCCATGATTGGCTGGTCCTGCTGGGAGATCCAGACCAGGCAGAGGCTATAGGGAATGGGGGATGGGACCCATGCCTCCCTTCTTCCCTCATACAGCCCCTCAACTCACATCTGGATAACTCACATCTCTCTGTTCAATTGGTATGGACCCCAAAGAACGCTCTCCACCTACCAAAGGAAAAGCTTCAACCAGGGAGTCTTCAGGCCCCAACAGACCCTGAAGTCAGGGTTTTAATTATTTCACTGCGAAAATACTGCTGATCCTGAACTAGCAAAGGCCCATATGCCATCCCTCTAAGGAGAATCCTTGTGACATATGACCATGTACTCAGTGGTGCTAACAAACAAGGAGTACTTAGGGTGTTTTGCCCCCCGCCCCCTGCCCAGACTCTATCGTACTCTCATTTTTTGATTTGAACAACTCATGTCTCACTATTAAGTAAAGAACTATAGAAATACAATTTCTTCTTACTCCCAGTAAGGTTGCCATCTGAAGGCCCTTTCTCTACAGAATTCTGGAACCACAGTGGCACATATATAGAACCAGAGGGTCTTATTTGTACATACCCTTCTTCCCCTCAAATACTTTGTCTTCCTTTATTTTCCCCAGTCACATACAGCCCAGGGCTTAGCCCCGGCTGCCACTTTTCACAGGCTCTGGGTCATTTTGGTCCTGGTGATGATGACGTGAATGAAGTACATCAGGACAAACCTGGACAGAAGAGCCTGCTGACTGGGACAGCACAGCCAGCCCTTCCGTCTGGGCTTATCCAGGAGGGGGATTTGCCTCTGGAGGGTAAGAGTTGCCCCTGCAGATAACAAAGAGAAACTACAAGTGTAACATCGCTCAAAGGAATGAAGTGGGCAAAAAAGAAACGATAGGAACACATTAAACTGGAGTTCATAATAGTTCATTGTGAGCTCAGCTGAAGTTTCATTAGATATATCACTTATTTTCCACTGCTTCACAAGACGTAGTAGATCACAAAGAGGGATGGTGGGGAGAGAAAGAACTTGAGTCAGTGTGCTGAGCGGGGATGGGGGAAGAGCTGAGGGGGAAAATCAGTCTGGAAAAGCCATGGGGGCAGGGTTATGGCCCACCATGAACTGGGCAGGAAGTGACAAGGGGAAAACCCTCTTGGGAGGTTGCCTTACTCCACCCCACCATTTTGCTGAGGTGGAGCCTGCTTGGAGCTAAGGAACTTACCAGTGCAGGTGGGGAGGGTAAAAGAGGGATGGAGATTTTGACTATGCCATAGCGTTGCTTAGAGCTATTCCTTAGCGTGGAAGATAAATGTGCTCCTTCGATTTCACTGCTTTGATTTTCTCCAAAAGACCGAAAAAGTGCTACCTGGTGAACTTAGCCTCAGGACATCTGTGTAAATGGGTCAGGCCTTCCTGGAGTGGCCAGTGCTGGGGTAGGAGGAGGGGGCATGTGGAGCAGGTGGAATGGGGCAGGGATATGGTGGGAGAGGGTCACCTGTACTGGGAGAGGTACATTATGAGACTGGGAGCTGTGGTGTGTGTAGCAGCAAAAGCACTGTCCCTTCCTTGACTAGTACTCCTTTCAAACCAAAGTGATGCCAGCCTCTTTTCCTTCCAATCCTCTACTTCTCCAGACATGTAGGAGAAGAAAAATTTCTTGTTACTACTTCTCCCTCGTTAGGAAAGTTCTCTTTCCAAGTATTCCCTGTTTGAAGAAGACCCACGCTAAGATGGAGTCTAACTTAAAATGAAAAGGATTTTTCTCCTACCTTCTGGATCATTCCTGTCAGCACACAGAAATCACTGAGTTTTAAAAATCCATCCTTGACCCACATTCCCCTCTGGCTGTCAGCTCACTTCTCTACTCTCCCTTTCCACAAAAGTCCTCAAGCTGTGGGCAGTACACAAACCCCAGTTTCCTTCTTCCTGTTTGCTCATGAAGCCCCCTTCTCAGGCTTCTCCCCAATCCCTGAAACTTCCATGGCCACCAATGCCACATCTGAGGTTGGTTCTCAGGCTCCATCATACTAAAACCAACAAGGTGCAGGGGCACCTGGGCACCTGGGTGGCTCAGTGGGTTAAGGCCTCTGCCTTTGGCTCGGGTCATGATCCCAGGGTCCTGGATCGAGCCCCACATCGGGCTCTCTGCTCGGCAGGGAGCCTGCTTCCTCCTCTCTCTCTCTGCCTGCCTCTCTGCCTACTTGTGAATTCTGTCTGTCAAATAAATAATTAAATAATAGAAATCTTAAAAAAAAAAAAACAACCCCAACAAGGTGCAGTTAGTAGGGTTGGTCACTTCCATTTTTGGAAATGCATTCCCAACTGGATTTTTTTTTAAGATTTTATTTATTCATTTGACAGACAGAGATCTCAAGTAGGCAGAGAGGCAGGCAGAGGGAGAGAGGAGCATGCAGGCTCCCTGCTGAGCAGAGAGCCCGACGCAACGCGGGGCTCGATCCCAGGATCCTGGGATCATGACCTGAGCTGAAGGCAGAGGCTTTAACCCACTGAGCCACCCCTCCCATCTGGATTTTAAGCACAGTTTTTTGGTGGCATCTCTCCTGTCTTGCTGGTTTCTTGCTCTCAGTCCTCCTCATTCTTCTGACCTATCATATCATAAGCTCCTGAGGGCAGGAGCTTTATTTTAATGTATTGCTATATCCCTAGTTTCTAGAATCATGCCTGGACTAAAGGAGACACTCAGTGTTTTTATGCTTTTGTTGAATGAAGGGATAACTGCTTTTCATATTCCCCTTTGTGACCACACATCTTTGAGATTGGGTGAGACCTTAAAGAGAGTCCTCCTTCACCTGATACCGACCTTGTGTCTCCCAAACAGCATTCACATTTACTTATCATCTGTTTTATTGTTTCATTAACACTCTTATTTAACTCACTAATTTTGTCAATTGCAATAAATTTATTAAAAGTAAAAATTTGTACCCCATGATACTTAAGAAATTAAAAAATTAAGAATTTTAGCCAGATACCATTACCTGTAGGAAATTCTGAGTCTGAAACCCACTTTTCCTTGGTTAAAAAAGGAGAGGGGTGCCTGGTTGGCTCAGTGGTTAAGCTGCTGCCTTCAGCTCAGGTCATGATCCCAGGGTCTTGGGATCGAGTCCCGCATCAGGCTCCTTGCTCAGTGGGGAGCCTGCTTCTCTCCCTGCCTCTGCCTGCCACTCTGCCTGCTTGTGCACTCGCTCTCTCTCTCTCTGACAAATAAATAAACAACTAAAATCTCTAAATAACCCCACCAAAAAAAAAAAAAAAAAAAAGGAGAATGTAAAGTGCAAAGGAGGAGTTAGGGAAATAGCACCTGAGGATTTCTCTGAGAGGGGTCAGAAGAGTTGAGGGAGAACTCAAAATGCAATCACTTTCTCACCATGTGATTTGATGCTACTTGGCTCCATCTCTGTAAACCACCTAATGTCATCACTCAGATGTCCATAGGTACGGGCTCCATGCTACACTACATACATACCTGAACCCAGGCACCTATTTGTTGGGGTCTGATCCTTGGGCAGCCAGCGCACAGACTGGCCTTGTGTTCTGCTTCAGTGGCGGTCCTCCACCTTTCTCTGGTGATCACGACAACTCTGCCGTTTGTGTTGGCTTAAATACGGGACCTGTTTTCTGAGAGCCCAAGGGGTGGAGAAAATGCTTGTCTTTGACTTTGGAGTCCTCATGTTTAGTTTTATTCAGGGACTGAGCCATAATGAGCTTCGCTTAAATAATTGAGAAGGGGAAACAAGTTAAAATAAAGTAAAAACAAATGACATAGAAAAAGAAAATTAATTTAAGCAGAAATCTGATCATTGATTCTTTGAAAAAGAGTTAATAAGCAATTTTGATAAACAGATGAGAATGAAAATGAGAATGAGGCCAGGATTTGGAAAATTTAATAGCTAATACAAAAGATTCAAATTTAAGTTGACTATTATTTTCAATTAGAGGCTAATACATCTTATCAAATAAAATAGAGGACTACTCACAAATATGCTCCGTAGCCCCATAGGTGCAAAAAGAATTAGAGAGCATGAATATAACACTAAAAGAGAAAGAAATGCAAACTTATAAAATAGTCTGACTCCAATGAAGAAAATATTTAAGCTTTCTAAGGACCAATTCAATAATAAAAAGTATAAAAACAAAGTTATGGTGTAATTATCTGTAAAGTGGATTAGTAATATCTGCGTACAGGGGTTGTTAACAAACATTAAGTGAGGAAATGCCCATAATGTACATAGAACAGTGCCTTGTAAGCAGTTGGCACCCAGTTAACTTGGCTATTGTTATTCAGTCATTATTTGTCAATTCATTTTTAGACGCAAATACGACTTCAAGCTCAAACTAAGCAAGATAATGAAAGAAATATTTTAGACCAATTTTGTTTTTAGACATAGATGCAAATGCCCACAAGTAAAAAAAAAAAAGTGTGCAAGCCAAGGAAACTGCATTAAAAGAATTCTCTATCAGATTCAAGGAAATCCATTAACCTAGTTTAACACAAACAAAATACCAACTACTGTAATGAGATCCAGATAAATTTATCAAAACCTTACAGATTAAAACTCTGAAAACAGTGCTTTTTTCCTTAATATGGCAAGTGGTGTATTTGAAAGCAAGAGTCAACATCATGTTTATTGAAGACTTCTACTTTTTCCCTAAAAAGAAGAACAAAATATGGGTATTCTCTGTTTTCACTCCTTATTTAATATCTTGTTAGAAATGCTGGCCATGGCTATCTGTAAAGAAAAAAGAAATAAAAACATAACTTTTTGCAAAATATCTATTTATAGCTAAGCTATTAAAAGAAATGAAGTCACTGCTAAAAATAAAGTTAATGAGCAGAGTTGTAAAGTGTAATATAACACAAAAATTAGTAAATTGCTTACTGATAGATCAACTATAAATAACTATAAAAAAAAAAGGAATGAAAGTGGTGTTTTCATTTCCAGCGATGATGAAATTGAATATTTGGATTTTAATTCAACTTGGGAAATGAAATATTTGTTCAAAGGAAATTATAATGGGTAAAGTAAAGGAATATATATAATAGAAATGTATTCTAATTGGAAGGTTTTAATTAATTCAGATGATCATGCTTCCAAGTATATAGATATATTATCAATAATAAATAAATATATACCCTACAGCAGGCACTGTACCAAGTACTTAAACATTAATTTTAAAATTTTCTCCCAGGGTCTATATCTTTGCAATGATAATGTAGCGATGTAATAGAATATCATACAGATATTAAAAATGAAAAAAAGTGTTGATTTCTGGATATTTGTCTATGACATAGACTTTAAAAGCAGAACATAAGGTAGCAGGTACATACAGATAACATCTGTGTACATCTGACAACAAAAATATGTTAATTTGGAGGGTAAGGGGAACAGTTTGAGGTTTAATTTCTGCTAGTTTTTCCCCTGCTAAGTTGCTTCCATTTAACAAGAAATAAGAATTAGGCTATTGTAGTCAGTCACTTGCTCTGCTTCTGAGCATGTCTGAGCAAGAGCAAACATTTTCAGATGTCTCTGCCAAGGATAAGCATTAGAAGGTGTTGGAATGACTGGATAGGCCCTCATAGTTGGGAATGAAGGGAGGCTGAGAGAAATGGTCCCGACGTCTAGTCCTATGTGAGTTTAGGAAGTTTGTAAAGTGTTGGGGTTGGATCCCTGTGTGGTTTCCAAAGTCCCCTACAGGTCTCTGATTCTACTTGTCTTTGAGAAGTGGAGGAGTAGATGTCTTTAGTCTTACACATTTGGGGGCATTGAGAGAGGAGTGTCTTCTTCTGTCCCCACCTTATCACTGACCTGTTCAGTTGGTCTGATTTCTGCCAAGCCCACCCAAGGATGCTGCCTTCTCCTGAGTTACTCCTCCTTGCTAAGGAGGGGCAGATGGCTCACAAGCGTCCTGGAGTTGGAGACTCAAGCCTGGGCCCCATTGGAAGAAAAATGCAGAGCAAGTGTGTGGGTGGAAGGCAGGGTGAGCAAGGAGGCTGAGAGAGCTGGGCTCATTCCCTAATTCCTGGGCCAAGGAGAGATGTGTGGGGCTCACACTTGAATTATTTTCAGGTCTGCTCTTGGCCTCTAGGGAGCCATACTCAGTGGGCATTGTTAAAAATAAATGTGCAGTAATTGTCTTGGGTCTGGCTGGGCCCAATTCTCCTGGACTCCAGACACATCATCCCCTTAAGGTTTTTCTACTGGAAAGTTATTACTTCCAGTGGTTTAATTTGTTACTTTTGTCTACAGGGAAAGTCTTAACATTTTCTTACTTTTTATCTTCCATACAGGGAATTCATGTTGTTTGTTCAGTCAGATCGGAACTCAACATTCATTAAAAAAATTGTAATGAAATGCACATAATATCTTAACCATTGTTTAGGGTACATTTCACTGGTGTTAAGTACCTTCATATCATGTGTAACTAATCTCCAGAATTCTTTCATCTTCCCAAACTGAAATCCTGTACCACGAAACAATTCCCCATTCCTCCCTCCCCCAGCTCCCTGGCAACCACCACTGTACTTTCTGTCTCTGTGAGTTAGCCTACTCTAGGTACCTCGTATAAATAGAATCATATAGTATGTGTCCTTTTGTGATGGGCTTATTTTACTTTGCATAATCTCCCCAGGGTTCATCATTGTTGCCACTGTCAGGATTTCCTTCCTTTTTCCTTCCTTTTTAATTCCACCATATAGATATAGTCCATTTTCTTTTTTAATCTATTGATGAGACACTTGGGTTGCTTCTACCTTTTGGTTGCTGTGAATAATACTGCTATGAGCATGGTGTACAAATATCCTCGTAAGTTTCTGCTTTCAGTTGTTTTGGGTAGATTCCCAGAATTGGAATTTCTGGATCATGGGGTAGTTCAATTCTTACTTTTTTATTTTTTTTAGGACTCTCCAATGCTGTTCTCCACAGCAGATGCACCGTTTCACATTCCCAGCAGTGCACTAAGATTCCCACTTTTTTTTGGTCTTTTTAAAATTAACACATAATGCATTATTTGCTTCAGGGGTACAGTTCTGTGAATCATCAGTCTTACACATTTCATAGCACTCAGCAGAACACATACCCTCCCAATGTCCATAACCCAGCTACCCTATCTCTCCCCTTCACCCCCCAGCAACCCTCAGTTTGTTTCCCGAGATTAAGTCTCTTATGGTTTGTCTCCCTCCCTGGTCCCATCTTGTTTCATTTTTCCCTCCCTTCCCTCATGAACCCCTGTCCTGCCTCTCAAATTCCTCATATCAGAGAGATCATATGATAATTGTCTTTCTCTGATTGACTTATTTTGCTTAGCATAATACCCTCTAGTTCCATCCGTGTTGTTCTTTTTGATGGCTGCATAGTATTCCATTGAATATGTATACCACATCTTCCTTATACATTTATCTATTGATGGACATGTAGTCTCTTCCCATAGTTTGGCTATTGTGGACATTGCTGCTATAAACATTCAGGTGCACGTGCCCCTTCAGATCACTACATTTGTAAAAGGTTCCCACTTTCTTCTCATTGACACTTATTCTCTGTTTTTTTCTTACTAAAGTTTACTAGGAACAAAGAAGAATCTGTAGAGGGAACATCAATAAATATAAAATACATGTGAAACATTTAGGGAATCACAGACAACACTGTTAGCAACTATATGCAAGTGTGGGAGGGCTGCTGTGACTTGGATGCTTCTATGAATTTATGGTCAAGGGGCTAAAACTTTGTCTTGCGCAAAAGGTGGAATTGCTTTTGTCTTCTAAGAGCCTCCTTAACCATGATAATTGAAGCTTTTGTAGTTTTGTATGACTGGGAGGGAGGTAGAGTGGATACTGTTACATATATACACACACATGTGTGTGTATACACACACATATGATAGTAGACAGTCTAATGGATATGAGGTTTTGATTTGCATTGCCTGAATATTAGTGCTATGAACATTTTTACGTGTGATTGTTGGTCATTTTTATATCTTTGGAGAAATGTCTATTCACATCCTTTGCCATTTTTTTAAATGTTCAGTTCACCATCATATAGCACATCATATAATACATTGTTACTCTTTGATGTAGTTTTCAACGATTCATTCATTATTTACGTATAATGCCTAGAGCTCATCACATCACTTGCCCTCTTTAGTGCCCATTTCTCAGTTACCCTATCCCTCAACACCCCCTCCCTTCTATAACCCTCAGTTTGTTTCCTGGAGTTCAGTCTCTCATGGTTTCTCTCCCTCTTTGATTTCTTCCCATTCAGTTTTCCCTCCCTTCTTCTGTGTTCCTCCACACTATTCCTTATATTCCATATGAGTGAAACCATATGATAACTGTCTTTCTTTGCTTGACTTATTTCACTTAGCATAATCCCCTCCATTTCCATCCATGTCAAAGCAAATGGTGGGTATTCCTCCTTTCTGATGGCCGAGTAATATTTCATTGTATATATGTACTACATCTTCTCTATCCATTCATCTCTTGAAGGGCATCTCGGCTCCTTCCACAGTTTGGCTATTGTGGACATTGTTTCTGTGAACTTGGGGTGCATGTACCCCTTCTTTTTATTACATCTGTATCTTTGGGGTAAATACCTAGTAGTATAATCTCTGGTCATAGGGTAATTCTATTTTTAACATCTTGAGGAACCTTCATACTGTTTTCCAGAATTCCTTTGCCAATTTTTGATGAGGTCTTTTTGAGGTTGTAGGAGTTCTTTATATATTTGGGATATTAAATCCTTATCAACTATATGATATATAAATATTTTGTCCCATAAGTTACTTTTCACTCTGTTCATTGTGTCATTTGATATATAAAAGTTTTATTTATTTATTATTTATTTATTTATTTATTTGACAGACAGAAATCACAAGTAGATGGAGAGGCAGGCAGAGAGAGAGAGAGGGAAGCAGGCTCCCTGCTGAGCGGAGAGCCCGATGCGGGACTCGATCCCAGGACCCTGAGATCATGACCTGAGTCGAAGGCAGCGGCTTAACCCACTGAGCCACCCAGGCGCCCCTGATATATAAAAGTTTTAAATTTTGGTATTCATTCATCTATTTTTTCTTTTGTTTCATTTGTTCTTGGTGTCATATGCAAGAAATCACTGCCAAATCCAGTCATATGCAGGGAATCACCGCCAAATCCAATAGCATGAAGGTTTTACCCTATGTTTTTTTCTAAGAGTTTTATTTTTTAATTATTTTAAAATATTTATTTATTTTAGATTGGAGGGGAGAGGCAGAAGAGGAAGGAGAGGGATGAGCAGATTCTGCCCTGAATGCAGAGCCAAGCACAGCTCGATCCTACAACCCTGAGATCATGACCTGAGCTGAAATCAAGAGTTGGATGCTTAACCAACGGAGCCACCCAGGTGCCCCTAGTGTTAGTGTATTCTGAATTTGACTGTATACTTTCCTTTTACAGTGAGTTTTAACCTTCGTATGCTTTCCTGTTACTAATTGCATCCTTTCATTTTGGCTTAAAGAACTCTTTAGATTTCCCTAAGGAGGCCTAGTGATGATGAATTCCCTCAGCTTTTATTTGGGAAAGTCTTCATGTTTTCTTGTTTTCTGAAGGACAGCTTTGCCAGGTGAGGCATTCTTTTTAGGGTTTTATTTATTTATTTGAGAGAGAGAGAGAGAGAGAAAGCATGAGCAGGGGTGGGGGTAAGATGGAAAGGGAAAAGCAGACTTTCCACTGAGCCGGGAGCCTGATGTGGGGTTTGATCCCAGGACTCTGAGATCATGACCTGAGCTGAAGGCAGATGCTTAACCTCCACTGAGCTACCCAGGTGCCCTAACAATTTTCTTCTTTCAGCACTCTTTATATATTATCTCACTGTCTTTTGGCCTGCAAGATTTCTGCTGAGAAAGCAACTGATAGTAGCATGGGTGTTCCTTTGTATGAGATGAGATTCTTTTCTCTTGCTGATTTCAAAATTCTTTGCTTTTTTTGATTTCTGGCAGTTCTATTATAATGTGTTTCAGTGAAGTCCTCTGGGTTGAATGTGTTGTGCCCTATGAGCTTCATGTATCTGGATGTCTTTATTTCCCCTCAGATTTGGGAAGTTTTCAGCTATTGTTTCTTTAAATAAGCTCCCCCCCCTTTTCCCTCTTGTCTTTTGGGACTCTCATTATGTGAGTATGGTTTTGTTTGGTAGTGTCTCATAATTTCTGTAGGCTTTCTTCACTCTTCTTCATTCTTTTTTCTTTTTAAAAAAATTTTAAAAGATTTTATTCATTTATCTGACAGACAGAGCTCACAAGTAGGCAGAGAGGCAGGCAGAGAGAGAGGGGGAAGCAGGCTCCCCACCAAGCAGAGAGCCCCATGTGGGGCTCGATCCCAGGACCCTGGGATCATGACCTGAGCTGAAGGCAGAGGCTTTAACCCACTGAGCCACCCAGGTGCCCCTCTTTTTTCTTTTTTATCCTGAGTAATTTCAAATGGTTTGTTTTTGAGTTTTTAAAAATTTTTTTTATTTTGGGGCGCCTGGGTGGCTCAGTGGTTAAAGCCTCTGCTTTTGGCTTAGGTCATGGTCCCAGGGATCCCTGGGATCTAGCCCCGCATCAGGCTCTCTGCTCAGCAGGAGGCCTGCTTCTCTTCCTCTCTCTCTCTGCCTACCTCTCTGTCCACTTGTGATCTTTGTCTGTCAAATAAATAAATAAAATCTTTAAAAAAATTTTTTTATTTCATTTTTTAAAAATTCACTTAAAAAACATGTAGTGTATTAATAGTTTCAGAGGTAGAGTTACAGTGATTCATCAATTGTGTATAACACTCAGTGTTCATTACATCATGTGCCCTCCTTAATGCCCATCACCCTGTTATCCTCTCCCCCTACCCCTTTCCCCTATAACAACCCTCACAGATTCTTCCACTTGGTCATGTCTGCTCACCTTTTCAGTTTTCATTTCAGTCATTGTATTCTTCACCTTGAGCATTTCCATTTGGTTCTTTTTAAAAAAAATTTTTTTTAAAGATTTTATTTATTTATTTGTCAGAGAGAGAGAGAGAGGGAGAGTGAGTGAGCACAGGCAGACAGAGAGGCAGGCAGAGGCAGCGAGAGAAGCAGGTTCCCTGCTGAGCAAGGAGCCCGATGTGGGACTTGATCCCAGGATGCTGGGATCATGACCTGAGCCAAAGGCAGCTGCTTAACCAACTGAGCCACCCAGGTGTCCCTAGTTCTTCTTCTTCTTTTTTTAATGATTCATCTCTTTATTTGTCTCATTTTGTTCATGTACCGTTTAAGATGTTCATCAAATTGTGATGAATCTATGTTCCCTTGATGTTACCTGTGTTCTCTTGTAGCTTGCTAGTAATTATTTTAAATTCTGTGTCTGGAAATTCATAGATATCAATTTCTTTGGGGTCAGTTATAGGGAAATTATTGTGTTCCTTTAGTGCTATCATGTTTCCTTGATATTTTCTTTATTTGTTTCTTGTAGCCTTGCACTGATATCTGTGCATTTGATAGAGTAGTCAACTTTAACAGATTTTAGAAACTGGTTTTGGTGGGGAATACCTTTACCTATGGGTAGGTGTGAGGGTGTTTTCTGGGCAGGATGTGGCAATTCCAGTTCCAGAGAAGGCCCAGCAGCATAATCTTTGTGCAGCTCCCTTAGCTGGGGTGAAGGTTTGTGAAGATAGGAAGAGGCTTTCAGTGGTCAAGACTGTAAATATCTACAGGAACTCTTGGGGTCTTCAGCTACCTGGAACCTCCTGATCTTATTTTCTCCTAGGGTTTTATCCTTCTAAGGGTTGTCATGGCTGGGAGGACCCCTCTTGGCACTGTATCCAGCTTGTGGGTGTCCTTGAAGTAGTGGTGATATTGTGTCTAATGTTCCAATGATCATGTGCCCACCATGGCGCAGGTGACTGGAATTGCAGTAGGACAGTGGCTCCAGGGTCAGGGACACTGAAGAGTCCACAGTGGGGATGGCTCTGTTGCCCAGATGCTGGCACTTGCTGAGCAGAACAGTGCCAGAGTCTGGAGTACAGGTGTTCACAGAGTGATAGTGGCTGTAGAATCCTGACATTGGCTAGCCTACAATGACAGTGGCTCTGTTGCTGGAGATTTGAGTGCATACCAGTAGCCTCAGAGGCAGGTTCTAGAGCATGGGTGTGTGTGTAGCAATAGTGGCTCTAGGGTCTGGGGTGCTGGCTAGCCCATAGCAGTGATATCTCTGGTGCCTGGGATAGGAATATATATGGAGCAGCCATGGATCTGGGATTTGGAGTGAGAGCACATTTAGAGTGGCTATGGAATCAGGGTCTGAAGTGTGGGCACAGACAGAGAAGCCAGGGCTCTGGAGTCTGGGGCACCCATGAGGTTAAGGGAGGCTGGCAGCCCTGGTCCTAAGGTGGCATAATAGTAGCTCCTTCTAGGGGATGTGCAGCAGCATATCCCTTTTTTTGGGGGGAGGGTCTTCTGTTTCCATGGCCATTAGTTACCACAGTGTCAAAAGCTTCCTGTGTCTTCTGCAAAGCAGGTCACTGGGGTCTGTGCCAATGAACACTATGGAATCCTCCCCTAAGAAAGCTGTGGGGAGTTTGCAGTTTTTGAATTAAAATCTCTTTTGTCTGATAATAGTATAGCCATCCCTGTTCTCTTTGGTTCTCATTTTCATGGAATATATTTTACATCCTTTAACTTTTAACCTATGCATGCCATTAGATCCAAAGTGAATCTCTTGGGGGAAGGGCAGCTGGGTGGCACAGTTGGTTAAGTGTCTGACTCTTCATCTTACTTAGCTCAGGTTGTGATCTTAAGGTTCAAGCCCCATATTGGTCTCCATGCTGGGCATGGAACCTATGTAAAAAAAGTGAATCTCTTGGGGCATCTGGCTAGCTCAGTTGGTAGAGGATGTGATTCTTGATCTCGGAGTCATAAGTTTGAGCCCCAAGTTGGTTGTAGAAATTATTTAAAAAAAAAAATAAACTTAAAAAAGGGGTGCCTGCGTGGCTCAGTGGGTTGGGCCTCTGCCTTTGGCTCAGGTCATGATCCCAGGGTCCTGGGATCGAGTCCCACATCGCTCTCTGCTTAGCAGGGAGCCTGCTTCCCCCCACCCCCCGCCTACTTGTGATCTCTGTCAAATAAATAAATAAAATCTTAAAAAAAATAAACCTAAAAAGCTTTTGTTTTAAGAGCAGGGAGAGAGAAGGGGTTTGGGGCAGTGAGAGAGGGAGAGAGAGAGAATCTTTCAAAAAAAATTTTAAAATTTATTTATTTATTTAAATTTTAAAAAAATTTATTTTCAGCATAACAGTATTCATTATTTTTTCACCACACCCAGTGCTCCATGCAATCCGTGCCCTCTCTAATACCCACCACCTGGTACCCCAACCTCCCTCCCCCCCCACTTCAAACCTCTCAGATTGTTTTTCAGAGTCCATAGTCTCTCATGATTCACCTCCCCTTCCAATTTCCCCCCAGCTCCCTTCTCCTCTCTAACTCCCCATGTCCTGCTCTTTGTTATGCTCCACAAATAAGTGAAACCATATGATAGTTGACTCTCTCTGCTTGACTGATTTCACTCAGCAAGATCTCTTCCAGTCCCGTCCATGTTGCTACAAAAGTTGGGTATTCATCCTTTCTGATGGAGGCATAATACTCCATAGTGTATATGGACCACATCTTCCTTATCCATTCGTCTTTTGAAGGGCATCTTGGTTCTTTCCACAGTTGGGCCACCATGGCCATTGCTGCTATAAACATTGGGGTACAGATGGCCCTTCTTTTCACGACATCTGTATCTTTGGGGTAAATACCCAGTAGTGCAATGGCAGGGTCATAGGGAAGTTCTATTTTTAATTTCTTGAGGAATCTCCACACTGTTCTCCAAAGAGGCTGCACCAACTTGCATTCCCACCAACAGTGGAAGAGGGTTCCCCTTTCTCCACATCCCCTCCAACACATGTTGTTTCCTGTCTTGTTAATTTTGGCCATTCTAACTGGTGTAAGGTTGTATCTCAATGTGGTTTTAATTCGAATCTCCCTGATGGCTAGTGATGATGAACATTTTTTCCTGTGTCTGATAGCCATTTGTATGTCTTCTATGGAGAAGTGTCTGTTCATATCTTCTGCCCATTTTTTGATATGCTTGTCCGTTCTGTGTGTGTTGAGTTTGAGGAGTTCATTATAGATCCTGGATATCAACCTTTTGTCTGTACTGTCATTTGCAAATATCTTCTCCCATTCCGTGGGTTGCCTCTTTGTTTTCTTGACTGTTTCCTTTGCTGTGCAGAAGCTTTTGGTTTTGATGAAGTCCCAAAAGTTTATTTTCACTTTTGTTTCCTTTGCCTTTGGAGACACGTCTTGAAAGAAGTTGCTGTGGCTGATATCGAAGAGGTTACTGCCTATGTTCTCCTCTAGGATTCTGATGGATTCCTGTCTCACATTGAGGTCTTTCATCCATTTTGAGTTGATCTTTGTGTACGGTGTAAGAGAATGGTCGAGTTTCATTCTTCTACATATAGCTGTCCAGTTTTCCCAGCACCATTTATTGAAGAGACTGTCTTTTTTCCACTGTATATTTTTTCCTGTTTTGTCGAAGATTAATTGACCATAGAGTTGAGGGTCCATATCTGGGCTCTCTACTCTGTTCCACTGGTCTATGTGTCTGTTTTTTTTGCCAGTATCATGCTGTCTTGGTGATCACAGCTTTGTAATAAAGCTTGAAATCAGGTAATGTGATGCCCCCAGTTTTATTTTTGTTTTTCAACATTTCCTTAGAGATTCGGGGTCTCTTCTGATTCCATGAAAATTTTTGGATTATTTGCTCTAGCTCTTTGAAGAATGCTGGTGGAATTTTGATCGGAATGGCATTAAAAGTATAGATTGCTCTAGGCAGTATAGACATTTTAACAATGTTTATTCTTCCGATCCAAGAGAATGGAATGGTCTTCCATCTTTTTGTGTCTTCTTCAATTTCTTTCATGAGTTTTCTGTAGTTCCTCAAGTACAGATCCTTTACCTCTTTAGTTAGGTTTATTCCCAGGTATCTTATGGTTCTTGGTGCTATAGTAAATGGAATCAATTCTCTAATTTCCCTTTCTGTATTTTCATTTTTTTTTTAAAGATTTTTTTTAAATTTATTTATTTGACAGAGAGAAATCACAAGTAGGCAGAGAGGCAGGCAGAGAGAGAGAGAGAGAGAGAGGGAAGCAGGCTCCCCGCCGAGCAGAGAGCCCGATGCGGGACTCGATCCCAGGACTCTGAGATCATGAGCCGAGCCGAAGGCAGCGGCTCAACCCACTGAGCCACCCAGGCGCCCCTCTGTATTTTCATTTTTTAAATTTTATTTCAGTGTACCAGAATTCATTGTTTATGCACCACACCCAGTGCTCCATGCAATACGTGCCCTTCATAATACCCACAACCAAGCTCACTCACCTTACCACCCCCACCCCATCAAAACCCTCAGATTGTTTTTCAGAATCCATAGTCTCTCATGGTTCATCTCCCCCTCCAATTTCCCTCAACTCCCTTCTCTGGAGAGAGAGAATCTTTTTTTTTTTAAAGATTTTATTTATTTAACAGAGAGAAATCACAAGTAGACGGAGAGGCAGGCAGAGAGAGAGAGAGGGAAGCAGGCTCTCCGCTGAGCAGAGAGCCCGATGCGGGACTCGATCCCAGGACCCTGAGATCATGACCTGAGCCGAAGGCAGCGGCTTAACCCACTGAGCCACCCAGGCGCCCTGGAGAGAGAGAATCTTAAGCAGTCCATACTGAGCATGGAGCCCAGTGCAGGGCTCCATCTCACACCCCTGAGATCATGTCCTGAGCTGAAATCAAGAGTTGGACAATTAACTGACTGAGCCACCCAGGTACCTCTAAAGTAAATCTTCTATAGACACAGTATAGTTGGATTCTATTTCTGACAATCTCTGCCTTTTGACTGGGTAGTTTAATTTATATTTTTATTTAAAGTAATTACTGATAGGGAAGGACTCACTATTATCATTTTTTAAAAAATATTTTATTTATTTATTTGACAGAGAGAGATCACAAGTAGGCATAGAGGCAGGCAGAGAGAGAGACAGGAGGAAGCAGGCTCCCCGCTGAGCAGAGAGCCCGAAGCGGGACTCCATCCTAGGACCCTGAGGTCATGCCCTGAGCCGAAGGCAGCGGCCCAACCCACCGAGCCACCCAGGCGCCCCACTATTATCATTTTGATATTTATTTTCTGAATGTCATATAGCCTTTTTATCCCTCTTTTCCTACCTTACTACCTTCCTTTGTATTTGGTTGGCTTTTTGTAGTGACATGTTTTGATTCCCTTTGCATTTGCCATTGTGTATGTTCTATAGATATTTTCTTTGTGTTTTACCCTGTGGATTATATAAGACACCCTGAAATATAACAATCTATTTTAAACTTAACTTCAATCACATAGGACCTATACTCCTTTATAACTCTCCACTCGCCACCCCCATTTTATTTTATTGATGTCATAAATTATATATTTAAATATTGTGTACCCATTTTTATGCTTTTGTCTTTAAAATAATATAATACAATAAAAAGTGGAGTTACAAGCCAAAATTACCATAATACATGTTTTTGTATTTGTTTATATATTTATCTTTATTGGAGAACCATATAGTTTGTATGGTTTTTAAATTACTGAGATCCAAAAAAAAAAAAAAAGAAAAGATAGAATCCATTTCTACTAGCCTATCAGAGTTCTAAAGGAATATTACACAGTCCCTGTCTCCTTCTTAAGAAGTATTTGAAAAATTCTGGCTTCTGTCATTGCTAAAGTAATTTCATTAGCATTGCGATTTGTTGATTTATGCCCCCCCAGCCACCCAGATAATTTAATGGGTATGAACCTATTATGTTTCAGTCAACTTCTGTATGGCTTTTTCCTTGGTGAATATAATTCCTGGTCATGCACATAATACCCTTTAGGTTCTATTTTAATGTATATATTTTGAGAGAATTGAACTGTCAAAGAGATCTTGACTTCAAGTGTCAGGCTAGAACTGTTTCATCATAGTGTGTTTCCCTGGTGAGCTGAGTTCATATTCTCAACCTGCTTTTACTAGTCTGGTTATAATCTGAACTTCCTGAGGTTCATTTGCCAAGTTGAGGTCATTGTTTAATATTCAACCAGGATTATGGCAGCAAAGCAGTGCTGTGGGAAAACATCAGATGTGTGTTGTAATTGGTGACTTTATTTGAGTTGCAACATATTCTCTCTGGTTATTGATCTCAGCCACCACTTCTGCCTTCTATCTCTGTTTTCTAGGTCTGCAACCTTGGAAGCTTAAAACTTAGGTTATAGAATCCTAGCACCTGGGCATTGAGAACATTTAGTATAATCTCCTTACATGTGGGCAAGGAGTTGAGAGTGGAAGGATCTTGCCTTTTCTTTTTTTTCATTTTCTTTTCTTTTCATTCACAGTCAAGTGAATGAACAACAGATTGGAGTGGGACCCTTGGGTCTAAACTCCTGTGACTTCTCCCCAACAACACCGTTCCAATTGTCCCTTCATTTCCTCCATAATTTCACATCTGTTCTGATCTGGCCATTTCCCAATTTCCACCACCTCTGTTTGTAGGTCACTTTGTGACCCAGAGAACTTCTGTGGTCCTTGACTACATTCTTGGAAGGAATGCTAAGCCACAGTTTACAAAGCTGATCTGGGTGAATTTGATGGACGACCTGAGCCTTGTCCTCTTGGCATCATTGTCTTCTGACATCTGTTTTCCACTTCCATAGGTAGCTCGCATTTGAAAAGAGCTGTTCCAGGAGGTCAGACTTGACTCTTTGGCTGATCTTGGAGTGCTCACTCAAGATGCGACCCAGTTTCTTCCTTCCTATCCGTTTCCCATCCTTTAGACATGTCCTCTGTTCCAACATAGCAGTTCTGTGTGTTGTCTCCCTGTGAGGACTTTGCTTTCTAGGACTATGCTAGACTCCATGGAGAGAGCTGCAAGCCCATGGGAGTGGCCTGTGGAGGCTCTGGAACTGAAAGTAAGGGCAGCCTTAGCAGTTGGTAGGCCAGGAGAGAATGGCTGAGCACAAAAAGGCTCTCACTGTCATCCATGGATAAGCATGTCCTCCTAAACTCTCTCGCTGGGCATGGTACTTAATGATGGAGAAATAAAAGCAATTTTACCTTTTTTTTTTTTCTCCAAAGATTTTGCTTATTTATTAGAGAGAGAGGGGGAGACCACAAGCAGAGGGGAAGGGCAGAGAGATAGGGAGAAACAGACTCCCCACTGAGCAGGGAGCCTGACACTGGGCTCAATCCCAAGACTCAGAGATCATGACCTGAGCTAAAGGCAGACTGTCAACCCACTGAGCCACCCAGGCTTCCAAAACCATTTCACTTCTATCAAGATTTCCAACCCACCAGCTATTAATCTCATTCCTCTGAAAACTTTGTGGGTATATGCTCCAGGCAAAAAAGAAAAGGAGAAGGAAAACTAACACTCAATTATATGTGTATTAGAGTAGATGCTTTGGGTGTGCTGTTCATATCCCTGAAGACAGTTTACAGGTTGAGGGCTTCCTGTGCCTCAGGGACTGGGGTGCTCTCTGCTCACTGGCACGTGTTTGGCTCACTGAGAGGAAGGCAGGAAGTGCCAGGCAGTTAATGCCCAAAGCAGCAATCTTTCACAAATAAGAGGTGGGAACACATCCTAACTTCCCTTTCCCTCAGCATTGTTCTGAGGCACATCATGCACAGGCATCAGAAGGTCCCCTGCAGGGTGGGGCTCCAGTTTACTGTAGCACTTACCTGCTCATGAACATACACTGTATTCACATTCCTACTTTCCTTGAGCCATGTCCCCATCCTTTTTGAGTGCTGCCTGGGATCACCCCCTAAATTAACTATTTATATCCAAATGTTTGTCTCAGGGTCTGCCTCTGGGGAAAATTCAAACTAAGAGCCCTCTTATATACCAGGGGTTTTACATGCATTATTCACTTACTTTTTGTACAAACCATGAGATATGCATCAAATCCTTTTTAGAGATGAGGATGCTGAGGTTCAGAGAGGTTGAACAGATTCCTCAAGGTCACATAGCTAATACAGGTAGAATCAGGATTTGAAGCTATGTTTGTGTGACTGCTAAGCCTGTCCCATTTCTGCCATTCCAGGATGCTTCAGGGGAAAGCCCCTGAGTGAGGGTCAGCAGATCTAAGCTCTGGGTTCTCTTCTTTCTCCACATCATCGTGTGACCTTGGGCAGGCCCCTGGGTTGTTCTTGGTCTAAATCTCATTTGCATTCCTACTTCAGGGCTTTTGCACAAGCTGTTCTCTTTGTATGGGATGTTCTTCTTCTCGTTTATCATCCCTATGTTAGGGGTCCTGAGTACCATACTCAGTGATTTTTGAGAAAGATTCACAGAACTCAGTAAAGCTTTTATACTCATGGTTATGGTTTGCTACAGCAAAAGCATATAGATCGAAATCAGCAAAGGTAAAAGGCACACAGGATCCAAGCTTTCAGTTTTCCCCTCCCAGTGAAATTGTACAGACACCCCTGAATCCCCCCAGCAATGACGTGTGACAGCACGTATGATGTATTGCCAACAAGTGAAAGTGAAGCTCACCTGAGTCTTGCTGCCCAGGGTTTTTGTTGAGGGTTGGTAACATAAGCAGGGAGGGCTCATGTGACCGTAGTTATTCCATCCAGCACCTCCAAAGGTCAAACAAATACAGCATGGCCCAAGACCCCTACCACAATTCACAGTGCTGGCATAAACTATCTGGTATGGCCCATGGAGCGCAGGTATACAAGGACTCATAGTAGGCAACATATTCCAAGGGCTGGAGCTGATCAGGATCAGTCCTTTCTTTGAGATATGTAGGATTTGGGCCTGCTGAGTTAGCAGGTCTGCTGAGTTAACCCTTTACTATACACTCTTTGCTTTTTCTGTCGCTCAAACATGATTTCCTCAGAGAAACTTTTGCCAGCCAACCATCCTGAATTACCCTCTATCACTTCCTATCATTCTGCCTTTGTTTATTTTCATCATTGCTCTTCTGAACGCCTTATATTTTTTTATTTATCCTCTACCTCCTCCCTCTAGAATACAAATTATTGAAGACTAAGGACATTGTTGATCGTATTATATCTCAAATGTCAAGAACAGAGAATGGCAAAAAAATAGGCACTTAATAAACACTTTTTGACAAATGAAGGAATCTGGACAATGGACTGATTTTTTTTCAAGATTTTATTTACTTGAGAGAGTGAGAGAGACAGAGAGAGACAGAGCATGAGACAGGGAGGGTCAGAGGGAGAAGCAGCCTCCCCGCTGAGCAGGGAGCCCAATGTGGGACTCGATCTCAGAACCCTGGGATCATGACCTGAGCTGAAGGCAGACACTTAATGACTGAGCCACCTAGATGCCCCATTTTAAATTTTCTGATAACCATATTGAAAACCTAAAAAGGAAGAGATGAAATTGATTTTAATAGTATATATTATTCAATGCAATATATATCCAGAGACTATCATTTTCTTTTTTAAAATTTAATTTAATTTTTTTCAGTGACCCATAATTCATTCTTTATATACCACACCCAGTGCTCCATGCAATACATGTTCTTAATACCCACCACCAGGCTCACCCAATTCCCCACTCCTCTCCTCCAAAACCCTCAGACAACAAAGAGAAATAAAAGGTATTCAAGGGATGCCTAGGTGGCGCAGTCAGTCAGGTGTCTGCCTTCAGCTCAGGTCATGATCCTGGAGTCTGGGATCGGGTCCCACATCGGGCTCCCTGCTAGATGGAAGCCTGTTTCTCCCTCTGCCTGCTGCTCCCCCGCATGTGCTCTCTCTCTCAAATAAATATGAATAAAATCTTTAAAAAAAAAAAGGTATTCAAATTGGCAATGAAGAAGTCAAACTCTCTCTTTGCATATGACATGATACTTATTATATGGAAAACCCAAAAGACTCCACCCCCAAACTACTAGAACTCACTCAGCAATTCAGTAATGTAGCAGGATACAAAATCAATGTACAGAAATCAGTTACTTTCTTACACATTAACAATGAAAATACAGATAGGGAAATTAGAGAATCGATTCCATTTACTGTAGCACCAAGAACCATAAGCTACCTGGGAATAAATCTAACCAAAGAGGTAAAGGATCTGTATTTGAGGAACTACAGAATACTCATGAAAGAAATCGAAGAAGACACAAAAAGATGGAAGACCATTCCATGCTCATGGATCGGAAGAATAAACATTGTTAAAATGTCTATACTGCCTAGAGCAATCTATACTTTCAGTGCCATTCTGATCAAAATCCCAGTCCCATCCATGTTGATACAAAAGTTGGCTGTTCATCCCTTCTGATGGAGATGTAATACTCCATTGTGTATATGGCCCATATCTTCTTCTTCTTTTTTTTTAAGATTTTATTTATTTATTTGGCAGAGATCACAAGTAGGCAGAGAGGCAGGCAAAGAGAGAGAGAGGAGGAAGCAGTTTCCCTGCTGAGCAGAGAGTCAGATGCGGGGCTCGATTCCAGGACCCTGGGGTCATGACCTGAGCCAAAGGCAGAGGCTTAACCCACTGAGCCACCCTGGCTCCCCTTATCTTCTTTATCCATTCGTCTGTTGAAGCCTGGCTTTTTCCAGTTTGGTGACTGTGGCCATTGCTGCTATGAACATTGGGATACATATGACCCTTCTTTTCACTACATCTGTATCTTTGGAGGTAAATATCCAGCAGTACATTTGCAGGGTCATAGGGTAGTTCTATTTTTAATTTCTTAAGGAATCTCCACACTGTTTTCCATAGTGGCTGCACCAACTTGCATTCCCACCGACAGTGTAAGAGGGTTCCTCCTTTCTCCACATCCTCAACAACACTTGTTGTTTCTTGTCTTGTTGATTTTGGCCATTCTAACTGGTGTAAGGTGGTATTTCAATGTGGTTTTGATGTGAATCTCCCTGATGGCTAATGATGATGAACATTTTTTCATGTGTCTGATAGCCATTTGTATGTCTTCTTTGGAGAAATGTCTGTTCATGTCTTCTGCCCATTTTTTGACATGATTATCTGTTTTTTGAGTGTTGAGTTTGAGGAGTTCTTTATAGATCTTGGATATAAGCTCTTTGTCTATAGTGTCATTTGCGAATACCTTCTCCTATTCTGTGGGTTGCCTCTTTGTTTTGTGTACTGTTTCCTTGCTGTGCAAAAGCTTTTGATCTTGATGAAGTCCAAAAAGTTCATTTTCTCTTTTGTTTCCTTTGCCTCTAGACACATGTCTTGAAAGAAGTTGCTGTGACCGATGTTGAAGAGGTTACTGCCTATGTTCTCCTCTAGGATTTTGATAAGATTCTTGCCTCACATTGAGGTCTTTTATCCATTTCGAGTTTATCTTTGTGTATGGTGTAAGAGAATGGTCAAGTTTCATTCTTCTATACAAAGACTATCATTTTCAACATGTGACCAACTACAAATTAATTAATTAAATGTGTTACTTTTTTGTACTAAATCTTCACTGTACAGTAAATTCATATAATGCTTTGTAGCAAATCTCCACCCAGAGCAGCTGCATTTCAAGGGCTCAATAACCCAGTGGCTGCTGTATTGAACAGTTTGCTCGCAGAAGGAAAAGAAGTCTGAGAAAGGGTCAAGAATTAGGAAAGGTAAAGTAATGGCCATGGGGTCAATAGCACCCCCCCAGACTTAATTTCAAGGGTTTTTTTTTTTTGTGCAAGAGTTGAAACTGGTTTGAGAAAGAGGCTTGTGTCCAGATTTTTTCTGGAGTAGGGACTGTCATGAGGAATATCTGAATGCAGATGGCAGAGTGGTTCGAGTGTTTGCCCTGGAGTTCAAAGACCTGGGTTTAAATCACACTCCAACACAGACCAGCTGTGTAGTGTGGGGCGGGCACTTCCTTTGCTGTGTGGGGAGGGGAAAGTCACATTAGTTTCAGGCACAGAGGTTTGTTTTTGCATGTTCCAAACTTTTCATCTCCTGTTAAGTTGTCCTCCCTAAGGGACTGATGGGTGCAGAATCAGCAGAAAGATGGTTCCATTTCCTGCAAGGACACAAAACTTTGGGAGCAGCTGCACAGCCTACTCATTTGGAGTGAAAAGAGGAAATGCCATCGCAGGGGAACTGGTGATGCTGGGCATCAGTCTCAGAAGGAATAGTTCTGTGAAAGGAGCTTGGAGCCATCTGGAGTATCTTGAATTATGTTCCATAGCATTCCAGAATTTTGATTTATTCAACCAGTATCTGTTGAACTCCTGGTCTGTGCCAGGTTGTTATTTCAATGTTGAGAATATCAGGGTGAGCAATAGGGTTTCTACCTTTGTCATGGGGTCATGCCTAGTTAGGAGAGAGATATTTGCCAATAAGTAGGCAAATATAGCAGTTATATGTTGCTGTAGAGGCAAGAAGGAAATGGTCTGGTGCTGAGATTGCAGCTGGGGGATCTGAGGGCCTGGGAGGGCCCCCCTCCCGAGATGGTATTTTTAAGCTGAAACATGAAGAATTAGGCCCCATGAATTGCTAGGGGAAGAGCATTCCGGGTGGCAGAAACAAGGAATACAAAGGCCCTGAGGCAAGAAAGGGCTTGGATTTATCTGACAATAAGATCCAGGTGTCTGGAGGGCAGCGAGTGAGGCTGGTGGTGGAAGGAGACCGGGGTGGAGGGGTGGACAGGGACCTCGGGGGCCAGTGGCAGGAGTCTGACTTTTATTAAGTGCATGGGGAACCCACTGGAGGGTCTTTAGTGGGAGAGTGAGACAAAGGGCTTTTCCTGCAGTGGCAGTGTGGAGACTGGCTGGGAGCCAGCAGAGTAGAAGTCGAGGTCTGCTTGGGAGCCCTGTTAGGTATTAGGGAGAAAGATGATGACAGCATGGCCAGGATGACAGCAGTGTTGGTGGTTAGGAGATGCATTCTGTTGGAGAAATGGAGAGGCCTTGAGGATGGATGGAGGTGGGGGAAAGAGAAAGTGTGAGAGAGAGAGCTATCAAGGCATTCTGGCTTGAGCACTTTGCCATCACTCACCATGATTTTTCTTCTGGCCTGATCCATACATACTGGTTGTACTTTGGGAGACTCAGATCTGACCTCTTTGGGTGCCCCAGGGGCTCATTATGAGAGGTAAGATCCCAGAAAGGCTGAACTAGAGGCCAGTTGCAGGAACTGGATTGTCCACTTCACATATTATTGTGTTTATTTAGCAGCTTCTCCAGCTTGTTTGGATAACTTGGGCTTTTTGAGTTCAGTCTTAGTGATTTCCTTTCCATTTTTCTCATCCTCCAAGATGATGTTGGAGTTGGGACTTATAGGAGTTAGAAGATGGGCCTCAGACTTGTGTTTTGCTCTAGGCCTTGCAGATCTCAGTGTCAGTAGTGGGGTTCACCTGGCTCCACACTGTGGCTTCACCCCAGAGGTAGGGTCATCCAGGCTGAAGGGTAGACAGGATGTTGACTCCTATCATTGAGGGGTCAAGATGTGGGAAGAGGCTGCTGTACAGGGTGAGGCCAGGGCTACATAGGGATGTCTGCACTGTGCTCTTGCAAGCAGAGCATGGTTTGCAGAAACCATGGCTCCTTTACTCGCCCCCAGGCTGCCCTGTTCCCAGTGTTGTGACTGGGACCTAGATGTCCCCCTCCATGACAGAATGGATCTGTATTAGTTTGCTGGGCTTCTGTAACAAAGTAACACTCACTGGGGAGCTTCAACAACAGAAATTTATTCTCTCACAGTTCTGGAGGCTAGAGGTCCAAGATCAAGGGATTCTCAGGTCTCTCTGCATAGCTTGCAGGTGGCCATCATCTCCCTGTATCTTTATGTGGTCTACCCTCTGTAGATGTCTGTGTCCTGATCTCCAATTTTTAAAAAAAATTAATACATAATGTATTATTTGCCCCAGGGGTACAGGTCTGTGAATCATCAGGCTTATCATCTCAAAGCATTCACCATAGCACATAACCTCCCCAATGTACATAACCCAGCCACCCTACCCCATCCCCCACCCCCCAGCAACCCTCAGTTTGTTTCATGAGATTATGAGTCTCTTATGGTTTGTCTCTCTCCTGATCCCATCTTGTTTTATTTTTTCCTCCCTACCCCGCCTCTCAAATTCCTCATATCAGAGCTGATCTCCTCTTCTTATAAGGGCATTGGTCATGTTGGTTTAAGGCCCATGCTAGTGACCTCATTTAACTTTCATTTCCTTCTTAAAGGCCATGTTTCCAACTGCAATCACATTTTGAATTGCTGGGAGTTAGGATGTCAACATACTGATTTGGAGGATATACAGTTCAGTCTACACCAGGACCTGTGGACAGAGCCTGTTGGCCAACACATGGCTGTCACCAGAAGGCTAGGGGACCTACAGCAGTGAACGTACACTCTCAGCAAAGCTGGGTGGAAGGTGGGGCTGGGTCTCAGGTGCTAGTGAGAAGGGCCCAGGTCAAGCAGGGGTAACTCCCAGCTACCAGACCATCATGGACCCTCTGTAGAACCAGGGCAGAGAGCAAGTGTCACCTATAAGGTCCAGGGCAGAGAGACGTCTAAGACCCACTTTCCCAGCTCAGAAGTCACACCCCAAACATCTTGAGCTCATTCTCGAAGAGCAAGGGAAGAGCAGAAAAGTGTGTGTGTGTGGGGGTGATGATGATCTCATTCTGAAAAGTTAAAAAGCTCTATTTTCTTTGAGAATTTGTGGTTTTCAGCAGCATTGTGTCTCTTATTTCTGCAAATGGTGCCATAACACAGTTGATTGTTCAGCACAGGTGAAAGAATCAGAGAGTTGAAAAGTGTTTTGCTATTTGAGTCAGAGGCTTTAATTTTACACATTTTTCGTTTAATCCTTCTAACAGCCCTCTAAGGAAACTGAGGCACAGAAAGGTTAATGACTTGCTTATGGTGAGAAAGTAGAAAAGGCAGAGCCTTCCAGACCTGTGACCGAACTCATTATGCTGACAAGCACTTTAGTCTCAGCGCTAGGGTGCAGTCCAAGGGCCCCCGGCAGAGACAGGGATGACTTTGAGGCTATTGTTGGCCTTGCTGACGTCTTCTCAGAGCCTAGCCGAGCACACACAAGGCCTTTAGTAAAAACATCTTTTTTGTGTGTGTTTTGTGGCTGTTTGTGAAACATATATTGGAAACAGCATGTGGACTTCTACCAGTATCATTCATGGCTTTGTCATTTGGGAATTTTCCAACACGTGCTGTCAGGAGGTTCATCTGGACCTCAAACATGCCTAGAAAGTTAGCAGGAAGGTTCTTGTCATGACTTTTGTTTAGGTCCACAAACATTTCCTGAGCACTGAGCACCACTCTGGGTCAGGCTAGAGATGCCTTTGGTGGGGAAAGGTCAGACCCATGAACAAACTGATTCAGTATGGTGGAAGGTCAACCTCGGTGCTTTGAGAACACACAGAAGGCACACTTGACCCCAAAGAGGGTTAGGAAGAGCTGGTATTTGGTCTGAGGCTTCTAAAAATTTATTTTAACAAATCAAATGTGTAGGTGGACATGCTTTAAAAAGTTGAACAGTACAGTGGTTATAACAAAGCTAGTGGTGCCTTGCTTCACCTGATCTCCATTCCCATTTTTCCCTCTGGAGTCCATTTTCAACGAGTTTAGTAGTTTCTTCTGGCGTTTACTACTGTGTCATTAAATGGCATGCTCCTACTGCTACTTATTGATTACTCGGAAGCTGAAAGTTTAGGTTACTAATATCCTCTTGCCTCATACTCACTTCCCACCCTCCTAAAGCAGGGGTGGGAATTTATTCCTATTCAGAGCTGCATCAATATGATTTAATTCCTTTCTATTCACAGTTGAGCCACTCGCATGTCTATGCTCTTGATTCTCTTCTCTCAACAACTTCTAATATTACTTGGAATCAATATTTCCTTTTTGTAAAATTTGATTTTTCTATGCCCCATCTTCCATTTTCCACCAGAAGCATCACTCCTCCCTGCATGGCCAGACCCTCCTGTGGCTCTCTCCCTGCTTTGGTCTAGTCTGCTTGCTCCCTGCAGCTTGTGCAGGGCCGCCATCCTGGGCATTTCCCTCCCCTTTCCTGATCTTGTGGCTCCTCTTTCTTGGTTTTCTCTCTCATTATGTAGCTTTCATTAGAATGATGCAGAAGAGTAAGTTTTTATTTGTTCTTTTTCAAGAATGTGCATGTCTGAATATACCTATTTTCTACCCTTGTGCTTGATTGATGGTTTGCACATGGAATTCTAGGCAGGCTAGAATTTTCTCTCTGAATTTCAAGACACAGAGTCGTTTTTGTTTGTTTGTTCCTTCCTCTCCCATCCCTGGCCACTTGCCTTGAAGACACAGGGTGTTGCTTTGAGAACTTGAATGCCCTCTGATGTCTGTGACCTGTTTCTTGCACCATCACAGCACCACCCCATTTCTGGAAGCTTGAGGGAATCTTCTTTTTGTCCCTGGTGTTCTGAACGTTCATGAAAGTGTGCCTTCATCCATTATGCCAGGCAGAGGTATCCAAGAGGCCTTTCTGCAGTGATGCAAATGTTCTGTGTCTGTGTTGTTCTATGGTTGCCTCAGCCACATGAGGCAATCGCACACTTGAAATGTGGCCAAGGGGCGCCTGCGTGGCTCAGTGGGTTAAGCCTCTCCCTTTGGCTCACGTCATGATCTCAGGGTCCTGGGATCTAGCCCTGCATCGGGCTCTCCACTCAGCAGGGAGCCTGCTTCCTCCTCTCTCTCTGCCTGCTTTTCTGCCTACTTGTGATCTCTCTCTCTCTCTATCAAATAAATAAAATCTTAAAAAAAAAAAAAAAAGAAATGGGGCCAGTGTGGCTGAGGAACTGCATTTCTGATTTTACCTATTTTTAATAAATTTATATTACAATGTCACCAGCCACATGTCTCCAGGGGCTACCATATCGAACCGTACTGTATTGGCCTTTCTTTTTTATTTTTTTTTAAAGATCTTATTTATTTATTTGACAGAGAGAGATCACAAGCAGGCAGAGAGGCAGGCAGAGAGAGAGGAGGAAGCAGGCTCCCTGCTGAGCAGAGAGCCCGATGTGGGACTCGATCCCAGGACCCTGAGATCATGACCTGAGCCGAAGGCAGTGGCTTAACCCACTGAGCCACCCAGGTGCCCTCTATTGGCCTTCCAATCTAGAGACCCTTGTGCTTCAGTTCTGGGGACATGTCTTGAATTATTTTTTTCATTTTTTCCTATTCTCTGCTCTGAAACCCCAGTTTGTTTCATGATAGAAATCATGCAGTGATTCTTAAGTTTTCTTCTCTCCCATTTTCCATCTCTTAGTTTTCTTTCCAAGTAAATTCCCTTATTTTACCTTCCTTTCTATGGAATGTTATGTCTTCTGTTACACTTATCATTTACAAGATTCTTTTAAACTGTCTGCTCTGATTTCATCTGATTACAGCTCTCAGGCTACTGCAGCTGTTTTCAAAGCTCCCTTCCTTCCCTTCTTTGCTTCTTTTTCTTAGAGCTCTTTTCCCTTTTTGTGTTGATCTTTCCCTTGAATGCCAGCTTGTCCCTGCCTGTCTTGCTCATATCTGGCCGTGTATGGGATTTGGCTTCAGTGAAGAACCATCTGGCTGGAGACTCCCTAAATATCAGGATTAGTAGATCTGTAGGGCTACTCTGTTTCCCAAGAAGGGGTTTTCTGGTCTTCTGCTTGGGAGGCAGAAGTGTGGCCTGCTTGCTGAGTGGCAGAGGGAGATGGAAATCTTCTGGATCCTCTGCCTGGGAGGCAGAAGTGTGGCCTGCTTGCTGAGTGGCAGAGGGAGATGGAAATCTTCTGGATCCTCTTGCTTTCAGTCCCATGGTCTGTCCTCCTTTCTGCCTGGGGTCTCAAGTCCAGAGTATATCAGCATGTGCAGAGAATAGTCTCTTGGTCTTCTGCAGGGCGGACGAGGGGTAGCCGTAATGAAGCACCACAAACTGGGTGGCTTAAAACAAGACATGTATTCTCTCACAGTTCTGGAGGCCAAAAGTCTGAGATCAGAGTGTGGGCATGGTTGGTTCTTCCTGGAGCCTCTGGAGGAGAGTCTGCTCCATGGCCCTTCCTAGTTTCTGGTGGTTGCTGTCAGTCCTTAGTGTTCTTGGGCTTATGGTAGCATCATTCAATCTCTGCCTCCTTCTTCACACAGCTGCCTTCCCTCTCTGTGTCCTTGTGTCTCTTCTTAGAAGAAAACCTGTCATTGCAGTAGGGCTACTCTACTCCACTGTGACCTCCCCTTAACTAATTGCATCTGTGAAGACCCTACTTCTAAATAACACCATATTCTCAGTTTGCTGGCAGACATGATGTTTCAGGGGATCATTGTTCAACCCAGTACAGCAGGGAATCTGGAAGTCTGTATCTTTATTATATGGACTCTTTTCAGCCTCAGTCACACCTCCTGATTTCAGAGGTACAGGGTACATTCAGTTCCTGAGTCTTCCTGGTTCTGTTTGTTTTTGGTCTCCCTAGTGCTGCAGGCCGCAGCTTTTCTGCTATGCCAAGTGACCTCTCATGCCAGACATACAATGGTCTTAGCATAGATCATGGGGCCACACCAACTAGGTTTATATCCTGGCCCTGTAGCTGTATGACCTTGCCCAAGTGACTTAACCTCTATGTGCCTATAAAAGGGGGTTGATGATATGAGTGCCTCCTGCTGGGACACCTGGGTGGCTCAGTGGGTTGGTTAAGCCTCTGCTTTCAGCTTAGGTCATGATCTCAGGGTCCTGATTGAGCCCCACATCATGCTCTCTGCTTGGCAGGGAGCCTGCTTCCCCCCCTCTCTCTGCCTGCCTCTCTGACTACTTGTGATCTCTGTCAAATAAATAAATAAATAAAATCTTAAAAAAAGTACCTACTGCATATGGTTTTTCTGAAGACCAAGGAAGTGCTAAGGAGGATACCTGGTGTGAAGAGCTCATGATGGCTCTTAGCTATGTGTACTTGCTAGTTTCAAACATTTGGTGCTCTTTTCTCCTGTCTGATTGTCTTGGTCCTTGTAAATTAATGCCTTTTAAGAAAGCCTTTTTAATGCCTTTTACTTTACTTTACATTTACTTTAATGCTTCAGGAGGCTTCAGAGGTAAATACTGTGTTTAACCCACCATGTTTAAGTTCCAGGAGGAATCTTAAATGTGTGGAGACATTCAGGGGAGAATAAGGCAGTTGGCACAGCATGAGCAAAGGCACAGAGGCATAGAGGTAGCACAGGGTGTGCAGGGACCTGAAAAGACTCCAGTGTGAGGCATGGAGTCTGAAGAGGGGTGCTGGGAATGCAGCTGGGGCAGTCACTTCTCACCTAGATCAGGCACAGGTAGTACCTGCCTGTGGGGATATCAAGTTGGGAGCACAGATTAGATGAGCAAAGGTTGCCTTCTGTAAGGAGATCAGGCTGTGGTTGCTGTCAGGGAGAGGCGAAAGTCTGACTAGGGCTGGGGAGTGAGGAAATACTACTAATAATTTCTTTACCAATTTTATAATGACAGTTTAAATATAGAAAATTTGAAAAGAAAGATGGAAAAATTATAAACACTTGTGTCCTCACCACCGGATAGAACAATTAGCATTTTGCTTTATTTGCGTTATCATCTGTCAGTCTATCCCTCTATACCTCTGTCAATGCATTTACTTTTTGATGCATTTGGTATATGTTGCAGAATGAGGACACTTCACCCCTAAACACTGCATATGGACCCTGGTATGTAGATAAAATTAACCTATTGATCCTGTCTTTATTTAAATTTTTGGTATTTTGTCACTCATTGATTTTTTTGCATTAATATTGATTTTTTAAAGATTTTATTTATTTATTTGAGAGAGACAGTGAGAGAGAGCATGAGCGAGGAGAAGGTCAGAGAGCGAAGCAGACTCCCCATGGAGCTGGGAGCCTGATGTGGGACTCGATCCTGGGACTCCAGGATCACGCCCTGAGCTGAAGGCAGTCGTCCAACAAACTGCGCCACCCAGGCGTCCCAATATTGATTTTTTAAAGTAGGCGCCACACCCACCTTGAAGTCTAATTCAGGGCTTGAACTCACAACCCTAAGATCAAGACTTGAACTGAGATGAAGAGTCAGATACTTAACTGACTGAGCCACCCAGGTGCCCCTGACTTCTATAAAGTATTGCATTAGAATATAATCTTACTGCATTAGAATATTTATTTGATTACTGAGAGTTTTGGCAATTTGGGGCTCAATGGAATGCCTCACCCCCCTCACTCTAGTCGCAGCCCTGCCTTCAAGACCTGACTGAATTTTATAAATACACTGTGTTGGTAAGGAGAGAATGAGCTCTCCTTACTCCTATTTATTGGATATTGTGATTTTCCTTTTCTTAGCCTACTATGCATTCAACTTAGAAAACTGTTTAGAGAAAAATTCTGCCTAGACCAGGAAAAGGAGGATGAAAGAGATCTCAACCAAGTGGGTCTTTAGATCCTACATGGGTAAAGAAAAGTGAAGTGGGGTGGTTCTGCTCCCTGCACTGTGTTTACACAACTGGACAAACATGGCAGTCTTCAATTAGAACCCAGAAAACAAAGTCTCTAAGCATTTATGATCTCAGCAGCTACGTACAGAGCGGGCAGTAAAAAGAGCCATTTAAACATAATCAATAAGAAGGAAGAAGAGGGGCACCTGGGTGGCTCAGTGGGTTAAGCCCTGCTTCCTCCTCTCTCTCTGCCTGCTTGTGATCTCTGTCTGTCAAATAAATAAATAATAAAAAATATCTTTAAAAAAAAAAAAAGAAGGAAGAAGATAAGCAGTCTGCATCTGGGAAACTCTGAACTTTTTATTTTTAAAGATTTTATTTATTTATTTGACAGAGAGAGACACAGCGAGAGAGGGAACAGAAGCCAGGGGAGTGGGAGAAGCAGGCTTCCTGCTGAGCAGGGAGCCAGATGTGGGGCTCAAACCCAGGACCCTGGGATCATGACCTGAGCTGAAGGCAGAGGCTTAACCTACTGAGCCACCTAGGTGCCCAACTCTGAACTTTTTAATCATTTTGTTAATTAAACCTTAAATTCCCATTTCCTCCTCTTGTTCAAAGAAAACATATTACCCAATTTGGGGTTACTCTATAACTCTTGCCCTCTCTCAGCCTCAAATTGAACTGTTGATGAGTTCATACTGAGTGAACATTTGCTTGAGGGTCAGATACCTAGCTGGCCACATTTCTCTCTCTTTATTTTTAATTTATTTTTTTAATGTAAATCATTTTATTTTTTTTTAGTGTTTATATTAAATAAAGCTTTATTGGAACATAGCTACCTTCAGTCATTTATGCATTGTCTGTGGCTGCTTTTGTAGTACACTGGCAGATTTGAGAAGTAAAGCGTGAGTATAAACTATCTGGATCTTTACAGAAAACGTTTGTGACCCTTAACCTAATCATAAATATAGTTCAACACTTTGGTCATTTAAACTTTGGTGACATGAGTATATGACCAATACATGTTGACCTTGGGAAAATGAGGGGATTCCCCAAAGTATTTCATTTGGAGGAACTCTGGTATATATTTTTTTTAATTTATTTTCAGCGTAACAGTATTCATTGTTTTTGCACCACACCCAGTGCTCCATGCAATCCGTGCCCTCTCTAATACCCACCACCTGGTTCCCCCAACCTCCCACCCCTGCCCCTTCAAAACCCTCAGGTTGTTTTTCAGAGTCCATAGTCTCTCATGGTTCATCTCCCCTTCCATTTTCTCTCAGCTCCCTTCTCCTCTCCATCTCCCTTTGTCCTCCATGCTATTTGTTATGCTCCACAAAGAAGTGAAACCATATGATACTTGACTCTCTCTGCTTGACTGATTTCACTCAGCATAATCTCTTCCAGTCCCGTCCATGTTGCTACAAAAGTTGGGTATTCATCCTTTCTGATGGAGGCATAATACTCCATAGTGTATATGGACCATATCTTCCTTATCCATTCGTCCGTTGAGGGCATTTTGGTTCTTTCCACAGTTGGGTGACTGTGGCCATTGCTGCCATAAACATTGGGGTACAGATGGCCCTTCTTTTCACGACATCTGTATCTTTGGGGTAAATACTGAGGAATGCAATGGCAGGGTCATAGGGAAGCTCTATTTTTAATTTCTTGAGGAATCTCCACACTGTTCTCCAAAGAGGCTGCACCAACTTGCATTCCCACCAACAGTGGAAGAGGGTTCCCCTTTCTCCACATCCCCTCCAACACATGTTGTTTCCTGTCTTGTTAATTTTGGCCATTCTAACTGGTGTAAGGTGGTATCTCAATGTGGTTTTAATTCGAATCTCCCTGATGGCTAGTGATGATGAACATTTTTTCCTGTGTCTGATAGCCATTTGTATGTCTTCTATGGAGAAGTGTCCATATCTTCTGCCCATTTTTTGATATGCTTGTCCGTTCTGTGTGTGTTGAGTTTGAGGAGTTCATTATAGATCCTGGATATCAACCTTTTGTCTGTACTGTCATTTGCAAATATCTTCTCCCATTCCGTGGGTTGCCTCTTTGTTTTCTTGACTGTTTCCTTTGCTGTGCAGAAGCTTTTGATTTTGATGAAGTCCCAAAAGTTTATTTTCGCTTTTGTTTCCTTTGCCTTTGGAGACACATCTTGAAAGAAGTTGCTGTGGCTGATATTGAAGAGGTTACTGCCTATGTTCTCCTCTAGGATTCTGATGGATTCCTGTCTCATGTTGAGGTCTTTCATCCATTTTGAGTTTATCTTTGTGTACGGTGTAAGAGAATGGTCGAGTTTCATTCTTCTACATATAGCTGCCCAGTTTTCCCAGCACCATTTATTGAAGAGACTGTCCTTTTTCCACTGTATATTTTTCCCTGCTTTGTCGAAGATTATTTGCCCATAGAGTTGAGGGTCCATATCTGGGCTCTCTACTCTGTTCCACTGGTCTATGTGTCTGTTTTTTTGCCAGTACCATGCTGTCTTGGTGATCACAGCTTTGTAGTAAAGCTTGAAATCAGGTAGCGTGATGCCCCCAGTTTTATTTTTGTTTTTCAACATTTCCTTAGAGATTCGGGGTCTCTTCTGATTCCATACAAATTTTAGGATTATTTGCTCCAGCTCTTTGAAAAATACCAATGGAATTTTGATCACAATGGCATTAAAAGTATAGATTGCTCTAGGCAGTATAGACATCTTAACAATGTTTATTCTTCTGATCCAAGAGCATAGAATGGTCTTCCTTCCATTGTGTCTTCTTCACTTTCTTTCATGAGTGTTCTGTAGTTCCTTGAGTACAGATCCTTTACCTCTTCGGTTAGGTTTATTCCCAGGTATCTTATGGTTCTTGTTGCTATAGTAAATGGAATCGATTCTCTAGTTTCCCTTTCTGTATTTTCATTTTTAGTGTATAAGAAAGCCACTGATTTCTGCACATTGACTTTGTATCCTGCCATGTTGCTGAATTGTTGTATGAGTTTTAGTAGTTTGGGGGTGGAGTCTTTTGGGTTTTCCATAGAAAGAATCATGTCATCTGTGAAGAGAGAGAGTTTGACTTCTTCATTGCCAATTTGGATACCTTTTATTTCTCTTTGTTGTCTGATTGCTGTTGCTAGGACTTCTAATACTATGTTGAACAAGAGTGGTGAGAGTGGGCATCCTTGTCGTGTTCCTGATCTCAAAGGGAAGGCTGCAAGCTTTTTCCCATTGAGGATGATATTTGATGTGAGTCTTTCATAGATAGATTTGATGAAGTTCAGTAATGTTCCCTCTATCCCTATACTTTGAAGCATTTTAATCAGGAATGTATGCTGAATTTTGTCAAATGCTTTTTCTGCATCAATTGAGAGGACCATGTGGTTCTTCTCTCTTCTCTTATTAATTTGTTCTATCACATTGATTGATTTGAGAATGTTGAACCATCCTTGTAGCCCAGGGATGAATCTCACCTGGTCATGGTGGATAATCTTTTTAATGTGCTGTTGGGTCCTGTTTGCTAGGATCTTGTTGAGAATCTTGGCATCCATATTCATCAGTGATATTGGTCTGAAATTCTTTTTTTTTTTTTTTTGGTAGGGTCTTTGCCTGGCTTCATAGAAAGAGTCTGGAAATTTTCCTTTTGAGAGTCTGGAAATTTTCCTTTTGCTTCAATTTTTTGAAACAGCTTCAGGAGAATAGGTGTTATTTCTTCTTGGAAAGTTTGGTAGAATTCCCCAGGGAATCCGTCAGGTCCTGGGCTATTGTTTTTTGGGAGGTTTTTGATCGCTGCTTCAATCTATTTACTAGATATAGGTCTATTCAGGTTGTCGATTTCTTCCTGGTTCAATTTTGGGAGTTTATAGTTTTCCAGGAATGCATCCATTTCATCTAGGTTGCTTAGTTTATTGGCATATAACTGTTGATAATAACTTCTGATGATTGTTTCTACTTCCTTGGTGTTACTTGTAATATCTCCCTTTTCATTAATAATTTTATGAATTTGGGGTTTCTCTCTTTTCTTTTGGATTAGTGTGGCCAATGGTTTATCGATCTTACTGATTCTTTCAAAAACTAACTTCTAGTTTCATTGATATGTTGTACTGTATCTCTGGTTTCTACCTCATTGATCTCTGCTCTAATCTTGATGATTTCCCTTCTTATGTGTGGAGTTGGTTTGATTTGTTGTTGATTCTCCAGTTCTTTAAGGTGTAGAGACAGCTGGTGTATTCTGGATTTTTCAGTTTTTTTGAGGGAGGCTTGGATGGCTATGTATTTCCCCCTTAGGACTGCCTTTGCTGTATCCCATAGGTTTTGGACCAAAGTGTCTTCATTCTCATTGGTTTCCATGAATTGTTTCAGTTCTTCTTTGATCTCCTGGTTGATCCAAGCGTTCTTAAGCAAGGTGGTCTTTAGCTTCCAGGTGTTTGAGTTCCTTCTGAACTTTTCCTTGTGATTGAGCTCCAGTTTCAAAGCATTGTGATCTGAGAATATGCAGGGAGTAATCTCAGTCTTTTGGTATCGGTTGAGTCCTGATTTGTGACCCAGTATGTGGTCTATTCTTTTTTTTTTCCAATTTATTTATTTTCAGAAAAACATTATTCATTATTTTTTCACCACACCCAGTGCTCCATGCAAGCCGTGCCCTCTGTAATACCCACCACCTGGTACCCCAACCTCCCACCCCCCTCAACTTCAAACCCCTCAGATTGTTTTTCAGAGTCCATAGTCTCTCATGGTTCACCTCCCCTTCCAATTTACCCAAATTCCCCACTCCTCTCTAACGCCCCTTATCCTCCATGCTATTTGTTATGCTTCACAAATAAGTGAAACCATATGATAATTGACTCTCTCTGCTTGACTGATTTCACTCAGCAAGATCTCTTCCAGTCCCGTCCATGTTGCTACAAAAGTTGGGTATTCATCCTTTCTGATGGAGGCATAATACTCCATAGTGTATATGGACCTATGTGGTCTATTCTTGAGAAGGTTCCATGTGCACTTGAGAAGAATGAGTATTCTGTTGTTTTAGGGTGGAATGTTCTGTACATATCTATGAGGTCCATCTGGTCCAATGTGTCATTCAATGCTCTTGTTTCTTTATTGATTTTCAGCTTCGATGATCTATTTCTGTGAGAGGCTTGTTAAGATTTCCTACTATTAATGTATTCATATCAATATGACTCTTTATCTTGATTAACAGTTTTTTTTCCAATTTATTTATTTTCAGAAAAACAGTATTCATTATTTTTTCACCACACCCAGTGCTCCATGCAAGCTGTGCCCTCTATAATACCCACCACCTGGTACCCCAACCTCCCACGCCCCCGCCACTTCAAACCCCTCAGATTGTTTTTCAGAGTCCATAGTCTCTCATGGTTCATCTCCCCTTCCAATTTACCCAAAAGCACATACCCTCCCCAATGTCCATAACCCTACCCCCCTTCTCCCAACCCCCCTCCCCCCAGCAACCCACAGTTTGTTTCGTGAGATTAAGAGTCACTTATGGTTTGTCTCCCTCCCTATCCCATCTTGTTTCATGGATTCTTCTCCTACCCACTTAAGCCCCCATGTTGCATCACCACTTCCTCATATCAGGGAGATCATATGATAGTTGTCTTTCTCCGCTTGACTTATTTCGCTAAGCATGATACGCTCTAGTTCCATCCATGTTGTCGCAAATGGCAAGATTTCGTTTCTTTTGATGGCTGCATAGTATTCCATTGTGTATATATTACCACATCTTCTTGATCCATTCATCTGTTGATGGACATCTAGGTTCTTTCCATAGTTTGGCTATTGTGGACATTGCTGCTATAAACATTCGGGTGCACGTGCCCCTTTGGATCACTACGTTTGTATCTTTAGGGTAAATTCCCAGTAGTGCAATTGCTGGGTCATAGGGCAGTTCTATTTTCAACATTTTGAGGAACCTCCATGCTGTTTTCCAGAGTGGTTGTACCAGCTTGCATTCCCACCAACAGTGTAGGAGGGTTCCCCTTTCTCCACATCCTCGCCAGCATCTGTCATTTCCTGACTTGTTGATTTTAGCCATTCTGACTGGTGTGAGGTGATATCTCATTGTGGTTTTGATTTGTATTTCCCTGATGCCGAGTGATATGGAGCACTTTTTCATGTGTCTGTTGGCCATTTGGATGTCTTCTTTGCAGAAACGTCTGTTCATGTCCTCTGCCCATTTCTTGATTGGATTATTTGTTCTTTGGGTGTTGAGTTTGTTAAGTTCTTTATAGATTTTGGACACTAGTCCTTTATCTGATATGTCGTTTGCAAATATCTTCTCCCATTCTGTCAGTTGTCTTTTGGTTTTGTTCACTGTTTCCTTTGCTGTGCAAAAGCTTTTGATTTTGATGAAATCCCAAAAGTTCATTTTTGCCTTTGCTTCCCTTGCCTTTGGCGATGTTCCTAGGAAGATGTTTCTGCGGCTGAGGTCGAAGAGGTTGCTGCCTGTGTTCTCCTCAAGGATTTTGATGGATTCCTTTCTCACATTGAGGTCCTTAATCCATTTTGAATCTATTTTTGTGTGTGGTGTAAGGAAATGGTCCAATTTAATTTTTCTGCACGTGGCTGTCCAATTTTCCCAACACCATTTATTGAAGAGGCTGTCTTTTTTCCATTGGACATTCTTTCCTGCTTTGTCGAAGATTAGTTGACCATAGAGTTGAGGGTCTATTTCTGGGCTCTCTATTCTGTTCCATTGGTCTATGTGTCTGTTTTTGTGCCAGTACCATGTTGTCTTGATGATGACAGCTTTGTAATAAAGCTTGAAGTCCGGAATTATGATGCCACCAACTTTGGCTTTGTTTTTCAATATCCCTTTGGCTATTCGAGGTCTTTTCTGGTTCCATATAAATTTTAAAATTATTTGTTCCGTTTCTTTGAAAAAGATGGATGGTACTTTGATAGGAATTGCATTAAATGTGTAGATTGCTTTAGGTAGCATAGACATTTTCACAATATTTATTCTTCCAATCCAGGAGCATGGAACATTTTTCCATTTCTTTGTGTCTTCCTCAATTTCTTTCATGAGTACTTTATAGTTTTCTGAGTATAGATTCTTAGCCTCTTTGGTTAGGTTTATTCCTAGGTATCTTATGGTTTGGGGTGCAATTGTAAATGGGATTGACTCCTTAATTTCTCTTTCTTCTGTCTTGTTGTTGGTGTAGAGAAATGCAACTGATTTCTGTGCATTGATCTTATATCCTGACACTTTACTGAATTCCTGTATAAGTTCTAGCAGTTTTGGAGAGGAGTCTTTTGGGTTTTCCACATAGAGTATCATGTCATCTGCGAAGAGTGATAATTTGACTTCTTCTTTGCCGATTTGATGCCTTTAATTTCCTTTTGTTGTCTGATTGCTGAGGCTAGGACTTCTAGTACTATGTTGAATAGCAGTGGTGATAATGGACATCCCTGCCATGTTCCTGACCTTAGTGGAAAAGCTTTCAGTTTTTCTCCATTGAGAATGATATTTGCAGTGGGTTTTTCATAGATGGCTTTGATGATATTGAGGTATGTGCCCTCTATCCCTATACTTAGAAGAGTTTTGATCAGGAAGGGATGCTGTACTTTGTCAAATGCTTTTTCAGCATCTATTGAGAGTATCATATGGTTCTTTTTCTTTCTTTTATTGATGTGTTGTATCACATTGACTGATTTGCGGATGTTGAACCAACCTTGCAGCCCTGGGATAAATCCCACTTGGTCGTGGTGAATAATCCTTTTAATGTACTGTTGAATCCTATTGGCTAGTATTTTGGTGAGAATTTTTGCATCTGTGTTCATCAGGGATATTGGTCTATAGCTCTCTTTTTTGATGGGATCCTTGTCTGGTTTTGGGATCAAGGTGATGCTGGCCTCATAAAATGAGTTTGGGAGTTTTCCTTCCATTTCTATTTTTTGGAACAGTTTCAGGAGAATAGGAATTAGTTCTTCTTTAAATGTTTGGTAGAATTCCCCCGGGAAGCCATCTGGCCCTGGGCTTTTGTTTGTTTGGAGATTTTTAATGACTGTTTCAATCTCCTTACTGGTTATGGGTCTGTTCAGGCTTTCTATTTCTTCCTGGTTCAATTTTGGTAGTTTATATGTTTCTAGGAATGCATCCATTTCTTCCAGATTGTCAAATTTGTTGGCGTAGAGTTGCTCATAGTATGTTCTTATAATAGTTTGTATTTCTTTGGTGTTAGTTGTGATCTCTCCTCTTTCATTCATGATTTTATTTATTTGGGTCCTTTCTCTTTTCTTTTTGATAAGTCTGGCCAAGGGTTTATCAATTTTATTAATTCTTTCAAAGAACCAGCTCCTAGTTTGGTTGATTTGTTCTATTGTTTTTTTGGTTTCTATTTCATTGATTTCTGCTCTGATCTTTATGATTTCTCTTCTCCTGCTGGGCTTAGGGTTTCTTTCTTGTTCTTGATTAACAGTTTTCTTATGTAATTGGCTGCTACTGTATTGGGGGCATAGTTATCCACAATTGTTAGATCATCTTGGTGGATAGTCCATTTAAGAATGATGTAGTGTCCTTCTGTATCTCTGACTACAGTCTTTAGTTTAAAATCTAATTTGCCTGATATGAGAATCTCTACCCCGGCCTTCTTTTGAGGCCCGTTGGCATGAAAGATGCTTTTCCATCCCTTCACTTTCTGTCTGGGTGTATCTTTAGGTTCAAAATGGGTAGACAACATATGGATGGGTCCTGTCATTTTATCCAATCTGCAACCCTATGTCATTTTATGGGTGCATTTAGGCCATTCACAATGAGAGTGATTATTGATAGATAAGTTTTTATTGACATCGTGTTACATTTGAAGTCTTTCTTTCTGCAGATTGTCTTTATATTTCTTTTTTTTTTTAAAGATTTTATTTATTTATTTGACAGATAGAGATCACAAATAGGCAGAGAGGCAGGCAGAGAGAGAGAGAGAGGAAGCAGGCTCCCTGCTGAGCAGAGAGCCCGATGCGGGGCTCGATCCCAGGACCCTGAGATCATGACCTGAGCCGAAGACAGCGGCTTAACCCCCTGAGCCACCCAGGTGCCCCTGTCTTTATATTTCTGTTCAATGCTTTTCTTAGGATTTTCCCTCTTTTATAGAACCCCCCTTATTATTTCCTGCAGTGTTGGCTTGATGGTTGCATAGTCTTTTAAGCCTTGCTGGTCTTGGAAACTCTTGATCTCTCCATCCATTTTGAATGTCAGTCTTGCTGGATAAAGTATTCTTGGCTGCATGTTCTTCTCATTTAGTGCCCTGAATATATCTTGCCAGCCCTTTCTGGCTTGCCAGGTCTCTGTGGATAGGTTTGACGTTATTCTAATGGGCTTTCCTCTGTAAGTAAGGAGCCTCTTTGTCCTAGCAGCTTTCAAGAGATGGTATCTACAATTATGATTCCTCATTTTGACTACGAGGTGCCTTGATGTTTTTTTGGAATCTATAATCTTGGGTGGAGATCATTCTGGCCACATGTTCTCTTAAGTCAAAGCCACCATGAGCCTGACTTGCAGATTCAGGCCCCATGTTCCTGCAGGTCATGCCCAGGGTCTTGTCTCGTCCTCCTTTTGGAAGGGAAGGCTTAATTGTCAACAGGCGAGGCAGCTGAGGCTTGAGGGTGTTTAACTCCCACAGGGCCTTCATATCAGTCAATTCTGCAGATTGCTATTTGCTGTCTATACAGTAGAGAGCATGGATATTTCTGGATTCTACAGAAAGTTCAGGGGCTACCTGGGCCAGGTTCCAGTCACACTCTTCCTTGAACCTCTCTATCTCTGTCATGTTCTCTCAGATTCTTTTTTTTTTTTTCTTTTAAATTCAAGTTAGTTAAGATATGGTGAGGTATTAATTTCAGGTATACAATTTAGTGATTCAGCACTTACATACACCAGCAGGTACTCATCACAAGTGTCCTCCTTAATCCCTATTACCTATTTCATCTGTTTCCCCACCCACCTCCTCTCTCTAGTAACCTTCAGTTTCTTCTCTGTAGTTGAGTCCGTTTTTGGTTTGCCTCTCTCTTTTTCCCCTATGATCATTTGTTTCGTTTCTTAAATTCCACATATGAATGAAATCATGATACTTGTCTTTTCCTGACTGACTTTTTTCATTTTGTACAATACTCTAGCTTCATTCATGTTGCAAATGGCAAGAATTCATTCTTTTTTTATGGCTGAGTAACATTCCATTGTGTATATATACCACCCCTTCCTTATCCATTCATCCAGTCCTTATCCATTCATCAGTGGACATTTGAGCTCTTTCCATAACTCAGCTATTATAAATAATGCTGCTATAAATATAGGGATGCATGTATCACTTTGGATTAGTATTTTTGTATTCTTTGGGTAAATACTTAGTAGTATAATTGCTAAATCCTAGGGTAGTTCTATTTTTAACTTTTTGAGGAACCTCCATACTATTTTCCAGAGTGGCTGCCAGTTTGCATTCCCACCAACAGTGCAAGAAGTTTCCTCTTTCTTCACATCCTGGCCAACATCTTTGTTTCTTGTGTTGTTAATTACGCCATTCTGACAGGTGTGAGGTGAAACCTCATTGTAGTTTTGATTTGTATTTCCCTGATGATGAGTGATGTTGAACATCTTTTTTTTAATTAATTAATTTATTTTCAGAAAAACAGTATTCATTATTTTTTCACCACACCCAGTGCTCCATGCAATTTGTGCCCTCTATATACCCACCACCTGGTACCCCAACCTCCCCCCCTGCCCCTTCAAACCCCTTCAGATTGTTCCCACCCCCCCCCGCCCCTTCAAACCCCTGAGATTGTTTTTCAGAGTCCAACATCTTTTCACATGTCTATTGGCCATCTATAGGTCTTCTTTGGAAAAGTATCTGTTCATGTCTTCTGTCCATTTTTTGTTTAAGATTTTTTTCAAAGATTCATTTATTTGTCAGAAAGAGAGAGAGAGAGTGAGTGAGCACAAGCAGGGGGAGTGGCAGGCATAGGGAGAACCAGGCTCTGCACCAAGCAAGGAGCCTGATGCCCTACCAGATCCCAGGACTTTGGGATCATGACTCGAGCCGAAGGCAGGTGATTAGCCGACTGAGCCACCCAGTCATCCCTTCTGCCCATTTCTTAATAGCATTATTATTATTACTATTTTTTAGGTGTTGAGTTTTAAAAGTTCTTTATAGATGCTGGATATGGTCCTTCAGATTCTTAACCATTTTGGTTGCACAGAATTAAAAAGCCCAGAAATCTTATTACTTTATAACCACACAGATAGCTATATAAAAAATATAAAAAGGAAAATAGCAAGTATTGGGGGGGGGTGTAGAGAAATTGGAACCCCCATACATTTTTTTAAAAATTATTATTTATTTATTTATTTTCAGAAAAACAGTATTCATTATTTTTTCACCACACCCAGTGCTCCATGCAAGCCGTGCCCTCTATAATACCCACCACCTGGTACCCCAACCTCCCACCCCCCCGCCACTTCAAACCCCTCAGATTGTTTTTCAGAGTCCATAGTCTCTCATGGTTCACCTCCCCTTCCAATTTACCCAAATTCCCTACTCCTCTCTAACACCCCTTGTCCTCCATGCTATTTGTTATGCTCCACAAAGAAGTGAAACCATATGATAATTGACTCTCTCTGCTTGACTTATTTCACTCAGCATAATCTCTTCCAGTCCCGTCCATATTGCTACAAAAGTTGGGTATTCATCCTTTCTGATGGAGGCATAATACTCCATAGTGTATATGGACCACATCTTCCTTATCCATTCATCCGTTGAAGGGCATCTTGGTTCTTTCCATAGTTTGGCGACTGTGCCCCAATGTTTATAGCAGCAATGGCCACAGTCCCCCATACATTTTTGGTGACAATGTAAAATGGTGCAGCCACTGTGGAAAACAGTTTGGCAGTTCCTCAAAATGTTAATCATAGAACTACCTTATGACCCACCAGCTCCACTTGTAGTTAAATACCTAAGAAAACTGACAAGTTTCTCAAAGAAATACATCTACCTGCATATCCATAGCAGCACCATTCACAATAGCCAAAATGTGGAACAATGGAAATTAATGGATGGATGTGATGTAGGCTGGTTGAGTCTAAGGACTTGGAACTGGGGGCATCCCACAAGACACAAGACAAGCCAAGAGGGTCCTTGGCTTTGCACAGGATAGAAATAAAGCACAATGCAACAGAAAAATAGTGCAAAGTTTATTCAAGATATGTAGAACGTGTAGATATGGGCAGAGTGTCTGGGAGACTCAGAAAGGAAAGAAGAGTGAGTCTCATCATTGCTTGGGGCCTGGGGTTTTTACTGAGGATGAAGGTCTGGTGCATAGTGTCTTCTCAGTAATCCAGGAACAAAGATAAATATTTAGTTATTCTCTGTAAGTCACTTATGCCCTGGAACCAGGGTGTTGTGTTAAGCCAGTGGTCTTGGAAAACATTCATGATGACCCGCCCAGTTACTCTTTAGGTGTTGTTTGTTGTGCTAGAAAATCTCAAAGAAATCATTAACTCCTTGACCTTTACAAGAAGGATGTACATTATCTATTCTATAAGGCGTATGTAAGATGTGGTGTCAGTCCTAGTGAGAACAGAAGCAAGAACAGGAGCCAAGAAGCAGATTTTCATGACGTCCCTTTAGTTTCCCTGTCTCAAATGGATAAACAATTGTGGTATATATGATGAAAAATTGTCATGACTGGAGTCAGTTGAAAATAGAGCTGGAGCAATTTTTCATGTGTTTGCAAGCCATTTGTATATCTTCTTTGGAGAAATGTCTGTTCATCTTCTGCCCATTTCTTGACTGGATTATTTGTTTTTTGGGGTGTTGAATTTGATAAGTTCTTTATAGATCTTGCACTACTAGGTATTTACCCAAAAAATACACTTTTAAATTCTTGTCCTACCTCCTTCTACCAGTGTTTGTAGCAGCAATGTCCACAATAGCCAAACTTTGAAAAGAGCCCAGATATCCATTGACAGATGAATGGATAAAGAAGATGTGATATATATATATATATATATATACACACACACACACACACACACACACACACACACACACACATACATACAGTGGAATATTACTCAGCCATCAAAATGAAGTTTTACCATTTGCAACAATGTCGGTGGAACTAGAACGTATTATGCTAAGTGAAATAAGTTAATCAGAGAAAGCAAATTATATGATTCCACTCATATGTAGAATTTAAGAAACAAAACAGAGGATCATAGGGGAAGGGAAGGAAAAATAAAATAAGATGAAATCAGAGAGGGAGAGAAACCCTAAGAGACTCTTAACTATAGGTAACAAACAGGGTTGCTGGAGGGGAGGGAAGGGGAATTGGGGTGATGGGTAGTAAGGAGGGTACATGATGTAATGAGCGCTGGTTGTTGTATGCAACTGATGAATCACTGAACCCTACCTCTGAAACTAATAATACATGTTAATTAACAGAACTTAAATAAAATAAAAAAAAATAGAGCTAAAGCAGGCACTATGGAGAAACTATCTTACCAGCCTAGTTTGAACTGGCCAAAACCTTTGGACCAGGCAAAATGGCAGTTGCTTTAAGCTATTGCTTGAGAAGTCAGGGGGATCATAAGACTGGTAGTTTCAGACTTTCTGAAAATAAAACCAGTAGTCAGAGTAGCTTAACTTGTAAAAACTCCATGGAAAACTTTGTTTTCTTATTCTTGAACTCATGTCATTGCCTCCTCCCCTTGTCTCTTAAACCCCTGCTTTCATACTGAAGTGGAATTGTGTTTCGGTTTCTACCTGAATCTCCACCCCTTGGTTTGCAGTTACTTGATCCCAAATAAACACTGGTTTGCCTCTCATTGTGGCTTTTTATTTTCAGGTTGACAGTACATAACATAGGATGCTATTCAACCATGAAAGGAATGAAATGCTGATACATGCCAGAGCAGGAATCAACCTTGAAAACATTATTCTAAGTGAAGGAAGTGTTCAAAAGAAAAAAGCCCCAGATGGAGTCACTTATGTTAAGCCCCACCAATACTTAATACCTAACCCAACTGCAGTTTCTGCCTCTCCCAGGCAATCTGGAATTTCCTGATCAGCAGCAGTGAGAACATCTGCAAGATAAAACCCTTTTAAGGAAGGCAGTTTTGCCTGGGATAATACATTCTCCCCCCTCCCCCGAAATAATATACTCTTAAATTCCTGTCCCACCTCTTTCTATCTGTAAAATCCTTCCATTTCATATAGTTCTCTTTACTAGATGGGATGCTGCTGATTCATGAATTGTTGCATAAACCAAATTAGATATTTAAATTTAAATTAACAGGGGCCAGAAACTAGAGATCACATATTCCAGGACTCCATTTATATGAAGCATCTAGAGTGGGTAAATCCCTAAAGATACAAAGTAGATTGGCGATTGCTAGGGGCCGGGGAAAGGAGAGAGTGGGGAGAATCTGCTTAATGGGCACAGGATTTTATTTTGGAGAATGGAGATGTTTTGGAACCAAAAAGAGGTAGTGGCTGTACAACATTGTGAATGTATTATTAAAAAATGAAGTTGAGATGAGTAAATTTGAAGATCTCATTGGCTTTATGAAGCAATTCATGAATCTTCAGGCTACACCCTCTCTAGCTAGTAGATAGATGCTTTGACGAGTTGTACAAAATGGAAGATTTTTATAGGCAGGAGGGTGTAGAAAGGAAGTTATTAGCAAAAGGAAAGATTATTTCAACAAGGTCATCCTCCCTAGGAGGAAGGGCAGGGATCTTATTAGGTGGATTACCTCCTCTTACCTCTGGAGGTTGGAGAAGGGCCCATGTGACAGGTTACCTCATTGGCACTGACTGGAAGATTCCTGACTGACTGGTTAAGACAACATTTCTGGGAGAGGTTGAAATGGCAAGTAGATTAGGTACTAAGTCCTGGTTTGGTGGCTTGGCCTAGCATAAGTGACTCCATCTTGGGATTGTGGTTTTTCCCTCAAAGAGTACTAAATGGCACTGAATCATTCACTTTAAAATGGTTAGTTTTGCTGCTGTAAACGTTGTTTTTTATAGTAGCAATGTCCACAGTAGTCAAACTATGGAAAGAGCCCATATGTCAATAGACAAATGAATGGATAAAGATGTGAATGTATGTACAATGGAATATTATGCAGCCATCAGAAATGAAATCTTGTCTTTTGCAACGACATGGATGGAACTAGATGATTTTATTCTCAGCAAAATAAGTCAATCAGAGAAAGTTAACTATATGACTTCACTCATATGTGGAATCTAAGAAACAAGACAGGATCATAGGGGAAGGGAGGGAAATATAAATCTAAATGAAATTAGAGAGGAAGACAAACCACAAGAGACTCTTAATGACAGAAAACAAACTGAGGGTTGCTGGAGGGGAGGTGGGTGGGGGGATGGGGTAATTGGGTGACAGGCATTAAGGAGGGCATGTGATGTAGTGAGTGCTGGTTGTTATATAAGACTGATAAATCACTGACCTCTACCTCTGAAACTAATCATACACTATATGTTAATTGATTGGATTTAAATAAAATTAAAAATTAAAAAAATGGTTAATTTTATGTTATGTAACTTTTACCTCAATAAATTTTTTAAAATCCCGAAATTACCCTGGCAGGTGTTAAGACAGGTCACTGTAGTCACTTTTTCCAGAGGCCCTGCCCTGTCTCCAGTTCCCTGCTGACCAGTGTAGGCCTTAGCCTTGGCCTAGAAGTGGAGGATCCTTACCTGGGGCTGTGATCTGATTACTTCCTTATTAGCAGCAATAAAAATCGGCTTGACTTAGATAAGTACTTTGCAACCAAGAAATGATAAACATACTCACCAATGATAATGATGGTAAACTGGCCATTCTCACAGCCCCAAATGCCCTCTCTCCTTCTCTTCTTCTGGTCAAATACTCCTCTGTCCATGGTACAACCTGTGTCACCCTCCTATGGGAAATACCCTCTCCCTACCCTCTGCAGGGTGGCTCCCCATCCCACATTTCTCTGCCTTCCCCCAAGCTCCCAATACCTTTGGGGATGTCTGCATACAGTGGAGCACCCCACCTAGGTCCTCTATGTGCATTTTCTAATAGTTTTTTTCTTTTCTTCTTTAAGTGGGTGCCACGTCCAGCTTGGAACCCATCATGGGGCTTAACTCACATCCCTGAGATCAAGACCTGAGCTGAGATCCAGAGCCAGATGTTTCACTGACTCAGTCACCAGGAGCCCCTCCCTTGGTCATAATCTTGTTCACACTTTGCCTCCGGGGTGTGTCCTAGCACTGGGCACAGTGAAGACTGATTCAGGTGGATAGAGAGATCCCCATGGTCCTGGAAATAAACATGTAACCAACCAGAATCTCCAGAATCTGGAGCTCAGAAAAAGGCCGCAGTTGGCAAGACATGTTGTCTGGAAAAAATCAGTGGGCTTGGCAGCTACCATTGTGCCATGTCTCTTTGGGAATCCCTTGGAACTGTGTGCAAAAATGTTTGATGAGTGTTTATGTGTTTTCTAGGAGGAGATTGATTTCTTTCATCTGATTATCAAAGAAGACTGTGTTCTAACTAAAGGTCAGGAACTTCAGCTTGTGAACATAGATAATCTTGGCCAAATGAACCCTCTGGCCTTCTCCTTTCCCCTCTGTCCCTTGCTGAACAGTTCAGTAAGTTTTTGTTGTTGTTGTTTTAAAAGATTTTTATTTACTTGTTTGACAGAGAGTTCACAAGTAGGCAGAGACACAGGCAGAGGGAGGGGGAAGCAGACTCCCTGCTGAGCAGAGAGCCTGATGCGGGGCTTGATTCCAGGACCCTGAGATCATGACCTGAGCCAAAGGCAGAGGCTCAACCCACTGAGCCACCCAGGTGCCCCAGGAAGTTTTTCAAGGTAGAAAAATATGTAATTTTTTCAGTGATTTTTGAACTTTTTATCCTAGGAGCCCCAAGATGGGTTCCTGACAAAAACTAGTAGTGATGTTCTTCTCAAATACAGCAAAAAGTTAATTGAAGAGATTTTATTATTTAAAAGAAGGTGGGTATTAGGGAGGGCACGGATTGCATGGAGCACTGGGTGTGGTGCAAAAACAATGAATACTGTTACGCTGAAAAGAAATAAAATATTAAAAAAATAAAAGAAGTTACTACTTTTGAAAAGGCTATATGTTCATAAGGTAAAACATTAAAGTGGTAGAAGAGGAAAGTACTTTTATACTATGAAGAATGACATTTCCTTTAGGTTTTTTTGGTAGATCCTTTCATCATGTTAAGAAAATTCCCTATTAGTACTTTAAGACTTTTATGTCATAAATGGGAATTGAATATTATCAAATGCTTTTTCTAAAAATATTTTGATGATAGGACTTTTCTTAATCAGTTAATGTGATAACTGATATTTCTATTTTTCTCGTTAACCACCCTTGAGTTCTGGAGTCAAATCCAACTTGGTCAGGGTGTGTTATCATAGCTGCATTAGGTGTGCCCCCCGAGGGTCAAGCAAAACACACTAGGAGTTCAACAATTAGAGACAACTGCTTGTTGACCCATGAATTGATTCAGGCGATTGGAGACGACTTGCCCTCTCCTCCATCCTTGGAATGTGTGTTTTGCTGCCTTCCCCATCCCAGAAATTGCCCCAAAGACACAGATTCAGCATAGTGATGTGGTGTTGAGATGTTCTGGACAGTGCACCTGACTGAAACAAGTTAAGGGCTCTCTAAACTATTAAGATGTGGCATTTGGGTGTGGAGATCTACTTCTTCAGCTGCCCAAGACAAAACCTGTGAGTAAATTCCCTTTGCTTATTAAAACTGCTGATCTGGGGTGGTATTCTTTTTTTTTTTTTTTTTTTTTTAAAGATTTTATTTATTTATTTGAGAGAGACAGAGAGAGAGAGCATGAGCGAGGAGAAGGTCAGAGAGCGAAGCAGACTCCCCATAGAGCTGGGAGCCTGATGTGGGACTCGATCCCGGGACTCCAGGATCACGCCCTGAGCCGAAGGCAGTCGTCCAACCAACTGCGCCACCCAGGCGTCCCCTGGGGTGGTATTCTATTACTCAGATGTCTTCCTGCCTTTTTGCCTACAGGAACCAGTTTCAGATTACACCTGAGTAGGTTTTGAACTCAATCTTCCTTGAATGTTATTTGAGATTCAACTTGACCAATATCTAAGGAAACAGAGAAAGCTGATAAGCTGTTCCCTGTTGAAAAGAATGCGTGGTTACTTTTTTCTTGGCTGTACTAAAAGTGTCTGTTAGTTTACTCTGCTATAATTGAATGATGTCTGGGTCCTAGTTATATTTCTACCCCATGCATTGGAGCAGAGTATGGAAAGTACATGATGAACATAGTGCAGGAAGGAGTAGATGAGAGCCATGGGGTATGTGAGGTGTTTTTCCAAAACACACGTCTTTCTTCACATCCTCTGTGCAACTCTGAGGATGTGAGTCTCCTTAGGTCAGGTGTTCCTCCTGGGGAAGGATGGGGTGCAAAGCTCATGCCTCTATTATTTCACCCTTGCAGACAAGGCCATTTGCATTGGGTCAGTGCTGGCTGCATTTCAGTCTCCAGCAATGACTAGCCTATCGCTGTTGGGATGGATTCCATGCAGCTGCGGCAGGCACTGAGGTGAACAGGGCAGGTGGATGCTCAAATTAGGCTCAGTTACGAGTCATTCCAGCCAAGCCTGGTATTTGGAGGTTGAAACCAAGTCTCTGTGGGTAAAATAAAGTAAAATAAGAGGCTTTGTGTTTAGGTGAGGGACTTAATTGTCTAGATTATCAGATGACTGGAATCTTTCCTTGTTTTTGTGTACTCTCTGTAGTTCTCTGCTGGGGAGCACATGGTGGGGGGGAGGAGATCCCACCCAAGAATACACTTACTTGCCATCTTGCTTGTCTTCCCTGCTGAGATGAGGCAGAGTCCTTTGTTCTGGAAGACCCCAAAGAAGTTGCTGTGTGGGTTGCCATGGAGTTAGGGACAGAATTTTAACCACTTTGCTGTTGCAGTTTTCCTATTTCCTCTAGTGACCCTTATCAGGGATAGGCAAGCACTGAATACCAATATTTCAGAACACAGACTTTTCAGTCTCTCCTCATGTTTACTTATTTATAATTTCTTCTTGTTATCAGTGGCTGTAAACCCAATGCAGTCAGTGAGTCTCAGTCTCTGTATCTGTAAACAGGGATAATAGCATGACCTCTGGAATGGTGCCCAGTGAAGGCACCAAAAGGGGGCAGAAATATTTCAGAATTCCTAGGACTCTCTGGGGATCATCTTCCAGCTTCCTATGTCTGTCCATTGTTGCTATTCAAGATTGCAGCCACTTCTTTCTTTCTTTCTTTTTTTATTTTTTTAGATTTATTTATTTGGGACGCCTGGGTGGCTCAGTTGGTTGGATGACTGCCTTCGGCTCAGGGCGTGATCCTGGAGTCCCGGGATCGAGTCCCACATCAGGCTCCCAGCTCCATGGGGAGTCTGCTTCTCTCTCTGACCTTCTCCTCGCTCATGCTCTCTCTCACTGTCTCTCTCTCTCAAATAAATAAATAAAATCTTTAAAAAAAAATAGATTTATTTATTTATTTGATAGAGAAAGACCACAGGCAGGCAGAGAGGCAGGCAGAGAGAGAGAGAGAGAGAGAGAGAGAGAGAGAAGCAGGCTCCCTGCGAAGCAGAGAGCCCGATGTGGGACTCGATCCCAGGACCCTGAGATCATGACCTGAGCCGAAGGCAGCAGCCTAACCCACTGAGCCACCCAGGCACCCCCCCTTTTTTTTTTTTAAATTTTTTATTTCTTTTCAGCGTAACAGTATTCATTGTTTTTGCACCACACCCAGTGCTCCATGCAATCCGTGCCCTCTCTAATACCCACCACCTGGTTCCCCCAACCTCCCACCCCCCAACCACTTCAAACCCCTCAGATGTTTTTCAGAGTCTATAGTCTCTCATGGTTCACCACCCCTTCCAATTTCCCCCCATTCCCTTCTCCTAACTCCCCATGTCCTCCATGCTATTTGTTATGCTCCACAAATAAGTGAAACCATATGATACTTGACTCTCTCTGCTTGACCGATTTCACTCAGCATAATCTCTTCCAGTCCCGTCCATGTTGCTACAAAAGTTGGGTATTCATCCTTTCTGATGGAGGCATAATACTCCATAGTGTATATGGACCACATCTTCCTTATCCATTCGTCCTTTGAAGGGCATCTTGGTTCTTCCCACAGTTGGGCGACTGTGGCCATTGCTGCTATAAACATTGGGGTACAGATAGCTCTTCTTTTCACTACATCTGTATCTTTGGGGTAAATCCCCAGTAGTGCAATGGCAGGGTCATAGGGAAGCTCTATTTTTAATTTCTTGAGGAATCTCCACACTGTTCTCCAAAGTGGCTGCACCAACTTGCATTCCCACCAACAGTTTAAGAGGGTTCCCCTTTCTCCACATTCTCTCCAACACAGGTTGTTTCCTGTCTTGCTAATTTTGGCCATTCCAACTGGTGTCAGGTGGTATCTCAATGTGGTTTTAATTTGAATCTTCCTGATGGCTAGTGATGATGAAGATTTTTTCATGGGTCTGATAGCCATTTGTATATCTTCACTTTAGAAGTGTCTGTTCATATCTTCTGCCCATTTTTTAAATATGATTGTCTGTTTTGTGTGTGTTGAGTTTGAGGAGTCCTTTATAGATCCTGAATATCAACCTTTTGTCTGTACTGTCCTTTGCAAATATCTTCTCCCATTCCATGGGTTGCCTCTTTGTTTTCTTGACTGTTTCCTTTGCTGTGCAGAAGTTTTTGATCTTGATGAAGTCCCCAAAGTTCATTTTCGCATTTGTTTCCTTTGCCTTTGGAGACATATCTTGAAAGAAGTTGCTGTGGCTGATATCGAAGAGGTTACTGCCTATGTTCTCCTCTAGGGTTCTGATGGATTCCTGACTCACGTTGAGGTCTTTTATCCATTTTGAGTTTATCTCTGTGTATGGTGTAAGAGAATGGTCGAGTTTCATTCTTCTACATATAGCTGTCCAGTTTTCCCAGCACCATTTATTGAAGAGACTGTCTTTTTTCCACCGTATATTTTTTCCTGTTTTGTCGAAGATTATTTGCCCATAGAGTTGAGGGTCCATATCTGGGCTCTCTACTCTGTTCCACTGGTCTATAGAGTTGAAGGTCCATATCTGGGCTCTCTACTCTGTTCCACTGGTCTATGTGTCTTTTTTTATGCCAGTACCATGCTGTCTTGGTGATCACAGCTTTGTGGTAAAGCTTGAAATCAGGCAACGTGATGCCCCCAGTTTTATTTTTGTTTTTCAACATTTCCTTAGCAATTTGGGGTCTCTTCTGATTCCATACAAATTTTAGGATTATTTGCTCCAGCTCTTTGAAAAATACCAGTGGAATTTTGATTGGAATGCAGCCACTTCTTTCTTAATTATCTCTTTGCAGGGCTCCATTGTCTCAGAGATTCCTGAGGTATGCCACATAATCCAGTTTCTCAGGCCATGCAGACACAGAACATGGGTCAGAGTGGTATTAATGAGCAGTGTAATTTCCAGGTATGTTCTTAGATCTCACAGCAGGTATGTGGCCTGGTCACCAACAATCCACCCAGAAAGGACACACAGGAAGCCCTGCAATTTTACCTTTAATAACTTAACTCCACCAATCTTTCTGGATGTTCCTCCGAGCATATAGGGCTTGGCTGGGGACTAAGGACATAATGTTGACAAGTACTCAGCCTGCACCCTTGAGAAGCTCTCTATCTGTAAGGCAAAGAGGTGTGTAGACCAACTATGGGACTGGAGGGTAGAAAGGATGATAATAGAACTGGGACTGGGGGACAGAAATTTCCCAGAGGATGAAGTGGTTATATCTGTTCAAGGATATTGAGGAGGAAAGACTCTAACAGAGGGGATTCTGTTGTAGCTCATTTTGAAGGATGAGTAAGGATCCCTGTAGGGGGTATAAGGGCATTTCTAGGCAGAGAAAACTACATCAGTAAAGATATGTAGATCTATACTTTCTTGTTTGCAGAGTTTCAAGTATTTAGAGGTGCAGGGAGCCATGCTGACAAGGACAGGTTAGAGATTTAAGGACAGTAATTTTAATGAGTTTCTGTAACTTTTGAGATTACTGGTAACACTGAGTTGTTTATTGATTTCCCAAAGAATATGAACTCACAGAAGGTCAAACTTGGAGTGTCCAGGACGATTTGTCAGCACTCATGGCTGGGGAGCACCTGTGGGTGGAGCTTGGGTGGCCACGCTACTGGCTGTTGCTCCAGCCCTGCCCCCTTTTCAGTGTATACATCCCAGCCTCACTGAATCACCGCTGGTGAGAGGGGAAGCTCCGCACCCACAAGCCAGCAAGGACTAACACACCCTGCTGAACAGAAGCAGAGAGAATTCACAGAAGAAAAGTGGCCATGGACCTGATCCCAAGCTTTTCCATGGAAACCTGGCTTCTCCTAGCTATCAGCCTGGTCCTCCTCTATCTGTGAGTAACTGTCCGGATTCATTGCCTCTGGAGCCCCAGACTTGGGTTGCTAATCAGCATCTGTTTTCTTTGTCTGCTTTGAGGATCAAAAGAGTTAACAAAGGGGAAGTTGTGTAAGTGTTGGGCACCTCAAACATGCTAGGAACAGGTAAGGGGTTATTATTGACCTCACCAGATCTGAAGAAGGAGTGTCTCCCTCACCCCAACTCCAATTGCTGTAGCCAGGAGGTAGAGTGACATTGCTTCCTCCTAGGGATGAGCTTCTGATTGACTACCAGCTGGGGTGTAGACTAATCAAGCTACATTCGGGAGAGGTAGAAAAATCACCAGGTCTGGCACTCTGGGGTCCTCACCCTCTTGCCAAGCTGTGGGAATGCTGGAGGCAGAGGGACTGGGTTAGATTTTTGTCTCATTATCTTGATGTCCTTGGTCTCTTTCTACTACAGGAAACATGTAGAAGGATTGGACCTTTGTCACTCAGGGGGTCCTGCTCCCCTCTCTCCACCACCAGCCATCATGTACACAAGGCACCTGGTGCACCCAGACTTCGAGGGGGGCTGGAGATGCCTCACTTTCTCTTCTGACTAGGCTCTTCCCTCTTTGCCCTTCTCCTAACTATCCCCTGGCCCTGTAATATGCAGAGCTCTTGAACTCTAAATGAGCATCTTTAGAGGTGAGGAGACTTGGCCAATTTCTTAAAATTTTATTCATTTCCCCTTTTCTTTCCAGTGTCTTGGAGGTTTAGCATCAGTATAAAGAATCTGTCCCCTGCGCCCATAAGAAATCTGCCAGCAGCCACAAAGACAGATCATGAAAGCCAATTTGAATTTTATTTTATTTTTAATTTTTAAAGGATTTTATTTATTTATTTCTCAGAGAAAATGAGAGAGAGAGAGAGAGCGAGTGCACAAATGGAGGAGTGGCAGGAGAGGGAGAAGCAGACTCCCCACTGAGCAGGGAGCCTGATGTGAAGCTTGATCCCTAGACCCTGGGATCATGACCTGAGCTGAAGGCAGATGCTTAACTGACTGAGCCACCCAGGTCCCTCCCCAATTTGGATTTTTTTTTAAATGATTTATTTATTTATTTGACAGAGATCACAAGTAGGCAGAGAGGCAGGCAGAGAGAGAGAGAGAGGGAAGCAGGCTCCCCGCAGAGCAGAGAGCCTGATGTGGGGCTTGATTCCAGGACTCTGGGATCATGACCTGAGCCGAAGGCAGAGGCTTTAACCCACTGAGCCACCCAGGAGCCCCTCCCCGATTTGGATTAAAAAAAAAAATTATTTTTTCAGTGTTCCAAGATTCATTGTTTATGCACCACACTCAGTGCTCCATGCAATCTGTGCCCTCTCTAATACCCACCACCTAGTTCCCCCAACCTTCCATCCCCCTCCCCTCCAAAACCCTCAGTTTATTTCTCAGAGTCCACAGTCTCTCATGCTTCGCCCTCCCTCAGATTTCCCCAATTCGCTTTTCCTTTCCTTCTTCTAATATCCTCCATGTTATTCCTTATGCTCCACAAGTAAGTGAAAGCATATGATAATTGACTTTCTCTCCTTGATTTATTTCATTGAACATCATCTCCTCTAGTCCTGTCTATGTTAATACAAAAGTTGGGTGTTCATTCTTTCTGATGGAGGCATAATACTCCATTTTATATGGACCATATCTTCTTTATCCATTCGTCTGTTAAAGGGCATCTTGGCTCTTTCCAGTTTGGTGACTGTGGCCATTGCAGCTATGAATATTGGGGTACAGATGGCCCTTCTTTTCACTACATCTGTATCTTTGGGGTAAATACCCAGCAGTGCAATTGCAGGGTCATAAGGTAGCTCTATTTTTGATTTCTTAAGGAATCTCCACACTGTTTTCCAAAGTGGCTGCACCAACTTTCATTCCCACCAACAGTGTAAGAGGGTTCCCCTTTCTCCACATCCTCTCCAACTTGTTTACTGTCTTATTGATTTTGGCCATTCTTTTTTTTTTTTTAAGATTTTATTTATTTATTTGACAGAGAGAGATCACAAGTAGGCAGAGAGGCAGGCAGAGAGAGAGGGGGAAGTAGGCTCCCTGCCGAGCAGAGAGCCTGATGTGGGCCTCAATCCCAGGACCCTGGGATCATGACCTGAGCTGAAGGCAGCAGCCTAACCCACTGAGTCACCCAGGCGTCCCTATTTTTAACTTTTTGAGGAAACTTCACACTGTTTTCCAAAATGGCTACACCAACTTACATTCCCACTAACAGTGTTAAGAGGATTCCCCTTTCTCCACATCCTCTCCAACACTTGTAGTTTCCTGTCTTGTTAATTTTTGCTGTTCTAACTGTATAAGGTGGTATCTCAATGTGGTTTTGATTTGTTTTTCCCTAATGGCTAATGATGTTGAACATTTTTTCATGTGTCTGTTAGCTATTTGTATGTCTTCTTTGGAGAAGTGTCTGTTCATGTCTTCTGCCCATTTTTTGACTTGATTATTTGTTTTTTGGGTGTTGAGTTTGAGAACTTCTTTATAGATTTTGGATACCAGCCCTTTGTAGTGTCATTTGCAAATATCTTCTCCCATTCCATGTGTTGCCTCTTTGTTTTATTGACTGTTTACTTTCCAGCAGGTTATTTTAACCTCTTAGCACAGGTGAGTAGTGATACTGTGAGCTGGTATTGATATGAGAGGCATCCAGGCAGGACTTTGGGGTGGAGTGGGAGAATATTCCTCCCTCAGAGCAGACCTCCGAGAGGTCTGCTCCTTGATCCTGATCCTACAGAAGGTTGTCACGGGACTGCAAGTCAGGGAACAGGACCACCATATAAGCCCCACTGTGTGAAGTCTGTCTGGCAGTGGGGCTGTCCCTGGATATAGTCACTATCATGCAATCAAAGCAGTAGACTTAGAGGACACGGGTGTAGCCACACGTCAGTAGCTGTAGACAGTGCCTTCTGCATGCCATGCAATGTAATGGCAATAAAAACGAATGGCACTATTGTCAGCCCCTTCCTTTTTACCACCAGCAGCATGGTGCTGTCAAGAAGAGGGAAACTGCTCCATGCAATCCGTGCCCTCTATAATCCCCACCACTGGGTGTGGTGAAAAAATAATGAATATTGTTATGCTGAAAATAAATAAATTAATTAAAAAATATTTACTTCTTTAATAACAAAAAAAAAAAAAAAGAAGAGGGAAACTGGAAAGAATCAGAAAAATTCACCCAGCCCACCCTCTGCCTTTTTATGGAGCCATGTGAGTTTAGAAACAGAAGCAGATATTTCCCCGGGTCCAGTGTTGCTGACACATTCACTCACATGCTTGGCTTCACTTGGGGGTTCATGGAGCCCATCAAATATTTAGAAAACAGGAATTGATTGTTGTGGTGGGGATGGCAAGGAAGGAACAGAGGTGGGACTAGCCAAGGCCACCCCCTGTTCTGGCAGTTGATACTCATGTGTCCTACTGTTCTGGAGTAAAGATCCAGACACTCAGCTGGGTCTTGGTAAGGCCCTCTTCTGGTCCCTTAATACATGTCCATTCACGAAATTTGTGGATTTATTTGACTATTTTATAACATAAGATTTGCTGGATTTGTACAGATTGTTTGGAAACTGTACTATCTTAAAGGCTACACTCCAGAGATGAGGAGACAAGGTCTTCATTCCATTCTATAGAACATTTTGTCATTACTTATTTTATATTGCATAACATGTATTCTGCTGTCAATTGGAGGTATCTAGACTTTGGAAGGCCCCCTGTCTGTTAGCTGAAAGACTTGTGGGGCATGTAACAATGTCTACCTAGCATCCTTTCCCACCATACTGTCCTCATTTGCCACTATGGGGTTAGCCTTGTAGGCTTAGCAAGTTATGATTAAAATGGTTACTGGAGCCTCTTTCCTCATCCTTTTTACTCTACTCTGCCATCTGTCAGCAACGCCTAAGTGGAAGGCTTGCAAGGATGCAGTTGTGGGTTTCCACACATGGCAAATGAAAGATGATTAAAGGCAGGCCTTACTTAGGGAACACCATCCATAATCGGTTTCTAAGAGAGCTGATGCACAGAGTTGGTAAACTAACTGCTTTGTGAGTGACCATCTTGAAAAAAAAAAGAGTGTATTTGGTAGTGTGCTGAGCAGATGAGTATCTCAGGTTGGAGGATCAGATGACATGAGGGGAAGAATGGTATGGACATGGATTGTTTCCTTACTGATTCTTTTATATGGTATCATTTAGGGCACATATGGATCAGTCCTCCTTCTCTGCAGCTCAAGAGAATCAGAGTGCCTAACAACAGAATAGGACCGTGCTGAAAGCATCTCACTTTTCAATGAGGCCAGTGGAGCCTGGGACACAGTTTTCATTGTATATCAATGAGAATACTGTCTTGCTCAAACCCTCCTTATGAAGATAGATCTAAGAAGGACCACTTCCCACAAAAAACAGGGTTCATAAGGAAGGAAAAACACAAAAGTCTCCAAGCAAACTGTATGAACATTATCATTCTAAGTTCTCAGTAACCCTCAGCTCTTAAGTGGATGCAATTAAATAAAATCTCCTCATCAGAAGAGAGAAGCAGTCTTTCCTCTTTCCATCTAGAATGAGAATCTCCCAAATCATAGAAGAGTCATTTACTGAATAAGCATGAGTGAATTTCCTGGAAGAAATAAGCATGAACCTTCCAGGAGTTCTCAAGTATGGAAACACTTACCTAGTCTTCACTTTAGGGTTAGAACTGTGAAGATTTCAGCTACTCTTAGCTAATCATCCTTACTTTTTGTGAGGCCTAGTGGAGGTGGAAAAGCAGATGATGAGTGAATATAATTATTGCCATTGGAATTGCTGTTATTATTTCTTGCCTGTATGTTACCTCTCCCCTTACCTGTTCGTTTTGTGTCAGTGACTGACCAGCCCCAGCACTTATTACATCATCCCTGTGACCTGGCCTTTTCTTTCACTTCATAGATATGGGACCTCCACACATGGACTTTTTAAGAAGCTGGGAATTCCTGGGCCAAAACCTCTGCCTTTTGTGGGAACTGCTCTGGCCTACCGTAAGGTGAGTGTTTTTGAGCTCCCTCTTCTGCTTCTTATGGTTGCAAATCCCAGTTTAGTTTCATTGTAAAAATGCTCCTCCCCAAGAGAAGTGCTTAGGTTTCAGACTTTCCAGAAGTGGTGTCATAGGCTCCACCCAACACATGGACAGGTCTACCCCAGGGCTCTATTCTCTGGAGTCTCAGAGTTTGCCTCAGTGGGCAGCCCAGCTGTCTAGCTGCTTCAACTCAGGCTTACTGTTCTAGCTTGTGAGCATTGAGAAGAAGCTTTTATTTCCTGCAGGTGCAGATTCCTGGGAAGGTACCACCATACTTGGTATGAGGAGAAATTATGAAGGGGGTCCATGCTAGTGGTGCATTAAGCTGTGTATGCTAGAGTTAGACTTTTCTGTTTATCGTACAAGCTCTGGACAACATTTTGTTTTGCTGAATAGCTCTGGAACTTCATTTTATTGGGTAGCCCAAATTCACCTTTGGGCATGTGCACACACTTGAACCGTCTCGAGAATTGCCAGCCCCCAGAGTTATTTCCAAGCTCTAACTCACCCATTGCTAATGGTGACATCTCTGGGGATTTGAGAGGTTGACCCAGAGCTCTCTGCTTTACTTTTCTACCTTCATTGTGAGCCCCTTCTGGGTGAGTTGAGCAGAGAGGGAGGGTGGTGCTTGTCTACTGACTTCAGATTTTAACATTTGATTGAGTTGTGTGTATGCCTGTGTTGTTTTCACACAAACATAGACTGTTCATACAAAATCACTAGAAAAGAGATGCTCTGAAAAAATTACTAAGAAATTATTGTAGTGAATGAGGTATACTAACAGATACACAGACTGATGTTGGTGGAGCCATTGTGACTCATCTAGCTTCTATGCCTTGTCCAAGGCCTGGCCTCTTAACAGAAGATTAGGAGCTCACATCTTAGGGTGAGCTGGCAGTCTCATGTGCAGGCTGCTCTCTACTGTGGGGTTCCTTTCCCCCAGGCCTGAGGCTTGTTTCTCAGATTCCACTTCTCCCCACTGAGACCCTTAGTGCCCAATTATCATCTAATAAGTTCCCGGATTTTTTCTCTCCAAAAAAAGCAGTAATTCCTTTCTACTTTTCTCAGATCAACTCCTTAGTACCAGCATCCCAAGATCCACATTTCTGGGACCCTGTTTTGCATGATTAGAACATCAAAATCACAGCTGAAACTTAGGGACAGGAAGTTTTATTGTTTTTTCTTAAGTGACAAAACTGAAAACTCCTATCAAGTGTTCTAATTTGTTCTCCCCCTTGTGGAGTGGTGGCCTGGTCCCCCCTTTCTGTGTGGAGCTGGATGAGTGAAAGGTGAAGCTGCCTTATCATTCATTCACTCATCTCTCACTTTCTCACTCAACCAACATGTTTAGAGTTACGTAAATTTGCTAGATGAAAAGAGGTCACTGGTGTCTTAATTTCCTAAATCCTTTGGAATTTTAGTTGTGCCCTTGAGGTTAATGAACAGGATGCTGACTGGGGGTTCAGTGTGTGCAGGACTCAGCTCTTACTACCTCAGCTCCACATGGCCCTGAGGTAGTAATTCAGAGGGTTCTGAGATTTAGCGACAACACATGCACAAGCCAAACATGCCAGAAATACAGAGGTTCTGTAGCCTTGACAGACAAGGTGAGTTGTTCAGTGTCTGCAACACTTGGAGGGGATTCAGGAGGTACTTGAATTTCTCCATTTCAATATCTTCTTGTTTTCTCTCTTTTCCAGTAAGACACCTGTGAATAAGAGCTTCCCTCTCACTACCAGTGAGAGGTAGTAAGATGCATTTCATGTGGTCTGGGTCATTTTTGTCCCTATTAGAGGTAGGACTCAGTACATTTAGTTTAGTAATATGTTTCATTTCTTCTTGCAGGGTGTTTCTGTTTTTGACACGGAATGTTTTAGAAAGTATGGAAGAATGTGGGGGTGAGTATTCTGGAAACTTCCTTTGGATAGGCTCATTATGATGAAGGCCTCATGGTGTTAACAGTCTCAGTCAAGAGCCCTTTGGGATAAAGCCTGATGTAGTAAAGCTTCTGGAACCTCTGATTCCTGGGATCTCATGTATCACCAGGTGTGCAGGTCTAAGTATGAATTGGGTCTGGAGAGGTATACATGTTGCTGGGCTGCTCACAGCCAGTGTTGTACCCCTCCTTACCTCCTTATCTTCTCTGGTCACATCCTCAGAAGCCGTAGGACTCTGTTGAGTTGCTTTGGCCCATAAGCAATATGGTGGCATAGAAAGAACCCAGATCTCTGGATAACCAGTGGTTCAGCTCCACTGCCCCTTCCCACATTCAGTCCTGGTCAGCTCTGGATGGAGCCAGTCTTATATCGTGGGCTTCAGTACTGCTCTTAGTACATGGTTCTCATGGTTGACTGTGGATAAGAACCACCTGGGAGAGCTTGTTAAAAATGCAGATTCTTTAGCCCCATCCCCCAGGAACACTGAATCTGAATCTGGAGGATGTGGGGTGGGTCCCAGGAATCTCAACTGAACTAACTAGTAGTGGAAGCAATATTAAGGCCATGTGAGATCAAGAATATATATATAGTAAAACAAAAGCACTGTCCTTTGTCCACCCTGGTGTTTTTGAACAAATAGGATGGGACAAGGGGAATCATCCAAGAAATATGATCAGGCTGCTGGAAGAGCAGACTTGAGTGCCACCTCATTAACTTCTATCACTGCTTCAATGCTAAGTGTACATGACTCCCACTGAAAGCTTTTGCATTTTAGAATACTTTCTGGAGATGGGTAGCATTTCATGTCATCCATTTTTTATTTTATTTATTTATTTATTTTCATGTCATCCATTTTTAGATGTGATTGCAGAATCATTTGATATTTCTCTGTAATTCAAAAAATTAGGACCTTTGGGAAATCTTTCATTTTGTTCTAGTAAATGCAAGTGATTTATTATGGAAAACAAGATGCTAAATGGTGATGTAATTAAGCTTAAAGTAAACCTCATGCTGGTGACAGATTCTCATTAACAGGCCATACTGATAGTCATGAGGTCAGGCTGATAAGGATGGATCACACATGAAGAGTCAGCTTTGTATGAGATATGTGCAAAAGTGGGCATGCTTTGCTGCCTAGGAATGTCACCCATATGAAGCCCAAGAAACTCAATTTGGGACCCACATATAAGATTAAATATGTATAATTGAAAATATGTCTAAATGAATTATACATGTTTCTCTGTATGTCTTTATTCTCTCTCTCTCTCTCTTTATTTTTGTTTCAAATTTTCTGACCTAATGCTATCAAGGACCTCTATAATATTTAAAATAATATTTCTTTTAGAGTATAACTAGGAAATTTATTTTAGTAACTAGGACAAAGAAATAATTGATAATTTTGCCATCACTTTTTAAACATTCCCAGTCTTTTTATTTATATATTTCTGATCATTGTGTCTATAATTTTTATCTGATATTCTCTCCTATGCATTTCATGTGTTTGATATATCTTCAGAATTATAATTTGTAGTGACTGGGTGGGCAGACTCTCCATTATTGTTTTGTTCTTAGATAAGGTACTTGCCTTCAGTTATTTACCAACCTAAGTTCCATTTTTTTGGTAATTTTATTTTATGATTTTTTTTTAGTATTCCAAGATTCATTGTTTATGCACCACACCCAGTACTCCATGCCATATGTGCCCTCCTTACTACCCACCACCAGGCTCACCCAATCCCCCACCTTCCTCCCTTCCAAAACCCGGTTTGTTTCTCAGAGTCCTCAGTCTCTCTTTTTTTTTCAATTTATTTATTTTCAGAAAAACATTATTCATTATTTTTTCACCACACCCAGTGCTCCATGCAAGCCGTGCCCTCTATAATACCCACCACCTTGTACCCCAACCTCCCACCCCCCCACCACTTCAAACCCCTCAGATTGTTTTTCAGAGTCCATAGTCTCTCATGGTTCACCTCCCCTTCCAATTTACCCAAATTCCCTTCTCCTCTCTAACGCCCCTTGTCCTCCATGCTATTTGTTATGCTCCACAAATAAGTGAAACCATATGATAATTGACTCTCTCTGCTTGACTTATTTCACTCTGCATAATGTCTCTTATGCTTCATCTCCCCCTCCCGATTTCCCCCAACTATACTTCTCCTCTCCATCTCCCGGTGTCCTCCATGTTATTCCTTATGCTCCACAAGTAAGTGAAACCATATGATAATTGACTCTCTCTGCTTGACTTATTTCACTCAGCATAATCTCCTCCATTTCCATCCATGTTGATACAAAAGTTGGGTATTCATCTTTTCTGATGGAGGTGTAATACTCCATTGTATATATGGACCATATCTTCTTGATCCATTCATCTGTTGAAGGGCATCTTGGCTCTTTCCAGTTTGGTGACTGTGGCCATTGCTGCTATGAACATTGGGGGTACAGATGGCCCTTCTTTTTCCTATACCTGTATCTTTGGGGTAAATCCCCAGGAGTGCAATTGCAGGGTCATAAGGTAGCTCTATTTTTAATTTCTTTTTTTTTTTTTTTTTTAAAGATTTTATTTATTTATTTGAGAGAGAGAGACAGTGAGAGAGCATGAGCGAGGAGAAGGTCAGAGAGCGAAGCAGACTCCCCATGGAGCTGGGAGCCTGATGTGGGACTCGATCCGGGGACTCCAGGATCACGCCCTGAGCCGGAGGCAGTCGTCCAACCAACTGCACCACCCAGGCGTCCCTCTATTTTTAATTTCTTAAGGAATCTCCACACTGTTTTCCAAAGTGGCTGCACCAACTTGCATTCACACCAACAGTGTAAGAGGGTACCCCTTTCTCCACATCCTCACCAACACTTGTTGTTTACTCTCTTGTTGATTTTGGCCATTCTAATTGGTATAAGGTGGTATTTCAGTGTGGTTTCGATGTGAATCTCCCTGATGGCTAATGATGATGGACATTTTTCACGTGTCTGATAGCCATTTGTATGTCTTTGGAGAAGTGTCTGTTCATGTCTTCTGCCCATTTTTTTGATGTGATTATCTGTTTTTTGTGTGTTGAGTTTGAGGTGTTCTTTATAGATTTTGGATAATAGCTCTTTATCTGTAGTGTCATTTGTGAATATCTTCTCCCATTCCATGGGTTGCCTCTTTGTTTTGTTGACTGTTTCCTTTGCTGTGCAGAAGCTTTTGATCTTGATGAAGTCCCAAAAGTTCATTTTTGCTTTTGTTTCCTTTGCCTTTGGACACATGTCTTGAAAGAAGTTGCTATGGCCAATGTTGAAAAGGCTACTGCCTATGTTCTCCTCTAGGATTCTGATGGATTCCTGTCTCCTGTTGAGGTCTTTTACCCATTTCGAGTTTATCTTTGTGTATGGTGTAAGAGAATGGTCAAGTTTCATTCTTCTATACATAGCTGTCCAATTTTTCCAGCACCATTTATTGAAGAGACTGTCTTTTTTCCACTGGATATTTTTTCCTGTTTTGTCAAAGATTATTTGACCCTAGAGTTGTGGGTCCATATCTGGGCTCTCTGCTCTTTTCCACTTGTCTATGTGTCTGTTTTTGTGCCAGCACCATGCTGTCTTGGTGATCACAGCTTTGTAGTAAAGCTTGAAATCAGGTAACATGATGCCCCCAGTTTTGTTTTTCTTTTTCAGCATTTCCTTAACAATTTGGGGTCTTCTGGTTCCATACAAATTTTAAGATTGTTTGTCCCAGCTTTTTGAAAAATGCTGGTGGAATTTTGATCAGGTAGGCATTGAAAGTATAGATTGCTCTAGGCAGTATAGACATTTTAACAAAGTTTTTTCTTTGGATCCACCAGTATGGAATGCTTTTCCATCTTTTTGTGTCTTCTTCAATTTCTTTCATGAATGTTCTGTAGCTCCTCCAGTACAGATCCTTTACCTCTTTGGTTAAGTTTATTCCTGGGTTATCTTATGGTTCTTGGTGCTGTAGTAAATGGAATTGATTCTCTAATTTCCCTTTCTATATTTTCATTGTTAGTGTATAAGAAGGCAACTGGTTTCTGCACACTGATTTTGTATCCTGCCATATTACTGAATTGCTGTATGAGTTCTAGTAGTTTGAGGGTGGAGTCTTTTGGGTTTTCCATATAAAATATAATGACATCTGCAAGGAGAGAGAGTTTGATTTCTTCTTTGCCAATTTGAATACCTTTTTTTTTCAATTTATTTATTTTCAGAAAAACATTATTCATTATTTCTTCACCACACCTGTGCTCCATGCAAGCCGTGCCCTCTATAATACCCACCACCTGGTACCGCAACCTACCACCCCCCACCACTTCAAACCCCTCAGATTGTTTTTCAGAGTCCATAGTCTCTCATGGTTCACCACCCCTTCCAATTTCTCTCAACTCCCTTCTCCTCTCCATCTCCCTTTGTCCTCCATGCTTTTTGTTATGCTCCACAAATAAGTGAAACCATATGATAATTGACTCTCTCTGCTTGACTTATTTCACTCAGCATAATCTCTTCCATTCCTGTCCATGTTGCTGTTGCTACACTTCTAGTACTATGCTAACCTAACTTCCTTTTTGATAATATACATAAATTGTTTGCAATGTTTGAAATACTTCTAAAATAGTTGATGGATTTTAAACATATAAAAATTATGGAAAGTGACTAGGAAATACCCATGTACACATCTAAACTTAATAACTATTGTAATCGTATTTCTAACCATGATCTCAGAGAATGGATTAGGTACCATCGGGATAAAAGTCTGGACTTCCAGGCATGGCTGCAGCTGTAAAAATTGTCATGTTAAGTGTGATCAGGTCTATTTTCCCCCCACACAGGTTTTATGATGGGCGACAGCCTGTGTTGGCTATCACGGATCCGGACCTGATCAAAACAGTACTAGTGAAAGAATGTTACTCTGTCTTCACAAACCGGCGGGTAAGCATGGATTTATTTTAAATTTACATATTTATTTATTTATAAAACATTTTTTTTAAAATAAAAAGAGATTCACAGAAAGTTGTAACAGGAGGTCCCGTGTCATGTAACCTTCAAGCTGTTTCCTCTAAGGTAATATCTTGCTTAATTATAATACAGTGTCCAAGCGGAGTTTGACATTGGTTCTAGTCACAGAACTTAGATTTCAACCTTTTAAAAGAAGATTTTAATTTATTTATTTGACAGAGAGACAGTGAGAGACAGAACACTAACAGGGGGAGTGGGAGAGGGAGAAGCAGGCTTCCCACCAAGCAAGGAGCCCAATGCAGGACTTAATCCCAGGACCCTGGGACCATGACCTGAGCCAAAGGCAGACACTTAATGACTGAGCCACCCAGGCGCCCCCAGATTTCAACAGTTTTATATGCACTTGTGTGTGTGGGTGTGGGTGTGTTGTTCTCTGAATGTTTATCATACATGTAGATTTGTGTAACCCAATGATGTTATGGAGCTGTTCCATTACCAAAAAGTCTCCTTAGTATTCTTTTATAGACATGGTGTGTAGTTTCTCTCTTCCTTGTCTCAGGATCTTCAGCAGAGCAAGCTTTTTTTTTTTATTTTGATAAGGCCAGGTTATCCTTTTATCCTTTTATGGATTGTGACTTTGGCATCAAGTTTGAAAAATCTTTACCTAACCCTAAATCCTAAGGATTTTCTCCGAGTAGTTATTTTTTTGTTTTACATTTAAGTAGTTATAATGTATATCTTACATAGTTATAACTTTGACATTTAAGTCTGTGATCCATTTTGTGTTAATTTTAAGTGTTAATTGTGAGGTCTGAAGTTTAAGTGAAAGATCTTCATGTTTGGCCTATGGATGTCTAATTGCTCTAGCACCATTTGTGAAAATACTGTACTTCCTCCATTGAATGGCTTTTGTACCAGTATCAAAATTGAGTCAATTATCATATGGTTTCACTTATTTGTGGAGCATAACAAATAGCATGGAGGACAAGGGGCGTTAGAGAGGAGAAGGGAATTTGGGTAAATTGGAAGGGGAGGTGAACCATGAGAGACTATGGACTCTGAAAAACAATCTGAGGGGTTTGAAGTGGCGGGGGGGTGGGAGATTGGGGTACCAGGTCGTGGGTATTATAGAGGGCATGGCTTGCATGGAGCACTGGGTGTGGTGAAAAAATAATGAATACTGTTTTTCTGAAAATAAATAAATTGGAAAAAAAGTTGAGGAAAACAAAAAAAATAATGAATACTGTTTTTCTGAAAATAAATAAATTGGAAAAAAAGTTGAGGAAAACAAAAAAAATAATGAATACTGTTTTTCTGCAAATAAATAAATTGAAAAAAAATTTAAAAAAATTAAAAAAAAACTCTAAAAAAATTGAGCTGGGCGTGTGTGTGTGTGTCTATTTCTCATTCTCTGTTCTGTTCATTGATCTCTGTGTCTCTCTCTCCATCAATGCTAATCTTGATTACTGTGGCCATACAGTAAGTCAGCATCATGAACAATGATGTCTCCCATTTTATTTTTTTGTTGAAATTGTTTTAGGTATTTTAACTCCTTTGCCTTTCCATACAAATTTAGAATTAGCTTATCTATGTTTACATAATATTTGTGAGGATTTTTAAAGACATGATTTAAACCTATCCATCAGTATGCAGAAAATCTCTATCTTTACCAAGTCACATCTTTTAGTGTATGAATGCAATATGTGTTTATTTAGGTTTTCTCTGATTTTTTTCACCCACATTTAGTTCTCAGCACTGGAAAACCGTTTATGTTTTGTTAAATATACATCTAAAGTATTTCACCTTCTTTGTGTGATTATAATTGTTATGGTGTTTTTAATGTGTTTTGACATATTCTTATTATATAGAAATGTGGTTGATTTTTGGTGTTGATCTTATATCCTGTAACCTAGCTTAGCTCATTTATTAGATGCAGAAGTGTTCTTTTTATGTTCCTCAAGATTTTCTACATTGACAATTACAGAACCTGAAATAGGGATGTTCCTATTTTTATCTTTCCAATCTTACGACTTTATTTCTTTGTTTTATATTATTGCACTAGCTAGGATTTCTAGTAAGTTGTTAAATAAGAGTGGTGAGAGTACACTTTTTGTCTTGTTCCTGATGTTAGGGGCAAGCATTCAGTCTTTCACCATTTAAATATTTATACATACATTTTTTATAATGAAAACTGTATATATTTAAGTGTGATGTTTTGATTTATGTATACATTGTGAAGTGATTATGACAAATGAATTAACATATCTATCCTCTCCCAGAGTTTCTTTGTGTATGTGTGTGTGTTTGTGTTAAGAACAATGAATGCGTGGAGCACTGGGTGTGGTGCAAAAAACAATACTGTTACGCTGAAAAGAAATAAAAAAAAACAATGAATTATAGAACACTACATCAAAAACTAATGAAGTACTGTATGGTGACTAACATAATGTAAAAAAAAAAGAATATGTAAGATCTACTTTTAAAGCAAATTTCAAATGTATAGTATAGTATTAATAATTATAATCACCATAAGTATATTCAGTCTCTAGAACTTTTTCATCTCATTAACAAAAGTTTGTACCATTTGATTTCTATCTTTCTTTTGCTCCTGATAACTACCATTCCACTATTTGTTTACTGTGCTTGACTTTATTTTTCTAGATTCCACTTATAATTGAGATCCTGCAAATCCTGTCCTTCTGTATCTGGTTTAGTGCCCTTAGCATGTTGTCCCTGTTGTCCAGGTTCATCCATGCTTGGAAATGGCAGGATTTCCTTCCTTTTTAAGGCCAAGTAATATTTTATTGTCTTTATCCATTCATCATTCCCTTTACATTTAAAGTAATTATTGATAAGGATTTACTATTGTCATTTGTTAGTCCTGGTGTTTCATAGATCAATTATTCCTGGTACATATCTTTCTTTTTTAATTTCACATTTTTTTTTACAGTGGTATGCTTTGATTTTTTTCCCTCTTTTTCTTTTCTTTATCTGCTCTATGTTTTTGTTTTGCAGTTACCAGGAGGTTTACATAAAATATCTTCTAGATATAGTAGTCTGTTTTAAGTGGATAAGAATTTAACGTGTTTATTTCCAAACTCAATGCTTTTATTCCTCCCCCACCAATTTTGTGTTTTTGACGTCACAATTTACATATCTTATATTGTGTATTTAACAAATTCTTTTAACTGTAGTTTTAAAAATTATTTGTGTTTTAAACTTTCACTAGAGTTATAAGTAATTTGTATATCACCAGTATAATACCACTGTATTCTGAATTTATGTATTTATATGTACCAGAGAGATTTATACTTTCATGTGATTTCATGTTACTACTAGCTGCCCTTTTGTTTTTCAGCTTGAAGGACTCCCTTTAGTATTTCTTGTAAGGCAGGCTTAGTGGTAATGAATTCTGTCCACTTTTGTTTGTCTGGAAATGTCTTTATCTCTCTCACATTTCTGAAAGTCTTGTTTCTCTGGGTAAGGTATTCTTAGTTGGGATTTTTTTCAGCATTTCAAATAAATCATCCACTGTTTTCTGCTTTTCATGATTTCCACTGGGGATTCCACTGATAGCCCCATGGTGTTCCCTTGTATGTGATGAGCTTCTTTTCTCTTGCTGCTTTCAAGACTTTTTCTTTGGGTTTAATTTTTGACAGTTTTATTATAATGTCTCTTGGAGAAGTTTTTTTCCAGATTCAGTCTTATTGGGGACTTTAAGCCTCATGACTCAAGATTTCCATATATTTTCCTAGGTTTGAGAAATTTTCAGGCATTGTTTCTTTTAGTAAGATTTCTCTACTAGGGAAAATCCCTACTGGGACTCCCATAATATGAATGTTGTTTCACTTGTTGGTGTCCTGTAAGTCCTGTAGGCTTTTCCCCCAATTCTTTTCATTTTTGTTCCCCACTCTGACTGGATAATTTAAAATAATCCAGGAGGGCATGGTTGGTTCATGCATTTGGGAGCCACACCTTGAGCGACTGCATGATCCTTGACAACAAGAGCAGAGGAGGGTTCTTTGTGGCTGCGGTAGCAGTTGGGGTCTTCAGCATCACCCCCAGATCCAGCGCTAGGAGACTGGGGAAGGAGAATGGTGACCAGAGTTGGTGCTATGCACACACTCATCTGGAGGGCTGAAAGCAGGCTCATGCCCTAAACAGAGCTAGTGCCAGTGGGGGTTGTACCAACTGTGGGCACACAGGTAGCTTTGAGTTCCTGAGCAGTCTGTGTGCACTCACGTGGCTTCAGGGCTAGCCAGTACGGCATGCACAGCAGTGGGGCTTGTAACTAGAGGTCAGGCTGGCAGTGTGTAGGTGTGCATTTTCAGGGTTTAGCTGTGATCTCAAGTGTCAGTGCAGTCCAGTGACAGGAGTCAGGCCTGGTCTCAGGCCCAGAAACTGCTGGAGCTTGGGCTGTTGTTGTCCATATGCCCCATCGTAAAGGCGAAGACTGGCTGGTGGAATAGATTTGGAGGTCACAGTGTTGGTGGTGGCACTGGCTGAGGCAACTCGTGTGAGTGCAGATGGGACATAGCAGGACTCTGGAACCTTGAGTCTGCAAGTGTGAAAAACTCTGGGACTATCAGCAGCAAAATCTTAGAGGGTGGTGCTGGGCCAACTGTTCATCTCAGCAACAAAGCGTTCTGGAGAACTTCTGCAGAGCAGGACACAGAGAAGCATGGTCACTCCTTCCACTTAATGGATACTGGTAGTTCTGCCCTTCTTTGTTCCTAGCTATATCTAGCTGTGTCATCCATGCCAGTCTCTGGGAGGTTTGAAACCAAAACAGGTCATTTGTGCATGCCCTGCAGGGCTGGGGCTAATGGTCGCTCACCCTTCTGCTGTTCCCCAGAAAGGGGAACTATCTCAGGTTAGAGAGAGTTCTCTTGGTGCTGAGCAGTGCTGGCCTGGGTCATGGGGTGATGCAGGCAAAATAAAACTCTTCTCCCTACTTTTCTTGTACAGTTATTCTCAGGAGTTTTGCCCCACTGTGTTGTTGAAGCTTCTTAAATGGACTCCTAAGCCCTGGAGCCATTTTTGTTTCTGGATAGCTGTCTGATTGTTGTTATTTGTGGGATGACAGAGGCTGAAGTGTCCTATTTCATCATCTTAGTGATATAACATCAGTTTGTCCTCACTGAGGTGATGTTAGCTGTAAGGTTTTTAGATGCTTGTTATTAAGTTGAGGAACTTTCTGTTTTTTCTTAGTTTGTGAATTTTTATCATGAAATGGTGTTAGAAGTATCCATTTTATTTTTATTTTATTTTCATTAAAAAATTTAAAATTAAGATCCAATTAATTAACATATACTGTAGTATTAGTTTCAGAGGTAGAATTCAGTAATTCATCAGTTGCATACAACACCTAGTGCTCTTTACTTCATTACTTAATGCCCATGATGTAGTTACCCCATCCCCTAACCCCCCTCCCCACCAGCAACTTTGTCTGTTCCCTATAGTTAAAGAGTGTCTTATGGTTTGCCTCCTCTGTTTTTATCTTATTGTATTTTTCCTTCCCTTCTATGTTCATCTGTTTTGTTTCTTAAATTCCACATATGAGTGAAATCACATTATTGGCTTTCTCTGATTAACTTATTTCCCTTAGCATAATGCCCTCTAGTTCCATCTATGTTGTTGCAAATGGCACAATATTATTCCTTTTGATGGCTAAATAATATTCCATGTATATGATATAGATACACACACACACACACACACACACCCCATGTCTTCATTATCCACTCCACTGTCAATGGACATCTGGGCTCTTTCTGTATTTTGGCAATTGTGCACATTGCTGCTATAATCATTGGGGTGCATGTGTTCCTTCAAATCTATGTTTGACCTATGTTTGTATCCTTCTGATAAATACTTAGTAGTCCAGTTGCAGGGTCATAGGATAGCTCTATTTTTAAGTTTTTGAGGAATCTCCATACTGTTTTCCAGAGTGGTGCACCAGTCTGCATTTTTACCAATAGTGTAAGAGTGTTCCCTTTCTCTGTATCCTTGCCAACACTTGTTGTTCCCTGAGTTGTTAACTTTAGCCATGGAGATATCTATTTTAAAACAAAATATAATTTTATAAAATAGAAGAAATATTCAAACTGGTTGGCTTGCTAGATCAATCCCAAGATGAGAAATAGAGCCATTTCTCTCTTTTTCCTTATGTTTGTTTGGGGAAAATACAGGGGGAAGAGATTTCCATGTTACTATACCCATTTCTTCACAAAATCAAACAGATTCCTAATCTTTTTAGTGTTAACTACAATGCTTTTTAAAAAAATTTAAATCACCATATAAAGACATTCAGTTTTTGAGTTTCATATGCTGTGGATATATGAAAAAGGTAGAACTGGTCTGAGGCAACATACAGTTTGCCAGGCTATTTGGCTGCCTTCCACCAATCCAATCTACTCTGCACAGTTTAAGAAAATGTACTAGGTGGTAATCCTGTGTATTCCCCTGGAGGAGCAGTTTCCCTGACAAATTCTCTCATACGACATATACACTGAAATGAAGATAGAATATAAAGGCTGGAAAGCACAGCAGGTGGCTGGATGTGTCCTCAGCCTTGCAAAAAGCTAGGCATTTGGGATAAGTATCTGTTGATCACCTACCATAGGGCCTACAATGAAGTTGATGATCACAAAATATTTGTTGGATAATTTCTGCCTGTTTAACAAATTTTCCACAACCTTTGAGACCTCCAAAACTTATGTAGGACAAATTGTGTTTTTATTTGACTCTAGGCTCTTGGTCCAGTGGGATTTATGAAAAGTGCAATCTCTTTGTCTGAGGATGAAGAATGGAAGAGGATGCGAACATTGTTGTCCCCTACTTTCACTAGCGGAAAGCTCAAGGAGGTAAGAAAAGAAGACATTCAATTAGAAAGTAAGGAATACATCTGGGAGCAGGTAGGAAATACAATCACAGTCCATCTCTAAGGGAAAGTCTGCAGAATTTGAGCTTCATAAAAATGGCCTTTTTAATGTCCTATAAGAGACATGATAAGATTTGTTATTACAAATCACTGCTCCATGCTTGTGAGAGCTACATCATTCTAGGACTTGATTCTCAGATTTAACTTCAGGTGGTGTTGTATTTTGTGTGTAGATGTTCTCCATCATTGGCCAATATGGAGATGTGTTGGTGAAGAACGTGAGGAAGGAGGCCGAGAAAGGCAAGCCTATCAACTTGAAAGAGTAAGTAGGAGTGCAGCTGCTGGGATTCCAGCTCTGTCATGACATTTTCCAGCTGCTGCCACAGAGCCAACTGCCACTGTTGAGTCACTCCAGTGAAGCAGCTGAAGTATGCGTGTGGTGTTACAACTCCAGTGGGCCAGCCAAGAAGAGGTAGTTCACCTAAAAAGCAGGACAGTCAGAAGAGAAAGGGTCTCCTTTAGTGTATATGAGGCAGGATTAATTTATCTGCTTAACTGTCACCTTGGATATTCTGGAAGACAACAATACATGATTGGAAAAAAAATGTACCAAATCTTTGAGTGTAAAGGGTATGTATGGTGGGAGGGGAAGGTACTTGGTACATATTGATGGGCACTGGGTGGAATAAGAACATTAATATGTGGAACTTGGAACAACTTAAGACCCTTCTTGATTTTGTTGAGGATATTAGCAAAACACTGAATATTAATTCTCATGACCAGCTGTTCTTCTTTCAATCTCGAAAAAGAGAAGGTCCTGCTCATGTAATGGAATGGTGATACTATATGTGTGTGTGTGTATATATAAGTGGTTGTGTGTGTGTGTGTGTGTACACACATGCATACATGTATAATATACATAAAATAAAAAATATTTATTTTTTCCCAACTTGGGATATTTTAAATTATGCAGGATGAACAGATGTACTTTGGGATTGTCCTAGGAAAACTATTGGCATGTGGTCACTTAGCTATGGAATCCCCTAAATCAATTTTGGTGTGGCTTAATATATATCTTTAAAGTATAAACATTCTTAGTTCTTACATTTTCCAAAAATGAATGAGTCCTCAGGACAATCTCAGATTGATGAAGATGAGACAGAGTGGGTCTTTCAGGACACTTAGCCAGGGTGTAGAGAAGAAGGGATTGTGGTTCTGGCAGCGCAGAACAGGGTGTTGGTGTTCTGTAATGTGCTGAAGAGGAATCAGCTCTGAGCACAGATACTGTGGCGAGAGAAGATCCAGATCAGTTTCACAGCTCGTGGCTCCATGAGGAAGAGTTAATTATCCTACCATTTGTCCTGCTCAGACACAGTACTTATCCACCTTCTGCTGCCCATACTAAAAACATGCTACTGCAATTTGTCCAACTTCGGGTCTCTATCCCTCCGTGACTGAGCTCCTTGAGCTCGCAGGTGTGTCTAACATGTCCCAGTGTCCCCATCATCCCTAGCACAGGGCCAGCTGCATCATTGGCACCTCACAAGCACCTCATGAGTGAGTGTGATGGCACCTAGACTCTTCAGATGATGCAGAAGATGGTTTTGAATGTGTGGTTTTTCTCTTGTCTGGACACTGGAATCTACGTGCACTTTTTGCTGCATGTGTTGGATTAAGATAGTGAAGAGGTGGTGATTTTAATTACACATGTTTTTTCTTTCTCTCACAGCATCTTTGGGGCCTACAGCATGGATGTGATTACCAGCACATCGTTTGGAGTGAACATTGATTCCCTCAACAACCCACAGGATCCCTTCGTGGAAAATACTAAGAAGCTCTTAAAATTTGATTTCCTTGATCCATTATTCTTCTCAATAAGTACGTTCAGTACTAGTTTTCTTTTTTCCTTCCTTCCTCTTTTTCCCTTTCTTCCTTCCTCCCTCACTTCTTCTCTTCCTACCTTTCTACATGAATTTTACTGAGATATAACTTCATCTAACATATATGTCCCGCTTTTTAAAATGTACAGTTCAGTTTTACAGCCTGAGTGTTCATCATCCAAGGAATGGATAATGAAAATGTGGTATGTATATACCGTGGAATCTTATTTAGCTGTAAAAATGGAAAGACATTCTGTATTTGGACAACATGGATGGATCCCAAGGGCATTATAATAAATGAAATGAATCAGAGAAAGACAAATACTGTATGACCTCAATTACATGTGGAATAAAAAAACAGTACAAGAAACCAAGTCCTACAAAAAAGGAGATCAGATTTGTGGTTATCAGAGGCAGGGGTTGTGGGGTGGTACTTGAATGAAGGTGACCAAAGTTGTATACTTTCAGTTATAAGATAGATGAGAACTGGACTGTAAACACAATGTGGGGACTATAGTTAGCTCTGCTGTCTGATGTGTTTGTAGATTGCCAAGAGAGTAGACTGTAGAAGTTCTCATCATAATGGCAGAAAATTTTGTTTTTTATAACTATATGAGATGATGGATGTTAACTAATCTTATTGTAATCATTTTTATATATGTATGTCAAGTGTATGCAGTACACCTTATCAGAAACAGTGCTGTATGTCTGTTATGATTCAAGGAATCTGAAAATTCTGCTTAGTGCCTTCAAAGATATGAGCAACTTTTGCTGCAGTCAATGGTTGGAATATTGTTGCCAACACAGAAATTCTGTACTTTATTGTTTTACTATCACTACCCACTTCTCTTAGCCCGAAGCAACCACTACTCTACTTTCTGTCTTGACAGATTAACCTCTTCTGGACTCTTCATACAGATAGAATCATATAACGTGTGATCTTTCTGGCTGCCTTCCTTCATTAGCATAATGTTTTCAAGTTTCATCCATGTTGCACCATCCATCAGAACTTTCTTTTTTTTTTTTTTCCATGAAGGAGGTGCTGCTCCATTTATTTTAGGTCTTTTTTTCCCAATTTATTTATTTTCAGAAAAACAGTATTCATTATTTTTTCACCACACCCAGTGCTCTATGCAAGCCATGCCCTCTATAATACCCACCACCTGGTACCCCAACCTCCCACCCCCCCGCCACTTCAAACCCCTCAGATTGTTTTTCAGAGTCCATAGTCTCTCATGGTTCACCTGCCCTTCCAATTTACCCAAATTTCCTTCTCCTCTCTAACGCCCCTTGTCCTCCATGCTATTTGTTATGCTCCACAAATAAGTGAAACCATATGATAATTGACTCTCTCTGCTTGACTTATTTAACTCAGCATAATCTCTTCCAGTCCCGTCCATGTTGCTACAAAAGTTGGGTATTCATCCTTTCTGATGGAGGCATCATACTCCATAGTGTATATGGACCACATCTTCCTTATCCATTCATCTGTTGAAGGGCATCTTGGTTCTTTCCATAGTTTGGCGACCGTGGCCATTGCTGCTATAAACATTGGGGTACAGATGGCCCTTCTTTTCACGACATCTGTATCTTTGGGGTAAATACCTAGTAGTGCAATGGCTGGGTCATAGGGTAGCTCTATTTTTAACTTTTTGAGGAACCCCGTACTGTTTTCTAGAGTGGCTATACCAGCTTGCATTCCCACCAACAGTGTAGGAGGAGGGCTCCCCTTTCTCCACATCCTCACTAACATTTGTTGTTTCGTGCCTTGTTAATTTTTGCCATTCTAACTGGTGTAACATGGTATCTCATTGTTTTTTGGGTGTTGAGTTTGAGAAGTTCTTCTTAAAGATTTTGTTTACTTATTTGAAACACACACAGAGAGAGTGAGCTTACAAGCAGGGAGATCAGGAGAGGGAGAAGCAGGCTTCCCTACTGAGCAGGGAGCCCAATGCTGGGCTCCATCCTAGGATCCTGGGATCATGACCTGAGTGGAAGGCAGATGCTTCATCTACTGAGCTACCCAAGTGCCCAAGTTTGAGAAGTTTTTTTTTCTTTTAAAGATTTTATTTATCAGAGAGAGAGAGAGCGAGCAAGAGAGAGAGCATAAGAGGAGGGTGGGTCAGAGGGAGAAGCAGACTCCCTGCTGAGCAGGGAGCCTGATACAGCACTCCATCCTAGGACTCCCGGATCATGACCTAAGTTAACCAACTGAGCCAACCACCAAGGAGCCAGAGAAGATTTTTTTTAGGTCTTAGATACCAGCTCTTTATCTGTAATGTCATTTGCAAATATCTTCTTTAGATAAATGTACATTCAAATTCTTGCCCATTTATAGTTCAGTTATTCATCTGTTTTTGAGTTGTAAGAGTTGTCTGTGTCTTCTAGATAAAAGACCCTTATCAGATATGTAATTTGCAGATTTTTTCTCCCATTCTGTAGGTGTCTTTTCACTTTCTTCATAGTGTTCTTTGTAGCACAAAATTTTTAATATTTATGATATATAATTTGTGTAGTTTTCTTTTTATCATCTGTGATTTTAATGTTATATTTAAGAATTTATTGTAAAATCTGAGGTCATGTGACATATCCCAGTACCATTTATTGAAGATTATTTATTTCATTGGTTGGTATTGGAAACCTTATCAAAATTCAGTTGACCATAAATACATGGGTATAATTTTAGATTCCAAATTCAATTCCATTGATCTCTTTATGCCTGGACCACACTGTCTTGATTTTTATAACTGTGTGGTAAGTTTTGAAGCTGGAAGTTGGAGCTCTACAATTTTATTCCTTTTTTTTCAAGGTTGTTTTGGCCATTCTGAGTCCCTTACCTTCCATATAAATTTTTTAATTTATTTTTTATTCATTTTCAGCATAACAGTATTCATTATTTTTTCACCACACCCAGTGCTCCATGCAATCCGTGCCCTCTCTAATACCCACCACCTGGTACTCCAACCTCCCACCTCCCCGCCACTTCAAACCCCTCAGATTGTTTTTCAGAGTCTATAGTCTCTCATGGTTCACCTGCCCTTCCAATTTCCCCCAACTCCCTTCTCCTCTCTAACTCCCCATGTCCTCCATGCTATTTGGAAACCATATGATGATTGACTCTCTCTGCTTTACTTATTTCACTCAGCATAATCTCTTCCAGTCCCATCCACGTTGCTACAAAAGTTGGGTATTCATCCTTTCTGATGGAGGCATAATACTCCATAGTGTATATGGACCACATCTTCCTTATCTATTCGTCCGTTGAAGGGCATCTTGGTTCTTTCCACAGTTTGGTGACCGTGGCCATTGCTGCTATAAACATTGGGGTACAGATGGCCCTTCTTTTCATGACATCTGTATCTTTGGGGTAAATCCCCAGTAGTGCAATGGCAGGGTCATAGGGAAGTTCTATTTTTAATTTCTTGAGGAATCTCCACATTGTTCTCCAAAGAGGCTGCACCAACTTGCATTCCCACCAACAGTGTAAGAGGGTTCCCCTTTCTCCACATCCCCTCCAACACATGTTGTTTCCTGTCTTGCTAATTTTAGCCATTCTAACTGGTATAAGGTGATATCTCAATGTGGTTTTATTCGAATCTCCCTGATGGCTAGTGATGATGAAAATTTTTTCCTGTGTCTGATAGCCATTTGTATGTCTTGATTGGAGAAGTGTCTGTTCATATCTTCTGCCCATTTTTTCCAATTTATTTATTTTCAGAAAAACAGTATTCATTATTTTTTCACCACACCCAGTGCTCCATGCAGTCCGTGCCCTCTATAATACCCACCACCTGGTACCCCAACCTCCCACCCCACCACCACTTCCAACCCCTCAGATTGTTTTTCAGAGTCCATAGTCTCTCGTGGTTCACCTCCCGTTCCAATTTCCCTCAACTCCCTTCTCCTCTCCATCTCCCCTTGTCCTCCATGCTATTTGTTATACTCCACAAATAAGTGAAACCATATGATGATTGACTCTCTCTGCTTGACTTATTTCACTCAGCATAATCTCTTCCAGTCCCGTCCATGTTGTTACAAAAGTTGGGTATTCATCCTTTCTGGTGGAGGCATAATACTCCATATTGTATATGGACCACATCTTCCTTATCCATTCATCCGTTGAAGGGCATCTTGGTTCTTTCCATAGTTTGGCGACCATGGCCATTGCTGCTATAAACATTGGGGTATAGATGGCCCTTCTTTTCATGACATCTGTATCTTTGGGGTAAATACCTAGGAGTTCTGCCCATTTTTTGATATGCTTGTCTGTTTTGTGTGTGTTGCGTTTGATGAGTTCATTATAGATTCTGGACATTAACCTTTTGTCTGTACTGTCATTTGCAAATATCTTCTCCCATTCCGTGGGTTGCCTCTTTGTTTTTTTTTTTTTTTTACTGTTTCCTTTGCTGTGCAGAAGCTTTTGATTTTGATGAAGCCCCAAAAGTTTATTTTTGCTTTTGTTTCCTTTGCCTTTGGAGACATATCTTGAAAGAAGTTGCTGTGGCTGATATCAAAGAAATTACTGCCTATGTTCTCCTCTAGGATTCTGATGGATTCCTGTCTCACATTGAGGTCTTTTATCCATTTTGAGTTGATCTTTGTGTACGGTGTAAGAGAATGGTCGAGTTTCATTCTTCTACATATAGCTGTCCAGTTTTCCCAGCACCATTTATTGAAGAGACTGTTTTTTTCCACTGTATATTTTTCCCTGTTTTGTCGAAGATTAATTGACCATAGAGATGAGGGTCCATATCTGGGCTCTCTACTCTGTTCCACTGGTCTATGTGTCTGTTTTTATGCCAGTACCGAAAATCTTCCTACCTATTCTATTTTTTTGAAGAATTTGTGCAAAATTAGTGTTGACTGCATTTTAAATATTTGCGAGAACTCACCTGAGAAACCATCTGGAGCTGAACTTCTTTTTGTCAGTAGTTTCTTCACTACTAACTCTGTCTTTTTGTCTTTCAGATTGCCTGTGTGTGTGTGTCATTTTATGTCACTTTATAGTTTATCTTTTTCTAGGAATTTTCCCATTTTGTCTAATTTATTGGCATTCAGTTTCGTAGTATTCCCTGCAGTCTTTTTTTAAAAAAAGATTATTTATTTATTTATTCAACAGACAGAGATCACATGTAGACAGAGAGGCAGGCAGAGAGAGAGGAGGAAGCAGGCTCCCTGCTGAGCAAAGAGACCAACGTGGGGTTGGGATACAGGACCCCAGGACCCTGGGAGCATGACTTGAGCCAAAAGCAGAGGCTTTAACCCACTGAGCCACCCAGCCGCACCACCTCTATAGTCCTTTTTATTTTTGTAATGTCAGCAGTAATCTCATCTTTCACTTCTGATGGCAGTAATTAGAATGTATTCTCCTTTTTCCTTGGTTGTTAGCTAAAGGTCTTTTGAAAGAATCAGCTTTGCTTTCTTTGAATTTTCTCTTGTTTTTTAGTCTCTAATTCCTACGTTTCTGCTCTTGTCTGTATTATATGCTTCCTTCTGCTTGCTTTTAGTTTAGTGTGCTCTTTTATTTTTGGCACGTTTTTGACAGAAAGCTGGGTCATTGATTTGGAATCTTGGTTCTTTTTAAAGGTAGGCATATGTAATGATAAATTTCTTTCTGGTCATTGCTTTTGATACATCCCATAAGTTTTGGTGTGTGGTTTCCTCATGCATATATTCTCCAAGTAATTCTAAAATGCCCATTAGATTTCTTCTTTGCTGACTGGCTGTATAAGAATGTATTGTGTAATTTTCACAGATTCGTGGGTTTTCCATGTTATTTGTGTTTTTGTTTTCTAGTTTTACTCCATTGTTGTTGAAGGGCATACTATGTATTATTCCATCCTGACACAGTTTCTTAAATGGTGTGATATATTAAAGTAGCATATTATGGTCTTGTGTTTCCAAAGAGGCTCTAGTCCAAAAATAAAAGGCTAAGAGATCCAAGAATGTAATCCTGTTCCTTTGGTCACTCCATAGATGTGGCAGGAGACACTGATCTGACTGCTCTAATGGTGCCCTGTGTGTGTGACTTGCTGTGGCTTAGCCATTAGCTCGAAAGTTTGAATAAATGTCATAGAGGGAATAACCATGAATGATGGTGTCTTTTAATCCTCTTTTAATCCCCTAGACCAAATTATAATTGCTCTAGGGAAATTTTGCATTTTAATTGATATTTCCATTTTTTTTCTTATAGCACTGTTTCCATTCCTTACTCCAGTTTTTGAAATGTTAAATATATGGCTATTTCCAAAAAGAGTTACTGATTTTTTCAAGAAATCTGTAGAACGGATGAAGGAAAGTCGCCTCAAAGATAACCAAAAGGTAAATCCAGTGGTGGTTCTATGTGCATGTTAACTTTTGATCTTTTATTGAGCTGTATGCATCTGATATGTACACTACTAAGTATGTTTTTATGGTAAACAGAGAACTCTAGAGTTTAGGGCAAGAGACTTCTAACGTTTTAGAGACAACGAAGAAGGTGGAGGTCAGGAGAGGAGATAAGAAGATGATGGGGCGCCTGGGTGGCTCAGTGGGTTAAGCCGCTGCCTTCGGCTCAGGTCATGATCTCAGGGTCCTGGGATCGAGTCCCGCATCAGGCTCTCTGCTCAGCGGGGAGCCTGCTTCCTCCTCTCTCTCTGCCTGCCTCTCTGCCTACTTGTAATCTCTCTCTGTCAAATAAATAAATAAAATCTTTAAAAAAAATAAAAAAAATTTAAAAAAAAAGAAGATGAGTCAGAGAGTGTTTAAAATTTAAGAATAAGTATGCCAATGAGTATGTCAGTGCATAAACTTTGGTGAGAGAAAAGCTATCACTTCCCTTCAATAAATGGTCAAAGCATACAAATTACTGTGTAAAATCATTTTCCTGGTAGTATAATTTTGCCATATATTACATTGGTGAAGGATCCCTTCAATTCTAAGTGTCTTTTCTTACATGTTCTCTGGTAGATGGTCCCCTCAGGTGCCTGGTTATGTTAAATTTGAGGCGGTCATAGTCTGGAATGAGCAGGTGTCTTCTTTGGGCACTGAGGCTGCAAGCTGGCCAGGTAGGGTTAGCCTTTCTTAGGCCTGGTGGCCAGCACTAGGGTGTATGTATATAGGACAGAGAGATAGGACTGGTACTCCAGGATATCTCTGTAAATTTTGCAGAGTTCTGAGAGGGTGGGACATTAGAAGATGCTGACACAGAAGCTTCTGTGGACTCTGGGTATAAAGGAGCCATAGTCTCAGGAGAAAGTTAGGCTCTGCACCCCTGTTTATTTCTGACTTCACAAGTGACTTTCTGTCATTGAAATATCTCTTTCTGTGTCCAGCACCGAGTGGACTTTCTTCAGCTGATGATTAACTCCCAGAATTCCAAAGAAATGGACACCCATAAAGGTAAGCCAGGAGAGCTTCAAAGGGCACTTGATGGGGCATCTCAGAGACAGGAGATGGTTCTGAGATACGGAGGAAGATTTTTAGCAGATGGAATATCAGAAAATCGAAGGAAGACACATGTTCAGATACAAATGGTAGCCAGAGCATTTTCAAGAACACAGCCACAGTTTGTTCAAAGCTCAAAGGGTAATGATAGTCAAGGATGGTATTTGACAAAAACCATTATTACTATGATGGTTGCAAGTGATGACTTCCTTCTTCCACCATTTCTTCTACATTTGGAGTGATAGTCCATTCTTAGGGTGAGATTTCCATTCATCATCATTATTGTATTTGCTTATTTATTTTTTATTTTTATTTTTTAAATCATGTCCAGTTAGCCAGCATAGAGTATATCATGAGTTTTTATGCAGTATTCAACAGTTCATTGTGTATAATATCCAGTATTCTGTATTTGTCTATTTATAAATGTCAGTATGATCTCATATATTAATTACTTATTTAGTCTCTTATATAATTTTTTTTGTTTGACCATATTTGCTATATTTTGTTTGTGATTTTTTTCATCCATATTCATGATAATTATTTGTACTCTTTTCCTTTAAAAATTTTTTTTTAAAATTTATTTTCAGCACAACAGTATTCATTGTTTTTGTACCACACCCAGTGCTCCATGCAATCCGTGCCCTCTCTAATACCCACCACCTGGTACCCCGACCTCCCACCCCCTGCCCCTTCAAAACCCTCAGATTGTTTTTCAGAGTCCATAGTCTCTCATGGTTCACCTCCCCTTCCAATTTCCCCCAACTCCCTTCTCCTATCTCCCCATGTCCTCCATGCTATTTGTTATGCTCCACAAATAAGTGAAACCATATGAGAATTGACTCTCTCTGCTTGACTTATTTCATTCAGCATAATCTCTTCCAGTCCCGTCCATGTTGCCACAAAAGTTGGGTATTCGTCTTTTCTGATGGAGGCATAATACTTCATAGTGTATATGGACCACATCTTCCTTTTATTTAGATTGTTAATTTTCTCAGATTTGTCTCTGTAAGTCCTTTCATTTGGGCTCTTGTGTTTTTTTTCCTTTCAACTTCTTTTTTTATGTTTTCAGTAGACTTTATTTATTTTAAAAGATTTAATTAATTTATTTGTTAGTGAGAGAGATAACACAGGAGAGGGAGAGGCAGACAGAAAGAGAAGCAGGCTTCCTACTGAGCAAGGAGACTAATACAGGACTTGATCCCAGGACCCTGGGATGATGACCTGAGCCGAAGGCAGACACTTAACTGACTGAGCCACAGGCATCCCAATAGACATTACGTATTTTTAAAAAACATTTTATTTATTTATTTGAGAGAGAGAGAGAGTGAGAGAGAGAATGAGAGGAGAGATGGTCAAAAGGAGAAGCAGACTCCCCATGGAGCTTGGAGCCCAATGTGGGACTTGATCCCAGGACTCTGGGATCATGACCTGAGCCAAAGGCAGTTGCTTAACCATCTGAGCCATCAGGCGGCCCTAGACTTTAATTTTTATAACAGTTTTAGGTTCACTGCAAAATTGAGTGAAAGACACAGTGATTTTTCCCATATTCCCCCTGCCCCACTTACAAGCCCCCTCTATCAAAATCACCCACCATGTGGTAATTTTGTTATAGTCAATGTCCATACATTGACACATTATTACCACCCCAAATCCATAGTTTACATTACAGTTCACCCTTGGTGTTGTATATACTATGGGTTTAGACATATGTATAGTGATGTATAGCCACCATTATAGCACACAGAGTATTCTCTATCTTTTTGCCATATTATTTCCTGAGCATTTCCTTGCATTCTGGTGTGGGACATTCCAGTTCCTCTTTTGTTTCCCTTGATGAGCCTTGGAATTAGCCATTTTCTCCAGGAAGCTCTGTTTTCTTTTAGTGAGAATGGTATTTAGAAACCAGAATCTGAGGTCTAGGAGTGTTTGTTGCTATGAGGGTTACTTTGCTTCCATTTCCTCTCAGCGGGTCAAGCCCAGAATATCAACTATATTTACACAGGACTAATCAATATAAGTATTTCTTTTTTTCCTTTTTAAAAAATATTTTATTTATTTATTTGACAGACAGAGATCACAAGTAGGCAGAGAGGCAGGCAGAGATGGGGGGGGGAAGCAGGCTCCCTGCTGAGCAGAGACCCTGATGTAGGGCTGGATCCTAGGACCCTGAGATCATGACCTGAGCCAAATGCAGAGGCTTAACCCACCCAGGGGCCCAAGATAAATATTTCTATATTCATAACCAGTGATCTAATATGGTCTCTGCATCTGAAAGAGAAAAGGAGGCTTGATGTATAGTGATTTCAATGACAGAAATACTCCCATTGTGGTTAATTTCAAGATATGTATGGTTTGACAGTCATTTCACAAAAATTTATTTATTTGACAGAGAGAGAGATCACAGGTAGGCAGAGAGTCAGGCAGAGCGAGAAGGGGAAGCAGGCTCCCCGCTGAGCAGAGAGCCCGATGAGAGGCTCGATCCCAGGACACTGAGATCATGACCTGAGTCGAAGGCAGTGGCTTAATCCACTGAGTGCCCCCAATTCTTGGATTTATATAACAGTTTATTCTAGAGAAAAATGATGGATTTACTCTTTCACATCACTAATATCTGTATATGTGTATCTATTACTATGTCTACTTCTATTCTTTTTAAAAGAATTAAAAAAAAAGTTTTATTTATTTATTTGACATGGAGAGAAAGACAGTGAGAGAGAGAACACAAGCAGGAGGAATGGGAGAGGGAGAAACCGACTTCCTGCTGAGCAGGGAGGCTGATGTAGGGCTTGATCTCAGCACCCTGGATAATGATATGAACCAAGGCAGACTGAGCCACCCAGGTGCCCTTGTATTGTTCTATTCTCTCTCTCTCTCTCTCTCTAGTTCTACTACTTCCTATGATGAAGGAAATACTCTATATATGCTTGGTTCTGTATATAACCTCTACACACATGTGACCTTTGAGCACTTGACATGTGGCTAGTGTCACTGAAGATCTGAATCTTATATTGGATTTAATATAACTAAGTAAAATTTAAACAAAAATAGCCACATCTGGCAAGTGGCTGCCTTATCGGACAGAACAGCTCTAATCTTTGATTATCATGGGGTTCTTGGTAATCGAGGCTAGAATTTGATAGTTGAATTTATCCACAGCATCATCACAGAATTGTGACTGGGAAATCAGAATTCTATAGATCTTTTATACACTCTTTGTGTTACTCTTGGTTATGAATTACATGTTTGTGGTGGGTGCCATTTCAGAGCTCTAAGTATCTAAATATCCTGATACAGTTCTGATGAAAGAAATTAGAGCATGACCATGCTGAGTTCCTGCCAGGAGAAAATCAAAGGAGATGCCAACTTATATTCAGAGTTGGGCCATTCAGTAAGGAAGGTGACATTCAAGCTGTGATTAAATAGGCATTGCTAATTCCATTCACTGGATACAGTTTGTCTCTTTCTCGCTAGCTAATACCCTGCTATTGACACCTTTATTCTGCTCCTTCAATGGTATGAATTATCCTAGTTTAGTTACCACTCTTCTTGCTTTGTCTGTGTCGTGATTTCTGTACATACTGGAGGTCATCCACTTGAGAAGTTGTATGCCAGGTCTTCTATTAGTGGAGACCTCAGAAAGGTATAAGCTGTGCTTCTCAAGATTGGTTGTGCACACAGATCACCACATCTCATGAAAGGTCAGATTTTGATTTGATTGTTCTAGGGCGATGTTTGAGATTCTGCATTTCTAATAAGCTCCCAGATGCTGCAGATCCCACATTTGGAGCAGCAAGAGTCTATCTGTAGCCCAATTATGTTCTCTTAAGTTCCCACAAATATGATTAGATGAAAGATCATTCATTTTTCCTGACAATACCTTCCTGACTAAACCTTAACATTGCAAACTCTCTAAAGAAATTTATGTTCTGTTTTAGCTGGAAGGACTTAAATTGGCCTGGGGGAGAATTCTATCCCATGTGACTTAGGAGTGAAGTCCTTTTGGGATTCTCCAAAGGACATACTGATAACTCTGTGTACATTAGACAAAATGTCATTTCCTGAAATCACCTATCTGTGTTGGTGGGAAAGGTGGCACGAGAGGAGTGGATAGTCAAGAATAGTATAGGCCTAATGGCTAGTGATGATGAACATTTTTTCATGTGTCTGATAGCCATTTGTATGTCTTTTTTAAAAATCATTTTTAAAATTTATTTTCAGCGTAACAGTATTCATTGTTTTTGTACCACACCCAGTGCTCCATGCAATCTGTGCCCTCTATAATACCCACCACCTGGTACCCCAACCTCCCACCCCCCACCACTACAAACCCCTCAGAATGTTTTTCAGAGTCCATAGTCTCTCACGGTTCACCTCCCCTTCCAATTTCCCTCAACTCCCTTCTCCTCTCCATCTCCCCATGTCCTCCATGTTATTTGTTATGCTCCACAAAGAAGTGAAACCATATGAGAATTGACTCTCTCTGCTTGACTGATTTCACTCAGCATAATCTCTTCCAGTCCTGTCCATGTTGCTACAAAAGCTGGGTATTCGTCCTTTCTGATGGAGGCATAATACTCCATAGTGTATATGGACCACATTTTCCTTATCCATTCGTCCGTTGAAGGGCATCTTGGTTCTTTTCACAGCTGGGAGACCGTGGCCATTGCTGCTATAAACATTGGGGTACAGATGGCCCTTCTTTTCACTACATCTGTATCTTTGGGGTAAATACCTAGTAGTGCAATCGCAGGGTCATAGGGAAGTTCTTTTTTTTTAAATTTCTTGAGGAATCTCCACACTGTTCTCCAAAGTGACTGCACCAACCTGCGTTCCCACCAACAGTGTAAGAGGGTTCCCCTTTCTCCACATCGCCTCCAACACATGTTGTTTCCTGTCTTGCTAATTTTGGCCATTCTAACTGGTGTAAGGTGGTATCTCAGTGTGGTTTTGATTTGAATCTCCCTGATGGCTAGTGATGATGAACATTTTTTCATGTGTCTGATAGCCATTTGTATGTCTTCATTGTTCATTGGAGAAGTGTCTGTTCATATCTTCTGCCCATTTTTTGATATGATTATCTGTTTTGTGTGTGTTGAGCTTGAGAAGTTCTTTATAGATCCTGGATATCAGCCTTCTGTCTGTACTATCATTTGCAAATATCTTCTCCCATTCTGTGGGTTGCCTCTTTGTTTTCCTGACTGTTTCCTTTGCTGTGCAGAAGCTTTTGATCTTGATGAAGTCCCCAAAGTTCATTTTCGCGTTTGTTTCCTTTGCCTTTGGAGACATATCTTGAAAGAAGTTGCTGTGGCTGATATCATAGAGATTACTGCCTATGTTCTCCTCTAGGATTCTGATGGATTCCTGTTTCACATTGAGGTCTTTCATCCATTTTGAGTTTATCTTTGTGTATGGTGTAAGAGAATGGTCGAGTTTCATTCTTCTACTTATAGCTGTCCAATTTTCCCAGCACCATTTGTTGAGGAGACTGGCTTTTTCCCACTGTATATTTTTTCCTGCTTTGTCGAAGACTAGCCATTAGGGAGATTCAAATTAAAACCACATTGAGATACCATCTTGCACCAGTTAGAGTGGCCAAAATTAACAAGACAGGAAACAACGTGTGTTGGAGAGAATGTGGAAAAAGGGGAACCCTCTTACACTGTTGGTGGGAATGCAAGTTAGTGCAGCCACTTTGGAGAACAGTGTGGAGATTCCTCAAGAAATTACAAATACAGCTTCCCTATGACCCTGCAATTGCACTACTGGGAATTTACCCCAAAGATACAGATGTAGTGAAAAGAAGGGCCACCTGTACCCCAATGTTTATAGCAGCAATGGCCACAGTCGCCCAGCTGTGGAAAGAACCAAGATGCCCTTCAACGGATGAATGGATAAGGAAAATGTGGTCCATATACACTATGGAGTATTATGCCTCCATCAGAAAGGATGAATACCCAACTTTTGTAGCAACATGGGCGGGACTGGAAGAGATTATGCTGAGTGAAATAAGTCAAGCAGAGAGAGTCAATTATCATATGGTTTCACTTATTTGCGGAGCATAACAAATAACATGGAGGACATGGGGAGATGGAGAGGAGAAGGGAGTTGAGGGAAATTGGAAGGGGAGGTGAACCATGAGAGACTATGGACTCTGAAAAACAATCTGAGGGTTTTGAAGAGGCAGGGGGTGGGAGGTTGGGGTACCAGGTGGTGGGTATTAGAAAGGGCACAGATTGCATGGAGCACTGGGTGTGGTGCAATGAAAATGAATACTGTTACCTGAAAAGAAATAAAAAAATAAAATAAATAATAATAGTATAGGCCATGGGAATAACCAGGTCAAGACAACTTCTGGCTTTTCTGGCTCTGTAAGATAGACATCAGAGTGCAAACCACTGTGAGTTTGACTCTGGGTTGCTTTTAAATTTTCCCCCAAGGGAATTGTGAGTTTCAAATAGATTTCTCATCATCTAAAATGTGGTATTTTATATTCATCTGTTTCGGTTCAAATGTCTCTATTCTTTTAGCTCTGTCTGATCTGGAACTTGTGGCCCAATCTATTATCTTTATTTTTGCTGGCTACGAGGCCACTAGCACTTCTCTTTCCTTCCTTGTGTATGAACTGGCCACTCACCCTGATGTCCAGCAGAAGCTGCAGGAGGAGATTGATGCGACTTTCCCCAAGAAGGTGAGTGGGTCCTACTGAGGAGGGAGTCAGAATAGGTTTGGTTATATCTCAGTAACAGATTAGCTCTCAAATTGAGTGGGTTTTCATAAAAAGGTTTACTTCTAACTCACGTTTGCATGTCCAGCATGGGGTGAGTCTCTGCTTCATATAGTTGTTTGGTGGTACTGGGGAAAGAGGCTACACTTTCTTATACCTGTATTATCTGGAACTTGGGGACTAATTGTTGGCTGGGGAATAAGGAACTAAACAGAGCTGCCTAAACAGGAGCTCCCAGCTTACGAAGAGACCTGGCCTCCGGGGGCTGGAGTACCTTATTGGGAAAAGAGTGAAACCCCAGACCAACAATGAGGAGACCTTTCCAGCAACAGAGGGTGGGGCTGAGATCTGATCCCCTTCACAATATTCCCTAGAACTGAAATTGTGTTCCCACAGTCGGTGGCATCCAGTCCTACCTCTCTCTTGTCCTATTTGTGTTGAAAGGAACTAGTGTCTCCCCCAATTATGGTTTTTATGTAATATAGTGTTTCTCTCTAAATACTGTAAATATAATTGAAAAGATAGAAAGCAGGATATTTCCACTAGAAGAGTTTATGTGGAAGAGGAGATATTTTCTGTTGTATGTTCTTCTTCTATGGTGTGGGTGTGTGACCTCTGTTTTGAAAGGAAATGGTGACTTCAGTATACTTCACTGATGACTAAGGGTCATAGGGAAGGAGAAATAAAATAAGATAAAAATAGGGAGGGAGACAAACTATAACTCTTAAGTATAGGAAACAAACTGGGGGTTTCTGGAAGGGAGTGGATGGGAGGCTGGGGTAAGTGGGTGATGGGCATTAAGGGGGGGCACCTGATGTAATGAGCACTGGGTATTATATGCAACTAATGAGTTATTAAATTCTACACCTGAAACTCATAGTACACCAAATGTTAACTAAATTAAATTTAAATAAAAACTAAAAAAAAAAACATTAAGTGTCACAGTCTTAGTCTCTTTTGTTCACAATAGGAAGAAAAATCACTACCTAGGAAGGATTTCAGACCCTGTTTAGGGGATTGTCCCAGCCATCTCCCGTTGTCATTACTATTGCCCACATGTCAGTGGGCCACTGAGCAGGTCAAATGGCATGGTAGATATGAAAACGTCCATAAATGCCCTTTACCAAAATACATGATTCTTAGGTGTTCCTAACACTTCAATAATAATGTATAGATGAGTTGAATGTTGATTCCAAATCTTAATGTATCAAAATCTGTTTTTTTCCTTCCAGGCACCACCCACTTATGATACCCTTGTACAGATGGAGTATCTGGACATGGTGGTGAATGAAACTCTCAGATTATACCCAATCGGTGGTAGACTTGAGAGGGTTTGTAAGAAAGATGTGGAAATCAGTGGTGTGTTTATACCCAAAGGGACAGTGGTGATGGTGCCAGTCTTTACTCTTCACCGAGACCAAGATCTCTGGCCAGAGCCTGAGAAATTCTGCCCTGAAAGGTACAGAAAACCCTGGAATGGGGAACCCATCCTCATTTTGGGGAATATTCTGATATTTCCTTCATATAGATGAGAAGCATGTGGTTGACAATTATTTATTTCTATATCTTTTTGTATTTAGAAGTATTTTTTATTACAAGATGATCATTGTCAAAATTTTGCAAAGCCTAGTTGGGAAAAAAGAAGATTAATGTCATTACCAGTCACATAAATCATTATTAATCATATGATATATGTTCTTGTGGATATTTTTCTATGCATATAGATTAATAAAAGTTAGTATGGCATTATATATATACGTATATATGTGTATGTTTGTGTATATATATATATATATATATATATATATATATATATATATACTTTTTTAAAATTTAAATTTTTTTTAGCGTTCAAGATTCACTGTTTATGCACCACACCAGTGCTTCATGCAATATGTGTCCTCCTTAATACCCTCCACCTGGCTCACCTAATCCCCCACCCATGTCCCCTCCCAAACTCTCAGTTTGTTTCTCAGAGTCCACAGTCTCCCATGGTTCATCTCCCCCTCAGATTTTCCCAGTTCACTTTTCCTTTCCTTTTCAAAATGTCCTCCATCCTATTCCTTGTGCTCCACAAGTAAGCAAAACCATATAATTGACTTTCTGTGCTTGACTTATTTCACTCAGCATAATCTCCACCAGTCCTGTCCATGTTGATACAAAAGTTGGGTATTCATCTTTTCTGATGGAGGTATAATATTTCATTGTATATAGGGACCATATCTTCATAAAATCTTCTTTATGAAGATATGGTCTCTAGCAATATGTAGAGGAATGAAGCTCGACCATTCTCTTACACCGTACACAAAGATAAACTCAAAATGGATGAAAGACCTCAACGTGAGTCAGGAATCCATTAGAATCCTAGAGGAGAACATAGGCAGTAACATCTTCAACATCAGCTACAGCAACTTCTTTCAAGATATGTCTCCAAAGGCAAAGGAAACAAACGCGAAAATGAACTTTGGGGACTTCATCAAGATCAAAAGCTTCTGCACAGCAAAGGAAACAGTCAAGAAAACAAAGAGGCAACCCACGGAATGGGAGAAGATATTTGCAAATGACAGTACAGACAGAAGGTTGATATCCAGGATCTATAAAGAACTTCTCAAGCTCAACACACACAAAACAGATAATCATATCAAAAAATGGGCAGAAGATATGAACAGACACTTCTCCAACGAAGACATACAAATGGCTATCAGACACAGGAAAAAATGTTCATCATCACTAGCCATCAGGGAAATTCAAATCAAAACCACATTGAGATACCACCATCCACCAGTTAGAGTGGCCAAAATTAGAAAGATAGGAAACAACATGTGTTGGAGAGGATGTGGAAAAAGGGGAACCCTCTTCCACTGTTGGTGGGAATGCAAGTTGGTGCAGCCTCTTTGGAGAACAGTGTGGAGATTCCTTAAGAAATTACAAATAGAGCTTCCCTATGACCCTGCAATTGAACTCTTGGGTATTTACCCCAAAGATACAGATGTAGTGAAAAGAAGGGCCATCTGTACCCCAATGTTTATAGCAGCAATGGCCACGGTTGCCAAACTGTTGAAAGAACCAAGATGCCCTTCAGTTGATGAATGGATAAGGAAGATGTGGTCCATATACACTATGGAGTATTATGCCTCCACCAGAAAGGATGAATACCCAACTTTTGTAGCAACATGGATGGGACTGGAAGAGATTATGCTGAGTGAAATAAGTCAAGCAGAGAGAGTCAATTCTCATATGGTTTCACTTATTTGTGGAGCATAACAAATAGCATGGAGGACATGAGGAGATGGAGAGGAGAAGGGAGTTGAGGGAAATTGGAAGGGGAGGTGAACCATGAGAGACTGTGGACTCTGAAAAACAATCTGACGGTTTTGAAGGGGCAGGGTGTAGGAGGTTTGGGGAGCCAGGTGGTGGGTATTATAGAGGGCACGTATTGCATGGAGCACTGGGTGTGGTACAAAAACAATACTGTTATGCTGAAAATAAAGAAAAAAATTAAAAAAACCCACAATGAATTCTGTTATGCTGAAAATAAATAAATAAATAAATAAATAAATAAATAAATAAATAAAATGATACGGTCCCTGTATACAATGACATTATATTTTTTAGCTACTTAATGTAACAGTAAGCTATAAACAACATACCATATTTGTGTTTGTGATTATGCATATACCATAATATACAATACCGTTATCCTTTGTAAGACAATGGGGCTTTTTTTCCTTTAAGTTTTCTGCTTCCTCTAGCTGTCTAAATTTACTCCTCACATTCTCACATTCCATCTTTGCAACCCTGGGCCCCCGTTTCTGCTAGCTGTAGTGGGAGAGCAGCAGCTGTGGAGCTGAGAGTTCATGTCCCTGACAGGAGGAACAACCTCAGGAGGACATAGGCACACAGGCCTGTGCCAAAGGCTGTGGTCCTGTGCTAGCTTCCACCTCTCTCAGCATCTGGGATTCATGCAGAGCAAGCTCATCTGCTCTCTAGCTGTCTGAGACATTGTCCTTGAGGGGTCTTAAGCTTTTTCTTCTGATGACTCAGAGCATTATCTGGCTTTGGGTGCATCTTGAATTCTGCTGCAGTCCATGCTTTCCTGTTTTTTGTATTGGTGAGCAAAATTTGGATGAACGTTTTAGGGATTTAGATGTTTAGCCCCTGCCTCTAAGCTCCTTGATGGCAGAGCCCTTGTCCTGTTGCATGGCATCCCTAGTGCTAGCAATGCATCTGCACATTCCTCCTGAAAGATCTCAAAATGGCCAAGTCATATGTTTTCTATACCAGGACACCTGATGGTTCCCAGAAGCTCAGCAGTTCCCTCTCCTGTAGCTTCTCTAATGGAAACCAGGGAACACTACTGGTACTTGTCTGTGATTCATTCAGTCATGAGAGGAAGTTCTTATCTATGTGTGTCAGGGACTATGCCAGACAGTATGCAATCCATGTATTAAAAATGCGTATTATGGATAATTTTATTAAGGATTTTATTTATTTGATGGGCACCTGGGTGGCTCAGTTGTTAAGCAGCTGCCTTCAGCTTGGGTCATGATCTTAGGGTCCTGGGATCGAACCTCAGATTGGGCTCCCTGCTCAGCGAGAAGCCTGATTCTCCCTCTCTCTCTCCCCCTGCTTGTGTTCCCTTGCTCACTCTGTCTCTCTCTCTGTCCAATAAATAAATAAAATTTTTAAAAAATAAAAATCTTTAAAAAATACAAAATAATAAAAATAATAAAGAAAAATCTTTAATAATAAAGAAATAAATATTTAATAATAAAGAAAATAATAAAGAAAAATCTTTTAAAAATAAAATCTTTTTTAAAGATTTTATTTATTTAAGTGAGAGAGACGGAGAAAGAGCACAAGTGGGGGAAGGGGCAGAGCAAGAGGGAGAAGCAGGCTCCCCACTGAGCACGGAGCCCAACATGGGGCTTAATCCCAGGACCCTGGGATTATGACCTGGGCTGAAGGCAGACGTTTAACCAACTGACTAACCCAGGTGCCCCTATTGTGGAGAATTTTGACACCTGCACTAGCATATTGTATAGATACAAGTCTATGAAATACTTTACACGAAACTACCTGGGCTGAAGGCAGACGTTTAACCAACTGACTAACCCAGGTGCCCCTATTGTGGAGAATTTTGACACCTGCACTAGCATATTGTATAGATACAAGTCTATGAAATACTTTACACGAAACAATCTGTGCCCATCACCTGCCCAACAAACACTAACCCATGTCAGCTTCCCCATCCATGCACTATTATAATTCCTTATCTGTTTTCTGTTTACATTAAAGCATATCATCAGTTAATATTCTAGTAGCTTCTCTATAATATAGTGAGTTTTAAATAGTACCTCACCACAATGCCATTATCACTTTTCATTGATATAAATACAGAGGAATAAATTTTGAATAAATTGTAGGTCTAACCTTTAAGGTGTTTATAGCTTTGTGGGACAGATAGACCAAAGCTCAGTAATTAGAGTGATTATTCATAATTGTGAATATGATTATAGTGGAGTCGTATCACATGCCTAGGTAAATCATCTGAAAATTGGTTGGGGTGGTCCTAGCAGGAGAGTAAGGAGGTAAAGGGAAAAAACAACAATGTAAACCATGGGAGGCATTTGTCCTGCTTCCTTTTTCCATGGATATATGACCAACATCAGTCAGTGGAGGCAAGATCCTACATTTCCTTCAATCAGTTTCATTTCTTGCTTGTCTTTCAGCTGGTGAACATCTCACTACCCTGAATATAATTCTAGTGTTTAAGATAAATCTTTTCAAAAGCATTCCTCCCATCTCTTCAACAAGACTGAATGACCCCATAGAGGAAGGGGTATACAGCAACCTGTAGCTTATAATTGTCACAGCAGAGTAGCGTAGCAGGACTTCTGTAACCAGCCCATCAAATTTCCTATGTACCCCTGGTTGAGAACCCCAAATATATAACTCTTGTGGTTTTTATGTTTCCTAACTTGTTTCCAACTTGTATTGTGGAACCAGGTTCAGTAAGAAGAACAAGGACAGCATAAATCCTTATACTTACCTGCCTTTTGGAACTGGACCCCGAAACTGCATTGGGATGAGGTTTGCGATCTTGAACATGAAACTTGCCCTTGTCAGAGTCCTGCAGAACTTCTCCTTCAAACCTTGTAAAGAAACACAGGTCAGAGAGAGCACTTTCTGTAAAAAGAATGTTTTATTGTATTTTTTTTAAACTAAGGGATATGGAATAGAGGTGTGTGTGTGTGTGTGTGTGTGTGTGTGTGTGTGTTTGTGTGTGTGTACTCATTCATGCCTAGTAATTTGTTCTATCAGCCAGAGAATCTATTTGAAGACTTCTGTGATGTTCAAGGGCCCTTCCGTTCCTGAGTGCTGTCCATGTGACCCAACCATAAGGGTCACATGGACAGTACAGTTCATGTGACATCATTATACACAGACTGATGACCTTGAGCAATATTTTAAATTTCTTTTTAGTCCACTGAAAGGAAGGAACCAAGTTGTGCACAGCCATGACTTGCAGTGATAACCATGATGTGACTTTTTTTTTTAAAGATTTTATTTATTTATTTGAGGGAGAATGAGTGAGAGAGAGCATGAGAGAGGAGAAGGTCAGAGGGAGAAGCAGACTCCCCAAGGAGCTAGGAGCCCGATGTGGGACTCGATCCTGGAAGTCCAGGATCATGACCTGAGCCGAAGGCAGTTGCCCAATCAACTGAGTCACACAGGCGCCCCCATGATGTGACTTTTGAACAATGCTCTTCTCCACCACAACTTACAGACTTATAGACACCTCTAGACTTACAGACACAACTTATAGACACTCTGGTGACCGAGGTTCTCAAACCCTCATTGTACATGGGAATCAGTGGGTTTGCGAAAAATCCTGATGCCCAGGTCATCTCAGAAACTCTAATCTAATTCACCCAGAGTGTGGCTTTAAAGGTACCCTTGTGATTCTCAAGGGCAAGCAAGGTTGAGGATCTGGTGTGAAGCATGTCTGCCTGATGTGAAGGACTCCCAGGGTCCAGGCCATCCTGGGTACGTGGCTCCACCTTCTTCAAGCCTGGCTCAGCCAGGCTCTGCTTCCTTCCCATCCCAATCTGTCATCATGAATGGATGTTTCAATGAGAGAGCGTGTTTAGCAGTGTGGATGTCCATACAACAAAATATGGAATAAACACTCAGGAGTCAACATATAAAAAATTAACTCAGACACTTTTCAAAATTTTTTGCCATAATGGCTAAGAATCTCTTTTAAATTTTAAAGACTCATCCTCTTTCCTTAAAATTAAAATAAAAGAAGAACACCAGCCAACATGAATCTGTCTCCAGCCTGGTACAGAGTAACAATAGATCTTCTGTTGAATGAGTGATGGCTGAATGCTTTCATGCTCCAGTCTTGACAGCTTACAGAGTATTTTTAAAGAATCAGAGATAGATAAATCTAATAATAGTATTTATATGTTTGTAATACATCATTGTCCTTCATGTATCTTGCCTTCTTTGCTTCTGTTGTTCGTGGGATTTCATTTGTTGGTTCTCATATGCTTGTTTAACTGTTGCAGATTCCCATGAAATTAAATATTCAAGGGTTACTTCAACCAGAAAAACCCATTGTTCTCAAGGTTGAGCCAAGAGATGGCAGTGTGAGTGGAGCCTGACTTTCCCTATGGACTTCCCCTTTGTTCTTCAAGAAGCTGTATCCCAGATCACCAGAGACCTCAATTTCCTTTGTGAGTAAAACCCAGAAATGAAGATGGCCTGCATCTATAGCCTGTGACAGATGACTAGGGCTTCCATACCTTCATTTAGCCTTTTTGGTGTCTGTATAGAGCATTCTGTATTGTGGAGAGGGAAGGAGGTGACCAATAAGTGCCAGAGATATAGACTCAGCCTGTCTTGTTCACACAGACTACCCCCAGTTAGTACCATCTGTTCCCCTGATCAAGAATAAAACTTTCTCAATAATTTTATCAGCCTACTTTAATGAAAATAAGACTTATTGTCATGACTATGGTAGTAATATATCTATCACATGTCTTATTTTGAACATGCTGCATTAAATATCACACTGAGCAAGTCAATCAACATCACTTTCAAAACTCTGAGCTGATAGATTTGTGCACATTAAAGGGGGATCCATAGAACAATGAGTGAGAGCCAGTGACTGAATGTTTTGATCATTATAGTTGCTGGGTGGGTGGAGCTCATTCATAACTCCAGTGTGGTATATTAAGATAAGTGAGAGTAAATCCATTGTGACTTTGCCCATTGGTCAGAAGGTCTATTCACAATTGAATTCTACAGGTTTTGGAGCACATGTTTTTTGTAACTCTCAATTGAGGCACTTAGTATCATATGATTAGTTTTCATCTCATCTGCTCTGATGTTCTGGTAGGCAGAGGACATGCTTTCTCTTTGTGTTCTAGCCTCAGCTCCCAACTGTCCTGACAGAATGAACGTTGAATCAGATGTGGTTGATTGGCTGGTTGACTTGGCAGGAAGGCTAAAAGCATTTGTCCATTTCAGTTGGTATGAGGAGCTGCATAGCATTCTTCCTATTTCTTCCCTCCCCTCCAACCCCATCTATCTCCTCTCCTGGCCTCTTCCTTTGCCTTTCCTTTATGGATAATTCAGTCCTAATGCCATCGGTAGGGCACATCCAGGTGGGCAGCCCCACACTGGGTGTCAAAGGCACAGAATAGAGTCACAGTGACTCTAAGTTAGTGACTGAGTGGGGTGGGGAGGGTGTATACATGGAAAAGGAAGCTGGCATGGGTGTGGGAGCCCAAGCTAGATGAGAGGGGTGCCCACACAACGGGTTGGTCTGAAGGAGCCCTTGGAGCCCAAGTACAGTATGGAGAACCCAAGTAGCATGGTGGGGGTGATACATGAGTGTTAAGGGATAGAGTGAGGGTTAGTTACATAATGCGGAATTGATCAAATAAGTAAATATATTACCACTAAATGGTGTCAGGACTTTCTCACTGTTGGAGAAGGGAGTCACTGATTTGGAAAGAGAGAAAGCCAAATGAAGCCTGTGTATTCAGAGACGGGAAGTGAGTGTGTCAATGTAATGTTGTGCTTTCCTATGGATAGATGATAGATTGGTAGAGAGATAGAAATGTGTGTGTGTGTCTGTGTGTGTGCCAGAACACATATCCCCTACCCCTCTCCATGGACAGTATTAGAAACCGTCACGTGGTAAGGGCAAAGAGCATACCTACTGCCCAGATCTTGGCTCCCAAATGTCATTTTCCACTGAAGGGAACTAGGGCTTTTCAGAGAAATGACTGATTCCAGAATGGGAGAGAACATGATGAGCTAGGAGCATCTTGTGCTCCGCAATGATGGGTACATGTTCATAGGACACAGAGCAAACATGTGGAGTCTCATCCACCCCTCAAGCATGATTTGGGCATCATGATAACTAACGACAGGAAGAGATTATAGCCCATTGAATAAAACTGGACACTCGAGTACACACAGGTGGACAGAAATGTAGGAACAGATTACAATTGATGAGGACACCCACAGTTTCAAAGTACTACAGCTCAGACACCCACGAGTTCTTGAAGAAAGAGCATCTCACAGAGCAGAGACCCAGCAGACCAGTGAGCATCATCAGGAACAGGAGGAAGGGATGGAGCATCACCAGAGAGGTTGCTGTGAGAGGAACCCAGCGTCCCCTCTCGGATATACTTGCCAAGGAGGCAAACCTGAAAAGAAATCCCCTGAATTGTGAGACAGACCTGAATAAAGGAATATCTACCCCTAATTTGTAACTGGTGTGTAATCTTCTACAATGTAATGGCCCTGAAAGCAATAAAAAAGCAATACAAAAGAAAGCACAAGCCAGGATTGGAGTCACTGGCCCCCAACCCCACCTCACAACAAACAACTGTGGATCAACCTATCCCAGGAAGGGGACCTTTCAAGAGTCTGTCTGAAATTTCCTGATGTGCACTAGTGAGTCATCTGCGAGATAGAAACCCTGCAAGTCCATCCCTCAGAATGAAGGTGTCCTGTCCTGAAGCAATGCTTCCTTTTCCCTCTGTGCTCTTCCTGCCCCACTCTGCTCCCTAGAAAACCCTGCATTTGTACACATCCTGGGAGCATCTGTCGAGTTGGCAGGTGGGATGGTGTCTGTGCATGAATTGCTTAACAAAGCCGATTAGATGTTCAACTTGCTTGCTGGATTTTTTTTTTTCCCACAAAAACCAGAGACAAAGTAAGGAAATGTTCCAGACTGAACAAAAGAGACTAAAGAAGGGTGATATGTAACTTCAGTGTGTGAGCAGTGTCCTTCTGCTATGAAGGGCATTATGGGGCTGTTAGGGAAATTGAAAGATCTGACTGTTATTTGCAAAATTGTCAGCTTCTAATTCCTGACTTTCATAGATTACAGGGGATTATGAAATACCGTGTCAGCAATTACTCTGAGATATATCAGGAACATAGTTCTTGGAAGAGACTCTTCTGGAAGGCTGTGATTGTTTTCAGGAGGAGAGGGTCATCAAAACAGCTTGAGACCACACATTTCTCTCCGTTCTTTGTTGTTGTCTGACTTGTATTATTTAATAAACATAGTGATTGAGAGATGGGGAACTCTGAGGCTGGAGCTCTTGGGGTTTGAATCCCAGCTCAGTCCAGGGCTGAGTCTAGACCAATCAGTGACCTTGGGTAAATGAATAAAAGGTACCCCTTTTGCATAGCTGGGCCCACAAGGTTTGGGCCACATTTCAGCACCTGTGTGCCCCTTAGCTGAATGCCAATATACACAAGTTAGCCTGGGCTTTGTCATTATCTCAGGTCAGGTCCCTAAAAGTAGAGCCTGAGGTGGGGGTTCTAGAACAAATGGTCTACTAAGGAAGTGCTCTCAAGAGAAAGGATTGAGGGGAGCTGGGTAGGGCAGGGCATGGAGAGCTCTGAAGTCAAAACTATATTACAGAGTTGATATCACTGTGAAGTAGTCACTGGTATTTTGTACCCCATCAGTGGGTCATAGACTGCCCTCCTGCCCCCAGAAGGCAAGAACTCCTTGGTGAAGTGGATTCAGTTTGGCCAAGGGCAATTCTCCAGAGAAAGGGGCAGTTTGAGCTCATAAGAGTGAATACTGCCAGCAACTGGGGATGAGTATGTTGCCCAGCGACTGGAGTCTGGTACACTCCTCCTCTATAGAGACTTTTACGGGTAACCTGGAGTTAATTAACACCTTCCTGCCTTGGTACTTAGTACCTCAGATTGTGTAAAATAGGGGCAGAATACCGGTGCCTATCTGACATGATGATGAAACCAGATGATGTGTGTGAGGTCTTTGGAAAACATACCATGGAGCATGCAGCGAGCTCATAATCAATGTTGGCCTTTACTTTCGTAGCTGTATTAGCCTCAGTCCTCTAGAGACCATGTTCATTTGGACATTTGGGCTCCATCCCTGTCAAGTCAATGTACAGAAATCAGTGGCTTTCTTATACACTAACAATGAAAATACAGAAAGGGAAATTAGAGAATCAATTCCATTTACTAGAGCACCAAGAACCATAAGATACCTGGGAATAAACCTAAACAAGAGATAAGGAATCTGTACTCGAGGAACTATAGAACACTCATGAAAGAAATTGAAGAAGACACAAAAAGATGGAAGACCATTCCATGCTTTTGGGTCAGAAGAATAAACATTGTTAAAATGTCTCTACTGCCTAGAGCAATCTATACTTTTTTTTCCAATTTATTTATTTTTAGAAAAACATTATTCATTATTTTTTCACCACACCCAGTGCTCCATGCAAGCCGTGCCCTCTATAATACCCACCACCTGGTACCCCAACCTCCCACCCCCCACCACTTCAAACCCCTCAGATTGTTTTTCAGAGTCCATAGTCTCTCATGGTTCACCTCCCCTTCCAATTTACCCAAATTCCCTCCTCCTCTCTAACGCCCCTTGTCCTCCATGCTATTTGTTATGCTCCACAAATAAGTGAAACCATATGATAATTGACTCTCTCTGCTTGACTTATTTCACTCAGCATAATCTCTTCCAGTCCCGTCCATGTTGCTACAAAAGTTGGGTATTCATCCTTTTTGATGGAGGCATAGTGAATTTTGATCGGAATGGCATTAAAAGTATAGATAGGGGAGGTGAACCATGAGAGACTATGGACTCTGAAAAACAATCTGAGGAGTTTGAAGTGGCGGGGGGGCGGGTGGGAGGTTGGGGTACCAGGTGGTGGGTATTATAGAGGGCACGGCTTGCATGGAGCACTGGGTGTGGTGAAAAAATAATGAATAATGTTTTTCTGAAAATAAATAAATTGAAAAAAAAATTAAAAGACATAATAATGAACAACAACAACAAAAAAGCTTCTGCACAGCAAAGGAAACAGTCAAGAAAACAAAGAGGCAACCCACGGAATGGGAGAAGATATTTGCAAAGGACAGTACAGACAAAAGGTTGATATCCAGGATCTATAAAGAACTCCTCAAACTCAACACACACAGAACAGACAATCATGTCAAAAAATGGGCAGAAGATACGAACAGACACTTTTCTAATGAAGACATACAAATGGCTATCAGACACATGAAAAAATGTTCATCATCACTGGCCATCAGGGAGATTCAAATTAAAACCACATTGATTGGGGCGCCTGGGTGGCTCAATGGGTTAAAGCCGCTGCCTTGGGCTCAGGTCATGATCCCAAGGTCCTAGGACTGAGCCCTGCATCGGGCTCTCTGCTCAGCAGGGAGCCTGCTTCCCTTCCTCTTTCTCTGCCTGCCTCTCTGCTTACTTGTGATCTCTGTCTGTCAAATAAATAAATAAAATCTTTAAAAAAAACCACATTGATTGACTTATTTAGAGTTTTCAAGACCGGCAAGGCTTAAAAGACTATTCTTTTTAGTTCCAGATAAATAGGTCATTTATTTGTCAGTTGCATATAATACCCATTACTGATTACATCAAGTACCTTCCTTAATACTCACCACCCAGTGACCCCATCTCTGACCCACCTCCCCTCCAGCAACCCTCAGTTGGTTTCCTATGGTTAAGAGTCTCTAAGCGTTTGTCTCCTCTCCTAATTTTGTCTTATTTTATTTTTCCCTCCCTTCCCCTACAATCCTCTGTTTTGTTTCTTTTTTTTTTTTTTAAAGATTTTATTTAGTCATCAGAGAGAGAGAGGGAGAGAGAGCGAGCACAGGCAGACAGAGTGGCAGGCAGAGGCAGAGGGAGAAGCAGGCTCCCTGCCGAGCAAGGAGCCCGATGTGGGACTCGATCCCAGGACGCTGGGATCATGACCTGAGCCGAAGGCAGCCGCTTAACCAACTGAGCCACCCAGTCCACATATGAATGAAACTGTATGATAATCCCCTTTCTCTGATGGACTTATTTTGCTTAGCATAACACCCTCTAGTTCCATGCAAGCTCAGATGTCCATCAATAGATGAATGGATAAAGAAGTGGTATAGATACACAATGGAATGTTACCCACACACCAAAAGGATGGAATCTTACCATTCCCCTCCTTGATTTCTTTGCATTAATATTTATTTTTTAAAACAATGTGTTCAAATCAAGTGTGTTATTTGTATAATTACTGATAATTTGGCAATTTTGCCCTTAAATGGAAAATGTCACTCTCTTCTCTGGTCCTAGTTCTGCCTAGGAGTCCAACTGAATTTTCTCAAACACTGTGTTGGTAAAGAGAGAATGAGTTGTCCTTACTCCTACTGTTTGGTGCTTTTATAGTTTAAGTTTGCTTGACCCACAAGGCCTTATGCTTATGGATCTGTTTAGAGACAAAGTCTGCCCACTAGGAGAGGAGGACAAGTGGGTTCTCATCCTAGAATTTCTTTAGATCCTACAGAGGTGGGGAAAAGTGAGGTGTGGTTGTCCTGCTCTCTGCCCTGTGTTTACACGGCTAGACAGACACTGCAGGCTCCAATTAGAATCCGGGAAATGAAGTTTCTATTTTTAGTATATGTGCTGCCGAAGCGAGCACGGAAATGAAGTTTCTAAACATTTATGTCCTCAGTAGATCCTCATCCTCACGTGGAAAAAAAAAGCCATTTACACATAATCGATAAGGAAAAAGGTCAATAGTCCACATCCAGTGAACTCTCACCTTTTTAGTTATGTTTCATTTAAAACTTGAACTCATGTCTTCTCCTACTAAAAGAAATGGCATTGCATCATTTGGGGTTACTCTATAACTCGTCCTGTCTCAGCCACCAGTTGAACTGTTTCTGAGTTTGTATTCAGGGAATCTTTCTAAAGGGCCTGTGTGGGTCAGGTATCAGGCTGGGCAAAGTCAACAGATAAACCAAATACCATTACTTTATGGCAGGTTTTGATTTATAACTTGATAGTTGTGTGGTTATTTGTTTAGTGTCTCTCATCCCTTTATAGTGTCAAGTTCATAAGGCAAGGATTTTGACTTTTTAATATTTAGTGCTTGGCCCATGGACTGAATGCAGCAGGTATAGAACCCAAGCAATCCTGAATGACAGTGGGAGAGGAGCCCACCTCCTCCAATGGCAGGAATGTCCACGGACTTGTCACTTGCCTCACCACTGCCACACCAATGTCAAGGCCCAGCCAACAACACTTAAATACCACCTGGTTATCCATAAATGGCAAGATCAAGTTTGGCCTTACAGAAAAGAATGGGAGCTTGACAAATTAGGAACAGACACATAATCTTGCTTTCATTTTTGTAAACTTGAGATCGTGACCTGTGAAATTTGAATGTAATGCACAAATCATTTCAGAACAACACTGGTTCCTCTACCATGAGCAGCTCTCTTGGCTAGTAGAAATCAGGCCCAGCTTCTGGGAAGAGGCACCATATGGGCTCACGACACAGAGGGATGGGACTATTAGACAGCCAGGGCTCATTGCATCACTGACATTCTGACAACCTGTCCATCTACACTGATATCTGAGCCTACGTCTTCCCTGAATGGTAGCTGAGATTCAATTTTGACCAATATCTAGGAAGACTGAGAAAGCAGATGAATCTTTCACTGTTGAGGAGGATGCGTAGTTCCTTTTCTTTGGCTGTACATAGCTATCTATTAGATTCTTCTATCTTCATCCGGAATCATGTATGAGTCTTAGTTATATTTCTGCCCCATGCATTAGAGCAGAGAATGGAAAGTACATGATGCGTATAGTGCAGGACAGAGTAGATGAGAGCCATGGGGTGTTTAGGGTGTTCTTCTGACACACGGTATCTTCCTTCACACCTTCTGTACAACTCTGAGGATGCAAGTTCCCTCATGTCAGGCGTTCCTTTCTGGGGAAGGGTGGGGTGCAAAGCTCAAGCCTCTGTTATCCCCTTGCAGACAAGGCCATTTGCACTGGGTTCGTGCTGGCTGTTTATCAGCCCCCAGCACTAACTAGTCTATCACTGTTGGGATAGATCCATCCAGCTGGGGCAGGTGGTGAGGTGACAAAGGCAGGTGGATGCTCAGATTAGACTTAGTTATGAAATCATCATAACTGAGTATGCATTTTGGACAAGGATAAAGCCACATTAGTTTCCACAGATGCCTGATTTTCAAGTAAAATAAGAAAGGCTTGGTGTTGGTCGCCAGAGTGGCTCAGCTGGTTAAGCGACTGTCTTCAGCTCAGATCATGATCTTGGAGTCTTGCAATTGAGTCCCACATCGGGCTCCATGCTCAGCAGGGAGTCTGCTTCTTCTGCTGACCTCTCTCCTTTAATGCTCTCTCTCTCTCATTCTCTCTTTCTCTCTCAAATAAATAAACAAAATCTTAAAAGGTCTTATTTACTTGAGAGAGAGAGAGAGAGAGAGCGCACTAGAATGGGCAGACAGAGCAGCAGACAGAGGGAGAGAGAGAAGCAGACTCCCTGTTGAGCAGGGAACCTGATGTGGGGTTAAATTCCAGGACCCCAGGACCACAACCTGAGCCAAAGGCAGGTGTTTATCCAGCCGAGTCACTAAGAGCCATTAACTATCTATTTGTAGGTCTCCATTGTCCCCTGGATTCCATAGGTATACCACATAATCCAGTTTCTCAGGCCTTGTAGACAAAGAACATGGGTCACACTTATGATAATGAGCTGGTATAATTTCCAGACTATGTTCTCAGATCTTTCCCATTAGGAATGTCGCCTGGTCACCAAAGACCCACAGGCAAGGACACAGGGAGCCCAGTAATTTCACCTCTACCAACTCAACACCACCAACCTTTCTGGTTGTCCCCGAGCTTATGGTGCTTCGAGGGGAACTAGGTTCATAATGTTGATGAGTACACAGACTGTGCCCTTGAGAAGCTCTCTGTAAGGCTAATAGATGTCCAGGGCCTGGAAGGTAGAAAAGGTAATAATAGAAGTGGGACTGGGGGACAGAAATTTCCCAGAGGATGAAGTGGTTATATCTCTTCAAAGATGCTGAGGAGGAAAGACTCTAACAGAGGGGATTCTATGGAGATGGGTTTAAAGGATGAGGAGGATCCTTGTGGAGGGTGTAAGGGGCATTTCTAGGCACAGAGTACTATATCAGTAAAGAGGTGTAGATCTGTCCATTCTTGTTTGAAGGGTTTCAAGTATTTAGAGGTTCAAGGAGCCATGCTGACAAGGACAGGTTGGAAATCTAAGGACAGTGACTTTTTTAAAATTTATTTGTTTGACAGACAGAGATCACAAGTAGGCAGAGAGGCAGTCAGAGAGAGGAGGAAGCAGGCTCCCTGCTGAGCAGAGAGCCCGATGCGGGGCTCGATTCCAGGACCCTGGGATCATGACCTGGGCCAAAGGCAGAGGCCTTAACTCACTGAGCCACCCAGGCGCCCCCAAGGACAGTGACTTTAATGAGTTTCTGTAACCTTTGAGATAACTGATAACACTGAATTGTTTATTGATTTCCCACAAGGTATGAACTCTCAGAAGGTCAGACTTGGAGTGTCCAGGATGCTTTGTCAGCACTCATGGCTGGGGAGCACCTGTGGGTGGAGCTCAGGTGGCCATGCTACTGGCTGTTGCTCCAGCCCCGCCCCCTTTTCAGTGTATACATCCCAGCCTCACTGAATCACCGCTGGTGAGAGGGGAAGCTCCGCACCCACAAGCCAGCAAGGACTAACACACACTGCTGAACGGAAGCAGAGAGAATTGACAGAGGAAAAGTGGCCATGGACCTGATCCCAAGCTTTTCCATGGAAACCTGGCTTCTCCTGGCTACCAGCCTGGTCCTCCTCTATCTGTGAGTAACTGTCCAGGCTCACTGCCTCTGGAACCCTGGACCTGGGTTGCTAATCGCATCTACCCCATTTTCCTTTTCTGCTTTGAGGATCAAAAGAGTTAACAAAGGGGAAGTTGCTTAAGTGTTGGGCACCTCAAACATGTTAGGAACAGGTAAGGGGTTATTATTGACCTCACCAGATCTGAAGGAGGAGTGGCCCCCTCATCCCAACTCCAATTGCTATAGCCAGGAGGTAGAGTGACATTATTTGCTTCTAGGGATGAGCTTCTGATTGACTAGCAGCTGGGACCTAGACTAATCAATCATAATTCGGCAGAGGCAGAGTAAAATCACCAGGTCTGGTGCTCTGGGGTCCTCAAGCCCTTCCCAAGCTGTGGGGATTCTGGAGGCTGAGGGAGTGGCTGGAGTCTTTGTCTCATTATTTTCACCTTCTCCTCTCTGTTCACTATGGAGAGCATGTAGAAGGACGGGGCCTGTGTCATTTAGGTGGTTCCTGCTCCCCTCCCTCCACTGCCAAGCACGATGTATACAAGGCACCTGTTGCAACTAGACTTACAGGGGGGCTGAAAATGCCTCACCTTCCTCTCACGACTGGGCTCTTCCTTCTTTCCTGCCGTTCTCCTGGCCAGAGCCTCCTCCCCCCATAATATACATAATATATAATATATACATACTATACCCCTAAATGAGCATCTTTAGAGTTGAGAAGACAAGGCAGATTTCTTAATATTTTATTCATCTCACCTTTTCTTTCCAGTCTCTGGGAGGGTTTGAATCAGTATGGAGATTTCTTTACTCATGATATGAAATCTGTCAGTGACCGAGCCCTGAAAGCCAATTTTAAATTGTTTTTACCTTTAAAACCTAATGGATTTTAAATTGTTTTTACCTTTATGTTATACTACAGTAGGAAGAATCAAACCATCTATCAGAGGACTTCCTTTCAGTCGTGGGTTTTCCAGCATCATGGAACAGGTTGGGAAAGGACATAGTTTCACAGCGGGGGTAGAGACAGACTGTTGATGTCACATTTGACCTCCGTCTCAATTTCACATTCTTTAAGTATAGGAAATCATGAGGATATGAACATATAATATGGAAACCTCATTTTCATTTCCTGAGAGAAAGGCTAGGAATGCCAGGTATTGTGGCAACACATATTCTGTGTGATAACATTTGGTGGGGGGTGGAGGGAGAGAGAGAAGACTAGAAGATATATTTGAGCAAATCATAGCTGAGAATTTCCCTGTTCTGGGGAATGAAACAAGCATTCATGTCCTAGAGGAAGAGAGGAACCCCCAAGATCAAGGAGGAAGAGATTCCTTTCATACAGAGGGAGGAACATCAGAATAATGTGAGACTTGTCCACAGAGACCTGGCAAGCCAGAAAGGGATGACAAGACACATTCAGCATACTAAATGAGAAGAACATGCAGCCAAGAATACTTTTTCTGGCTAGGCTGTTATTTCGAATGATGGAAAGCTAAAGAGTTTCCAAGAACAGCAAAAACTGAAAGAATATGTGGCCACTGAGCCATCCCTGCAAGAAATATTCAGAGGGGTTCTATAAAAGGAGAAAGACCCCAAGAGTGATATAAAAGAGAAATTTATGGAGACAATCTATAGACATAAGAACTTCACAGGCAACATGATGACAACAAAATCATGTCTTTCAATAATCACTCAACATGAATGGACTAATGCTCCCATAAAATGGCACAGGGTTGCAGATTGGATAATAAGACAGGACCCATCCATATGCTATCTACGAAAGATGCTAAAAAAGTCTCTACAAAAGAAAGACCCTACAAAAGATTCTAAAGAACCTATAGATACTTCCAGACTGAAGGTGAAGGGATGAAGAACCATCTTTCATTCCAACAGACCTCAAAAGAAAACTGGGGTAGCAATTCTCTGATAAGACAAATTAGATTTTAAGCTAAAGACTGTGGTTAGAGATACAGAAGGACACTATATTGTTCTTAAAGCGTCTATCCAATCAGGAGATCTAACAGCTGTAAATATCTGTGCCTGCAACTTGGGAGCAGCCAACTACATAAGCCAATTGTTAACCAAGGTAAAGAGATATATTGACAATAATATATTAATAGTAGGAGATCTCAGTACTCCATCTCAGCAAGAGGCAGATCATCTAAGCAGAAAATCAACAAAGAAACAAGAGCTTTGAATGACACACTGGACCAGATGGACTTCACAGATATATACAGAGCATTCCACTCTGAAACAACAGAATACTCACTCTTCTCGAGTGCACATGGAACTTTCTCCAGAATAGACCGTATACTGGGTCACAAATCAGGTCTCAACTGATACAAAAAGACTGAGATTTTCCCCTGCATATTCTCAGACCGCAGTACTTTGAAACTGGAACTCCAACACAAGAACAAGTTTGGAAGAAATTAAAACACTGGGAAGCTAAAGACCGCCCTGCTCAAGAATGCTTGGGTCAGTGAAATAAGTCAAGCAGAGAGAGTCAATTATCATATGGTTTCACTTATTTGTGGAGCATAACAAATAGCATGGAGGACAAGGGGCGTTAGAGAGGAGGGAATTTGGGTAAATTGGAAGGGGAGGTGAACCATGAGAGACTATGGACTCTGAAAAACAGTCTGAGGGGTTTGAAGTGGCGGGGGGGTGGGAGGTTGGGGTACCAGGTGGTGGGTATTATAGAGGGCACGGCTTGCATGGAGCACTGGGTGTGGTGAAAAAATAATGAATACTGTTTTTCTGAAAATAAATAAATTGGAAAAAAAAAAAGAATGTTTGGGTCAACAAGGAAATCAAAGAAGAACTTAAACAATTCATGAAAACACTCCAGGCCAAAACCTATGGGATACAGCAAAGGCAGTCCTATGGGGGGAATATATAGATACTCAATCCTCATTCAAAAAACCCCAGAAAAATCCCAAATACAAAAACTATCTTTACATATTAAATAACTGGTGAATCAACAACAAATTCAGCCTGACCCATGCTCAAGGAGGGAAATAATTAAGATTAGCAGAGATCAATGAGATAGAAACCAGACATACAAAAGATTAATTGATATAGTTTAATTTAATTCTATTTAATAATAGGTTTTCTACTGAGAGAAGACTATTTACAGCATGTTCTTTCTGAACAATACAACAGGGTTGTTGGTTCAGCTTTTGTGACTATAAAGGTACACATCTAACCTCAGCCTTCTAGAGTAATATTGGCATTATGAATTTGGTGTACCCATACGTACTTCTGTGGCCTAGATTGTATATTTTTTAAATACATTGACCCAGCAGATTATTTAAACCTCTCTGAACAGGTGTGTGGTGAGACTGTGAGCCATTACTGATGTGAGAAGCATCCAGGTAGGACTCTGGGATGGAGTAGGAGAATATTTCTCTTTCAGAGCAGAACTCTGAGAGATACTCCTTGATCCTGTCCTACAGAAGATTGTTGCGGGATCACAGGATTAGCATCTCATCTGCTAGAGGCCAAGAGAGAGGACCACTATATATACATCACACTGTGTGAGGTCTGACTGGCAGTGGATTTGTCCCTGGATACTGTCACCACCAGGCAAACAATCATGTAGACTTAGAAGACACTGGTATGCCAGGTGTTACTGCCTATAGACAATACCTTCCACATGCCAGTGTAATGTAAAGGCAAGAAACATGAGTGGCTTTATTTTAACTCCCTCATTTGTACCAAAAGCAACATGACTTTACCAAGAAGAGGGAGACTGGAAACCATCAGAAAAATTTACCCAGCCCACCCTCTGCTCCTTCGTATGGAGCCATGTGAGTTTAGACACTAGACCACATCATTCCTTGGGTCACATCACTCACTTGCTTGGCCTCACTTGGGAGTTCATGGAGCATGTCAAATGTTCAGAAACAGGAATTGATAATTGTGGTGGTGAGGCAAGGAAGGAATGGAGGTGGGTTGAGGCCACTCCAGCTTTGGAAGTTGGTGTTCCTGCATCCAGTTGTTCTGGAGGAAGGATCCAAACACCCATCTGTTCCTGGCTGAGGTATCTCTGCTGGTTCCTCAAACCCAGCTCTCTCATGCAATTTTGGGGAATTATTTGATTATATAAGATTTGCTGGATTTGTACAGAGTATATGGAACCTGTAGTGCCTTTAAGGCTAGCCTCCAGAGAAGAGGAGAAAAGGTCTTAATTCTAATCTTGGAATATGTTATTATTACTCATTTTATGTTGCATAACATGATTCTGCTGTCGACTAGAGGTATCTGGACTTTGGAGGGCCCCTTATCAGTCAGCTTAAACACCTACAGGGCTTGTTGAGCCATTTCTTCCTAACATTATTTTGTAGCACACTTTCCTAATTTGCCTCTATGGGTTTAGCTTTGTAGGACTAGCAAGTTATGATTAAAATGGTTTCTGGCAGCTTCTTCCCTCAACCTGTCTTCTTCCTCCACTCTGCCATCTCTCAGCAATACGTAAGTGTAAGTCTTGCAAGGATCCAGAACACTAATTGTGGGATTCCACACATGACCCATGAAAGATGATCGTAGACGAGCCTGCTGTAGGCTGTACAATCCATAATGGGTTTCTGAGACAGCTGATGCACAGAATTAGTAAATGAACTGCTTTGCGAGTGACTATCTTGAAAAAAAAAATAGTGTATCTGTTGATACACTGGTTGAAGGACCAGATGCCATAAGGGGAAGAATGGTTTGGAAACATATTGTTTCCTTGCTGATTCTTTTATATGGTATTATTTAGGGCACCTATAGGTCAGTCCTCTTCTCTGCAGCTCAAGAGAACCAGAGTGCCTGAAAACAGAGACTTGGGTGGAGCTGAAAGCATCTCACTTTTCAATGAGCCCAGTGGAGCCTTGGAAACATTGTATAGAAATGAGAAAACTTGTTCAAGGTGTCTCAATGAAGATAGATTTAAGAAGGACCAGATCTCACACAGTGATAGGTCCTGCAAGGAAGGGAAAACACAAAAGTCTCTGAGAAAACTGCAACACACTTTCATGGTAGGCTCTCACAAACCCTCTACTATTGAGTGGATATAACTAAACAAAATCTCATCTTTGGAACAGAAAGAAATTTTTCTTCTCCCTAGAGAAAGTTATGGAAGAATCATTTACTAAATAGGCATGAGTGAATTTTCTGGAAAAAATCAGCACGAGCCTTGAAGGAGCACTCAAGTGTGGAAACACTTATCAAGTCTTCACTTTAGGATTGGGACCGTGAAGATTTCAGCTGCTCTTACACAATCATCATTATGTTTTGTGGGGCTCGCAGTGGAGGTGGGAAAGGAGATGATGAATCAATATATTTATTGCCATTGGGATCGCTCTTATTCTTGCCTATATGTTTCCTCCTTCCCTTGCCTGCCCAGCTCTGTGTTAGTGACTGGCCAGCCTCAGAGCTTATGGCACCATTCCTGTGACCTGGCTTTCTCTTTCACTTCATAGATATGGGACCTCCACACATGGACTTTTTAAGAAGCTGGGAATTCCTGGGCCAAAACCTCTGCCTTTTGTGGGAACTGCTCTGGCCTACCGCAAGGTGAGTGTTGTTTGAGCTCCCTCTTTTGCATCTTATATTTGCTAATCCTAGCTTAACTCCATAGTGAATACTCTCCTCCTCAGGAGAAGTACTTAGGTTTCAGACTTCGCAGAAGTGGTGTCACAGGCACCACCTAGCATAAGGCCAGGTCTACCCCAGGGCTCTATTCTCTGCTGTTTGGAGCCTCAGGGTTTGCCTCAGTGGGCAGACCAGCTCTCTGGCTGCTTCAACCCAGGGCTTACTGTTCTAGCTTGTGAGCATCAAGAAGAGGCTTTTGTTTCTGGCAGGTGAAGATTCCCAGGAAGGCATCACCATACTTGGTATGAGGAGAAAAGTATCAAGGGGGTCCATGCTAGTGGTCCATTAAACTGTGTATGCTAGAGTCAGACTCTTCTGTTCATTGTACAAGCTCTGGGCCACCTTTTGTTTTGCTGTATACCTCTGGAACTTCATTTTATTGGGCAGCCCAAATTCACCTTTGGGGATGTGCACACACTTGAACCATCTCAAGAATTGCCAACCCCCCGCAGTTATTTCCAAACTCTAACTCCCCCATTGCTAATGGTGACATCTCTGGGGATTTGAGAGGTTGACCCAGAGCTCTCTGCTTTACTTCTCTACTTTCATTGTGGGTACCTTTTCGGTGAGTTGAGCAGAGAGGGAGTTTTGCTGAGGGGAGGTGGTGCTTGTCTATTGACTTTGTATTTTAACATTTGATTGAGGTGTGTGTATGCATGTGCTGTTTTTCACACAAAGGTAGAACCATGCATACAAAATCACTAGAAAAGAGATGCTTTGACAAAATTATTAAGAAATTAATGTACTTAATGGGATGTACTAGCAGAAACACAGACTGATATTGGTGGAGCCATTGTGGCTCATGTAGCTCCTACGCCTCATGTAAGGCCCTGCCCCTGAAGGTTAGGAGATCCTATCAGAGGGTGAGCTGGCAGTCTCATGTGCAGGCTGCTCTCTACTGTGGGGTTCCTTTCCCCCAGACCTGAGGCTTGTTTCTCAGATCCCACTTCTCCCCACTGAGACCCTCAGTGACCAATATCGTCTAATACCTCCCCGGACTTTTTCTCTCTGAAAAAGCAGTAATCCCTTTCCACTTTTCTCAGATCAACTCCTTAGTACCAGCACCCCAAGATCCACATTTCTGGGACCCTGTTTTGCATGATTAGAACATCAAAATCACAGCTGAAACTTAGGGACAGGAAGTTTTATTGTTTTTTCTTAAGTGACAAAACTGAAAACTCCTATCAAGTGTTCTAATTTGTTCTCCACCCTTGTGGAGTGGTGGCCTGGTCCCCCCTTTCTGTGTGGAGCTGGATGAGTGAAAGGTGAAGCTGCCTTATCATTCATTCACTCATCTCTCACTTTCTCACTCAACCAACATGTTTAGAGTTATGTAAATTTGCTAGGTGAAAAGAGGTCACTGGTGTCTTAATTTCCTAAATCCATTGGAATTTCAGTTGGGCTTTGAGATCAATGTACAGGATGCTGACTGGGGGTTCAGAGTGTGCAGGCCACACTGACTTTCCCTCAGCTCTTGTTTTCCCACGTGGCCCTGAGGTAATAATACAGAGGGTTCTGAGATTTAGAGACAACAAATGCACAAGCCAAACATGCCAGAAATACAGAGGTTCTGTAGCCTTGACAGATGGGGTGAGTTGTTCAGTATCTGCAATACTTGGAAGGGATTCAAGAGGGGCTTGAATTTCTCCATTTCAATATCCTCTTGTTTTTTCTCCTTTCCAGTAAGACACCTGTGAATAAGAGCTTCCCTCTCACTACCAGTGAGAGGTAGTAAGCTGCATTTCATGCGGTCTGGGTCATTTTTGTCCCTGTTGGAGGTAGGACTCAGTACATTTAGATTAGTAATATGTTTTGTTTCTTCTTGCAGGGTTTTTCTGTTTTTGACGAGACATGTTTTAGAAAGTATGGAAGAATGTGGGGGTGAGTATTCTGGAAAATTTCATTGGATAGGCTCATTATGATGAAGCCCTCGTGTTGTGAACAGTCTCTATTGAGAGCCCTTTGGGATAAAGCCTGCTGTAGTAAAGCTTCTGGAACCTCTGATTCCTGGGGTCCCATGTGTCACCAGGTGTGCAGGTCTAAGTATGAATTGGGTCTGGAGAGGTATATGGGGTGCTGGGCCACTCACAGCCAGTGTTGTACCCCTCTGTACCTTTTTATCTTCTGTAGTCATGTCTTCAGAAACCAGCAGACTCTGCTGAGTTGCTTTAGCCCATAAGCAATATGGTGGCATAGAAAGAACCCAGATCTCTGGATAACCAGTGGTTCAGCTCCACTGCCCCTTCCCACATTCAGTCCTGGTCAGCTCTGGATGGAGCCAGTCTTATATCATGGACCTTAGTTCTGCCAAAAGTACATGGTTCTCATGGTTGACTGTGGATAAGAACCACATGGGAGAGCTTATTAAAAAGGCAGATTCTTTGTTTCCATCCTCCAGAATGCTGAATCTGGAGGATATGGGGTCTCTCCCAAGAATCTGAATTTAACTAGTAGTGGAAGCAATATTAGGACTGGGTGAGACCATAAATATAAAGCGTTAGCACATATCATCATGGGGGAGGGAAGGAAAAACTGATGGGAAGAAATCAGAGAGCGAACCAAACCATGAGACTTTTGACCCCAGGAAACAAACTGAAGGCTGTGGAAAGGGAGGTGGTTGGGGGGATGGGGTAACTGGATGATGGGCATTAAGGAGGGCAAATGATGTGATGAGCACTGGGTGTTATATGCAACTAATGTATCATTGAACGTTATACCAAAAACTAATGATGTACTATATGTTGGCTAATTGGATTTAAAAAAAAAAAAAGCTATGGTGAAAGACATCTCAAAAAAAAAAAAAAAGGTTACCCTAAAGCACTGTCCCTTGTCCACCCACATGTTTCTGAAGAAACATGATGGGACAAGGGAAATCATCAAAGAAATATGATCAGGCTGCTGGGAGAGCAGACCTAAGTGCCACCTCAGTAACTGCTATCACTGCTTTAACACTAAATGTACCCAACCCCCACTACAACCTTCTGAGTTTTAGAATACTTTTTGGAGATGGGTCATATTTAGTGTAGTGGTCTCATCCATTTTTAGATGTGATCACGAAACCATTTGAAAATCCTCTATGACGTCAAGGAGAGAATAGAGGACTTGCGGAAAATCTTTCAGTTTGTTCTAGTAAATGCAAATGCAGTTTGTTCTAATAAATAGTGGAAACAAAATAAATTTTATTTATTTATGGTATAATTAAGCTTAAGGTAAACCTCATGCTGGTGACAGATTCCCATTAACAGGCCATACTGACAATCAAGTCAGGCTGGATAAGAAGATGTGGTATATATATACAATGGAATACTCTGCAGCCATCAAGAATACCCAGCTTTTGTAGCAACATGGACGGGACTGGAAGAGATTATGCTGAGTGAAATAAGTCAAGCAGAGAGAGTCAATTATCATATGGTTTCACTTATTTGTGGAGTATAACAAATAGCATGGAGGACAAGGGGAGATGGAGAGGAGAAGGGCGTTGAGGGAAATTGGAAGGGGAGGTGAACCATGAGAGACTATGGACTCTGAAAAACAATCTGAGGGCTTTGAAGGGGCGGAGAGGTGGGAAGTTGGGGGAATCAGGTGGTGGGTATTAGAGAGGGCACGGATTGCAAGGAGCACTGGGTGTGGTGCAAAAACAATGAATACTGTTAGGCTGAAAAGAAGTAAAAAAAATAATTAAAACACACACACATACACACACACACACACCCAAATCTTGCTGTTTACAATGACATGGATGGAACTAGAGGGTATTATGCTAAGTGAAATAAGTCAACCAGAGAAAGACAATTCTCATATGACCTCTCTGGTATGAGGAATTTGAGAGGCAGGGTGGGGTCGGCGTTGTGGGGGGAAGGGAGGGAAAAAATGAAACAAAATGGGACCAAGGAGGGAGACAAAGTATAAGAGACTTTTAATCTCAAGAAACAATCAGGGTTGCTGAGGGGTGGGGGCGGGAGGGATAGGGTGGCTGGGTTATGGACATTGGGGAGGGCATGTGCTGTGGTGAGCGTTGTGAATTGTGTAAGACTGATGATTCACCTGAAGCAAATAATACATTAAATGTTATATGTTATTTTTTAAAAAAAAAGGATGGATCACATATAAAGAGTCAGCTTTGTGTGAGACATGTGCAAAAGTGGGCATGGCCTGCTGCTTAAGGATGTCACATGAAGCCCAAGGAATTCACACCTGGGACTCACATATAAGAATAAATATAAATAATAAAAGGAAATATATTCAAAATAAGTTATACTTTTCTGTATTTATTTTTCCTCTTTTCTTTAGTTTGAAAAATTTCTGACTTAATGCTGTCAAGGATCTCTCCCAATATTAAAAATAATACTTCCTTTTGAATGTAACTGGGAAGCATATTTTAGTAAATAGGGCAAAGAAATAATTCCTAATTTAACCATCACTTCTTGAGCATTCCAAGTCTTTTCATTTGCAAAGGCATCTTCCATATATGTGGTCAGTGTATGCACAATTTTCATTTAATATTCTCTCTAATGTCTTTCATGTTTGAAACAGCTTCAAAATTAGAATGTTTAGTTACTGGGTAGATGGATTCTCCATTTTTTTGGTTCCTAGATAATTTACTTACCTTCAGTTATTTACCACCCTCATTTCCTTTTTGTTAATATAGATAAATTATTTTAAATGCTTGACATACTTCTAAAATGTTTACAATAATTTTTTTAATTTTTATTGTTAGTCACCATACAATATGTCATTAGTTGTTGATATAGTGCTCCATGATTCATTGTTTGTGTATAACACCCGGTGCCCATGCAATACTTGCCCCCCTTAATATCCATCACCAGGCCAACTTATCTCCTCCCCTTTCTAAAATCCTGTTTGTTTCTTGGAGTCCACAGACTCTTATGGTTCATCTCCCCCTCCAATTTCCTCCCTTCGTTTTTCCCTCTCTTCTCCTAATGTCCTCCATGTTATTCCTTATGTTCCACAAGTAAGTGAAACCATATGATAATTGCCCTTCTCTGTTTGACTTATTTCACTCAGCATAATCTCCTCCAGTCCCATCCATGTTGATGCAAAAGCTGGGTATTCATCCTATCTGATGGCTGAGTAATATTCCATTGGATATATGGACCACATCTTCTTTATCCATTTGTCTGTTGAAGGGCATCTCTGCTCCTTGCACCATTTGACTATTGTGGGCATTGTTGTTATGAATGTTGGGTTGCATATGGCCCTTCTTTTCACTACATCTGTATCTTTGGGGTATATACCCAGGAGTATAATTGCTGCATCATAGGTAGCTCTATATTCAATTTTTTGAGGAACCTCCACACTGCTTTCCAAAGTGACTGCACCAACTTGCATTCCCACCAACAGTGTAAGAGGGTTCCCCTTTCTCTACATCCTCTTCAGCATTTGTTGTTTCCTTCCTTGTTAATTTTTGCCGTTTTAACTGGTGTGAGTTGGTATCTCAATGAGGTTTTGATTTGAATGTCCCTGATTGTTTAATGATGTTGAACAGTTTTTCTTGTGTCTGTCAGCCATTTGTAAGTCTTTTTTGGTGAAGTTAAAAAAAATTTTTTTCAGAGTCCATAGTCTCTGAAAAACAACCTGAGGGGTTTGAAGTGCCGGGGGGGGTGGGAGGTTGGGGTACCAGGTGGTGGGTATTATAGAGGGCACAGCTTGCATGGAGCACTGGGTGTGGTGAAAAAATAATGAATACTGTTTTTCTGAAAATAAATAAATTGGGAGAAAAAAAAATGAATACTGTTTTTCTGAAAATAAATAAATTGGAAAAAAAACATAACCAAATAAAATCCCTGATTTTTTTTTGCTTTCTTTTTTTTCCCCCAATTTATTTATTTTCAGAAAAACAGTATTTTAATTTTCGTAAAAAAATTTTTTTTTTCAAATAAACAAAATATTTTATTTTTATTGGTAGCTATTTTAACATGACAAACACATACAATGTGATGTTCTCTAAGTCTCAACTAAGTGTAAACCTTACTCTTTTTTTATTGTGTTAGTCACCATACAGTACATCATTAGTTTCTGATGTAGTGTTCTGTGAATCATTGAGTATAACAGCTAGTGCTCCATGCAATCCGTGCCTTCCTTAATACCCATTGCCAGGCTCAACCATTTCCCTACTCCCTCCCTTCTCAATTCCTTAGTTTGTTTCCTGGAGTCCATAGTCTCTCATGGTTTGTCTCCCCCTCCAATTTCCTCACTTCATTTTCCCCTTCCTTCTTCTAATGTCCTCCATGCTATTCCTTGTGTTCCACAAATAAGTGAAACCAGATGATAATTGACTTTCTCTGCTTGACTTATTTCACTTAGCAAAATCTCTTCCAGTCCCATCCATGTTGATGCAAAAGTTGGGTATTCATCCTTTCTGATGGCTGAGAATATTCCATTGTATATATGAACTACATGTTATTTTTTTTATTAACATACAATGTATTATTAGCCCCAGGGGTACAGGTCTGTGAATCGCCAGTTTTACACACTTCACAGCACTCATCCTAGCACATACCTTCCCCAATGTCCATCATCCCACCACCCTCTTCCTACCCCTCTCCCCCAGCAACCCTCAGTTTGTTTTGAGATTAAGAGTCTCTTATGGTTTGTCTCCCTCCCAATCCCATCTTGTTCCATTTATTCTTTTACCACCCCCAAACCCCCCACATTGCATCTCCACTTCCTTATATCAGGGAGATCATATGATAGCTGTCTATCTCTGCTTGACTTATTTCACTAAGCATAATACACGCTAGTTCCATCCATATCGTCACAAATGAACCACATGTTCTTTATCCACTAGTCTGTTAAAGGGCATCTCTGCTCTTTCTACAGTTTGGCTATTGTAGACATTGCTGCTATGAACATACAAAAAATTATGGAGAATGGTCCAGGAAATATACATGTACAAATCTAAACTTAATAATTGTTCTAATGTTTTTTTTCTAACCATGATCTCAGAGAATGGATTAGGTATGATCAGGATAAAAGTCTGCTTCCAATGAAGACATACAGATGACTATCAGACACATGAAAAAATGTTCATCATCACTAGCCATCAGGGAGATTCAAATTAAAACCACATTGAGATACCACCTTACACCAGTTAGAATGGCCAAAATTAGCAAGACAGGAAACAACATGTGTTGGAGAGGATGTGGAAAAAGGGGAACCCTCTTACACTGTTGGTGGGAATGCAAGTTGGTGCAGCCACTTTGGAGAACAGTGTGGAGATTCCTCAAGAAATTAAAAATAGAGCTTCCCTATGATCCTGCCATTGCACTACTGGGTATTTACCCCAAAGATACAGATGTCGTGAAAAGAAGGGCCATCTGTACCCCAGTGTTTATAGCAGCAATGACCATGGTCGCCAAACTGTGGAAAGAACCAGGATGCCCTTCAATGGACGAATGGATAAGGAAGATGTGGTCCATATACACTATGGAGTATTATGCCTCCATCAGAAAGGATGAATACCCAACTTTTGTAGCAACATGGATGGGACTGGAAGAGATTACGCTGAGTGAAATCAGTCAAGCAGAGAGAGTCAATTATCATATGGTTTCACTTATTTGTGGAGCATAAGAAATAACATGGAGGACATGGGGAGATGGAGAGGAGATGGGGGTTGAGGGAAATTGGAAGGAGAGTTGAACCATGAGAGACTATGGATTCTGAAAACCAATCTGAGGGTTTTGAAGGGGCGGGTGGTGGGAGGTAGGGGGAGCCAGGTGGTGGATATTAAGGAGGGCACATATTGCATGGAGCGCTGGGTGTGGCACAAAAACAATGAATTCTGTTATGCTGAAAAGAAACAAAACAAAGGTGAATCATGAGAGACTATGGACTGTGAAAAGCAATCTGAGGGGTTTGAAGTGGCAGGGGGGTGGGTGGTTGGGGTACCAGGTGGTGGGTATTATAGAGGGCACGGATTGCATGGAGCACTGGGTGTGGTGAAAAAATAATGAATACTGTTTTTCTGAAAATAAATAAATTGAAAAAATAAAAAAAAATAAAGGACAATGAAAAATAAATAAATAAAAGTAAAGCTCTTTATATTTAAAAAAAAGGTCTACTTCCAGGCATGACTGCACTGTAGAAACTGTCAGGTTAAGTATAATCAGGTCTGTTTTCCCCACACAGGTTTTATGATGGGCGACAGCCTGTGCTGGCTATCACAGATACGGACATGATCAAGACAGTACTAGTGAAAGAATGTTATTCTGTCTTCACAAACCGGCGGGTAGGCATGGATGTATTTTAAATTTTGCATAGTTAAATATAAAACTTTTATTTTAAAATAAGAATAGATTCACAGGAAGTTGTCACAGAAGGTCCCATGTCATGAAACCTTCAGGCCATTTCCTTTATGGTAATATTCTGCATAACCATAGTACAGTATCCAAGCTGAATTTGACATTGGTTCTAGTCACAGAACTTAGATTTCAACAGTTTTATATGCACTCATATTTGCCATCCTGTTTTTTTTCCATTTTAAAAATTATGTTATGTTAGAGGCACCCACAGAATGGGAGAAGATATTTGCAAATGACATTACAGATAAAGGGCTGGTATCCAAGATCTATAAGAAGTTAGTTGTGGTTTTTAAAATTATTTATGTTTTAAGCTTTTACTAGAGACATATGTAATTCTTACATCACCAGTACAATATCACTGTGTTCTGAACTTAGACATTTGTATTTACCAAAGAGATTTATAATTTCACGTGATTTCATGTTACTAGTCACAGCCCTTTTGTTTTTTCAGCTTGAAGAACTCCTTAATATTTCCTGTAAGGCAGGCTTAGTGGTAATGAATTCTGTCCACCTTTTTTGGTCTGGAAATGTCTTTTTCTCTCTCTCATTTCTGAAAGCCTTGTTTTTCTTGGTAAGGTATTCTTAGTTGGTATTTTTAACAGCATTTCAAATAAATCACCTACTGTCTTCTGCCTTTCATGATTTCCACTGAGGATTCCACTGGTAGTCGCATGGTGTTCTCTTGGCTGTGTTGAACTCCTTTTCTCTTGCTGCTTTCAAGATTTTGGTGGGGTTTAATTTTTGACAGTTTTATTATAATGTCTCTTGGAGATGTCCTTTTCAGATTCAATCTTATTGGGGACTTTAAGCCTCATGACCCAAGATTTCCATACATTTCTCTACATTTGAGAAGTTTTCAGCCATTGTTTCTTTCAGTAAGATTTCTGCCCACTTCTCTCCTTGCCTGCTGGGACTCCCATAATGTGAATGTTGTTTCACTTGATGGTGTCCTGTAAGTCCTGTAGGCTTTTTCCCCAATTCTTTTCATTTTTGTTCCCCACTCTGACTGGATAATTTATTTATTTATTTATTTATTTTTAAAGATTTTTATTTATTTGACAGATCACAAGTAGGCAGAGAGGCAGGCAGAGAGAGAGAGAGAGAGAGAGAGGAGGGGGAGGCAGGCTCCCTGCCAAGCAGAGAGCCCGATGTGAGGCTCGATCCCAGGACACTGGGATCATGACCCAAGCCGAAGGCAGAAGCTTTAACCACTGAGCCACCCAGGCGCCCCTGACTGGATAATTTAAAATAATCCAGGAGGGTATGGTTAGTTCATGCATTTGGGGGCCACACCTTGAGCAACTGCATGATCCTTGGCAACAGGAGCAGAGGAGGGTTCTTTGTGGCTGTGGTAGCTATTGGGGTCTTCAGCAGCACCACCAGATCCAGTGCCTGGAGACTGGGGAAGGACAATAATGGCCAGAGTTGGTGCTATGCACACACTCATCTGGAGGGCTGAAAGCAGGCTCATGCCCCAAAGAGCTAGGCCAGTGGTGGGGGCTGTACCAACTGTGGGCATACAGGTAGCTTTGAGTTCCTGAGCTGTCTGTGTGTACTCACGTGGCTTCAGGGCTAGCCAGTATGGCATGCCCAGCAGTGGGGCTCAGAGGTCAGGCTGGCAGTGTGTAGGTGTGCATCTTCAGGGTTTAGCTGTGGTCTCGTGTCAGTGCAGTCCAGCGACAGGAGTCAGGCCTGGCCTCAGGCCCAGAAACTGCTGGCGCTTGGGCTGGTGTTGTCCATATGTCCAGTCATAAAGGCGAATATTGGCTGGTGGTGTAGATTTGGAGGTCACAGTGTGGGTGGTGGCACCGGCTGAGGCAACTCGTGGAGTGCAGATGGGACACAGCAGGACTCTGGCACCTTGATTCTGCAAGTGTGAAAACCTCTGGGATTATCAGCAGCAAAGTCTTAGAGGGTACACAGTGCTGGGCCAACTGTTCATCTCAGCAGCAAAGCCTGCTGGAGACTTCTGCAGAGCAGGACACAGAGAAGCATGGTCACTCCTTCCACTTGACTGATACTGGTAGTCCTGTTCTTCTTTGTTCCTAGCTGTGGCCACCTGTGTCAGCCATGCCAGTCTCTGAGAGGTTTGAAACCAAAACGGGTAATTTGTGTAATTTGTGCTGTGCCCTGAAGGGCTGGGGCTAATGGTCGCTTACCCTTCTGTTGTTCCCCAGGAAGGTGAACTATCTCAGGTCAGAGGGGGTCCTCTTGGTGCTGAGCGGTGCTGGCCTGGGTCATGGGGTGATGCAGGCAAAATGAAGCTCTTCTCCCTACTTTTCTTGTTCAGTTATTCTTAGGAGTTCTGCTCCACTGTGTTGTTGAAGCTTCTTAAATGGACTCCTAAGCCCTTGAGCCTATTTTTGCTTTGTGGATAGCGGTCTGATTGTTGTTGTTTGTGGGGTGTTAGAGGCTGAAGTGTCCTGTTTCATCGTCTTAGGGATATAACATCAGTCTTTCCTCACTGGGGTGATGTTAGGTGTAAGGTTTTTAGATGCTTGTTATGAAGTTGAGGAACTTTCTGTCTCTTCTTCATTTGTGAGTTTTTATTGTGAAATGGTGTTGAAGGTATCCATTTCATTTTTTATTTTCATTTTATTGTAATTAAAAATTTTGGAGGGGTGGATGTCTGGGTGGCTCTGTTGGTTGAGCATCTGACTTTGGCTTATGTCGTGATCCTGGGGTCCTGGGATCTAATTCTGCCTCAGGATTCTTGCTCAGTGGGGAGCCTGCTTTTCCCTCTGCCTGCTGCTCCCCTACTTGTGCTGTCTTTCTCTCTCTCTCTCTGAAAAATAAATAAATCTTTAAAATTTTTTAAAATTTAAATTCAATTTAAGTAACATGTACTATATTATTAGTTTCAGAGGTAGAATTCAGTGATTCATCAGTTGCATACCATATCCTGTGCTCATTATATCAAGTGCTCTCCTTAATGCCCATCATCCTGTTACCCCATCCCTCACTGCCCTCCCCACCAGCTACCTTTAGTTTGTTCCCTATAGTTCCCTTTAGTTAAGAGTATCTTATGGTTTTCCTCCATCTCTGTTTCCCTCTTGTTTTATTTTTCCTTCCCTTCTGATATGTTCATCTTTTTTTTTTTGACAGAGAAAGAGTGAGAGAGCACAAGCAGGGAAGAGAAGCAGAGGGAGTGGGAGAAGCAGCCTCCCCACTGGGTAGGGAGCTCGATGTGGGATTCAATCCCATGACCCTAGGATCATGACCTGAGCCACACATACACCCCTGTTCTATTTTTTAAATTCCACATATTAGTGAGATCATATGGCCTTTGTCTTTCTCTCACTGAATTGTTTCTCTTAGTATCATACCCTTCAGTTCTATCCATGTCATTGCAAATGGCAAGATTTCATTCTTTTGCTGGCTAAGTAATATTCCATTGTGTGTGTATGTGCATGTATATATGTATGTATGTATGGGTGTATATATGTAGACACATATATCTATATATATATACACCAGGTCTTTGTTTTCCATTTATCTGTCATGGACACCTGGGCTCTTTCTATATTTTGGCAATTGTGGACATTGTTGCTATAAATATTGGAATGTTATAAACATTGGGATTCAGTCTACGGCCATACCACCCTGAACGCGCCCGATCTCGTCTGATCTCGGAAGCTAAGCAGGGTCAGGCCTGGTTAGTACTTGGATGGGAAACATTGGGATTCAAATCACTATGTTTGTATCCTTCTGATGAATGCCTAGTAGTCCAATAGCTGGGTTGTAGGGTTGCTCTATTTTTAAGTTTTTTGAAATATCTCTATACTGTTTCCAAACTGGCTACATCAGTTTGCATTTCCACCAGCAATGGAAGAGAGTTCCCTTTCTCAGCATCCTTGCCAACATCTGTTGTTCCCTGAGTTGTTAACATTTTTCTCCTTTTTCCTTATGTTCTTTTGGGGGAAAAAACGGGGAAGAAATTTCCATGTTATTGTACCATTTTGTCACAAGAGCAAAGAGATTCCTAATCTTTTTACTGTTAACTACAATGTTGTTGTTTTTTTTTTTTTTTTTTTTTAGATTTTATTTATTTATTTGACAGAGAGAGATCACAAGTAGGCAGAGAGGCAGGCAGAGAGAGAGAGAGGAGGAAGCAGGCTCCCTGCCGAGCAGAGAGCCCGATGCGGGACTCGATCCCAGGACCCTGAGATCATGACCTGAGCCGAAGGCAGTGGCTTAACCCACTGAGCCACCCAGGCGCCCTGTTGTTTTTTTTTTTAAATCACCATTTCAAGACATCCAGTTTTCAAGTTTCTCATGCTGTGGATATATATAAAATGTAGAACTGGTCTGAGGCAACATACAGTTTGCCAGGACAACTGACTACCTTCCACCAATCCAATTCTACTCAGTTCAGTTTAGGAGACTGTATTAGGTGTTAATCCTGTGTACTCCACTGGAGGAGTTGTTTTCCTTCCAAATTCCCTCATACGACATTTGCACTGAAATGAAGATGGAATATAAAGGCTGGAAAGCATAGCAGGTGGCTGGATGTATCCCCAGCCTTGCAAAAGGATAGGCCTTTGGGATAAGTATCTGTTGATTACCTACATTGGGCCTACAATGAAGTTGATAATCCAAAATGTTTGTTGAATAATTTCTGCCTGTTTAACAAATTTTCCACAACCTTTGAGACCTCCAAAACTTATGTAGGGCAAATTGTGTTTTTCTTTGACTCTAGTCTTTTGGTCCAGCGGGATTTATGAAAAGTGCAATCTCTTTGTCTGAGGATGAAGAATGGAAGAGGATGCGAACATTGTTGTCCCCTACTTTCACTAGTGGAAAGCTCAAGGAGGTAAGAAAAGAAGACATTCAATTAGAAAGTAAGGCAGGGGGGTGGGAGGTTGGGGTACCAGGTGGTGGGTATTATAGAGGGCATGGCTTGCATGGAGCACTGGGTGTGGTGAAAAAATAATGAATAATGTTTTTCTGAAAATAAATAAATTGGAAAAAAAAGTAATAGTAATAAAACAGTCTAAAAATTCAACATTAAAAAAAAAGAAAGGAAGGAATACATCTGGGAGCAGGTAGGAAATACAATCATAAGTCTATCTCTAAGGGGAAGTCTGTGGAATTTGGGATTCATAAAAATGGTCTTTTTATGTCCTATAAGAGACATGATAAGATTTGTTATTACAAATCACTGCTCCGTGCTTGTGAGAGCTACATCACTCTAGGACTTGATTCTCAGATTTAACTTCAGGTGGTGTTATATTTTGTGTGTAGATGTTCTCCATCATTGACCAATATGGAGATGTGTTGGTGAAGAACATGAGGAAGGAGGCCGAGAAAGGCAAGCCTATCAACTTGAAAGAGTAAGTAGGAGTGCAGTTGCTGGGATTCCAGCTCTGTCATGACATTTTCCAGCTGCTGCCACAGAGCCAACTGCCACTGTTGAGTCACTCCAGTGAAGCAGCTGAAGTATGCGTGTGGTGTTACAACTCCAGTGGGCCAGCCGGGAAGAGGTAGCTTACCTAAAAAGGCAGGGCAGTCAGGGGAGAAAGGGTCTCTTTTAGTGTACATGAATCAGGATTAATTTATCTGCTTAACTGTCACCTTGCAAATTCCGGAAGACAACACTACATGCCTGAAAAAAAATACATGATTGTACCAAATCTTTGAGTGAGGAGGGTATGGTATGGTGGGAGGGGAAGGCACTTGGTACATATTGGTGGGCACTGGGGTGGGGCAGGAACATTAACATGTGGGACATGGAACAGCTTCAGCCCCAGCTATCCTTCTTTCTATCTCAAAAGAGAGAAGGCCCTGTTCATGGGATGGGAGTGTGACTATCTATCATCTATCTATCTATCTATCTATCTATCTATCTCTCTATCTCTCTATCTCTCTATCATCATTTATCTGTCATCTATCTATCTATCCATCATATATCTATTGGCTAATCTGGGATATATTTTCTTAGACATCACGGTTCCTGGATGGAGGGGACGTGTCCCCCCTCCTGGCCCCGTAATGCCATGGGCCTGTTTGGATTGTTTTCCAGGTTCAAAGTGCACTGAGAATAATCTGGGATATATTTTAATTATGCAGGATGAACTGATGTACATAGGGTCTGTCCTAGGAAAAATAGTGGCATATAATCACTTATCTATGGAATCTCCTAAATCAATTTTGGTGTGATTTAACATATATTTAAAGGATGAACATTCTTAGTTCTTCTTTTTTCCAGAAATGAGTGCATCCTCAGGGCAATCTCAGATCAATGAAGATGAGACAGAGTGGGTCCTGAAGGAGACTTAGCAGGGGTGTAGAGAAGAAGGGATGGTGTTCCTGGCAGCACGGAACAGGGTGTTGGTGTTCTGTGATGTGCTGAAAAGAAATCAGCTCTGAGCACAGATACTGTGGTGAGAGAAGATCCAGATCAGTTTCATGGTTCATGACACCATGAGGAAGAGTTAATTATCCCACCATTTGTCCTTCTCAGACAGTGCTTAACCACCTCCTGCTGCCCATATTCAAAACACACTACTGTAATTTGTCCAACTTTGGGTCTCTATGCCTTCATGACTGAGCTCCTTGAGCTCATAGGTGTGTCTAATGTGTCCCAGTGTCCCCATCATCCCTAGCACAAGGCCAGCTACATCATTGGCACCTCACAAGCACCTCATGAGTGAGTGTGATGGCACCTAGACTCTTCAGATGATGCAGCAGCTGGTTCTGAATGTGTGACATTTGTCTTGTCTGGACATCAGAATCTATAAGCCTTTTTTGCTGCATGTGTTGGATAAGGACAGTAAAGAGGTGGTGATTTTAATTACATATGTTTTTCTTTCTCTCACAGCGTCTTTGGAGCCTACAGCATGGATGTGATTACCAGCACATCGTTTGGAGTGAACATTGATTCCCTCAACAACCCACAGGATCCCTTTGTGGAAAATATTAAGAAGCTCTTAAAATTTGATTTCCTTGATCCATTTTTCTTCTCAATATGTACGTACAATACTAGTTTTCCTTTTTCCTTCCTCCCCCCGTTTCCCTTCTTTCTTTCCTCCTTCACTTTTTCCCTTCCTACCTTTCTACACCAATTTTGCTGAGATAGAACTTCATCTAATATATATGTCCCCCTTTTAAAATGTATGATTCAATTTTTATAGTCTGAGTGTTCATCGTCCAAGGAATGGATAATGAAAATGTGGTATGTATATACCATGAAATCTTATTCAGCCATAAAAATGGAACGACATTCTCTATTTGGACAGTATGGTTGGATCCCAAGGGCATGATGACAAGTGAAATGAGTCCAACAGGGAAAGGCAAATACTATATGACCTCAATTACATGTGGAATAAAAAAAAAAAAACAGTACAAGAAACCAAGTCCTATGAAAAGGAGATTATATTTGTGGTTGTCAGAGGCAGGGGTTGTGGGGTGGTACTTGAATGAAGGTGACCAAAAGTACACATTTTCAGGCACAAGATGGATGAGTACTGGACTGTAAACACAACACGGTGACTGTAGTTGACACTGCTATATGATGTTTTGTAAGTTGCTAAGAGTAGATTGTAGAAGTTCTCATCATAATAGAAAATTTGGTTTTATAACCATATGAGATGATGGATGTTAACTAATCTTATTGTGCTAATCATTTTTTATATGTGTGTGTCAAGTATATATAGTGTGCCTTATCATATACAGTACTGTATGTCTGTTATAACTCAAGGAAGCTGAAAACTCTGCTTAGTGCATTCAAAGATAACAAGCAACTTTTACTGCAGTCAGTGGTTGGAATATTGTTGTCAACACAGAAATTCTGTACTTTTTTTTTTTTACCATAACTTCCCACTTTCCTTAGCCCTAAGCAACCACTAATCCTCTTCTGTCTTAATAGATTTACCTCTTCTGGACTCTTCATACAGATAGAATCATGTAACATGTGATCTTTGTGGATGCCTTCCTTCACTAGTGTAATGTTTTCAAGGTTTATCCAGGTGGCACCATCCATCAGAACTTTCTTTTTATGGCCAGTTAATATTCCATCATGTCGACATATTGTCTTTTGTTTATCCTTTCATCATTTGATGGATGTTTGGACTGTTCCAACTCTTGGCTATCGTGAATAGTGCTACTATCCACATTCATGCACAAGTTTTTGTTAGAATACCTCTTAATGCTAAGTGAAATAAGTCAAACAAAGAAAGTCAATTATATGGTTTCACTTATTTGTGGAACATAAGGAATAACATGGAGGACCATTAGGAGATTGGAAAAATGATGGGGGAGAAATCAGAGTGGAAGATGAGCCATGAAAGACTATGGACTCTGGGATACGAACTGAGGGTTTTAGGAGGGAGGGGGATGGAGGATGGTAAGTCCGGTAATGGGTATTAAGGAGGGCACAGAGCACTGGGTTTTATATACAAACAGTGTATCATAGAACACTACATTAAAAACTAATGATGTACTGCATGGTGAGTAACAGAACACAATAATAAAAAAAATACCTCTTTTCAGTTCTTTTGGGTATGTACTCAGAGGTGGAATTGTGAAGTAAATTTGCTATGTTTGTACAATGCTTTGTATTGTAACTTGTTACATTGCTAAGATATAGTGTGGTTAATTTAATAAGGAAGTGCCAAACTTTTCTCTACAATAGAAATACAATTTTACATTCCCACCAGAAAGTAAGAAGGTTCTGGTTTCTGTCCATCCTTGGTGCATTGGTCTACACCTGTCTACCTTTTGGGTGATTGCCACATTAATGGTGTGAAGGGTATCTTATTATGGTTTTGTTTTCCATTTTTCTAATGGCTAGTGGGGTTGAGCACATTTTTATATGCTTGCTGCTTACATCATAACTTCTTTAGATAAATGTGTGTTCAAATTCTTGCTCAATTATAGTTTTGTCATTCATCTGTTTGTAAGAGTTCTCTGTATCTTCTAGAAAAAGTCCCTTATCAGATAGATGACTTGCAATTTTTCTCTCCCATTCTGTAGGTATCTTTTCACTTATGTTTTTTAATTTTATTATGTTGTGTTAGTCACCATAGAGTACATCATTAATTTTTGGTGTAGTGTTTCATGATTCATTGTTTGCATATAACACTGTGTTCTTTGTAGTACAGTTTTTTAAAATTAAATTTATTTATTTATTTTCAGAAAAACAGTATTCATTATTTTTTCACCACACCCAGTGCTCCATGCAATCCATGCCCTCTATAATACCCACCACCTTGTACCCCAACCTCCCACCCCCCCACCACTTCAAACCCCTCAGATTGTTTTTCAGAGTCCATAGTCTCTCATGATTCACCTTCCCTTCCAATTTACCCCAACTCCCTTCTCCTCTCTAACACCCCTTGTCCTCCATGCTATTTGTTATGCTCCACAAATAAGTGAAACCATATGATAATTGACTCTCTCTGCTTGACTGATTTCACTCAGCATAATCTCTTCCAGTCCCATCCATGTTGCTACAAAAGTTGGGTATTCATCCTTTCTGATGGAGGCATAATACTCCATAGTGTATGTTGCTACAAAAGTTGGGTATTCATCCTTTCTGATGGAGGCATAATACTCCATAGTGTATATGGACCACATCTTCCTTATCCATTCGTCCATTGAAGGGCATCTTGGTTCTTTCCATAGTTTGGCGACCGTGGCCATTGCTGCTATAAACATTGGGGTGCAGATGGCCCTTCTTTTCACGACATCTATATCTTTTTTTTTTCCAATTTATTTATTTTCAGAAAAACAGTATTCATTATTTTTTCACCACACCCAGTGCTCCATGCAAGCCGTGCCCTCTATAATACCCACCACCTGGTACCCCAACCTCCCACCCCCCTGCCACTTCAAACCCCTCAGATTGTTTTTCAGAGTCCATAGTCTCTCATGGTTCACCTCCCCTTCCAATTTACCCAAATTCCCTACTCCTCTCTAACGCCCCTTGTCCTCCATGCTATTTGTTATGCTCCACAAATAAGTGAAACCGTATGATAATTGACTCTCTCTGCTTGACTTATTTCACTCAGCATAATCTCTTCCAGTCCCGTCCATGTTGCTACAAAAGTTGGGTATTCATCCTTTCTGATGGAGGCACAATACTCCATAGTGTATATGGACCACATCTTCCTTCCATTTCTATTTTTTTGAACAGTTTCAGGAGAATAGGAATTAATTCTTCTTTAAATGTTTGGTAGAATTCCCCTGGGAAGCCATCTGGCCCTGGACTTTTGTTTGTTTGGAGATTTTTTTTTTTATTGTTTGGAGATTTTTGATGACTGTTTCAATCTCCTTACTGGTTATGGGTCTGTTCAGGTTTTCAATATCTCCTGGTTCAGTTGTGGTAGTTTATATGTCTCTAGAAATGTATCCATTTCTTCCAGATTGTCGAATTTGTTGGCGTAGAGTTGCTCATAGTATGTTCTTTTATTTTTTTTTTAATTTCTTTCTTTCTTTCTTTTTCTTTTTCTTTAAATTTCTTTTCAACATAACAGTATTCATTGTTTTTGCACCACATCCAGTGCTCCATGCAATATGTGCCCTCCCCAATACCCACTCCCACACCCCCGCCCCTTCAAAACCCTCAGGTTGTTTTTCAGTGTCCATAGTCTTTCATGGTTCACCTCCCCTTCCAATTTCCTTCAACTCTCTTCTCCTCTCCATCTCCTTATGTCCTCCATGTTATTTGTTATGTTCCACAAATAAGTGAAACCATACATGAACAGACACTTCTCCAATGAAGACATATAAATGGCTATCAGACACATGAAAAAATGTTTATCATCACTAGCCATCAGGGAGATTCAAATTAAAACCACATTGAGATACCACCTTACACCAGTTAGAATGGCCAAAATTAGCAAGACAGGAAACAACATGTGTTGGAGAGGATGTGGAGAAAGGGGAACCCTCTTACACTGTTGGTGGGAATGCAAGTTGGTGCAGCCTCTTTGGAGAACAGTGTGGAGATTCCTCAAGAAATTAAAAATAGAGCTTCCCTATGACCCTGCAATTGCACTCCTGGGTATTTACCCCAAAGATACAGATGTCGTGAAAAGAAGGGCCATCTGTACCCCAATGTTTATAGCAGCAATGGCCACGGTCGCCAAACTATGGAAAGAACCAAGATGCCCTTCAACGGATGAATGGATAAGGAAGATGTGGTCCATATACACTGTGGAGTATTATGCCTCCCTCAGAAAGGATGAATACCCAACTTTTGTAGCAACATGGATGGGACTGGAAGAGATTATGCTGAGTGAAATCAGTCAAGCAGAGAGAGTCAATTATCATAGTATGTTCTTATAATTGTTTTCATTTCCTTGGTGTTGGTTGTGATCTCTCCTCTTTCATTCATGATTTTATTTATTTGGGTCCTTTCTCTTTTCTTTTTGATAAGTCTGGGCAGGGATTTATTAATCTTATTAATTCAAAGAACCAACTCCTAGTTTTGTTGATTTGTTCTATTTTTTTTTGTTTCTGTTTCATTGATTTCTGCTCTGATCTTTATGATTTCTCTTCTCCTGGTGGATTTGTTCTTTCTCCACTCCTTTAGGTGTGGAGTTAGGTTGTGTATTTGAGACCTTTCTTGTTTCTTTCTTTTTTTTTTTTTTAAAGATTTTATTTATTTATTTGAGAGAGAGAGACAGTGAGAGAGAGCATGAGCGAGGAGAAGGTCAGAGAGCGAAGCAGACTCCCCATGGAGCTGGGAGCCCGATGTGGGACTCGATCCCGGGACTCCAGGATCACGCCCTGAGCCGAAGGCAGTCGTCCAACCAACTGCGCCACCCAGGCGTCCCGAGACCTTTCTTGTTTCTTGAGAAAGGCTGTACCGCTATATATTTTCCTCTCAGGACTGCCTTTGCTGTGTCCCAAAGATTTTGAACTGTTGTGTTTTCATTATCATTTGTTTCCATGATTTTTTTCAATTCTTCTTTAATTTCCTGGTTGATCCATTCATTCTTCAGCAGGGTACTGTTTAGTTTCCATGAATTTGTGTTCTTCCCAAATTTCCTCTTGTGATTGAGTTCTAGCTTCAGAACATTGTGGTCTGAAAATATGCAGGGAATGATCCCAATCTTTTGATACTGGTTGAGACCTGATTTATGACCTAGGATGTGATCTATTCTGGAGAATGTTCCATATGCACTAGAGAAGAATGTGTATTCTGTTGCTTTGGGATGGGATGTTCTGAATATATCTGTGATGTCCATCTGGTCCAGTGTGTCATTTAGGGCCTTTATTTCCTTGTTGATCTTTTGCTTGGATGATCTGTCCATTTCAGTCAGGGGAGTGTTAAAGTCCTCTACTATTATTGTATTATTGTCGATGTGTTTCTTTGATTTTGTTATTAATTGGTTTATGTAGTTGTCTGCTCCCATGTTAGGGGCATAGATATTTAAAACTGTTAGATATTCTTGTTGGACAGGCCCTTTGAGTATGATATAGTGTCCTTCCTCATCTCTTATTATAGTCTTTGGCTTAAAATCTAATTGACCTGATATAAGGATTGCCACCCCAGCTTTCTTCTGATGTTCATTAGCATGGTAAATTGTTTTCCACCACCTCACTTTAAATCTGGAGGTGTCTTTGGGTCTAAAATGAGTTTCTTGTAGGCAGCATATTGATGGGTTTTGTATCTTTATCCATTCTGATACCCTGTTTCTTTTGATTGGGGCATTTAGCCCATTAACATTCAGGGTAACTATTCAGATATATGAATTTAGTGCCATTGTATTGCCTGTAAGGTGACTGTTACTGTATATTGTCTCTGTTCCTTCCTGATCTACTACTTTCAGGCTATCTCTTTGCTTAGAGGACCCCTTTCAATATTTCCTGTAGAGCTGGTTTGGTGTTTGCAAATTCTTTCAGTTTTTGTTTGTCCTGGAAGCTTTTTATCTCTCCTTCTATTTTCAATGATAGCCTAGCTGGATATAGTATTCTTGACTGCATGTTTTTCTCATTTAGTGCTCTGAATATATCATGCCAGTTCTTTCTGGCCTGCCAGATCTCTGTGGATAAGTCTGCTGCCAATCTAACATTTTTACTGTTGTATGTTACAGACATCTTTTCCCGGGCTGCTTTCAGGATTTTCTCTTTGTTGCTAAGACTTGTAAATTTTTCTATTAGGTGACGTGGTGTGGACCTATTTTTGTTATTTTGAGGGAGGTTCTCTGCACCTCCTGGATTTTGATGCTTGTTCTTTTTGCCATATTAGGGAAATTCTCTATAATAATTGTCTCCAGTATACCTTCTGCTTCCCTCTCTCTTTCTTCTTCTTCTGGAATCCCAGTTATTCTAATGCTATTGTCTTATGGTGTCACTTATCTCTCAAATTCTCCCCTTGTGGTCCAGTAGCTGTTTGTCTCTCTTTTGCTCAGCTTCTTTATTCTATGTCCTTTGGTCTTCTATATCATTAGTTCTTTCTTCTGCCTCATTTATCTTAGCAGTAAGAGCCTCCATTAAATTTTTTTTTTTAATTTCTTTTCAGCGTAACAGTATTCATTGTTTTTGCACCACACCCAGGGCTCCATGCAATACGTGCCTTCCTTAATACCCACCACCTGGTTCCCCCAACCTCCCACCACCTGCCCCTTCAAAGCCCTCAGATTGTTTTTCAGAGTCCATAGTCTCTCATGGTTCAACTCCCCTTCCAATTTCCCTCAACTCCCTTCTCCTCTCCATCTCCCCATGTTCTCCATGCTATTTGTTATGCTCCACAAATAAGTGAAACCATATGATAATTGACTCTCTCTGCTTGATTTGTTTCACTCAGCATAATCTCTTCCAGTCCTGTCCACGTTGCTACAAAAGTTGGGTATTCATCCATTCTGATGGAGGCATAATACTTCATAGTGTATATGGACCACATCTTCCTTATCTATTCATCCATTGAAGGACATCTTGGTTCTTTCCACAGTTTGGTGACCATGGCCATTGCTGCTATAAACATTGGGGTATAGATGGCCCTTCTTTTCACTACATCTGTATCTTTGGGGTAAATCCCTATTAGTGCAATTGCAAGGTCATAGAAGAGCCTCCATTTTTTATTGCACCTCATTAATAGCTTTTTATATTTCAACTTGATTAGATTTTAGTTCTTTTATTTCTCCAGAAAGGGCTTTTATATCTCCAGAGAGGGTTTCTCTAATATCTTCCATGCCTTTTTCAAGCCTGGCTAGAACCTTGAGAATTGTCATTCTAACTCTAGATCTGACATATTACCAATGTTTGTATTGATTAGGTCCCTAGCCTTCGGTACTGCCTCTTATTTATTTATTTATTTTTTCTGCCTTGTCATTTTGTCCAGATAAGAATATATGAAGGAGCAAATAAAATACTAAAAGGGTGGCAAAGACCCCAGGAAAATGTGCTTTAACCACATTAAATGTGCATTTAACCAAGATTTGGCGGGGGGAGAAAGGGGATAAAACGAGGTTCAGAAAAAAAATTAGAAAAGAAAACAAATAAAGAAAAAATATAAAAAAGAAAAAATACACATATATTAGACTGGTGACTAGAACAGGGTCACCCACTTAATTTTGGGAGTATTATGGTCTCTTAGAAGAAACTACCTCTGAAAAACAATCTGAGGGTTTTGAAGGGGCAAGGGGTGGGAGGTTGGGGGGATCAGGTGGTGGGTATTGGAGAGGGCATGGATTGCATGGAGCACTGGGTGTGGTGCAAAAACAATGAATACTTCTGAGATCAGACGAGATTGGACGCGTTCAGGGTGGTATGGCCGTAGACAACAGTCTGAGGGGTTTGAAGTGGCGGGGGCGTGGGAGGTTGGGGTACCAGGTGGTGGGTATTATAGAGGGCACGGCTTGCATGGAGCACTGGGTGTGGTGAAAAAATAATGAATACTGTTTTTCTGAAAATAAATAAATTGGAAAAAAACACAATGAATACTGTTATGCTGAAAAGAAATAAAAAATAAAAAAAGAATAAAAAACGTATATAAGGGTAAAACACAATGAAGGGATGGAATATGCCTATAAAGATGAAAAAAAATTTTTTTAAATTTCTATAAAAGGAGTTGATAAAGTAAGTTGGTTGGGAGACTAAAGAAAAAGAAAGTAGAGAGAATTTGCTCAGGCTGAAGACTAGAACAATCCTGGAGCTAGATTTAGGGTATATTTGGATCTATTAGAAGAAGTTGTACCCCAAATTTTTTAGAAGAAGAAACCCAATGTGTATACAAAAAATAAAGTTAAATACAATGAAGGATAAAATATGACTATAATAATGAAGGTTCAAAAAAGGTTATTATTATTATTTTTTGAAAGGTATTGTTAAGATAAACTAGTTTAAAAACGTTAAAAAGGAAAGGGTAAAATTTAAAAAAAATTTAGCAGAAGAAAAAAAATTAAATTAAAAAAAATTAAATTAAATTAACTGCAAGACTAAAGAATCATGGGGAGAAAGCCATCAGTTCCATGCTTTGCTTTCTCCTTCTCTGGAATTCTGCTGCTCTCCTTGATAAGTGGGATTTCTTGTTGATCTTCTGGGGGAGGGGCCTGTTGTAGTGATTCTCAAGTGTCTTTGTCCAAGGCAGAATTGCACCGCCCTTACCAGGGGCAAGGCTAAGTAATCCGCTCAGGTTCGCTTCTATAGCTTTTGTTTCCTGAACGCTTTCTGTAGAGTTCAGGAGGATGGGAATGAAAATGGCGGCCTCCCAATCTCTGGCCCAGAGGAGCTGAGAGCTCAGTGCCCCACTCCTCAGTGTGCCCTCAGAGAAAAGTGCCCAGTCACTCCCATCTCCCTGGCCTCCAGCTGCACTCTGAGCTCAATTAGCTCGTGTGACTGGTTCAAGGTAACCCTGAGCTGAGAGCTCACTCCTCAGCTCCGTCTCTGTAGCTGGCTTCCCTGCTCTAATACCTGTGAGCTCTGTGCCACTCAGACACCCCCAATCCTTCTGTGACCCTGTGGGACCTGGGGCCATGCTGACCCCGTGTGGGCTTCACCCCAGTTTAGCCTCTGGAGCGATGTCCCTCAGTGGAGCAGATTTCTAAAAAGTCCTGATTTTGTGCTCCGTTGTTCCGCTGCTTTCTGGGAGCCAGCCCCTCCCTGTGCTGGACCATGCTGTCTTGATCATTATAGTTTTGTGCTAAGTTTTGAAACTGGAAGTTGGAGTTCTATAATTTTATTCTTTTTTCTTTCAAGATTGTTTGGTCATTCTGGGTTCTTATAATTCCATATGAATTTTAAATTCAGTATGTCAATTTCAACAGAGAAGCCAACTAGGATTCTGATAGGGAATGCATTAATCTCTAGATCAGCTTGAGGAGTTATTGCCATCTTGACAATATTAAGTTCTAATTCATGGTCATTAAATATTTTCCATTTACATAGATCTTCTTTAATTTATTTCATCAATACTTGCGGTTTTCAAAGTATAGCACTTCTTTCATTAAATCTGTTCCACATTCTGCAATTAAACCATTTTGCTCTCAGTTTATATTTTTAGGGAGCTATCAGTTAATATATTTCCTTGTTTAAAAAAAAAAAGCAAGGGGTGCCTGGGTGGCTCAGTGGATTAAGCCACTGTCTTCAGCTAAGGTCATGATCTCAGGGTGACCCCCGCATCTGCTGAAGCATCCCTGCTGAGCAGAGAGCCTGCTTCCTCCTCTCTCTGCCTGATTCTCTGCCTACTTGTGATCTCTCTCTTTGTCAAATAAATAAATAAAACCTTAAAAAAAAAAGCTATTCCTAAGTATTCAGTTCTTCTTGATGTTATTGCAAAGGAGTTGTATTCCTAATTTCGCTTTTGGATTTTTTATTGTAGTTTATGAAATACAATTGATTTTGTATGTTGATCTTGTATTCTGAAACCCTACTAAACTGTTTTATTATTTCCAATAGACTCCTATTGCATTCCTTCAGATTTTCTATATACAACATTATGCTCTCTGATAATAGAGATGCTTTTACTTCTTTATTTCCTCTATGAATAACTTGTGTTTCCCCTTCCTCCCTCCCTCCCTTCCTTCCTACCTTCCTCACTCCCTTTCCCTCCCTCCCTCCATCTTCCTCCCTCTCTTCCTTTTCTTTCTTTCTTTTCTTTCTTTCTTCTTTCTTATCTCTCTCTTTTTTGCATATATTTCCTGGCTAAAACTTCTAGTACAATGTTGAATAGAAGGGTGATAGAGACATCCTCATTTTGTTTAATCTTATGGGTAAGTGTCCAGTCTGTATCCAATAAGTGTGGTGTTAGCTCTGAGTTTTTCATAGATGCCCTTTATCAGATTGAGGACATTCCTTTCTGCTTCTAGTTTGTTGAGTATTCTTGTTGCCAAATTGTGTTGGATTTTTGTTACATACTTTCTCTGGATGTATTGAGATGACTGTGTGGTTTTTAAAATTTTTTGTCATTCTATTGTATTATATAACCTGGAATTGATGGGATAAACCCCTCTTGGTTATAGTATATCCTTCTTTTGATATGTTGCTGCGTTCAGTTTGCTTGTATTTTGTTGAGAATTTGAGGATCTGTATCATAAGATACATTGGTCTGTAGTTTTCTTGTTTTGTAATATCATTGTCTGGTTTTAGTATTAGGGTAATACTGGCCAAGTAGAATGAGTTTGGAAGTGTTTCTATCTCTTCTATTTTTGGAAGAATTTGTGAAAAATTGGTGTTGATTGCACTTTAAATATTTGCTAGAACTCACCTGAGAAATCGCCTGGAACTGAGCTTCTTTTTTGTCAGCAGTTTCTTCACTACTAACTCAGTCATTTTATTTGTCTTTCATATTGCCTCTGTGTCTGTGTGTGTGTGTGCGTGTGTGCGTGTGTTGTTTATGTCACTTTCTAGTTCTCTTTTTCTAGGAATTTTTCCATTCCGTCTAGTTTTTTGGCATTCTGTTGTTCATAGTATTCCCTATAGTCCTTTTTAGTTTTGTAATGTCAGCAGTAATTTCCTCTTTTACTTCTGTTGGCAGTAATTGGAATCTCTTCTCCTTTTTCCTTGATTGTCTAGCTAAAGGTCCTTGAAAGAATCAGCTTTGCTTTCTTTGAATTTTCTCTTGTTTTTTTATTCTCTATTTCCTAAGTTTCTGCTCTTGTCTGTATTATGTGCTTCCTTCTGCTTGCTTTTTTTAGCATGCTCATATTTGGGGCATTAAAAAAAAATTTATTTTAAAATTTCTTTTCAGTGTACCAGAATTCATTGTTTATGCATCACACCCAGGGCTCCATGCAATCCGTGCCCTCCATAATATCCACCACCAGGCTCACCCAACATCCCACCCCTTGCCCCTTCAAAATCCTCAGATTGTTTTTCAGAGTCCATAGTCTCTCATGGTTCGTCTCCCCCTCCAATTTCTCCTAACTCCCTTTACCTCTCCATCTCCCCATGTTCTCCATGTTATTTCTTATGCTCTACAAATAAGTGAAACCGTATGATAATTGACTCTCTCTGCTTGACTTACTTCACTCAGCATAATCTCTTCCAGTCCTATCCATGTTGCTACAAAAGTTGGGTATTCATCCTGTCTGATGGAGGCATAATACTCCATAGTGTATAGGGACCACATTGTCCTTATCCATTCGTCCATTGAAGGGCATCTTGGTTCTTTCCACAGTTTGGTGACCGTGGCCATTGCTGCTATGAACATTAGGGTACAGATGGCCCTTCTTCTCACTACATCTGTATCTTTGGGGTAAATATACAGTTGTACAATTGCATGGTCATAGGGAAGCTCTATTTTTAACTTCTTAAGGAAACTCCATGCTGTTTTCCAATGTGGCTGCACCAACTTGCATTCCCACCAACAGTGTAAGAGGGTTCTTTGGCATGTTTTTTACAGGGTATTGGGTCGTATATTTGAAATCTTGGTTTTCTTTAAAGATAGGCATATATAATGAAAAATTTCTTTCCAGCCATTGCTTTTGCTACATCCCATGAGTTTTGGTATGTGGTTTCCTCATTTTTGTGTTCTCCAAGTAATTCTAAAATGCACTTTAGATTTCTTCTTTGCTAACTGGCTATATAAAAGTGTATTGTGTAATTTCCACAGATTCATGGGTTTTCCATGTTAGTTGTGTTCTTGTTTTCTAATTTTATTCCATTGTAGTTGAAGGGTATACCTATGTATTATTTCCATCCAGACACAATTTCTTAAACGGTGTGATAAATCAAAGTAACATATTATGATCTGGTGTTTCCAAATATTCTCTAGTCCAAAAATAAAAGTCTAAGAGATCTGGGAATGTAATCCCCTTCCTTTGGATCTGACTGCTCTATTGGTGGCCCATGTGTGTGACTTGCTCTGGTTCAGCCATTGGCTTGAAAGTTCAAGTAAAGTTCATAGAGGGATTAACTCCTGATATGAATGAATCCTGATGTCTTTTAATCCTCAGTTGGTAGAGGAAATTATACATGCTCCAGGGAAATTTTGAATTTTCATTGATATTTCCATTTTTTTTTCTTATAGTACTGTTTCCATTTCTTACCCCAGTTTTTGAAATGTTAAATATCTCACTATTTCCAAAAAGTACTATTGATTTTTTCAAGAAATCTATAAAGAGGATGAAGGAAAGTCGCCTCCAAGATAAACAAAAGGTAAATCCAATGGTGGTTACATGTGCATATTCACCTTTGATCTTTTATTGAGCTGTATACATCTGATGTACATGCTACTAAGTATGTTTTCATGGTAAATAGAGAACTCTAGAGTTTAGGGCAAGAGATTTCTAACACTTTAGAGAGAAAGAAGAAGGTAGAGGTCAGGAGAGGCAATAAGATGAGTCAGCTGATGTTTAAAATTCAAGAATAAGCATGCCAACTAGTATGTCACTGCATCAGTTTGGTGAGAGAAAAACTACCACTTCCCTTCAATAAATGGTCAAAACATAAAAATTATGTGTACAATCATTTTCCTGGTAGTATAATTTTGCCATATCTTATGATGGCAAAGAATCCCTTCAATTCCAAGCCTCTTTTCTTACCCATTCTCCAGTGGAAGTTCTCCCCAGGCACCTGCTTATATTAAATTTGAGGCTGTCATGGAGTGAACAGGTGTCTTCTTTGGGCACTGAGGCTGCAATCTGGCCAAGCAGGCTTTGCCTTCCTGAAGCCTGGTGGCCAGCACTAGGATGTGTGCAGGACAGGGAGACAGAGCTGGGTCCCCCAGGATGTCTCTGAGGATTGTGCAGAGCTCTGGAAGGGTGGGACATTGGAAGATGCTGACACAGAAGCTTCCTGTGGAATCTACAGAGGCCAGGGGATTCATATATATGGCCATTCATTAACAATTGAGGCTGAAAAAACAAACAGACTAAAATCAGATACTTTCTCCTGAGCTAGTAGGTGTGATAGAAGAGGGAGTAGGCAACTCTTGGGCCAGGAAGCTGTGTTCAAAAGCCAGAGAAGCTGAGGAACAGAGAGAGCAAGAGCCAAAAAGCAGTGGGACATAATGTCTGGATTCCTGTCAGGGAAATATCGTGCTCTCCAAGATTTGTTGCTGGACATTTTTGTTCACTGATGACTCTGACAACATTAGTTAAATTTCCAGGTGTAAAGGCATCATATACTTAGGAAAGAAGTTAGTATTTCTGGCTTCACAAGTGACTTTTTGTCATTGAAATGTCTCTTTCTGTGTCCAGCACCGAGTGGATTTTCTTCAGCTGATGATTAACTCCCAGAATTCCAAAGAAATGGACACCCAGAAAGGTAAGCCAGGAGAGCTACAGAGGGCTCTTGATGGGGCAGCCCAGAGACAGGAGATATTTCTCAGATACAGAGGAAGATTTTTAGCAGATGGAATATCAGAAAATTGAAGGAAGACACATGTTCAGATACAAATGGTAGCCAGAGCTTTTTCCAGAAGAATACAGTGACAATTTGTTCAAAGCTCGAAGGGCAATGATAGACAAAGCTCTCAGTGGTCTGCCACATAGGGTCTTGTTTGCAATGGCTATCCTCCAGCCTAATCTAGGCCCACTGAATCAAAACCTCTGCCTGGAAATTCACATCAAGGTTTCATCACATCATGAGGCACCTGGCTGCAGTATTGGTGACCTTCACTTGGAACACTTGGTTAAACTTGTGTTCACTGACTTAATCTACTGCAAGTTTTTCTTTTACTTTTGTAATTAAGAAGTAACTGGTGCAGGATGCCTTTGTGACTGTGTACATACGGTGTTTCTCTTTAAGTCATCACCTATTACTTTTATCATCCATGGATGGTATTTGACTAAAACCATTATTACTATGATGGTTGCAGATGATGACTTTCTACTTCTGCCATTGCTTCTACATTAGGAGTGATAGTCCATTGTTAGGGTCAGCTTTCCATTCACCATCATTATTGTATTTGTTTATTTATTTTTTATTTTTATTTTTATTATGTCCAATTAGCCAGCATAGAGTATATTATGACTTTTTATGCAGTGTTCAGCAATTCACTAGTTGCGTATAAAATCCAGTATTCTGTATTTGTCTATTTATATATGTCAGTATGATCTCATATATTACTAACTAGTCTTTTATATCATTTTTTATTTGGATTGTTAATTTTCTCAGATTTATCCTCTGTAAACACTTTCATTTGGACTCCTGTGTCCTTTTTTTTCCCTTTTAACTTCTTTTTTTATGTATTCAGTAGACTTTATTTATTTAAAGATTTGTTTATTTTTTTATTTATTATTTATTTTTATATATTTCATTATTTAAGTATTTAAATATAATTAAATTATAAAATTAGTTATAATTAAATTATAAAATTATAGTATTTAATTATAAATTATTTTATTATTTAAAGAGAGCAAAAGAGAGAGAACACAGGAGAGGGAGCAGCAGACAGAAAGAGAAGCAAGCTCCCTGCAGAGCAAGGAGACTGATACAGAACTTGATCCCAGGACTCTGGGATCATGACCTGAGCTGAAGGCAGAAGCTTAACTAACCACACAGCCACTTAACTAACCTTCTAGCCACTTAACTAACCTTAACTAACCTTCTAGCCACACAGGTGTCTCAACAGATTTTTTTTTTATTTTTTTTTGTTTATAAACATATATTTTTATCCCCAGGGGTACAGGTCTGTGAATCACCAGGTTTACACACTTCACAGCACTCACCAAAGCACATACCCTCCCCAATGTCCATATCCCTATCCCCCTTCTCCCAACCCCCCTCCCCCCAGCAACCCTCAGTTTGTTTCCTGAGATTAAGAGTCAATCATGGTTTGTCTCCCTCCCTATCCCATCTTGTGTCATGGATTCTTCTCCTACCCACTTAAGCCCCCATGTTGCATCACCACTTCCTCATATCAGGGAGATCATCTAGAGCGTATCATGCTTAGCGAAATAAGTCAAGCGGAGAAAGACAACTATCACAGACTTTATTTTTTATAGCAATTTTAGGTTCACTGCAAAACTGAGTGAAAGACACAGTGATTTATCCCATATTCCCCCTGCTCCACTTACATGCAGCACCCCCTCTATCAAAATCCCCTACCCTGTGGTAGTTTTGTTATAGACAATGTCCCTATAGTGACACGTTATTACTACCCTAAATCCATAGTTTACATTACAGTTCACCCTTGGTGTTGTATATGTTATGGGTTTAGACCTATGTATAGTGATGTATATCCACCATTATGGCACACAGAGTATTCTGTATCCTTTTACCATATTATTTCCTGAGCATTTTCTTGCATTCTGTTGTGAAACATTCCAGTTTCTCTACTGTTTCCTGTGATGATCCCTTGGAATGAGCCATTTTCTCCAAGAAGCTCTGTTTCCTTTTAGTAAGAATGGTATTTAGGAACCAGAATCTGGGATCTAGGAGTGCTTGTTGCTATGAGGGTGTCTTTGCTTCTATTTCCTCTCAGTAGGTCAAGGCCTGAATGTTAACTATATTTACATAGGACTAATCAACATAAATATTTCTATAACCATAACCAGTGATCTAATTATGGTCTCCGCATCTGAAAGAAAAAAGGGGGTTTGATTTATAGTTGTTTTTGTGACAGAAATATTCCCATTGTGGTTAATTTTAAGTCATGCATGATTTGACAACCACCTTACAAAATTCTTTTTTTTTAAATTAATTTATTTATTTTCAGCATAACAGTATTCATTATTTTTTTACCACACCCAGTGCTTCATGCAATCCGTGCCCTCTATAATACCCACCACCTGGTACCCCAACCTCCCACCCCCTACAACTTCAAACCCCTCAGATTGTTTTTCAGAGTCCACAGTCTCTCATGATTCACCTCCCCTTCCAATTTCCCCCAACTCCCTTCTCCTCTCTAACACCCCTTGTCCTCCATGCTATTTGTTATGCTCCACAAATAAGTAAAACCATATGATAATTGACTCTCTCTGCTTGACTTATTTCATTCAGCATAATCTCTTCCAGTCCAGTCCATGTTGCTACAAAAGTTGGGTATTCATCCTTTCTGATGGAGGCATAATACTCCATAGTGCATATGAACCACATCCTCCTTATTCATTCGTCCATTGAAGGACATCTTGGTTCTTTCCATAGTTTGGCGACCGTGGCCATTGCTGCTATAAACTTTGGGGTACAGATGGCCCTTCTTTTCACGACATCTGTATCTTATATAACAGCTTATTCTAGAGAAAAAATGATTAGCTTACTTTACCACACCACTAATATCTGTATTTCTGTATCTATTATGATGTCTATTTCTATTCTTTTAAAAATTTTTAAAAAATACTTTCTTTATTTGACAGAGAGAGAGTGAGGGAGATGGTGAGAGAGGGAACACAAGTAGGTGCACGGGGAGAGGGAGAAGCAGACTTCCCACAGAGCAGGGAACCTGATGTGGGGCTTGATTCCAGGACTATGGGATCATGATCTGAGCCAGGGGCAGACTGAGCCTCCCACATATTCCTATATCATTCTGTTCTCTCTCTCTCTCTCATTCTACTACATTCTATGATAAAGGAAATATTCTATATATGCTTGTTTCTGTACAGAACCACTACACACATGTGGTTATCGAGCACTTGACATGTGGCTAGTATCACTGAAGATCTGAATTTTATATTGTATTTAATATAACTAAGTAAAGCAAATAGAAATAGCCACATCTGGCAAGTAACTATCTTATTGGACAGCACAGCCCCAAACTTTGATTATAGTGGGGCTCATGGAAATCATGGAAAAACTCTGATTGTTGAATTTATCCACAGCAGCATCACAGAAAGTAAGACTGTCATATCACAACTCTACAGACCTTTCTTAGACTTTTTTTTTTAAGATTTTATTTATTTATTTGACAGAGAGAAATCACAAGTAGGACAAGTAGGCAGAGAGGCAGGCAGAGAGAGGAAGGAAAGCAGGCCCCCTGCTGAGCAGAGAGCCCGATGTGGGACTCGATCCCAGGACCCTGAGATCATGACCTGAGCTGAAGGCAGCGGCTCAACTCACTGAGCCACCCAGGCGCCCCTTTCTTAGACTTTTTGTATTGTTTTTAGTTGTGACTTACATATTGGTGGCAGGTACCATGTTCATTTCAGTGTTCTAAGTATCTAAATGTCCTGACACAGTTGTGATGAAAGAAATTAGAGCATGACCATGCTGAGTTTCTGCCAAGAGAAAAGTCAAAGGAGATGCCAACTTGTATTCAGAGTGGGGCCATTCACTAAGGAAGGTGACATTCAGGTTTTGATTGAATAGGCATTGCTAATGCCATTCACTGGATTCAGTTTGTCTGTTTCTTGCTAACTAGTACCCTCTATTGATACCTTCTTTCTTCTGCTCCTTTAATGGCATGAATTATCCTAGTTTAGTCACCACTCTTCTCACTTTGTCTGTGTCATAGTTTCTGTACATACTGGAGGTCATCCACTTGAGAAGTTGTGTGCCAGGTCTATTAGCTGAGACCTCGGAAAGGTATAAGCTGTGCTTCTCAAGATAGGTTGTGCACACAGATCACCACATCTCATGAAAGGTCAGATTTTGATTCGATTGTTCTAGGGTGACATTTGAGAGTCTGCATTTCTAATAAGCTCCCAGATACTGCAGATCCCAATTTGGGGCAGCGAGATTTATCTGTAGCCCATTTGCATTCTTTAAAGTTCCCCACAAATATGCTTAGGTAAAACATCATTCATTTTTCCTGAAAATTAAGCCTTAGCATTGCAAATTCTCTAAAGAAATTTATGTTCTGTTTTAGCGGAAAGGATTTAAACTTTCCTGGGAGAGAATACTATCCCATGTGACTTAGGACTGAAGTCCTGTTGGGATTCTCCAAAGGACATACTGATAACTCTGTGTACATTAGATGAAATGCCATTTTCTGAAATCACCTATCCAAGTTGGTGGGGAAGGTGGCATGAGCAGGAATGGATGGTCAAGAACATGAGAATTGGCTATGGGAATAACCAGGTCAAGACAACTTATGGCTTTTCTGGCTCTGTAAGATAGATATCAGAGTGCAAACCCCTGTGAGTTTGATTCTGGATTGTTTTTAAAATTTCCTCCAAAGGAAATGTGAGTTTCAAATAGATTTCTCATCATCTAAAATGTGGTATTTTATATTCATCTGTTTTAGCTCAAATATCTTTCTTCTCCTTTTAGCTCTGTCTGATCTGGAACTCGTGGCCCAATCTATTATCTTTATTTTTGCTGGCTATGAGACCACTAGCACTTCTCTTTCCTTTCTTGTGTATGAATTGGCCACTCACCCGGATGTCCAGCAAAAACTGCAGGAGGAGATTGATGCGACTTTCCCCAAGAAGGTGAGTGGATCCTACTGAGGAGGGAGTCAGAATAGGCTTGGTTATATCTCAGTAACAGATTAGTTCTCAAATCCAGAGGGTTTTCATAAAAAGGTTTACATCTAACTCATGTTTGCATGTCCAGCATGGGGTGAGTCTCTGCTTCATATAGTTGTTGGTGGTACTGGTGAAAGAGGCTCCACCTTCTTACCTGTATTATCTGGAACTTGGGGACTAATTGTTGGTTGGGGAACAAGGAACAGAGCTGCCTAAACAGGAGCTCCCAGCTTATGAAGAGACCTGGCCTCGGGAGCTGGAGTACCTTATTGAGCAAACAGTGAAACCCCAGACCAACAATGAGGAGACTTTTCCAGCAACAGAGAGTGGGGCTGAGATCTGATCCCCTTCACAATATTCCCTAGAACTGAAACTGTGTTCCCACAGTCGGTGGCATCCAGTCCTACCCCTCTCTTGTCCTATTTGTGTTGAAAGGAACTAGTGTCTCCCCCAATTATGGTTTTTATGTAATATAGTGTTTCTCTTAAAATACTGTAAATATAATTGAAAAGATAGAAAGCAGGATATTTCCACTAGAAGAGTTTATGTGGAAGAGGAGATATTTTCTGTTGTATGTTCTTCTTTTATGGTGTGGGTGTGTGACCTCTGTTTTGAAAGGAAATGGTGACTTCAACATATTTCACTGATGACTAAGGGTCATAGGGAGAAATAAAATAAGATAAAAACAGAGTGAAATAAGTCAAGCAGAGAGAGTCACTTATCATATGGTTTCACTTATTTGTGGAGCATAACAAATAACATGGAGGACATGGGGAGATGGAGAGGAGAAAGGAGCTGAGGGAAATTGGAAGGGGAGGTGAACCATGAGAGACTATGGACTCTGAAAAACAATCTGAGGGTTTTGAAGGGGCTGGGAGTGGGAGGTTGGGGGAACCAGGTGCTGGGTGTTGGGGAGGGCACGGATTGCATGGAGCACTGGGTGTGGTGCAAAAACAATGAATACTGTTGCGCTGAAAAGAAATTTTAAAAAATAATTAAAAAAACAGAGAGGAAGACAAACTATAACTCTTAAGTATAGGAAACAAACTGGGGGTTTCTGGAAGGGAGATGATGGGAGGGTGGGATAACTGGGTGATGGGCATTAAGGAGGGCACCTGATGTAATGAGCACTGGGTGTTATATGCAACTAATGAATTATTAAATTCTACACACGAAACTCATAATACACTATATGTTAACTAAATTGAACTTAAATAAAAAACTAAAATAAACCCCCATTAAGTGTCACAGTCTTAGTCTCTTTTGTTCACACGAGGAAGAAAAATCACTACCTAGGAAGGATTTCAGACCCTGTTTAGGGGATTGTCCCAGCCGTCTCCCCTCGTCATTACTATTGCACACATGTCAGCGGGCCACTGAGCAGATCAAAGGACATGGTAGATATTAAAACGACCATAAATGCCCTTTACCAAAATTCACGATTCTTAGGTGCTCCTAACACTTCAGTAGTAGTGTATAGAGTGAGTTGAATGTTGATTCCACATCTCAATGTATCAAAATCTGTTCCTTTCCTTCCAGGCACCACCTACTTATGATGGCCTTGTACAGATGGAGTATCTGGACATGGTGTTGAATGAAACTCTGAGATTATACCCAATCGGTGGTAGACTTGAGAGGGTCTGTAAGAAAGATGTGGAGATCAGTGGTGTGTTTATTCCCAAAGGGACAGTGGTGATGGTGCCAGTCTTTACTCTTCAACGAGACCAGGATCTTTGGCCCGAGCCTGAGGAGTTCCGTCCTGAAAGGTACAGGAAAACTTGGAATGGGGAACCCACCCTCATATTGGAGGATATTCCGATATTTCCTTCATATAGATGACAAGCATATGGTTGTACAATTATTTATTTGTACATCTTTTTATTCTTAGAAGTATTTTTTATTACAAGATGATCATTGTCAAAATTTTGCAAACTCTAGTTGAGAAAAAAGATTAATGTCATCACCAGTCACATACATCATTATTAATCATATGATATATGTCCTTGTGGATATTTTTCTATGCATACAAATTAATAAAAGGATGGCATTATATATATATGTACTTTTTTAAAATTTAGATTTTTTTTTTTAGTGTTCCAAGATTCATTGTTTATGCACCACATCCAGGGCTCCATGCAATACATGCCCTCCTTAATACCCACCACCAGGCTCACCTAACCCCCCACCCCAGTCCCCTCCAAAACTCTGTTTCTCAGAGTCCACAGTCTCTCATGGTTCATCTCTCCCTCAGATTTTCCCAATTTACTTTTCCTTTCCTTTTCCTAATGTCCTCCATTTTATTCCTTATGCTCCACAAGTAAGTGAAACCATGTAATTGACTTTCTCTCCTTGACTTATTTCACTCAGCATAACCTCCTCCAGTCCCAACCATATTGATACAAGAGTTGGGTATTCATCCTTTCTGATGGAGCCATAATATTCCATTGTATATAATGGTCCATATCTTCTTTGGTCCATATCTTCCTATTGTCCATATCTTCTTTATGAAGACATGGTCCTTATATACAATGGCATTATATATTTTTTGAACTACTTACTTGACATAACAGTAAGCTATAAACAAAATACCATATTTGTGTTTGTGATTATGCATATACCATAATATATGTTACCATTGTCCTTTTTAAGACAATGAGACTTTTTTGGGGTACCTGGGTGGCTCAGTCGGTTAAGCCTCTGCCTTTGGCTTGGGTCATGGTCCCAGGGTCCTGGGATCAAGCCCCACACTGGGCTCTCTGCTCAGTGGGGAACCTGCTTCCTCCTTTCCCTCTCTCTGCCTGCCTCTCCGTCTCTCGTGATCTCTGTCAAATAAAAAATTAAAAAGAAAATCTTAAAAAAAAGACAAGGGGAGGTGAACCATGAAGAGACTATGGACTCTGAAAAACAATCTGAGGGTTTTGAAGGGGTGGGGGGTGGGAGGTTGGGGGAACCAGGTGGTGGGTATTAGGGCACGGATTGCATGGAGCCCTGGGTGTGGTGCAAAAACAATAACTACTGTTACGTTGAAAAGAAATAAAAAATTAAAAAAGAAGACAATGGGACTTTTTTTCCTTTAAGTTTTTCTGCTTCCTCTAGCTATCTAAATTTACTCCTCACATTCTCACATTCCATCTTTGCAACCCTGGGCCCCCGTTTCTGCTAGCTGTAGTGGGAGAGCAGCAGCTGTGGAGCTGAGAGATCACGTCCTTGACAGGAGGAACAGCCTCAGGAGGACATAGGCACACAGGCCTGTGCTGTCTGTGGCTGCAGTCCTGTGCCAGCTCCCACCTCTCTCAGACGAGATCGGGCGCGTTCAGGGTGGTATGGCCGTAGACTCCCACCTCTCTCAGCATCTGGGGTTCATGCAGAGCAAGCTCATCTGTTCTCTAGCTGTCTGAGCCATCCTCCTTGGAGGGGTCTTGAGCTTTCTCTTCTGATGATTCAGAGCAGTCTGGCTTTGGGTGCAGCATGAATTCTGCTACAGTCCGTGTTTTCCTGTTTATTGTATTGCTGAGCAAAATCTGGATGAACATTTTAGGGATTTAGACGTTTAGACCTTGTCTCTAAGCTCCCTGATGGCAGAGCCCCTGTCCTGTTGCATGGCGTCCCTAGTGCTAGCAATGCATCCACACATAGTACTTGCTGAAAGATCTCAAAATGACCAAGTCATCTGTTTTCTGTACCAGGAGACCTGATGGTTCCCAGAAGCTCAGCAGTTCCCTCTCCTGTAGCTTCTCTAATGGAAAACAGGGAGCACTCCTGATACTTGTCTGTGATTCATTCAGTCACAAGAGGAAGTGCTTATCTGTGTGGGTCAGGGACTGTGCCAGGCAGTATGCAATCCAAGTATTAAAAATGCATATTATGGATAATTTTATTAAAGATTTTATTTATTTGATTTATTTGAAGATTTTATTTATTTATTTATTTATTTATTTGACGGGCACCTGGGTGGCTCAGTTGTTAAGCAGCTGCTTTTGACTGGGGATATGATCTCGGGTCCTGGGATCGAGCCTCACATCAGGCTCCCTGCTCAGCAAGAGGCCGGCCTCTCCCTTTCCTGCTCCCTCTGCTTGTGTTCTCTTGCTCGCTCTGTCTCTCTCTCTGTCCAATAAATAAATAAAATCCTTTTTTAAAGATTTTATTTATTTGAGTGAGAGAGAGGGAGAAAGAGCACAAGTGGGGGAAGGGGCAGAGGGAGAGGGAGAAGCAGGCTCCGGACTGAGCAGGGAGCCCAACATGGGGCTTGATCCCAGGACCCTGGGATTATAATCTGAGCTGAAAGCAGATGGTTAACCAACTGACCCACCAGGTGCCCCTATTGTGGAGAATTTTTGACACATGTACAAGCATATTCTATAGAAGCAAGTCTATGAAATACTTTACATGAACCTATCTGTGCCCATCACCTGCCCAACAAACACCAACCCATATCAGCTGCCCCATCCATGCACTGTTATAATTCCTTATCTATTTTCTGTATTACATTAAAACATATCATCGGTAAACATTCTAGTATCTTCTCTATAATATAGTGAGTTTTAAATAGTACCTCTCCACAATGCCATTATCACTTTTCATTGATATAAATATGGAGGAATGAATTGTAAATAAATTGTAGTTCTAACCTTTAAGGAATTTATAGCTTTTGTGGCGCAGGTAGACAAAAACTCAGTAATTAGAGTGATTATTCATAATTGTGAGTATGATTATAGTGGAGTTGTATCACATACCTATGTAAATCATCTGGAAATTGGTTGGGGTTGTCCTAGCAGGAGGGTAAGGAGGTAAAGGGAAATAATAATAATGTAAATCATGGAGGGCATTTGTCCTGCTTCCTTTCTCCATGGATATAAGACCAACATCAGTCAGTGTAGGCGAGATCCTACATTTCCTTCAACAGGCTCATTTCTTGCCTTTCAGAGGGTGAACATCTCACCACCTTGAATATAATTTGAGTATTTAAGATAAATCTTTTCAAAAACATTCCTCCCATCTCTTCAACAAGACTGAATGACCCCATAGGGGAAGGGGTATCCAATGACCTGTAGCAATGACCACAGCAGAGTAGCATAGCAGGACTTCTGTAACCAGCCCATCAAATTTCCTATGTATCCCTGGTTGAGAACCCCAAATATGTAGCTCTTGTGATTTTTAAGCTTCCCTAACTTGTTTCCAACTTTTGTTGTGGAATCAGGTTCAGTAAGAAGAACAAGGACAGCATAAACCCTTATATATACCTGCCCTTTGGAACTGGACCCCGAAATTGCCTTGGGATGAGGTTTGCGATCTTGAACATGAAACTTGCCCTTGTCAAAGTCCTGCAGAACTTCTCCTTCAAACCTTGTAAAGAAACACAGGTCAGAGAGAGCATTTTCTGTAAAAAGAATGTTTTATTGTATTTTTTTAAATTAAGGGATATGGAATAGAGCTGTGTGTGTGTGTGTGGACTCATTCATGCCTAGTAATTTGTTTTATCCGTCAGAGAATCTATTTGAAGCCATCTGTGATGTTCAAGGGCCCTTCTGTTCCTGAGTGCCATATCTGTGGTTTATGACCACCCAACCATAAGGGTCACATGGTCAGTACAGTTCATGTGACATCATTATACACAGAATGATGACCTTGAGCAATATTTTAAATTTCTTTTAAGTCCATGGAAAGGAAGGAACCAAGTTGTGCATAGTCATGACTTGCAGTGATAACCACACTGTGACTTTTGAAGGATGCTCCTCTCCACCACGACTTACAGACACTCTGGTGACCGAAGTTCTCAAACCCTCATTGTACGTGGGAATCAGTGGGTTTGTGAAAAATCCTGATGCCCAGGTCATCTCAGAAACTCTAACCTAATTTACCCAGTGTGACTTTAAAGGTGCCCCCTTTAATGAAGCCTGTGTGATTCACAAGGGCAAGCAAGGTTGAGAATCTGGTGTGAAGCATGTTTGCCTGATGTGAAGGACTCCCAGGGTCCAGGCCATCCTGGGTACGTGACTCCCCCTTCTGCAAGTCTAGCTCCTGTCAGGCTGTGCTTCCTTCCATCCCAATCTGTCATCATGAATGGATGTTTCCACGAGAGAGGTGACAGCGTGTTTAGCAGTGTGGATGTCCATACAACAAAATGTGTAATAAACACTCAGGAGTCAACGTATAGAAAATTAACTCTGGCACTTTTCAAAATTGTTTGCCACAATGGCTAAGAATCTGTTTTAAATGGTAAAGACTCACCCTTTTTCCTTAAAATAAAAGAAGAACGGCCCTCCGCCGGCCGGCTGGAGCGGCCATGTAGGTCTACATCCCGTCCTTTCGCTACGAGGAGAGCGACCTGGAGCGGGGCTACACGGTGTTTAAGATAGAAGTGCTAATGAATGGAAGAAAACACTTTGTTGAAAAAAGGTACAGCGAATTTCACGCCTTGCACAAAAAGCTGAAGAAATGTATAAAAACTCCAGAAATCCCTTCTAAACATGTTAGGAACTGGGTGCCAAAGGTCTTGGAACAACGGCGACAAGGTTTGAAAACATACAGGCTGTCATTTTGGAAAATGAAGAGCTTCCCAAACTGTTCCTTGATTTCCTAAACGTGTGACACTTGCCCTCGCTACCAAAGGCAGAGAGTTGTGGACCTTTTGATGAGACAGAATCTGAAGAATCAAGCAAACAGTCCCACCAGCCCGTGCCGCTCTTCCTCAGGGATCCATTCGTCTTGCCTACAGCCAGCGATTTTCCAAATGTGGTTACTGAAGGGGTCCTCCATGGGGTATTTTACCCCCATCTACAGCCCAGGTAGAAATCCTCCACGGCTAGAAGAAGCTGAAGCGGGTTTCACGGAAATCGCTACCTGCCAAATTAACCTAAACTCTACGACATAACAGCTCTAGCCCGCAGTCAAATTCACAGCCCCAGCTTAAGGCAGGGCAGGGACATTTCCATTAGAATGGTGCTTTTAAAAATAGAACCTGAACCTGGGCGGTGCTGAGGTTAAGGCCAAGTGTTTGAGACATAGAAGGTAACTGCCAGTTTCGAAACTGTAGGCAATGGCGGGGAGGGGCAAGTGTAACAAAACAGAAGTTACTCTGTGCTTTAGTTGCACTGTTTGCTGATTGAACATCTTATCCGGAACCATGGCTGAGACCTATCTGCTTTGGTAGCTTTTTTTGTTGTTCAGATTTTAGGATGCCGGTCTTTTCATCATGAGATTTTCTCGGTCAGTGATAGGTACATTCCATGCGAGGGTCACAGAAACAGCCTGTGCTCGATGTGAGGACGGACCTAACTGGAAATTAAACTATGCTGACGATGTTAGGGCATTTTTAAGACTCTTGTCTTTGCGATTCACACGGCAGTGGAGTTGCTTCATACCCGGGGTTTAGCTTCTCGTGTCAGGACCCAAGATGAAATGGAACGTGGAGAGCGCCTCCTTGACAGCCGTTTCAAAAGGCGCCTTATGGGAAATCTGCGCATCCAACGCAACCAGGTTTTCCTCTGGTATTGGAAGAAAGGACAGTTTCTTCCATTGAAGACCATTTGACACTGTCGGTGTTCGTTTAGGGCAATGTTGCATAGAACCGCATACCTTTCAACACTAGAATCAGTCACCCTGCGCTGTCCAGGATGCTTGTCTTCTGAGAGACCGACGTGAACTGACTTTACCTGAGGAGACGCCACAGTGGTAGCGCTTGGTTTCCTCAAGGTTCTTCAACCCTCATCAGGGTTTACTCTTTCATTCAACTGGTGAGATTTTCATGGGATTCATTGTTATTTTCCTTATTGTTTCCTTTTCGCTGACCTCCTATATGGAATTGATGTAAGTTCAACGAATGAGCTGACCCCACTGTACATCTCACTGACATTCATATTTTGAGTAGTAAAGGACAAAAGCATATATACAGACTTTTATGTATGTGCCGTATGGGGGCATTTCGTCGAAAACTGATTAATAGCTAGCCTATTTATGGTTATTCATTTTACTAAGCATCTGTGTGGGAGAAAAATATTTGGGTTCAAAATGAATAACTAAATCATGGTTTTTGGTTAGGATCTAAATATACGGGTTTCAAGCCTGCTGCAGACTTTGAGAGATCATGTTTATGATAGATGTGTTACTTCATGCTAGAAACAGGCAAGGACTCCGTAATCTAGTGTCGTGAACCAAAAATAACTGAATACTCATGTGTGGGAGATATTTTTTAAATGTTTTGTTGTTAGCTATTTTGAGTTAAATAAAAACAAAGAACAAGAAGTGTTAAAAATAAATAAATAAATAAATAAAAGAAGAACACCAGCCAACATCAATGTGTCTCCAGCCTGGTACAGAGTAACAATAGATCATCTGTTGAATGAGTGATGGATGAATGCCTTCATGCTCCAGTCTTGACAGCTTACAGAGTACTTTTAAAAAATCAGAGATAGATGAATCTAGTAATAGTATTTATATGTTTGTAGTGCATTGTTGTCCTTCATGTATCTTGCCTTCTTTGCTTCTGTTGTTGGCAGGGTTTCATTTGTTGATTCTCATATGCTTGTTTAACTGTTGCAGATCCCCATGAAATTAAACGTTCAAGGGTTACTTCAACCAGAAAAACCCATTGTTCTCAAGGCTGAGCTAAGAGACGGAGTGTAAATGGAGCCTGACTTCCCCTATGGACCTCCCTTTTGTTCTCCAAGAAGCTGTATCCCAGATCACCAGAGACCTCAGTTTCCTTTGTGAGTAAAACCCAGAAATGAAGATGGCCTGCATCTACTGCCTGTGACAGATGACTAGGGCTTCCATACCTTCATTTAGCCTTTTTGGTGTCTGTGTAGAGCATTATGTATTGTGGAGAGTGAAGGAGGTGCCCAATAAGAGCCAGCAATGTCGACTCAGCCTGTCTGGTTCACACAGACTACCCCAGTTAGTACCATCTGTTCCCCTGATCAAGAATAAAACTTTCTCAACAATTTTATCAACCTACTTTAATGAAAATGAGAATTATTGTCATGACTATGGGAGTGATAGTATCACATGTCTTATTTTGAATATGCCACATTAACTATCACACTGATCAAGTCTATCAATATCACTTTACAAAACTCTGAACTGATGTTTTTGTGCACATTAAAAGGGAATCTGTAGAATGATGAGTGAGAGCCAGTGACTGAATGTTTTGACCATCACAGTCGCTGGGTGGGAGGAGCTCGTTCAGAACTCCAGTGTGATATATTAAGATAAGTGAGAGTTAATCCACTGTGACTTTGCCCATTGGTCAGAAAGTCTATTCACAATTGAATTCTACAGGTTTTGGAGCACATGTTTTTTCTAACTCTCAATTGAGGCACTTAGTATTATATGATTAGTTTTTATTTCATCTGCCCTGATATTCTGGTACCCAGAGGACATGCTTTCTCTTTGTGTTCTAGCCTCAGCTCCCAAATGTCCTGACAGAATGAACGTTGAATCAGATGTGGTTGATTGGCCGGTTGACTTGGCAGGAAGGCTAAAAACATCTGTCCATTTCAGTTGGTATGAGTTGCTGCATAGAATTCTTCCCATTTCTCCCCTTCCCTCCAGCCCCTTCTATCTCCTTTCCTGGCCACTTCCTTTTCCTTTCCTTTCCAGATAATTTAGTCCTAATGCCATCAGTGGGGCACAGCCAGGTGGCAGCCCCATGCTGGGGTCAGGGGCAGAGAAGAGTCATAGTGACTCCAAGTTAGAGACTGAGTGGGGTGGGGAGGGTGTATACATGGAAAAGCAGGCTGGCATGGGTGTGGGAGCCCAAGCTAGATGAGAAGTGTGCCCACACAGAGGTTGGTCTGAAGGAGCCCTGGGAGCCCAAGTACAGTGTGGAGAACCCAGGTAGTATGGTCGGTGCATACATGAGTGGTAAGAGATGGAATAAAGGTTAGTTAGAGAGGAGTAGGGAATTTGGGTAAATTGGAAGGGCAGGTGAACCATGAGAGACTATGGACTCTGAAAAACAGTCTGAGGGGTTTGAAGTGGCGGGGGGGTGGGAGGTTGGGGTACCAGGTGGTGGGTATTATAGAGGGCACGGCTTGCATGGAGCACTGGGTGTGGTGAAAAAATAATGAATACTGTTTTTCTGAAAATAAATAAATTGGAAAAAAAAAGGTTAGTTACATAAAGGGGGATTGATCAAATAGGTAAATATATTACCGCTAAATGGTGTCAGGACTTTCTCACTGTTGGAGAAGGGAGTCACTGATTTGGAAAGGGAGAAAGCCAAATGAAGCCTGTGTATTCAGAGACTGGAAGTGAGTGTGTCAATGCAATGTCATGCTTTCCTATGGATAGATGTCAGATTGGTAGAGAGAGAGAAATGTGTGTGTCTGTCTGTGTTTGTGCAAGAACACATATCCCCTACCTCTCTCCACGGACAGTTCTTAGAAACAGTCACGTGGTAAGGGCAAAGAGCATACCTACTGCCCAGATCTTGGCTCACAAATGTCATTTTCCACTGAAGGGAACTAGGGAATTTGAGAGAAATGACTGATTCCAGGCTGGGAAAGCACATGATGAGCCAGGGGCATTGTGTACTCCACAGTGATGGGGAATCATCCACAGGACACAGTGCTAATATGTGGGGTCTCTTCCACCCCTCAGGAACAATTTGGGCATCATGTTAACTAGCGATAGGGAGAGATTATAGCCCATTGAATAAAACTGGACACTCGAGTACCCACAGGTGGAGAGAAATACAGGAACAGATTACAATCAATGAGGACACAGTTTCAAAGTACTACAGTTTCAAAGTACTATCACAGTTTCAAAGTACTACAGCTCAGACACCCATGAGTTCCTGAAGAAAGAGCAGCTGACAGAGCAGAGACCCGGCAGACCAGTGAGCACCATCAGGAACAGGAGGAAGGGATGGAGCATCATCAGATAGGATGTGGTTGGAGGAACCCAGCGTCCCCTCTGGTATATTCTTGCCAAGGAGGCAAACCTGAAAAGAAACCCCCCAAATTGTGAGACACACTGAAATAAAAGAATATCTACTCCTAATTTGTAACTGGTGTGCAATCTTCTACAACATCATGGTCCTGAAAGCAATAAAAAAAGAAAACACAAGCCAGGATTGGAGTCGCTGGTCCACAACCCCACCTTACAGCAAGCAACTGTGTTTCAACCTATCCCAGGAAGGGGACCTTTCAAGAGTCTGTCTGAAATTTCCTGATGTACACTAGTGAGTCATTGCAGGATAGAAACCCTGCAAGTCCATTCCCCAGAATGAAGGTGTCCTGTCCTGAAGCAATGCTTCCTTTTCCCTCTGTGCTCTTCCCGCCCCACTCTCGTCCCTAGAAAACCGTGCATTTGTACACCTCCTGGGAGCATCTTTCGAGTTGGCAGGTGGGATGGTGCCAGTTCATGAATTGCTTAATAAAGCCAATCCGATGTTCAAGTTGCTTGCAGAATTTTGTTTTGTTTGTTGTGTTTTTAAACAAAATACCAGAGACAAAATAAGGCAGTATTCCAGACTGAACAAAGGAGACTAAAGAAGGGTGACATGTAACCTCAGTGTGTGAGCAGGGTCCTTCTGCTATAAAGGACATTGTGAGACCAGTTGAGGGAATTGAAGGTTCTTTTTTAAAAGATTTTATTTATTAATTTATTTGACAGACAGAGATCACAAACAGGCAGAGAGGCAGGCAGAGAGAGAGGAAGGGAAGGAGGCTCCCTTTTGAGCAGAGAGTCCAGTGCGGGCTCAATCCCAGGACCGTGGGATCATGACCTGAGCAGAAGGCAGAGGCTTTAACTGACTGAGCCACCAGGGAATTGAAGGTTCTGGTTGTTCCTTGCCGTAATGTGTCATCATCCACTTCCTGACTTTGATAGAGATATCTTCATAGGAATATGGGGGATTTTGAAATATCGGGTCAGCATTTACTCTGAGATGTGTCAGGAGAAAGAAAAGGTACCCCCTTTGCATAGCTGGGCCCACAAGCTTTGGGCCACATTTTAGCACCTGTATGCCCCTTAGCTGAATGCCACTGTGCAGAAGTTAGCTAGGGCTTTTTTATTGTCTCAGGTCAGGTCCCTAAAAGTTGAGCCTGAGGTGGGGGTTCTAGAGCAAATGGTTTACTAAGACAATGCTCTCAGGATAAAGGATTGAGGGGAGCTGGGTAGGGCAGGAGCACAAACTGAGCAAAGCTGGGGCAGGGGGAGCCTAGTATCATGGAGAGCTCTGGAGCTAGAATTGTATTACAGAGTTGATATCACTATGAGTTAGTCACTAGCATTTTCTACTCCATCAGTGGGTCATAGACTGCCTTCCCGCCTCCAAGAGGCACAAACTCCTAGGTGAAGTGGGTTCAGATTGGCCAAGGGTGATTCCCCAGAGAGTGGGGCAGCTTGAGCTCATAAGAATGAATTTTGCCAGAGACTGGGGGATGCGTATGCTGCCTAGCGACGGGAGTCTGGTACCCGCCTCCTCTACAGACACTTTTCATGGAACCTGGAGTTAATTAGTTAACACCTTCCCTCCTTGGTACTTAGTGCCTCAGATTGTGTAAAATAGGGGCAGAATACCGGTGCCTATCTGACATAATGATGAAACCAGATTATGTGTGTGAGGTGTTTGGGACACAGACCAGGGCGCATGCAGCAAGCTCATAATCAATGTTGACTATTACTCTCGTAGCTGTATTAGCCTCAGTCCTCTAGAGACCATGTTTGTTTGGACATTTGGGCTCCATCCCTGTGAAGTCCAGCTTCAATCTGCCATTTGAGAAAGTAATTGCAGACATCTTTCCCAGAGGCTTAACTATGAAGATACTAATGCCTCAGCTGGTCTTGTCCAGGAATTTTCCAAAAAACAATATAAACACCCCCCATCTAGAAGTGACTTTGTAAGATGAAAATCAACATGTGAACCTCACTGGGATGGTCAGCAGGGGCACCCTCATGCCCTAGCACCCAGACCCAACATGAAGTGATGGACTTGGCCTCAAAGGAACTTGGCCTTGCTCTCTACCTTACTATCCCAGCTGGAGGAAAAAGTGATCTCCTTGTCACCACAACTACCACCCCTTCTGCCCCACAAGAGCTCTGGCAATGAGAAGCCAGCACACTTGAGACTCCTGGGTTACTCCAATGGACTCCTGTTTATAACAGCCTTCCCTGCTTCCCCTTTCCTTCTGAAAAAGTACAGCTCCCTTTTGTTCTTCAGACTTGGCTATGGTTGCTGCAGCTTGTTTGTTCTGGATTGCAATTCTCATTTCTTCCTGATTAACTTCCTCTGTGCTATTAGAACAACTGGCAGGTTTTAGTTTTAAGGTTAACAGTCATCACGACTAGGAGCAGGCAGTCTTGGGGCCCGGGATGCACTGCAGTAATAGCTCCGTGTTCTGATGGCTTCTCTCCAGGACTCTCTTAGAATTGCTTTTCTGGTACCAGAGTTCTGCCTAGTGTGTCTGGTCATCTTCACGCTGTACGGTGTCCAGGATACATGAAGAGCTCAGATGAGAGCTACTTAAATCTTTGAGGGTCAAAGGCAGGACCAGAAATGTCGAGTCAAAATTAGTTCATTCAGGGGCTTATTTCTTCTCCTGTGACAGATTAGCTTCTGCAGAGGAGGTGACTGTCCATGGGACTGATAGGACCTATAGGGTGTGTGAACTTCTATATTCACTTTTTTTATTTCAAGAGTTGTCTTCTCCATGGAATCTTGTTTGAAGATGCAAATCCTTGTTTGTAAATGTAGTACTGTAAGTCTATATGTAAGTATATAGAATTCTCTATTTACCTGTCTCTATCTCTTTATCACCTAATCATATTTACCTCTTTACCTACCTGTCATCTCTATCTCTATCTATATATATATATATCTATCTATAATCTATCTATCATTTATCTATTTATCCTCATCATCACCAGTCACTGTTGTACGTATCTAGAAATGCTGAAGTCTCTAGAAGCCCCAGGCATTCCAGGCCCAGATGTTCAGGTCTCTTCAAACCAGACATGGAAAGAGAGCCTTCAGGATGACTCCAGCCCCAACCTGTCTCCAACCACATGAGACTCCAAGCAAGGGTTGGCCAGCTGAGTCCAGTCCCTTATTTCATGGGTAAAAGAAAAGATTGTACAGTCCTTTTGGGTGGTCTGTCATGCTACATTAAATCATTGCAATACCCCTTCTTTACTTCAGTGGAGTCAGATGTATAGGACCCAGAAGAGAGGTGACAGTTGGGGGAAGTTGGTGGAAGCCATCACCTTTCAGTTCCTGTGAATTATGGAGGCAGCAGTGGGGTTGTGGATGAGCTCAGAGAAAGGAGTATGGTTGTCTAAACAGGGGTGGTTCTTGGAGTCCTGTGGATCAGGACAAAAGGGAAGAAGGGAGAGGACTGACTTTCTTGAGCACCTGTCACATGCTGGACCTTCATGACACCAAGGCTTTATGCCCCTCCATGCCTCTCAGTAGGACAACACTTTGGCTGTAGGGTACCTAGGTTTGAAGAGCACCCCAGTATCTCTCCCCCTGGTGTGTAGTCCCTCCCCATGAACAGGGCTGGCCTGGGATACCAGGAGGATATTTTGGGCATGTCAGTGTGTGACTGCAGCTGAGTCATATGAGAAAAAGATGCTTCCACCTTGCCCCTCTTGGTCAAGTGACTAGGAAAAGTCAGCTGCTATGTTGTAAGGACAGTAAAGTGGCCACATGGTACACACCTGAGACCTGTCAGAGTTGGTGCTGACCTGCCAAACCCATGAGTGAGCTACTTGTGATGTAGCTTCCAGCTCAGTCCAGCCTGCAGAGGATGGCAGCCCCAGCCAAGAGCTTGGCCACAGCCTCATGAGAGGCTCTGGTCAGAACCACTCAGCTAAGTCATTTCCAAATTCCTCACCAACAGATTCTGAGATAATAAAATCATTGCTTTATGCCACTGTGTTCTATGGTAATTGATTACAGTGTAGTAACTAATACAGAGACAGAGGAGCTGGGATGTCTTAGATGCCACAGCTTAGAACTCAGCAGAGTGTCCAGGGGTTGACTGTCTGCTGGGCTTGTTGGGCAGAGAGGGGGGTGATGGTGGTGGTGGTGTGTTTGTGTCCAGAGGTGTGTATGTCTAGGGGTGTGTGTATGTGTGTGTGTGTGGCTTTTGTGTAATGGGAGTGTGTGTTTAGATGTGTGTTTGTGTTTACAGGGGAGTGTGTGTGTCCAGAAGTTGTGTGTGTTTCTGTGTACAGGATGTGTGTATAGGGGGGCATGTGTGTATATATAGGGGTTTGGGTACAAGGGAGTGTGTTGGAATGGGTATGCATACACATAGGTAAAGAGGTAGGGTCCCAGCAGTTGTTCTATTGGGAAGCTGAAGATTACTGCCACCACTAGGCTGTGCTGGTTGAGGGGCAGACTCTGCCTGGATCCAAAGCCAGCTGTGCTAAAACGAGCTAGGGGATCTAGTTATTTCAACCTAAGGGTCTCAGTTTCCCCATCTATGATGCAGGGATGATAGTAGTGGGCCTTCACATGCCTGTCACCGAGGGCTAGAGAACACACAGCAGTGAATGTGTACTCTCATCAGAGTTGGGGGGAATGGTGAGACAGGTCCTGGGTATTAGTGAGAAGGACCCAGGTCAGCAAGGGCAGCTCCAAGTCCTCATGGAGCCATGGACACAGCTACAGACCATCACGGAACCCTCTGTAGAGCCAGGGAAGAGGCCAGGTGCCACCTGTAAAGTCCAGAGCAGAGAGAAGATCTGAGGCCCACTTTCCCAGCTCAGAAGAAGTCACACCCCCAAACATCCTGAGCTCATTCTGGGAGGAGCAGGGAGAGGGAAATGGGGTGGGGGGATCAGAAAGACTGAACTCAGAAGCTCATTATCTAAGTGAGACCAAGAAGTTCTTGATGGTAACAAGAAATCCTTCCTCCTCAATGTCACCCCAAGAAGAGTCTCATGGGGATGATGATGTCAATGACAAAAAAATCAAAGATCTACATTTTCTTTGGACATCTATGTGTTTTCAAGAACAGTCTGTCTGAATGGATTACAATTCTTATAGCTAAGACTTGGGAATTGCAAATGATAGAAAGCTCAGTTATGAGCTAAAATTACGACATGGCTGCTAAAAAAAAAAAGCTACTAAAACCACAGGCTGCTTTTTTGGTATGCAGATCAAAGGAAAGCTAGCTCCAGGGTACAGTAGACCTTGAGAGATTTTCTATCCTTTGTATTTTAAGGCACAATACTCTCCTCCTTCTCATACTGGTTCTTGGTTTATTCTTCAGTGTCCCTGTCCTAGATATTTGTAGTTACAAAAGCAAGACCTATTTTGTTCATATTTAATGCTATTATGTTTGTTTTGACATGCTATACTAGTTTATCCAAAAATTTTTTACATCTTGATTCTGACATTCAACATATTAACGCTTTTCCCCAGCTTTCTGTCAACTTCAATTTAACCATATCACTGTCTATATCACTGTCTATATCTTCATATCATTGATTAAAATGTTGTCTAGAAAAGTAACAAGTCTAGTATATAGCTAGATATCTCTTTTAGGCTGTCATAAAACTTAAATCAACTATTTTGGAGTTAAACTTAGGGATCATATGCTACTCCATCATTCAGCCCATGTTTCTTCATTCTGTCCACAAAGAGATCACAAAGAAATTTTACAGAAGCCAATATACATCATTATTTATGTATTCTCTTTGTATAGAAGTCCAGTACCAATCCAAAGAAGAAATCAACTTCCTTTGGTAGGCTAGCTCCTACATGTTCACCTCTTCATCCCACGTGGCAAATAAAGAACTTTTAGTCCACACCCACTGCACACTAGAAGTTGTATAGGCCCTTTACATATATTATTTCATCTAAAGTCCTCCCAACAAAACTGGAAGGTGGATACTATTATTCTTCCTATATAAAAAATGATAAAACTAAGGCTCATAAATATGAGATGACCAGGGCACCTGGGTGGCTGTCAATTAAGCATCTGTCTTTGGCTCAGATCATGATCCCAGAGTCCTCGGATCAAGCCCTGTGTCAGGCTTGCTATTGGGCAGGGAGTCTGCTTGTCTCTCTCCCTCTACCTTTCCCCCAGACTCATGCTCCCTCTCCCTCTCTCACTCTCTCTCTCTCAAATAAATAAATTCTTGAAAGAAAGAAAGAAGGAAAAGAAGGAAAGAAAGAAATGAATGTGGGATGATCTGTCTGAGATCACACTTCTAGCAAGTGGTCTAAGTAGAATTTAGACATTCAAATGCTAAAAGTTGTGTTCTACTATACAAAGTATCTGATATAAAATTGGTCCTTAATAAATGTTTTTTTAATCAATCACAAAAAAAGAAAAAAAAAGAGCAGTCCCATTTCTGCAGTTGGAACCATATCACCATTGATTGATTAACAAAGATGAAATGGAAGAATCAGCAAGCTGGAAAGATCTCACTGTTGAAATCGAAGACTTTAATTTTACAGATTTCTCATTTAATCCTCCTAATAGCCCTCTGAAGAAATTGAGGCACAGAGAGGTTAGTGACTTGCTTACAGTGAGAAAGTAGAAAAGTTGGAGCCCTTTGACCTGTGGCCTCACTCACTATGCTGAGCTGCTTCCAGACAATTTCATTAGTCCCAGTGCTGGGCTGGAGCCCACTCGCCCCAAAGGACAGAAAAGGCTTTGTGACTAATGCTGACCCCACAGCTGTCCTTTCAGAGCCTACGCAGTGCTGAGCACACAGTGTTCTTCACTTCAGCAAAATATCGTGGTTGTTTGTGAGACACATCTTGGATGCAGCCTGTGAACTCCACCATTACCTCTATTGTTTTGTCACTTGGGCACTTCCCAACACCTGCTATCCGAGGCTCATCTGAACCTCAAAAATGCCTAGAGGTCAGCAAGAAGTTTCTTACTCTGGTTTTTGTTTAGATCGACAAACATTTCCTAGTTACCACTCTGGATCGGGTCCAAATATGCCCTGTAGGCAGGGCAAAGTCCAGACTCATGGATATACTCAATAGATTCAATATGGTGGAAGGTCAACTGCAGTGGTTTGAGAGCACAGAGAAGGAGCGCTTGTCTCCAGAGGGGGTTGGGGGAGCTGATATCTTGTCTGAGGCTTGTAAAAATTTATCTTTAAGAATAAATGTATAGATGTGCATGCTTTAGAAAGTTGAACCAGTACTATAGTGGCTATAGCAAATGTAGTGACACCTTTGCTTCACCTGATCTCTTTCTTAGTTTTCTCCCTCCTCTTGGCAAGAGGCCATCTCCTTGTAGTTTTCAGAAGAATGATGCAAAGGAGTAAATTTTTCTTAAGAATGTGTGTGTATGAAAATATCTCTGCTCTGCACTCTTAGCTTGATGGATGATTTGAGCATAGACCTCCAGGTGGGCTAGGATTTTCTCTGTGAACTTGAAGACCTAGATACTTGTCTCTAGTATCACTGCTGAGAAGATAAGTACTCTTCTGGTTTCTGATTCCTTGTATGGGACCTTCATCTTGCTCCCCTCACACTCTCTGCAAGCATTTGGGATCTTCTTTTTGTCCCTGATATTCTGAAAGTTGATTATAGTGTGCCTTCATGCATCTGCTGTCATCCATTATGGTAGGCAGAGGTGTCCAAGAGGCCTTTCAGCGACGAGGCAAATGTTCTGTATCTGTGTTGTCCAACATGCTTGCCTCCAGCCACATGAAGCTACTGTGCACTTGAAATGTGGCTGGTGTGGCTGAGGAACGCATTTCTGTTTTTATCTATTTTTAATAAATGTAAATCTAAATGTAACTTGCCACATGTGTCTGGGTGCTGTGTATTAGACAACACAGTGGATTGGCCTTTCATTCTTGAGACTTGCTCTTCAATCCTGGGAAATTCTCTTGAATTATTTCTTTCATTTTATCCTTTCTTTGTTCAGAAACCCCTATGGTCAGATAATGGGACTCCTTGAATTATTCTCTAGTTTTCCTACCTTTCTGTACCTTTTTTTGGAGTGAATTATTCACATAAAATTAACGAGTGAACATGTCTTTATTTAAAGTTTTGATCTGTTATGCTTCATTTATTTTTTTCTGATTGACTTATTTTGATTTATTTATTCTTTTTAGTTCCAGATAAAGAGTTCAGTTATTCATCAGTTGCATATAACACCCATTGCTCATTACATCAAGTGCCTTCCTTAATGTCCATCACCCAGTTACCCCATCCCCTACCCACCTTTCCTCCAGCAACCCTCAGTTGGTTTCCTATGGTTAAGAGTCATTTATGGTTTCTCTCCCTCTCTGATTTTGTCTTATTTTATTTTTCCCTCCCTTCTCCTATGATCCTCTGTTTTGTTTCTTAAATTCCACACATGAGTGAAACTGTATAATAATCCCCTTTCTGTGATAGATTTATTTTGCTTAGCATAACACCCTCCAGTTCCATTGAAGCTCAGATAAAGAATATGTGGCATATATACGTGTGTGTGTGTGTGTGTCTCAGCCACCAAAAAGGATGGAATCTTATCATTTCCTTCCTTGATTTCTTTGCATTAATATTGATTTTTAAAACATCGTGTTCAAGGGTGCCTAGGTGGCTCAGTGGGTTAAAAGCCTCTGCTTTGGCTCAGGTCCTGAACTCAGAGTCCTGGGATCAAGCCCCTGTCTGGCTCTCTGCTTGGCGAGGAGCCTGCTTCCTCCTCTCTCTCTGCCTGCCTCTCTGCCTGCTTGTAATCTCTGTCAAATAAATAAATAAAATCTTAGGGAAAAAAAAACCAAAAAAATCATGTTCAAATCAAGTGTGTTATTTGTATGATTACTGAGAATTTGGAAATTTTGCCCTTAAGTGGAATGCATCACTCTTTTCTCTGGTCCTAGTCCTGCCTGGAATCCGACTGTATTTTCTAAAACACTGTGGTGGTAGAGAGAGAATGAGTTGTCCTTTCTCCTGCTGTTTCATGATTTTGAAATTTAAGTTTTCTTGACCCACAAGGCCCTCCACTTAGGGATCTGTTTAGAGACAAATTCTGCCCACTAGGAAAGGAGGACAAGTGGGTTCTCATCCTAGAGTTTCTTTAGATCCTACAGAGGTGGGGAAAAGTGAGGTGTGGTTGTCCTGCTCTCTGCCCTGTGTTTACACAGTGGGACAGACACTGTAGGCTCCAATTAGAATCCAGAAAATGAAGTTTCTAAACATTTATGTCCTCAGCGGCTCCTTACCCTCAGTGGAATAAAAAGAGCCATTTACACATAATCGATAAGAAAGAAAAAGGTCAATAGTCCACATCCAGTGGACTCTCACCTTTTTAGTTATGTTTCATTTAAAACTTGAACTCATGTCTCCTCCTCCTGCTAAAAGAAACGGCTTTGCATCATTTGGGGTGACTCTATAACTCTGGTCCTCTCTCAGCCACCAGAAGAACTGTTTCTTTTAATTAATTAATTTATTTATTTATTTATTTATTTTCAGCATAACAGTATTCATTGTTTTTGCACCACACCAGTGCTCCATTCAATCCGTGCCCTCCCTAATACCCACCACCTGGTTCCCCCAACCTCCTACCCACCACCCCTTCAAAATCCTCAGATTGGTTTTCAGAGTTTATATTCTCTCATGGTTCATCTCCCCCTCCAATTTCCCCCAACTCCCTTCTCTCGAACTCTGCTTGTCCTCCATGCTATTTGTTATGCTCCACAAATAAGTGAAACCATATGATAATTGACTCTCTCTGCTTGACTGATTTCACTCAGCATAATCTCTTCCAGTCCCGTCCATGTTGCTACAAAAGTTGGGTATTCGTCCTTTCTGATGGAGGCATAATACTTCATAGTGTATATGGACCACATCTTCCTTATCCATTCGACTGTTGAAGGGCATCTTGGTTCTTTCCACAGTTTGGTGACCGTGGCCAGTGCTGCTATAAACATTGAGGTACAGATGGCCCTTCTTTTCACGACATCTGTATCTTTGGGGCAAATACCCAGGATTGCAATGGCAGGGTCATAGGGAAGTTCTATTTGTAATTTCTTGAGGAATCTCCACACTGTTCTCCAAAGAGGCTGCACCAATTTGCATTCCCACCAACAGTGGAAGAGGGTTCCCCTTTCTCCACATCCTCTCCAACACACGTTATTTCCTGTCTTGCTAATTTTGGCCACTCTAACTGATGTCAGGTTGTATCTCACTGTGGTTTTAATTTGAATCTCCCTGATGGCTAGTGATGATGAACATTTTTTCATGTATCTGATAGCCATTTGTATGTCTTCTATGGAGAAGTGTCTGTTCATATCTTCTGCCCATTTTTTGACTTGATTATCTATTTTGTGTGTGTTGAGTTTGAGGAGTTCTTTATAGATCCTGGGTATCAATCAGCCTTCTGTCTGTACTGTCATTTGCAAATATCTTCTCCCATTCAGTGGGTTGCCTCTTTGTTTTGTTGACTATTTTCTTTGCTGTGTAGAAGCTTTTGATCTTGATGAAGTCCCAAAAGTTCATTTTCGCGTTTGTTTCCTTTGCCTTTGGAGACATATCTTGAAAGAAGTTGCTGTGGCTGATACCGAAGAGGTTACTGCCTATGTTCTCCTCTAGGATTCTCATGGATTCCTGACTCACGTTGAGTATCACTGATGAATATGGATGCTAAGATTCTCAACAAGATCCTAGCAAATAGGATCCAACACCACATTAAAAAGATTATCCACCATGACCAGGTGGGATTCATCCCTGGGCTACAAGGATGGTTCAACATTCGCAAGTCAATCAGTGTGATAGAGCAAATCAATAAGAGAAGAGAGAAGAACCACATGGTCCTCTCAACTGATACAGAAAAAGCATTTGACAAAATCCAGCATCCATTTCTGATTAAAACGCTTCAAAGTATAGGGATAGAAGGAACATTCTTGAACTTCATAAAATCTGTCTATGAAAAAACCCACAGCAAATATCATCCTCAATGGGAAAAAGCTCAGACTTCTCGTTGAGATCAGGAACACAACAAGGATGCCCACTCTCACCACTCTTGTTCAACATAGTATTAGAAGTCCTAGCAACAGCAATCAGACAACAAAGAGAAATAAAAGGTACCCAAATTGGCAATGAAGAAGACAAACTCTCTCTCTTCACAGATGACATGATACTTTATATGGAAAACCCAAAAGACTCCACCCCCAAACTACTAGAACTCATACAGTAATTCAGTAATGTGGCAGGGTACAAAGTCAATGTACAGAAATCAGTGGCTTTCTTATACACTAACAATGACAATACAGAAAGGGAAATTAGAGAATCGATTCCATTTACTATAGCACCAATAACCATAATATACCTGGGAATAAACCTAACCAAAGAGGTAAAGGAACTGCACTCAAGGAACTACAGAACACTCATGAAAGAAATTGAAAAAGACACAAAAAGATGGAAGACCATTCCATGCTCTTGGATTGGTAGAATAAACATTGTTAAAATGTCTATATTGCCTAGAGCAATCTATACTTTCAATGCCATTCCAATTAAATTTTCACCGGTGGGTATTATGGAGGGCACAGATTGCATGGAGCATTTTTCTGAAAATAAATAAATTAATTTATTAAAAAAAATTCCACCAGTGTTTTTCAAAGAGCTGCAGCAAATAATCCTAAAATTTGTATGGAATCAGAAGAAACCCCAAATCGCTAAGGAAATGTTGAAAAACAAAAATAAAACTGGGGGCATCACGTTACTGATTTCAAGCTTTACTACAAAGCTGTGATCACCAAGACAGCATGGTACTGGCATGACAACAGACACATAGACCAGTGGAACAGAGTAGAGAGCCCAGATATGGACCCTCAACTCTATGGTCAAATAATCTTCAACAAAACACAAAAAAATATACAATGGAAAAAAGACAGTCTCTTCAATAAATGGTGCTGGGAAAATTGGACAGCTATATGTAGAAGAAAGAAACTCAACCTTCTTTTACACTGTACACAAAGATAAACTTGAAATGGATAAAAGTTGAACTGTTTCTTAGTTCATATTCAGTGAACGTTTCTAAAGGGCCTGTGAGGGTTAGGTATCTGGCTGGGCAAAGTCAACAGATAAACCAAATACCATTACTTTATAGCAGGTTTTGATTTATAGCTTGATAGTTGTGTGGTTATTTGTTTAGTGTCTCTCATCCCTTTAGAGTGTCAAGTTCATAAGGCAAGGATTTTGACTTTTTTTTTTAACTAATTGGAATTTATTTTTTAAATTTATTTATTTTTCAGCGTAACAGTATTCATTGTTTTTGCACCACACCCAGTGCTCCATGTAGTCTGTGCCCTCTCTAATACCCATCACCTGGTTCCCCCAACCTCCCACCCCAACCGCCCCTTCAAAACCCTCAGATTGTTTTTCAGAGTCCATAGTCTCTCATGGTTCACCTCCCCCTTCAATTGGAAAGACGAGAGGATTTTGACTTTTTAATATTTAGTGTTTGGCCTGTGGACTGAATGCAGCAGATATAAAAGCCAAGCAATCCTGAATGACAGTGGGAGAGGGGCCCACCTCCTCCAATGGCAGGAATGTCCACGGACTTGTCACTTACCTCACCACTGCCACACCAACCACAAGGCCCAACCACCAACACTTAGATACCACTGGTTATCCAGAATTGGAAAGATCAAGTTTGGCCTTACTGAAAAGAATGGGAGCTTGACAGCTTAGGAACAGACACATAATCTTGCTTTCATTTTTGTACACTTGAGATTGTGGCCTGTGAAATTTGAATGTAATGCACAAATCATTCCAGAACAACACTGGCTTCCCTACCATGAGCAGTTTTCTTGGTCAGTAGAAATCAGACCCAGCTTCTGAGAAGAGGCACCATATGGGCTCACAATACAAAGGGATGGGACTATTAGCCAGGGCTTGTCACATCACTGACGTTCTGACAACCTGTCCATCTATACTGATATCTGAGCCTATGTCTTCCCTGAATGGTAGTTGAGATTCAATTTTGACCAATATCTAGGAAGATTGAGAAAGCAGATGAATCTTTTACTGTTGAGGAGGACTCATGGTTTCTTTTCTACAGATAGGCTGTACCAGAACTATCTGTTAGATTCTTCTATCTTCACCCAGAATCATGTCTGAGTCTTAGTTATATTTCTACCCCATGCATTAGAGCAGAGAATGGAAAGTACATGATGTGCGTAGTGCAGGACAGAGTAGATGAGAGCCACGGGGTGTGTGGGGTGTTCTGCTGACACATGGTGTCTTCCTTCACACCTTCTGTACAACTCTGAGGATGCAAGTTTCCTCATGTCAGGTGTTCCCTTCTGGGGAAGGATGAGGTGCATACCTCATACCTCTATTATTTCCCCCTTGTAGACAAGGTCATTTTCATTGGGTCAGTGTTGGCTGCATTTTAGTCCCCAGCAATGACTGAGATAGATTCCAAACAACTGGAGGAAACCCTGAGGTGACAAAGGCAGGCAGATGCTTGTATTAGGATTAGCTATGAAATCATCATAGCCAAGCATGAATTTTGGAGGAAGATGAAAGTCCATTAGTTTCCACAGAGGCTTGGTTTCTAAGTAAAATGAGAAAGGCTTTCTGTTCAAGTGAGAGAATTAAGTTGTCCAGATTATCAGATGACTTGATTCTTTCCTTGTTTGCATGTATTCTGTGTACTCGGGAACATAGGAAGACAGTTCCCTCTCAACAATACTCTTACTGTCATCTTGACTAGTATCTGTGTTCCCTGCTGAGGTGAGGCATAGTCTGTCATTCAGGAAGACACATAAGAAAGCTGTTGTTCAGGTCGCCATGGAGGTATAACAGAAGTTTAACCAATTTGCTTTTGTTGTCTTAGGTCTCAGTTTTCTGATGACCCTTATCAGGAAAGGGCAAATGTTGATTACCAGTGTTGCATAATTCAGAAGACTTTTCAGTCTCTCTTCATGTTTACTTATTTACAATTTGTTCTTGTGATCAGTGACTGTTGAAAAGCCCATTGCAGTCACTGAGTCTCAGTCTCTACTTCTGTAAACAAGGATAATTGCAAGACCCTATTAAATGGTGCCCAGTGAAGGCACCAAAGGGAGCAGAAATATTTCAGAATTCCTAGAACTTTCTCTTCTACTTCATCTGAGGGGCATCTTCCTTCCCATGCCTATCCATTGTTGATATTCAAGTTGGAGTCACTTCTTTCTTTGTAGGGCTCCATTTTCCCAGCGATTCCTGAGGTATGCCACATAATCCACAGTTTCTCAGGCCATGCAGACACAGAACATCATCACAGTCAGAGTGATGATAATAAGCCAGTGTAATTTCCAGATGCTATATTCTCAGATCTCTCCCAGCAGGTTTGTGGTCTGGTCACCAACAATCCACCCAGAAAGGACACACAGGAAGCCCAGCAATTTCACCCCTACCAGCTCAACTCCAACCACCTTTCTGAATGCCCCCCTGAGCATATAGTGGTTTGCAGGGGACTAGGGACATAATGTTGACAAATACTCAGGCTCACCTTTGAGAAGCTCTCTATCTATGGCTAATAGGTGTGGAGCCCAACAATGGGGCTAGAGGGTGGAGAGGACAATAATAATAGAACTAGGGCTGGGGGTGTAGAAATTTCCCAGAGGAGGAGGAGGTTGGTTATATGTGTTAAAGGAGGCATGTGAGGAAAGACCCTAATGCAGGGGATCCTGTCAGAGCTGGGTTTGAAGGATGAATAGTTCCTTCTAAGGGCCACGGTGGCATTTCCAGGCAGAGGAACCCTCATGGGTAAAGACACACAGACCAAGCTTATTTGAATGATTTCATGTATTTAAAGTTAGAGGCAGCCATGTGACAAGGGCAAGTTAGAGATTTAAGGATAGTGACTACCTGACTTTCTGTAACCTTTGAAATTACCAATAACACTGACTGAGTTGTTTACTGATTTTGGACAGACTATGAACTCAAAGGTCAATCTGGGAGTGTCCACAATGCTTTGCCAACACTCATGGCTGGTTGGGGGTGGAGACGTGCTAGTGACTGCAGTCCAGCCCCACCCCCTTTTCAGTATATATAGTCCAGCCTCACTGAATCACCGCTGGTGGGAAGGGAAGCTCCGCACACACAGGCCGGCAAAGACTAGCACACACTGCTGAACAGAAGCAGAGAGAATTCACAGAGGAAAAGTGGCCATGGACCTGATTCCAAGCTTTTCCATGGAAACCTGGCTTCTTCTGGCTACCATCCTGGTTCTGTTCTATCTGTGAGTAACTGTCCAGATTCATTGCCTCCAGAACCTTTGAGTTGGATTGCTAATCAGCATCCACCCCTTTTCCTTGTCTGTTTTGAGGAACAAGAGTTAACAATGGGGAAGTTGCTATAGTGTTGGATACTTCAGAAATGCTAGGCACACTTAAGGGGTCATAATTACCCTTACCAGATCTCCTGAGGAGTGCCCCCCACCCAGACCTCTACTACAATTTCTGTAGCTAGGAGGGTTTAGGTGACATTATTTGCTTCTGGGGATAACCTTCTGATGGAACACCATGTATTTTTAATACATGTACCCAGCAACAATTTTAACCTTTCAGCACAGGTGAGTAGTGAGACTGTGATTCAGTACTGATGTGAGAAGCATCCAGCTAAGTCTGGGGATGAAGAGGGAGAATATTCCTCCCTCAGAGAAGACTTCTGGGGATACTCCTTGAACCTGGCCCTACAGAAGGTCATCACGGGACCACAGGATTAGCATCTCATCTGCTTGAAGCCAGTAGACAAGACCACCATGTAAGCCACATTGTGTGTTTTCTGTCTGGCAGTGGAGCTGTCACTGGATCCTGTCACCACCAGGCAAACAACCCTGTAGACTTAGAAGACACTGGTGTGGGCAAAAATCAGTAGCTATAGACCATGCCCTCTGCATGGAATGCGATGTAATAGCAATAAAAATGAGTGGCTTTATTTTTAGCCCCTTCATTTGTGCCAACACCAGCATGACTCTACCAAGAAGAGGAAAGCTGGAAAGAATCAGAAAAATTCATCCAGTCCACCTTCTGCCTTCTTATGGATCCATGTGAGTTTAGACACTAGATCAGATCTGTCCTTGGGTCCGGTGTTACTGACACATTCACTCACTTGCTTGGCTTCACTTGGGAATTCATGTAGCATGTTGAATGTTCAGAAACGGGAACTGATTTGTTGTGGTTGGGATGGTAAAGAAGGAATGGAGGTGGGACTAACCAAGGCCACCCTGGCTTCTGCAATTGGTACTGATGCATCTAGCTGTAGTAGAGGAAGGATCCAAATACCCAGGTGGACCTGTGGTGTCTCTGCCAGGTTCCTAAAGCACATGTCCTTTCATGCAACTTTGTGGGTTTCTTTGACTATAAAATATAATATTTGCTGGATTTGAACAGAACATTCAGAACCTGTACTCCATTAAAGGCTAGCCTCCAAAGAAGAGGAGACAAGGCCTTAATCCCAATCTCTGGAACATTTTACCATTACTCATTTTATGTTGCATAATACATATTCTGCTGTCAACTGGAGGTACCTGGATTTTTGAAGGCCCCCCTATCAGTTAGCTGAAAACACCTCAGGGCTTGCTGAGCCATTTCTACCTACCATACTTTCCTTATTTGCCTCGATGGGGTTAGCCTTGTAGGCTTAGCAGGCTCATGGTTAAAATGGTTTCTGGCAGCCTCTTCCCCCACCTCTCTTCTTCCAACACTCTGTCATCTCCCAGCAACACCTAAGAGGAAGGACTGCAAGAATCTAGAACCCTCAGTTGTGGGACACATGAAAGATGATGGCAGGTAGCCCTGCCATTGGAAGCACCATCTGTAATGGGCTTTTGAGATAGCTGATGCACAGAGTTGGTAAACTCTTTGTGAGTGACCATCTTGAAAAAAATGAGTATACCTGACAGTGTGCTGAGCCAGTGAGTATCTCAGGTTGAAGGACCAGATGCCATGAGGGGAAGAATGGCCTGGAAATGGATTGTTTCTTACTGATTCTTTCATATGGTATCATTTAGGGCACACACAGGTCAGTCCCCCTTCTCTGTGCTACAAGAGAACCAGAGTGCCTGACAATAGACTTGGGTGGAGCCGAAAGCATCTCACTTTTCAGTAAGGTCAGTAGAGCCTCGAACACAGTTTTAATTGTACAGAAATAAGACTGTTGTTGCTCCAGGCCTCTCTACAAATATATGATGAGGGAGCAGGAGGCTGGCTGAGGAAGGAGCAGGGGCTGGCGCCTTGCACCCCCTCTCCACCCACTCCCCTTAATAATATGTGTGACATTCCTCAGGCACCCCTGACTGCCCTGAAAGAAGAACAAATGGTTATCTTGCAGAGATCACAGTCCCTTAAGGCAGGAGTCTCCCTTTGTTTGCAAATGTCCTTGAGATTTACAACAAAGAAGTTACCTTATCAATAGCCCAATTTCCAAGGACACATAACTCAGTTCCTCAAGCCCTAATGCCACCCTCCCCTCCATGAGAAACCAAAGGAGGTGGAGGTAAAAAGAAAAGTAAATAAAGTTAAATTTCTTCTAAACCTAAATCTCACTCACAAGGATGCTTGATAGCAGGAATGTAACATTCCACCAGGAAACTCCCAATTGTCTTTATGTTAATGCCTCATTAGAAGGGAAGTGGCCTTGACTTGATAGTAACCAGGCCTTCAATATCCTGATAGTATTCTTTGCCCCAATAGCTCTTCTGAACACCCCTTTGTCCTCACCTACCCAACTCCTGTGTATATAACCAGACACTCCTCACAGGCTCGGGGCAGCCGCATCTCTGCCTGCCCACGGGTCCTGTCCCCGTGCTCTAATAAACCACCTTTTTGCACCAGAAACGTCTTAAGAATTCTTTCTTTAGCCGTCGGCTCCGAACCTCACCTAGGCTCTAGAACTTCATCATTTTGGCGAGCCAGCCAGGAGATTTGTGAATCTTTACATTTGGACTCTGAGCTTCGGTGCAAAATTGGTGAGTACTTTTCTCTCTTTTTCCTTTACTCTGATTTCAGGGCTTCTCAAGGAGTATGGTCTTATTGGAACACTTGCATGTCAATTGCTCAGGCTGTAATCCTCTAGCCCGTGGCTACTCTACGGGGAGGAGAGCGTCTGCCTTTTGGCTGTAAGTTAGTACCCTGGCCGGAATGGCAATAAGACCCAGAAACTTGATGTCCTCTCTTTATTCCTGTTCTTATAGAAAGTTGTCTCTCTTGGGCACGGGACAGCCACCTAAGTCACCAGGACGGCTGCCAATCTTAAGACTCCCGTGTGAGGTTTCCTCCTGATTGATCTAATGTGATCCCCTCCACATCCCTGGTCTAGTCACTTCTGGCCGCGAGACCTCCACTGGGAGCCAGCTGAAACCAGTACCCGATTGAATTAAAACGCAACCGGGGACCGTTTCCTAGGGAAGTTGGCTGCAAGGACCACATGTGTTGGAATGTCGCTTAGACCATGATGGATTTCAGCCTTTACTGTTTCTTGTTCGTGTCTTCTACAAACTGCTTATAGCTATGAAATTAGGTAATTTCCCCTTGCCAAACTTTTCTAGTATTTCCATGGGTTAATACGGCAAAACAGTATGCAGTCTTCAGGACAGACAATGGCATGGCATAGCAGTTTCCTAGTCCATTCACCAGGCACCCATCTGTAGCCTAGGATGCGATGGGGAAGTGGAGGGACACCGGCACCCCTCCAGGGCCTTTTATGGCAGGGATGCCTTCCCGGGGAAGGCAGGATGGTGATCAATAGCGATATCTTGAGGGACGCCTCTGGTCGCTTTTGACACACAGGAACCTCTGACATATCCTGCATGGGACGCCACCCAGGAGTCAGGGGGATTTGGTAATGGACCTTCATTACTTTTCTGGAAGCATGGCCTCAGTAGGCTTCTTCAGTTCCCAAGAACTCTACCTTGGGGTGCCTTTTAACCCACTGGAAATTGGATTGCAAAACTTAGGAAAGGACTGAGCTCCTGTAACACTGCATGGCCTCAGTGGGATCTATCCGTTAGATCTCCTCTGCAGGAAACAGGGCAAATGGACCTAGGATACCTTCACTGCTCATACCTAGGCCTTCATTGCTCTGCACCAGGACCCCAGACTAAGGGGCTTTTGTGGAATGTGTTTGTCCAAATGAGTCAGTTAGTAAACCCAGGTTGTTGGGCATCCTTAGCAAAAGGGGACTCTGACTGTCTCTCTGTTTCTCCCAATATTTGTGGGGGTTTCTCCCTCACTCACTTCCCATGTTAATGGCTATAACTGGAACCAACTTGGGTTAGTCTAACTCGAGACAGAGACCGTAAGGAATATTCCCAAGCAGCTGCCGAAACTCTCTTTGTTTCGGGGAAGTTTCCCTGTCTTCTCTGGCCCGACATGGACTGCTTAACCCCTCCCCCCTTGCCGGTGGGAAATCTTGGCGTCTGTTCCTTTGTTGGGTGCTTATGAGTTCTAAAACCAGGAATCCTTTCTCTGCCTCCTGGCAGCACTTTGTTTCCTCTGTTTCCCCCTTATTGTGTGTCTGTACCAATGTGCGTGCAGCCTGCATGACTAGCCTCTCGATCATGCACCACGGCTCCTTCTCTCTTCACTGTCAAGGAGCAAGAAGAGCACCCCCTGGACCTAACACCCCACTCGTGTCTCAGGTAAACATTCAAAGTGGAGTGGGTCCAGGTGAAATGTAAATCAGTATTGGAATGAAGTTAAGTTTGTTGGTTTAACTAAGATAAGATGCGTCTTTGAAGTTACAGTGGTAAATGTGAAGCTTTTCTTCTATAAAAGTTTATTGAAGGTCAAATAAGCGTGTGTTATTTATTAAAATTTGTTAGCAAAGAGATGACTAAATGATGGTTAATTGTCTGTCTCAAAGTTCTAATGGGTAATTGCTGAAGTAGCTTTCAAAGTCTTTGGTAACCTGAAAGTTTTAAAGTTTTGCTTGGGTGACAAATGGAATTAAATTGTGGACATCTAGGTCTTAAAGGATAAAATGCTAAGTCATTAATTACCGGATGTAGGTTTGTGCTTTTGACTTCTTAACTGCAAAGAAACTAAGAGTATTTAAATCTGTTGGTAAACGTGTTTTGCACTTAACTGTTTCATAAATTTGACATCTGAAGAATTCTGTTGTAACAGTTCACAATTGGTTAATACTTAGTCTTCACTAGAGATTAAGGGGTTTCTAAGAGTATCAAATTCTGCTTAGTGTAACTAAGACTGATGGAAATAAGGGAAACTCTGTAGGAAAGTAGATGATATGTAAGAAAGATTTAAGGAATGGGAATACATTTTGTTGAGGGTAAGGGAAGGTAATTTTGTCCTAAATGAGATGGTTGTTTGGAAGAAAATGGCTTGGGAAAAAACCTGAATGCAGAGGAAAGTTGTAGAAGGTTTATGAAGGGAAATCTTAAGAAAAGGAATTTTAGCTATGGTCAAGATGGACTAAGATTGAAATGAATGGGTTTTAAAGGTACATTGGAGTGCAATTGCAGGGTCATAGGGAAGCTCTATTTTTAATTTCTTGAGGAATCTCCACACTGTTCTCCAAAGAGGCTGCACCAACTTGCATTCCCACCAACAGTGTAAGAGGGTTCCCCTTTCTCCACATCCTCTCCAACACATGTTGTTTCCTGTTTTGTTAATTTTGGCCATTCTAACTGGTGTAAGGTGGTATCTCAATGTGGTTTTAATTTGAATCTCCCTGAGGGCTAATGATGATGAGCATTTTTTCCTGTGTCTGATAGCCATTTGTATGTCTTCATTGGGGAAGTGTCTGTTCATATCTTCTGCCCATTTTTTGATGTGTTTGCCTGTTTCGTGTGGGTTGAGTTTGAGGAGTTCATTATAGATCCTGGATATCAACCTTTTGTCTGTACTGTCATTTGCAAATATCTTCTCCCATTCCGTGGGTTGCCTCTTTGTTTTTTTGACTGTTTCCTTTGCTGTGCAGAAGCTTTTGATTTTGATGAAGTCCCAGAAGTTTATTTTCGCTTTTGTTTCCTTTGCCTTTGGAGACGTATCTTGAAAGAAGTTGCTGTGGCTGATATCAGAGATTACTGCCTATGTTCTCCTCTAGGATTCTGATGGATTCCTGTCTCATGTTGAGGTCTTTTATCCATTTTGAGTTTATCTTTGTGTACGGTGTAAGAGAATGGTCGAGTTTCATTCTTCTACATATAGCTGTCCAGTTTTCCCAGCACCATTTATTGAAGAGACTGTCTTTTTTCCACTGTATATTTTTTCCTGTTTTGTCAAAGATTAATTGACCATAGAGTTGAGGGTCCATATCAGGGCTCTCTACTCTGTTCCACTGGTCTATGTGTCTGTTTTTATGCCAGTACCATGCTGTCTTGGTGATCACAGCTTTGTAATAAAGCTTGAAATCAGGTAAGGTGATGCCGCCAGCTTTATTTTTGTTTTTCAACATTTCCTTAGCGATTCGGGGTCTCTTCTGATTCCATACAAATTTTAGGATTATTTGCTCCAGCTCTTTGAAGAATGCCAGTGGAATTTTGACCGGAATGGCGTTAAAAGTATAGATTGCTCTAGGCAATATAGACATTTTAACAATGTTTATTCTTCCGATCCAAGAGCATGGAATGGTCTTCCATCTATTTGTGTCTTCTTCAATTTCTTTCATGAGTGTTCTGTTCCTCAAGTACAGATCCTTTACCTCTTTAGTTAGCACTCCTGGGTATTTACCCCAAAGACACAGATGTCGTGAAAAGAAGGGCCATCTGTACCCCAATGTTTATAGCAGCAATGGCCACAGTCGCCAAACTATGGAAAGAACCAAGATGCCCTTCAACGGATGAATGGTTAAGGAAGATGTGGTCCATATACACTATGGAGTATTATGCCTCCATCAGAAAGGATGAATACCCAACTTTTGTAGCAACATGGACAGGACTGGAAGAGATTATGCTGAGTGAAATAAGTCAAGCAGAGAGAGTCAATTATCATATGGTTTCACTTATTTGTGGAGCATAACAAATAGCATGGAGGAAAAGGGGCGTTAGAGAGGAGTAGGGAATTTGGGTAAATTGGAAGGGGATGTGAACCATGAGAGACTATGGACTCTGAAAAACAATCTGAGGGGTTTGAAGTGGCGGGGGGGTGGGAGGTTGGGGTACCAGGTGGTAGGTATTATAGAGGGCACGGCTTGCATGGAGCACTGGGTGTGGTGAAAAAATAATGAATAATGTTTTTCTGAAAATAAATAAATTGAAAAAAAAATAAAGGTACATTGGTATAAGACTGAAATTGTCTCTGTTCAAAAGGACAAGGTTTTTCTTAGATTAATTGATCTGCTGTAAAGAAAATATAAATGGTTTTTCTCTTTGCCTGCCCAGAAAAACCAGTTTCTATGTTTTGTTTTATCAGGTGTTTAACATCCCTAATTATATTTAGGCATGTGCTTTAAAACTTGATAAGATTTTAACAAATGTTGACAAAATTTAAGTTGTAAATCTCTTTAACTCCGGCTTTTCCTTGATATGCGAAGTTGCTCATGAAGTACTACTGAACCAGTGACAAATCTTGGGTTACATTTGGGAAAATGCTATAACTATTCTAGAGATTCTATGCACTTCCTAAAGTTTTAATGTTGTAAGAGATCATCGCTTGATATTGTAATTACGGAAATGTTATGTGTCACAGAAGTAACCTGATTTCCTTGCAGCTAAATTGTAAACTCCCGTGTCTCTTTAGCTCTAACCATATCCACTCTGAGTTTTTGTCATTTATAATTGTTTTAATTCTCTTGTAAAATGAGTTTTATCTTCAAGGAGATTCATATAAAGGACTTTCAGGACAAATACAGATATTTGATATACTTGAAAATCCTAAAACTGAAATGGGTAAGAATTTCCAAAACTAACTAAAGGTGCATTCACCAGAATTAGTAACATGGGACTAAATGAACTAAAAGACTATAGTGTTGTGTCTCTTAATGTTTTGTCTTACTTTAAACATGGCTGGTTCTCTCTAATGTTTGCTCTTCCAGACTAGGGATACTTCCTCTTAGTTATCTGTAACTTAGAGAGATGTAAAAATGCTCAAAGCATTCAACTTTTCTCTCTATCTGAACCCTCTGAAACCAAAAGGTCTCAGTAACTATTCTTTCTTCCATGGCAATCAGTCATTTGCATAAGTTCAATAAGAATCTGTTCTCCTTGTAACAGGACACCATTGGAAACTGGTTATTTTACCAAGGCTTTGACTGGGATGTCATATTTGAAAAGACTCAGATATGACCAGACAGTTTAAAGGAACTAAGATTGACTTTATGAAACCTGGAGCCATAAAGCCCCTTGGGACTGTTGGCCTCATACCTTGCTTACAGAGTTCCCAGCAGCCTCACCAGGTGAGTAAAGAATGTCACTCCTTGGTAGGTGCAGTCTCAGGAAGAGGAATTCGCCCAAAGGTACTGCAGGCATGCCTGATGGCAAGTACAGGGCTTGGCTTCTGGCCTGAGAGGCTACTAAAAGTTCAACCTAGAGATTCCTTACAAAAAGTTCCAGCAAAGCAGACTCTAAAAGATCTATTGATCACACTCACTGTTCTTGCTGAGCTTATGTAAATAATTAGGCCAAGTTTGTTAAAACTGAACTTGTTTCACAAGTGAATTAGTCCTGATTTGGCTATCTCTGGAAATGAGGGTTATTTTAGAGAGAAAAATTATGTTTTAGTAACACACCTTTATGGATGTTAAATTCTAGATTTGATTGTCTTTAAATGTTTACCTAAGCTAAACAAATTTGAGGTAAACTTCAGAGAAGTTACACAATAGCTTCTTTAGTCGATCTTATTTTGTGGGGATATTAGCAAGACCCCACAGCACATGATTAAACAACTGGAAAAATGGGATTGATTCCCCTATAATTGTATAACTTAACTAACACCTTGTGTGTGGCTAGAATAATGAAATTGCCTAAATGCCAGCATACCACACTCCATAGGATTAACTATGGACTTGTGGAGGCAATGGATGACCCCATTTTCTTTACGAGTGGATTGGATGATGCATGGGGAACTCCTCTTATCTCTTGACAAGTTTTCTCCCGCTTGACAATGATCCTCTGTAATCAGGATATTGTTAAGCCTGGACCACTCAAAGGTCTTCTTAATGGTTTCATCCCTTAGTCATATTTATCCTAGAAGCTACCTCTGTTGAGGTGCAATTGCAAACAGATGCTTTAGCGAAACCTAGAACAGCCCTCCTATAAAAAGAGCCTCAAAGCTCACTATGGGACAGTCCCTGACTGTAATGACTTCACATCAGGTCCAGAGTTGTCTTAGAAGCCAAAGGCCACCAATGGATGGCCGAGGCCAACTTATTAAATACTGGGCTACACTTACAGATATGCCAGAAATAATACTTAAAAACTTTTCAGACTTAAAACCTAGTTACCTGTATGCCTGAACCTGACCACTATACTTCTTTCTCTATAGAGCAAAAATGTTCAGAGGTTATTGATCTTGCTTACTCTATCTGGCCAGATTTAAGATGCCCCTGTTAAAAATACAAATGACAGTTGGTTTTCTGATGACAGTAGTTTTCATAGAAAGAATAAGAAAATCTAGATATGCCATAGTGCTCACTAGCACTTTGCAATTGCCAAAGCCTAAGAATTAACACTTATACTGACTCTAAATATGCCTTCCTGGTACTACATGCCCATGGAGCTATTTGGAAGGAAAGGGGATTGCTATCAAGCCATAACTCCCCAATCAAGTATGGGCCTAAGTTACAAAACCCTCCTTAACTTACTAAGGATGGTGTATAGCAAATCTGGGATGCATATCTGTGGCTTACACCCACGATTGGACGGCTCAGTCAAAAGGCAGTTTTATGCTGGGAACAAAAGAATCATACGGGTGGTACTTGGGCAAATAACACACGATATCTGGGATAGCTATCATTAGTAATAGTACTCCAGGCTACTGACTGGTTTGCTACTGACTGGACAAGGCGACCTGGCATTAGATGGCCAGCTCCAAACGGAACCCACTGGATATGTGGAACCAACCTGTGGCCCTGGCTTCCTCCAGGGTGGATAGGTCGCTGTACTTTAGGATTTGCCTGGATTCATGGACGCATTACTAAAACCATTACAACTCCAGCTAATCTCCCCAACTTGAAACAAAGATGGACACGATCGGTTTTTAAATGGTATGATCACTTAGCATCCATTTTTGTTCCATCTGCGGGACTAGAGGATGTCATGTGGCATGTAGAAACCCTTAGTAAATACACTACAAAGGCACTCAGTAATTCACTAAACAGCATCTCCCTACTTAATACTGAAGTTTCACAAATACGCAAGGCAGTCCTGCAGAATAGGATGGCCTTAGGTGTCCTGACAGCAGCACAGGGTGGCACATGTGCAATTATCAAAGCAGCATGTTGTGTGTACATCCCAGACTACCACAAAACTCACAGAACTAAGATATGAATGCCCAGATTAAGGATCTACAAGATCCTTCTCTCTCTCTCGGTGAATGGTTTGAAGGAGGACTATGGCCAACAATTAGAAATCTCCTTTTCGGGCTTCTCATTCTTATCGCCTTATTAACCTTAATATGTTGCTTTGTTCAATGTTTCTCTACTTGGTGCTGAGACTCCATGGCTGCAATGACTTCACCACGGCAGATGATCCTTACCACGCGCAAAGATACTTCTTCACTGTCAGCGCTGGATTCAGCTGCCTCCGCCTTTCGTAACTCCCCTATACATTCTTCCACTGATCAATGTTGACCCGAGTAGGTAGGGACAGCTCTACGCCCCTATTCAGCAGGAAGAAGTTACAGAAGATGAGACCTTCCACCTTCAACCACCTTAAAGATTTAAGGGTCAAAATTGTTCAGGGGGGAATGATGAGGGAGCAGGAGCCTGGCTGAGGAGGGAGCAGGGGCTGGCGCCTTGCACCCCCTCTCCACCCACTCCCCTTAATAATATGTGTGACATTCCTCAGTCACCCCTGACTGCCCTGAAAGAAGAACAAATAGTTATATTGCAGAGATCACAGTCCCTTAAGGCAGGAGTCTCCCTTTGTTTGCGAATGTCCTTGAGATTTACAACAAAGAAGTTACCTTATCAATAGCCCAATTTCCAAGGACACATAACTCAGTTCCTCAAGCCCTAATGCCACCCTCCCCTCCATGAGAAACCAAAGGAGGTGGAGGTAAAAAGAAAAGTAAATAAAGTTAAATTTCTTCTAAACCTGAATCTCACTCACAAGGATGCTTGATAGCAGGAATGTAACATTCCACCAGGAAACTCCCAATTGTCTTTATGTTAATGCCTCATTAGAAGGGAAGTGGCCTTGACTTGATAGTAACCAGGCCTTCAATATCCTGATAGTATTCTTTGCCCCAATAGCTCTTCTGAACACCCCTTTGTCCTCACCTACCCAACTCCTGTGTATATAACCAGACACTCCTCACAGGCTCGGGGCAGCCGCATCTCTGCCTGCCCACGGGTCCTGTCCCCGTGCTCTAATAAACCACCTTTTTGCACCAGAGATGTCTTAAGAATTCTTTCTTTAGCCGTTGGCTCCGAACCTCACCCTCCGAACCTCACCCTCCGAATCTCACCCTCCGAACCTCACCCTACCGAACCTCACCTAGGTTCTAGAACTTCATCATATAGATTTAAGAAGGTCCAGATCCACAACCATTACAGAGCCAACAAGGAAGGAAAAGCACAAAGGTCTGAGCAACTGTATGAGCATTTTCATGGTAGACTCTCAGTAAGCCTCAGTTCATAAGTCGGCTGGTGGGCTCCAGCCTACTTGAGTAGGTGCAATTAAGCAAAATCTCATCATTGGAGAAGAGAAATAATTTTTCCTCTTTCCACCTAGAATGAGAATCTCCAATATCATGAAGAGTCATTTACTAAATAGGGATAAGTGAATTTCCTGGAGGAAGTCAGCATTAACCTTTTAGGAGTTCTCGAGTGTTTCTCGAGTATTCTTGAAAGATCCCCCCCGGGGCTCCAAGCACCCCGGAATGGACCCCGTTTTAGGAGGAGACCCCCAGACCCAAAAACCAAGCCGAGTCCGCTGATCAGATGCAAACAGCACGAGGTTTATTGAGTAGACACAGGTACCTGCGGGCGGTCAAGTCTTAGGAGGACTCTCGCGCGCCAGCCCTTTGTTCAGGGCCTTTTTATGGGGTACGGGGAAGCGAAAACATACGTACAGAAGCAGAAACATAGTTACAAAGTTTTCATTGGCTGGTTTGAATATAAGGCATACTCGGTGTTTGTAGATTGGCTTTGAAGGACCCCAGCGAGCGAAGAGAAAGGTGGGGAGGGGGAGTGAGGAGGGGGAGTTGGATCTTATTACTCAGCAGAGAAACATCCTGCCTACGTGACTAGGTCCACATACTTAGGCGACCCCCCCCTTGCCTACGTGACTATCTGCGCGTAACAGGCCGTGCGCAGCAAGTGTACCTATTTCCCCCGCAACATGCCGTTGCCCCCCCCTTAACTCCAGGGCTGTGCTGGGATAAGGGAGGATTGTCCAAGTAGGGGGAAGGGAAGAGGGGTCTCTTCATTCTCAAGTATTTCTGAAGTATTTCTCCAGCATTTCATTCTCAAGTTTCATTCCAGAATTGAGACCATGATGTTTCCAGCTACTCTTAGCTAATCATCCTTACTTTTTATGGGTCTCACAGTGAAGGTGGTAAAGCAGATGATGAGTGAATGTAATTATTGCTGTTGGAATTGCTGTTATTATTTCTCACCTACATGTTATTTCCCTCCCTTGCTTGTTGCAGTTCTGCATCAGTGACTGACCAGCCCCAGCACTTATTACACCATCCCTGTGACCTGGCCTTCTCTTTCACTTTATAGATATGGGACCTCCACACATGGTATTTTTAAGAAGCTGGGAATTCCTGGGCCAAAACCTCTCCCTTTTGTGGGAACTGCTCTGGCCTACCGAAATGTGAGTGTTGCTTGAGCTGCCTCTTTTGCTTCTTAAGGTTGCAAATCCCACTTTAGTTCTATAGTAAAAATATTCTCCCTCAGGAGGAAATTCTTAGGTTTCCTGACTTTCCGGAAATGATGTAATAGGTCCCACTCAGCACATGGCCAAGTCTACCCCAGGCCTCTATTGTCTGTTAGGAGCCTCAGGGTTTGCCCCAGTGGGGAGCCCAGCTCTCTGGCTAATTCAGCAAAGGACTTGATGTTTTAGCTTATGAGCCTCATGAAGAGGGTTTTGTTTCTGGCAGGTGTGGATTCCCACATACAAGGCATAATTGTACTTGGGATTAGGAGAAGAGCAGCAAAGGTGTCCATGTTACTTGTCCATTAAGCTGTGTAGGCTAGAGTCAGACTTTTTTGTTCATAGCACAAGCTATGGATAGTCTTTTTCCCCCCAGGATATCTCTAGAACTTCAGTTTGTTGGGCAGCCCAAGATTCACTTTTGGGGAATTTGCACATACTTGAATTCTTTCAAGAACTGGCCAATAATTGCAGTTATTTTCATGGCTCTAATTCTCCCTTTGCTAATGGTGAAATCTCTTGGGATTTGAGAGGTTGAAGGGGGAGCTCTCCGCTTTACTTCTCAACCTTCAGAGGAGGCACCCTATGAGTGAGTTGAAGGGAGGGACTATAACTGAGGTGAGATGGTATGTGTGTATTGATTTCAGATTTTAAGCTTCAAATGAGTTGTTGGTGTGTGTGTTTTGTTCTTCATACAAAGGAAGAACTGCCCTTATAATGTCACTAGAAAAGAGATACTTTGACAAAATTATTAAGAAATTAATGTAACTGGAGGTGCCCAAGTGGCTTCAGTCTTTCCATGTGGCCCCGAAGGTAATAATTCAGAGGGTTCTGAGATTTAGAAACAGCACATGCATAAGAAAAACACATCAGACAGAGAGAGGTTATGTAGTCTTCACAGATAGGGTAAGTTGTTCAGTATCTATAATACTTGGACATAATTCAAGATGGACTTGAAATTCTGTTTCAGTATTTTCTCTGTTTTTTAATTTTTTTTTTTTATTTTTGGTAAGTCACCTGTGAATAAGAGCTTCTCTCTAACTGCCAGTCAGAGACAGTAAACCGCATTTCATGTGATCTAAGTCATTTTGGTCCTCATTAGATGTAGGGCTTTGTACATTTAGATTATTAATACATTCTGTTTCTTCTCGCAGGGTTTTTGCGATTTTGATGAGAAATGTTTTAGAAAGTATGGAAGAATGTGGGGGTGAGTATTCTGGACATTTCCAGTAGATAGACTTGTTATGATGAGGACCCTATGGTGTGGATTGTCTCAGTCAAGAACCCTTGGGATGCAACCCACTGTAGTAAAGCTTCAGCCTCTGCTTTCTGGGACCCCCTGTGTTACCAGGTACACAGGTCCAAATGCAGATTGGGCCTGGAGGGTATTCTTTATTTATATTTTGGATTAAATATGTCCTTTCGAAAGAAGAGTTGGGGTAAACACAATGGAAAATCATTTCTACTCACCTTTTCTTACTTTCACTATAAGGGTGGAGTTTATTTTCTGAGAAAGGCAATTATCATAGGGTTTCACTTGGATGTGGAGCATAAGGAATAGAGCAGAGGACCACAGGAGAAGGGAGGGAAAACTAAATGGGAAGAAATCAGAGAGGGAGACAAACCATGAGAGACTCTGGTCTCCAGGAAACAAACTGAAGATTATAGAAGGAAAGGGGTGGGAGGATGGGGTAACCAGGTGATGGGTTAAACCACAATTGCAACCCAAGAATTAATCCTACTTAATTATGGTGAAAAAAAAATCAGGCCAAGATTTTTCTTTCAATAGAAGTATTCAATATACAAATGTTTCTTTATTCTATGGACTTGAAAAGATGTAGGAAAATTTTAAACCCCAGTGTTTCCTGGTGGGGTGATGGAATTGGTGATTTTGTAGTATGGCTTTGGCTGCTTTTATTAGATGGTCCTGCTCAGCTTTGCCAGGGGTTTGGTGAGGTAGAGGAAGAGGTCCAGTATGGTGCTGGGATGCTCACAGCCAGTAGTGTACCTCTTTACACCTCTCTATCTTCTCTGGTCAAGTCCTCAGAAAGCATAGGACTCTGAGTTGCATGACCCATAAGCAACATGATGAAAGAACCCAGATCTCTGGATCACCACTGGTTCAGCTCCACTACCACTTCCTACATTCGGTGCTGGTTAGCTCTGGATGGAGCCGGATTTACACTGTGGGGCCCAGCTCTGTCTTTAGTACATGGTTCTCATGGTTGACTGTGATAAGAACCACCTGGGAGAGCTTGTTAAAAATGCAGCAGCTTCTTGGGCTCCATGCTCCAGCAACACCAAATCTGGAGGATATGGGGTGGGTCCTAAGAATCTCAAATTAAGTGATAGAGGAAGCTATGTTATTGTTGTGTGGAATCATGAATATAAAGGGTTACCCCGAACCACTGTCCATTGTCCATCCAGGTGTTTTTTTTTAAAGATTTAATTTATTTATTTGACAGACAGAGATCACAGCAGGCAGAGAGAAGAAGAGAAGGAGGCTTCCCACCAAGCAGAGAGCCTGATGCAGGGCTCAATCCCAGGACCCTGAGATCATGACCTAGGCTGAAGGCAGAGACTTCAACCCACTGAGCCACCCAGGCACCCCATCCAGGTGTTTTTGAACAAATATGATGGGACAAGGGAAAATATGATCAGGCTGATGGGAGAGTTGTCCTACGTGACACCTCACTAAGTTCTATCACTAAGTTTACTCTACAACAGTAAAGGAACATGACTCCCACTGAAACCTTCTGAGTTTTAGAATACATTTTAGGGATGCATAGCATTTAGTTCATTTATTCTCCTATTTATTTATTTATTTATATTCAGTTCAACTAGCCAACATATAGTACATCATTAGTTTTTGGTGTAGTGTTCAACAATTCATTTTTATTCTTTTTATTAAATTAATTTATTTATTTTCAGAAAAACAGTATTCATTATTTTTTCACCATACCCAGTGCTCCATGCAATCCGTGCCCTCTATAATACCCACCACCTGGTACCCCAACCTCCCACCCCCCTGCCACTTCAAACCCCTCAGATTGTTTTCAGAGTCCATAGTCTCTCATGATTCACCTCCCCTTTCAATTTACCCCAACTCCCTTCTCCTCTCTAACACCCCTTGTCCTCCATGCTATTTGTTATGCTCCACAAATAAGTGAAACCATATGATAATTGACTCTCTCTGCTTGACTGATTTCACTCAGCATAATCTCTTCCAGTCCCGTCCATGTTGCTACAAAAGTTGGGTATTCATCCTTTCTGATGGAGGCATCATACTCCATAGTGTATATGGACTACATCTTCCTTATCCATTCATCTGTTGAAGGGCATCTTGGTTCATAGTCCATGAGAGACTATGGACTCTGGGAAACAATCTGACGGTTTTGAAGGGGCGGGTGTAGGAGGTTGGGGGAACCAGGTGGTGGGTATTGGAGAGGGCACAGATTGCATGAAGCACTGGGTGTGGTGTAAAAATAATGAATACTGTTACACTGAAAAAATAAAAAATTAAAAAAAAATAGAATGTATTTCAGTCCAAGATGTACAAATCTTCTGAATTATTTAAAATATATATTTGTAATAATTACATTAAAGTTGATATCTATATACCTAGAAAAAAAAACAATGAATACTGTTATGCTTAAAATAAATTTTGAAAAATTAAAAAAGAATTTAAAAAACTATTAAAAAAAGAAATAAAAAAATTTAAAAAGTATTAGAAGGGCACCTGGGTGGCTCAGTGGGTTAAAGCCTCTGCCTTCGGCTTGGGTCATGATCCCCGGGTCCTGAGATCGAGGCCCACATCGGGCTCTCTGCTCAGCGGGGAGCCTGCTTCCCCCTCTCTCTCTGCCTGTCTCTCTGCCTACTTGTGATCTCTGTCAAATAAATAAATAAAATCTTTATCTTTTTTTTTAAAAGATTTTATTTATTTATTTGACAGACAGTGATCACAAGTTTTTATTATCAACAGAAATTATTATCAACAGTTATAAGCCAATAAGTTAAGCAATCTAGAAGAAATGGATGCATTCCCGGAAACATATAAACTTCTGAGACTGAAACAGAAATTTCTTTAAAATTATAATTTTTCATAACTAAGTGGGTGGTCTCTCCCTATTTTTTTGTTCCTTGATAATTTGCTTGCCTTCAGGTATTCACTAACCTAAGTTTCTTCTTGATAATATATAAAAATTACTTGAAATGTCTGGACACATAAAAATACTTGAAATACTCTAAACATGCAAAAAATTATGGAAAATGGTCCAGGAAATACACACGTACACATTACCTAGAGCTGATAAATGTTCTAATGTTATTCCTTTTTTTCCCTAATGTTATTTCTAATCATGATGACAGATTTTAGATTATATAACATCAGGATGAAAGTTTGGGCTTCCAGGCATAGCTGCAGCTATAGAATCTGACATGTTAAATGTAATCAGTTCTGTTTTCCTAAAACAGGTTTTATGATGGGCAACAGCCTGTGTTGGCTATCACGGATCCAGACATGATCAAAACAGTACTAGTGAAAGAATGTTATTCTGTCTTCACAAACCGGCGGGTAGGCATGGAGTTATTTTAAATTTATATATTTATTTATTTATTTACCCACTTACTTATTTATAAAACTTTCATTTTGACACAATTATAAATTCACAGGAAGTTGTCACAGATGTTCCCATGTTGTATGGTCTTCAAGCTCTTTCCCCTAATATCCTGCAAAGCTATATATAGTATGGAATTGGAAATTGACTTTGGTTCCAGCCACAGAACTTATTCAGGTTTCAATGTTTTATGTGCACTCATGTGTGTGTGTGTGTGTGTGTGTGTGTTGCTTTCTGAGCATTTATCTTTCATGTGGATTTGTGCACCCACCACCCCAATCACATTACAGAGCTGTTCCATCAACAAAAGTATCCCACTTACTATTCTTTTGTAGGCATGGTTATGGCTTGTCTTTTTGTTGTATCAGGGTCTTCAGCAGAACAAAAATTTTTTTCCCTGGTTTAATTTTTTAAATTTAATTTATTTTTTCAGTGTTCCAAGATTCATTGTTTATGCCCCACACCTAGTGATTTGATTTGAATCTCTCTGATGGTTAATGATGATGGACATGTATCTGTTACCCATTTGTATATCTTCTTTGGAGAAGTTTCTGTTCATGTCTTCTACCCATTTTTTAACATGATTATCTGTTTTTTAAATTTATTTTTTATTTGTTTTCAGCATAACAGTATTCATTGTCTTTGTGCCACACCCAGTGCTCCATGCAATATGTGCCCTCCTTAATATCCACCACCTGGTTCCCCCAATCTCCCACCCCCCTGCCACTTCAAACCCCTCAGATTGTTTTTCAGAGTCCATAGTCTCCCATGGTTCACCTCCCCTTCCAATTTCCCCCAACTCCCTTCTCCTCTCTAACTCCCCATGTCCTCCATGCTATTCGTTATGCTCCACAAATAAGTGAAACCATATGATAATTGACTCTCTGCTTGACTTATTTCACTCAGCAAAGAAATGAAACAAATAATCTAGAAATTTATATGGAACAAGAAAAGACTCCAAATAGCCAGAGGAATATTGAAAAAGAAAACCAAAGTTGGTGGCATCACAATTCCAGACTTCAAGCTCTATTACAAAGCTGTAATCATCAAGACAGTAAGGTACTAGCACAAAAACAGACACATAGATCAGTGGAACAAACTAGAGAGCCCAGAAATGGACCCTCAACTCTATGGTCAACTAATATTCGACAAAGCAGGAAAGAATGTCCAGTAGAAAAAAGACAGTCTCTTCAACAAATGGTGTTGTGAAAATTGGACACAGAAGAATAAAACTGGGCCATTTTCTTACACCATGCACAAAAATAGACTTAAAATGGATGAAAGACCTCAGTGTGAGACAGGAACCCATCAAAATCCTTGAGAATAACACAGGCAGCAATTGCTTTGATCTCAGCCGCAGCAACTTCTTCCTTGAAATATTGCCAAAGGCAAGGAAAGCAGGGGCAAAATGAATAATTGGGACTTCATCAAGATAAAAAAAAACTTTTTCAAAGCAAAGGAAACAGCCAACAAAACCAAAAGACAACTGACAGAATGGGAGAATATAATTGCAAAAGACTTCAGATAAAGGGCTAGTATCCAAAATCTACCAAGAATTTATCAAACTCAACACCAAAGAATAAATCATCTAATCAAGAAATTGACAGAAGACATGAACAGACATTTTTCCAATGAAGACATACAAATGGCCAACAGACACATGAAAAAGTGTTCAACATCCCTCAGCATCAGGGAAATACAAATAAAAAGCAACACTGAGATAGCACCACACACCAGTCAGAATGGCTAAAAGTAACAAGTCAGGAAATGACAGATGTTGGGGAGGTTGCAGAAAAAGGGGAACCCTCCTACACTGTTGGTGGGATTGCAAGCTGGTGCATCCACTCTGGAAAGCAGTATGGAGCTTCCTCAAAAAATTGAAAATAGAGCTACCCTACAACCCATTATTGGACTACTGGGTATTTACTCCAAACATACAAATGTAGTGATCTGAAGGGGTACGTGCATCCCAATATTTATAGCAGCAATGTCCACAATAGCCCAACTATGGAAAGAGTCTAGATATCCATCAACAGAAGAATGAATAAAGAGGATGTGGGATATAAAAATACAATGGAATACTACTCAGCTATCAAAAAAATGAAATGTTGCAATTTGCAACAATGTGGATGGAACTAGAGGGTATTATGCTAAGTGAAATAAGTCAATCAGAGATAGACAATTCTCATATGATCTCAATGTATGAGGAATTTGAGAAACAAGACATAAGATCTTAGGGGGAAGGGAGGGAAAAATGAAAGACAAAACCGAAGAGAGAGAAAAACCATAAGAGACTCTTAATCTCAAGAAACCAACTGAGGGGCACCTGGGTGGCTCAGTGGGTTAAGCCGCTGCCTTCGGCTCAGGTCATGATCTCAGGGTCCTGGGATCGAGGCCCGCATCGGGCTCTCTGCTCAGCAGGGAGCCTGCTTCCTCCTCTCTCTCTGCCTGCCTCTCTGCCTGCTTGTGATCTCTCTCTGTCAAATAAATAAATAAATAAACCTTTAAAAAAAAAAAAAAAAAAAGAAACCAACTGAGGGTTGCTGGAGTGGAAGGGGGAGGAATGGGGTGACTGGGTGATGGACATTGGAGAGGGTATGTGCTGTGGTGAGTGCTGTGAATTGTGTAAGACTAGTGAATCACAGGCCTGAGTCCTGAAACAAATCCTGCATTATATGTTAATTTAAAAATCACCATATCAAGACATGTTTTACAGATGCTCATGCTGTACATATATATGAAGACAAGTGGTCTGAGGCAACATACAGTTTGCCAGGCTATCTGGCTATCTTCCACCAATCCAGTTCTACCAATTCCTCTGGAGGAGTAGTTTCCCCACCAAATTTTCCATACCACATTTACATCAAAATGGAGATTGGAATATAAAGGCTAGAAAGCACATCAGGTGGCTTGACGCCTTCTTCAGCCTTGCAGGATGCTAGGCATTTAGGATAATTATCTATTGAGCATCTAGCATAGGGACTGCTACTAAGTAGACAGCCACTAAGTATCTGGTGAGTAAGTGTCGCCCTGTCAGTTAAGCATCTGCCTTCACTCAGGTCATAATCCCAGAGTCCCTGGATTGAGCCCTGATTCTGGCTCCCTGCTCAGCAGGGAGTCGGCCTCTGCCTATTCCCTTGTTCATGCTCTCTTTCTCTCTCTCAAATAAGGAAATGAATAAATAGTAATAAAATAATAATAATAAATAGAACAAAATAAAAATAAATAATACAAATATTATAAATAATAATAAATATTAACAAATATAACAAATTATATAATATATTATAACATATAACATATTATAAATATAATATAATATAATAATAAAAAAATTTGATGTGTAATTTATGCCCATTTAACAAATTTTCCAAACTGTGAAGACCTACAAAACTTATGTAGGGCAAAATGTGTTTTGCTTTGACTCTAGTCTTTTGGTCCTCTGGGATTTATGAAAAATGCCATTTCTATGTCTGAGGATGAACAATGGAAGAGAATACGAACATTGCTCTCTCCAACTTTCACCAGCGGAAAACTCAAGGAGGTAAGAAAAGAACAGGAATTTTAATTAGGAAGTTAAGGAATATTCCTGGGGACAGATAGAAAATAAGGTCATAGTCCATCCCTAAGTGGTACTCTACTGTATTTGGGCTTCCCCCAAATAGTCCTTTATCTTCATGTTCTGGAAGAGACATGATAAAACTTGTTATTAAATGCCCTTACTGCTCCATGCTTGTGAAAGCTATGTCATCCTAGGACATCCTATGTCTCATATTTAACTTCAGGTGGTGATGTATTTTGTTTGTAGATGTTCCCCATCATTGGCCAGTATGGAGATGTGTTGGTGAGGAACCTGAGGAAGGAGGCAGAGAAAGGCAAACCTATCAACTTGAAAGAGTAAGTAGGAGTCCAGTTGCTGGGATTCTAACTCTGTCGTGACACTTTCCAGCTGTTGCCATAGAGTCAATTCCCATTGTTGAGTTACTCCAGTGAACAAGCTGATGTAGGTGTATGGTGTTACAACCCCAGCGGGCCAGCCAAGAAGAGGTAGCTCACCTCAAAACGCAAGGAAGTCCAGAGAAAAACAGTCTTCTTTTGTGTGCATGAGTTGGGATTTATCTACTTGCTTAATCATCACCTTGGACATTTTAGAAGACAAAAATACATCGTTTGAAAAGAAGAAATAGGAGCTTAGAGAGTATGGAAAGGTGGGAGGGAAACGTACTTGGTACATATTCCTGGGCACTGGGTGGGGCACAAAAGTTACCCTATGGAATCTGGAACAACTTAAACCCTTCCTTGATTTTGTTGAGGATATTAATGAATACTAAATATTAACTTTTTTAAATTTATTTTTTATTTTCAGCATAATGATATTCATTATTTTTGCACCACACCTTTTATAACCATTTGTCCATCTTTTAATCTCAAAAGGGGGAAGGCCCTGCACATGGGATAGGTAGGGTAATGATGATAGATAGATAGATGATAGATTTTATTTTTTTTTGCCTAAGTTGGATATATTTTAATTACGCAGGCTGAACAGATGTACATTGCAACTGTCCTGGGAAAACTAGGCCATATGACCACTTAGATATGGCACCCCATTTCAATTTTGGGTTGATTTAATATATATGGTTTTTTTTTAAAGATTTTATTTATTTATTTGACAGAGAGAAATCACAAGCAGGCAGAGAGGCAGGCAGAGAGAGAGAGAGAGGGAAGCAGGCTCCCTGCTGAGCAGAGAGCCCGATGCGGGACTCGATCCCAGGACTCCGAGATCATGACCCGAGCCGAAGGCAGCGGCTTAACCCACTGAGCCACCCAGGCGCCCCCTAATATATATGTTTTAACTAGGAACATTCTTTGTTCTTACATTTTCCAGAAATGAGTATGCCTTCAGGGCAAGCTAGATCTCTGTTGTTGAGAAAGAGTGGGTCTTTCATGAAGAAGCCTTAGTTGGGGTTTAGAGGAGAAGGGATGATGTTTCTGGCAGCACATAATATGGTCTTAGTGCTCTGTAATGTCCTGTCGAGGAATAACCTCTGAGCATAGTTACTGTGGTGAGAGAATATCCAGACCAGTTTCATCTTTCTTGATTCCCTGAGAAAGGGTTCATTATTCCACCATTTGTCCTGCTCAGACACAGTGCTTATCCACCTTCTATTGCGCATACTCAAAATTTATTACTGTAATTTGTCGGACTTTGTGTCTCTATCCCTCCATGACTGAGCTCTTAGAACTCAGAGGTGTGTCTAACTTGCCCTAATGTCCCCATTACCCCAGGACAAGGCCAGCTGTATCACTGGCACCTCATGAACACCACATGAGTGAATGTGATGGTATATAGACTCTTCAGATGACCCAGAGGGTGGTTCTGAAAGTGTGGCTCTTGTCTTGCCTGAGCATGGGATCTACATGCACTTCTTGCTGCATGTGTTGTATAAGGATATTAAAGAGGTGCTGATCTTAATTATCCATGTCTTTGTTTCTCTCACAGCATCTTTGGGGCCTACAGCATGGACGTGATTACCAGCACATCATTTGGGGTGAACATTGATTCCCTCAACAACCCACAAGATCCCTTTGTGGAAAATGCCAAGAAGATCTTAAAATTTGATATCCCTGATCCATTTTTACTCTCCATAGGTATGTACACTAGTGTTTCTTCTTTTCTCCTCCTTCCTTTTTCTTCCCTTGCTTCCTTTCTCTCTCACTTCCTCCCTTCCACTTTTCTTTTCTTTTCCAAATTTACTTTTTGTAAAGATTTTATTTATTTATTAGAGAGAGAGCACAAGGAGGGGGAGAAGCAGGCAGAGCAAGCAGAGGTAGAAGCAGGCTCTCCCAACCTTGAGCAAGGAGCCCAATGCTGGACTTGATCCCAGGACCCTGGAATCATGACCTGAGCTGAAGGCAGGTGCTTAAACTTTTTTTTTTTTTTTTTAAGATTTTATTTATTTATTTGACAGAGAGAGATCACAAGCAGGCAGAGAGGCAGGCAGAGAGAGAGAGGAGGAAGCAGGCTCCCTGCTGAGCAGAGAGCCCGATGCGGGCCTCGATCCCAGGACCCTGAGATCATGACCTGAGCCGAAGGCAGCGGCTTAACCCACTGAGCCACCCAGGCGCCCTGAAGGCAGGTGCTTAAACAGACTGAGCCACCCAGGTGTCCCAAACCTTCTACTTTTCTACAACAATTGTACTGAGATATATCTCCACATAATATATAAGTACCCCCCCTTAAAATGTAGAATTCAATTTTGATGGTCTCAGTGTTCATCAAAAAAATTTTTTAATGTTGATGATGTACAATGTATGTATTTTTCCTTTTATTTCTGTGCTTTCGGTGTCAGAATTCACTGAGAAATCTGAGATCAACAAAATTTATCCCTTGGTTTTCTCCTAAGGGTTATAAAGTTTTACTTTTAGATTTGGGTCTTTAATCCATTTTGAATTTATTTTTACATGTTGTATTAGGTAAGAGTCCAACCTCACTTTTTTTTCTTTTTTTGCATGGGACTGTCCTCTTGTCCCAGCACCATTGATTAAAAAGACTATTTTTTCTTCATTGAATGGTCTTAGAAATCTTAGCAAAATCAGTTGACCGTAAACAGTTGGGTATCATTTTGGACCCTAAATTCAATTCCTTTGATCTATATTGTCTATCCTTATGCTTCTGCTCTTGTCTCTATTGTATGTTTCCTCCTTCTTGCTTTGGGTTTAGTTTCCTATTGTTTTTCCAGTTTGTTTATAACCAAAAAATTGGGTCATTGATTTGAGATCTTGGCCATTATTATTATTATTATTATTAGATTTTAGTTTTTAAGTCATCTCTACATCCAACAGGGAACTTGAACTCACATCTCCAAGGTCAAGAATGGCACATTCTACCAACTGAGCCAGATAAATGTCCCAAGATCTTAGTTCTTTTAAATGTAGACATATATATATGTATAGGTGGGAATGCAAGTTGGTACAGCCACTTTGAAAAGAGTATAGAGGTTCCTCAAAAAGTTAAAAATAGAGCTACCTTATGATCCAGTAATTGCACTACTGGGTATTTACCCCAAAGATACGGATGTAGTGAAAAGAAGGGGCACATGCACCCTGATGTTCATAGCAGCAATGCCCACAATAGCCAAACTGTGGAAGGAGCTGAGATGCCCTTCGACAGATGAGTAGATAAAGAAGATGTAGTCCATATATACAATGGAATATTACTCAGCCATCAGAAAGGATGAATACCTCCATTTGCATCAACATAGATGGTACTGGAGGAGATTATGCTAAGTGAAATAAGTTAAACAGAGAAAGACAATTATCATGCGGTTTCACTTACTTGTGGAACATAAGGAATAACATGGAGGACATTAGGAGAAGGAAGGGAAAAATGAAGCAGGTGGGAAATCAGATGGGGAGATGAACCGTGAAAGACTATGGACTCTGGGAAACAATCTGAGGGTTTTAGAGGGTTGGGGGTTGAGGGATGGGTTAGCCTGGTGATGGGTATGAAGGAGGGCAGGTATTGCATGGAACACTGGGTGTTATTTGCAAACAATGAACCGTGGAACACTACATGAAAAACTGATGAAGTACTGTATGGTGACTAACTAAATAAATAAATAATTTTTAAAATGTAGACATATATAATGAGAAATTTCTTCCTAGTCACTGCTTTTTCTCATCCCAGGGGTTTTGTATATAGTTTCTTCATTTTTGTAATCTCTAAGTAATTCCTAAGTGCCCTTTTGATTTCTTCTTTGGCCACGGTCTATACGGGACTGTAATGTTTAATTTCCACATATTTACGAAATCCAATGTTGTTTGTATTCTCAATTTCTAATTTTATTCCATTGTGGTTGAAGGGCATGCTATGTATTATTTGCATTCTGACAACACCTTCTTAAATAGCATGATAATTAAAGTAACATCTTATGGTCTGGTATATCCAAAGAGACTCTAGTCCAAAATTAAAAGGCTAAGAGATCTGGGAATGTAATCCTGCTGCTTTGGTTACCCAAAGATGTGGTTGGAGACACTGATCTCACTGCTCTAGTGGTGGCACCTACTTGTGACTTTCCCTGGCTCAGCCACTGGCTTGAAATTTCAAGTATAGTTGATAGAGGGAATGACTCCCAGCTTCAGTGACTCCTGGTGTCTTTTACTTTTCTGTTATAGTCCAAATTATAATTGCTCTGGGTAAATTTTGCATTTTCACTGTGATTTCCATTGTTCTTTTTCCTTACAGTACTCTTTCCATTCCTTACCCCAGTTTATGAAATATTAAATATCTGGCTATTTCCCAAAAAAGTTACTGATTTTTTCACAAAATCTATAAAAAGAATGAAGGAAAGTCGCCTAAAAGATAAGCAAAAGGTAACTATGGTGGTGATTACATGTGTGTGTTTACTTTCGATCTCTTATTTAGTTGTATACATATCATGTGTACTCTTCTATGTATTTTTTTTACTGTAGAGAACTGTAGGGTTTAGAGCAGGAGACTTCTAACATTTTAGAGAGAATGAAGAAGGTGGAATTCAGGTAAGGAGATAAGAAAATGAGTCTAAGATTCAATGTTTAAGATTTAATAATAAAGGTGGAACATAGTGTGTCCTTGCATGAGATTTCTCTTCAATAAATTATCAAAAGGTAAAAATTACTGTGTAAAAATCATTTTTCTGATAGTATAACATCCCCAGATGTTATATTGGCAAAGAATCCCTTTAATTCTAAGCCTCTTATTTTACATGTTCCCCAGGGGAATGTCCTATGAGTCATCTGCTGGAAGATAGTCTGTGTTAAATTTGAGACTGTCATAGTCTGGAGTGGGCAGGAGTCTTCTCTGGGCACTGAAGCTGCAAGTTGAGCCAGCTTCACCTTCCTGAGGCCTGGCAGCCAGCACAAAGATGTGTGTCTCCCAGCAAGACAGGGCTGGGGTACCCCCAGAATGTCACTGAAAATTGTGCAGAACTCTGGGAGGGTGGGGCATTGGAAGATGTTGACATAGAAGCTGCCCATGGATTCTGCAGAGATCAGGAAATTTGTCTATGTAGCCATTCATTAAGAATTAAGGCTGGAGGGAAAAAAAGGACCGAAATCAGGGACTTTCCCCTGAGTTAGCAAGCATGACAGGAGAGGGAGTATGCAACACTTTGGTCAGAAAGTTGTGTTCAAAATCCAGAGAAACTCAGGATCAAGGGAGAAAGAATCAAAAAGCAGTGGGACACAATAGCTGGATTCCTGTCGGGAAAACATCCTGCTGCAAGATTTGTAGCTGGATGTTTTTTGCCGCTGGCAAGTCAGTCTTCTGGACTTAAAGGGACCATATTCTCAGGAAAAAAGCTAAGTCCTGCATCCCTAATTTATTTCTGACTTCCATGAGTGATGTTTTGTTGTTGAAACTATTCTTTCTGCTTGTAGCACCGAGTGGATTTACTCCAACTGATGATTAACTCCCAGAATTCTAAAGAAGTGAATAACCACAAAGGTAAGTAATGAGAGCTTCAGAGAGCCAGTGATGGAGAGTTTCTGATGCAGGGTTCTGAGATGTGGAGGAAGATTTTTAGCAGATGGAATTTCTGCAAATTGAAGAAAGACACAAGTTCAGGTACAAATGGTAGTAGAAGCACCTTCCAGAAGCACCCAGCAATAAGTTTGTTCAAAACCTTAAGGGCAACCATAGAGAAGGAAGTCAGTGGTTCATGGATCACCTGCATCAGAACCTCTGGGGAGCTTATTTTCCATGTCAATCATCTGGCTTAAATCAGACCAGTGAATTTGAAACTGGAAGTTCACATCAAGGCTTCATCATCTCAGAAGACACATGACCCCAGTGTTGGTGACCTGGAACATTTGGTTAAAATTGTATTCACTGGCTTAATGTATTGTAAAGTTTTACTTTCCATTTTGCAATTAAGAACTGGAGCAAGATGCCTTTTCAAGGATATAAATGCTGTTTCTCTTCAAGCTTTCACCTACTGCTTTTACTGTCCACGGATGGAATTTGAAACAATTATTACTATGATGGCTCCAAAATGGTGACTTTCTGCTCCCATCAGTTCTCCCACTTTTATAAGTGATTGTCCATTGTGAGGGAGCTTTTCATTCTCTCTCTGTAATTAATTAATTAATGTCAATATGATTTCATATATTACTAGCTTAGTCTCTTACATCATTCTTTTTTTAGATCCTCAATTGTCTCAGATTTGTCTTCTGGAAGCCCTTTCAAGTGGGCTTTCTGTTATTTTTTTCTTCCTTTTTAAAAATATTTTCAATAGACCTTTTTTTAGACTTTATTTTTTTTATAGCCATTTTAGGTTCACTGCAAAAGTTAGCAAAAGACACAGAGATATCCCATATTCCCCCTGCCCCACCTACACACAGCATCCCCCACTGTCAAAATCCTCACCATGTCATACATTTATTACAATCAATGTCCCTACAATGACACATTATTACCACTCAAAATCCATAGTTTACATTACAGTTCACCCTTGGTGTTATACATTCTGTGATTTTGCCAAAGGTATAATGGTCTATCCACCATTATAGGACAGAGTATTCTATTTATTTTCCCATATTATTTCCCAAGCATTTGCTTCCATTCTAGTATAAGACATTCCTGGTTTCTCTTCTCTTTCCCTTGATGAGCCCTGGAATCAGCCGCTTCTCCGGAAGCTTTGTTTCCTTTCAGTGAGAAATGGTATTTAGGAACCAAAATCTGGGATCTAGGAGTGCTCACTGCTCTAAAGTTTCTTTGCTTCTATTTCCTCTCAGTGGGCCAAATTAAGAATATCAAATATATTTACACAGCACTGATAAATGTAAACATTTCTATATCTATCCATCACCAGTGATGTGATTATGGCCTCTGAGTCTGAAAGAAAAAAAGAGCCTTGATTTATAGTTTGCTTCTATGACAGAAATATTCCCATCACGGTTAATTTCAGGCTAAATATGATTTGACAACCATCTCCCAAAATTCTTGAATATTTAACAATTGATTCTAGAGAATAAGGACGGGTTTACTCCATCACACCAGTAAAACATATGCATACATATGTATACATCTACTTTTATCTATCATCTATCTATCTATCTATCTATTATCATCTATCTATCTATAGATAGATTTTCTGTGATATAGAAAATGTTCTATATATGCCCAGTTCAATACAGAACCACTACACACATGTGGTTAATTGAACACTTGACATGCGGCTAGTGTCACTAGATAACTAAATCGTATATTGTTTTAAATGTAATTAGTTAATATTTAAATATAAATAGACACATCTGGTAAGTGGCTACCATATCAGACAGCAGGAGCTACAAAATGTGATTAGCATGAGGTTCATAGCAGTTGGGGGAAAGACTTTCATAGATGAATTTATCCACAGGAGCATCACAGAAAGTATGACTGGGGAATCAGAATTCTGTAGACTTTTCTTACACTTATTTTTATTACTTTTAGTTGAGAATTTCATGTCTGTGACAAGTACCATGTTAATTTCAGTGCCTTACAAATTATCTAATCCTGTTCTGATCAAATAGATTAGAGCATGACGATGCTTAGTTTCTACCACAAGAAAGTCAAAAGGGAGGCCAACTTATACTCAAAGTGGGGCCATTTACTAAGGAAGGTGACCTTCAGGCCATGATTGAATAGGCATTGCTAATTCCACTCACTAGATTTTGTTTGTCTATAATTCATGCCGGCCCATGTCCTCCTATTTGTCATTGGTTTTTTGCTATCTTATGCAGTTGATTAGACTAACATCATTCACCAGTCTTCTAGCATTTTGTCTGTGTCATAGTTTCTATACATATTTGAGATCATCCATGTGAAGAATGTGCCCCAGGGCTTCTCTTACCTGAAACCTCTCAAAGGTATAATCCATGCTTCTCAAGCTAGGTTGGACACACAAATCACATCTCAGGAAGCTCAGATTATTATTCCATAGTTCTAGGGTAAGGTTTGAGATTCTGCATTTCTAAAAAGATCTCAGGTTCTACAGATGCTGCTAGTCCTTGGACCACGCTTGGATAGCAAGAGTTTATCTGTAACCCAATATTGTCTACTTAAATTCCTGCAAATAATTTTTAGATGAAATATCACTCAATTTTCCTGATAACTAGCCTTAGCATTGCATACTCTCAAAAAAAATTAAGCTGTATTTTAGCTGGAAGAAATTATATTTTTCCTGGGGGAGGATGTTAGCCCATTTACTTATGGCAGAAGTACTTTTACAATTCTCTAAAAGACAATACTGATAACTCTGTGTATGTTAGACAGAAATAGCATCTCCTGAAATTTACTCACAATTGTTTGTGGTAGGGTGGCATAACCAGTAACAGATGTCTAAGAATATTATGAAACTTTGGAATAACCAGATCAAGAAAACCTTTGCCTCTATCTGGCTCTACAAGATAGACATTAGAGTGAAACCACTCCCAGTTTGATTCTGAATTGCTTTTACATATTCCACCAGGGATTTGGGGGTTTCAAATGCATTTGTCATCATCTAATCTGTGATGTTTCATATTCACCTGTTTTAGCTAAAATGTCTTTCCCCTCCTTTTAGCTCTTTCTGATCTGGAGCTTGTGGCCCAGTCTATTGTCTTTATTTTTGCTGGCTATGAGACCACTAGTACTTCTCTTTCTCTCCTTATGTATGAATTGGCCACTCATCCTGATGTTCAACAGAAACTGCAGGAGGAGATTGATGCGACTTTCCCCAATAAGGTAAGGGGGTCCTGCTGGAAGAGGGAGTCAAGATAGGCTCAGTTATGTCTCAGTAACCAGTAACATTAACCCTCAAATCTGGTGGGTTTTCATAGCAAAAGTTTACTTCTAACCCACATGTGCATGTCCAACATGGGTATAGTAGAGGATAGGAGTGAGTCTCTGTTTTACACAGTTGCTTGGGTATAAAGGGTAAAGAGGTTCCAGAGATGTGAGGCCCCTGTTTTGAAAGGAAACAGTGACTTCAACATATTTCACTTAAGATTAAGTGTCATAGTATATTAGTCACTTTTGTTCATATGAGGAAGAAATACCACTACTTGGTAGTGGAAAGGATGTCAGGTCCTGTTTAGAGGATTGTCCTAGCAATCTCTTCTAATTGTTACTACTGCATATAAGTTAGTGGGCCATTGAGTAAGTCAAAGGACATGGTAGACATTAAAATGCCCATAAATGGCTGTTACCAAAACAAATGATTTTTAAGTGTTCTTTTCTAACACTTCAGTAGTAGTGCACTGACTGAGTTTAAATGGATCCCAAATCTTAATTTGTGAAAATCTGTTTCTTTCCTTCCAGACACTGCCCACTTATGATGCCCTTGTACAGATGGAGTATCTGGACATGGTATTGAGTGAAAGTCTCAGATTATACCCAATCGCTGGGAGACTTGAGAGGGCCTGTAAGAAAGATGTGGAAATCAGTGGTGTCTTCATTCCCAAAGGGATGTTGGTGATAGTGCCAACCTTTTCTCTTCACCGAGACCAGGACCTCTGGCCAGAGCCTGAGGAGTTCCGTCCTAAAAGGTACAGGGAACCCACCCTCATATTGAAGGATATTGTGATATTTTCTTAGTATAGATGACAATTGTGTGGTTGTATAATTATTCACTTGTACATCTTTTTATTTTTAGAAGTAATTTTCTTATTGCAAAATGATCATTATTGTCAAAATTTTATAAACTGTGGACCCTAAAAAAGAATATTAAAATCATCCTCAATCCCAATATATTAAGATTATTAATAATGATATGTATGTCCTTGTGGGCATTTTTCTATGTATATATTGACTACTAAAAATCATAATGGCATTACATTTTTTGAATGACTTACTTAATGTTACATGAAACTATAACAACATACTATATTTGTGCTTGTGATTGTATGCATATTTCATAATTTACTTAGCCACCATCTGATTGAAGGAAATAGGTCTTTTCTTTTCCTTTAAGATTTTTGGTCCCCTTTAGCTCTTTGAATTCACCCTTACATCCCCCATTTCATGTTTGTGAACCTTGGCCGCTCTTCTGCTAGCCATAGTGGGAGAGCAAAGGCTGTGGACCTGAGCGTTCTCAACCACAGGAGGAGCAGCCTCATGAGGACATAGGTGCACACGGGTCCTGTGCTGTCGGTGGCTGCAGTCCTGTGCCAGCTTCCACCTTTGTTGGTATCTGGGGCTCGTCCAAAGCAAAGTCATCTGAAAAGTCTGCTCTCTAGCTGTCTGAAACATCCTCCTTGAAGGCATCTTGAGCTTTCTCTTCTGGGATTTCAGAGCAGAGTCTGGCTTTAGGCACAGTCTGAATTCTGCAAAAGTTGGTTTATTTTATTGATAACAAAATTTGGAGTGAAGCTTTTAGGGATCTAGACTTTTAGCCCCTGACTCTAAGCTCCCTGATGGCAGAGCTCTTGTCCTGTTGCATGGTGTCCTTGGTGCTAAAATCACGTCTATACATAGTACTTGCTGAAAGAAGTCAGAATTGACCAAGTCATCTGTTTTCTGGACCAGAAGCCCTGGTGGTTCTCACAAGTTCAGCAATCCCTGGTCCTATACCTTCTTGAACAGAAACCAGAGACCACTTCTTCTTGACAGTTCTTTGTCATGATTCATTCAGTTATGAAAGGAAGTGCTTATGTAGTTGTGTTAGGGACCCTGCCAGGCAGTGCAAGATCCACATGTTAAAAATGCCTATTATGGAGAATTTTTAACACATGCAAAATCATATGCTAAGAAATACTTCTAATGCATCTATATGTGCCCATCACCTGCCCAACAACCACTAACCATATCAGCTGCCCCATCCACACACCATTGCAATTCCTTGTCTGATTCGCATGTAATTTTAAGGCTCATGATGTGTAAACATTCCAGTATGTTCTTCACAATATACGGAGTTTTAAAAAATGCCTACTGAGAATGCCATTATTACTTTCCCCAAATCCACATATTTTCTTAATATAAATATTGAGGAATGAGTCTTGAATAAAATGTAAGTCTAACCTTCAAGGAATTTATAACCTCATGGAACAGATAGAGAAGAATTCAGTGATTGTACTGGTTATACATAACCATGAGTATGGATATAGTGTGTGTGTGTGTGTGTGTGTGCTCATGTAAATCATCTAACATGCTGTTCTGTGCAAGTGGTTGGGGAGTACCAGTGGAGAGGGCAGGGAAGTAAAGGGAAAATTAACAATGCAAATCATGGGAAGCATCTCTCCTACTTTCTTTGTCCATGGGTATGTAACAAATGTAAGTCAGTGGATGCAGGATCCTACCTTTCCTTCAGTCAGACTCATATCCTGCTCACCTTTCAGAGTATGAACTACTCACTACCCTGAATATAATTCCAGTGTTTAAGATAAAGCTTGCTTCAACAGCATTTGTCTCATCTCCTCAACAAGCCTGAATGCTCCCATAGGGGAAGGGGGTATCCAATGACCTGTAGCTTATAATTGTCACAGCAAAATAAGCATAGCTGGATTATAATAACCAGCCCATCAAAGTTTCTTATATACTCCTGGTTGAGAACTCCCAATATGTAGCTCTTGTGGTTTTTATGTTTCCTAACTTGCTTCCGACTTGTATTGTGAAACCAGGTTCAGCAAGAAGAACAAGGACAGCATAAATCCTTACACATACCTGCCTTTTGGAACTGGACCCAGAAACTGCCTTGGGATGAGGTTTGCGATCATGAACATGAAACTTGCCCTTGTCAGAGTCCTGCAGAACTTCTCCTTCAAACCTTGTAAAGAAACACAGGTCAGAGAGATGACTTTCTTCTTAACTAGTGTTTTATTGTGTTTCTTAAACCAAAACATGGGTGTGGGTGTGTGTGTCTGTGTCTATGAGAGAGAGGGCCCATTTGTCCTTAATAATTTGTCCTATTTCCTGAAGAATCTATTTGGAGCACTTGTGACCTTCTAAGCATCCTTCAGCTCCCGATTGTCATGTCTATGGTTTATGACCACCCAGCCGTAAGGGTCATCTAGTCCATGCAGTTCATGTGACATCATTATGCATGGATCTATGAACTTCAGCAAAGTATTAAATTTCTCTCAAGTCCACAGAAAGGAAGGAAGCATGTATACAATCATGACGTGCAGTGATTACTACAACGTAACTTTTGAATGATGCTCTTCTCCACCATAGCTTACAGATACTTTCAAGACTATGGTTCTCAACCCCTGGTTATACACTGGAATCAGTGAATTTGTTCAAATCCTGAGGCCCAAGTCATCTCAGAAATTCTTTTTTTTAAGATTTTATTTATTTTTTTGAAATAAAGAGAGAGAGAGCACAAGCTGTGATAGAAGGGTAGAAGGGAGAAGCAGACTCCCCACTGAGCCGGCAGCCCGAGACATGGTTCTATCCCAGGACTCCAAGACCATGACCTGAGCCCAAAGCAGAGGTTTAACAGACTGTGTCACCCAGGTGCCCCCGTATCAGAAATTCTAACATAATTCACACAGAGTGTGGTTTTAAAAGTGCAAACAATGTTGAGAATCAGTGGTGTGAAGCATGTCTGCCAGATGTGAAGGACTCCCAGGGTCCAGGCCATCCTGGGTACATGGCCCCACCTTCTGCAAGCCTGGCCCCAGTCTAGCTATTCTTCTCTATCCCAATCTGCCATCATGAATGAATGGCTCCACCAGGAGAGGTGAAATTATCTTTAGAAGGGGAGATGGCCATAGAATAAAATACATAATACCCACTCAGGATGACCTTGCAAACTTCAACATACACAATTTAACTCTATCACTTTTCAAAATTGTTTGCCATAATGGCTAAGAAACTTTTAAATGTTAAACACCCATCCTTTTTACTTAAAATTTATTTTTATTTTTTTTTAAGACTTCATTCATTTATTTGATAGAAAGAGACACAGCAAGAGAGGGAACAGAAGCTGGGGGAGTGGGAGAAGGAGAAGCAGGCTTCCCGCTGAGCAGGGAGCCCAATGCAGGGCTCTATCCCAGCACCCTGGGATCATGACCTGAGCTGAAGGCAGACACCTAACGAATGAGCCACCCAGGCGCCCCTATTTATTTATTTTTTATTATGTTGTATTAGTTACCATTCAGTACTTCATTAGTTTTTGTTGTAGTGTTCCATGATTCATTGTTTGCATATAACTCTGTGCTCTATGCAATACATGCCCTCCTTAATACCCATCACCAGACTAACCCATCCCCCCTCCCCCACCCCTCTAAAGTCCTCAGTTTGTTTCTCAGAGTCCATACTCTCTCACGGTTCATCTAGCCCTCCGACTGCCCCCCCCCCGCCTTCATTTTCCCTTCTCTTAATGTCCTCCATGCTATTCCTTATGTACTTAAAATTTAAATCAAAACAGAACACAAGTCAACATGAGTTTGTCCCCAGCCTGGTACACAGTAAATATTCAGTAGATAATCTGTTGAATGGCTGATGGATGAATGCTTCCATGCTCCAGCCTTGAGAGCTTATAGGGTGATTTTAAAGAATCAGAGATAGATGATGCAAAATAGCATACATTATTGTCCTTCGTGTGTCTTGCCTGCTTTGCATCTGTCATTGCCAGGGCTTCATTCCTTGTTCTCAAATCCTTGTTTAACTGTTGCAGATCCCCCTGAAATTGAGTTCTTATGGGTTAATTCGACCAGAAAAACCCATTGTTCTCAAGATTGAGCCAAGAGATGGCAGTGTGAGTGGAGCCTGACTTTCCCTATGGACTTCCCCTTTGTTCTTCAAGAAGCTGTATCCCAGATCACCAGAGACCTCAATTTCCTTTGTAAGTAAAACCCAGAAATGAAGATGGCCTGCATCTACTGCCCGTGACAGATAGCTAGGGCTTCCATATATTCACTTAGCTTTTTTGGTGTCGGTGTGGAGCATTTTTTATTGCAGAGAGTAAAGGAGGTGACCAATAAATACCAGAGATGTAGACTCAGCCTGTCTGATTCACACAGACTACTGCCAGTTAGTACCATCTGTTCCCCTGATCAAGAATAAAACTTTCTCTACAATTTTATCAACCTACTTTAATGGAAACAAGAATTATTCTGGTGAATGTGGTAGAGACATTTTTATCACATCTTATTCTGAATACTCCACGTTAACTATTATACTGAACCCGTCAATCAACATCTCTTTACAAAAATGCTAACCGATGCTTTTGTGCGCACTAATGGAGAATCTGAGGAACAGATGAGTGAGAGCCAGTGACTAAATATTTTTTACCATCACAGTCATTGGGTAGATGGGGCTTGTTCAGATTTCCAAAGTGATATCTTAGGGGTAGGTGAGATTTAATCCATTGTGACTTTGCCGATGGCTTAGCAAGTTTGTTCATAGTTTAATTCTACAAGTTCTATTGTTTTGTTTTGTTTAAAAAAGGCTTTTTAAAATTAACATATAAGTATTATTTGCCCTAGGGGTACAGGTCTGTGTATCATCAGGCTTACACACTTCACAGCACTCACCATAGCATATACCCTCCCCAGTGTCCATAACCCAACCACCCTCTCCTTAACCCCCTCCCCCCAGCAACCCTCAGTTTGTTTTGTGAGATTAAGAGTCTCTTATGGTTTGCCTCCCTCCCAATCCCACCTTGTTTCATTTTTTTTCCTACCCTACCCCGCAAATCCCTCACTTTGCCTCTCAAATTCCTCATATCAGGGAGATTATATGATAATTGTCTTTCTCTGATTGACTTATTTTGCTCAGCATAATACCCTCTAGTTCCATCCACGTCATTGCAAATGGCAGGATTTCATTTCTTTTGATGGCTGCATAGTATTCCATTGTATATATAGACTACATATTCTTTCTCCATTCATCTGTTGATGGGCATCTAGGTTCTTTCCATAGTTTGGCTATAGTGGACATTGCTGCTATAAACATTCGGGTGCAGGTGCCCCTTCAGATCACTACATTTGTATCTTTAGGGTAAATACCCAGTAGTGAGATTGCTGGGTCATATGGTAGCTCTATTTTCATCTATTTGAGGAACCTCCATGCTGTTTTCCAGAGTGGTTGCACCAGCCTGCATTCCCACCAACAGTGTAGGAGGGTTCCCCTTTCTCCGCATCCTGGCCAGCATCTGTCATTTCCTGACTTGTTAATTTTAGCCATTTTGACTGGTGTGAGGTGGTATCTCATTGTGGTTTTGATTTTTATTCCCCTGACACTGAGGGATGCTGAGCACTTTTTATGTGTCTTTTGGCTATCTGGATGTCTTAATTCTACAGGTTTTAGAGCACAGGTTTTTTTTAAAAAAATAATCCTTGAGTGAGGCACAAAGTATTACATGATTTGTTTTTTTTTAATTTTTAATTTTTAAAATTTCTTTTCAGTGTACCAGAATTCATTGTTTATATACCACACCCAGTGCTCCATGCAATACGTGCCCTCCATAATACCCACCACCAGGCTCGCCCAACCTCCCACCCCCCGCCCCTTCAGAACCCTCAGATTGTTTTTCAGAGTCCTTGGTCTCTCATGGTTCATCTCCCCTTCCAATTTCTCCCAATTCCCTTCTCCTCTCCATCTCCCCATGTCCTCTGTGTTATTTCTTATGCTCCACAAGTAAGTGAAACCATATGATAATTGACTCTCTCTGCTTGACTTATTTCACTCAGCATAACCTCTGCCAATCCCGTCCATATTGATACAAAAGTTGGGTTTGATTTAATGTTTTCATCTCATCTGCCCTGATGTTCTCGTAGGCAGGGAACATGCTTTCTCTTTGTGTTTCAGCCTCAGCTCCCAACTGTCCTGAAAGAATGAACATCAAATCAGAGATGGTTGATTGGCCAGTTCATTGGACAGAACAGCTAAAAGCATTTGTCCATTTCAGCTGGTATCACAAGCTGCATAGCATTCTTCCTATTTCTCTCCTCCCCGCACCAGCCCCTTCTATCTCCTCTCCTTGCCTCTTCCTTTGCCTTTCCTTCCCAGATAATTCAGTCCTAGAGCTAGTAGGTGGGACACAGCCAGATGGGAATCCCCACATTGGGGATCAGGGGCAGAGAAGGGAGTCAGAGTGACTTCAAGTTGGAGACTGAGTAGGGTGGGGGAGGTGTCGACATGGAGAAGCAGCCTTGGGTGTGGGAGGCCAAGCTAGGTGAGAGGGTGCCCACACGAGGGTTGGTCTGCTGACAGCCCCCAGAGCCTAACAACAGTGTGGAGGACCCAAGTAGCATGGTGGGGGCATACCTGAGTGTTAAGGGGTGGAGTGAGGGTTAGTTACATAAAGGGGGATTGATCAAATAAGTAAATCTATTACCACTAAATGGTGTCAGGAGTTTCTCCCTGTTGGAGAAGGGAGTCACTGGTTTGAAAAGGGAAAAAGCCAAATGAAGCCTGTGTACTCAGAGACTGGAAGTTTGTCAATGTAAAGTCATGCTTTTCTACAGATAGATGGTGAATTGATAGAGAGCAACTGAAATGTGTGTGTTTGTCTCTCTGTGTGTAAAACAAACAAAAAACCACCACCAACAACAAAAAAACCAAAATATTTTCTCTACCTCTCTCTACAGACAGTTCTTAGAAACAGTGACATTGTCAGAGCAATGAGCATAACTTGTGACCAGATCTTGGCTTATAAGTGTCATTTTCCTCTCAAAGGAACTAGTGCTTTTTAGAGAAATGGCTGATTCCAGGCTGGAAGAGCACACAATGAGCCTGGAGCATCTTGTGCTCCACAGTGATGGGGACACATCCACGAGACTCAGAGCCAGCCTGCGGGGCTTCACTGACACATCAAGCATAATTTCATAACTGACAATATGAAGGAATATGACTCATTGAGTAAAATAGAAATACACAAGTATACACAGGTGTAGATAAATACAGGGATATATTCCAATCAATGAGGATACTCACACCGTTTCATAGCACTACCACTCGAACGCCCATGAGTTACTGAGGAAAGAGCAGCACAGAGCAGAGACTTGGCAAAGGAGTGGAGTGAATTGGGAACAGGAAAAAGTGATGGCCCATTGCCCAATGAGACAGGGTAAGAAGACCTCAACATCACCTACCTCTGGCATATTCTTGCCAGGGAGGCAAACCTGCAAGAAATCCTCAAAAAAGTCAGGCAAAACCAAATAAAGGAATATCTACTCTTAATCTGTAACTGGCGTGTTATCTTCAATAAAGTCAAGATCTTGAAAGTGATAAGAAAAGAAAAAACGAGCCCAGATTGGAGGCACTTGCCCACCCCCTCAGCTCCACCTCACAGCAAACCAAGACTAATGAGTTTCAACCTATCCCAGGAACGTGAACTTCTAACAGTCCATCTGAAATTTCCTGATGGTCACTAGTGAGTCATCTTCAGGATAGAAACCCTGCAAGTCCATCCCCCAGAAGGAAGGTGTATTGACCAGAAACAATCCTTTCTTTTCCCTCTGTGCACTTCTTGCCCCACCGTCCTTCCTATAAAACCCTGCATTATTGTACACCTCCTGGAAGCTTCTGTCTACTTGCTAGTTGGGATGACCCTAGTACAACTGAAGGTCTCAGACAACCAAAGGTCTCCGGCTGGTGCGTTTCCAGCTTCCTGCGCAACTGACTGGCCCTGCTGATGGTGCTGATTCATGAATCGCTTAATAAACTCCGTTAGATCTTCAACTTGACTTTCTAGAATTCTATTTTTTAATAAAAGCCAGAGACAAACTAAGCAAGTGTTCCAGACTGAAGTAAAGTTACTAGAGAGGGGTGACATGTAAAGTGAGTGTCCGAGCAGAGTCCTTCTGCTATAAAGGACATTCTGGGGATGATAGAGAAACCAGCTCTGATGATTACATGGCAAATAATGTGTCAGTGGAGATGGAGAATGTCTTTGTAGGAATTACAGGGGATTATGAAATATCAGGTTAGCAATTTACTCTGAGATGGATCAGGAACATAGTTCTTGAAAGAGACTCTTCTGGAAGCTTGTGATTATTTCTGGGAGAAGTGGGTTACAAAAACACCTTGGGCCTACACAGCTCTCCCCATCCCTTGTCTTAGTCTAACTTGCATAATTTAATACAATGACGCAGCACCACACAGTGACTGAGAAATGGGGAGCTTGGAAGCTGGAGATCCTAGAGTTTGAATGCCAGCTCGGTCCAGAGCTGAGTCTAGACCAGTCAGTGGCTTTGGATAAATGAGGAAAAGGTGCTCCCTTTGCATAACTGGACCCACAGGACTTGGGCTACCCTCCACTACAGACATGCGACCTTGAACAAGTTACCCAATACCTCACTCCTCAGGACTTGGTGCCTCAGACAGTTAAAATATAGGGATAATGCCAGTGCCTATCTGACCTGATGACAGAACCAGCTAATGTGTGTGAGGCGTTTAGGACACAAAACACGGAACATGCAGCGAGCTCATAGTCAATGTCAGCTATTACTTTCATAGCATTGTTATGCTCAGTCCTCAGGAGGCCAAGTTGGTTTGGACATTTTGAGCTCCAGCCTAGGCAAGTCCAGCTTCAATCTGCCATTGGAGAAAGTAATTGCAGACATCTTTCATGGAGGTTTAACTATGAAGGTATTGATGTCTCGGCTGATTTCTTCAGGAATTTCCAAAGAACAATATAAACATCCCCCTTCTAGAAGTGCCTTTGTCGAGAGAGAATAATGTGAGGCTCACTGGGTTGGAGGGGTACCTCCATGCCCCACCACACGGACCCAACAGGAAGAGATGGACTTGACCTCACAGGGACTTGGACCTTGCTCTACCTTACAGTCCCAGCTGGAGGAAGAAGGGCTCTCCTGGTCACCACAACCCACCACCCCTTCTGCGTCACAAGAGCTCAGGCAATGAGAAGACTCCACACCTCTAAATCCTGGATTACTCAGGGGACTCCCGTTTCTAACAGCCTTCCCAGCTTCCCCTTTTATCCGGATAGAAGCAAAACTGTAGAGGCCACTTTTAGGCAAACAGGTTTGCGGGATGGAATGTTGAAAGGGCCCACCCTGTCCCCCCGCCTGAATACACAGGCCCATCGGGGACCCACCTCAATACAGCCACATGCCCTAACTTACCGATTGCCCACTTACCAAAAAAGGAAAAATGCCACATGTGGCCTTACTTCCTCACGTTCCCCCTTTAAAAACAACCTCCAGGCAATGCCTCCTTGCAGACGGTCTCTGCTTTGCTATCCCGCCCTCTGCTCTCTTGCAGTGTATCCAATAAAGTTCTCGTTTGACTCCTTCCTTCTGCCTCAGGTGAATTCTCTCGCAGCCTGTGCGCAGGCTTCCACCAGATCGTCGCCCCACATTTGGGGGCGCCCATGATTGGGACAGACGCTGCATTCAGACACCACATTTAGTGGCCCCTGGCAGTGGGGGGAGAACCCCACACAAGATCCCTTTATCAGTCCCGTGACTCCCCCCGGATTCTCCAGGAATTTATGGGGACTTTCCCTCGGTGGACCCACTCCAGTACTCCTCAGGGAACTGACAACCTCCGCTGAGGTGACTCCTTGCTGAGGGTCCCCAGCCCCAAGGGGAAACAGCCCAAATGCCCCTGCCCAGAAGGGTGAGGGATTTCCCCGTCTGCCCTTCGGGAAGGTCCTTCCCTCCCCGCCCGCCCCACCTGATCCCCGCCTCTTTGCGGCCCTTCCACAGTCTAACCCTAGTACAACTGAAGGTCTCAGACAACCAAAGGTCTCCGGCTGGTGCGTTTCCAGCTTCCTGCGCAACTGACTGGCCCTGCGCGATGGATGATACAGTTAGGGCTGTCCATGTTCCCAGACAAATCTTCTCCCACTTGCCAGTGATTCCTCATAATAAGCATGTTGTTATGATTGTTATGGCTAGCTTCAAACAAAGAGGACTTCTTGATGGTTTTATTCCTTAGCCATATTTTCCCCAGAGGTCACTTCTATTGATAAAAAAGTGCAAGTAGAGGCTTGAACCAAGCATACAGTGACCACCTTTAAAACTCGATATGCAATCACCCACAAATTCAAAAGTTGGCCCTCCCAAACTGAATGGCACTTGATGTCCTGATGGGAGCTCAAGGAGGAACCTATGATTTATTAAAACAGTGTTATGTATATACTTCCGAGTACCACAAAAGTAGTCTGGGTTTCTAACTGACATGGGTGCTGGGGGCCAGTGAGAAGGGCCCAGGTCAGCAGGGGCAACTCCCAGTCCTTATAGAGCCATGGACACAGACTACAGACCATGAGGGACCCTCTGTAGAACCAGGGCAGGGAGCAGGTGTCACTCCTAAAACCCAGGGCAGAGAGAGGGTCTGAGGTACAATATCACAGCCTGAAGTCATAGCTCCAAACATCCTAAGCTCTTTCTGGGAGGAGCAGGGAAAGTATAATGGGGCAATGGGGGGAGATAGGATCAGAAAGACTGAATTTAGAAAAGCTCCTTACCCAAGTCAGACCAAGAAATAAGTCATTTTAGGGTTCAGTGAAATTCTCCCTGCCCAATCTCACCCCAGGAAGGGTCTCAAGGGGATGATGATGTCAAAGATGAAAATTTTAAAAGCTACATTATCTTTGAGCATCTGTGTATTTTCAAAAGCAGTGTCTCTCATTCCTGCATTTGGAACCATAATACGGTTAACTGATGAACAAAGATGAAATGGAAGAATCAGAAAGCTGCAAAGGTCTCAATGTTCAGGTCAAAGACTTTAATTTTATAGGTTTCTCATTTCGTCCTAACAGGCCTTGGAAGAAACTGAGGCATAGAGCAGTTAACGACTTGCTCAAGGTGAGAGTGGGAACAGTGGAGCCCTCTGACCTATGGCCCCACTCATATGGTAAGCTGCTTCCAGAAAAGCTCATTAGTCCCACTGTTGAGATGGACCCCCGGGGCCCCCAAAGGGATAGGGATATCTTTGAGGCCAATTTTGGCCCCACTGGTGTCTTCTCAGTGCCTAATACACTGCTGAGCACACAGTAGGCCTTCATTAAAAACATCCAGAAGTTGTTTATGAAACACTATTTGAAAATAGTGTTTCTGCCCTACCAGTACCACTCATGGTTTTGTCCTCTGGGGTTTTCCCAACACCTGTTATGAGGAGGTTCATCTGAACCTCAAACATGCCTGGAAGGTCAGCAGGAAGGCTCTTGCTCTGGTTTTTGTTTAGATCCACAAACATTTCCTGGGCACCACTCTGGATCAGATCCTAATGTGCCCCATTCATGGGGAAAAGTCACCCATGGATAGACAGATTCAATGTGGTGGAAGATCAGCTTGGCTTCTTTACACAGAGAAGGTCCTCTTGTCCACAAAGAGGGTTGGGAGGAGCTGATACCTGGTCTGAGGTTTCTAAAAATTTATTTTATTTTAAAAATCAAAATTATAAATGTGTATGCTTTATAAGGTTGAACAGCACTTTAGGGGCTATAAGAAAACTAGTGACATTTTGCTCCACCTGATCTCCATTTCCATTTTCCTCTCGGAGTCCACTTTCAACCAGTTCACTAATTTCTTCTGTTTACTGGTGTGTCATGAAATGACATGCTCCTACCGTTATTTCTTGATTGCTGGGAAGCTGAGAGTTTAGGTGCTAATATCCTCTTGCCTCATACCCACTTCTCCCCCTCCCAAAGCAGGGGTGGGAATTTGATTCCTATTTGGTGAATGACTTAATTACTCATTATTCACCTTGAACCGTGTACATTTCTATGCTTCCATTTCTGGACAAGTTTTCATATTCCCTGGAACCAAGAGTCCCTTTTTATAATTTTAGAGTTTACTATTTCCCATCATTTTGTTTTATTATTTTTGTTTGTTTGTTTGTTTTATTATTTTATTTTATTTTATACTAGAAGCTAATTCCTCTCTCCATGTGGTCAAGCCCTCCTGAGACTCTCTCCTTGCTTTGGCCTAGTCTCTCTGTCCCTGTAGCTTATGCAGGGCTGTTATCCTGGCATTCTGGTCACCTCTCTGCTGCACTGAATTACCTGTTTGCAAATACAGAGGTATTGTCTTTCTTGGTTTCCTCCGTCATTTTGGCAGAGGCCATCTCCTTGCAGCTTTCAGAAGAATGATGCAGAGGAGTAAATTTTTTTAAAGAATGTCCATGTCCAAAGACATCTCTGTTCTACCCTCATACTTGTTGGGTGGTTAGTCTGAGCATAGAATTCTAGGTGGGCTAGAATTTTCCCTGTGAACTGGATGGCACAGAGACTTTCTCTAGTATCACTATTGAGAAGATTAGTGCCCCTTTGTTTTCTGATTCCTTTTACGTGATCTGTGTTTTGCTTTCCTCACTCTTTCTATAAGCATTTGGGATCTTCTTATTGTCCCTGGTGTTCTGAAAATTCATGATGGTGTACTTCGTGGGCCTGCTGTCATCTGTTATTCCAGGCAGAGCTGTCCAACAGTCCTTTCTGCACTGATGGAAATGTTCTCTGTTTGTCCAATGTGGTTGCCTCCAGCTACCTGAGGCTACTGTACACTTGAGATGTGGCCCTTGTGGCTGAGGTACTGCATTTCTGATTTCATCTGTTTATTACCAGTAACTGTAACTCACTACATGTGTCCAGGAGCTGTGTATGGACAGCGCCGTGTATTGGGCCTTTCACTCTGGAGACTGTTGCTTTTCAGTCCTGTGAAATTTTCTTGTATTATTTCTTTCATTTGTTCTCTTCTTTATTTAGGAACTGCTGTGGGTCAGAGGATGGAATTCCTGGAATCATCCTTTAGTTTTCTTATTTTTTCCTTCTCATTTTTGGAGTGAATTGCTTACATAAATTTATTTATGTAAGTTAAAATGTCTTCATATAAAATTTTAATATTTTACCCCTTATTGATTTCTTTGCATTAATACTGATTTTTAACATAATATGTTCAAATAACATTTATAGTTTATGTAATTACTGTGATTTTATTTTTTTAAAGATTTTATTTATTTGATACAGAGAGAGAGATCACAAGTGGCAGAGCAGCAGGTGGGGTGGGGTAGGGGGGCGGAGCAGACTACCTGCTGAGCTGAGAGCCCCATGCCATCCCAGGACCCTGAGATCATGACCTGAGCCGAAGGCAGAAGCTTAACCCACTGAGCCACCCAGGCACCCCAGTTACTGTGATTTTTAAAAAGTTTTTATATAAACTCCAGTTAACATATAGTGTAATCTTGGTTTTGGCTGTGCAATGTAGTGATTCAACACTTCCATACAAAAACTGGGGCTCATCACATGTGTACTCCTTATATTACCTTTTTAACCTGTCCTACTCACCCCCATATCCTCTGGTAACCATCAGTTTGTTCTCTTTAGTAAAGTGTCTCTTTCTTGTTTTAACTCCCTCTTTTTTTTCCCCCCCTTTGCTTGTTTGTTTTATTTCTTAAATTCAACATGTGAATGAAATCATATGCTATTTGTCTTTCTCTGACTGACTTATTTCAGTTAGCATTATACCCTTTTTCTCCCATGCCATACGTTGCCTTTTGGTTTGTTTGTTTCTTTTGCTGTGTAAAACCTTTCTATTTTGAGAAAGTCCCAAAGGTTTATTTTTTGTTTTGTTTCTTTTGCCTCAGGAGACATATGTAGAAAGAAGTCGCTACCACTGATGTCAAAGAGGTTACTACCTATGTTCTCCAGTAGGATTTTTATGGTTTCAGGTCTCACATTTAGGTCTTTAAACCGTTTTGAATTTATTTTTGTATATGGTATAAGAAAGTGGTCAAGTTTCATACTTTTGCATGTTGCTGTTCCATTTAACCAGCAGCATTTGTGGAAGAGACTTTCTTTTTCCCATTCAGTATTCTTTCCTACTTTGTTGAAGATTCATTGACCATAGAGTTAATAAGTTCCTTTCCAGGTTTTGTAATCCTTCCATTCATCTATGTCTGTTTTGTACCAGTACCATACTGTTTTGATAACAACAGCTTTCTGATATGCCTCCAGCTTCGCTTTTCTTTTTCAAGGTTGCTTTGGCTGTTCAGGTTCTTTTGGGATTTTAGGATTACCTATTCCACCTCTGTGAAAAATGCAGTTGGTGTTTTGATAGGGTTTGCATTAAATGTATACGTTGCTTTGGGCAGTAGAGATATTTTTAACAATATTTATTTTTCCAATCCATGAGCATGGAAGGTCTTTCCATTACTTTGTGTCCTCTTCAATTTCTTTCATCTCTGTTTTATAATTTTCAGAGTACAGGTCTTTCACCTCTTTGATTAGATGTGTTCTTAGAACTCTTATAATTTGGGGTGTGATTATAAATGGGATTGATATCTTAATTTCTCTCTCTGCTGCTTCATTATTGGTATGTAGAACTGCATCAGATTTCTGGATGTTGATTTTGTGTCCTATGACTTTGCCGAATTCATTGATCAGTTCTAGCCATTCTTTGCTGGAGTCTTTTGGATTTTCTGTATAGCGTTTCACATCATCTGAAATAGTGAGAGTTTGATTTCTTCCTTGCTGAGTTGGATGCCTTTTATTTCATTGTGTTGTCTGATTTCTGTGGCTAGGACTTCCAGTACTATGTTAAATAACATTGGTGAGAGTGGACATCCCTGTCTTATTCCTGACTGCAGAGGTAAAGTGCTCAGTCTTTTCCCATGGGCGATAGTTGTTGTGGCCTTTATTATGTTGAGATATGTTCCCTCTAAACCTACTTGTTGAGGGTGTTTATCATGAATGAATGTTACACTTTTTTTTTAAAGATTTTTATTTATTTATTTGTCAGCAAGAGAGCACAAGCAGGGGAAGCAGCAGGCAGAGGGGAAGCATGATCCCAGGGTCCTGGGATTGAGTACCGCATCGCATCGGGCTCCCTGCCCAGTGGGAAGCCTGCTTCTCCCTCTCCCACTTCCCCAGCTTGTGTTCCCCCTGTCTCTGTGTCTCTCTGTCAAATAAATAAATAAAATATTTTAAACATTTTTAAATTCAATTAATTAACACATAGCATATTGTTCGTTACAGAGGTAGAGTTTAGTGATTCATCAGTTGCATATAACACCCCGTGCTCATTACGTCAAATGCCCTCCTTAATGCCCATCACCCGCCTATGCCATTCTCCCACCAACCTCCCCTCCAGAAACCCTCATTTGTTTCCTATAGTTAAGAGTCTCTTATGGTTTATCTCCCTCTCTGATTTTGTCTTACTTTATTTTTCCCTCCCTTCCCCTATGATCCTCTGTTTTGCTTCTTAAATTCCACATATGAGTGAAATCATAAAATTGTCTTTCTCTGGTTGACTTACTCTGCTTGGCATAATACCCTCGAGTTCCATCTATGTCATTGCAAATGGTGAGATTTCATTTTCCGATGGCTGAATAATATCCCATTGTATATATATACCACATCTTCTTTCTCCTTCATCTGTTGATGGACATCAGGAACAGGATGGAGGTTCCTCAAAAAGTAGAGCTACCCTACGACTCAGCACTGGCACTACTAGGTATTTACCCAAAGAATACAAACATAGTGACCCAAAGAGACACCTGTGCCCCAAAGTTTATAGCAGCAACGTCCGCAATAGCCATATATGGAAAGAGCCCAGATGTTCATAATATTCTCTTATAATTGCTTGTGTTGCCGTGGTATTGGTTGTTATTTCTTCTCTCTCATTTGTGATTTTATTTATTTGGGTCCTTTCTCTTTTCTTTTTGATATCTCTGTCTGTCTAGAGGTTTATCAATATTATTAATTTTTTCAAAGAACCAGTTCCTGGTTTCACTGAAACTATTGGCTATTGGCTATTGTACTATGGGGCTTTTATAATTTCTAGATCATTTATTCCTGCTCTAATCTTTATTGTTTCCTTCCTTCTGCTGGCTTGAAGCTTCATTTGTTGTTCTGTTTCTAGCTCCTTTCAGTATGAGTTTAGGTTGTTTATTTGAGATTTTTCTTTTTTTTTTTTTCTCCCAATTTATTTATTTTCAGAAAAACAGTATTCATTATTTTTTCACCACACCCAGTGCTCCATGCAAGCTGTGCCCTCTATAATACCCACCACCTGGTACCCCAACCTCCCACCCCCCCGCCACTTCAAACCCCTCAGACTGTTTTTCAGAGTCCATAGTCTCTCATGGTTCACCTCCCCTTCCAATTTACCCAAATTCCCTACTACTCTCTAACGCCCCTTGTCCTCCATGCTATTGGTTATGCTCCACAAATGAGTGAAACCATATGATAATTGACTCTCTCTGCTTGACTGATTTCACTCAGCATAATCTCTTCCAGTCCCGTCCATGTTGCTACAAAAGTTGGATATTCGTCCTTTCTGATGGAGGCATAATACTCCATAGTGTATATGGACCACATTTTCCTTATCCATTCGTCCGTTGAAGGGCATCTTGGTTCTTTTCACAGCTGGGAGACCGTGGCCATTGCTGCTATAAACATTGGGGTACAGATGGCCCTTCTTTTCACGACATCTGTATCTTTGGGGTAAATACCCAGGAGTGCAATTGCAGGGTCGTAGGGAAGCTCTATTTTTAATTTCTTGAGGAATCTCCACACTGTTCTCCAAAGAGGCTGATTCTTGAACTAGGTCTGTATGTCTATATACTTCCCTCTTAGGACTGCTATTGCTGCATCCCCAGTTACTGAGATTTTTGGCAATTTCGTGGTCAAGTGGAATATCTCACTCTTCTCTTGTCCCAGCCCTATCTAGAAGTCTCAACTGAATTCTATAGAGTCACTGTGTTGATAAGGAGAGAATGAACCATCCTTACTCCTGTATTTTGGGTTTTTTAGGGTATAACATTTCTTGGCCTACAAGGCACTTTACTTAGTAAATTGTTCAAAGACAAATTCTGCACACTTCTGAACAAGAGTTGTAGCAACCTAGCGGGGCTTTAGATCCTACAGGGGTAAGGAAAAGTGAGGTTTGGTTTCCTGCTGCCCACCCTGTGTTTACACAGCTGGGCAGACACTGCAGGCTCCAGTTAGAATCCAGGAAATGAAGTCTCTAAACATTTAAGAGCTCAAGGACTCCTCACAGACCAGGAGGTAAAAAGAGCCATTTAAATACACTCAAGAAGAAGGAAAAAGTAAACAATCCATACCCAGCAAACTCCCAGTCTTTTAATTACGTTTCTTTCTTTTTCAAATTCTTATTTAAATTCCAGTTAGTTAACATACACTATAATATTAGTTTCAGGAGGAGAATTTAGTGATGAATCACTTACATGTAACCCCCAGTGCTCATCACAAGTACCCTCCCTTAATACCCATCACCCATTTATTTAACCCATCCCTGCCCACCTCCCCTCCAGCAACTGTCAATTTGTTCTCTATAGTTAAGAGTCTAGTTTGTGGTTTGCCTCTGTCTTTCCCCCACTGTTCATCTATTTTGTTTCTTAAATTCCACATATGAGTGAAATCATAATGGTATTTGTCTTTCTCTCATTGACTTATTTCAGTTAGCATAATATGTTCTTTGTAGATTTTGGATACTAACCCTTTATCAGATATGTAATTTGCAAATACCTTCTCCCATTCTGAAGGGTACCTTCATCAAAATGGATGAAAGACCGAAATATGAGACAGGAAATCCTCAAAATCCTAGATGAGAACACAGGCAGCAACCTCTTTGACATAGGCCATAGCAACTTCTTACTAGACATTTCTCTGGAGGCAAGGGAAACAAAAACAAAAATGAACTATTGGGATTTCGCAAAGAGCCTGATGCAGGGCTGGATCCCAGGACCCTGAGATCATGACCTGAGCTGAAGGTAGAGGCCTAACCCACTGAGCCACCCAGGCGCCCCAGAATTATGTCTCAGTTAATCTTGAACTCGTGTCGCCTCCTCCTGCTAAAGAAAATACATTGCATAATTTGGGGTTATTCTTTAACTCTTATCCTCTCTTAGATACAAATTGAACTATTTACATATTGAGTGAACATTTCTAAAGGGCCTGCCAAGGGTCAGATATCTGGGTGAGCAAAGTCTCCAGATAAACCAATACCATTATTTTATAGCAGGTATTTTGATTTATAGCTCAATATTTCAGTGGTTGTTTAGTGTCTCTCCCCTTTAGAGTGTTGGGTTCATAAAGGAAGGATTTTTACTAATTTATATATATATGTATATTTTTAAGATTTTTATTTATTTATTTATTTGACAGACAGAGATTACAAGTAGGCAGAGAGGCAGGCAGAGAGGGAGGAAGGGAAGCAGGCTCCCTGCTGAGCGGGGAACCCCATGCGGGGCTCGATCCCAGGATCCTGGAACCATGACCTGAGCCGAAGGCAGAGGCTTTAACCCACTGAGCCACCCAGGCGCCCCTATTTTATATTTAATGCTTGGTGTACAGACTGAAAACAGCAGGTGTAGAGCCCAACCAACGTCTAATGACAATGGGAGAAGCGCCCACCTCCTCCAATGCCAAGAATGTCCACCCATCACAGGGTCCACCCATCAAAACGTAGATACTACCTAGAAATTGGCAACATCAACTGTGGTCTTACTGAGAAGAATGGGGACCTGAGACAGGAAAAACAGACACTTAACTTTTCTTTCATTTTTGCACACTTGAGATAGTGACCTGTGAAATTTGGGTGTAATGCACAAATCATTCCAGAGAAATACTGGTTCTCTTACTGTGAGCAGTTCTCTTGGCCAGTAGAAATCAGGCACAACTTCTGAAAGAGGTGTCACGTTCCTGATGGAAGGGGATGGGAATATTAGCCAGAGCTCCTGTATCATTGGTTTCTCCCAACCTATCCACCTACACTGATACTTGAGCCTAAGGCTTCCCTGAATGGTATTTGAGATTCTGTTTTGCCAGTATCTAGGGCGACTGAGAAAACAGATAAATCCTTCACTGTTGGGGAGGATGGACGCATAGGTACTTTCACTTGGCTCTCCAATAAATATCTGTTGGTTTCTCTATCTTCAACCTGAATGATTTCTGTATCTTAGATAAGTTTTTACCCCATGAATTTAGAGCAGAGTTTGGAGACTTCATGATGAGCGTAGTACAGGAAGGAGTAGATGAGAGCCACGGGGTTTGTGGGGTGTTCTTCTGACACACATGTCTTCCTTCACACCTTCTGTACAACTCTGAGGATGTGAGTCTCTTCATGTCAGGAGTTCCCTTCTGGGGAAGGATGGGGCACAGAGCTCACACTTGTAAAGTGTTCTTTTGCAGACAGGTCATCTGCATTGGTTCAGTGCTGGCTGAACCAGAGTTCAGTGCAGGCATTTTGGTCCTCAGGAGCAACCAGCCTGTCTCTAGATTGCAACCAGCTGGAGCAGGCCCTCAGGTGACTAGAGCTACAGTTGATCATATTAGGCTTACTTATGAAATCATCATAGATAACTTTGCCTTTTGGAGAAGGATGAAAGCATATGAGTTGCCACAGAGACTTAGTTTCTAGTAAAATAAGAAAAGCTCTTTGTTTAGGTGACAGAATTGTCAAGAACTATTGTGAGACTGCCTGGGTGGCTCAGTGGGTTGAACAACTGACTTTTGGTCTTGGCTCAGGTCTAGCCACACATTGGGCTCTGAAGTCAGCGGGGAGTCTGCTTCAAGAATCTGTCCCTCTGCCTCTCCCCCAACTCATGCTCACTCTCTCTCTCCAAAAAAAAAAAAAAAAATTTATCAGATGACACACATCTTTCCTTGTTTGCACATATCCTCTGTAGCTCTCTTCTGGGGAACATAGGGAGGGAGATCCTACGCAACAATACCCTTAGTATCATCTTGATTAACATATGTCTTCCCTGTTAAGATGAGGTGGACGTTTGATGTGAAAGACCCACGATAAGGCTTCTGTGCAGGTTGCCATGTAGATAGCAACAGAATTTTAACCAGTTTGCTGTGTAACCTGGGTCTCACTATTTCCCATAGCGACCCTTCTCAGGGAAGGGCAAACACTGAATAACAGTATTGCAGAATGCAGAAGACTTTTCAATCTCACTTCCTGTTTGCTTATTCACAACATGTTCTTGTTGTGATCTATGGCAGTTGGAAAGCCCAATGCAGTCACTGAGTCTCAGTCTCCACTTCTGTAAACAGGGATAATAGCACAACCCTATTGAACGGTGCCCTGGGAAATATTTCAGAATTCCTTGGACTCTCTCCTCCTTTACCTGGGGATCATCTTCCAGCTTCTTAATGTCCTTCCACTGGTGGTATGCAAGCATAGAGCTACTTCTCTCTTAATACCTCCATTGTCCCAGAGATTCCAGAGGTATGCTGCATAAACCACAGATTCTCAGGCCATGCAGACACAGATCATGGGTCAGAGTGATGATATTGAACAGGTGTAATTTCCAGATCCTCTGTCCCTGGATCTTTCCCAACAGGTATGTGGCATGGTCCAAAAAGTTCCATGGAAGGGACACACAAGAAGCCCAACAATTTCACTTCAAAAACTCAAATCCAGTAACCTTTCTGGGTGCCCACTGAGTATACAGAGCATTGCTAGGGACTAGGGACATAATGTTGAAAGTACTCAGACTCACCCTTGAGAAGCTCTCTGTCTAAAGCCAATAGGTGTGGAGACCGATAATGGGGCTAGAGGGTGGAGAGGACAATAACAGAACTGGGGCTGGGGCAGGGCAGGGTAGGGGTGGGGGGAGGAGGGGCAGAAATTTCCCAGAGGAGGAAGTGGTTGGTTTATGTGATAAGGGAGGCAGGAGGGGAAAGACCCTAACACAGGGGATCCTGTCAGAGCTGGGTTTGAAGGATAAGAAGTTCCTTGTAAGCGCCATGGTCGCATTTCTAGGCAGAGGAGCCTTCATGGGTAAAGATGTGCAAACCAAGCTTGCTTGAATGATTTCATGTATTTAAAGGTAGAGGCAGCCAAGTGACAAGGGCAAGTTAGAGATTTAAGGACAGTGACTACCTGACTTTCTGTAACCTTTGAAATTACCAATAACACTGACTGAGTTGTTTACTGATTTTGGACAGACTATGAACTCAAAGGTCAATCTGGGAGTGTCCACAATGCTTTGCCAACACTCATGCCTCGGGTGGGGGGGCACCGAGGGGGAGCGTGCTAGTGACTGCAGTCCAGCCCTGCCCGCTTTTCATTATATTTAGTCTAGCCTCACTGAATCACCGCTGGTGGGAAGGGAAGCTCTGCACACACAGGCCGGCAAGGACTAGCACACACTGCTGAACGGAAGCAGAGAGAATTCACAGAGGAAAAGTGGCCATGGACCTGATTCCGAGCTTTTCCATGGAAACCTGGCTTCTCCTGGCTACCAGCCTGGTCCTCCTCTATCTGTGAGTAACTGCCCAGGCTCATCGCCTCTGGAACCTTTGAGTTGGTTTGCTAATCAGCATCCACCCCTTTTCCTTGTCTGTTTGAAGGATCAAGAGTTAACAGAGGGGAAGTTGCATAAGTGTTGGGTGCTTCAGAAATGCTAGGAACACATAGGGGTTATTATTGACCTCCCCCAAACCAGCTGAAGGAGTAGCTCCGTCCTCCAATCGCTTTTCTGTAGCCAGCAGGATTGAGTGACATTATTTGCTCCTAGGGATGATCTTCTCATTGGCCACCAGTGTGGACCTAGACCAATCCAGCAGAATTCAGCAGACGCAGACTAAAATCGACAGGCCCCAGGGCTCTGAGGTCCTCACCCGCTTCCTAAGCTGTGGGGATTATGGAGGAAGACGGAGCGACTTGGGTCTTTGTCTCACTATCTTCACCTTCTGATCTGTGTCTGCTGCAGGAGACATGTAGAAAGACTGGGCCTGTGTCACTCAGGTGGTCCTGATCCCTTCCCTCCACCACCAAGCCCCATGAACCCAGGCACCTGTGCACCCAGACTTCCAAGAGGACTTGAGATGCCTCATCTCCCTCTTCTATCTGGGTTCTTCCCTCTTTTCTGTGTCCCTCTCCTAGCCATCCCCCTACCCTATAATATGCAAAACTCCTTACCTCCAAGTGAGCATCTTTAGAGCTAAGGAGACTTGGCAGAAATCTTCAAATTGTATTCATTTCACCTTTTCCTTCCAGTCTCTGGGAAGGTTAGCACCTGTATAGAAGTTGCTTTCCCCATTCCCCAACATGAAGTCTGCTAGCAGCCTGCAAAGGCAGGCCCTGAAAGCCAGTGTGGATTTTAGGTATTATTTTTCCCTTTATGTAATAGTACAGGAGGAGGAATTAAAACATCTAGCAGAGGAGTTCCTTTCAGTGGTGGGATTTCTGGCATCATGGAGCAGGGTGAGAAAAGACTTAGTTTCACAGCATGGGTAAGGACGGACCCCCCCCCCCATCACATCTGACCTCTGTCTCAATTGCACTCTCTTAAGAGTAGGAAGTCATGGGGACATGAACATAGAATATGGAAGCCTCATTTTCGTTTTTTTTCCCCCATATCTGGCATTTCCCCAATCTAACATTGTTTATTTGGAATTAACAATACCCATTTTAAGATTTAACACCCACCACAAGTTTATCTCCCCTTTATCTTCTCCTATTATATTAATTAAGAGGCTTTAAAAAAAAACACTAACTTATTCTCTTACAGTTCAGGAGGTCAGAAGTCAGAATGCCATGTATTGTGGCAACATATTTTTTTGTGTGATGATATTTAAGATTAATTGATGTGGTTTAATTTCATTGTATTTAGTAATAGATTTTTTTGCTGAGATAAGACTATTTCCAGCATGGATAAAAGAGGGCTGGTGGTTCAGCCTTTCTGACAATAAAGGTACATAGATCACCTCAGCCTTCTAGAATAATGTTGAGAATGTGAATTTAGTGGACCCATACATACTTCTATGATATAAGCTGTGTATATTTTTAAATACATGTGCCCAGCAAGTTATTTTAACCTCTCTGCACAGGTGAGTAGTGAGACTGTGAGCCAGTGCTGATGTGAGAGGCATCCAGGTGGTACTCAGTATGGAGTGGGAGAATCTTCTCCCTCAGAGCAGACCTCTGAGAGATACTCCTTGATCCTGGTCCTACAGAAGGTCATCACGGGACCACAGGGTTAGCATCTCATCTCTTTGAAGCCAGGGGACAGGACGACCATGTAAGCTACACCATTGTCTGTATGGTAGTGGGGGGAGGTTGCTGAATCCCGTCCCCACCAGGCCATCAAAGCTGCGTGTGGACTTAGAATTCTGTCACTGGTGTAGCCAGGAGTCAGTAGCTATAGACAGCACCCTCTGTAGGCAATGCTTTGTAATGGCAATAAAAAGGAGTGGCTTCATTGTTAGCCCCTTCATTTGTGCCAGTAGAAGCATGACTCTACCAAGAAGAAGGAAGCTGGAAAGAATCAGAAAAATTCACCCAGCCCACCCTCTGCCTTCTTATGGAGCCATGTGAGTTTAGATTCTAAACCAGATCTTTCCTTGGGACCAGTGTTGCTGACACATTCATTCATTTGCTTGGCCTCACTTGGGAGTTCATGGAGCACGTTGAATGTTCAGAAGCAGAAATCCATGTGTTGGGTCGTGATGGCAAGAAGCAATGGAAGTGGGACTAACCAAGGTCACCCTACTCCTGGCATTTGGTGCTCATGCATCTGAACTGTTCTGGAGGAAGTACTACACATCCAGCTGAGCCCAGCTGTGGTCCCTCTCTGCTGGTCCCTCAAGGACATGTCCTTTTAGGCAATTTTGTGGGTTTATTTGGTTACACAATATAAGATTTTCTGGATTTCTACAGAATATTTGGAACTGTACTATCTTAAAGGCTACACTCCAGAGATGAAGAGATAAGGTCTTCATTCCATTCTATGGAACATTTTCTCATTACTCATTTTATGTTTTGTAACACATAATCTGCCATCAATTGGAGGTATCTGAACTCTGGAAGGTCCCCTATGTGTTAGCTAAAAGCACCTACAGGGCTTGTTGAACCATTTCTACCTGGCATTCTTTCCCACCATACTTTCCTGATTTGCCACTATGGGATTAGCCATTTAAGACCTGGCAAGTTCATGGTTGAAATTGTTTTGGGCAGCCTTTTCCCTCAGCCTCTCCTCTTCCTCCACTCTGCCATCTCTCACCAACACCTAAGAAGAAGGCTTGCAAAGATCCAGAACACCAAGTTACGAAATTCCTCATCAGGCTAATGAGAAATGAATTATAAGCTGTTGTGTCATAAGGGGCACCATCCGTATTGGGTTTCTGAGATTGGTGATGCACAGAGTCAGTAAACTGACAGCTTTGTGAGTGGCCATCTTGAAAAAAGGGAGTGTGCCTGGTAGTGTGCTGAACACATGAGTATTACAGGTTGGAAGACCAGACGTCCCACAGGGAAGAATGGCCCAAAAATGGATTGTTTAGTCACTGATTCCTTAATACCGTATCATCAAGGGGACATATGGGTCAGCCCCCCTTCTCTGCAGCTCAAGAGAACCAGCGTGCCTGATGACAGACGGACGGAGCTGAAAGTATCTCACTTTTTTATAAGCCAGTGGAGCCTTGAACACAGTTTTCATTGTATAGAATGAGAATACTGTGGCTGCTCAGAGCCTCTCTGTGATGAGAGATTTAAGAAGGACCAGATCCCAAAGACAGGGCCTACAAGGAAGGAAAACCTCTGAGGAAACTATAAGAACATTTTCATGGTAGGCTTTCAGTAACCCTCGGCTCCTGAGTGGATACAATTAAGCAAAATCTCATCATTGGAGGAGAGAAACACTTTTTCCCCTTTCCACCTAGAATGAGAATCTCCAAAATCATGGAAGAGTCATTTACTAAATAGGCGTGAGTGAATTTCCTGAAAGAAATTGGCATGAAACTTTCAGGAGCTCTCAAGGGTGGACACATTGCTCAAGCATTCATTCTAGGATTGAGACCATGTGGTATTTTGCTGCTCTTAGCTAATCATCCTTACTTTTTGTGGGTCTCACTGTGGAGGTGGGAAAGGAGATGATGAGTGAATTAATTATTGCCGTTAGAATTGCTGGTATTATTTATTGCCTACATGTTACTTCCCTCCCTCACCTGTTCCACTTCTGCATCATTGACTGGCCAGACTCAGAACCTATTACATCATCCATGAGACCTGGCTTTCTCTTTCACTTTATAGATATGGAACCTCCACACATGGACTTTTTAAGAAGCTGGGAATTCCTGGGCCAAAACCTCTGCCTTTTGTGGGAAATATTCTGGACTACCGTGAGGTGCGTGTTGTTTGAGCTCCCTCTTTGCATCTTGTATTTGTGAATCTTAGCTTAATTCCACAGCGAATGCTCTCCTCCTTGGGATGAAGTGCTTAGGTTTTAGACTTTGGAGAAATGGTGTCTTGGGCCCTACACAGCACATGACCAGGTCTACCCCAGGGCTCTGTTATCTGCTGCTTGGAGCCTCAGGGCTTCCCTCAGTAGGCTGCCCAGCTCTCTGACCGATTCAGCACAGAACTTGATGTTCTAGCTTGTGAGCATCATTGAAGAGGCTGTTTCTGGCAGGTACAGATTCCCAGGAAGGCATTATTATATTTGGAATTAGGAGAAGAGCATCAAGGGGGTGCACACTACTGGTCCATTAAGCTGCGTACCCTAGAGTCAGACTTTTAAGTTTATAGCATGATCTCTGGATAGCCTTTTCATTTTTCTGGGTAGCTCTGGAACGTCAGGTTATTAGGAAGCTCAGGATTCATTTTTGGGGAATACTTGAATTCCCTCAAGAACTGCCAACCCCTGCAGTTATTTCCATGGCTCTAATTCTCCCTTTGTCACCCATGACATCTTTTGGGATTTGTTTTTTTTTTTTTTTTAAAGATTTTATTTATTTATTTGACAGAGAGAAATCACAAGTAGATGGAGAGGCAGGCAGAGAGAGAGAGAGAGAGAGAGAGGGAAGCAGGCTCCCTGCTGAGCAGAGAGCCCGATGCGGGACTCGATCCCAGGACCCTGAGATCATGACCTGAGCCGAAGGCAGCGGCTTAACCCACTGAGCCACCCAGGCGCCCCATCTTTTGGGATTTGTGAGGTTGAACCAGGGCTGTCTGCTTTATATCTCTATCTTCAAAGGAGGCACCATCCGGGTGAGTTGAGCTAGGAGAGAGTATAACTTAGAGTAAATGGTGCTTGTCCATTGACTGCAGATTTTAACTTTTGAACAAGTTTGCATGTGGATTGTTCTGCACACAATGGTAGAACCACTCATATAAAATCATTAGAAAAGAGACACTCTGAGAAAATTATTAAGAAATTAATGTAACTCAATGGAATGTGCTATCTGACACACACACTGAATGCTAGTAGAGCCATTGTGGCTAATCTAGGTCTGAATGCCTCACGTGAGGCATTCACGTAAATGACAGAAGTTTAGAAGCTCATGTTCAAGGCCAACAGGTAGTCTCACGTGCAGGCTGCTGTCTGCTATAGAGTTCCTGTCCCACAGACCTGAGGCTCGTTTCTCAAATCCCATTCCTCCCCTCTGAGGCTCACAGTGTCCAAAACTGCCTAAGAACTCCTGGACTTTTCCCCTCTAAAACAGTAATTTCCATTCCACTTTTCCCAGATCAACTACTTAGTAGATATACCTAAGACGCACATTTCTGAGACCTTCCTTTGTGTAGTAAAAACATCAAATATCACAACAAAACTTAGCAAGAAGAAGTATCGTTTTTCTTTTCAGTGACAAAAGTGAAAACACAGAGCAAGTGTTTTATTTTTTAATTAATTTTTAAAATTTTTATTATTTTATTATTATGTTCAGTTAGTCATCATATAGTTGACATCATTAGTTTTTGATGTAGTGTTCAACAATTCCTTAGTTGCATATAATACCCAGTGCTCGTCATAATACGTGCCCTCCTCAATACCCATCACCTGGTTACCCCATCCTCCCACCCACCTCCCTTCTGCACCTTCAGTTTGTTTCCCCCAGTCCAGAGTCTCTCATGGATTGCCTCCTTCTCTGATTTCTTCACATTCAATTTTCCCTCCCTTCCCCTGTGGTCATCCACCCTATTCCTTAAGTTCCACATATGAGTGAAGCCATATGATAATTGTCTTTCTCTCCTTGACTTATTTCACTTAGCATAATCCCCTCCAGTTCCAAGTATGCCAGTGCAGATGGTAGGTATTCATCCTTTTTGATGGCTGAGTAATATTCCATTGTATACATGAACCACATTTCTTCGTCCATTAATCTGTTGATAGACATCTTGGCTCCTTCCACAGTTTCACTACTGTGGACACAAGCAAGTGTTTTAACTTGCTCTGTCCTTTGTGAAGTAGTGGGACCATCCCCTCTTCCCTGTGTTGAGGTAGATGACCGGAAGGTGAGTCCACCTTTCATTCATTCATTCATCACTCACTTTCTCACTCAACAAATGTGTCTCAGACTTCTGTAAGTCTGAAGACTGAAAGAGATCTCTGGTGTCTTAATTTTCTAAATCCCTTGGAATTCTAGTAGGGCTCATGAAATCAGTGAACAGAGTGGTAACTGGGGGTTCAGAGGATGCAGGCCACTTTTCCTCAGCTCCAGTTTTCCCACATGGCTCTGGAGGTGATAATTCAGAGGGTTCTGAGTTTTAGAGAAAACTCATGCACAAGCCAAACGTGTCAGAAAGATAGGGGTTACACAGTCCTCACAGGCAGGGTAAGATGTTCAGTATTTACAATACTTAAGATTTAAGAGGGACTTGAAATTCTCTGTTTCAATATCTCCTCTACTTTCTCTCCTTTCTGGTAAGATGCCTGTGAGCAAGAACTTCTAACTGCCAGTGAGATGTAGTAAGCCTTACATTTCATGAGATCTGAGTTATTTTTGTCCCCATTAGAGGTAGGGCTCAGTACATTTAGATTAGTAATATGTTTTGTTTCTTCTTGCAGGGCTTTTGGAATGTTGACAAGAAATGTTATAATAAATATGGAAGATTCTGGGGGTGAGTATTCTGGAAACTTCCATCGGATAGGCTTGTTATGATGAGGCTCCCAGCCACATAGACAGTCTCAGTTGAGAGCCTCTTGGGATGAAGCCTGCTGTAGTAAAGCTTCTGGAGTCTTTCCTTCCTGGGATCCCATGTATCACCAGAGTGCAGATCTAAATGTGATCGGACCTGGGGAGCAGCAGGACATCACTGACATTGCTGCCCAGTGACCCCTAACATCGCTCTCTACTCTGTCTTGTGATTACCCTCTTCCCCATTTTCCCTCCTTATGTCCCCTTTAATCGCAAAAATGCATTATTTCAAACCTTTCTAATATGTCCCAGCAGTGCCTCTCAGTACCTCTTTCCCACATGATTCACTTTTCATTAAGAGCCAAAGGTCCCACACCTAAATTTTGTATTAAATATGTCCTTTTGAAAGGTGGCTGTGGGGTGTCGGTGGACAGAATGGGAAGCCATTTCCTTTTTTTTTTTTTAAGATTTTATTTATTTATTTGACAGAGAGAGAGATCACAGGTAGGCAGAACAGCAGATATAGAAATAGCAGAGACAGAGGGAGAAGTAGGCTCCCCGCCCAATGTGGGGCTTGATCCCAGGACCCTGAGATCATTACCTGAGCTAAAGGCAGAGGCTTAACCTACTGAGCCACCCAGGCGCCCCAATGGGAAACCATTTCTGCTCAGTTTTTTTCTTTCTCTGCAACTGTGGAGTTTGTTTTGTTTTTTTTAAATGGGGCCAAGTCTTTTCTTTCAGTGCAGATATATATATATATGTTTCTCTTGATTCTACAGACTTGAAGAGATGTAGAATATTTCTGAACCAGGGTTCTTGGTGCACTGATGGACTTGTGATTAAGTAGAGTGTTCTCTGCTGTTTGCAGTGGCTGCTCCCTTTCAGAGCGACTGGAAGTTTGGTGAAGTGGAGGGAGAGGTACACTGTGGTGCTGGGATGCTCACAGCCAGCACTGTACCTTCTCACACCTCCTAATCTTCTCTCATCCAGACCTCAGACACCATAGGGGCCTGCTGAGTTGGTGTGGCCCATAAGCAACATGGTAGACTAGAAAGAATACAGATCGCTGGGCCACTGCTAGTTGCCTTCCCCGGCCACTTTCTGTCGTCGATACTGGTCAGCTCTGGATGGAATCAGTTTTACGTCATTGGCCCCAGTTGTTCTGTCCTTAGTACGTGGTTCTTGTGCTTAGCGATAGAAAAGAACCACCTGGGAGATCTGGCTAAGAATAGATATTCTTGGGGCTCCTGAGTGGCTCAGTGGGTTAAAGCCTCTGCCTTCAGCTCAGGTCATGATCCCAGGATCCTGGGATTGAGCCCCGCATCGGGCTCTCTACTGAGCAGGGAGCCTGCTTCCCACCCTCTGACTCTCTGCCTACTTGTGATGTCTGTCAAATAAATAAATAAAATCTTAAAACCCTTTTTAATAGATAAAATAAAAATAAAAATGGATATTTGGTTTCCATCCCTCAGCAACACCAAATCTGGAGGATGTGGGGGTGGGACCCAAGAAGCTGAATTTAACTGGCAGTGGAAGCAATATTAGGGCTGGTGAGACCATGAAGGTGAAGGGTTACACCAAACCACTGTCTCTTGTCCATCCAGGTGTTTTTGAACAAACAGGATGGGACAAGGGGAATCATTCAAGAAATATGACCAGGCTGATGGGAGAGTGAACATAAGTGCCAGTTCAGTAATTTCTATCACTGCTTCAATAGTAAATATACTCAACTCCCACTTCAGCCTTCTGCATTTTACTTTTTAGACGTGGGTAACACTTAGTACAGTGGTTCTCAGCCATTTTTAGATGTGATCACGAAACCATTTGGAATTCCTCTGTGACATCAAAGAAAGAATAAGGGACTTGTGGAAAATCTTCCATTTTGTTTTGGCAAATGATTTATAATGGAAAATAAAATGCCAGAGGGCAGTGTAATTAAGATTAAAATAAACCTCAAGGGGCCAGTTGCCCCTTGCCTTTTACAGGCATACTGACAGGAGGTCAGGCTGGACAGGGATGGATCATATACAAAGAGTCAGCTCTGTGTGTGAGACATGTGTCAAAAGGAGGCATGCCCTTCTGCTCCGGGATGTCACCTACATGAAGCCCAAGGAACTCACACTTAGGACCCACATACAAGAATAAACACAAGTAATAAAAAGAAAATACTTTGAAAATGAGTTATGCATGTTTCTCTTTATTTCTTCATTTTCTTTGTCCTTTCTTTTCAAATTTTTCTGACTTTGATCTTACCAAGGACATCTCTTTAATGGTTAAAAAAATATTTTATTTAATATGTTATAAACTGGGGCACCTGGGTGGGTCAGTCAGTCATTAGGCATCTGCCTTGGCTCAGATCATGATCCCAGGGTCCTAGGTTCGAGCCCCGCATTGGGTTCCCTGCTCCATGCATGCGAAGCCCATTTTCCCTTCTCCTCCTTCTCCTGCTTGTGTTCCCTTTCTTGCTGTGTCTTTCTCTGTCAAATAAATTAATTAAGTCTTTAAAAAGAAAAGTTATAAACTAGGAAGGAAATTTTAGAAAATAGGGGAAAGAAATCATTCATAATCCTACCACCACTTTTTGAGCGTTCCAAGATTTTGTCATTTGCAGATATATCTTTACATGTGTGTGATCAGTGTATCTACAATTTTTCATCTAATATTCATCTAATATTCTAACATATGTCTTCCATGTGTTTGATATTTCTTTAAAATTATAATTTTTCTGTTCTGGTGGGTAGATTCCCTTGTTATTTTTTTCTTCCTAGATAATTCACTTGCCTTCAGTTACTTACTAACCCAACTTTCTTTTTGATAATATAGATAAATTATTTGAAATGTTTGAAATACTTCTAAGATATTTGAAATATTCTAAACATGCAAAAACTTATGGAGAGTGGCCCAGGAAATACCCATGTACACATCGCCTAGAGTTAACAAATATTTTAATGTTCTTTTTTTAAAAGATTTTATTTATTTATTTGAGATAGAATGAGGGCAAGTGAGAGAGAGAGGGAGCACAAGCAGGGGGTGCAGCAGAGGTAGAGGGAGAAGCAGACTCCCTGCTGAGCAGGGATCCTGACTTGGGGGCTCCATCCCAGAACCCTGGGATCATGACCTGAGCCAAAGGCAGACGCTTAACCAACTGAGCCACCCAGGCGCCCCTCTAATGTTATTTCTAATCAGATGTCAGAGTTTGGATTATGTAATGTCAAGATAAGGCCTGGACTTCCAGGCATGGCTACAGCTACAGAAACCACTATGTTAAGTGTAATCAGCTCTGTTTTCCCGACACAGGTTTTATGATGGACGACAGCCTGTGTTGGCTATCATGGATCTGGACATGATCAAAACGATACTAGTGAAAGAATGTTATTCTGTCTTCACAAACCGGCGGGTAGGCATCAGTTTAGTTTTAATTCACAGATTGATTGATTAATTTATAAAGCTCTTATTTGGAAATAATTATAGATTCATAGGAAGTTGTCTCAGGAGATCCCATGTCCCGTGGCCTTCAGATTATTTCCCCTTAGGTAATAAAACTATAATTTGTATGGAAATGGAAATTGACATTGGTTCTAGCCACAGAGTTAGATTAAGATTTCAAGTTTTATGTGCACTCACTTGTGTGTGTGTGTGTGTGTGCACGCACGCACGCATGTGCACATCTCTGAATATTTATCTTATATGTAGATTTGTGGATCCACTACCCAAGTCACGTTAGAGAGGTTTTCCATCACCTAAAATCTCCCTCTTACTTTTCTTTCATAGGCACGGTGTATAGCTTGTCTCTTCATTGTCTCAGGGTCTTCAGCAAAGCAAACTTTTTTTTTTTTTTAGGCCAGTTTATCCTTTTTTCCTTTTATGGCTTGTGAGTTTGGCATCAAGTTTGAAAACTCTTTGCCTAGGCCTAGGTCCCAAGACTTTCTCCAAGTATTTAGTTTTATGTTTTATATTTAATATATTATCTTATGTATTCTATGTTTTACATTTATAATGTAAATGTTTTTTTTTTAAGATTTTATTTGTTTATTTGACAGACAGAGATTACAAGTAGACAGAGAGGCAGGCAGAGAGAGAGAGAGGGAAGCAGGCTCCCTGCTGAGCAGAGAGCCCGATGTGGGACTCGATCCCAGGACCCTGGGATCATGACCTGAGCCGAAGGCAGCGGCTTAACCCACTGAGCCACCCAGGCGCCCCTATAATGTAAATGTTATATAGTGTTATGTTTTACATGGAAGTCTGTGATACATTTTGTGTTGTAATTTTTTAAGTTGTATTTAAATATTCAATTAAGTATTCAGTTAATTAATAGATTGTTATTAATGGAGTGCTTTATTAGTTTGAGAGGTAGAGTTTAGTGATTCATCAGTGGCATGTAACATGCAGTGCTCATTATATCAGGTGCCCCCCTTATGGCTTACCCCATCCCCTCCCCCACCTCACCTCCAGCAACCCTCAGTTTGTTTCTTATAGTTAAGAGTCCTGTTATTTGTGAGGTGTGAAGTTTAGGTCAAAGATATTTGTTTTTGGCCAATGGATGTCTAACTGCTCTAGCACCATTTGTGAGAAGACTCTACTTCCTCCACTGAATTGCTTTTGTACCAGGATCTAAATCGAGTTCGGGGGCGCCCTGGGTGGCTCAATGGATTAAGCCTCTGCTTAGGCAGAGGTCGTAATTCCAGGGTTCCGGGATCGAGCCCCACATCAGGATCTCTGCTCCGCAGGGTGCCTGCTTCCTCCTCTCTCTCTGCCTGCCTCTCTGCCTACTTGTGAGCTCTGTCTGTCAAATAAATAAGTAAAATCTTAAAAAAAAAAAATCGAGTTGGGCCTATGGGCGTGTATCTGTTTCTCATTCTCTGTTCTGTTCATTGATCTCTGTATCTCTCCCTCCACCAATACCAGGCTCTCTTGATTACTGCAGCTGTAGAGTAAGTCTCAGCATTGTGAACAGTGATCCTCCCATTTTTTTTTGTTTGAATTGTGTTAACTATTTTAGCTCCTTTGCCTTTCCATTCAAATTTAGAATCAGCTTATCTTTGTTTACAAACAATGTGCTGAGATTTTGATAAGAATTGATTTAAACCCATAGATCAGTTTGGGGGAAATCTATGACTTTACTAAGTCCTGTCTTTCAAGGCATGAACACCATATACTCATTCATTTATATAGGTTTTTTTTTTATTCTTTTCACCAACATTTAGTTCTTCACGTAGAGACCTCACACGTATTTTGTTAAATGAGCACCTAAAGTATTTCAATGTCTTTGGGTGATTATAATTGTTACTGTTTTTTTAATGTGGTTTTTTTTCAATTTCTTTTTTTAAATTTATTTTCAGCATAACAGTACTCATTATTTTTTCACCAAACCCAGTGCTCCATGCAATCCGTGCCCTCTATAATACCCACCACCTGGTTCCCCCAACCTCCCACCCCCTGCCCCTTCAAAACCCTCAGATTGTTTTTCAGAGTCCATAGTCTCTCATGGTTCACCTCCCCTTCCAATTTCCCCCAGCTCCCTTCTCCTATCTCCCCATGTCCTCCATGCTATTTGTTATGCTCCACAAATAAGTGAAACCGTATGATAATTGACTCTCTATGCTTGATTTATTTCACTCAGCATAATCTCTTCCAGTCCCGTCCATGTTGCTACAAAAGCTGGGTATTCGTCCTTTCTGATGGAGGCATCATACTCCATAGTGTATATGGACCACATCTTCCTTATCCATTTGTCCATGGAAGGGCATCTTGGTTCTTGCCACAGTTTGGCGACCATGGCCATTGCTGCTATAAACATTGGGGTACAGATGGCCTTTCTTTTCACTATATCTGTATCTTTGGGGTAAATACCCAGGAGTGCAATGGCAGGGTCATAGGGAAGTTCTATTTTTAATTTCTTGAGGAATCTCCACACTATTCTCCAAAGAGGCTGTACCAACTTGCATTCCCACCAACAGTGGAAGAGGGTTCCCCTTTTTCCACATCCCCTCCAACACATGTTGTGTCCTGTCTTGCTAATTTTGGCCATTCTAACTGGTGTAAGGTGTTATCTCAATGTGGTTTTGATTTGAATCTCCCTGATGGCTAGTGATGATGAACATTTTTTCATGTGTCTGATAGCCATTTGTATGTCTTGATTGGAGAAGTGTCTGTTCATATCTTTTGCCCATTTTTTGGTATGATTGCCTGTTTTGTGAGTGTTGAGTTTGAGGAGTTCTTTATAGATCCTGGATATCAACCTTTTGTCTGTACTGTCATTTGTAAATATCTTCTCCCATTCCGTGGGTTGCCTCTGTTTTCTTGACTGTTTCCTTTGCTGTGCAGAAGCTTTTGATTTTGATGAAGTCCCGGAAGTTTATTTTGGCTTTGTTTCCTTTGCCTTCGGAAACATATCTTGAAAGAAGTTGCTGTGGCTGATATCGAAGAGATTACTGCCTATGTTCTCCTCTGAGGCCTATTTTTGTTTGTGGATAGCTGTCTGATTGCTGTCCTTTGTGGGGTGACAGAGGCTGGAGTGTCCTGTTCCATCATCTTCGTGATATCATGTCAGTCTTTCCTCACTGAGGTAATGTTAGGTGTAGGGTTTTAGATTCTCTTTATTAAGCAGAGAAAGTTCCTTCTGTTCTTTGTGAATTTTTATCATGAATGCATAAAGTTTGGGAAGATGGGAGAAAGATTGGAGATAGTTAGCTTGGTAGGCCAGTCCCAAGCTGAGAAATAGAATTATCTCTTTTTCCTTCTGTCCCTTTGGAGAAATACAGGGGGAAAAGATCTCCATGTAACTGTACCATTTCTTCACAATAACGTATAGATTCCTAATGCTTTTAGTCTTCAGTACTATTTTTTTTCAAGAATCACCATATCAAGACATCTGTTTTTCCAGATGTGCATGCTGTACATATATGTAAAGACTGAAGTGCTCTGAGGCAACATGCATTGCCAGTCTATTTGGCTGCCTTCCATCTTTGCAGTTCTACTCTGCATAGCTTAAGAGAATGTACTAGTTGTTAATTGTGTGTATTCCCCTAGAGATATAGTTTCCCTACCAAATTATTCCATACCATCTTTATATTGGAAAGGAAATTGGGATATAAAAGCTAGAAAGCATATCAGGTGGCTGGATGCCTCCTTCACCCTTGCAGGAAGCTAGGCATTTGGGATAAATACCTATTAAGCATCTAGCATATGGCCTACCATTAAGTAAGCAGTCACTAAATATTTGGTGAGTAATTCACACCTATTTAACAGATTTTCTACAAACTTGGAAATCTCCAAAACTTATGTGGGGTAAAATGTTTTTCTTTGACTAGTTTCTTGGTCCAGTGGGATTTATGAAAAATTCTGTCTCTATGTCTGATGATGAAGAATGGAAGAGAATACGAACATTGCTATCTCCAACCTTCACCAGTGGAAAGATCAAAGAGGTAAGAAAGATGAGGATTTCAATTTAAAAAGTTAAGGAATACATCTGGGGACAGGTAGGAAATAAGAACATATTCCATTTCTAGGGAGTAGTCTGCTATATTTGGGCTTCCTAAAAATGGTCTTTTCTTTTTCTGTCCTAGAAAACACATGATAAGATTTGTCATTAAATGTCTCTTACTCTGGCTGACTTATTTTGCTTAGCATAACACACTCTAGTTCCATCTACATTATTGCAAATGGCAAGATTTCATTCTTTTTGAAGGCTGAATAATATTCCATTATGTATATATGCCATATCTTTTATTTTTTTTTTAAGGATCTCACTTATATGTGGAATTTAAGAAAGAAAAAGGATAAATGTATGGGAATGGGAAAAAAGAAAAAAGGACAGAGGGAAGCAAGCCATGATGACTCTTAAGGAGAGAACAAACTGAGGGCTGATGGAGGGAGGTGGGTGGGCTAGGGGCTAGATGGGTGATAGTTACTAAAGAGGGTACTTGTTGTGATGAGTACTGGGTGTTGCATGAAAGCAATGAGTCATTGAATTCTACTCCAGAAATCAATATTGCACTATATGTTGAGTAACATAATTTAAATTAATTAAACAATTAATTTAAAATAATTAATTATGGGGCACCTGGGTGGCTCAGTGGGTTGAGGCCTCTGCCTTTGGCTCAGGTCATGATCCCAGGGTCCTGGGATCGAGCCCCACATTGGGCTCTCTGCTCAGCAGGGGCCTGCTTCTCTCTCTCTCTCTGCCTACTTGTGATCTCTCTGTCAAATAAATAAATAAATAAAATCTTTAAAAAATAATAATAACTAATTAAATTTTTATATATTTATATATATTTATATATAATTTGTATATATATAATTAATTTATAAAAATAAAACAATTAATTTTTAAAAATTAATTGAGTAAACACAATTTAATATTTTTTTAAAGTCCCCTACTGCTCCATGTTTGTGATCATTCTGGGACTTGATTTTCCAATTTAACTTCGGGTGGTGGTATATTTTGTGTGTAGATGTTCCCCATCATTGGCCAGTATGGAGATATGTTGGTGAGGAACGTGAGGAAGGAGGCAGAGAAAGGCAAACCTATCAACTTGAAAGAGTAAGTAGGAGTCCAGTTGCTGGGATTCCGACTCTGTCACGACACTTTCCAGCTGCTGCCGTAAAGCCCAGTTCTCTCTGTTGAGTTACTCCAGCAAACAAGAGGAAGTAGGCGTGTGGTGTTAAACTCCGATGGGCGAGCCACGAAGAGGTAGCTCACCTAGAAAGGCAGGGCAGCCAGAAGAGAAAGGATTGGCTCTTGCTTTCGGGAGCAAGGATTAAATTATCTACTTAATTGTCACTTTGGTTATTCTGGAAGACCAAAATACATTCTTGAAATGAAGAAACAGAATTGTACCAAAGTTTTGAGAGTAGAATGTGTGCAGTGGCGGGAGGGGAAGGTACATATTGGCAGGCAGTGGGTGGGGCAAAAAAGTTACAAGGTGGAATGGTAAGGACTTTTAAAAGTTTCATGATTTTTTTGTGTGGATATTTGCAAAATGCTAAATATTAACTTTTATTACCACTTTTCCTTCCTTCAACCTCAAAAGAGCTAAAGTCTTACACACAGGGCATGGGTAGGCTGACCATGTCATTTAATATCTAAATTTGGGTATTTTTTAATCATGCAGAAATAACTGAGGTACACTGCGTTATCCTGTGAAAACGAAGAGCATATGATCACTTAGTTATGGGCTTCTGTGAACCAGTTTTGGAGTGATCTACCTATTTTTCTGGGAACATTCAGAGTTCTTACATTTTCCAAAAATGAATGAGTCCTCAGGACAATCTCAGATTGATGAAGATGAGACAGAGTGGGTCTTTCAGGACACTTAGCCAGGGTGTAGAGAAGAAGGGATTGTGGTCCTGGCAGCGCAGAACAGGGTGTTGGTGTTCTGTAATGAGCTGAAGAGGAATCAGCTCTGAGCACAGATACTGTGTGAGAGAAGATCCAGATCAGTTTCACAGCTCGTGGCTCCATGAGGAAAAGTTAATTATCCTACCATTTGTCCTGCTCAGACACAGTGCTTATCCACATTCTGCTGCCCATACTCAAAACACACTGCTGTGATTTGTCCGATTTGGGGTCTCTATCCCTCCATGACTGAGCTCCTTGAGCTCGCAGGTGTGTCTAACATGTCGCAGTGTCCCCATCATCCCTAGCACAGGGCCAGCTGCATCAATGGCACCTCATGAGCCCCTCACGAGTGAGTGTGATGGCATCTAGACTCTTCAGATGATGCAGCAGCTGCTTCTGAATGTGTGGCTTTTGTCTTGTCTGGACGTCAGAATCTACATGCACTTTTTGCTGCATGTGTTGGATTAAGATAGTAAAGAGGTAGTGATTTTAATTACACATGTTTTTTCTTTCTCCACAGCATCTTTGGGGCCTACAGCATGGATGTGATTACCAGCACATCATTTGGAGTGAACATTGATTCCCTCAACAACCCACAAGATCCTTTTGTGGAAAATGCCAAGAAGCTCTTCAGATTTGAGTTCTTTGACCCACTTTTGTTCTTAATATGTATGTACACTACTGTTTTTTCTTTTCTCTTTCTCTTCCCTTCCTTCCTCCCTCCCTTCCTTCACTTTTTTCTTTCTTTCTACAATAGCTTTATTGAGATATAATTCACTTTCTATATATGTTACCCATTTAGCATATAAAATTCAGTGGTTTTTATGGCCTCAGTATCTATCAATGAATGAATGTAGAATATGTGTACACACACACACACACACACACACACACACATATACATACATACACAATGAAATCTATTTATCCATAGCAGGAAGGGGATCCTGTATTTGTGACAACATGGATGGAACTTAAATAAGTTAGAGGAAGACAGGGACACCTGGGTGCCTCAGTTGGTTAAGCTGCTGCCTTCAGCTCAGGTTGTCATCCCAGGGTCCTGGGATCGAGTCCCGCATCAGCTCCTTGCTCAGCAGGGAGCCTGCTTCCTCCTTCCCCTCTGCCTGCTTCTCTGCCTACTTGTGATCTCTCTCTCTCTCTCTCTGTCAAATAAATAAATAAAATCTAAAATAATAATAATAAGTTAGAGGAAGACAAATTCTCTTATGAGCTTACTTCTGTACAGAATCAAACAACCCCCCAACCCAGAAACCAACTTCATACAAAAACAAGGTGAGATTTGTGGTTACTAGAGGCAGGAGTTACAGGGGTGGGAATTGAAGGAAGGTGATGAAAAGGTACAAAGTTTCAATTATAAGATTCAAAAGTACTGGCTTATAATGTCCAACAGGATAAGTATAGTTAACACAGCTATATGAAGTGTTGCAAAGTTGCTACAAGAGGGGGCACCTGGGTGGCTCAGTGGGTTAAAGCCTCTGCCTTCGGCTCAGGTCATGATCCCAGGGTCCTGGGATCGAGCCCTGCATCAGGCTCTCTACTTAGTGGGGAGCCTGCTTCCTCCTCTCTCTGCCTGCCTGTCTGCTTACTTGTGATTTCTCTCTGTTAAATAAATAAAATCTTAAAAAAAAAAAAGTTGCTAGGAGAGTAGATCCCAGAAGTTCTCATCACAAGGATTAAAAAATTTTATTTTGTAAATACATGAGATGATGGACATGTTATTGTGGTAATCACCTCTTTTTTTTTTTTTTTAAAGATTTTATTTATTTATTTGAGAGAGAGAAATCACAAGTAGATGGAGAGGCAGGCAGAGAGAGAGGGAAGCAGGCTCCCTGCTGAGCAGAGAGCCCGATGCGGGACTCGATCCCAGGACCCTGAGATCATGACCCGAGCCGAAGGCAGCGGCTTAACCCACTGAGCCACCCAGGCGCCCTGGTAATCACCTCTTGATATATGTGTGTCAAAGCCTTATTCAGTATACCTTAACTTGTATAATACCGTGAATCTGTAAACTCAAACTGAAAAAAAAAGGTTTTGGTGCATTCAAAAATATGGGCAACCATTACTATAGTCAGTTGTTAGACCATTGTTGTCAACTCAGAAATCTGTACTTTTTTACTATCACTACCTACATTCCTTAGTCCTAAACAGCCAGTAATCTACTTTCTGTCTTAATAGATTCTGGACTCTTCATAGAGACGGAACCATAGAACATCTGATCTTTGTGGCTGCCTTCCTTCATTAGTGTAATGTGTTCAAGGTTTATCCATGTGGCACCATGCATCAGTACCTTATTTATTTTTATGGTCCCAAAATATTCCATTTTGAGAACATACTGCATTTTATTTATCCTTTCATCATTTGATGGACATCTGGGTTGTTTCCAGCTCTTGGCTATTATGAATAGTGGTGCTATCCACATTCACACACAGGTATTTGCTTGATTACCTGTTTTCAAGTCTCTTCAGAATGTACTCGGGGGTGGAATTGCTACGGTATGTAGTTAATTCTGTGTTTAAGTCAATAAGGAACTGCCAAAGTATTTTCCATAGTAGCTACACCATTGTACATTCCCAGTAGTAAAGTGTGAAGGTTCTGATATCTCCATCCTTTCCAACACTTGGCCAACACTTTTTTGTCTTTTTAAATGATGTCTCTTTAATGATCTACCTTAATGGGTGTGCTCTTGTTTTGCATTTTCTTTTTTTTTTTAAGAGTTTATTTATTTATTTGACAGAGATCACAAGTAGGCAGAGAGGCAGGCAGAGTAGGGGGTGGAAGCAGGCTCCCCGCTGAGCAGAGAGCCCGATTTGGGGCTTGATCCCAGGACACTGGGATCATGACCCGAGCCGAAGGCACAGGCCTCAACCCACTGAGCCACTCAGGTGCCCCTGTTTTGCATTTTCTAATGGCTAGTGTGGTTGAACCACTTTTTATATGCTTGTTGGCCAATTTTTTTAAATTTCTTTTCAGTGTTCCAGAATTCATTGTTTATGCACCACACCCAGTGCTCCATGCAATATGTGCCCTCCATAACACCCACCACCTTGGTGTCATATCTAAGAATTCATTGCAAAATCTGAGGTCATGACCACGCTGAGTTTTCTTCTAAGAATTCTGTAGTTTTAGCTCTCATATTTGGGTCTTCGATTCCTTTTGGGTATTTTTGTTTAAGGTAAGAATTCAACTTCATTCTTTTGCTTGTGACTATCCTTCTGTCTCAGCACCATTTTTTGTAAAGACTGTCTTTCTCCATGGAATAGTCTCAGAAACCTTCTCAAAATTCCACTGACCATAAACACATAGGTGTATTTTTGGAGTCTAAATTCAATTCCACTGATCTGTATTCCTATCTCTATGCCAGTACTACATTGCCTTGATCATCATAGCTTTGCGGTAAGTTTTGAAATGGGAACCTGGAGTTCTACAACATTATTCTTCTCATTTTTCAAGGTTGTTTTTGGCTATTCTCGGTCACTTACAACTCCATATGAATTTTAAATTTAGAATGCCAATTTCTACAAAGTACCCAGCTAGGATTCTGACAACAGAATGCATTAATCTGTAGATTAATTCAGGAAATCTTGCCATCTTGACAATGTTAAGGTTTCTGATCTGTGAACATGGATGTTTCTCCATTTACGTATCTTCTGTAATTTTTCTCAACAATTTTTGTAGTTTCCAGAACATAAGTTTTGCACTTCTTTTGTGAAAGTTATCCTTAAGTATTTTATTGTTCTCAATGTTACTCTAAATGGAGTTTTATTCTTAATTTCACTTTTGGATTGTTTGGCATATAAACATACAATTGATGTTGTATGTAGATCTTGTATCCTGAAACCCTGCTAAACTTTATCAGTTCTTTAGATTTTTAGTTCATTCCTCCAGATTTTCTATATAAAACATCATGTTTTCTGATAATACAGATGGTTTTACTTCTTTATTCCTTTTTTTAAGATTTTATTTATTTGATGTTATTTATTAATTAATTAATTAATTTGACGGACAGAGATCACAAGTAGGCAGAAAGGCAGGCAGAGAAAGAGGGAAGCAGGCCCCCCGCTGAGCAGAGAGCCTGATGTGGGGCTCGATCCCAGGACCCTAAGATCCTGACCTGAACTGAAGGCAGAGGCTTAACCCACTGAGCTACCCAGGCACCCCTACTTCTTTATTTCTTATACGAATGTCTTTTATTCTTTTTCTTGCCTACTTCCCCAGCTAGAACCTTTAGTACGGTGTTGAATAGAAGTGGCAATAGAGACATCCTTGTTTTGTTTTTACTCTTAGGGGAAAATGCCCAGTCTTTGACTGTTAAGTATGGTGTTAGCTATGAGCTTTTCATTGATGCCCTTTAGTAGACTGAGAATATTCCCTTCTATTCCTAGTTTGATGAGTGTAATTATTGCAAAAGGGTATTGTGTTTTTGTCAAATACTTTTCCACACCTATGGAGATGACTATGTTATTTTTGTGTTTTATTCTATTGATATGGTGCATTACACAAACTCACATTGCTGGGATAAACCCCTCTTGGTTATGGTATATTCTTCCTTTGTTTGCTATGTTGCTGGGTTCAGTTTGCTAGCATTTTGTTGAGGGTTTGTGCATCTGTGTCATAAGATACATTGGTCCATAGTTCTCTTTTGCCATGATACCTTTGTCTGTTTTTAGTATCATGATAATACCTCCCTCATAGAGTATGTCTGGAAATACTACGTCCTCCTCTCTTTGGGGTAGGATTTATTCACAATTGGTGTTGATTCTACTTTCAACATTTGGTAGTAGAGTTTCTTCACTACTAACTCAATGTTTTTCTTGTCCTTAAGATTGTCTACTTTTTTATGTCCATTTCCTGTTTGTATCTCCCTGGGAATTTTTCTGTTTCATCTAAGTTACCTAATCTATTAGCATGTTCTTGTTCGTAGTATTACAAGATACCACCATATTATTGTGAGATATCACCTCACACCAGTCGGAATGACTAAAACTAACAAATCAGGAAACAACAGATGTTGGCAAGGGTGTGGAGAAAGAGGAATCCTCTTACAATGCTGAAGGGAACGCACACTGGTACAGACACTCTAGAAAACAGTATGGAGGTTCCGCAAAAAATTGAAAATAGAGCTACCCTATGACCCAACAATTGTACTACTGGGTATTTACCCAAAGAATACAAAAAGGGGCACCTGCACCCCAATGTTCATAGCAGCAATGTCCACAATAACCAAACTGTGGAAAGAGCCAAGATGTCCATTGGTAAGTGAATGGATAAAGAAGGTGTGGTATATATATACAATGGAATATTACTCAGCCATCAGAAAGGATGAATAATTACCACTTACATCGACATGGGTGGAACTGGAGGGTATTGTGCTGAGCAAAATAAGTCAATCACAGAAAGACAGTTATCATATGGCTTCACTGATATGTGGAATATAATATGGATCATAGGGGATCCTATGGATTCTTCGGATCAAAGAGGATCATAGGGAGGGAACACTGAATGGGAAATCATCAGAGAGGGAGGATAAAAACCATGAGAGACTTTTGTCTACAGGAAACAAACTGAGGGTTGCTGGAGGGAAGTAGGTGGCAGGATGGGGTAATTGGGTAAAGGGCATTGGGGGGGGCATGTGATGTGATAAGCACTGGGTATTACATGCAATTGATGAATCACTGATCTCTGCTTCTGAAACTAATAATATACTATATGTTAATTAATTGAACTTAAATAAAATTTTTTAAATGAAAAATAAAACCTTTTTAATGTTAGCACAAATCTCCCCTTTCATTTCAGATGATAGAATTTGAATCTTTTCTCCTTTTCTCTTGATCATCTAGCTAAAGATCTTTTGAAATAAATCTGCCTTGGTTTCCTTGATTTTTTTTTTCTATTGTTTTTTATTCTTCATTTCATGAGTTTCTGTTCTTGTCTCTATTGTTTGCTTCCATCTGCTTGCTTAATGTGCAGTTTGGTCTTGTAATTTCAGCATGTTTAAGATGGAAAGTTGGGTTGTTGATTTGAGATCTTGGTCTGTTTTGAATGTAGACATATAGCAGTTTTTCTCTCTGGTGACTGCTTTTGCTACATCCCTTGAGTTTTGGTATATCATACACATTTTATCGGTCTCCAAGGAATTCCTAAGTGCCCTTTGGACTTCTTCTTTGAACCATTGTTATATAGCAGTGTCTTGTTTAATTTCCACATATTTGTGAATTTCCTAATGTTCTTTCTGTTCTTGATTTCTAATTTTATTCTATTGCAGTTGAAGGGCATATTCTGCATTATTTGCATCCTGACAACAATTTCTTAAATGGTACAATTAATTGAAGTAGCATATCATGGTCTGGTTTATCCCAAGAGGCTCTAGTACAAAAGATAAAAGGCTAAGAGATCCAGGAATGTTCTCCTGTTCCTTTAGTCACTCCAGAGATATCCAAGAGGCTGCCGATCTCGCTACTGTAGTGGTGGCCCCTACGTATGACTTGCACTGGCTTAGTCCTTGGCTTGAAAGTTGGAGGAAAGGTCCTAGAGGGAATGACTCCTAGTTTCAATAACTCCTTGTGTCTTTTGCTTTTCTAATTGGTAGACCAAATTGCTCTGGGTAAATTTTTCATCTTCACTGTGCTTTCTGTTGTTCTTTCTCCTTACAGTATTCTTTCCATTCCTTACCCCGGTTTTTGAAATATTCAATATCTCTGTGTTTCCGAAGAGTGTTACCAATTTCTTTACAAAATCTGTAAAAAAGATCAAAGAAAGTCGTGTCAAAGATGAACAAAAGGTAAATCTGTTGATCGTTAACATGCAGTATTTTACTTTTTGATAATTGAGCTGTGTGCATCTGATGTGTGCTCTTCTATGTAATTTTTAGGGTGGGTAGAGAACTGTAGTATTCAGATCAGAAGAGTTCTGTCATTTTGGGCAGAATGAAGAAGGTGGAGGTTTAGGAGCCAAAGAGGCAACAATTAAAATTTAGTAATAAGCATGACAATTAATATGTCACTGCACAAGATTTGTTGAGAGAAAAACTACCACTTCCCCTCAATAAATTGTCAGAGGATAAAAATCACTATATAAAAATCATTTTCCGGATAGTATAATTTTGCCATATCTTTTATTGGCAGAGGTCCTTTCAATTTCAGGCCTTTACTTTACACATTCTCCAATGAAGCTCCTATCAGACACCTGGTGTCTGTGTTAAATTTGAGCCTGTGACAGGCTGGAGTGGGCAGGAGACTGCAAGATGGCTAAACCTGCTTTGCCTTCCTGAGACCTGGCAGCCAGAACAAGGATGTATGTAGGACAGGGATACAGGGCTGGGTGCCTCAGGATGTCACTGAAGAGTCCAGAGTTCTGGAAGGGTGGGGCATTGGAAGATGCTGACACAGAGGCTGCTGGTGGACCCAGCAGAGGTCAGGGGATTGATCTATGTGGCCATTCATTAAGAATTGAAGCTGGAGAAAAAAAAGAAATGAAGTCAGGGACTTTCTCCTGAGGAACCAGGCATGACAGGAAAGAGAGCAGACAACTCTTTGGCCAGAAAGCTATGTTCAAAAGCCAGACAATCTAAAGATCAGAGAGGGCAAGGACCAAAAATCAGTTGGACGTGATGGCTGGTTTCCTATCAGAGAAGCATTCAGCTCTTCAAGCTTCATATCTGGATTTTTTTTTTCACTGATGACTCAGACAACAGTATTCAGACTTCTGTCCATAAAGGGGCAATATTCTCAGGAAAGAAGTTAGATATCGCACCCCTGATTTATTTCTGACTTCATAAGTGACATTTTACCATTGAAACTTCTCTTTCTACTTCCAGCACCGAGTGGATTTTCTCCAACTGATGATTGACTCCCAGAATTCTAAAGAAACAGACACCCATAAAGGTGAGCAAGGAGAGCTTCCGAGGGCCAGCAATGGGGAGGTTCAGAGGTAAGGGGTGGTTCTGAGATGCAGAGGAAGATTTTTAGCAGGTGGAGTTTCTGTAAATTGAAGAAAGACACATGTTCATATATAAATGGTAGCCAGAACCACTTTCCAGAAGCATATAGCCACAACTCTCTTCAGTACTTGAAGGGCAGCCATAAACGTGGCAGTTGGTGATCTGGTCTACATCAGAACTTTTGGAGAGCTTGCTTCCAATATCAATTCTCCAGTTAAATCAGACCCTCTGAACGGGAACCTCTACCTGGAAATTTGCATCAAGCCTTCATCACATCAGGAGGCACTTGGCCCCAGTGTTGGTGACCTTCACCTGGAACACTTGGTTGAACTTGTGTTCACTGCCTTAATGTATTATAAAGTTTTATTTTTCATTTTGTAATTAAGAAGTGACATGCAAGATGCCTTTGCGATTGTGTAAATACTGTGTTTTTCTTCAAACATTAATCGACTACTTTTATCATGGATGGTATTTAATTGAAACTATTATTCCTATAATGGCTTCAAAATGGTGACTTTCTAATTCCATCATTTATGGGTGATAGTCCATTATAAGGGAGCTTCATGGTCTCTCTCATTAATTTATTTATGTCAGTCTGATCTCATATATTCCTAACTTAGTCTCTTAAATCATTCTTTATTTGGATCCTCAAATTCACTCAGGTTTGTCCATTGAAAGCCCTTGCAAGTGGGATCCTGTGTGCTTTCTTTTCTCTTTTTTCTTTTCTCTTTTTCTTTTCTTTCTTTTTTGGGGTTTTGTTTTGTTTTGAGTAGATTTTTTTTTGTATTTTTATTTTCTTTTTTTAAAATTTTTTTATTTTTTATAAACATATATTTTTATCCCCAGGGGTACAGGTCTGTGAATCGCCAGGTTTACACACTTCACAGCACTCACCATAGCACATACCCTCCCCAATGTCCATAACCCAGCCACCCTGTCCCCCCACCCAAAACCCCCCAGCAACCCCCAGTTTCATTCCTGAGGTTAAGAGTCTCTTACGGTTTGTCTCCCTCCCTGGTCCCTTCTTATGCTCTTTTAATGGCATGAGTTACCCAGCATCAGTCTCCCCTCTTCTAGCTTCTTGTCTGTGTTACAGTTTCTGTACATATCTGAGATCATCCACTTGAAGAGTCGTGGGCCCCAGGTCTTCTATTACCAGATTCCTCCCGAAGATATAATCCATGCATATCATCACATTTTGTGAAAGCTCAGATTTTGGTTCCATTGTGCTAGGATGAGGTTTGAAATTCTGCATTTCCAATAAGCTCCCGGATGCTGTTGATGCTACTGGTCCATGGAGCACACATTGGACAAAAGTTTTTCTGTAGCCAAATACTGTCCTAAGTTCCTGCCAAATGTTTAGATAAAAGTTCATTGAATTTTCCTGACAATTAAGCCTTAGCATTGCATACTCTCTCAAAAAAAAAAAAATTAAGCTGTAGAAGAATGTAAATTTTTCCCAGGGAAAATACTAGCCTGTGTTACTTATGGCTAAACTACTTTTAGGACTCTTCAGAGATAGACAGAGAACACCATGTATGTGAGACAGAAATGCCATCTCCTGAAATTAGCCACCTGTGTTGGTGGGGAAGGTGGCATAAGCAGGAGCAGATGGCCAAAAATAGTCATAATCCTGGGGAATAAGCAGATCGAAACAACTTTTGCCTCTTTCTGGCTCTGTAGGATAGACATGGGAGTTTCATTTGGGTTTCTTGTCATCTGAACTGTGATGTTTTTCATTCACCAGCTTTAGCTAAAATGTCTTTCTTCTCCTCTTAGCTCTGTCTGATCTGGAGCTTGTGGCCCAGTCTATGACCTTTCTTTTTGCTGGCTACGAGACCACTAGCACTGCTCTTTCTTTCTTGGCATATGAACTGGCCACTCACCCTGATGTCCAGCAGAAACTACAGGAGGAGATTGATTCGACTTTCCCCAAGAAGGTGAGCAGGCCATGCCTGAGGATGGAGGTCAGGATGAGCTCTGTGATGCCTTAGTAACAGAAGAGCCCTCAGATCTTGTGGGTTTATACAGCAAAGGTTTACTTTTGACTCACATTCCCATGTCCACGATGGGTATTAGTTGAGGATGGGAGTATTCGGTGATACAGGGTAAAGAGGTTCTGCTTTCTTACACCAGCACTATCTAGAACACGAAGACTTTATGTTGGCTGGAGAACAAAAAACTAGAGTGTTGCTCACTTGCTTTTCCAGTATTTGGCCCCAAATTGACATAGAGATCCTCAGATCACAGCCCATTTGCAAAGTGGTTTCCCCTAAGGTCAGGTGGGCTGGGAACTATGGGGGTCTACATGGATCTTGGGTGAGCAGTAAGTGTCTATGCCCCACACCCTCTGAAGGGTCAACTCTAATTAGCTCAACGTAACAAGTCAGAAACTGAGCTACAGAGACATAATATAACTTTGTTTCACATCCTATACCTAGTAGTGAAAAAGCCAAGCTACGAACCAGGTTGCCTGGATCCTGATGGAACTCATAACTCCTACTACAGTGTTGGCTCCTAAATATAACACCAAGCGACAGACACAATTACCCACAGTTTTCAGGCCTCTGCGCAAACTGAAATTCTCTGCTTATGAAGGCACCTGGCCTCTTGGGCTGGAGCGGCTTATTTGGTTTATTGTCAACCTTGACGCAACAACTATGAGACCCTTCCAGCAACAGAGGGTGGGGCTGAGGGTAGGGTTCTTATTCCCTTTACATCTTTCCCTAGTACTGAAATTGTACCATGGGACCATCTTAGTCTTCTTTTCTCCTATTTGTGTTAGAGAAGAACTTGTTACTCCCCAGAATATTTATAGACTTTTTATATAATATAGTGCTTCTCTCCAAACTTATATATATAATAAAAAATTAGGAAGCAGGATATTTCAACTAGAAGACTTTATGTGGAATAGGGGATTTTTTCTGTTTTTTTTTTTTTTCTGTCCATTCTCTTTCCTTGGTACAGATGTGTGGGCCCTCTTTTGAAAGCAAACAGTGACTTCAGCACGTTCCAAGTAAGCGTAAGGGTTATAGGCTTTTAATCACTTTTGTTTACATGAGGAAGAATAACTACTACATGGTGGTGAGAGGGACTTCAGGCCCTGTTTAGGGGGTTGTCCCAGCGGTCTCCCCTAGTGACTTGTGTCCCTACGTTACACATGTCAGTGGGCCACTGAACATGTCAAAGGACATGGTAGATATGAAAATGTCCATAAATGCCCTTTACCAAAATACATGATTCTTAGGTGTCCCTAACACTTCAGTAGTGTATAGAGTGAGTTGTATGTTGATTCCACATCTCAATGTATCAAAATCTGTTTCTTTCCTTCCAGGCACCACCTACTTATGATGGCCTTGTACAGATGGAGTACCTGGACATGGTGTTGAATGAAACTCTCAGATTACATCCAATTGGTGGTAGACTTGAGAGGGTCTGTAAGAAAGATGTGGAGATCAGTGGTGTGTTCATTCCCAAAGGGACAGTGGTGATGGTGCCAGTCTTTACTCTTCACCGAGACCAGGATCTCTGGCCAGCGCCTAAGGAGTTCCGTCCTGAAAGGTACAGGGAACCCTGGAATGGGGAACCCACCCTCATATTGGAGGATATTCTGATATTCCCTTCATATAGATGACAAGCATGTGGCTGTACAATTATTCATTTGGACATCTTTGTGCTCCTAGAAGTTTTTTTCTTATTACAAAATGATCATTCTTTGTTGTCAATATTTTTTAAGCTGTAGACTTAGAAACTATAGAAATGAAGAAAATTATAGTCATCTACAGACCGAATATATTAAAATCATCAATAATGTCATGTATCTCCTTATGGACATTTTTCTGTGTACTATAGATTACTAAAAAATAGGATGATATTATAATTTTTTGTTTTGAACTGCTTAATGTAACATTAGACTACAAACAACATGCTATATTTCTGTGTGTGATTATATGTATATGACTTTTTTTTTTAACCACTATCATCTTTCAGGAAATAGACCTTTCTTCCCTTTAAGTTTTTCTGTCCTCTCTAGCTCTCTGAATTCACCCTCCAGCCCCCACATTCCACGTTTATTAACCTTGGCCCCCGTGCCTACTGGGAGAGCAGATGCTGTGGGCCTGAGTCCTCATCCCTGGCAGGAGGAGCAGCCTCATGGCTGCTCATCTCTGATTCTTTTTTAACTCTTTTGTCTCTCTTTAGGGTATCACTGATATCTTTTCTTCTTTGCTCAAGCCCAGTGAGTGTTCTTATGACTGTTGCTTTAAAGCCTCCATTAGGCCTATTACTTGTATCTGTTTTACATAAATCTCTGGCTGTGGTCCAGGGTTCTACAGGGCCTCAGTTCTGGTGGAGGCGGTGCCAGGTCTCATTTCACAAGCAGACCAGAGCACACCTAGTTAAAACTCGCCACATTCAGGCCAGGGACCAAACATTGCCCACAGCAAGCAAGGAGAGCCTCTACAGACAGCCGGCCTGAGGGATAGAGCTGCCAAAACACAACAGCAGAGCACAGGCACCACACACCAGTGACACTCTGTGAAGCTCCAGGCCCTGGGTGCTACATGACTTCTTATTCATAAGGCCATTACTTTCAGGAGCACACACAGGTCCCATGCTATGTGTGGCTACAGTCCTGTGCTAGCTCTTGGTATCTGGGCTTCATTAAAAGCAAATTCATCTGCTCTCTAGCTGTCTGAGACATCTTCCTTAGAGCGGTCTTGAGCTTTCTCTTTTGGGAATTCAAAGCAGAGTCTGGCTTTGGGCAAAACTTGAATTCTTAAAACAGTGGTGCTTTCCTCTCTGTTGTATCGGTGAACAAAATTTCGAGTGAACTTTTTAGGGATCTAGACTTTAAGCCCCTGACTCTAAGCCCCTACGGCAGAGGCCTTATCTTGTTGTGTGGTGTCCCTAGTGCTAGCATCACGTTTACACACTGTACTTGCTGAAAGAAGTCAGAATTGACCAAGTTGTCTCTTCTTTAGACCAGGAACCCTGGTGGTTCCCACAAGTTCAGCAGTACCCACTCCTGTAGCTTCTTGAACAGAAACCAGAGAGCACTCCAGGTACTTCTCTGTAATTCATTCAATCATAAGAAGAAGTGCTTACCTATGTGTTTCAGGGACTGGGCCAGAGAGTAAGAAATCCACATATTAAAAAAGGCTACTATGGAGCACTTTTGACACATACACAGGCATATCCTAGAGACACACATCTATGAAATACTTTTAATGTATCATATGTGCCTGTCATCTGCCCAACAACCACTAATGCATCCACATGCCATTGTAATCCTTCATCTGATTCCCATATTACATTAATGTACATCATCTGCGATCATTCTAGAATACTCTCCATAACATAAAGACTTTAAAAAATAACCTCACCACAATGCCATTATCACTTTTCCCAAATCCACATTTTCCCTTAATATAATCAAATATTCAAGAATCAGTTTTAAATAAAATATATGACTAACCTTCAAGGAATTTATAGTCTCATGAAACAGATAGACAGTGATTATACTGATTATACATACTGGCGAGTTTGACAACACTAGGGTAGCATCATGTGCCCGTGTGAATCTTCTGACTTGTTTTTGAAAGTGAGAGGAGGTGCAAGTGGAGACGATAGGGATGAAAAGAGAAAAATAGAACTTTAAATCATGGGGGGTGGGGTGCCTGGATGGCTTAGTTGGTTAAGTGTCAGGTCATCCTAGGATCCTCGGATTGGGTCCCACTTCAGGCTCCTGCTCCTTGGGGAGCCTGCTTCTCCCTCACCCTCTGCCTGCCACTCCCCACTGCTTGTATGTTCTCACTCTCTCTGTCAAATCAGTCAGTCAGTCAATCAATCAGTCATGGGAGGCATTTTCTCTACTTTCTTTTTCCATGAGCATGTGACCAATATAAGTGGGAGTGGAGGCAGGAATCGACCTTTCCTTCAGTCAGGCTCATTTCCTGCTTGCCTTTCAGGGTGTGAACATCTCACCATCCCAAATGTAGTTCTAATGTTTTAAGATAAATCTTCTTTTCAACAACATTCATCTCAACAAGACTAAATGCTCCCATAGGGTATGGGAAATGCATAGGATCTATAATTTACTATTGTCACCACAGAATCAGCATAGCAAGATTTCAGTCACCAACCCCCAAAAGTGTGTCCTATAGGCCTGGGAAGAATCCCAAATCCCAAACGTGTAGCTCTTATGGTTTCTGTGTTTCACTAATGTGCTCCCAACTTGTATTGTGGAACCAGGTTCAGCAAGAAGAACAAGGACAGCATAAATCCTTACACATACCTGCCTTTTGGAACTGGACCCCGAAACTGCATTGGGATGAGGTTTGCGACCACGAGCATGAAACTTGCCCTTGTCAAAGTCCTGCAGAACTTCTCCTTCAAGCCTTGTAAAGAAACACAGGTCAGAGAGATTGCTTTCCACATAAATAATATTTTATTGTTTTTTTTTTCAAACTAAGAGATAAGTAATGGATATGTGTGTGTCAGCGGGAGGGGTCATTTATTCTTAATAATTTGTTCTATCAGCCAAGAGAATCTATTTGGAGTCATGTGTGACCATTATTCAGCTCATGAGTGCCATGTCTGTGGTTTACGACCACTCAACCATAAGGGTCATCTAGTCAGTTACATAGCTTGACATGCTTACGCACAGACCTTTGAACTTGAGCAATGTTTTAAATTTCTCTCAAGTCCACTGAAAGGAAGGAAACATGTTGTGCATAGTCTTGACATGCAGTGATTATCATGACATGACTTTTTGTTGTTTAGTTTTTTTTAAGATTTTGTTTATTTATTGACAGACAGAGAGGACAGGTAGGCAGAAAGGCAGGCAGAGAGAGAGGAGGAAGCAGGCTCCCTGATGAGCAAAGAGTCCGATGCGGGGCTCAATCCCAGGACCCTGGGATCACAACCAAAGGCAGAGGCTTCAACCCACTGAGCCACCCAGGCGCCCCCATGACATGACTTTTTTTTTTTTTTAAGATTTTATTTATTTATTTGTCAGAGAGAGAGGGAGAGAGAGTGAGCACAGGCAGACAGAGAGGCAGGCAGAGGCAGAGGGAGAAGCAGGCTCCCTGCCGAGCAAGGAGCCCGATGTGGGATCTTCTCCACCACAACATACAGACACTCTCATGACTGTGGTTCTCAACCCCTGTTTGTACATTGGAATCAGTGGGTTCTTTTGAAAATCCTGACCTAAGAACACCTGGGACACACAGAGGGGAGATCATCCCTCTTTTAGGAGTGCATTCTTGATAGGCAGTGTTCACGAAGATGCCTCTCCAGGAACAAATGAGCAGGCTGGTACCTTTTACTCCCCCACCCCTCACCACAAACATAGTCATCTGTAGGAAGCAGCACAGTGCCAGTACTGGCTGCCCAACTCGCTTACACCGAGCCCCACCTCCCTATGCTCTGGTGGGACTGCACTTCTCAATCAGGCTTGCCTCCCAGCATAGCAGACCCTTTCCCCAGAAGACCAGGATAAACTCTTGCCCACACCAAGCCTCCTGACCAGAGGGTTCTACAAGGCCTCAGTTCTGGTGGAGTTGGTGTCAGGTCTCATTTCACAAGCAGATCAGAGCACATCTAGTTAAAACTCGCCACTTTCAGGCCAGGGACCAAACGTTGCCCACAGCAAGCAAGGAAAGCCTCTACAGACAGCTGGCCTGAAGGATAGAGCTGCCAAAACACAACAGCAGAGCACAGGCACCACACACCAGTGACAGTCCGTGAAGCTCCAGGCCCTGCGTGCTACATGACCTCTTATTCATAAGGCCATTACTTTCAGAAGCAGGAGACATAACTGGCTCTTCTAACACAGAGAAGAAGGCAGAGACTTAAACAAAATATCAAGATGGAGGAATTTACCCCAAATGGAAGATCAAGATAAGACCACAGCCAGAGATTTATGTAAAACAGATATAAGTAACAGGCCTAATGGAGAATTTAAAACAACAATCATAAGGATACTCATTGGGCTTGAGAAAAGAAGAAAAGACATCAGTGATACCCTAAACAGAGATAAAAGAGTTAAAATAAGAATCAATCAGAGATGAAGAATGCAAAACATGAGATTGAAAACAAGCTTGATGGGCGCCTGGGTGGCTCAGTGGGTTAAGCCACTGCCTTCGGCTCAGGTCATGATCTCAGGGTCCTGGGATCGAGCCCCACATCGGGCTCTCTGCTCAGCAGGGGGCCTGCTTCCCTTCCTCTCTCTCTGCCTGCCTCTCTGCCTGCTTGTGATCTCTGTCTGTCAAATAAATAAATAAAATCTTAAAAAAAAGAAAAGAAAACAAGCTTGATGCGGTGAACAGCAGCTCGAGGAAGCAGAGGAATGAATTAGTGACCTAGAAGATAATGGAAATAACAGAAAATAATGAAGCTGAACAAAAGAGATAAAGAAGAATTGTACAATGCAAGAATAGATTTAGGGAACTCTGTGATTCCATCAAACATAATAACATTTGTATTCTATGAATCCCTGAAGAGGAGAGAGAAAAAGGGACAGAAAATTTATTTGAAGAAATAATATCTGAAATCTGGGGAAGGAAATAGACACCCCGACTCCAGGAGGCACAGAGAACTCCCATCAAAATAAAAAAAAATCAGGCCTCTGAAAAAATCAGGCCTCTGAAAAACAGTCTGAGGGGTTTGAAGTGGCGGGGGGGTGGGAGGTTGGGGTACCAGGTGGTGGGTATTATAGAGGGCACAGCTTGCATGGAGCACTGGGTGTGGTGAAAAAATAACGAATACTGTTTTTCTGAAAATAAATAAATTGGAAAAAAAAATCAGGCCAACACCAAGACATGTAATTAAATTTGCAAAATAGAATTGCCTGACTGGCCCAGTCAGTAGGGATGCAACTCTTGATCTCAGAGCATGAGTTCAAGCCCCACATTGGGCACAGAGCCTACTTAAAAATAATAATAATAATAATACAGAAAAATTTAAGGACCTTTTGAAAAAATTTGCAAAATATAGCGATAAAAAAAAGTCTTAAAAGCACCAAAACCAAAGTGGCCTTTACCTTAGAAGGGAAAACCTATAAGGCTAGCTGGGGATTTCATTTTAGAGCTAAAGATACCTGCAGATTGAAAGTGATGTGATGGAGAAGCATTTATCATGCAGATTGATGTCAATAGAGAACTGGAGTAGCAATACTTACATCAGACAAACTAGACTTTAAAACAAAGGCTGTAAAAAAGAGACAAAGAAGGGCATTATATAATCATACAGGGGACAATCCAACAAGAAGATCTAACAGTTGTAAATATTTATTAACCAATGTAGGAGGACCCAAATACATTAAACATAATAATGAACATAAAGGAACTTATTGATAATAACACCAGAACAGTGGAAGACTTTAACACACCACTGACAGCAATGCACAGATCATCTAAACAGAAAATCAGCAAGAAAACAATGACTTTTAATGACACCCTAGACCAGAGGGACTTAATAGATATATTGAGAGCATTCCATCCCAAAGCACAGAATACACTTTCTATTCAAGTGCACATGGAACATTCTCCAGAATAGATTACATATTAGGTCACAAAACAAGCCTCAAAAAATGCAATAAGATTGAAATCATACCATGCACCTTTGCTGACTACAACGCTGTGAAAAGAGACATCAAACACAATAACAAATTTGGACAGACCACAAATACATGGAGACCAAACAATGTTACTAACAATGATGGGTCAGCCAGGAAATCAAAGAAGACCTTAAAAAAATACATGGGTACAAATGAAAATGAAGACACAGTGACCCCAAACCTTTGGGATGCAGAAAAAGCAGTCCTAATAGGGAAGTATATAGCATAGAGGTGTGCCTCAAGAACAAGAAAAATCCCAAATAAGCAACTTAACCTTATACTTAAAGGAGCTAGAAAAAGAACAGCAAGTGAAGCCTAAAACCAGCAGGAGGAAGGAAATAATAAAGATTAGAACAGGAATAGATGATAGAGAAACCATAAAAACAATAGAACAGATCAATGAAACCAGGAGCTCGTTCTTTGAAAAAAAAAAAAATTGGTGAAATTGACAAACCTCCAGCCAGGCTTATCAAAAGAAAAGAGAAAGGACCCCAATAAATAAAATCACAAACAAGAGATGGGAAATAACAACCAATACCACAGAAATTTTTTTTTAAAGATTTTATTTATTTATTTGTCAGAGAGAGAGAGCGAGCACAGGCAGACAGAGAGGCAGGCAGAGGCAGAGGGAGAAGCAGGCTCCCTGCCGAGCAAGGAGCCCGATGTGGGACTCGATCCCAGGACGCCGGGATCATGACCTGAGCCGAAGGCAGCTGCTTAACCAACTGAGCCACCCAGGCGTCCACAGAAATTTTTAAAAAAATTATAAGAGAATATTATGAAAACCCATATGCCAACAAATTGGACAACCTGGAAGAAATGGATAAATTCCTAGCAATATATAAACTACTGAAACTGAAATGGGAAGAAATAGAAAACTTGAACAGATCAATAATCAGCAAAGAAATTGAATCAGTAATCAAAAAACTCCTAACAAACCAGAGTCCAGGGCCAGATGGTTTTACTGGCAAATTCTACCAAATATTTAAAGAGTTCATGCCTATTCTTCTCACACATCTCTTCTATGAGACCAGCATTGCCCTGATACCAGCACCAGATAAAAGACTCCACTAAAGAAAACTACAGGGGCACCTGGGTGGCTCAGTGGGTTAAACCTCTGCCTTCGGCCCAGGTCATGATCTCAGGGTCCTGGGGTCGAGCGCCGCATCAGGCTCTCTGCTCAGCAGAGAAGCTCTGCTTCTCCCTCTCTCTCTGCCTGCCTCTCTGCCTACTTGTGATCTCTCGGTGCCAAATAAATAAATAAAATCTTTTTAAAGAGAGAGAGAGAGAGAACTACAGGCCAATATCCCTGATGAACATGGTGTAAAAATGCCCAATGAATACTAGCAAACTGAATCCAACAGGGGCGCCTGGGTGGCTCAGTGGGTTGGGCCCCTGCCTTCGGCTCGGGTCATGATCTCGGGGTCCTGGGATCGAGCCCCGCATCGGGCTCCTTGCTCAGGGAGCCTGCTTCCCCCTCTCTCTCTGCCTGCTTGTGATCTCTCTCTGTCAGATAAATAAAGTCTTAAAAAAAAAAAAAATCATTCACCACCATCAAGTGGGATTTATTCCTGGCTTGCAAGGGCAATTCAGTATTTGAAAATCAATCAATGTGATACACCACATTAATAAAAGAAAGGATAGGAAAGATACCATACCATTTCAAGTATTTGACAAAGTACAACAACCATTCATGATAAAAGTCCTCAACAAGACACATTTTGAGGGAACATACCTCAACATAAAAAGGCCACATATGAAAAGCCCACAGCTGATATCCTCAATAGGGAAAAATGGAGAGTTTTTCCTCTATGGTCAGGAACAAGACAGATGTCCACAGACATCACTGTTGTTTAACATAATACTGGAAGTCCTAGCCACAGCAGTCAGACAACACAAATAAAATGCTTCCAAGTCAGCAAGGAAGAAGTTGAACTCTCACGACATGCAGATGACTTGATACTCTATATAGAAAACCCAAAGCCTCCACTAAAAAGCTGCTAGAACTAATCAATGAATTCAGTAAAATTGCAGGATACAAAATCAATGCCAGGAATTTGTTGCATTTCTGTATACCAAGAAGGTAGCAACAGAAAGAGAAATCAAGGAATCAATCCCATTTAAAATTGCACCAAAAATTAATATGTCTAGGAATAAGCCTAACCAAAGAAGTAAAAGACTTGTGCTCTGAAAACTATAAAACAGAGATGAAAGAAATTGAAGAGGCACAAAGAAATAGGAAGACCTTCCATGCTCTTGGATTGGAAGAACAAATATTGTTAAAATGCCCATACTACCCAAAGCAGTGTACATGTTTAATGCAATGTGTTTCAAATATCAATGGCATTTTTCACGAATCTGGAAGAAATAATCCTAACATTTGAAAGGAACCCAAAAGAATCCAAACAGCCAAAGCAACCTTGAAAAGAAGAGCAAAGTTGGAGGCATCACAATTCCAGACATCAGGTTATATTACAGAGCTATAATGATCAAAACAAAATGACAGTAGCACAAAAATAGACACACAGGTGAGTGAAACAGATTTGAAAGCCCAGAAATGAACGCACAACTATATGGTCAGAGAATCTTTGACAAAACAGGGAAGAATAGCAATGGGAAAAAGACAGTGTGTTCCACAAATGCTGTTTATTAAACCAGACAGCAACATGCAAAAGAATGAAACTGGGCTGCATTCTTACACAATACACAAAAATAAATTCAAAATGGATTTAAGATCTAAATATGAGACCTGACACCATAAAAGTCCTACAGGAGAATATGGTCAGATATCTCTTTGACATCATCCACAGAAACTTCTTTCTACATACATCTCCTGAGGCAGGGGAGACAATATCAAAAACAAAAACAAGAAAAGAGATTCCTCAAAAATTAAAAATAGAACTTCCCTATGACCCTGCCATTGCACTCCTGGGTATTTACCCCAAAGATACAGATGTAGTGAAAAGAAGGGCCATCTGTACCCCAATGTTTATAGCAGCAATGGCCACGGTCACCAAACTGTGGAAAGAACCAAGATGCCCTTCAACGGATGAATGGATAAGGAAGACGTGGTCCATATACACTATGGGGTAGTATGCCTCCATCAGAAAGGACGAATATCCAACATTTGTAGCAACATGGATGGGACTGGAAGAGATTATGCTGAGTGAAATAAGTCAAGCAGAGAGAGTCAATTATCATATGGTTTCACTTATTTGTGGAGCTTAACAAATAGCATGGAGGACATGGGGAGATAGAGAGGAGAAGGGAGTTGGGGGAAATTGGAAGGGGAGGTGAACCATGAGAGACTATGGACTCTGAAAAACAATCTGAGGGTTTTGAAGGGGCAGGGGGTGGGAGGTCGGGGTACCAGGTGGTGAATATTATAGAGGGCACGGATTGCATGGAGCACTGGGTGTGGTGCAAAAATAATGAATACTGTTATGCTGAAAATAAATAAAAAATAAATAAAAGAAAGAAAACAAACAAAAATACTACTGGGACTTCATCAAAATCAAAAGGTTCTGAACAATGAAGGAAATAACAAAACTAAAGGCAATCTACAGAATGGGAGAAGACATTTGCAAATCACATATCTGATAAAGGGCTGATATCAGAAGATATAAGAACTTATAAAAGTGAACACCCTGAAAATAATTAAGGAGGGCACATGTGGTGATGAGCACTGGTTATTATATGCAACTAATGAATTGTTGAACACTACATCAAACACTAATGATGTACTTAACTATATGTTGGCTAATTGAACATAATAAAAAACAAAACAGAAATAATCCAGGTTAAAAAATGGGCAAAAGACAGGAATAGACATTTTCCCAAAGAAGGCATACAGAAAAGGAAAAGATACTTAACATCACTCATCTTCAAGGAAATACTAATCAAAACTGCAATGAGATGTCACCACACCCCTGTCAGAATGGCTAAAATCAACAACATAAGAAACAACAGGTGTTGGTGAGGGTGCAGAGAAAGGAGAACCCTCTTGCACTGGTCATGAGAAAGTGAACAGGTGCCGCCACTCTGGAAAACAGTATTGAGGTTCCTCAAAAAGTTAAAAATATGACTACCATGATAGGTATGAAGGAGGGGACTTCTTGTGATGAGCTCTGGATGTTATATGTAAGTGACTAATCACTAAATTCTACTCCAGAAACCAGTATTACACTATATGTTAATTAACTACAATGTAAATTAAAATTTGGTACCAAAAAAAATAGTACTACCCTACCATTGTACTACTAGGTATTTACCGAAAGATAGAAAAATACAAATTCAAAGGGATACGTACACTCTGATGTTACTCGCAACATTATCTACACTAGCCAAATTATGGAAAGAACCCAAATGTCCACTGACCGATGAATGAACAAGGAAGATGTAGCATATGTATACAATGGAATGTTACTCGGCCTTAAAAAAGAATGAAGTCTTGTCATTTTCAACAACATGGCTAGAGCTAGAGAGTATTACGCTAAATAAAAGAAGTCAGAGAAAGACAAATGTATGATTTCACTCATATATGGAATTTAAGAAACAAAACAAAGGGGAAGAAAGAGAGAGAGTGGCAAACCAAGAAACAGACTCTTGATGATAGAGAACAATCTGATGGTTACCAGAGAGGAGGGGGGTGAAATGGGTGATGGAGATTAAGGAGTACGTACACTTGTGATGAACACAGGGCAATGTACGGAAGTGTTGCATCACTATGTTGTATACCTAGATCTCATATTATACTACATTAACTAACTGGGATTTAAATAAGAAGAATTTTTAAAAATCAATAAAAATCCTGATGCCCAGGTCATCTGAGATTTTTCTAACATAGCTCACCCAGAGTGTGGCTTTTAAAGTGCCTCCGTGGATTCTCATGAGGACACAAGGTTGAGAATCCATGGTGTGAAGCGTGTCTTCCAGATGTGACAGAATCCCATGATCCAGGCCGTCCTGGGTGCTTGGCCCCACCTTCTGCAAGCCGGGCTCCAGTCAGGCAGTGTTCCCCTTTCCATCCCAGTCCGAGTTCTGTGAAGGCTTAGCACGCTCTCCTGCCATCTGTTCTCATCCTTCCAGGCCTGGTCAGTCTCCAAGCTCCTCCCTGGAGCCTCCCCATGCACCAGATCCCATTGCCTCCTCTGCTCTGTTATAAGATACTACAGGCGACTGTCATCAGCAGAGTCCCCAAGCTGAATGCTTTGTCATTAATCCAGCCACTCCGTTCTAGGTTTTCTTTGGACCTAAGCGCGTCTTTAACTCTAGCATCTCATTTAATTCCTTTCTTAAACTCCCACCAGTGGCTTATAGTCATCCAGTAAAGTTCACAAGCGATTTGAAGTTGATTGAGAGCCCTGGGATGCAAATTGTAAAGAATTTTCATTTTAATAATTTAACAAATGACATTTGTGTATAGGCTTGGGGTGTGTTTGTGTGTGTGTGTGTGTGTGTGTGTGTGTGTCTTGTCTGTCTTTCTGCAGGGGAAATACAAGCATGCCATTTAAAATGTAAAAATAACAAGTTACATTTTTAGAAGGATCTGGAAAACAAAGAATTGTTGCCACTGATTCATCTCAAGCAAGGCTGTACAATACGGCCTACTTTTAGGACTTGTGCATTTATTATACAGCTCTTCCCTTTATTAGACTTCCTCAGAGAAGAGGAGGAAGACAGAATTGGTCTCCATTTTATTTGTGGCTTTGGCGCAGCTGCATAGCACTGACTGACTACAAACAAGGGTCTAAGCCCTGAGAGGAAGCGGGGCTCTGGCACACCCGGGCTGGGGCACACACTCCCTGAAAGCTCCTGCTCACCCCCGGGCTGGCAGTTCTCACCTTCCAAGGCATTTGCATACCCTTCAGTCAACCGACATTAGAAGGTGACTCTGCTGTGGCTCCCCCACACTTTCGGATAGTCACTGGGAGAGAATGGGGCTAAAGGTTCACTCAGAACACTGTAGGGTCTTCAGCAGCCCACCATTTGCCTTAGATTCTGGAGCCAGGAGATGGTAGAGAACAACCATCATGCTTCACAAAGAACTCCTTCCATCAAGAATGGATGGTTCCACTGGGAGAGGTGACAGGATCTTTAGCAGGGACGATGGCCACACATTAACGTGTGTAAGACCCACTTGGGTTTACTTTGCAAGCTTGAACATACACGAAATATACTCTATTGCTTTTGAAAATGCTTTGACATGAAGCCTAAGAATCTGGTTTAAAATGTAAACATTTATTCCTTTTACTTAAAATTAAAGCAAAAGGACCACAAACCCAACAAAATTTGATCCCCAGCCTGGTACAGAGTAGGTGCTCAGTGGATATTTGCTGAATGAATGATGGATGTATCGCCCCGCCCCCCAGTCTCGACAGCTTACAGAGTAGGAGTAAGATCCCAGACATAGAAGTCTAATAGTATTTATGTGTTTGAACAATAATTGTCCTTCATGTTTCCTGTCTCCTTTGGTTTTGTTGTCAGTAGGGCTTCATTCCTGGTTCTTAGATGCTTGTCTAACTGTTGTAGATTCGCCTGGAAAGGAGCACTCAAGGGGCTGTTAAACTGGAAAAACCCATTGTTCTCAAGGTAGAGCCAAGAGATTGAAGTGTCAACAAAGCCTGACTTTCCCTAAGGGCTTCCCCTTTGTTCTTCAAGATCCCGGATCACCAGAGACTTCAATTTACTTTGTGAGTAAAACCCAGAAATGAAGATGGCCTTCATTACTTACTGCCCGTGACAGATGACTAGGGATTCTCTACATTCATTTAGCTTTCTCCAGTGTCTGTGTGGAGCATTTATGGTGGAGAGTAAAAGAAGTCGCTAAAAAGTGCCAGAGATGTAGACTCAGCCTGTCTGGTTCACACAGACTACCCCCAGTTAGTACCATCTGTTCCCCTGACCGTTGATCAAGAATAAATCTTCCTCAACAATTTTATCAACAAACTTTAATGGAGACAAGAATTACTGGGGTGACTGTGGTAGTGACATTTATATCACATGTCTTATTTTGAATATTCTACATTAAATATTACACTGGGCCAGTCAGTCAACAACTCTTTACACAAATACTAACCAATGCCTTTGTGTACATTAAGGGAGAATCCATAGACCAATGAGTGAGATCCAGTGACTGAATGTTTTGACCATTATAGTCGCTGGGTGGGAGGAGCTCGTTCAGAACTCCAGTGTGATATATTAAGATAAGTGAGAGTTAATCCACTGTGACTTTGCCCATTGGTCAGAAAGTATATTCACAATTTAATTCTACAGGTCGTGGAGCACATGTTTTTTGTAACTTTCGACTGAAGCACTTAGTATTATATGATTCCTTTTGATTTCATGTTTTCATCTCATCTGCCCTACTTTTCTGGTAGGCAGGGAACATGCTTTCTCTTTGTGTTTCAGCCTCAGCTCCCCACTGTCCTGACACAATGAACATCAAATCAGGGACGGTTGATTGGCCAGTGCATTGGACAGAAAGGCTAAAAGCATTTGTCCATTTTGGCTGGTATCAGGAGCTGCACAGGAGTCTTCTGTTCCTTCCCCACCCCATCCCTACTTTCCCTTCTCCTCTCTTCTCTTCCTTTGCCTCCCTTCCTAGATAATTCTGTCCTAAAGCCATAGGTGGGGCACAGCCAGGTGGGCAGCCCCATATTTGGGGTCAGGGACTGAGAAGGGAGTCACACTGACTCCAAATCAGAAACTAAGTAGGGCGTGAAGGGTAGTCACATGAATAAGGAGCCTGGCATGGGTGTGGGAGCCCGAGCTAGGTAAGAAAGATGTCCACACATAGGGGTGGTCTGTTAAGAGTCCACAATGGGATGGGGTAAGACCACCTCAACATCACCTCTGGCATATTCTTACCAGGGAGACAAACCTGCAAGAAATTCTCAAAAAAAAAAACAAAACAGACAAAACCAAATAAAAGAATATCTACTCTTAATCTATAACTAGTGTATAATCTTCGATAAAATCAAGACCCTGAAAGTGATTTAAAAAAAAGAAAAAATAAGCCCAGATTGGAGGCACTTGCCCCCCCACCGGCCCCACCTCAAAGCAAACCAAGACTAATGAGTTTCAGCCTATCCCAGGAAGGTGACATTTTAACAGTCCATCTGAAATTTCCTGATGGCCACTGGTGAATCATCTTCAGGATAGAAACCCTGGAAGTCCATCCGCCAGAAGGAAGGTGTCTTGACCAGAAACAATCCTTTCTTTTCCCTCTGTGCACTTCTTGCCCCACTGTCCTCCCTAGAAAACCCTGCATTTTGTACACTCCTGGGAGCAACTACCTACTTGCCAGGTGGGATGGTGCCAATTCATGAATCCCTTAATAAAGCCAATTACAGCTTCAACTTGATTGCTGGAATTCTGTTCTTTAACAAAAGTCTTAACTTAGATGAAGTAAGTGTTCCAAGCTGAAGTAAAGAGACTAAAGATAGGTGAAATGTAAAATCAGTCGCCAAGTGAAGTCCTTCTGCTATAAAGGACATTGTGGGGACACTGGGGAAACAGGCTCTGATGGTTACTCGGCAGTAATGTTTTAGCGTCCACTTCCTAACTTTGAGGGAGAATGTCTTTGTAGGAATGAGAGGAGATTCTGAAACATTAGGTCAGCAATTTACTCTGAGATGGGTCAGGAGCAGAGTTCTTGGAAGAGACTCTTCTGGAATCTTGTGATTGTTCTCAGGAGAAGAGGGTCACAGAAGCAGCTTACACAGCTCTCTACATCCCTACCTTAGTCTGACTCATATTATTTAATGCAACAAGGCAGGACCACACAGTGATGAGAGATGGGGAGCTCTAAGACCGGAGCTCCTGGGGTTTGAATGCCAGCTCAGTCCAGGACTGAATTTGGACCAATCAGTGGTTTTGGGTGGAAGAGGTAAAGGTGTCCCTTTGGTCCCATAGACCAAACTTACCCTTTTGCATGGCTGGGCCCACAGGGCTTGGGCCACCCTCCAGTACAGGGACCTTGAACAAATTACCTAATTAATACCTCACTCCTCAGGACTTGGTGCTTCCGACAGTTAAAATATAGGGTTGATGCCAGTGCCTATCTGACATGATGATTAAACCAGGCGATGTGTGTGAGGTGTTTAGGACCCAAAACACGGAACATGCAGTGAGCACATAATCAATATCAGCTATTACTTTCATAGCATTGTTATCCTCAGTCCTCAGGAGGCCATGTTCATTTGGACATTTTGGCTCCAATTTAGGCAAGTGCAGCTTCAATCTGCCATTCGAGAAAGTAATTGCAGACATCTTTCATGGAGGTTTAACTATGAAGGTATTGATGTCTCGGCTGATGTTCTTCAGGAATTTTCCAAAGAACGATATAAACATCCCCCTTCTAGAAGTGCCTTTGTCAAGAAAGAATAATTTGAACCTCACTGAGTTGAAGCGGGAAGGAGTCAGCAGGGGCCGCCCTCGCACCCTACTATGCAGACCCAACAGGAAGAGATGGACTTGACCTCGCAGGGACGTGGACCTTGCTCTGCCTTACTATCCCAGCTGGAGGAAGAAGGGCTCTCCTTGTCACCACAACCCACCACCCCTTCTGCCTCACAAGAGCCCCACCAATGAGAAGCCTCTATACTTCTAATTCCCGGATTCCTCCAATGGACTCCAGTTCATAACAGCCTTTCCAGCTTCTCCTTTTCTCCTGGAAAGAACATACCACAGAAGTCACTTTTAGGCAAACAGGCTTGAGTGATGGATTGTAGAAAGAGCCCATCGGGTCCCTCTGGCTGAATACAGACAGACCCATCAGGTGACCCATCTCAAAATATCCATAGACCCAAACTTACCAATGGGCTACTTATAACTGTGCACAGTTACCAAAAAAGAGAAAATGCCCTTGGTCACCATGCCTCATCTTCCCCAAACAGTCCCCAGCCACTGTGTCCTTGCAGTGTAACCAATAAACTTCTGTCTCCTTTGTTCTGTCTCAGGTGAATTCTTTCACAGACTGTGCCACCAGCTTCTTCCCAATCATTGCCCCACAATTGGGGGGCCCCCATCCGAATGGGACAGGCACACTGTTTAGACACCATATTTGGTGGCCCCACATGGGGAGCCTGCCTCCCCCCGCACACACACACATTTGGTGGCCACTGATGAAGAGCATCACTCTTCCCAGATTCTCCAGGAATTTCTCAGGACTTTCCCTCAGTGGACTCATTCTAAGCAGACCCAAGTGGAACATAATTTGGTATTTAAACTAGTTGAAACTTTTATTCTACCAAGGTTTACTCAAGGTCAAATAAGATTGCAATTTGTTCACAAAAAGATAACTTTACGAGATGGTTAGTTTTGTCCATCTTAATGTTTTCCAGGTTAATTTTTACCATACTTTCCAAAGTGTTTGGTAACCTGAAACTTTAAAGTTTTGCTTGAGTGATAAATTGGATGAATTCATTGGCCATCTAAATCTTTTCCAAATAAGGTAAGATATTAAAGCATTGATTACTGAACTTAGGTTTGTGCTTTTGGCTTCTTACTGCACACAAACCAAGGATATTTGAGTCTATCAATAAACATGCTTTTTGTTTAATTGATTGATAAATCTGTCATCTAAAGAATTGTAGTGTACAGTCAGAATGGCTGAAACAACAGATGTTGGCAACGGTGTAGAGAAAAGGGAACCGTCTTATACTGCTGGTGGAAATGTAAGCTAGTACAGACACTCTGGAAGACAGTATGGAGGTTCCTCAAGAAGTTGAAAATAGAGCTACCCTATGACCCAGGAATTGCACTACTAGGTATTTACCCCAAAGATATAAATGTAGTGATATGAAGGGACACCTGCACCCCAATGTTCATAGCAGCAATGTCCACAATAGCCAAACTGTGGAAAGAGCTGAGATGTCCATCAACAGATGAATGGATAAAGAAGGTGTGTATATATACAATGGAATATTACTTAGCCATTAGAAAGGAGGAATACTTACCATTTACATCGACAAGGGAGAGACTGGAGGGTATTATGCTGAGGGAAATAAGTCAATCACAGAAGGACAATTATCATATGGTTTCATTCATTTGTGGTATAAGAAACAGCACAAAGGATCATAGGGGAAGGGAGGAAATACTGAATGGGCCTGCTCTGTCTAGCCAAAGGAGCAGGAAAAGGACACCCTGGCAAGACAGAAATTTATAAGAGAGTAACTACTCTACTCTAGCCAAACATCATGAAAAAAAAATTCTATGGCCCATTCCCACCAGGAAGGGCCAAGTGGGAAGTCAACACTCGCACCTTCTTCAGGTTACAAGGCACCCCACTCTCCACCCCTCATCTCTAGCCAGGGTGGTATCAGAGAAGGTCAAGTGGGAAGGCAGGATATTCATCACCACTGAGCAGTAACCAGGCCCCTCCTACAAAGTGCAATGCCTAGACTTTCACCCCCACGTGACCATGATGAGGTGACCCTCCTTCTTCCTACTGGTGTAGTCTTAAAGGAGGCCAGGTGGAGAATCAGGGCTTTCATCATGGCCAGTAGGATGCCACCCCTTGCCCCACAGCATGGTGGTGGCCACATGGGGAGAAGTAGGGAGACATCATACTCCTTCCAACAAAGAGGAATCAGTGAGGCCTTTTGGGGAATCAGAACACCTTCCCCTACCCAGAAGTGAGGAGATCTCTCTTTATCATGTGTCAACAGAGGCTAAGTGGAAAACTTTGACTTCTGCCCACCCTGGCGGTAACAAGACAGTCTCCCCCAGCCTTTCCCAGCCACAGCAATGTCAGAGGAAGCCAGATATAACAGAAGGTTGAAACAAAATCCAGAGCGTCACATCACAATACTCAGAATGTTCTAGTTTCCATCAAAAAGTATTCATCACAACAAGTGCCAGGAAGATCTCAAACTGAATGAAAAAAGAGAGTTAACTTGTGAAATCACAGAGATCTCAGAATTATCATAAAAATGCCCCAATGGGAAAAAAAAGGTGCTCCAATGAGCAATTATGTACACATTTGAGACATACAAAAAAAAAAAAAACAAAGAAACAGAAAGCCTTAGCAAAGAAATAGAAAGCTTCAGCAGTGAATGAATATCAGTACCAATATTCCAATTGTGATATTGTACTGTGGTTTTGCTCAATGTTACCTTTGGAGGAAAGTCAACACTCGCACCTTCTTCAGGTTACAAGGCACCCCACTCTCCACCCCTCATCTCTAGCCAGGGTGGTATCAGAGAAGGTAAAGGGCCAAGTGACCCAAGATCACACGGAATTATTTCTCACAGCTGCTTGTGACTCTACAGTTATCTCAAAAATTGAAAATTAAGGGACGCCTGGGTGGCTCAGTTGGTTGGACGACTGCCTTCGGCTCAGGGCGTGATCCTGGAGTCCCGGGATCGAGTCCCACATCAGGCTCCCAGCTCCATGGGGAGTCTGCTTCGCTCTCTGACCTTCTCCTCGCTCATGCTCTCTCTCACTGTCTCTCTCTCTCAAATAAATAAATAAAATCTTTTAAAAAAAAATTGAAAATTAATTTAAAAACTGCACAGCTCAGATTTAAGAAGGCAGACAGAAATAGCATTTTTAGTGTCAGTTAACACCTAAAATTTGTGCTTATTAAAGATGAATGTGTCACTATTTTGTCTCATCCCATTGTTATCCATCCAGCAAATAATTGTATTTGTGCTCAACAATGTATGGATCCAACAGATATATATTGAGTGCCTGTTAGGTGTGATATACCTGTATAATATACCTATGTAATATAAAATATACCTATATAAGAGGAAGTAGTGTTAACTACAAAAACCAGTTATTGAGAGACTGTTACAGGTACATACACACATACTCATTTTTTTTTTTTTTTCATAAAAAACCTATGAGGTTGGGGCGCCTGGGTGGCTCAGTGGGTTAAAGCCTCTGCCTTCAGCTTGGGTCATGATCCCAGGGTCCTGGGATCCAGCCCCACATCAGGTTCTCTGCTCAGCAGGGAGCCTGCTTCCTCCTCTCTCTCTCTCTGCCTGCCTCTCTGCCTACTTGTGATCTCTCTCTGTCAAATGAATAAATAAAATCTTAAAAAAAAAAAAAAAACTATGAGTTTTGGTGTTATCAGCATTACCATTTTACCCTGAGTTGAGTTTACTGTGAGTATAGGTTTTTAAAAGTTAAGCCCATGACTTTCAAACATACCATGTATCAGAGATTTTATTCAGCTGTTAAGAAATATGGAGATCGGGACACCTGGGTGGCTCACTTGGTTAAGCAGCTGCCTTCGGCTCAGGTCATGATCCCAGCGTCCTGGGATCAAGTCCCGCATCGGGCTCCTTGCTCGGCAGGGAGCCTGCTTCTCCCTCTGCCTCTGCCTGCCATTCTGTCTGCCTGTGCTCGCTCTCTCCCCCTCTCTCTCTCTGATAAATAAATAAAATCTAAAAAAAAAAAAAAAGAAAGAAATATGGAGATCAATAAGAGAAAATGGCTTCCAAGGGGTTTTGTAAAACCAAGGTTTATAGAGTTCAACAGTAAAGGCATTTTTGATAACACATCCACAAAGAACATGAGAATAAGATTTCTAGGTTAAATAGAAAAATGGATAATGTCCTACAGGACAATAAAACCATAGTCTTTGGGTTTGTGTTTCTCCCAGACAGAAATCAAGCTAACAGGTGATTGTACAAAGGGGTCTAGTCAAATAAATCAATCACAAAGTCAAATGGATACTTTCTGCTAGATAAATAAATAAATAAGCCATAGGTTGACTTGTTAAACAAAGCTGCAGTATGCCATTTAAAGGGTATGAAGCCATCCTCTTAGGTTATTTCCAAGTTTTGAATATTTTTTTTAAGTGAGAGAGATCACAGAGGGAGAGGGAGAGGGAGACTCCCGGCTGAGCAGAGAGCTGGATGTGGGGCTCGATCCCAGGACCCCAGGACCCCAGGACCATGACCTGAGCCGAAGGCAGACGCTTGACTGACTGAGCCACACAGGCGCCCCTTGAATAATTTTTTAATTAACAAAATTGATTAGTAAAATCAGACTCCTAGTAAACAACAAGCCCAAGTTGGAGTACTGTTTTAACTCCAAATCTTGTTCTCTTCCACATAAGCCACACTGCCAGTGAACATCTCCAGTTTAGTGATATAAGCAGGCAAGTAAAGAAAAAGTGCAACAGAATGTAAAAAGGAATTCTAGAAATATAAACAGGAAGGGTGCCTGACTGGCTCAGCTCGAGGAGCATGAGACCCTCAATCCCGTGAGTTCAAGCCCCGTGATGGGTATAGATATTATCAAAATAAAAAAATGGGCAGAAGATCTGAACAGACACTTCTCCAATGAAGACATACAAATAGCTATCAGACACATGAAAAAATGTTCATCATCACTAGCCATCAGGGAGATTCAAATTAAAACCACATTGAGATACCACCTGACACCAGTTAGAATGGCCAAAATTAGCAAGACAGGAAACAACATGTGTTGGAGAGGATGTGGAGAAAGGGGAACCCTCTTGCACTGTTGGTGGGAATGCAAGTTGGTGCAGCCTCTTTGGAAAACAGTGTGGAGATTCCTCAAGAAATTAAAAATAGAGCTTCCCTATGACCCTGCAATTGCACTACTGGGTATTTACCCCAAAGATACAGATGTCGTGAAAAGAAGGGCCATCTGTACCCCAATGTTTATAGCAGCAATGGCCACAGTCGCCCAACTGTGGAAAGCAATGGCCACGGTCGGCAAACTGTGGAAAGAACCAAGATGCCCTTCAACGGACGAATGGATAAGGAAGATGTGGTCCATATACACTATGGAGTATTATGCCTCCATCAGAAAGGATGAATACCCAACTTTTGTAGCAACATGGACGGGACTGGAAGAGATTATGCTGAGTGAAACAAGCCAAGCAGAGAGAGTCAATTATCATATGGTTTCACTTATTTGTGGAGCATAACAAATAACATGGAGGACATGGGGAGATGGAGAGGAGAAGGGAGCAGGAAATTGGAAGGGGAGGTGAACAATGAGAGACTATGGACTCTGAAAAACAACCTGAGGGTTTTGAAGGGGCAGGGGGTGGGAGGTTGGGATACCAGGTGGTGGGTATTAAGGAGGGCACATATTGCATGGAGCACTTGGGTGTGGTACAAAAACAATGAATACTGTTATGCTGAAAATAAATAAAAATAAATAAATAAATAAATAAATAAATAAGCTTTTTTTTAAAAGAAAAAGATATAAACAGAATGTGTTGGGGAAATAAGGAGTCAATAACCCTTAACTGGGCAAGGCATGTTTCCCAGGTGAAATAATTCAAGCTCAGTTAGAGACAGGTGTTCATAGTTAGGTATGCAAGGGAAGAAATGGTGTCCCAGGAAGAAGAGAAAGCATGTGTTATATGCACAGGTATGAGGATATTGGAGCAATCTGAGATTGAAAGACAGCTTTCTCTTAAGAATTTGATATAGCTTTGAAAGAAACAGACTCTTAACTATAGAGAACAAACTGATGGCTCCCAGAGGGGAGGAGATGAGGAGATGGGGGAAATGGGTGATGCGGGTTAAGGCGTGCACTCGTGAGGAGCACTGGGTGATAAATGGAAGTGTTGAGTCACTACATCCTACACTTGAATCTAACTCTGAAGTTAACACTGCATGTTAACTATACTGGAATCAAAATTGAAAACTCAAGAGAGATATTGAGGGGCTACCCTCCCCAAATTGCATTAGGTCTGGACATGTTCACATGGGAATTCCATCAAACCCGCAGGAAACATAATTTTCCCTCAATTTGAACGGTACCATAAAGTTGAAAAGAAAGAAAGCTTTAGGAATTTTATTGTTTTTATGTATTAAAATTCAATACAAAATTGATGCTGGGCTACCTGGCTGGCTCAGTTGATAGAGCATGTGACTCTTGATCTTGGGGTCAGGAGGTCAAGCCCCAGTTGTGTGTAGAGATTAGTAAAATGATTAATAAATAAACTTTTAAAACCCCTCTGTTTTAAAAATAAGAAATAAAATTGATGCCAATATTTGAACTATATTGAACTCTCTTCTTCCTGACTCTAAGTTAAAAACGTCCTTGCAAGTTCTCACATTTGAAAACATTAAAAAAAAAAAAAAAGTTGTCTGTGGTGTGCTATTTCTTTAATGTACTTTATGAGATTTTTCTAGTATTTTATTTAATAATTAATTTATAGCATTTTAGAGTTTTCCTTTTAAGTGACAAATGTATGAAATTAATCTTGAGAAACCTCTTGAGGACAAAAAAACCCACAGAAACTTCTCTAAGCCCTCTAAGAGGGCTTTTTAAGAGAAAGTAAGCTTTCTCTTTCTAAAAGAGAAAAGGATTTTCTACAAAGCTTCCTAAACTTTTTAAGAGAAAGTACTGCTGTGACTATTAAAGTTAACAAAAGGTGTGCAATGGAAAAATGACAAGCTTTGGAGTCAGATAGTCCTGAATAGGCCAGAACTAGGGTAAGGTGAGCTGCTGGGGATGCAGAATTTAAGGAGGCACTCACTCTCTGGGTCCTGCAAGACCACAGGTGAAGGTGAGTTCTTCCTTAAATTCCCCCCTCCCCCGCTCCCCCTCACTCCCCCGCGTCTCATTTGCTTCACCCAATCCTGCCGCCTCGCCCTGAGTCAGCCCGGATCTTAGCCCTGCCTTCCAGAACTCCAAGATCTTAGGTGAGTTACTTGACCTCTTCAAGCCTCAATTATGTCCTTTTGCGAAATGGGTTGATACTACCTGCCTCACAAGATTGTGTGAGAAGTAAGATATAAGCTGTATCAAGAAGAGTCAGCCTGGGGGCGCCTGGGGGGCTCCGTGGGATAAAGCCGCTGTGGCTTGGGTCATGATCTCAGGGTTCTGGGATTCAGGCCCATTCGGGTTCTCAGCAGGGAGCCTGCTTCTCTCTATCCCTCTTCCCTCCCCCTACCCTTGCTCTTTCTCATATAAATAAATACAATCTTTAATAAGAAAAAGAAATGTAAATTTCAAGTTTCTGAATCAGAAACTCTGGTGGTAAGTTCTAGCAAACTGCTTTAATGAGCCCTCCAGATGATTCCAATGCTCACTTGATGCCTGAGAGTTCTTGCTCTAGCCGAGGAGGAATGATTGTGGAATTTTAAGCAAAAAAGTAATATGAAAAAAACATTAATGGGTGTGATTGAATGGATGAGAGATGAGAAATATTCAAAACAGAAAACAGGGTGGCTCGTTAGGGAGTTATTTTGTTAAAATAGAAGTTACTCAAATCTTAACAAGTTAGTGGAAGTGATGATCAATAGGAGGTAGGTTTGCAATTACTTAGATAACAGAAATAATGTAAATTTGAAACTTAAGTGAAAGGGTTTTTTTTAAGATTTTATTTATTTATTTGACAGAGATCACAAGTAGGCAGAGAGGCAGGCAGAGAGAGAGGGGGGAAGCAGGCTCCCTGCCAAGCAGAGAGCCTGATGCGATGCTTGATTCCAGGACCCTGGGATCATGACCTGAGCCAAAGACAGAGGCTTTAACCACTGAACCACCCAGGCGCCCCCCACCTTTTTTTTTTTTAAGAGAATCTTAAGTGAAAGTGTTTGTCTTGTCATCTTTATCTGCAGAACTTGGGATATTATCTGTGTCACTGCAGGTTATTGATAAATGCTTGCTTTTAAGTGACTGAATCCAGGATATGTCCTCCACCACCTATATTTTTTTAATTTATTTTTTATTTTCAGCATAACGTATTCATTATTTTTGCACCACACCCAGTGCTCCATGCAATCCGTGCCCTCTATAATACCCACCACCTGGTTCCCGGACCTCCCCCCCACCCCCCCACCCCCGCTCCTTCAAAACCCTCAGATTGTTTTTCAGAGTCCATAGTCTCTCATGGTTCACCTCCCCTTCCAATTTCCCTCAACTCCCTTCTCCTCTCCCTCACCCCTTGTCCTCCATGCTATTTGTTATGCTCCACAAATAAGTGAAACCATATGATAATTGACTCTCTCTGCTTGACTTATTTCACTCAGCATAATCTCTTCCAGTCCCGTCCATGTTGCTACAAAAGTTGGGGGAGATTCATCCTTTCTGATGGAGGCATAATACTCCATAGTGTATATGGACCACATCTTCCTTATCCATTCGTCCGTTGAAGGGCATCTTGGTTCTTTCCACAGTTTGGTGACCGTGGCCATTGCTGCTATAAACATTGGGGTACAGATGGCCCTTCTTTTCACTACATCTGTATCTTTGGGGTAAATACCCAGGAGTGCAATGGCAAGATCATAGGGAAGTTCTATTTTTAATTTCTTGAGGAATCTCCACACTGTTCTCCAAAGAGGCTGCACCAACTTGCATTCCCACCAACAGTGTAAGAGGGTTCCCCTTTCTCCACATCCCCTCCAACACATGTTGTTTCCTGTCTTGCTAATTTTGGCCATTCTAACTGGTGTAAAGTGATATTGCAATGTAGTTTTAATGTGAATCTCCCTGATGGCTAGTGATGATGAACATTTTTTCATGTGTCTGATAGCTATTTGTATGTCTTCATTGGAGAAGTGTCTATCCATATCTTCTGCCCATTTTTTGATATGATTGCCTATTTTGTGTGTGTTGAGTTTGAGAAGTTCTTTATAGATCCTGGATATCAAACTTTTGTCTGTACTGTCATTTGCAAATATCTTCTCCCATTCCGTGGGTTGCCTCTTTGTTTCCTCGACTGTTTCCTTCCACCTATATTTAAGAGATAGGGTTGGGTATAATTTTTGTTTATAGAAAAAAGAACTTGTTTCCTTGCATATGGAGGATCAACAAAAGAGGTGATCCTGGCTGCTTGGCCCTTGATATGCTAAGAAAAAAAATAGACATCATTAGCCTGAAATTTTACTCTCTATAACATTCCTTTATTTGGTATCTATAGTGATTTGGCCAAAGATGAGTATTTGGGGAGCTCATGAGATCAACTGAATTCAAGATAATGGCCCTTTGTTTTTATTGCCAGATATGAAGCAATGTATGAAGTATCCAAAATACACAAATAGTGGTGGAGATCATTGCCTCTCAAAGATCATTCTTGGGTGATGAGGATCTTTGGCGACGGTGCATGCCTGTGTAGCCCTTAATTTGTCTGTCCTTACAGCTGTGGTTCTTGAGATTTTTATGAAATATAGGGAAACTCCCATGTCAAAGCTAATAACCAAGTTCTCAGCTACATCCTGTTCATCTCCCCCACCCTGTGCTTTCTTTGTTCCTGACTCTTTGTTGGCCATCCCAGTACTTCCAGCTTCATCCTCCAACAGATGACATTAGGCGTCCTATTCACTGTGGCTGTTTCCACCATTTTGGCCAAACACCATCACTGAAGCTCTGGCTTCCAAGATCACAACACCAGGGAGAAAGCTGAGACAGTGGTTATCAGGGGCACCTAATTCCGGCATCCCCATCTGCTCACTGATACAAGTGACTTTCTGTGTAGTCTGGTTGGGAACCTCTCCAGCTTTAGTGGACATAGATGCACTTTCGGAGCCTATCTTCCTTTACACTGTGTGCAGTGAGAGATCGGTCATTATGGTCTCCCTTTCCTTAGGATATTTGGGTTCCTTGGCCCTTGAAAGCTTCACCTTGGATTTCTTGGCCAGGAGCCTGCCTGACACTTTCACTGTAGCCAAGTTCCTGACTATTTAGTGTTCTCTAGTGCCTGAATCAATACCTCCCTGTGTATAATAGCACCTAAGTTATGGTAATGGCAGCTGTCGAGATCTTTTCTATCTTGGCTTCCAGTGCTAGGTTACTAGAATCCATCTTTGCCTCAAAGTCCTGGAATATTCTCCCAAAGCCAGATAAGAATACCTTGCCAGGATTAAGCGGTAAAACCAACTCTAGAGGAGGTGCCCCTGGGTAGCTCAGTCAGTTAAGCAGCTGACCCTTGATTTTGGCTCACGTCATGATCTTGGGGTTGTGAGATCGAGCCCCACATGGGGGCTCTGCACTCAGCATGAGGTCCACTTGAGATTCTCTCTCTCCTTCTGCCCCTCCCCCCAGCTGCACTCACGCTCTCTCTAAAATAAGTAAATAAATAAAATTTTAAAAAAAACCTCTAGGGGGAACATAAATATTCTAAGGTTCTACATCATGGATTTCATAAAATATTTAGAAAGGCTGAAAATTAAACAGTACTTGAACATTCTCTCCCCATACCTTGCCGTGGATATGTAAATGTTCTAACATCATTTTCCCCCTGATTTGAAATGTCATGGTTATTATAAACTAAATTCCTGTATATAAATCTGTGTTCTGGACTCACTATTCATTCATTGATTCTTTCCTTGAATGAATGCCACACTAGGTTAATTTTCTGAATTTCATAGCATGTTCTGACAGCTGATACCACCTGCTTGTCATTGTTGCTCTTTTTCAGTTATTTTGTACTTATTCTTACAGATTTTCTCTTTGATTTGACTTTTTGAATTGTCTTGGCAAACTCCTTGATACATACTAAGAGATTTGGGTTACAATCATTTTGAATTTAAAGATTAAGTTGTGGAAGAACTGACCCCTTTGCAATAAAGTTTCCCATGTGGGTATATACTTTATCTCCATTTTCATTTTCATCTTATTTATTAATGCTTTGTTATATTTTCTGACTGGGTTATTTGGATTGTTAAGTAATATATTGCTTCTATACATTTCTTGAGCTTACTTGTTCCAGTTCATTGTAAGTTGATTCTCTTGGACATGTAAGGTATAAAAATTAATATAATATATGCAAACAATGAATCATGGAACACTACATAAAAACTAATAATGCACCATATGTGACTAACATAATTTTAAAAATCAAAAAAAATTTCAATATAAGTAAAATGTTTCTGCTTAAGTTTTATCCTTCTAATTGTATTGACAAGTTTATATAATGCTTAATAGTAGTAGTATAGTAGTAGTAATTGTGGGCTGTGTATTGTTCTTGGCTTTAGTGGGAATGTTTCTTGTATTTTTTCCATTAAAATTTATGTCATGGTAGGTTTGGGGATAATACCTTTTTAAAATCCAAATGAGTATTTCATTAATGATGAAAGTGTTCTCTATTTAATCCAACTTAATTTCTTTTTTTTTTATTTTCAGCATAACAGTATTTATTATTTTTGCACCACACCCAGTGCTCCATGCAATTCGTGCCCTCCTTAATACCCACCACCTGGTTCCCCCAACTTCCCACCCCCCCCCCCGCCCCTTCAAAACCCTCAGATTGTTTTTCAGAGTCCATAGTCTCTCATGGTTCACCTCCCCTTCCAATTTCCCTCAACTCCCTTCTCCTCTCCCTCACCCCTTGTCCTCCATGCTATTTGTTTTGCTCCACAAATAAGTGAAACCATATGATAATTGACTCTCTCTGCTTGACTTATTTCACTCAGCGTAATCTCTTCCAGTCCCGTCCATGTTGCTACAAAAGTTGGGGGGGATTCATCCTTTCTGATGGAGGCATAATACTCCATAGTGTATATGGACCACATCTTCCTTATCCATTCGTCCGTTGAAGAGCATCTTGGTTCTTTCCACAGTTTGGTGACCGTGGCCATTGCTGCTATAAACATTGGGGTACAGATGGCCCTTCTTTTCACTACATCTGTATCTTTGGGGTAAATACCCAGTAGTGCCATTGCAGGGTCATAGGGAAGCTCTATTTGTAGTTTCTTGAGGAATCTCCACACTGTTCTCCAAAGTGGCTGCACCAACCTGCATTCCCACCAACAGTGTAAGAGGGTTCCCCTTTCTCCACATCCTCTCCAACACATGTTGTTTCCAACTTAATTTCTTACATAATTTTTCAAAAATTACAATGAAATATACATAACAAAATTTACTATCTTAATTATTTTTAAGTGTCATTTCAGTAGTGTTAAATATCTTCACACCAATCTCCATAATGAATAGACCTCCAGGTCCATCCGTGTTGCTGCAAAAGGCAGGATTTCCTTCTTTTTATGGCTGAATAATATTCCATTGTGTGTGTGTATGGGTAGGCATATTTTCTTTATCCATTAATCAATCCATAGGTGAACATTTAGGTCATTTGCATGTCTTGGCAATTATAAATAATGCTGGAATGAACATGGGGGACATCTATCTTTTTGTGATAGTGATTTCACTTCCTTTGGATATATACCCAGAACTGGAATTGCTTGGCCATATTGTAGTTCTATTTTTAATTTTTTTAGAAGCCTCCATACTGTTTTCAGTAGCAGCCATACCACTTTACACTCCCACCAACAGCACATAGCTGTTCCCTGTGCTCCTTTTCTCCACATCCTTGCAAGAACTTATCTCTTGTCTTTTTGGCAGTTGCCATTCAAACAGGTGTGATGGAGTATCCCATTGTAATTTTTTTTTTTTTTGCTTTTTCAAATCTTGTATTTTCTTTTTTTTTTCAAATTTATTTATTTTCAGAAAAACAGTATTCATTATTTTTTCATTGTAGTTTTGATTTGCATTTCCCCGATGCTTAAGGATGGTGAGCACCTTTTCATTTACCTGTTGGCCATTTGCATGTCTTCTTTGGAAGCTGTTTGGTTCCTCTGCCCATTTTTAAATTAAAAAAAAAATTTTTTTTTTTTTGGCTATTGAGTTGGAGGAGTTTCTTATACATTTTGGATACTAACCACTTATCAGATATATGATTTCCAAATATTTTCTCCCATTCCGTAGGTTACCTTTTCATTTTGTTAATAATTTTCTCTGTCAGAAGTTTTATGGTTTGATATAGTCTCATTTGTTGTTTGTCTTTGTTTTTATTGTCTTGGCTTTGGTATCAAATCCAAAAACTCATTTGACAAGACTGGTGTCAAAAAGACCACCCCCTACATTTTCTTCTAATAATTTTATGGTTTCAGGTCTTACTTTCAAGTCTTTAATCCAGTTTGAGTTGATTTTTTTCCTAATCATATCCCTAATGATTAGTGATGGTGGCCATCTTTTCATGTGCTTGTTGGTCACTTGTATAAGTTGTTTGGAGAAATTTCTATTCAAGTCCTTTGCTTATTTTTAAATATGCTTATTTTATTGTTGCTGTGTTGTTGTCATTCTTTATATGCCCTGGATATTAACCCATTATCAGATATATGGCTTATAAATACCTTCTCTCTTTCCATAGGTTGTCTTTTCAGCATACAAATCTTTCACTTGCTTGTTTCATTCCTAGGCATTCTTAGGCATGCAACTGGTGGCTCATTTTATAGAATGCCCCCCCCCAAAAAAAGCTATTTCTCAAAAAGAAAATACTTTCTTGTGAAAAAGATGTAACTTGGCTTTTTTTTTTTTTTAAGATTTTATTTATTTATTTGACAGAGAGAGATCACAAGCAGGCAGAGAGGCAGGCAGAGAGAGAGGAGGAAGCAGGCTCCCTGCTGAGCAGAGAGCCTGATGCGGGCCTCGATCCCAGGACCCTGAGATCATGACCTGAGCCGAAGGCAGCAGCTTTAACCCACTGAGCCACCCAGGCGCCTGTAACTTGGCTTTTAGATTTAAGCTCTTATTCTTCTGAAGATGGTCCTAGGGATTTATGACTCTTTTTTTTTAACTAATATGGAAGCAAGATATAGAAATTTGTCCTTACTTCGGAATTCCTCAGAACATTAGATCCCAGAAAAGTTCACTGAGATGTCAGGCCTCTCTGTATTTATGTGGAATTAACATCTGGCTGTCTGGGGCCAAGGATGTCCGCCAAAGCCATCTACCGTATCTCATTTTTATAATTTCTTCCCCTTTCTGAGTTAAATATCATTAATGTCATGGGATAGTTAACAGTCTAGGTTCCTTTTGTTTATGATCTGTGCAAGAAATAGCTACTGAATACCTATTTCTTATCAGGCTCTTTTCTTGGGTCTGGCAAGACAAAAGTAAGCAAAGTCAAGTCCTTGACCTTGGGAGCTCACATTCTGGTGAGACTATCAATATGGGGCACCTGGGTGGCTCAGTCATTAAGCATCTGCCTTTGGCTCAAGTCATGATCCCACCGTCCTGGAATCAAGGGTCCTGGGATGGAGCCTCTCGTTGGGCTCCTTGCTCAGCAGGGAGCCTGCTTTTCCCTCTCCCTCTGCTTTTTCCCCTGCTTCTGCTCTCTCTCTCTGTCTCAGATAAATAAATAAAATCTTAAAAAAATAAATTAATACACAACATCATGCAAAGTAGTATTATAAAATAGAAACAGGGGACAGAAGATGCAGAGTGCTGTTTTATTTTTTTTCCTTTTTCCCAATTTTTTAATTTAAATTCTAGTTAACATACAGTGCAATATTGGTTTCAGGAGTAGAATTCAGTGATACATTACTTACATAGAGCATCCAGTGCTCATCACAAGTGGCCCCTTAATCCCCATCACCCATCTAGCCCATCCCCCACCCACCTCCATCAACCCTTTGTTCTCTATCGTTAAGAGTGGGTTATGATTTGTTTCCTTCTCTTTATTTCCCCTATCCCATATGTCCATCTGTTTTATTTCTTAAATTCCACATATGAGTGAAATCATGTGGTATTTGTCTTTATCTTACTTATTTCCCTTAGGGAAGCATGTTTTGGCAAGGTTACACTTTTAAAGAAATCAAAAGGAAATGAGAGAGTGTCTAGCAATTTTAAACGTTGATCTTGGACTTCTCAGCCTCCAGAACTGTGAGAAAATAAAATGTTTTGTTGTTGAAGCCACCTAGTCTATGGTATTTTTGCAATAGTAGCCCAAATGGACAAAGACAATATTCTACAGTACTTAGATGCCTGAGAGCAAGTTAGAATACTGGAATTGTGTGTTCACCACTTTATTTTTGCAGTAGTCATCAGGGATCTGAACTCTTGAAGAGCTTAGAGGTTTATGCAGATCAACTTAGGGAGCTTATCCCATTCCACTCTTATATTCAGGGCAATGTCAATTACTGTCTCTGAGTGAGAATATCCCTCCCCAGCAGTCTTCTCAGAGCCTTAGCTACATCCTTATTCCGGAGAGTATAAATCAAAGGATTCAGCGTGGGAGTAATGATGCTATAGAACACAGAACCAACTTTGTCTTGCAATGGAGTGTGCTGGGACCTGGGCCTCATGTATGAGAAGATGCAGGCACCAAACCAGAAGGAAACCACAATGAAGTGAGAACTACAAGTAGCAAAGGCATTTCTCTTACTCCCAGCTGAATGCATCTGAATGACACTGTGGAGGATAAAGGCGTAGGATGTAGAAACCAGGAAGATGGGGAAGAGGAGAAGTATGATGCTGCTGATGTACACTGTGGTCTCATAAACAGTGATGTCTCCACACACCAACTTCACAACAGCTGGAAACTCACAGTAGAAGTGGTGGATTTTTCGAGACCCACAGAAAGGGAAGTGCATCAAGATCGTTGTGTGAATTAGAGAGTTTATAGACGCTCCCAACCACGACATGACAGCCATCATCACTTCCACCCTTCTGTTCATGAGAACGGTATAACGAAGTGGATGACAAATGGCCACATAGCGGTCATAGGACATGAGAGCCAAGAGAATACACTCGGCACCACCCAGAGACAAATAGAGGAAGTGCTGGGTAGCGCAGCCCACAAAGGAGATGGTCTTCTTGCCAGAGAGGTAGTTGGTAGCCATCTTCGGGATGGTTGTGGAGACATGCATCAGATCCATGAGAGAGAGCTGGCTGAGCAGGAAGTACATGGGCGTATGAAGCTGGGCATCAGCACAGATGAGGAGAATGGTGAGCGTGTTGCCACTCACTGCAATAAGGAAGACCACTATGGTTAAGGAGAAAAGGAAACGGTGGGTAAGAGAGTCATCAAAGAGGCCTTCAAGGATGAAGTCTGCCAGAGAGGTCTGATTCCTCTGCCACATCTCCCCTCTCTCAGTCTCTGGGGAAAGAGGAAGCAGAGATGAAGTGTGATATCAGAAATACTGGGGTTTGGCAGACCTGACAATAAGCACCTTTTGATCTACCAAAGCATTTGTGAAGAGAATTTTTTTCTATTTCTGATTTTTCAACAGCTCTAATTATTAAAATAACTTTTAAAAAATAACTTCAAATAGGGGCGCCTGGGTGGCCCAGTGGGTTAAAGCCTCTGCCTTTGGCTCGGGTCATGATCTCAGGGTCCTAGGATCGAGCCCCGTAGGGGGCCCTCTGCTCAGAATCTCTCCTATGGCCTGCTTTCTCCAGAAATGCACAAAAATGGGAATTCTGAGGAATGTAGTTCCCCCTAGACACACTGACACATTACAAAACCACCAGCCCCCATCCCCTGTTGGTTTGACATTCATCCATATCTCCTTAAGCCAATGAACACAACAAAGTCATCCTTCTGCCTAACATAACTATCCTGCATACAACCAAAAATGTGTAAGATATCCATATACTATTCATATACAATATAATATTCATATAAGTATTTGTATAAAATATAATATTCATATAAAACAATACCCATTCCACAAAAGTCATTTATCTAAGTGCCAACCCATTCTGTGGACATCAGCTAGCCCTCTTTCAGTCACTCCTGTTCCTATCAGTGGACTCACAAGAACAGCAGGGATGGAGGCTACACCTGAGCTCAGCAACATGGACCTCCACTCACCAAGACCAGTCTAGCTACAGCCACTGCTGGGCGCCCAGTCGGCCACTAACAGACCAACATGGAGTCCCTGATATGGCAGCATTCCCCAGGGGAATCAGCCAACTCCTTGGTGGCAGACTGATTATGTTAGACTGCTTCCGTCGTGGGAGGGACAGTACTTTGTCTTACTGGGATAGACACTTCAGATACGGTTTTGCCTTCCTTGCCTACAGTGCTATTGTCACAGCTACCACCTGTGGACAGAGAGATCCTTTGTGCAGCATAATGGTATTCCAAGAAGCATTGCTTCTGACTAAGGAACTGATTTCATCACAAATGAAGTGTGGGATTAGGCCCATGCTCTGTTATCCTGAAACAACTGACTTGATTAAATAGTAGAGCAGTAGAACAGCCTTTTGAAGACTCAAAAGTTATAGCAACAGCTAGTTGGCAACACTTCCCATTGCTGGTATCTTCCAGGATGTGCTATATGCTTTAAACCTGCATCCAACTTATGGTGCTGTTTCTCCCAACACAAGGGTCCGCAGGACCAGGAATCAAGCAGTGGGAATGGGAGTGAGTCTTCTCACTATAACGCCTATGACTATGATCCACCAGCAAAATTTTTGCTTCCTGGCCCTGCACTTTTAGCCTTTGCTGGTTTAGAGGTCTTATTTCCAAAGGGAGAGATTCTTCCACCAAGTAACACAACAATGATTCCCCTTCCTGAGTGTTGAGATTGTCATCCTGTCACTTTGGGCTCCTCACATCACTGAAACAACAAGCAAAGGAGGTTATTCTACTGGTTGGGTGTGAATGCTCCTGACTAGTAAGGAGAAACTGAGTTGTTCCTACACCATGGGGATAAGGAGGAGCATGTCAGGAATGTAGGATATTTTCTTTTTTTAAGATTTTATTTATTTATTTAACAGACAGAGATCACAAGCAGGCAGAGAGGCAGGCAGAGAGAGAGGGGGAAGCAGGCTCCCCGCTGAGCAGAGAGCCCGATGCGGGGCTTGATCCCAGGACCCTGGGATTGTGACCTGAGCGGAAGGCAGAGGCTTAACCTACTGAGCCACCCAGGCGCCCCAGGAATGTAGATATTTTCTAGGGTGCCTCTCTGGCTTGAATGTCCTGTGATAAAAGTCAATGGAAAACTATAACAACCCAATTCTGATAATGGCCCAGATCCTTCAGGAATGAAGGTTTGGGTCACTCCACATACAAAGAAGCATGACCAACTGTGGACAAAGGGAATATAGAGTGGGAAGTAAAAGAAGATAGTTATAAACACCTACCATGACCAGGAAAGCAGCTACAGAAACAAAACGTATCATAGGCATTTCTTCCTTATTTTGATAAGAACATTTTGCATACGTCTATTTCCCATATGTTTTGTTTTTCTTCCCCTTGGTTCTCCCTTTTCCTAACATCAGATACATTTATAGTTAACTTCATATCTCGGGTTTTTTATATTTTATAATTTTTTTATTTTTATTAACATATAGTGTATTATTAGCCCCAGGGTTACAGGTCTGTGAATTGTCAGGCTTACACACTTCACAGCACTCACCATAGCACATCCCCTTCCCAATGTCCATAACCCAGCCACCCTCTCCCAGCCCTCCTCCCCCCAGTAACCCTCAGGTTCAGTATTTAAATTATAGTCTACAAGAGGGAGTATAAATGAGATAGTAGAGTGAATTTCATATAAAGATAAAAAGGAGATTTTGTATCATCTTATGGGTAAATACTTGGTGTGTTTTATATCCTCTTCTTAGGAGAACGTTAATGTGTTTTGGGTTGTACATGGGATAGGTGTATCATGTTAGGTGGAAGAGTAACTTGGTATTGTCTTTATCTGGAGATCAAGTATGGTTTAAAGAGTTGTGTATACAAGTACCAAGTAGACACATAGCAAAGCCACCATCTGTATGCACCTGAATACAAATAAGAGATATGTCCTAGGTATACCTGAGAGCCTTCAAATCAGGCTGATAAAACTAGGATTATAACATTAAATCCGCCACATTTTTCAGTTAGCCGTTTATCTAATTCTTACGTGAATACTGATCATAATGATAGCTTGGTCTCCATGATGAAGCCCAGCTCAAATAAATAGTTGTTCAAATTGACCCCAAAATATCCACACACATCTCTCTTTGTGTTTTTCCTCCTGAAAATTTCCCTAGATTTTCATGTAGTCTAGATTATCTACTTAAATTTTAAAGAAGATTAACTCAAAACTCAATGTATTCTTCAGAGTATAATTTGACCAGTAAGAAAGAGGTCCAATTTATTACTCTTTCTCTCCTGCCTGAGTGGCTCAGTGGGTTAAGCCGCTGCCTTCGGCTCGGGTCGTGATCCCAGTGTCCTGGGATCGAGTCCCACATCGGGCTCCTTGCTCGGCAGGGAGCCTGCTTCTCCCTCTGCCTCTGCCTGCCTCTCTGTCTGCCTGTGCTCACTCGCTCTCTCTCCCTCTGTCTCTGACAAATAAATAAATAAAATCTCTCCATATTAATGCAGCCTAAGATTATCTTTTTGGCCACCACCTCATATTGTTATTTCAGATTTTAGCCTCTTGGGGACTAAGAGCCCAACTTTCTCCATGCTTCCTCCAATCACTCCAACCCAGCCAAAAGATCACATATTTCACTTTTACTTCAGTATCCATACTCTCCCCTATCTCCTTCCTCCTCTGTTTCCATCTTTTTTCCTGTAAGGCTCCATAGTGTAAGCTTTTCTATCACCTGTTTCGTGCTGTCTTAGACAAATTTCCTGATCATTTCCCATTCTGTTTTTGCTGCCCTTGCCTGACTTTTTCTTCTGCCTTCTCTGACAACCTTCTTCATAGATTGACTGAATATCACCCAGTGACTAAAGAGATGAGGAAATAAGCTGACAATGCCAGAGGATGCCCTAGCATCTAATAAAAGTTTCCTAGACACCTCAAGGCCCAGCATTACCTTACCTGGAATTCCCTCTGCAGAGACTTGTGGGCACAACAAGTGCAGAAGTGGAATGGAGAGGGCTGAATAGGTCCACAGTGACTCGCACACTGGCTACTGATCACTCAAACAGGTCTTTCCTGAGGTGCTCATCAGATTTCCTTGTCTACTTCTGAAAAATCTCCATTTACTGGTGGAATGACATGGAAGACATTTTTCTACACAGTCACCATTGTTGTCACTAATTACCCTAGTGACAGAGTATCACCAGGAACAAGAGTAATTGTAATTCTGTAATGCTCTTGCAATCCATGCTCAGATTTTGAACTCCAGTAGCACACATCAGGACAGATTGAGTAACTAAACTTCTTTAACCTCTACCGCTTGGGGCTTTGAATCATGCATATGTTTCCTCTGCCTCTAAACATATATCTGAACCACTGGTCATCCCAAAATGACAATGCAAGCTTGGGCAATAAGAATTTGCATCAATGTGACCTGATTAAGAAGCTGCATTGAATACTAGTTTAATCATCAGGGAGTCCAGAGTCAAAAGAAAATCTGTTTTGGGTTTTCTCCTATCTTTAATCACTCAAGGCTTTAATCACTCAAGGCACTCAATCATTTTTTAGCTTTATACCTTGTTTCTTGATTAATAAAATAAGAATGTTTCTAGCACAGGCATTTTTAGAATAAGCCCCTTCTTAACTGCATGAATGATTTCTCAGCAAGAATCATAGGGGTTAGAATAGGGATAAACTGGACCTGACATGAACGATTCTTGAGGACAGAGGAGCACCATCTGTGAGAAATAGAACATCCCCCTAACCCAGAGGACCTATGATGTAGGCTGAGGCAAACTGAGGACACTAAACATATGGCATCAGGGATCCCAACCCACAGGACACATCTTGAATCTCTTGTGGAAACCATTACTCAGGATGCCAATTAGACTTGCCCTATGCATCGAGATAAGCTTTCCCAAAGGGCTTTGCTTGAAGTTTACTTGTAGGGGCCAGGGGAATGACCTTTGCTTTGCTTGAAGTTTACTTGTAGGGATCAGGGGAATAAGCTATTTTGAGGAGTGTAAGTCTGAAGATAACATGGGAATATCTTCTCCAAGGACCAATTAACCATGGAGTCAAATAATCCTTAGAGTTCTGGCTTGTTTTTTATCTTAGAACTCAGATCCCTCTAGCCCCTTTCCATCCAACCCTTTTGAGAGCCCAATCAGAATATAGAAGTTAAAAAAGAAAATGACACATCTGTATATCATCTTTTTATTTACTACCATCTCATTCTCACACCGGGCTCTTCCTCTTCGTTAAGGGATATATTGAGCTATTCTTTGTTTCTCTATCTCAACTCAGACATTTTGTCTGAGCTTAGCTTGTTGTTTATTCTTTGAGCAGATTCAGTGTATAATTACTTTCTTCAAAACCTACCATTGGAGCACCTGGCTGGCTCAGTCAGTAGAACATGCAATTCTTGATCTCAGGGTTCTAAGTTTGAGCCCTACATTGGGTTGAGAGATTACTTAAAAATAAAGTTTTTTTAAAAACCTATTGTCTAATACTTTTACCTGGTGCTTTCACTCACCAGAATGTAATCTCTCATTAATTAAGGCAGCCATGTTATTTATCTAATTCATCAATTTATTTGAAAAACATTTGATGAGCATCTGTTATGCCCCAAACACTGTATTGGGTAGATTAACATGCAAGCATAGTCCATTCTCCCATGAGACTTACAGATAAAGCAAATAAATAAACAAATATTTCATGTTGGACTAAGAGTTTGTGCTAAGTGATATCATCGTGACCATACTCAAGTGACAAAAAACAAAACTTATACTATGAGTAAAGAAAGGGCACAGTATCATAGCAATGAATGGGCTAGAACTGACTTCAGAATCAGTTAGATTCAGTAACATGAATAATGTGTCTACTTTTCCCATTGTTCATCTTGGCTTGAGTCTCTGTGTTGATACTCGCTCAGGCATTTTTATTTAGAGGGTATACATACAGCTGGAAGTATATATACATACTTTTGGCTTCCCATCCAATGTTCTACCACCTCCAATTCAGAAAACTCCAGGGGAAAATCTGTTCAGTGGTTCTGCCTGGTGGCCACTCCCTGAAGTAATCACTGTGTGCCAGAGCCCGAAGTAAAATAATGCACTTGCCTGGGACAGGTAGGGTGGTAATGGAACCCAGAATCAAATGGATCTGGAGCAAAGTGATATCACAAAGAAACCATAGTTGTGAAGGTGTGACTTAAACAGAAGTAGGAAAAGAGTCTATAAAAGATAAAACAGTGCATGCCCCCTACTAACGTGTGATAGGGAAGAATTCACTATGTTAGAGTAAACCAGGGAGGCCATTATATTAGGATGGGTCATATGGGAAAGCATCTTTAAAGAAGTGGCATCGGGTCACCTAGGTGGCTTGGTTGGTTAAGTGTCTAACTTGTGATTTTTTTTTCATCTTGTTAATGCTTTTTTTTTTTCTCAATTTATTTATTTTCAGAAAAACAGTATTCATTATTTTTCACCACACCCAGTGCTCCATGCAATCCATGCCCTCTATAATACCCACCACCTGGTACCCCAACCTCCCACCCCTCTGCCACTTCAAACCCCTCAGATAGTTTTTCAGAGTCCATAGTCTCTCATGATTTACCTCCCCTTCCAATTTAACCCAACTCCCTTCTCCTCTCTAACACCCCTTGTCCTCCATGCTAACTTGTGATTTTGACTACAGGTCATGAGATCCAGCCAGCCCCATGTGGGTCTCACACTCAGCAGCGAGTCTGCTTGGGATTCCTTCTCTCCCTCTGCCCTTCCCTTCACACATGTGCATTCACTCTCTTTCTCAAATACATAAATCTAGAAAGAAAGAAAGCGATCCCCTAAGCTAAGATCTCTGAATCAGGGTAAGGCTTAACCAGGTAATCAAAAGCAAAAAGAGGTCCAGATAAAAGCCAAGACTTGTAAAATCCATGAGCTGAGACAATTCATGGTGTGCTTGAGGAGCCGAAAGGAAGCCAGAGTGATAGGAGCTACAGTGAGGAGACAGAGGTAGGAAATGACATCAGGGAAGTATGCATGAGTCCAAAAAGAGAAAAAGCAAGACCTTGAAGATTTTATTCAGAGTTTTTAAAAAGCTTCTAAACAAAGGAGTAGCAAGATAAAACTTAACACGTTTTAAAGTTCACACAAGATGATGCGTAAGGGATACGGACAGAAGCAGGGAAGCCATATATGAGGCTGTTGTTCTATCTCAAGGAGAAACAAACAGACTAAGTTTGCAGTGGGAAATAATTTCATGGTATTTTAGGAGGGTGACATTAACATAACCTGATGATTTATTTAATGTGGGAGTTGAGCATAAGGAACTCTCACAAAAGAAGACTGAAAAAACTGCCTTTTAAAACAAAGTTTTAAGGGTATCATGTAAAATTATTAATGAGAGAAACTACTAGGACAAAAATATACAATTTTCTTAAATTTCATAACTAAAACAAAAAAAAAGGTAGATATGTATATAAAGATTTTAAAAAAATAAGAGCAGAAAACATGAATACAATGAGAAAGAATTCAGGACAAAGATAGCTGGGCTATGAATAAATGCAAACCAACTTCCCCAGTTTTTCACACAAAAGGATTTTCAAATTCGGTCATAAAGCAAAACTGAACTCTACGCAATATTTTTTTTTAACGTAACTCTAAAAAAAAGTAGTTCATAAAGCTAAAAATAAAAGGAGGGGCTGAGCTAAATGAAAAGTTTAAAAACTAAGGATTCTGATCTTACCATCTGAAAAATTAGAATTCAACTCCAAAGGCATGAAAGACAAAGAAAATACGGTAATGTTAAAGGGCATTCTCTGAAGTGTATACAACATCAATTTTTTTTAAGTTTTTTTTTCCAATTTATTTATTTTCAGAAAAACGGTATTCATTATTTTTTCACCACACCCAGTGCTCCATGCAAGCCGTGCCCTCTATACTACCCACCACCTGGTACCCCCAACCTCCCACCCCCCCGCCACTTCAAACCCCTCAGATTGTTTTTCAGAGTCCATAGTCTCTCATGGTTCACCTGCCCTTCCAATTTACCCAAATTCCCTACTCCTCTCTAACGCCCCTTGTCCTCCATGCTATTTGTTATGCTCCACAAATAAGTGAAACCATATGATAATTGACTCTCTCTGCTTGACTTATTTCACTCAGCATAATCTCTTCCAGTCCCGTCCATGTTGCTACAAAAGTTGGGTATTCATCCTTTCTGATGGAGGCATAATACTCCATAGTGTATATGGACCACATCTTCCTTATCCATTCATCCGTTGAAGGGCATCTTGGTTCTTTCCATAGTTTGGCGACTGGGATGTTGTCCAACCAACTGAGCCACCCAGGCGTCCCCTTACTGGCTATTTCTCAGGCAAGTTTCTTCAGCAGCTGTTCTTATTTCCTCTTGAAAAATGATGGTGAAAATAATCTATACTTCACAGAGTTTTATGAGAATTCAGTAAGTTAAACGTCTAAAACACATCGAATAGTTTCATGGTGCCTGTTGCATGATGAGTGCTATGTAACTGTAAGCTCTTATTATCCATGAGAATAATGAATGTAAGCTCTATGAGGACAGTGATTTGTCTGTTTCCTTCACTGATGTATTCTCAGCACCTAAAACGGGATTTGAGTTTTTTGATCACAAAGAATTTCACAGAACCACATTACCAAGAGTGGTTAGGGAAAAAGCCAGAAATTTAACATATCTGTTCGAATTTCTCTGCTCATACAGCTGCTTTACTTTGTGATAATGTATATTATACATTCAAGTTACACAATTGAATTAGAATATGACAAGTATTAAGGTCCTCAAGAAATCCAATTATGTAAAACCTGTTGTCTAGTGAAAACAGAATCAGAACAAGAGGAAAAGAGAGGGTTCAAGCATAAGAAAAATCCTTTTCTAGTTGATTAAAATATCCTTGTAGGGACTTCTGCTTCTGAAGATGGATTGACATGCATGAGATTTTCCCTTCTGCCTGAAATAACTAAAAAAAAAAAAACTGCTCAAAATGTATGAAACCACAGTTTAAGACAATGGACATCAGGTTTTTTTTAAAAAGGACAGTGAGGGCACCTGGGTGGCTCAGTCAGTTGAGCATCTGCCTTTGGCTTGACTCATGATCCCAGGATTCTGGGATCAAGTCCCACATTGGGTTCATTGCTCAATGGAGAGTCTGCTTCTCCCTCTGTCCCTCCCTCCCCCACTCGTGCTCACTCTCTCAAAAACAAATAAAATCTTTTTAAAAAATTAAAAAGGACAGTGATCCCTGCCTTGAGAGTTTCAGGCTTCAGTGCTGGAAGAAACCAGTGGAAACAAGCCAACCCCCTGAGTTGAGAAGATAAGAGTCGATAATTTGAAAATTCCAAATTTATTGGAATTTTAGAGCAGAGTATGCAAAAGAAAAACTGCACAGAGAGTGAAACCGAGGGATGTGCAGGAGCTTTCCCTTGGATATTTAGCAGAATACTGATGAGCATTTGTGTTTGATGCAACTTCCTAAAGTTTGGAACAGTACCTGGACCTGGGCCAGGCCAGGAGTAGTGCCTGTTCTCACCACCAAACCAGAAAACCGGTTTCAAAGTATTGGTGTAATATGCTGAAGGCTCTTGAGGAATAATCAGGCATAGACTATACCCTGCTATGGTTCTGCCTAGAAAATCCTAAAAAGTAAGACCCAAAAGGATTCAATTCTCAATACCCTAACTGCATTCCAGAATAAAGCTCAAAAGTATTTGTAGTAATACAAAAATATCCAGGACACAACAAGGTAAAATTCACAAGGTCTAGCACCCAATGAAAAATTAGAAAGCATGCAAAGAAACAGGAAAATATTACCCATAATAAATAGAAAAATCTGTGACTTGAAACCAACCCAGAACTGATATTCAATATACCAATTTGAAGTATCTTATTGACTATGTTATTTAGATCAGACAGAACTAGCAAAGACCTTGCACTTACTACAATGGTATTCTGTTCAAAATGCTAAAGGAAAGACTAGGCATGTTAGTAGAGACAAGAAAGATAACACACACACACACTACATTTCTAGCAATGAAAGCTACAATGTCTATAATGAAAAATAATTCAGAATAATTAGCAGCAAATTGGACATTGCAAAAGAAAATACTGGTGTATGAAGACATAGCAATAAAAGCTATCCAAAATGAAATGAGAGAGAAAAAAGTCTAAACTAAAAAATCAGTGAGCAGAGCATCTCTGAGCTTAACAACCTTAAACGGTCTAGTATACATATAACCGGAGTCCTGAAAGAGCAGAGAGAGAAGGGATAGAAAACAGAGTCAATTATCATATGGTTTCACTTATTTGTGGAGCATAACAAATAGCATGGAGGACAAGGGGAGATGGAGAGGAGAAGGGAGTTGAGGGAAATTGGAAGGGGAGGTGAACCATGACAGACTATGGACTCTGAAAAACAATCTGAGGGTTTTGAAGTGGTGGGGGTGGGAGGTTGGGGGGAGAAATAAAAAATTTTTAAAAAAGAAAAAAGTATTTGAGGAAATAATAAAAACACTATGATCTAAATAGACCTAACTGACCTTGTAGAACACCCCACTCAACAAATAATAATACACCTCTTCCAAGTACACATAGAACATGCATCAAGACAGATGATATTCTGGGCCGTAATCAGAGCATCAGTAAATTTATAAAGAATTTAAGTCATACGAAGTATTTTTTCAGATCACAATTAGAAATCAAACATTTCCAGAAAAACTTCAAATATTAACTAAATAGCACAACTCTCATGCATATCAAAGGAGAAATCAGAAGAGAAATAAGTAGATATTCTGTTGTGTTCAAACCACTTTATTGAGGTTTGACTGACATACGAAGAGGTGTATGTATTTAATGAATAAAGCTTGATGAGTTTGGAGATAAATGCATGTATATGAAACCATGACTATATTTGATACCATAAACATACCCATCACCTCCAAAATTTCCTCCTGCCTTCATTATTATTTTTTTGTGATAAGAACACAGCATAAGATCTCACTCTTAGCAAATTATTAAGTATACAATACAGTATTTTTAACTATAGGACCTATGCTATACAGCATAACTCTAGGACTTCTTCTTTTTTTTCTTTTTAAAGATTTTATTTATTTATTTGACAGGCAGAGATCACAGTAGGCAGAGAGGCAGGCAGAGAGGGAGGAGGAAGCAGACTCCCCGCTGAGCAGAGAGCCCAGTGCGGGGCTCGATCCCAACATCCTGGATCATGACCTGAGCTGAAGGCAGAGGCTTTAACACACTGAGCCACCCAGGTGCCCCTTATTCTTCTTTTATAACTGAAACTTTATGCCCTTTAACTAATACTTCCCCATTTCTCCCCCTACCCTGTTCATTGCAACCACCACTCTAATCTGTGCTTCTTTGAGTTTGACTAGCTTAGCTTCTTTAAATGTGTGTGATATCATGTAACATTTGTCCTTTTGTGTCTGACTTCTTTTACTTAGCTATCCTCCAAATTCATCCACGTTGTCAAAAATGGCAGGACCGTGGGGCACCTGGGTGGCTCAGTCAGTTAGGTGTCCAACTCTTGATTTTGACTGAGGTCATGACCTTAGGGTCATGGGATCAAGTCCCATGTCAGGTTCTGCACTGGGCATGGAGCCTACTTAGGATTCTCTCTCTCCCTCTCTTAAAAAAAACTTTTTTTAAAGGCGAATAATATTCCATTGTATATACATATCACAGTTTCTTTATCCACTCATCATGCTATCCATGATCTGATGGACATTAGCTTTGCTTCCATGATTTGGTTGTTGTGATTAATGCTGCAATGGGAATGCAGATATCTAAGATACTGATTTCAAGTCTTTGGGGTATATAGTTAGAAGTGGGAATTTTAGCTCATATGATAGTTCTATTTTTAATTTTTTCAGGAACCTCCATACTGTTTCCTATAATCTTTTGCTTTCTTGATAATAGCCATCCAGATAAATGTGAGGCAATATCTCATTGAAGTTTCGATTTGATTTTCCTGACGATTAGTCATTGGAGCACTTTTCCCAAGTACCTGTTGGCCATTTGTATGTCTTCTTTGGGAAAATATCTAGACCCAGACCCTTTGCCCTTTTTTAATAGGGTTATTTGATTTTTGGTATTGAGTGGTAGAAATTTCTTATATATTTTTGTTACTAACCATTTATCAGATCATGGTTTGCAAGTATTTTTTCCCATTCCATAGGTTGCCTTTTCATTTTTTGATTATTTGCTTTGCTGTGCAACATTTTAGTTCTACGTAATCCCATTTGTTATTTTTGGATGGGTTATTTTGTTTGTTTTTGTTTTTGTTTTTGTTTTGCTTTTGCTGCCTGTGCTTTTGGTGTCATAACTAAGAAATCATTGTGAAGGCCAAGATTTTTCCTCTATGTTTTCTTCTAGGTGTTTTACAGCTTCAGATCTTACATCTAATTCTTTAAACCATTTTAAGTTTTTTTGTGTAAGAGTCTAATTTCCCAAAAACCACTTATTGAAGAGCCTATAATTTCCTTATTCTGTATTCTTGCCATCCTTGTTGAAGAACAATTGACCAAAACATCAAAATTTTTTTTTTAAATAATTTCTTTTTTTTCTTTTTTTTTTTTAAGATTTTATTTTATTTATTTGAGAGAGAGAGACAGTGAGAGAGAGCATGAGCGAGGAGAAGGTCAGAGGGAGAAGCAGACTCCCCATGGAGCTGGGAGCCTGATGTGGGACTCGATCCCGGGACTCCAGGATCACGCCCTGAGCCGGAGGCAGTCGTTTAACCAAGTGCGCCACCCAGGCGTCCCCAAAACATCAAATTTAAAGCCTTTTATTTTTTTAATAGAAGTATAGCTCTAAGGAGACCCAAAAGATAAAACAAAAATTTTAAATATTTTATTAGCTCAAAAGAAAGCACAAGAAGAGTAATAGAGAAAAACCAAAAGGGTTTTAAAACAAGCAAGTTGATAGATTTAAACTCAACTATATTAATAACTTCATTAAATGTGTGGCATGTATTGCATGGAGCACTGGGTGTGGTGCATAAACAATGAATCTTGGAACACTGAAAAAAATACAATTACAAAAAAATCAAATAAAGAAACACCAATTTTATACAGTGCAAGTGCAGTTTGAAAGATCGCCAAGATCATCTGGAGAAAGTGTAGGATAGTCATTGACAAATTGTCTTCTGGGAAGTCTCAGTTGCTGCTCCCTGCGCTAGCTTCCACGGTGAGTAAGCTTGAGAAATCCTGTGTAAGTCATAACGTATCAACATGGTAAAGACTCAGAGAAATCCCTAGGTAACGTTGAAAACTACTACGAGTTCATTCTCAATCCTATTTGTACATCAGAAGCATCGTAAGAGTTTAGTCCACTTTTAGTAAATATGATACCTGTCTCCCATCCCATACCTGAGAGGGGCCAATATCAAGACACCTAAGAGGAGAAAAAAAATTATTAAATAGGTAGAGAAAGAGAGTATTTTTCTCAGTAAAAGATGCAAGTTCTTTAATAATAATGAAGGAAGCCAGAATGTGTCAGCCCAAAGTAGGTCTCTCTGGCATAAAAATAATTTTGAGCTAAAGGCAATTAAGAGCAGCAAACCCAGGAAAAGCTCCTCCTTTCCTGCCAAATGGCAGGATATCAATTCCTTTACTGGAGACCACGCCAACAAGGAATCTGCAAATATTTAGTCCATCTGTTTTCTCACATTTACTTTGCCGAAGTCTGCCACCCTTTGTAGGCTAAGACTGTTTTTCCGTTGTCCTGTCATTTCTCCACAAGTGTACTGTTCTTTGTTAAAAAACATTATGTAAGCCAGAATTCTAAGCCTCCACTTTGAGTAACTCTTCATTTTGGGTTTTTTTTCCTGCATGGTGTGTGCTGTGTGTGTTAATAAGCTGTTTTTTCCCTTATTAATCTGACTTTTTTTTAAAGATTTTATTTATTTATTTGACAGACAGAGATCACAAGCAGGTAGAGAGGCAGGCAGAGAGAGAGAGGAGGAAGCAGGCTCCCTGCTGAGCAGAGAGCCCGATGTGGGACTCGATCCCAGGACCCTGAGATCATGACCTGAGCCAAAGGCAGAGGCTTAACCCTCTGAGCCACCCAGGCGCCCTTAATCTGACTTTTTATTAGAGCCGCAGCTGAAAACCTAAGACTGGTAGGAGTAAAGTTTGCCTCCCCACCATAATATGAAGGTGGGCTCATGAAGCCTTGAGAAAGGAGGAAATGGTTTGGAATCACTACCACCAGAGATGTGAAAGGAAGTCAAGGGATGAAAAAATTAAGAAGTTGGTTCACCAAGCAGCTCAAAAGCCCACCTGAAGTCAGAGGGCAAGACTTTGTAATAGAAACCAGTCAACCTGGCTCAACATCCCCAGAGGAGAAAGGTAGTGATGGGTTTCCCAAGGACTGGAAATGAGTGTGCTAGATACTGTAAGAAGTCCTGCAGGGCGAGGGTACTGGTTTCCTAAGGCTCTGTAACAAACCACAAACCAGATGGCTTGACATGACACAAGTTTATTGTCTCACGGTTCTAGAGGCTAGAAGTCTAAAACTCAAGGTGTTGGCGGGGCCATGCTCCTTTGGAAGCTTCTAGGGAAGGGTTCTTCCTTGCCTTCTCCAACTTCAAGCAGCCTCAGGTGGCTTGTGGCAACCTCACCCCGGTCTCTCCCTCAGCCGTCTTCCCTCTGGGTCTTCACACGGCATTTCTGCGCACACCTGCAGATCGCCCTCTGTAATTATCAGGTCCCAGTCATATTGGATTTGGGCCCTCCCTAATGACCTTATCTTGATTTCCGAGTAAGATCGTAGCCACAGGTAGGACTTCATCGTTTCTTTTGGGAGGACACAATTCAACTCCTGAGAGCAAGTCCCTTGGAAAGTGAAGGAGGATTCAGCAGAGATCACTGAATAAGGGGGTTGCTGAGGCTGAAGAGGAAGACAAGTCAGGATGGGCAAGGACATAAGAGAGGAGGAGGCGTCAGGGAAGATGCTGGAAATTTTGTGAGAAGCCCAGTTCAATCACTACCAGTAATATTTACTGAAAATCTGGGAGGAAATCCATTACAGTGCTAGAAGTGGTGAGATTATCAATCATTTTCAGCTTCTTCACACTTTTTGTATGTTCCAAATTTTCTGTTATAAGTGCCTTTTACAACCAGAGAGAAACAATCTTTATTTTTATTTTTTTAAGACTTTATTTATTTCAGAGACAGAGATACAGCCAGAGGGAATACAAGCAGGGGGAGTGGGAGAGGGAGAAGCAGGCTTCCCGCCAAGCAGGGAGCCCGATGCAGGACTCAATCCCAGGACCCCGAGATCATGACCTGAGCCAAAGGCAGATCCTTAAAATCTGAGCCACCTAGATGCCCACCATTATTTTTAAAATAATTACCCAGCACCTGTTACAATCTGCTAAAGCCTTATAATCTAAAGAAGGTAAAATAGGGGAAAGTGCATAGATTAAAAATGTGTAACAAAGACAATGCTGACCTATAATCAGTATTCAATAAATGCTTACAAATAAACATGGAAAAGAGCACACGGTTTTAGCTCAGATCTGGATTTTAATCCCAACACTCCCTTCCGCCAGCTAAACTTTACTAAGTTACTCCAAAGTTCTGTTTTCCTACTTGTAGGAAGAGGATTTTAATCTCCCTGCCCATCAAGCTTCTGCAGGAAAGCGTTACCAAAGAGGCCAGCGGCACAGTCTGAGTGTGAGCCCTTAGCAAGTGCCTCCCCCTATTTTAGGTGTGACATTAATTCGTTGCATAAACAATGTAAGAATCTGACAGACGGGTGACAAAATGAACACAGTGAGGGCACAGACACGGTCAGGTGAAGAGGAGGAACCGTGCAGGCAGAGTAAGGGGAGATGTCCTCAACTTTCTGATCCGGAGAAGTAAGCGGGATCAGGACTTCCAGGACAGAAGAAGAATTATATGACTGAACAGAAATGGAGTCTACAAAGTTGTCCAGTTTCAGGGAAAGTGAGACAATCCTATACCAAAAGACAACCTTAATTCCCTTATATGATAAGAGAGCAATCATCTCCCATAACAAGTTTCCGATTAAGGAAATTCCAACAGCCCAGAAATGCCAACAAAGACCATATTTCTTCCTCCTCTGCACTGTCACTGGGCTCTCCTCAGTTCCTAGACGGCTGCTAACATCAGAAGAGGGGCTGTGCCTCCTCAAACACCTTTTTTAAAGCTACAGAATCTTTCCCCAGAATCACCTGGAATGTCTCATTCCAGCTCACTGGCCAGCACTGCCCCACAGGGGCCGCCCAGGGACGGTGCTCAGCCAACAGTTCCGTCAGGAAGAACCAGAAGAGAAGGTGGGGAATGGAGCAAGTGGCTGCTGGAAAGGCAGCCGATGGGGTCCGCCATCCCGGGGTGTGCAGAGCTCACGCAAAGAGCGGAACAGAACATGAAACTGAAATCCGAGCAGACAGGACGGATGTGCCCCTGGGCCAGTATACAGGAAATGAGAGAAGAGGGCCAGGGGATGCCTGTCCCCAGGCTGGGGTACAGGGGGAGATTCCTGGGGCAGGGGAAGAAGAGGCTCATTTCCCACCCGTCACTGCTGGGATGACTAAAGACGCTAATGGACTCAACCAAAAAAATGGCCGGAGGCGGGAGACCGGACAGGAGAAGGTGTGCAGATGTGCGCCATCTACGGCACTATAGAAAGAGATGTCCCTGGCCCCAAAGTCTAGGAAAACGCCCACCCGGTGAAGAGCGGGCTCCTGCTTGGTAGGGCTTCCAGAAGAGCCTGTCAGGGGCTGAGAGCCAGCAGAACCCCAGGAGAGAGCCCAGATGCCCCCATGGGGGCACATTTCTGAAGCATCGACGAGCCCCATGACGTCCTCCCGGCACACCCCCACAGCAATCTCCAGGCCATCTCGGCTCTCAACTTCCCAGTAATGTTTCCCTGAAGTGAAAATGTTTTTTCCCAAAACACAGGGTAAGTGCTGAAATCTGCCCACGAACGGTGCGTTCTTCTGAGAATTCCTCCACCCGCTAACGTAGCTCCAGGCTGAGGAAAACAAGGGCCAAGAACTGGCTGATGCTCCATTTTTCACGAATCGCCCATCCTGGGAGAAGACGAGCTTGGGATGAGCCGTGTCTTCAGCGACACTTACAGCCACTGCAGAGAAAAGGAGAGTGGCCGTTTAGAACGTGACGGCTTCCCAGCAGCCCTCCTCCAGAAGCATCCCTCGTTCCCAGCCTCAGTGGTGTGCATCTCCAGACAAGAACTGTTAGCGATGAGACCCCCCGCAGCACCTCTCAACTCATCCTTGGCCGGGCCTGGCAGGCCCCAGTGTGGCCTTAGCACGGTGAAATCTTCATTCCCTTCTGCTCCAAAGGACTAAGACCTAAAAACCAGGGAGCTCGTTAGGTTGTGGCCCCGAATCTTCACAATCAGCATCAAACTGGGAGAAACATGACCAGATTCTGACTTGCTCAATCAGGACCAGACCAAGATGGCGGACTGGCTGGTGCTTTGCACTGGGACACAGAGGTGACACTATTAACAAGTTTTCTCTTCATTCGTTCACTGGGCATCTCCAAGGGGCCCCTGACCGTTCAACGTCCCCTTCCATCCTCTTGGGACTCCCACCCCTTCCCATGCAGACATCTTCTTGTCCTCTGTGTTCTCTGAGCAGCAAGGGCGCGACCTCTACCCGAACACTCATACCCTTGAAATCTTAAGGTTATCTGACTCCTATTTCCCTCTGACCCTGGACAGGTTATTCGTCACAAGCCCTATTAACTCCACCTCTGAAAGAGCACTCAGATTCTCTGCCTCTTCTCCATCTCACTGCCACCATCTTCACTCAGACCTCTAGCAGCCCCCGCTTTAACGGTCTCTCTGACCTCCCTCCCGGCCTCCCAAATCTTCTTCCTCCCAGACTCTCCATGTCTCTCTACTTTACCAAGCCGTATTTTTTTTATTATGTTCAGTTAGCCAACATATAGTACATCATTAGTTTCTGATGGAGTGTCCAACAATTCACTATTTGCGTAGAACACCCAGAATTTTTTTTTAATTTTTTATAAAAATATAATGTATTATTAGCCCCAGGGGTACAGGTCTGTGAATCGCCAGATTTACGCACTTCACAGCACTCACCATAGCAGATACCCTCCCCAATGTCCATAACCCCACCACCCTCTCCCGACCACCTTTCCCCCAGCAACCCTGTTTGTTTTGTGAGATTAAGAGTCTCTTGTGGGAAAAAAAAAAAAAAAGAGTCTCTTGTGGTTTGTCTCCCTCCTGATCCCATCTTGTTTCATTTATTCTTTTCCTACCCCCCAAACCCCCACGTGGCATCTCCACTTCCTCATATCAGGGAGGTCATATGACAGTTGTCTTTCTCCGACTGACCTATTTTGCTAAGCATAATACCCTCTAGTTCCATCCACGTCGTCACAAATGGCAAGATTTCATTTCTTTTGATGGCTGCGTAGTATTCCATTGTATATATATACCACATCTTCTGTATCCATTCATCTGTTGACGGACATCTAGGATCTTCCCACAGTTTGGCTATTGTGGACATTCGGGTGCACGTGCCCCTTCAGATCACTATGTTTGTATCTTTAGGGTAAATATACAGTAGTAACACCCAGAATTTTTTAAATCAGGAATGGATATTAGGTTTTAACAAATGCTTTTTCGGCATCTACTGAAGTGATCATATAGGTTTCCTTTTTTTAGTTTGCTAATATAAATTACACTGGTTTTTCAAATATTAAACCAACCTGCTTTTCTAGAGTAAAACCCATTCAGTTATGATGCTTTATCTATAAATATGTTGTTAGGTTCAATTTGCTAAAATTACCTTCAGAATTCTTCTGTGTCCATGAAAGACACTGATCTATAGCCCTTTTCTCTTGTAATGTCTGTCTGATTTGGGTATCATGCTAATGCAGACCGTGGAGACTGAATTAGGCATTGTTCCCTCTTTAGTGTTTTGTTAAGAGTTCATGTAGAATGGATATTTATTTCTTATACGATTGGTAAATTCAGAGGAATGGGACATCATCTTTTTTTTTTTCCATTTAACATGTTCTTTTCCTCTTCTTGCATCAAAATTGTTCTCTTTACCCTGGTTTTGGTGTAGTTCCCTTCATATTTCTTGTGCTGAGGGCTTATCAACCTTATTTAATCTGTGGACTTACGGTCTTCACCAAATTTGGAAAATTTGGAGACTTTTTTTAAGATTTTATTTATTTGAGAGAAAGAGAGAGAAAAAAAAGGAGTGGGACCAGGAGGAGCAGAAAGAAAAGCAGACTCCCTGCTGAGGAGGAAGCCCGACATAGGGCTTGATCCCAGGACCCTGAGATCATGACCTGAGCTGATGGCAACCATATAACTGAATGAGCCACCCTGGGGCCCTGGGGCCATTATTCCTTCAGATATTTTCCCCGTCTCATCCCCATCCTACTCGTCTCCTCAAGGATCCCACTTAGCACCCATAAGCCTGCATGAGATTGTCCTCCAGCTCACCCACGTTTTAAGGATTTTTTCTGCATTCGTTTTGTAGCTTCCATTGGTGCACCTTCAAATTCAATCATCTTTTTTTCTATTAATCCCAACCAGTGGGTTCTTCTCCATCACTGTAGTTTTACCTCCAGAGGTTTGATCTGAGACTTTTTTTTAGATCTTCCACATCTCCAAATACCTCTTATAGGATAGCTGATTAAAGTCCTTCTGTGCTTATTCTAACATCTGGGTCAATCCTGGGTCAATTTCAATCTATTATTCTCATCATGTGTCATACTTTCCGACCTTTTTACATGCCTGGTCATCTTTGACTGGATTTCAGACATTGTGACTGGATGTCAGACATCAGGTACTCATTTTTTAAAATCTTCTTGAGGGGCGCCTGGGTGGCTCAGTGGTTTAAGCCTCTGCCTTAGGCTCAGGTCATGATCTCAGGGTCCTGGGATGGAGCCCCGCATCGGGCTCTCTGCTCAGCAGGGAGCCTGCTTTCCCCTCTTTCTCTGCCTGCCTTTCTGCCTGCTTGTGATCTCTGTCTGTCAAATAAATAAATAAAATCTTTAAAAAATAAAAAATAAAAAAAATAAAATCTTCTTGAGCTTTGTCCTGGGATGCAGTTACCTGGAAATAATTTGATCCTTTCAGAGCTGGTGTTCGTGATTTATAAGGTGGGTCCACTAATGAGGCAATATTTTCCCAGGAATTAGGAGTTTTCTAGTCAGGCTGCTAGGACCGGGCATTGTTTGGGCTCTGTGGGAGCACTAGGAACTGTTCCTTCTAATCATTTTGGAAACGTCCTTCCTCAGCCTAAGGTGGTTTTTCACAGGCATCTGCTGGTCAGTATTCTGCTAAATGCTCAGGGGCCACCTCTGTAGATCACTGCCCGCTGGACGGCTCTCTCCTCGCCAGTACTCTGGCCAGTGCTCTCCGACCTCTCCCAGCTTTGTCCTCCCTGGACTCAACCCACTCCTCCACCTGGCTGCGCCTCCACAACCCTCCCCGCCCCCTGCGATGGCCCGGAAGCTCGTCAGGCTGGAGGCTGGAGCCATCCCAGAGCTCACCTCATCTGTTTCGCCTTTCCTTGTCCTGTACTGCCTGCCTGACATCCAGGGTTGGGAAAACAGTTACTTCAGGTGCTGTGTTGTCTTGTTTTAGTTTTTTCAGCTAGCTAAGTTTCAGGCCGAAGCGGAAATCCGGTCCCCATTACTTCATCTTAGTAGACAGCTACCACCACAGGGTTCCTCATCAGTGATGTGCACGAGAGAACTGCCTGTGTCGTGTTTACAAACCGACAAGCCTCAGCATGTCCCCAGAGATCCAGTCACCTTATCTGCAGACTTTCCTACACTCACCGTCTCCACCTCAGCTCCTGCCTTTCCCCACAACGTACCTTATAGTTTAGTCACTTTGGATACCCTTCCTCCGTTCTCTCCACAGCTTAGCTCTTGCTGCTCCCTCTGCTTACACGAGTATACCTCCATTTTCCACTTGGCAAACTCCTATTCATCCCTCAAATCCCAGAACAATGTCACCTTTGTGTGAAAACTTCCCTACTTCATCCCCAACAGGGCTTTTTCTCTGACCTCCCATGGTATCTTACTCGTACCATGAAAAACAGGAGATCCCACTATGTTACAGCAAATGATAGGAGTCTCTCTCTCCAGTTGACTTACATTCTTAGAATAGGTCTTTTTCTTTCTGTATCGCTAGCAGCTAATAATGCATGGTTTACATTAAGTGAATGTTTCCTGAATGAAGCATATAGCCAGGTATTCTAGTTATCATCATTTTTCCTGACCCTCCTGCTGGCCCTATGTTCTATTTCCTCTTTCTTTTCTAGACTCTTCTCAGTGCTTATTCTCTTATATTAAAGATTTCTGGGAGATGCAACCTTGCTTACCTTGGAATCGCTTCAGCATTTCCTTCATCATTGGAATCTGGCACACATTCTTCACCGTTAAAACTTCAGTGGAATAGTCCACATCCTGGTTCTCACTCCTAAGGAAAGCAGAGAAGGCTACTCTTTTTCGGAGACAACTCGGGCAGCCAAGGCTCCCAACTCCCACTGAGGGTTCCAAGCCCAAAGCTTAGACCACCACATGCCCATTCCCCCTTGCGAAAGCGAGCAGTGGAAGTTCCTCCTCCACCGACTCTCAGGTGTGCCCAGACTGCTCTCCGGAGCCCAGGCCTGTCTCCCCTCCACTCAGGGCCCCGTGAAAAAGCAGCAGCTCATACCTGGCCAACAGATCTTTTGGATTCTGTGAAGAGAAGAAAAACATAAGCAAGTTATGTCCCCTCCTCCCAAGATCTGGTACTCAACTTTGTGAGCAGGTGTTTTACATCAGTCGCATTTGCTAATATCACGGGTGATCTCGTGCTGCCAAACCCAATGGACTGAACACACAGTGTCTTTTTCTTCGCAGGACCCCTCTGCACTGTTCGACAATGGTAACCAATACCTTTTTGAAACCCTACTCTTCCTCCTTTGGCACTTCAACACGAACTCTCTCTTGGCTTTTTGCCTACTTCTCCATCCATTCTCTTTCACCCAGGACAGTAACAAGTGTTGGTGAGAATGTGGTGAGGATACAAAATGGTCAGCCTCTTTGGAAAATAGTTTGGCAGTTTCTAACAAATTAAATATATGATACAGCCCAGCAATTCCGCTCCTACCATCCACCCAAGAGAAACAAAAGTGTATGTCCAGACAAAGAGGGACGGGCGACTGTTCACATCAGCATCATCCATTATAGCCAAAAGGTGGAAAAACCCAAATGTGCATCAGTTCATGAGCCAATCCACAAAATGTGACATATTTTATAGTGAAATACTATTCGGGAATAAAAAGAGGACTATAAATACAATACTAACGAATGCTACAACATAAATGAGCCTCAAAAACAGTATAAATGAAAGATTCCATACACAAAAGATCACAGACTATATGACTCTGTCTACAGAAATACTCAGAAAAGGAAATCTAGAGTCAGAAACCAGACTGTCTGAGGCTGGAAGCAGCAACAGAGATCAGCTATAAACAAGCACCATGTGGTCTTATTGGGGAGATGGAAATGTTCTAGAACTGGACTTTGGTAAGCCCAGTTCCACAACCAAGACTTCCACAACTTGGTAAAATCACTTACTTAGCTACAAAAAAGTACACCTCAAATGGGTGAATTATAAGATATGTACATGATACCTTAAGAAAACCTTAGAAAAAAGAAGTATCAAAATGGTTAATTGCCACATGAAAAAGTACTCAACCTCATTGGTCAGTAGGGAAACGCAGCTACCGTTGGAGTGGGGCGCAGGGGTGCTGACTGAGGGCCTGAGCTAACACGCTGTTGCATCTGGGACGGCTGACATGGAAGACATGCGAAGTAGGGCCAAGTGGACAGGGCCGCGAGCTCTCTCTCTCTCTCTCACTGCCAGGAACCATGGCAACTGGTGCAAGCACTTTGGGAAATGATTTGGAACATGAACCAACATCCGCCCTGTGACCAGGAACTGCTTTCACAGACCCACAACAGACAGAAAGGTGGACCACATTCCTAACTGCTTTTCTGTGACAGTAAAAGCCGCCCCCGAGCTGTGACAACCAAAAATGTCTCCAACACTGCCCGTGGGAAGCACAAGATCTCTCCAGGCTGCAAAGTGCTCCGCAGTGATGGACAAACAACCATCTACAATGACATGGGTTAGTCACACAACATGATGTCAGGAAAAAGCAGCACATACTGAAGACTCTTATTCAAAAACAGGCAAGACAAAACTGCATGAGAAGTCCAGAGGAAGAACAGCCTCGCAGAAAAGGGAAGGGGTGTTGACGGGGCCATGCAGGGGGTGTCTAGCACCCCGGCCCAAGCTATTCGTCCTATCACTTCATTTGGCTGGTGTTTCCATAGATGGGTCCCTTGGTGATAATCTGTCAAGTTTATGATTGATTGTATTGCACTGTATTAAAAATGATGCCGTCTGAATCCGTGGACACAGTAATACTTACAGGGGAAAGTAGAGTTAAAAACATTTACCAGCAAAAGAAAGGGTCAGTGTAGATGGGCTAAGCATGCCAGTTCTGGAGGCTGAGAAAGAACCAGAGCTACAGAGCAACCCCAAGAACTAATTAAGAAAATAACAATTATAGGGGCACCTGGGTGGTTCAGTGGGTTAAGCTTCTGTGTTCAGCTCAGGTCATGATCCCAGGGTCCTGGGATCGAGCCCTGCATCAGGCTCTCTGCTCAGCAGGGAGCCTGCTTCCCCCTCTCTCTCTGTCTGCCTCTCTGCCTACTTATGATCTCTGTCTAATAAATAAATAAAATCTTTTTAAGAATTATAAAATTGGAAGAGCAGATGTTAATGATGTCATTGAAGCGTTAATGGTAGTGATAATGGTGTTAGAAGAACCTGGATTTCCATCACTGGAGGAAGGAATGGCAAAATGTGGTGGACGGACACATGGGTCCAAGGTACATACGGCAATAGGAATGGATCTCAAAGACATAGTGAGTGCCTAAGGAAAAAAGCAAGGGGCAGAATGCAGTAAGATTAAATCAATGAATAAATTAAAAACACATAAACCAAAGCAATATTGTGTATTGTGCAAGAACACATTCAAGTAAGAGGTAAAATTTAGGAACAAAAGTATTTTTTTGATGTTCCTATAGTTCTTTTTTTTTTTTTAATGTGTCTATAGTTCCAAGAATGGAAGTGATTTAAAGGCTAAAAATGAAGGAATAAAGGAAAAAATGGATGGGTGAACACATCAGTAAAATAAGTTCTCTTAGGCCCTAGGATACTATGATCCAGTTCTATGTTCTTGAAACATTTCCCTACCCTTGCCCTTATTTGGGCTGATAGACTTTTTTGTAAGCCTTCTGGTTCATGTGCACCTTTGAGGTTTCAGATTCTGAGCAGATATTAAATCTATATTGAAAAAAACTATTTAAATGTGTTATTTCAAAGATTCTGCTAAAGTACACATTTGGATATGTAACCAGAACTTCATGGTTCAAGCACGTTGAGAAAGTTCTAGACAATTCTTATAAATCATTACACTTAGATGGCATATAACATCCCGCTAGCAACCTCCTGCTGAAAGCAACTGGTGAGTGGGTTCCTATGTCTCTCTTCCTTAAAGGTAGAAGAGAATGTTGTCTCGTGATAAGCAAAAAAGAAAGTGGAGCACCTGGGTGGCTCAATGGGTTAAGATTGAAGCAGTGATCAAAAACCTCCCAAAAAACAAGAGCCCAGGACCTGATGGATTCCCTGGGGAATTCTACCAAACTTTCAAAGAAGAAATAACACCTATTCTCCTGAAGCTGTTTCAAAAAATTGAAGCAGAAGGAAAACTTCCTGACTCTTTTTATGAAGCCAGCCTTACTCTGATCCCCAAACCAGGCAAAGACCCCACCAAAAAGGAGAATTTCAGACCAATATCACTGATGAATATGGATGCTAAGATTCTCAACAAGATCCTAGCAAACAGGATCCAACAGCACATTAAAAAGATTATCCACCATGACCAGGTGGGATTCATCCCTGGGCTACAAGGATGGTTCAACATTCGCAAATCAGTCTATGTGATAGAACAAATCAATAAGGGAAGAGAGAAAAACCACATACATGGTTCTCTCAATTGATGCAGAAAAAGCCTCTGCCTTCAGCTCCGGTCCTGATATGAGAGTCCTGGGATCGAGCCCCTTGGGCCCTTTCTCTCTCTCTCTCTCTGACAAATAAATAAAATCTTTTTTTTAAAAAATGTAATCACAGATTGAAGGACCCCTTCAATAGTTCTTTCCTCTTCGGTCACATATGGAAGAAAGAGAGGTTCTGAGGGCTCTAAGACCAAAGGCAAATAAACCCAGCAGAAAAAAAGAGACCGGCACAAATGTTAGATCCTACCCGAAAACGGAAAGAGGTAGAAGGACATTTACCTGATGAGGATACAAAGGTAAAGGACTACTGCTGATAAACTGACTTAGAAGTCCCAAATCTAAGGACTAATGAATTACTGTGGTTTTTTTTTTTAACTTTTTTTTCTTTAGGAAGCTCCATGCCCAGTATGGGGCTTGAACTCTCAACCCTAGGATCAAGACCACATGCTCTGCTAATTGACCCAGCCAGACACTCCTAAGTTGCTAGATACTAGAAATTATTTAAATGAATGTTATCAATCAAAATCTGGGGCTAAGAGCAAAGTTATGATCGTAATGATTAAAAATTAGTTAGAGGGCGCCTGGGTGGCTCAGTCAGTTAAGCGTCTGCCTTCAGCTCAGGTCATGATCTCAGGATCCTGAGATCCAGCCCCTTGCTGGGCTCCCTGCTCAGTGGGGAGCCTGCTTCTTCTCTCCCTCTGCCTGCCACTCTGCAGGCAGAGTGTACTCTCTAATTAATAAATAAAATCTTCAAAAAATAATAATAAATTAGGAAAAAAAATAAATGTATCTTAAAAACCGTCCAGACAGTTATCTACTTTGTGATTTTTAGGTGTGCTTTGTTTTACTACTCTAACAAAGGATTACAAGTGGACAAATACGATGAATGGAAAAGTCTCAGATGCGCTTCAGATCCGAGACAAACCGTGGGCCCCAGTGAACCCAGGTGTCTCAGAATACCTGAGCTCAGCACACCTGACTTTCACAGTCATAACCCTTGAAAGGGTTTCCCACTCCCGAGGAAAGGCCCGTAGCTCTGAAGACCAGCAGCGGAGCCCCGGGAGCGCCGCTCGGGACCCCCCCCCCCGCCCCGCCCCGCCGGCCTCACCTTGAGCAGCTCGAGGGTCGAGCTCTCGCTCTTCTCCCTGACCTCCAAGATGAGCTGCTTCAGGGACGTGATTTTCTGATGGAGCTTTAACGTGTTCTCATTCTGCTTCTTCTTCGTCTCCTCTTCTTCTTCGCTCAGTCTCTGAAGGAACAGCTGCTCTTCTTCCTCCAGAAAGAGGCGCAGCTTTGCGAACTCGGCGCTCAGTCTCACCCGCTGATTCTTCATCTCCTCCTACAGCCACAGGAGATGCGCTCAGCCCTGGCCCGGACTGGCCGAGGGCGCGACTCCCCCGCAGCCCGTGGGGCTCCCGTCCTGATCTCGGCCCCCAGAGAGGCCCAGCCCGGCCCACCCCCCCCCCGCCCCCGACGTCTGCTCATCTAGTTCTACGACTTGGCATCTCTGCACTAGCCTGTAGAGTATGAGTTCGTGTTTCCTAACACGGGAGGCTGTCCCACTGACGGCAACGCCTTGTGCGTCCGCCCCTTAAACGAGAATACACTTTCACATTCAGTATTTGGTTCAGCCTCCAGGGCACCGACAGTTTAGTGTTGTTAAACCTTTCGATGTGCAGCAGAGCGCATCGTGCCTCCCCCCTAAATGAGTCTCTCTCAAAGCAAAGCCCGTTTACTTTCCATGATGCCGTGGGCCCAAACCAGCAACGACCTAGGAATATAGTTAGGAAAAGTGGGAAGCAGAGGGGCACTAGCTTAGAGACATGGGGATAAAGCATGCCAAAGTCCCATCCCCCGAAACCACAGGTCAGAAGAGAGCCTGTCACCTGTTCTGTCACCTCATGTGCAAAGAGCCTGACAACTCTTCCCAACACGACCAAGGGGCCTCCGGGGCGAGCACTGCCCCCTCGGCTTCTGTTACCTTCCACGCGGTGGCATTCTTCACCTCCATGTCCTGAAAATATAGGGCTTTCTTCATCTTGTCCTTCAGACTGGACTGGGCCTTAAGCAGCTTTTCCTGCGGCAGAAACGCGTATCAGAGAAATCCCCCTCTCCGCCAGCACCCTGCCTGTTCAAAAGCTAAAAGCCACCTAATCCAAACAGGGAACAAGGTGGAGAAAATGTTCAGGACAGCTACAGACCCAGGCATAAAAAGTATTCCGGGCTGAAACCTTCACAACACTGTAAGAGTCACTATACAGAGTCTGCCTAATAGGTTGGCAAAAAATGAAAACTATTAAATAAAGGATTAATAAATACCTAATATTGGCAAGGGAAGCCTCTGATACTGCAGTGGTGACAGATTTTTGTAAAAAGGTGCCATCGTCCGTTCAGTTGGCCAACATCTAGTACACCATTAGTAATTTTTTTAAAATTAATTAATTCATCAATTCTCATACAAGAAAAAGACCAAAAAGCAAACAAAAGAAAGGTGCCATCTTTGTGAAGGGCAACAGAAGGGACTGAGAATCATTTAAAATGCATAAGCCTACTTCCAATAACCTGCGCGATGAAGCACTGGCAAAAATAATACATATTAATAGGTATAGTCTGTTCTCTGCAGCATGGTTCATTATCCATCAACGGGGAATTATCAAATAAATTATGGGGTTTTGCTACTCTAATGCCAATCTCCAGTAGCTCTCGATATACTGACATCGTTAAGTTAAAAAAAAACTAAGCTGTTGGACAATAGTATTGTATAATTTTGTTTTGAAAAGAAAAACTACGAATGTATTTATGTTGTTTTATTTACTTTAGAGAGAGTGGTAACGCCTGAGCAGGGCGAGGAGCAGAGGCCGAGCACAGCAGGCGGACGCCCCGCTGAGCGTGGAGCCCTCCACCAGGCCCAACCCCATCACCCTGAGACCAGGACCTGAAATGCAATCAAGAGCCGATGCTCAACCAACTGAGCCACCCTGGTACCCCTGGGTGTATGTTAGTATTTAAATAGAAGGAAAGGCTGGAAGAATATATACCTAAGTATTACTAACACTGGTTTTTTCTGTGGAATAGAAATGTCTTGGAAATTGGGGCGAGGAGACTAAAAATTTCATAAATTTCTGTTTTGCTTGATTTTCTACATGAGGCATGTACCATTTTGTAATTTAAAAACCTGAATGATAGGGCGCCTGGGTGGCTCAGTTGGTTAAGCCGCTACCTTTGGCTCAGGTCATGATCCCAGGTTCCAGGGATCAAGTCCCATTATCAGGCTCCTTGCTCCCTGGGGAGCCTGCTTCTCCCTCTGCCTGCTGCTCCCCCTGCTTGTGCTGTCTCCGTCAAATAAATAAATAAAATCTTTATAAATACATACATTTATACCTGAATGACCTGTTAAAAAAAATAAAAGGAGTCAATCGGCATTAACAGTGTGGTCTGAGGAGGGGAAGCACCTGGTAGCAGAAGGTCAAACGTGACCTCAGACAGCAGCAGGCGGGTTAGAGGTGTACACACAAGAGGAAAACGGGCAGGTGGGGGGCCCGGGGGGCTCAGTGGGTTTGGCATCTGCCTTCGGTTCAGGTCATGATCCCGGAGTCCCGAAACAAGGATCAAGCCCTGCATTGGGCTCCCTGCTCAGCGGGCAGTCGGCTTCTTATTCTCCAACCCCATCATGTTCTCACTCTCTCTCTCAAATAAATAAGTAAAATCTTTTAAAAAGGGGGGCAGGGCACACCTGGGTGGCTCAGTGGGTTAAGCCTCTGCCTTCAGCTCAGGTCATGATCTCAGGGTCCTGGGATCGAGCCCCACATTGGGGAATCTCTGCTCAGCAGGGACCTGCTTCCCCCTCTCCCTCTGCCTGCCTCTCTGCCTACTTGGGATCTCTCTCTGTCAAATAAATAAATAAAATCTTAAAAAAAAAAAAAAAAAAAAAAGGAAAACCAACAGGAACTGGTAACCAGATGTCTATAGGAGGAAGGAGTCCAGATTTAGCCTGTGGTTTCTGGCTTGACAGCTAGAAGGACTATAAGCTATTTACCAAATTAGGAAATATACGGAAATGAGCGGTATGTAAATGAAAGGTGGGAAATCATATTTGACTTGAAAATTTGAGTTTGAGCTGTGTGGGGGATATGCCAATGGGTACAGTTAATTAGCAGCTAAGGGTCAAGAAAGAGATCTACAGGGCACCAGGGTGGCTTAGCCGGTTGAGCGTCTGCCTTGGGCTCAGGTCATGATCCCAAGGTCCTGGGATTAAGCCCACGTCAGGCTCCCTGCTCAGAGAAGGAGTCTGCTTCTCCCTCTCCCTCTGCCTCTCCCCCTACCCTCATATGCTCTCTCTCTCAAATAAATAAAATCTTTTTAAAAGGGGGGGGGTGCCTGGGTGGCTCAGTGGGTTAAAGCCTCTGCCTTCAGCTCAGGTCATGATCCCAAGGTCCTGGGATCGAGCCCCACATTGGGCTCTCTGCTTAGCAGGGAGCCTGCTTCCTCCTCTCTCTCCGCCTGCCTGTCTGCCTACTTGTGATCTCTGTCTGTCAAATAAATAAATAAAATCTTAAGAGAGGGAGAGAGATCTGAGCTGCAGAAGCAGATTGGGGAGGTAGAGCACCGGTAGCAGGTGAAGCCAGGGTGTGAGTAAAATCCCCCAGTAAGAGCCTATCAAGAAGGGGGTCCAGGCTAGAACTGGGAACAACTGCATTTAAGGAAGGTGTAGAGGATGAAAATCCTGCCAAGAAACTGGGTGGTGGCCAGTGAAAAAACAAAAAAGGATGGCTTCTTCGACACCAAAGCAATAGAAAATGTAAATAAAATCTGGCAAAGACTGCCAAAGGCCGCAGAGTGGCCTAGGGCAGCTTCCTGAAGAGTGAATGCGTGTCAAAATAAAAGGCTAAAAGAAAAAGAAATGAACAGAACTCAGAAATAAGCCTGACAAGGTTTTTTTTAAATTCTTCCCTAGGAGAAGCATGAAAACTAGTAGGTATCACTTGTCTTCTGATCATTTACAAATAACAATGGCTAAAACAAAGTGAGGTCACTGGAAAGAGGGACGGCTCCAAAGCCGGTGAAGCTGTGGTGCACCCAGGGCTCTCACAGGACTCGGGTGGCCGTGTCAAGGGCAACAGCAGCTCTAGGCATAGGTCTGGCATCAGACTAAAGACACATCAAACCCAGGCCCAGCGGTTCTACTCCTAGGTGTGCGTCCACAAAAAGACCCGTATGAGATACATCAGTTCTATTCCCAAGAGCCAAAAACTAGACACAGCTTAGGTACGCAGGGAGAGAAAGCTGCGTCAACTGCGCTACGGTCCCAGAACAGAATACGATGCAGCAGTAAAAAGAAACGGGCTACTGATGTGCACAAAATGGGTGAATCCCAAGATACACTGAGCAAAAGGAGCCTGTAGAGAGAAGTACAGACTATATGATCCATTTATGTGACGTTCCAGAACAGGCAAAAGTCATGTTCAGTAGAAAAAAAATCAGAACAGTGGTAGGGTAGAGGGAGGGGGCAGAGATTAACTGAGAAGTGGGTGGCGGAGCTTCTGGGGTGATGATACTGTTCCCTTTTTTTTTTTTTTAAGATTTTACTTTTAAGTAATCTCCACACCCAGTCTGGGGCTTGAACTTGCAAATCTGAGATCAAGAGACACGGGCTCCACCGACTGAACCCATCAGGAGCCCTGGGAATGTTGCTTATCTTGAGAAGGATTTGGGGTGCCCAGGGATATGCATTTGTCCAAGCTCAGCAAATGTGCACTAAAGATGTGCGTATTTAATTGTATTAAATGTAACTTCAAAAAATACCACAAACACATGTTAAGTGTGATTGATGTATGCAAGTGAAAGGGTAGGAGGAAGTCTGCAATTAACTTTAAATGCCTCTGGGGCGCCTGGGTGGCTCAGGTCATGATCCCAGCATCCTGGGATCGAGCCCCACATCGGGTTCTCTGCTCAGCAGGGAGCCTGCTTCCTCCTCTCCCTCTCTCTGCCTGCCTCTCCACCTCCTTGTGATCTGTCTGTCAAAAAAAAAATTAAATCTTAAAAAAAAAAACTTTAAATGTCTCAAAAGGAAGTAAGAATTGCTGGACGCAGAGAAAAGATGGATAGGTAGGCAATACACAGAGTAAAATGCTAATGGCAGAATCTAGATGAGGGTCTACTGGTGTTATAAAATTTATGTTTGCTTGGAAACTGCGTATTAAAATGGGGGGGGATGAAATTAGGTTGTACATCACCAAATCACCTGTGCAGATTTCTTTCTAATACAGTGTAGTCTAACATGTAATCCATTTATTGCCCTTAATTGTTAACTTAAATAGGTATATAATCCTGCTACTTCAGAAGCTATTTCCAGTAATTTTATTCCTTTATCAATGATATAACTGTTACTTTGTGATCACTGTCAAATCTGATGTATTGATCAGAGAGCTGTTTTGAATGGCACCAAGATTTCTTTTCAAGTTTTCACTTTTACTTAATAATGAAAAAACAATCATCTTTTAAATAGAATTTTTCAATTTTTTAAAAGCCCTTAACAATTCCAGTATGCATGAAATATCCCATATCGTTGGTTCTAGTCCAAGACTCTACCTAAGTCTTAATTTTTTATTTATTTATTTTTAATAAGACTCTACCTAAGTCTTTTGGAATCCTGCCACAGTTGGAATCTGACTGGGGCTCATGAATAAAACCCGGCATTCTGGGGACATTAGAAAACTCGTTCCCGGGCGCCTGGGTGGCTCAGTGGGTTAAGCCGCTGCCTTCGGCTCAGGTCATGATCTCAGGGTCCTGGGATCGAGGCCCGCGTCGGGCTCTCTGCTCGGCAGGGAGCCTGCTTCCTCCTCTCTCTCTGCCTGCCTCTCTGCCTGCTTGTGATCTCTCTCTGTCAAATAAATAAATAAAACCTTTAAAAAAAAAAAAAAAAGAAAAGAAAAGAAAACTCGTTCCCTGCAATAACAGAAACTGCCACAAGGTGGCAGGAGGGCAACACCAAGCAGTTCTTCAACACTAATTCCCAGCGCTCTTCCTCCCCCTACATTCCAGAAGAACTGAGCAACTTCCAGTCCTCCGACAATTATCACATGCCATTTTAAGCCACCATACCGAGGAATATACTGTTCCCTTGGCCTGAATATCCCCTCCATACCTATTGTACTCACCCTTCAAGAGTGAGTTCACATTCAGCTCTGTGAAACCATTTCTGACTCCCCACTGACTCCTCACTGAGGAAGTCATGTACTTCATACAAACTTGGATAATCCACTCACATACTGAAATTTTTGGTCTGCGTGCTTGTGTCCCCTACAAGACAAGGGCTCTAACTTTCTTATCCGTTTATGTCCAGATCCTAGAACAATGCCTAGTAACCTAGTACCTAGACAGTACTAAGGTACTGAGTGGAAATACACTTTGTACTGCCACTTTGCATATCTCCTGTTTGTAATAAATTGATAAAACTGTGCAGCATTTTATAGTTTATAAAACTTGTACCATTAAACCCGTGTATTCAACCAGTACTTACTAGAAACCAATTCTGTTGGAGACCACTGGAGTTACACCATAGAAGGGGGTAGGACTACTCTGGAAAGGATGATCAAGGAAGGTCTTCAAGCTAAAAGCTAAAAAGATGTAAAGGATGGAAGGTGGGGGTAGAGAAAGAACAGGCTTGAAACAAAAGCAAGAAGACAGTGGGGCTGGAGCAGAGTACGATAAACTGATTTATGCAACGTAAACTCCTTAACCCATAAAATAGGTAGGACAGATAATCTCCAAATTCAAACATTAAGTGATTTTCCCCAACTGATGAAGGAAGCTGGGAACAAATCCCAGCTTCACCACTCCATGCCTGACGTTTCCCAAATCATCAGCTGTCTGTTAGACCTGTAGGTATACACCTGCACGGTGCAATACAGCCCCCCTTAGCCAGGTGAGCACCCAAAATGTGGATGGTCCTAACTGACACGTGCCGTGCATATAAACACAGATTTCAAAGGCCTATTATGAAAAACCAAAGTAAAATATCTCACTGGTAACTTTTCATAGCCATTAGCATCACCTGTTTCTTTGTACCACTAGGGAAGTTTTATTACATACGTGGCTCGCATCCTGTTTCTATCGGACAGCACGGGCATACACCCTGTCGGTGTGACTGTCTTATTAAACTAGGAGCTGCCGGGAGCCCGTATCTTGAAAATTCTATGCAGACCCTCCCCATCCCAGTTTTAAGCCCAGCTCTGAGATCTATGCGATGCTTAGCTTCTTTGCACCTGGAGGCAGGGTGGGGACTGTACTTTCAAGGGGAACAGCAGCCACCTCGTGGGTGCTTGGATGAGAATGAGGTCAACGGTAAGCCTTCCTGGGAAGAGCTGCAGCCCCGCTACGGCCCGCTCACCCGGTAGCTGCAGGAGGCCTCGTCGATGGGCGCCATGGTGTGGCCCTGGTGCTCCTGGGACTCCCTGCACACCAAGCACACGGGCCGCTGGTCGTCCTCGCAGAAGAGCCGCAGCGCTTCCCAGTGGCGGCCGCACTGGCCCGGGGGCACGGGGCCCTGGCGCCGGCGCCGCGCCCTTTCGGTCAGCCGGGCCAGGGCCCAGTTGGGCCGCAGCGCGGAGAACGACGATGGCTGGCGGCACTCGGGGCAGGGGAACGAGCCGCCGCCCGGCCCCCAGCTGCGGTGCAGGCAGCCGCGACAGAAGTTGTGGCCGCACTCGATGGACACCGGGTCCTCGAAATAGTCCAGGCAGATGGCGCAGGTCAGATCTTCCTGCAGGTCCTCGGCTTCCATGACGCTTCTCTGCGTCGGGGTCGTGGTCGGGGTGGGGGTCGGAGTCGCGGCGAGGCGCGGGCGCGGGCGCGGGCGCGGCCGGCTCTCCGCGGGCGGCTGGTTGGGGAAAGCGCGGCGGCTCCCCTGGGGGCTCGGGACCCCGGCCGGGCGCGCGCCGGTCGGGCGGCGGCTCTTCCTCATGCGCGCGCTGCAGGTTCTGAGCGCGAGCGCGAGCACGGCCGCCGCAGGATTTCCGCGACGCGAGGGCGCGCCGAGGCGGTTCGGGCCTGGCCGCGGGGCACGACGGGACGCGCGCCGCGCCTCGGGCCAACGATAGAGCTGCGGAGCTCGCTCCCGAACGCCTAGAGAGGACGCGAGGAGCCCTCGCCAGCCGTCGCTGGAGGAGCCAAGCCGGGAGGCGCCCGTGAGGCTGCGCTGCCCTTCACGCCGGAGAGGTGAGGTCCGCGTTCGCTTGCGGCGCGGGGAGACTTAAGTTCTGACTTCCTCGGCGAGCTGCAGCCCGGCGGTCGGGCATTCTGGGCGTGCGGCAGCCCCAGGGCTCGGAGGACCAGAGGGGGTTGTGCAGCTGGGCCTGGAGTGGGGGACAAGGAAGGCGCTGGGCCTGTTAAGCTTGCTCTCCCACAAGCCCGTTCTTTTCATTCGTTCTTCGGTCTGCAAGACCTCCGGACTTCGTTCTCGGTCTCCAACCGCAAGGGCTAGTTGAGTTCTTGGAAAGGCAGGATTCTCGACTTGCCCCCGTGAAGCCCACTTATTCTGGTGTTGGAGGAGCTGGATACATTGAAGAGCCAGTGTTCGGAGAGGCGAACAGGAGAGGGAGTGTTTAGCCCGCACGTGCTAGTGGGGAGGGGGGCTGTTCACCCTGTGACCTTGTCTCCCAGGAGACAAACACCACGTAAAAGCAGCTCATTCCTAGAGCGTGGGACAAATCCCAGCGCAGATAAGACTACTGACAGTTAAGTCAGGGTGAAGAATCTAGGGTTAGATGATCCTACCCGGACAGGAGGCTTCCCACCAGTGTCTTAGGTTGTTCAGCTCTCGACAGGTCTGTGGGTATGGGATGCTTTAAGCCCCCTCAGGGTGATCTGCTGAGTGGCTCTTATCGAAGATGCTAGAAGGGAGCAGATCCTGTAGCTGCAGCCCTAGCTGCTGGAGCAATTCCCGACCCTCCTACCTGAGGAGGTTGAGCCCAGAACAAAGCCTGGGGAGTGGAGCTGTAAGTGTCCTAAGGAGGACATTAAGAATAATCTGATGGGACCAGAACGTGGGTGGAAGGGAAATCAGTTTTTTCTTTAAGTGGGAGTGGTTAAGATTGGGAAGCATAGATAGATCCGTTTTGGTACCCAACTTGAACAACCACTACTTTGCTATCTCAAGAAACATCCATTGAGACTTTCAGCAAACAGTATACTTGCCTGTTTCAGGGAATTATCCGTTTCCCATCCTTGGATTTTTTATTTTATTCTTGTCACTTTATTCCTTTTCTTATGAATGAAATTTTTAAATTCCTCCTGTATCCCAATATCAGATACTGCCCTTCCCATAATATGCTCAGTAAGTAGTTCTCAAATGTCTAATTAAGTGACTTGGAATGGGGTTCCTGTGATCTCTGCGTGGAGGGTTTTGACAAAAGACAGAATATCTACTTTTTTAGATGTTCATACAACAAATAAATGCATTTTCTTTGAAAATTGAAATCTGTATTGAGAAGGAATCTGAGTCTTATTATGGACCAAGCAGGAAGAAGTGCTCTCTTCAGTTGCTGATTTTTGCCGTGAATGTGATATTAGCATGTATGTGTCTGTATGTCTGCCTGTTACTGAGTGGCAAACATAAGGTCCTATGACACCTTAAGGTCCTTATATCGTCCATCCCGCCATACTCCAGAGATGAACTTCTGTCTTTACTGAAAATATTGAGGACTGCTAAGTGACAATTTTATTCATATGGGGTCAAGACACCCCCAAATAGCTGAACAACCTTGAGAAAGAAGGACGACGTAAGAGGATTCACCCTTCCCAGTTTCAGACCTTATTCCAAAGCAACAACAATCACAACATGTGGTGCTGGGATAGGGATAAACATACAAGTCAATGGAAGAGAATTGAGAGTCCAGAAATAACTGCTAAACATTGGCAAGCAATGGATTTGCAACAAGGATGCCGAAAATCATGGAAGAAAAATGGGCTTTTCAGCAAATGGTGTTGGGACAACTGGATATCCACATGCAAAAGAATGAAGTTGAACCCTTATACCATATGTAAGAATTAACTGAAAGTCAATCAGATCTAAATGTAAAGCTGAAACTGTAAAACTCTTAGAAGGAAACATAGGTGTCCATCCACACCGCCTAGGACTAGGCATCAGTTTCTTTAAAACAACACCAAAATCACAAACAGCAAAAGAAAAACTGATAAGTTGAATTTCTTCAAAATTAAAAACTTGTGCCTTGAAGGACACAATCAGTGAAGTAAAAGACAGCCCACTGAATGCATGAAGGGAAATCCTATATCCTATGTAATCCTAAATACCCAGAATATATATCTGGAGCTAGTACCCAGAATATGTAAAGAACTCAACAACAGAGGTACAGACAACGTGATTAAAAAATGGCCAAAGGATCTGAGTAGACATTTCTCCAAAGAAAATATACCAATAGTCAATAAGCACATGAAAAGACCCTCAATATCATTAGGGAAATGCAAATCGTAGCACAATGGGACACCTCTTCACCCCCCTAGGATGGCTATAATTTAAAAAGAGAAAGGAAAAATGAGAGAGAAAAAGAAAGAAAGACAAGACAAGAGAAAAGAAAAGTAGGAAGGACATAACCATGTGTTGGCAAGGATGTGGATAAATTGGAACTGATTTATACATTGCTCCTGGGAATGAAAATCCTGCTCCTCCTGTGGAAAATAGCTAAAAAGAGTCACTGTATTCACCAGCAATTCTGCTCTTAGGTATTTACTCAAGAGAATGGAAAAACATACATCCACACAAGAACTAGTATATGAATGTTCGTAGCACCATTATTCCTAATAGCCAACAAGTAGAAACAGTTCAAATGTCCATGAACTAAAAGTGGACCAAAATGTGTAGTAAGCCTTACAACGAAATCGTTAAACCATAAAAAGGAATGAAGTAGTGATACGTACTACAACACAAATTTCCAAAATATTATGCTAAATGAAAGAAACCAGTCACAAAGACCAAGTATTGAATGACTAATTCTGTATATATGAAAGGTCCAGAATAGGAAAATTTATATATAGAGAAATATACAGAGAGAAAGTTTATCAGTGGTTGCTTAAGTTTTGGGGAGCATGGAGGTTTGGGGGTAAAAAGGGTTGTAGCGTTTCTTTTTGAGTTGATGAAAATGTCCTAAAATTGTACTCATAAATGTACAACTCTGTGATTATACTAAAAGCCGTTGAATTACATGCTTCAAGTGGATGGATTATGTGTTATGTGAACTATATTCCAATAAAGCCGTTTAAAAAGGATTATCGAGTGAATTCCGAATGATGACATTTGCTACCCACCCCCCATCCTTGGTCACTTGGCTGGACTCTGGTTATAGTAGAGGAGGGATTCTTTATAAAAACAGTTGAGTAGCAGAAAGAAAAATTATTAATTTCCTAGTTGCCGGTCCCTTGAGGGACCAAATATCTTTCTTTAGGAAGGAGCCTTACTGATTTACTCTGGGATAATTTGGTACTCAGAAGGAGAAAACCAAACAGGTAACTGCTCTTTGTTGAGAATTTGAGGGCAGGAAGAACTGAGGGGAAAGCTGTTTCTGTAGAAAGGTGGGGGGCTACAATCCCCTCGGGCAGATGGGACAAAGAGATTCGAGAAAAGAGAAGCTTGGGATGCCTGGGTGGCTCAGTGGGTTAAGCCTCTGCCTTCGGCTCAGGTTGTGATCTCAGGGTCCTGGGATCAAGCCCCGCATCAGGCTCTCTGCTCAATAGGGAGCTTGCTTCCCCACATGTCTCTCTGCCTGCCCTTCTGCCTGCTTGTGATCTCTCTCTCTCTCTCTTTCTCTCTGTGTCAATTAGCAATAATCGCGCCTCGGATAAACCTCATTGGCTATGATACTGCCACTGCGCAAAGCTCTCTCTGTGTCAAATAAATAAATAAAATCTCTTTAAAAAGAGAAGCTTGATATTTAGCTTTAAATTGTCCGTCGAATCATACTGTGATGCAATCATTCTCCCTTCCTGTTACCCCTGAACCAGCAGGAAAACTCTCCTGTCTTTTCTGGGCAGAAATGAGGGGTCTGCGTTTAAAAAGTAGGCATTTGGCCCTTCGTGTGAGTTGCTGCTGGGCTGGAGACAAAGCCAGCTGCTGTGCGCCAAGTGGAAGACAAGAATTGAGCAGAATTCACAGTGATCCTGCCTACAGGATGTGGCCGGGTGTTTGAATAAATCAGATCTGAATGTTAAAGGATGCTAGATTAGAGATGCAAAGAAGACTAGTCTAAATATGACAAACACTGTGGGGCTGGGGACCTCCGGTGGTGACAGGACTTGGAAGCTGGGGGGAGCTGAGAGCGTGGAACCAAGGGGAGAGGTAAGTAGAGTCACCTCGACAGGAAGGTGGTGTTGAGCAACAGGTGTTTATTACAGGGGAGAAGCACAGTTTTATGGAGGCCTCTGCCGGCTGCCTCTGGAACCAAGCCCGTGATAACTGCCTCTGATACCAGAAGATTCTGCAGGGAAGGCAGGAGCAAGAGTTCTCCCAGGAGGCGCTTCAGGCAGCATGGCCCGCCGTGGCCCTTGGAGATGCTTCAACAGCCTCTGCTTTGTCACAGAAATAAATCCCCACTCACTGGATGTGCAGAAGAAGATCCAGTCGTAGGTTCCCTTCGAGGTGAGGCAGGTGACCTCATAACTCTGCAAAGTAGAGAAGCAAGCGGGAGCTGAGACTTTTTCTGAGTATAAAGAGTCCTAAGTGGAAAGGCGGGAGGTAGACTGACTGAGCGCCCTGGTCCTGGTTGGTCGGAAGGAATGGTCAAACCGATGGGGGTGGGCTGGGGGATGGGCGGGAAACAGGCGTCAGAAGACATCTGCCTAGAACCTGGTTTTCTGTTTTGTAACATGCGGGAGGGGTAGAGGGACCTGCCGTGGGAAATCATGAGGACAGAGACCTCAGAAGCAGGAAGAAGAGGGGACATCATTGCCTTCTCACCTGCTTCTCGGAATGGCTCTTTGGCTTCCACTGGCTGGAAGCTATCAGTCGGTTCCTTGTGTTTTTTGGTGCTCTCTGCAGTTGGGCAGTAGTTAGAAGGAGGAGACTGGTGCTTCCAGGTCCTCCAGCATCTCCCCAGACCCAGGAGCACAAGCTCCAGAAGAGTAAACAAGAGACAGAGCCCGCTGACCCCAAACATGGTCCTGAGGAAGATGGTCTTCTCAAAGGGGCGGGACAGGTAACAGGTTGTACTACCGAGGCAAGGCTCCTGACGGCAGGCAAAGGAGCTGGGCACCTTGAGCCCATACAGATGGTACTGCACCCCCAAGGCTGCCCCCTCCAGGACCAGCCGCACCCCCAGCTGTGCCACATAGGCCCAGAGCAGCCTGGGGCTTCCCGCCCTGGGGGCATCTCTGCTCTTCTCCCCTTGGTGAATCAGCATCTCCTCCTTCACCTTCCCTGATTCTTCCCAATGCCAGATCAGATGATACAGAGTAAAACCCACATAGAGGGCGCTGGGCACAGCCACCAAGATGATCTGGAAGGCCCAGAAGCGCAGCGGGGAGAAGGGGTGGGAGGCATCGTAGCAGACGACCTTGCAGCCCGCCTGCTGAGTGTGGCACAGGAATTCGCGCTGCTCGTCGCCGTAGATCCCGGGCCCGCCAGCAGCCAGCAGCACGAGGCGGGATCCCAGGAGCACAGGAAGCAGGAGGCGCCCCACAGCGGTGGCATGCCGGCTCTCTTCAGCCAGCAGCTGCCTCAGGAACCTGCCGCACATCCTGTTAGGGAGAGAGGATGATAAGGAGGGCGGGCGTGTTGCTCCCAGTCCTTCTTGGGAGGAGGGCAAGGCCACCGCTTCACTGCGAATCCAAGGAGAGGTAAAGCAATCCTTCCTGCTCCTCTCCAAGGACCTGGCTGACTTATTACCAAGACTGACAGCTCCTTGTTCTAGGTAACGGAGTCATCTCTGTAAATTAGTGGATGTGGGGACGGCTCTCTCTTCTGCCCCCTTCCGTACCAGGCTCAGTCTGCATCACCCTCTTTGCCTCCATCCCTCAGTCCCTTAACCAAAGGCTAGTCAGAGTCCAGAGAACTGCTTCCCCAGTTGACGGCCACCAGGCCTGGGCCGACTACGGTCAGTGGCACCTGACACAGGGCTGACCCCAGGGGACCAAGCATTCTCGTGCCCCCTGCTTTTCTCCAGCACCAAGCCCTAGCTGCTCGCAGGTGTGGGGGTCTGGCCTCTGCTCCCAGATGGAGATAAAATCAGGTCAGGGGGCTCGCTGTGGATCAGCTGATCAGAATGTCAAGGCCCTCCTGAGTCTGGTGTTCTTGAGACCCAACCCGCTTTGGAAAAGGAGAACGTTTTAAGGAAAACCCAGCAGAATCTACTCAGTGAATGTAATAAGGTGTGAGGCCAGAGCCAGAGCTGACTGGATAAAAACTTGAAATTCCTCCTGCTTTGTGCATTTTTCCTTAGGCTCATCGCTCCCATGTGGCGAAAGGAGACCTTAGTCAGGAACAGACTTCAGGAATCCCTCAGTCCTTGGGATAGAAGAGCATCCTGGCTGCAAGCCCGTACTTGTCACCCCACGGAGCCCTCCTCTGGGTCCAGCCGTCCCTGTTCCGCCCAAACTCTTACACACTGATCCCCTCAGTCGCAGAAGACCCTGCGAACCTTTTACTCCCCACGGAAAATAGAGATTGACGGGGAACCAAGGAGCCCCCCCTCTTGGGCCTCTGCCTTCCGTAGCATCATCATTGAGAGAGAAGCAGCCACTTGCCCAAGGCCATGCTCCCTCCCAGACCTGCGTCCTTAGGCCCTTCCGGCTGCAACAAGGACTTACCCACCCTTGTTTCCTCTCTGCACTTGCTTAGGCACCTGTCTCCCTTTTGACTGAATTTCTAACTTTTGGACACAGGAGCAAATGAGACACACCTAATTTTGCGTCGTATCAGCTTCCCGATTAAAACACCTGGAAAGACGTGCAAGGCCATTGAAATGGGCCTCATGTGATAAATGGCAGTTGAACTGGGTATTTACCCCAAAGATACAGATGTCGTGAAAAGAAGGGCCATCTGTACCCCAATGGCCACAGTCACCAAACTGTGGAAAGAACCGAGATGCCCTTCAACGGACGAATGGATAAGGAAGATGTGGTCCATATACACTATGGAGTATTATGCCTCCATCAGAAAGGATGAATACCCAACTTTTGTAGCAACATGGACGGGACTGGAAGAGATTATGCTAAGTGAAATAAGTCAAGCAGAGAGAGTCAATTATCATATGGTTTCACTTATTTGTGGAGCATAACAAATAGCATGGAGGACAAGGGGAGTTAGAGAGGAGAAGGGTGTTGAGGGAAATTGGAAGGGGTGGTGAACCATGAGAGACTATGGACTCTGAAAAACAATCTGAGGGTTTTGAAGGGGCGGGGGGTGGGAGGTTGGGGGAACCAGGTGGTGGGTATTAGAGAGGGCACGGATTGCATGGAGCACTGGGTGTGGTGCAAAAAACAATGAATACTGTTACGCTGAAAATAAATTTTTAAAAAATGGAAAAAATAAATAAATAAATGGCAGTTGACCCTTAAACAGAGTGGGGGTTGGGACACTGACCCCTCTACAGTCAAAAATCCGCTTATAACCTTTGGCTCCTCCCCCAAAATTAACTACTTAAGCCTTCTGTTAAGCAAAAGCCTTACCAACAACATAAATAGTCAATTCACGCACATTTTGTATGTTATGGGTACTATATGCTGCATTCTTACAGGAGAAGTTGGCTACAGAGAAGAAAATGTTACTGAGAAAATCCTAAGGAAGAGAAAATACATTCACAGTAGTGTGTGTATATTGGGAAAAAACCCATGTGGAGATGTGAGGTAGAGGCAGGGGCAGCTGCAGCGACCGGCTTCGCCCCAGGACAATGATGTGCCATAGCATGGGGGCCTCCGCCCAACAGTGGCAGCTTCCAGGTGACCCCTCAGGCAGGGATGGCCACCCCATCTGCCTGGAGGTGTGCCACTAGCCTGTGGCCATCAACAGCTTCAGCTACCCATGCATGCCCACCTCCAGGAGCTGCCTTGAGGAGGAGTCTGGGCCCGGTGGGTAGGAACCCAGGGCCCACGCCTGCCCTGGCAAGTCTGAGCCCCCCATTGGGCTGGAGATTACTTTTTTAAAAATCCACATGCAAGTGGTCCAGCAGGGTTCACATCCGTGTTGTTCAAGGGTCACCTGTATAGATAAGGACAAGCTGTTATGCTGACCCTTAGGCAGAATGGTCACTTCTGTGCAGTAGAAAGGGTTGGATTGAGATGCTTCCAAGGGAACCATTAAAAAGGGCTTAATTGACCAGAGGACCATGCCACCATCCACCAACCGTGAGAAACCATATTTGGAGCCACTGCCAGTCGGAGTTCGAGCCTCTTCTACGTGCTTCTCAGTCCTAGGTTTCTACCTCCATCATAGACTATGAAAAATCAGAAGTATATCAAACCACTGAAGATTCTTCTCCATAAAATTAGGTTAAAATCTTTTAGAAGAAATCTATTTTCAGTCCTTAGAAAGAGGCAAAATTGGCCTCATGATTAAAGATGGCAGATTGAAGATAGAAATTTATCCCCTCTCATTCCTGAGACTCCTTGAAAACAAGAATAGATGGATCTTTAAGTGTTTAAACTCACTACCAACAAGAGAGATATCACACGACTTATAGCACAACAACAATCCACTTTGAAAGCAAATCAGACTGTGGTTTTGGCCAGCATACCAGGTTATTCTTCTGGAATTCAGAGAAAGAAAAGGAATTGTTAAAAATAAGAAAAGGCAAATAGATACGGGAAATCTGTGTCCTAATTTGAAAATCAAGACCACAATAAAGCAAAGTCACTCGCTTATTTATTGGATGAGAAAACACTTGGTGACGTGCCTGGAAAAGAGCAGGTTGTGTTTGGAGAGATCCTGAGTTCCACAGAGGACCAGAAGGAAGGCCGGCTTCCAATGCTGGCCGTGGGTCTCAGCCTCAGCACCAGTGATATCTCGGACCTAAGCATTTTGTTTGGATGCGTAGTGAGACATTTGGCAGCATTCCTGGCCTCAGTCCACTGGATGCCAGCAGCACGCTTCTCCCCTCCAACCCCCAGATATCTCTGGACACTGCTGAATGTCCCATGGGGGCCGATTCACCCCTGGCTGAGAACCACAGCCTTAGGAGGACACTGGCCCATCACTACTCCAGTTCTGAAAGGCAAGACCTCCATACTGGCACATCTCAGAGGGCTTGCATTTGGTGGGACATGATGATCAGCCCGTTTCTGGGCTGCTTGCACATCCTCCCTCCACAAGCCCTGTCTGTGAGGAAGCCTGCAGCCCCTCCCTGCCTCATTCTTCCACAAGGTCCTTGCACTTAGGGGAGGCAGCCTCGGCTGCTGGGGGCTCCTGCCCTGGTTCTCCTGGAGCATTGCCAGACTAAAGACTAGTATGGTAAATTCTCAGATCTGGCTCTCAGCCTCACTTCATTTCAAAGGGCAGACCCAGCACACTCTAAATGCATTTCCAGTATTCCCAGGAAACCTGGGATCTAACACAGAGCAGGCTTGGCATAGTCCAATGCTGGGAGATTGAGTAGTTCTTTTTTTTTTTTTTTTAAGATTCTATTTATTTGAATTGAGAGAGAGAGAGAGAGAGCACAAGCAGGGGGAGGCAGAAGGACAGAGGGAGAGGGAGAAGCAGATGAGCAGGGAGCCCATGTGGAGCTTGATCCCAGGACCCCGGGATCATGACCTGAGCCAAACGCAGACGCTTGACTGACTGAGCCACCCAGGCGACCCGGATTTTGAGTCATTCTTGGAGGCCCTATCTCTGGCTCTTCTCTCCCTCCTGTGCCCACCACAGATCCATAACCAGACACCTAACATCTTCTGAGAGGCTCTGGGACCTGAACTGGGGTCTCCAGAGCTCACCAGAGAACTTGGAGATTTGGGAGGGAGAGAGGAAAAAGCAGGACTAAAGGACTTGATTTGAAGCTGCCATTTCTAATTCTGAGCCCCCTTCTGATCCTCTTGCCTGTGACACCACAAATTCTGGGACCTCCTGGAAGGTTCACACAAAATCGTGCTCCATCTCCTAAAGTCTTCAGACCGAAGGGGTTTTCCTTAAAAATCCAGGACCTAAACACGGGCCTGCCTCCTCCCTCATCCCCTGTTTTCTTGGGAGCCCATGGTCCCCCCGTCTGTTAGCCCTCTGGCTTCATTCTCTGAGACCCACACTGGCCTCCCACAAACACATCTGCAGCTTTGCCCATGGATCCTGAGCCCCTGAGCTAGAGCTGGACCAGGAAAGCTGAGGGCTCAGCCTTCTTTTCAAGGCTCCACTCAAGGACACCACTCTGTTTCCAGGAGTGGAGAAATAGTTTGAAAATAAATCTTTAGGGAAGGAGTTGGAAGGATATGAACACTGTCGAGATTTTAGTTGATAAAGCAATACCCATGAGCTCAAGATTTGGAGGAGGGTGGAAAGCCCAGAGTATGACGGGATTTTCAAACATGTAAATAGTTTTTTTTTTTTTAAATTCCATCATGATTTTGCTAAGAATTTTTCTAAGCATCTCTATTCTTTGGGAGAAGAATTTCAGGATTCCGGTGGTAACAGAAGCCCTCTCAGCCAAGTAAGGCATGAGGAAGAGATGTGCCCCTGAGGACAGTGCTGGACCCGGCTCACTGCTCCCATAGTTCCCCGTCTGGCCTGGAAAACATTCCAGACTTTTTACCCAAAATGTGATTCCCTGATGCACTGGCATTTCCAGGAATGCAAGTTCTCAGGCTGCATTCCAGGCTTAGCAAATCAAATCTGAATTGTAGTAATACCCCACCACCACCACCCCCCCGCCGGTCCCTGGCAGTTGCATTTGAGTTAGAGACGCCCAGTGTAGCACCCAGGCAACCCCCACTCCTGCTCCCCCCAGAGCCCTGGGCCAGCCCAGCTGCCCTCTGCCCAGCACTCACCTGGCAGCACTAGCAAGAGCACCAACAGCAGGGGAACAGGCAGGCAGAGTCCTCAGGCTGGAGCCAGCAGGGGCCCGGCTCTCCCCCAGGCCCTGCCTCCCGCCACCACCCACGTCTTCCCCCTCCCCTCTTCATTCCTGGCAGCCTTAGCGGAGGGTATGAGAATGGCAGCTGGAGGAGCAGGCAGCCCTGCTGTTGAAAAAGGGGCTCTGGAAAATAACCCTCTTGTTGGGGGTGAGGCTACCTCTTCCAGGTACACTGAAATGGGGGGTTTGGAAATCATCTGGAAGGAGAGCAATGGCCTCAGCATGGGGGGGAAGGGGCAGGGCTCACAGGCAACAACAGATAGAATTTCTAGAAGTTTAATTCTCTGCAAAGCCCCCCACTCTCCTGGGCAAAGTATCCAAAGCATAAGTTTACCCACAAAAGAATGTGCATGTGTGTGTGTGCATGCACACACACACTTGGCTGGGAGAAATAGCACAGGCTTCCCCTCAGCATGGTGGGCATCTGCTCCACGTCCCTCAGCAGTTTAGGGAACCCAGCCCTCTCCACCAGTCCCAGAGAGAACTGCGACACCTGCCTGCACCCATTCCTGTCCCCATTGCTGGAGCCAGGAGCCCCTTCAGAGGAAGGAAGGGGCAAGACTGGGTCAGCAGGCAGTGGGTAAGAGAACATCCCTTGACCAGAGCCAACCCTGCTCTCTTCAAGGAGAGCTGGAGGGCCCCTCGGTTCCAGATGCTACCCCTGTGGGCCTTTGGGGCATCGTTCCCTATCTTCTAGCATTTAACATTGTTACAGAGAAGTTTAAGTCCAGCTTGATAGTCTTCACATTTTAAGTGATTCCATCTCCTTGACAGTTTGCCGAATGATTTTTTTTTTTTTAACCCTTGGAGCCTTTTAACTCCTCCAGGGGATTCCATTAAGCAAGATATAAGTTGGCATCTTTATGTTCACATCTGGTCCACAGGATATTTGCATGCAACCTTAGGGCCAAAAAACTCTAAGCATACAGTTCCAGTGCAGCGCCATCTCCTCCCCTTCATCTGCCGGAGAGTCTGTCTCTTGCCTTTTTCACTTTTCAGGCAGGAGTCGATGAACATGTCCTAGTCCCCCTCTCTAGGCTTAAGATGAAGGAAGTGGCACCTTCACCCCTTGCCCTTGAGGAGAACTAACGGCATATCTCTTTCCAAAGATAATTCTCTCTCTGACTTCCAACAGCTCCGCCATGTTATACAACTCAGATGTGGGCACAGAGCTTGAGAATGACATAATCATTATGTATTCATTTATTGGGGGCTTTTTTTTCCCCCTTGAAATATTTCATCTCAGATTAGCAAATCACTTCAGAATTCATACATGCTGTATTTTTTAAAACATTATATCTCGAAACCCCAAGTTTTCCAACTTAAGCCCTGTTACACTAACATTTATTCAGTACTTAGTAAGTAAATGGTGAATTTTCTAAGTGCTAGATGGCTACTAATTCGCTTATCCCCCATGACAACCTCATGATAAAAGTCTGTTATCCTCTTTTACAGAGGAGAGAGGTGATGTAACTTATTCAAGGTTGACCAGCTAGTGAGTTGGAGAAGTTGGGATTTGAATAGGCAGTGTGATTACAGATGGCAAACCCTTAAACACTACAGTATGACTAGCTTCCCCATTATTCAAATCAGCACCTTGAAAGGGCTTCTGACTGTAAACCCATTGTAATTTCGTACCCTCAAGAAAATTAACATCTTCTCCTTATATGTTCTACACCTCATTGACTAACTTGACCATTCATCCTGGATCCCAACCAAAAACTTGGGCATCATCACCGACAACCTCTCCTTCATGGACCAACATCTTCTCAACTAATATTCATTGGGTGTATGTGTGTATATATCAAATTCTGTTCATTCATTCATCCACTGATGGAATCTGGATTGCTTTCAAACCTTCTTGGTGATTGTGAATACGGCTGCTGTGAACACAGGTGTGCCAAATTTCCTTCTTCTAGAAACACAACCTTCTATAGTTTTTCTACCGGGGAACTGTCGGGGGTAAACTCTTTTCATCCTCTTTGGTCTTAAAGTGCTTTCATTTTATCCTCAATCTTGAACTATTATTTAGTTGGCTAGAGAATTCTTGATTGATGGTTATTTTCTTTCAGAACTTTAAAGGTATTATTTAATTGCCTTCTCCTATCTAGTGGGTTTTTGTCTTTTCTGTAAAATGCCTATAGTAGACCACATGATGCCCCCCAAGATACCCACATCATAATCCCCAGAGCCTGTGAATGTTGACTTATATCGGAAATGGGACTCTGCAGATGTGATTAAGTTAAGGATCCTGAGATGTGGGCACTCATGGATTGTCTGAGTGGGCCTGACGACATCACAGGATTCCTTATAAAAAAGGAGGCAAAAGGGGGCGCCTGGGTGGCTCAGAGGGTTAAAGCGTCTGCCTTCAGCTCAGGTCTTGATCCCAGGGTCCTGGGTTAGAGCCCCACATCAGGCTCTCTGCTCAGCTGAGTCTGCCTCCCCCACTCTCTCTCTCTCTGCCTGCCTCTCTGCCTACTTGTGATCTCTGTCTATCAAATAAATAAATCAAATCTTTAAAAAAAAAAAAAGCTATCTGTTCTAATAGAAATTAAGGTAATAGGGTTGATTATATTAAGAGACACTTTCAGCCAATAGTGAATTTAGTAAGAAATTTCCTCGTGCTCTTCCTCTCAGCGGCCTGGAGTGACCTCTGAAAATCATTAGCTATTCGCTTGACCCGGAAAACCCTACGAAATCATGCAAGTCAAGAGGTTCAAATCTGGGACGCCTGGGTGGCTCAGTTGGTTAAGCAGCTGCCTTCGGCTCAGGTCATGATCCCAGCGTCCGGGGATCGAGTCCCACATCGGGCTCCTTGCTCAGCAGGGAGCCTGCTTCTCCCTCTGCCTCTGCCTGCCATTCTGTCTGCCTGTGCTTGCTCTCTCCCCCTCTCTCTCTCTGATAAATAAAAATCTTTAAAAAAAAAAAATTAAAAAAAAAAAAAGAGGTTCAAATCTCCATGTTCACTTTAAGAACACACATGAAACTGCTCAGGCCATCAAGGGTATGCATATCCGAAAAGCCACCAAGTATCTGAAAGACGTCACTTTGCAGCAGTGTGTGCCATTCCGTCACTACAGTGGTGGAGTTGGTAGGTGTGCCCAGGCCAGACAGTGGGGCTGGACACAAGGTCGGTGGCCCAAAAAGAGTGCTGAATTTTTACTGCACATGCTTAAAAATGCAGAGAGTAATGCTGAACTTAAGGGCTTAGATGTCGATTCCCTGGTCATTGAGCACATTCAGGTGAACAAAGCCCCCAAGATGCGGCGTAGGACTTACAGGGCTCATGGTCGCATTAACCCATACGTGAGCTCTCCCTGCCACACTGAGATGATCCTTACTGAAAAAGAGCAGATTGTTCCTAAACCAGAAGAGGAGGTTGCACAGAAGAAAAAGATATCCCAGAAGAAACAAAAACTTATGGCCGAGGAGTAAATTTGCACAGAATAAATGCAAATAAAAATAAAAAATAAAAATAAAATAATTTCTTCATGAGGAGCCTGAGTGGTACAGTCGGCTAAGCATCTGACTCTTGGTTTCAGCTCTGGTCATCATCTCAGGGTTGTGAGATCAAACCCCATGCTGGGTGTGAAGCCCACCTTAAAAAAAATAAAAATAAAATAGCCAGAGATGAATTTATGTTAAATTTTGACTTTTTGGGAGTGGCTGGGTGGCTCAGTTGGTTAAACATCTGTCTTCAGCTCAGGTTGTGATCCCAGGGTCCTGGGATTAGGATTGAGCCCCGTGTCTGGGCCCCTTGCTCAATGGGAAGCCTGCTTCTCCCTCTCCCTCTGTCTACTGCTTACCCTGCTTGTGCACGCTCTCTCTCTCTCTCTGTCAAATGAATAAATAAAACCATAAAAAAAAAAAAAAGAAATTAGAACATTTTGAAATACAAGTCAATAATAATTATTTTAATCAATATATATTTATATATGCTCGATACATATATATAGAGAGATATAGATCTATAGATGTAAAATTTTAATTCCAGGAGAGTTAACATACAGTGTTAATATTAGTTTCAAATGTATGATATAGTGATTTGACAATTCTATACATTATTCACTGCTAGTTATGATAAGGATTTTACACATATTTCTAACATGGAATCAGTTTGTATACTAATCAGATCAATAGCTTCTTACCACATAACAAAAGCTATGTTATTTTGCTCTGCTAACTATACTACATCTGATGCAATGGTTAAAAATTGGGGCTCCTATGGGTGCCTGGGTGGCTCAGTGGGTTAAAGCCTCTACCTTCAGCTCAGGTCATGATCTCAGGGTCCTGGGATGGAGCCCCACATTGGGCTCTCTGCTCCGCGGGGAACCTGCTTCCTCCTCTTTTTCTGTCTGCCTCTCTGCCTACTTGTGATCTCCGTCTATCAAATAAATAAAATAAAATCTTTTTTAAAAAATTGGGTCTCCTACTGGGTTAATTTTTCAGTGGTCCACCGCCATCTGTTATTATCCATTCTATGATCCATTATTGAAGGCCCAGACTAATGAATTCAGTGGGAATACGATGGAGACCACTCCCATGCATTTCGTAATTATCTGTAGATGCCGCTGATTTCTGCTATTTCTCCTACGATGTAATATTGTTTTCCATTTACTATCTTGGCCGAGTGTGAGTTTGTGGGGAGAAGGGTTCGTTTAGCCTTTGCAACCCACATTTGACCCTTGAACGGTGCAGGGGTTAGGGACAGTGACCCCTGTGCCATTGAAAATCCATGTATAACTTTTGACTCTCCAAAAACTCAACCAGTAATAGAACTGCAAGAGATCATTTTTATTGCAATACATCATTTCCTGGAGAGAAGAACTGCTCTCTGGGAGATGATTAGCATCTGATGTTTTATTTTTTTTAATATTTTATTTATTTATTTGACAGAGAGAAAGATCACAGGTAGGCAGAGAGGCAGGCAGAGAGAGAGGAAGAAGCAGGCTCCCTGCTGAGCAGAGCCCAACGTGGGGCTCCATCCCAGGACCCTGGAATCATGACCCGAGCCGAAGGCAGAGGCTTTAACCCACTGAGCCATCCAGGCGCCCCAGCATCTGATGTTTTAAATGGGTACTCACACTTGAGTTCACCGCAGTAGCAACAGGAAGTGGCTATGAAATCATGACGGTAAAATATGTACTGCAGCTAATTTTGTGCAGTTAGGATTTAAGACCACATCTTTACATTTGTTTACATTTCTCTTGATTGCAAATAGCACTATGTATAGTCTGCAAGTGTGTGTGTAAGTTTTGATAAATTTTAACTTTTTAAAATAAGATTTGTGGGGGCACCTAACTGGCTCACTCGGTGGAGCATATGACTCTTAATCTCAGGGCTGTGAGTTCAAGCCCCATATTGGGTGTAGAGATTACTTTTTTAAAAATCTTAAAAAATAAAATAAAATAGACCCATGATTTTTCATGGTAGTAAATGATAAAACAGATTGTATCTACATATATGATATACCTTTTACTTAATATTTTCAATATTTCTAGGCTATATGGTTCATCTGTGACTCAAAAGTTTTCAAATTGTTTCAAATCTCCCCCAAAATGTTTCCAATATGTTTATTGAAATTATCTTCAAATAAGGCTAAAGACATCCTACTGAAGAGTGAATGGGTCCATCAGGAAATTAAAGAATAATTTTAAAAATTCATGGAAACAAATGAAAATGAAAACTCAACTGTTCAGAGCACTTGGGATTCAACAAAGGCAGACCTAAGAGGGAAGTATATAGCAATACAAGCCTTTCTCAAGAAATAGGAAAAGTCTGGGGCGCCTGGATGGCTCAGTGGGTTAAAGCCTCTGCCTTCAGCTCAGGTCATGATCCCAGGGTCCTGGGATCGAGCCCCACATTGGGCTCTCTGCTCAGCAGGGAGCCTGCTTCCTCCTCTCTCTCTGCCTGCTTCTCTGTGATCTCTGTCTGTCAAATAAATAAATAAAATTTAAAAAAAAAGAAATAGGAAAGGTCTCAAATATACAACCTAACCCTACACCTAAAGGAGCTGGAGAGAGAAAAGCAAATAAAGCCTAAACCCAGCAGGGGAAGAGAAAAAATAAAGATTAGAGCAGAAGTCAATGAAATAGAAACTGAAAGAACAGTAGAACGGAACAACGAAACTAGGAACTGGTTTGTTAAAAGAATTAATAAGATTGCTAACCTTACCCTAGCCAGACTTATCAAAAAGAAAAGAGAAAGGACCCAAATTAATAAAATCATCAGTGAAAGAGGAGGGATCACAACCAACACCAAAGAAATAGAATTATAAGAACATATTATGAGCAACTATATGCCAACAAATCAGGCAATCTGGAAGAAATGGATGCATTCCTAGAAAAGTATAAACTACCAAAACTGAAACAGGAAAAAATGGAAAACCTGAACAGATCCATAACCAGTAAGGAAATTGAAGCAGTCATCAAACACTCCCAACAAACCAGAGTCCAGGACTGGATGGCTTCCCAGGGAAATTCTACCAAATGTTTACAGAAGAATTAATATTTATTCTTCTGAAGCTGTTTCAGAAAGTAGAAATGGAAGGGAAACTTCTAAGCTCTTTCTATGAGGCCAGCATTACTTTGATCCCAAAACCAGGCAAACACCTCACCAGAAAGGAGAACTACAGACCAATATCCCCAGTGAATACAGAGGCAAAAATCCTCACCAAAATGCTAACCAGTAGGATCCAACAGTACATTAACAGGATTATTCACCACAACCAAGTGAGATTTATTCCTGGGCTGGAAGGGTGGTTCAACATCTGCAAATCAATCAAGGTAGTATACTACATTAATGAAAGAAGGGACAAGAACCATATGATCCTCTCAATAGTTGCAGAAAAAGCATTTGATAAAGTATAGTATCCTTTTTTGATTAAAACTCTCCACAGTGTAGGGATAGAAGGCATGTACCTCAATATCATAAAAGCCATCTATGAAAAAAACATATAAAATATCATTCTCACTGAAAAAAGACTGAGAGCTTTCCCCCTAAGGTCAGGAACACAGCAGGGATGCCCACTCTCACCACTGTTGTTCAACATAGTACTAGAAGTCCTAGCCCTAGCAATCAGACAACAAAAAGAAAAAAAAAAAAGCATCCGAATTGGCAAAGAAGATGTCAAACTCCCACTCTTCACAGAATTGGCAAAGAAGATGTCAAACTCCCACTCTTCACAGAATTGGCAAAGAAGATGTCAAACTCCCACTCTTCACAGATGACATGATACTCTATGTGGAAAACCCAAAAGACTCCACCCTCAAATTGGTAGAACTCATATAGGAGTTCAGGAACGAGGCAGGATATAAAAATCAATGTACAGAAATCAGTTGCATTTCTATACACTAACAATGAAACAGAAGAAAGGGAAATTAAGGACTTGATCCCATTTATGATTGCACCAAAACCCATAAGATACTTAGTAATAAACCCAACCAAAGAGGCAAAGGATCTGTACTCAGAAAACTATGGTACACTCATGAAGTAAATTGAGGAAGACCCAAAGAAATGAAAAAACATTCCATGCTCATGGATTGGAAATATTTTCACAAATATTGTGAAAATGTCATGCTACCTAGAACAGTCTACACATTTAATGCAATCCCTATCAAAATACCATCAACTTCTTTCAAAGAAATGGAACAAGTAATCCTAAAATTTGTATGGAACCAGAAAAGATGCCAAAAAGCCAAAAGGATGTTGGAAAAGAAAACCAAAGCTGGTGGCATCACAATGCCAGACTTCAAACTTTATTACAAAGCTGTAATCATCAATACAGTATGGTGCTGGTACAAAAACAGACACATAGATCCATAGAACAGAATAGACAGACCCTCAACTCTGAGGTCAACTAATTGTCGACAAAGCAGGAAAGAATATCCAATGGAAAAATGACAGTCTCTTCAACAATTGGTGTTGGGAAAATTGGACAACCACAAGCAGAAGAATGAAACTGGACCGTCTTCTTACACCATGCACAAAGATAAATGGATGAAAGACCTAAATGTGAGACAAGAATCCATCAAAATTGTAGAGGAGAACACAGGGAGAAACTGCTTTGACCTCAGCCAGAGCAACTGCTTGTTAGACACATCTCCAAGGGCAAGGGAAACAAAGGCCAAAATGAACTATTGGGACTTCATCAAGAAAAAAAGCTTTGGCACAGCAAAGGAAACAGTCAACAAGACCAAAAGAAAAACAACCGAATGGGAGTAGATATTTGCAAATGTCTTATCAGATAAAGGGCTAGTACCCAAAATCTATAAAGAACTTATCAAACTCAACACCCAAAGAACAAATAATCCAATCAAAAAATGGGCATCGGGCTCTCTGCTCAGCGGGGAGCCTGCTTCCCTCTCTCTCTCTCTCTCTCTCTCTGCCTGCCTCTCTGTGTACTTGTGATCTCTGTCTGTCAAATAAACAAATAAAATCTTTAAAAAAAAAAATGGGCAGAAGACATGAGCAGACTTTTCTCCAAAGAAGACATCGAAATAGCCAACAGACACAAGATAAAATGCTCAACATCCCTCAGCATCAGGGAAATACAAATCAAAACCACAATGAGATACCACCTCACACCAGCCCGATGGCTAAAATTAGTAAGTCAGGCAATGGCAGATGTTGGCAAGGATGTGGATAAAGGGGAACACCCTTACACTGTTGGTGGGAATGCAAGCTGGCGCTGCCACTCTGGAAAACAGTATGGAGCTTCCTCAAAAAGTTGAAAATAGTGCTACCTTATGACCCAGCAACACACTACTGGGTATTTACCCTAAACATACAAATGTAGTGGTCCAAAGAGGTACCTGTACCCCAATGTTTATAGCAGCAGTGTCCACAATAGCCAGACTATGGAAAGAGCTCAATGTCTATTGACAGATGAATGAATAAAGAAGATGTGGTATATATACACAATGGAATACTACTCAGCCACCAAAAAAATGAAATCTTGCCATTTGCAGCAACATGGATGGTACTAGAGAATATTACGCTAAGCAAAAATAAGTCAATCAGAGAAAGACAATTATCATATGCTTTCACTCATGTGGAATTTAAGCAACAAAACAGAGGTTAATGAGGGGAACAGAGAAAAAAAATAAAACAAGATGAAATCAGAGAGGGAGACAAACCATAAAATTTATGCCTAATCATAGAGGCAAAAAAAAAAAAAAAAGGAAAGTGTTCCAGTTCTGTGGGAGGATAGGGTAACTGGGTGATGACACTAAGGAGGGCATGTGAAGTAATGAGCCCTGTGTATTATATAAGACTGATGAATCATCGACTTCTACCTCTGAAATTAATAATACATTTTTGTTAATTAATTGAATTTAAATTTAAAAAAAAATTTAAAAATTGCAATTTAAAAAAAAAAAGAAAAGAAAAAATCTTCATATAAGTGGACCCACACAGTTCAAACCCAAACAATGTAGGTTTGAAGGGTCAATTGTAATAGTATTACTCCATTGGTCAAGGAACCTATGTTGGATTTAGCCACACACTAAGCTTATCCATCCTAATTTTACATTCTGGAGCATGGAAAGTGACTACCATATGGGACTACCATATGGGTAGAGCCAGTGACTATAAGATGTACTGGGAGAGAGAACTGGACCAGGTCTCCATTTATTGCCAGACCTCCATATGCATTATGGTGGAGTGTCCTCAGGTTTGTCAGTGTCAAGTCGAATCATGTATCCAACTGTCCTCAGAAGATTTCAGGATTCCCCTTCCCTTTTGCATGGCTTCTTTGAGTAAGTGACTATAGGTTACCATGGGGAAGCACTCAGGGAATCACTACTACATACACCTGACATGACTCTGTCCACATGGAGCTCCAACTGCATCTTCAATCAATAGGCTCTCCGTCTAACTTACTTAAAATTAACAGTGCTCAGAACTAACTTGGCTCGGAAATGAAGAGCTTAGGATTTGCATGAAGGTGGCTTTTCTTGATCTTTTTTTTTTAAGATTTTATTTATTTATTTGACAGAGAGAGATCACAAGTAGGCAGAGGAGTAGGCAGAGAGGGGAGGGAAACAGGCTCCCCGCCGAGCAGAGAGCCCAATGTGGGGCTCGATCCCAGGACCCTGGGATCATGACCTGAATCAGAGGCAGAGGCTTTAACCCACTGAGCCACCCAGGCATGCCTCTTATCTCTTTTTATTGTATCTATTACTCCATACCCAAATTTGGCTGTCCGTCTACCTTTTTAATAAGAGCTTTATTGAGATATGATTCCTATGCCATAAAATCCACTTTTTAACTCTACAATTCAGTGGGGTGTATTCAAAATGTTGTGCATCACCACTCTGTAATCTTAGAAAATTTCATCACACGAAAAGGAAACCCTGTAGTCATGGATAGTAACTCCCCATCTCCACTCCCTTATCCCCATCCCAGGACAACCATTAACATACTTACCATCTCTATAGATTTTTCCTATTCTAGGCTTCACAGCATAAATGGAATTCTGTGTGGCCTTTTGTGACTAGCCCTTTTCATTTAGCATAATGTCTTCAAGGTTCAACCAGGGTATAGTGTGTATCAGGACTTCACTCCTTTTTTTTTAAGATTTTATTTATTTGACAGAGAGAGATCACAAGTAGACCGAGAGACAGGCAGAGAGAGAGAGAGAGGAAAGCAGGCTCCCCGCTGAGCAGAGAGCCTGATGTGGGACTCGATCCCAGGACCCTGAGATCATGACCTAAGCCGAAGGCAACGGCTTAACCCACTGAGCCACCCAGGCGCCCAAGACTTCACTCCTTTTTATTGCTAAATAATATTCTATTGCATGGATATACCATTTTTATTTATCATTCATCAGTTAATGGGCATTTTGGTTGTGCCCCTTTTCAGATAATGCCACTGTGAATATTTGTGTACAAGCTTTTGTGTGGACATGGGTTTTCATTTATAGAAAATTGGTATTTAACTTTTTGAAGAACTGACAGATTGTTTTCCAAAGTGGCGGCAACATTTTACATTCCCAGTGGCAATGTAGATTTTTCATTTTCTCCATATACTTTCCAGCACTTTTTTCCCAACTATTAGGGTATAATTGACATATAATTGCATGCAATGTAAGGTATACTACGCAATGATTTAATATGCATATACATTACAGAATGTTTACACCAATAAGGTTAGTTAACTCATCCTTTACCTCGCAATTGATAATTACCATTTTTTGTTATTGTTGTTGATGTTATGGCAGGAACGTTACAGTTCTCCTCACAGCAACTTCCAAGTAGACAATACAGTATTTAACTATAGTCACTTACTCATGTTATAACTGACAGTACCCTTTGACCAACATCTCCCCATGTCCCTCACCCCTCAGCCCCTGGCAGCCGCCATTCTACTCTCTGTTTCTATGAGTTCAGTGTTTTTAAATTCTGCATATATGTGAGAGCATGCAGTATTTCTCTTTTCTTATCTGGTTCATTTCACTTAGCATAATGCCCTCCAGGCCCACCCATGTCATCACAAACAGCAGGCTGTCCTTCATTTTCATGGCTGAATAATATTTCAGTGTGTCCACATGCGTGCACACACACGTAGTGCATGTGTGTGCCATTTCGCTTATTCGTTCATCCATAGATGGACATTTAAGTTGTCTCCACACTGTGGCCATTGTAAATAATGCTGCGATGAACATGGGAGTTCAGATATCTCTTTGAGGTCCTGATTTCATTTTCTTTGGATATATTCCCAGATGTGGAATTGCTAAAGAACAAATGCACTTTGTTTTTCTTTGTCTTGTTTTGTTGTTTAGTTTTGAGAAACCATCATAGTCTTTTCCATAGTGTTTAAATTCCCACCAGTGGTGCCCCAGGGTTCTCTTTCTCCACATCCAAACCAAGATTTATTGCCTCTTGTCTTTTTCATAACAGCCATTCCAACAGGTGTGAGGCGATACCCCACTGTGGTTTTTACCAGCATTTCCCTGATGAATGGTAATGTTGAGCACCTTTTGATATATATATTGGCCATTTGGGTATCTTCTCTGTGGAAAAAAAAAGACTATTCAAGTCCTCACACATTGTAGTTTATTTATTTTTTTTTTTTTTAGTAATCTCTACACTCAGCATGGGACTTGAACTCATAACTCTGAGATCAAGAGTCACACACTCTTCTGATGGAGCCAGCCAGGTGCCTCCCTCTGCACATTTTTAATTTGGATTGTTTGGGAGGTGTTTTTGCTAGCAAGTTATACGAGTCGCTTATATATTTTGGATATTAACCCACTATTAGAGTTTGCAAGTATTTTCTCCCATTCCAAAGGTTATGTTTCCATTTTCTTAATTGTTTCTTTTGCTCTACAGAAACATTTTACTTTGATGTTGAATGATGCTTGTCCTTTTAGTGTCATATCCAAAAAATCATTGCCAAGATAAATCTCAAGGAGATATTTCCCTATATTTTCTCCTGGGAGTTCTACAGTTTCAGGTCTTATGTTTAGGTCGTCAATTCATTTTTCAGCTAATTTTTGTGAGCAGTGTAGTAAGACAGAGGTCCAGTTTCATTCTTTTACAAGTGAATATTCAATTTTTGCAACACCATTTATTAAAGAGACTATCCTTCCCTCATTGAGTATGCTTGGTTTTCTTGTCAAATATTAGTTGGCCATATATGCATGGGTTTATTTCTGGGCTCTTGATTCTGTTCCATTGGTCACTGTGTCTGTTTTTAATGCCAGTTCTATACTCTTTTGATTACTATAAGCTTTATAATGCGGCTTGAAATCAGGAAGTGTGAGGCCGCAAACTTTGTTCTTCTCAAGATTGCTTTGGCTGTTTGGGGTCTTTAGTGGTTCTGTACAAATCAAAGCTTTGCTTTTTCTATTTCTATGAAAAATGCTGTTAGAATTTTGATAGAGATTGCATTGAATCTATAGACAGATTTGGGTAGTATGGGCATTTTAACAATATTAACTTTCCCAATCCATGAACATGGAGTATATTTCCAATTATTCATCTCTTCACTTTCATTTATCAAGACTTATTATAGTATTTTGTATAAAGATCCTTCAGGGGCACCTGGGTGGCTCAGTCATTAAGCATCTGCCTTCAGCTCAGGTCATGATCCCAGGGTCCTGGGATCGAGCCCCACATCAGGCTCCCTGCTTGGAGGGAAGCTTGCTTCTCCCACTCCCCCAGCTTGTGTTCCCTCTCTCACTGCATCTCCCTGTCAAATAAATAAAATCTTTAAAAAATAATAACTTAAAAAATAAAGAACCGTCAGTCCCTTGGTTAAATTTATTTACAAGTATCTTATTGTTTCTTATGCTATTATAAGTGGAATTGTTTCTTTTTCATCCAGTTCATTGTTGGTATATAGAAACACAGCTCATTTTCGTGTGTTGATTTTGTATTCTGCAACTTTACTGAACTCATTGATCAGTTCTAACATGTTTTTGGTAGGGTCTCTAGGCTTTTCTATACACAAGATACATGTCATCAGCAAATAGAAACAGTTTGACTTCTACCTTTCCACTTGGATACATTTTATTTCTTTTTCTTGCCTAATTGCTCTGGCTTCCACTACTATTTCCACTACTATGCTGAATAGGAGTGGTGATAAGAGCATCTTTTTCTTGTTTCCAATCTTAGAGGGAAAGCATTCAACCCTATCATTGTTGAGTATGATGTTAGCCAAGGGTTTATCATATATGGCTTTTATTATGTTGAGATGTGTTCCTTCTGTACCCGACTTTTTGAGAGTTTTTGTCATGAAAGGGCACTGAATTTTGTCAAACGCTTTTTCTGTATCAATTAGGTGATCATATGATGTTTGTCCTTCATTCTATTAATATAATTTCATCACATTTATTGCTTTGTATATATTGCACCAACCTCACATCCCAGGGATAAATTCCACTTTGTCATGGTGTCCGATGCTTTTAATTTGCTGTTGAATTTTGTTTGCTAGTGTTTTGTTGAGAATTTTTGCATTTATATGCATTAGGGTTATTGGTCTATAGTTTCTTTTCTTGTAATATCCTTGTCTGGTTTTGCTATCAAGGTAATGCTAACTTTGTAAAACTAGTTTGGAAGTATTTCCTCCTTTTCTATATTTTGGAAGAGTTTGAGAAGGACTGGCATTAATTTTTTTCATTTTGGGTAAAATTCATCTGCGAAGCCATCTGGTCTTAGACTTTAATATTGGGGGATTTTTGGTCACTAATTCAATTTCCTTACTTACCATTGATCTGCTGTTCAGATTTTCTATTCATGATTCAGATTTGGTAGCTCATATGTTTCTAGGAATTTATCCATTTCTCCTAGGTTGTCCAATTTGTTGTTATATAATTGTTCATAATAGTGTCCTGTGCTCCTTTGTATTTTTGTGGTATCCATTGTAATATATCCTTTCTTGTTTGTAATTTTGTGGAGTCCTCTCTTTTTTTCTTGGAAGCCTAGCTAAAGTTTTGTTCATTTGATTTATCTTTTCAAAAAAAGCAGCTCTTAGTTTCACTGCCCTTTTCTCTTGTGTTTCTGATCTCTATTTCATTTCCTTCTGCTCTGGAAGAGGCAGGATGGGAGCTAAAGGTGACTCTAGGGTCAGACTCTTCCCTCTCTGCCAAACAGCTTCTCAATGAGGAGCACTGAGTTAGGTGGCTTTAGCACCTAACTTAGCACTGAGCTAGGTGCCTTTAGCACATCTTTGCTCACAGCATGTGATTGTCTCCTTGGAAACCAAGAGCTATGACCCTGCATTCAGGGCTATGCAGATGGTCCAGCCAGAGTGACCAAAGTCCTTGTCTAAATGTCTGAAGTGGGGGTGGAAAGTGGGGAGGTGCACAGAGCCCAAGGAATAGGGGCACTTTTCAAAGTTGGATGAATTTCTCCAGATTCCTCAATGGCTCCATTTATAAATGTCCTCAGTGCCCGGGGTCAGTGTGGGTATCAGGGGAGGAGGCTAAGTTTTGTGCTGGGGGGGTTGGGGAGAGGGGGTTTTTGCCTAGTTGTTTCTAAGCTTCTGATAAGACGCAAAAGCACCCAGACAAACTTCTCTTTCACGATAAGTTTCTGAGGATTGGTGCCAGGAAAGAAGCCCCTGAGGGTAAAGAGAACTCGCATCCCACTCCTTTATTCCACCAAACAGCGCGCTCTTTGAGACCAGCCTCCTCCCCCAGCCATATGTTGATGGCCTGTGCCCTGACCTGGAGCAGCAGCGTGCAGGGATCACCCAAGGGTGGGGGGTAGAAAGAAGTGTGGAGGCCTGGCGTCTCTTTATCCACTAGGACCGGCGAAACCTTTCCTCCCTCCCTCCCTCCTCTTCCACAGTGGGATGTCTCTATCTGGTTTTGAGTGAGAAATAACTACGGGCAAGGGCTGAGGAGGGGTCAGCAGATGGATAGTGGCAGAACAAGAAGGAAAACACCTGCTCAGAGAACTGAATACAGCAGCACTGCACCTGGGACACTACCCGACCTGGAGAGCTAAGCCAGTCCTACACCCATCATCACATGAAAATCTGGAACAAACAAATATATAAACTAATAATTTCTTAAGATTAAAAATCTGTAATATTATCAAATAGTCAACAAATGCATTTCTCACCAGTATGGCAAGAATTCAACTTAGCAGCAAGTTTACTCAAAGAACTGGTGATACAGAGGCAGCATCCTGGTCTTTTTTTTCCATGCTGAATCCCATCTGGCTCATTACCAGCATTTCTAGAAAATTCTCCTTCCTGAACTTTGTACCATATAAAGCTTTGCAAGCTCTTGCCCCATTCAAACTTTCAATGCTAGGAGGCTCACAGGAAGAAAAGCCTGGAGACCAGAGGCCATGAATAGCTGTTGATCCCAAAGACAGAGATTTTCCTCCTTGACCTTCTGCTGCCCCACAGTGGGACTCACACTTGACCCATACCTCAAAGTGTTCTCCACTTTGGCAGGTCCTTAACCTGTGACTTCCTTTATACAAGATTTTCCAGAGCTAGTGAAGTCTTCCCCAGGTCTTAGGTCCTGCCCCACCCCCAACAATCAGACCTTCTTTCTCCATGATTATAAAGGCAGGAAGCCCTGGGGTCCTAGCACCAAGTGGTGGGGACGGAGGACAAGAAGAAAGCCAAGTTCATAAGACCAGGTTCATAAGACCATGATGTCTTTTAAAAAAGATGTCATGGACTATTCCAAGGAGAGATGATGACAGCAGACTGAGTGCTATGCTATTTCCACAAGCTCAAGGAGCAATCCCTAGTAGGCATGAAAACAGGAGTTAGCAGGAAAGAAATATCAGAACCCCAATGATCAACAAAAAACACAGGTAAAAATATGCAGAGACTGTGCGTCCCACCCCACCCCACAATGCATCTCCACCTTCCCTGTCATATTCCCTTCCTCACTTCCAGACTCTCAGCTCTCAGAGGGAAGCGGTGTCAGAATCAGCACTCATCCAGGTAGATCTAACCACACCCCGACCCATCTGAGGCTGATCCCACTTTAGAAAGCATCAGACTCACCCCTGCGCAGGGTTGGTGGGTAGAAAATGAGCGACTTTGGGGTCATTCTGACCCCATTCTTGGGTCATTCATGTAGTGGCTCTGCTAGTCACTAGATACTTCACAGTGGCTTAATCAAGTGACTTAATCATCTGGACTACTTTGCATTAACAACTCCTTTTAACAGTTATTGTGAGAATTCCAATTTTTTTTAATTTTTAATTTTTTATAAACATATATTTTTATCCCCAGGAGTACAGGTCTGTGAATCGCCAGGTTTACACACTTCACAGCACTCACCAAAGCACATACCCTCCCCAATGTCCATAACCCCACCCCCCTTCTCCCAACCCCCCACCCCCCAGCAACCCACAGTTTGTTTTGTAAGATTAAGAGTCACTTATGGTTTGTCTCCCTCCCAATCCCATCTTGTTTCATTTATTCTTCTCCTACCCACTTAAGCCCCCATGTTGCATCACCACTTCTTCATATCAGGGAGATCATATGGTAGTTGTCTTTCTCTGCTTGACTTATTTTGCTAAGCATGATACGCTCTAGTTCCATCCATGTTGTCGCAGATGGCAAGATTTCATTTCTTTTGATGGCTGCATAGTATTCCATTGTGTATATATACCACATCTTCTTTATCCATTCATCTGTTGATGGACATCTAGGTTCTTTCCATAGTTTGGCTATTGTGGACATTGCTGCTGTAAACATTTGGGTGCACGTGCCCCTTTGGATCACTACGTTTGTATCTTTAGGGTAAATACCCAGTAGTGCAATTTCTGGGTCATAGGGCAGTTCTATTTTCAACATTTTGAGGAACCTCCATGCTGTTTTCCAGAGTGGTTGTACCAGCTTGCATTCCCACCAACAGTGTAGGAGGGTTCCCCTTTCTCCACATCCTCGCCAGCATCTGTCATTTCCTGACTTGTTGATTTTAGCCATTCTGACTGGTGTGAGGTGATATCTCATTGTGGTTTTGATTTGTATTTCCCTGATGCCGAGTGATATGGAGCACTTTTTCATGTGTCTGTTGGCCATCTGGATGTCTTCTTTGCAGAAATGTCTGTTCATGTCCTCTGCCCATTTCTTGATTGGATTATTTGTTCTTTGGGTGTTGAGTTTGCTAAGTTCTTTATAGATTTTGGTCCTTTATCTGATATGTCATTTGCAAATATCTTCTCCCATTCTGTCAGTTGTCTTTTGATTTTGTTCACTGTTTCCTTTGCTGTGCAAAAGCTTTTGATTTTGATGAAATCTCAATAGTTCATTTTTGCCCTTGTTTCCCTTGCCTTTGGTGATGTTCCTAGGAAGATGTTGCTGCGGCTGAGGTCTAAGAGGTTGCTGCCTGTGTTCTCCTCAAGGATTTTGATGGATTCCTTTCTCACATTGAGGTCCTTCATCCATTTTGAGTCTATTTTTGTGTGTGGTGTAAGGAAATGGTCCAATTTCATTTTTCTGCATGTGGCTGTCCAATTTTCCCAACACCACTTATTGAAGAGGCTGTCTTTTTTCCATTGGACATTCTTTCCTGCTTTGTCGAAGATTAGTTGACCATAGAGTTGAGGGTCTATTTCTGGGCTCTCTATTCTGTTCCATTGATCTTTTCTGGTTCCATATAAATTTTAGAATTATTTGTTCCGTTTCTTTGAAAAAGATGGATGGTACTTTGATAGGAATTGCATTAAATGTGTAGATTGCTTTAGGTAGCATAGACATTTTCACAATGTTTATTCTTCCAATCCAGGAGCATGGAACATTTTTCCATTTCTTTGTGTCTTCCTCAATTTCTTTCATGAGTACTTTGTAGTTTTCTGAGTATAGATTCTTAGTCTCTTTGGTTAGGTTTATTCCTAGGTATCTTATGGTTTGGGGTGCAATTGTAAATGGGATTGACTCCTTAATTTCTCTTTCTTCTGTCTTGTTGTTGGTGTAGAGAAATGCAACTGATTTCTGTGCATTGATTTTATATCCTGACACTTTACTGAATTCCTGTACAAGTTCTAGCAGTTTTGGAGTGGAGTCTTTTGGGTTTTCCACATATGAGAATTCCAATTTTTAAAAACTGGCCTGTGTAAGGTGCATGTGAACAAGGGATGGCATTTCTCTCGACCCATCCTGTTTCCCCCATTGCCAAGGACATTGCTCAGCATTTACAGTCTTCTCATTAAACACGGCCCAGAGTTCACAGTCCATTCAGAGTTTTCCCTGAATGAATTCCTTTCCATCGACTGTTACAGCCACATGGAACCTGAAGGATCCTCCAGGCTATTTCACATAAGAGGAAGCAGACTCGGAATGCATCAAGTCTGTGAGTCATACAAACTGTAAGATGCCAAGCAAGACAAGGGGCCAGTTCCTCAGACCCCATAAGTTGTTGATACCAAGGCACAAAATTAGGAGCAAAGAGTGGGATTCAAGAACAAAACATCCCCATAGCTGCAAAGAATCTCCAGGAGGATGAATCAGGGAAAGAGCCTGGACTATGTCTCCTATGCAGGCGTGATTAAGGCACAGAGGACTGGAAAGGACTTTGCCTGGGACAGAAAAGTTGAGTTCAGAAGTCATTAGTGACAGAGATGACAGATAAAGAGAGAAAGAGGAAAACACTAGGTGATTATAATAGATGGCATTTATCAAGGAAGGACTATGTCCTGGGTACCTGTGATCATATTTAATTCACACCCCGAAACACCTTTGTGACAAAGCTATTACTATAATTAGCAATGAGGAAACTGAAGCACAGAGGAATTATCTAATTTGCTGAAGGTCGCAAATTTAGTAGGTGGTGGTGGAGCTGGGATCAAATGCAGACAGGCTATCCATGAAACCAGGATCACTAAGCAAAACTTCCACTGTGTTAAACATTACTGTTTTGAATAATCAGAAAGAGTGAAGAGGCAGCCCTAGGTAGGGATTATATTGATCCCAGAGAGTGCCTGTTCAGAGAGGATAAAATAACGGAGTGTTATTGAAAATGGGTGGGGTTGATGAGGACGTCTGGAAATTGGGGATGGAGGAGAATAGTAAAAGAATAAAGGAGCTCACATAATCACTCTACAACCCCACAACTGGACAGTTGAACTCTTCAGTTGAGTGCAAAGAAAAATTGCAAGTAATATAAAGATTAAGAATAGTTTTTATTTGGTTTTGGAACACCTACGAATATTGTTGTGTCGGGTTCCGTCAATATTCACAAGATACCCAAGGAAATAAATTCTGTTCAACTGACAGAGAGCATCCGCAGGTCTGATGTCTCTCTCCCAGCCATGGGTAAGCGCCTTCTTGTGGCAAATGGGATATCACCTCTGAGGCTCAAGAAACACCCATCTGAGTGGCAATGTCTGGCTTGGACCAGAAGTAAGGACACTAGGTGTGCAGGTCCGCCACAGCTCCAGGGGGTCAGCAGTGAGGGCTAGATCACCCTGTTCGCCCTGCGGTGGTAGACCAGCTTTCCCAAAATTGCACCAGCATATCAGTGCTGCTCACTTCCTTCCCTGCTCAACCCCCCTCTACCAAGACTGGAGCACACAGGTGGGTTGGTCACCTCGGCACACAGAAGCCCCTCTGCCAGCAGGGATCCAAATGCAGATGGGAGGGACACGGGACCACCCCCTGAGGCAAGGGCTTGTCAGTTTGGGATTTAACCCTACTGGAGCCCATAAATTAACCTGTTATTGTTTCATGGATGCTGGCAGAAGACAGAACTCTGGGACATAGACAAAGGACTGTGGGTCGTGGCAAGGCAAGCAGTATGAGCATCATGTTGACCAGGGTTGCCCTGCACCCCTAAATCTCAGACAGTAACTCTAAAGGAATGCAAGTGGATGCTCCACAGGCAGTAGGCTTGGGGTACAGTCAAGGAACACTGACCTTGAGGAATGCATGCTTTTCCAGTGAGTTATCATGAATCCCATTTTTTTCCAAAAGTCATCTCTTAAGGTCGTTCACTGCAAACACTGCCCTGAGATATGGCCCAGATAAAGGCTTGGCGTTGTGAGAACATGCAGGAAACTCGAGGAGAATGGCAGATTGCCCTGCCCCAATGCACCCTTGACCGTGCCATCCCCACCTCTGTGCTGGGTTAACCAGTTGTCGGTGCGAGCTCTGCACTCGCAGAATGATTGCTCCTACTGGTGAGGCAGGGTCACATCCAAAAGGCGCTCCTATATTTCTCTTTGGTGACTCTCCGCGTGTGTTGAGACAAGATTAGTATGATTGGTGAGGAGGTTGCTGTTGAATAAGAACATAGAAAGCAGGGGCGCCTGAGCCTGGGTGGCTCAGTGGGTTAAGCCTCTGCCTTCGGCTCAGGTCATTATCTCAGGGTCTTGGGATCGAGTCTTGCATCGGGCTCTCTGCTCAGCAGGGAGCCTGCTTCCTCCATTCTCTCTGCCTCTCTGTGATCTCCATCTGTCAAATAAATAAATCTTTAAAAAAAAAATTAGAGCCCTGAGATCAAGAGTCACGGGCTCCACGGACTGAGCCACCCAGGCACCCACTGAAAATTCATTTTATTATTTTTTTAAAGATTTTATTTGTTTATTTATTTATTTGAGAGAGAGAGAGTAAGGAAGAGGGAGAGAGAATCTGAAGCAGACTCCACACTGAGCGCAGAGCCTGACTTGGGACTAAATCTCAAAACCCTGAGATCCTGAGATCATGACCTGAGTTGAAACCACAAGTTGGATGTTCAACTGACTAAAGCATCCAGGCACCCCCAGAAATTTATTTTAAACAAAAAACTAACTCAACCATCAACTGCTTTTATAGCTTTTTAGGCTAAAGTCACTAATAAAAAAAATGTTAAGAAAAACAACAGATGGAAATGAGGCCAGACTAGCTGGCGGCGGAGCAGGGGACTACATTCAGGGTCTTGCTCCTTCTGCAGAATTTGAACTGAGAGCTCTAGAGTAAAAAATTTAAAACGCAAGGTAGTGTTCTGGAGATACACCTACCACAATGAATGGATTCATCAAATTCAACAAAGAAACCCTAGCCTGTGTGCCCTTGGACCCTGTAGACCTGGATGCCAATCAGAAGTGGGAATCTGAGAACATCCCAGTCAAGTGGCTGAGGCCTCCCGGGAGGAGGAAAGCCCTGATACGCTCTGAGGGATCACCTGCTCCCGGGACTAAGTGTTCAGTGTTCCCTGTGTTCTACTCACCAGCAATGAGCAAGAGAAGGGCCAAGAAACCTTGACAAGAGGGGACATAGCATGTCAAAGGTCCAGTGGAAGAGAAAGAGGGCTTCAAAGTATAGACTGATGTTCCTCAGAATCCTACTTAACCCACTAAAAATAATTCTTTTTTTTTAAAGATTTTATTTATTTATTTGACAGAGAGAGAGAGAGAGAGAGAGAGATCACAAGTAGGCAGAGGGTGGGGTGGGGGGGAAGCAGGCTCCCTGACGAGCAGAGAGCCCGATGTGGGACTCGATCCCAGGACCCTGAGATCATGACCTGAGCCGAAGGCAGAGGCTTAACCCACGGAGCCACCCAGGTGCCCCTAACCCACTAAAAATAATTCTTAAAAGCTCTGCATTCAGGACAAGAATGAGAACAGGGAAGGACATTGCCAGCTCACTCTGACCCTCAAGGAAGGTACCTAAGTTCAGATTCTGTCCTTATCTTGAGCTCCCCAGGGAGAAACTTGCCTGGTTAAGCCCCATGGACCTTTTGCTTCTCTCTCATTCATAGTTTTTCTCATGCCTAATTGGTGCACAACATGTGAAAATACTGTCTTTGATACTTGGTCATGGAAGAGAAACCAAATAACTCAGAAGGAAACAATTCAGCCAGTGGTATTTCAAAGCAACTTCTGGCCCTTTGAACAAATTTGAAAAAACCACATGACAGGAGAAGAATTTCAGATCAATAAGGAAACCCAAAGTCCACAGGAACAGGCCAAGCTAAGGCAGACTGGAATGCGAGATCCCACCCCACCACAGCAGGAGAGATGGGTTGGGGTGGGCAGGGGGAGGGAACCTCTGGAGACCCCAGTCCTGGCCAGCTGTGGGGGAAGGGGAGAGGGACCCAGAGCCACTCAGACACCCAGAGAAGTTTCCTGGAGGGATTCAGATTTCAGAGAAGGAAGTGAAGGCCAAGACAGCTGCCAAGAAGAGAGAGAAGATTGCTCCTGACCAGTGGGGTGTGAGTGGCGGAGGGGAGGGCCACAGGGGCCTGACAAGGGACATGAGTGATGGTGGGGATGGGCTGTGGGCATCACCGGGCACACCAGGGAGGATGAGGGGCTTAGAGGAGCAAATGTGGATCCTTCCATCAGCACCTCCTGCCCGCCCAACAGAGAACCAGCAACAGATTCTCCTGCAGGCAGGGCCAAGTTCAAGTGGGCTCTGAGAACACCCCAGCCCAAGATGACCTCATTGCCACAAACTGTCTTCTTCTTGGCAATTCCTCAGCCACTTTGGAATTGCATATCACTCTATATTGGCGGACCACTCTGCAAACAGCCCATCAGCCCTAAGTGTACATGGGAAGACCTGTGTTTCCATGTAATTGACTTCCTTCATATCCTCCGTATTTTATTTTATGCATTTAAAATTATCTTGGGGGTCGCCTGGATGGCTTGGTCAGTTAAGCATCTGACTCTTGATTTCGGCTCAGGTCTTAATCCCAGGGTCTTGAGTTCAAGCCCTGCGCTGAGCTCCATGCTGAGTGTAATGGAGACTACTTTAAAAAAGAAAAAACTATCTTGAAAGAAAATGAAGTTTTAAACTTTAAAAAAAATTTAAAATTATCTTGAGGTTAACTGGCAAGGGAGGAGATGACAGAAAAGGCCAAGAACCACTGAGTAGAGGGTGGGGTAGGCAGAGCCCACAGGCTGTTAGGGGCAAGACGCAGGAGTGGGATGTGACTCATTTATTGGATGGTATTGGATATTCGTTGGATTGGGGCCCTCCGGAACCTGATTCCAACCTCCCTTTTGAATTTGTCACCCCACCTGTCCAACCCCTCAATCTTCATGAGCCCAATTTGCACCAAATTGGCCTTAGTGACCCTCACATAGGTCTGGTACCATCTCTTTTTGCCTTTGCTCACGTATCCGTTGGTCTATTTTTGTGAGTGTTATTTGATTGTCTTTCTCTCTGTCAAGTAATAGGCCAAGCACTAGGGACAGAAAAATGAACACGACAGACATCATCCCTGTCCTTACACAATTTGCCCTTTATCTGCCAACAGAATTTGGCATTTCTGAGGCACCTCGCTGACTCAGTCGATGGAGCATGCAACTCGGGATTCTGGGGCTGTGAGTTCGAGCCCTGGACTGGGTGTAGAGGCTACTTTAAAATAATATTTTTTAAGTAGTCTCCATGCCCAGCATGGAGCCCAACCTGGACCTTGAACTCAAAACCCCGAGATCAAGACCTGAGCTGAGACCAAGAATTGGACATTTGATTGAACACCCAGGTGCCCCTAAAAATGAAATTTAAATAATATTTAAAATATTTAAATAAATAATTTAAATAAAAATTTAAAAATATGTGTATATATGTGTGTGTGTATATATATATATATATATATATATATATATATATATATCTTGTTCCGTGCCCTGTTCAACCACAACATCTCCCATGCTGCCTTTTTCCTGACTTCCAGATTTGAGTTCCTTCTCTAATAATGTCTTATTAGCATCCATCATAGGAGAGCAGCAGGAGAGGCCTGACCCCTCTTGGTTATTAGATTTATTAGGTTTTCGGGGTGCCTCAGTGGCTCAGTCAGTTAAGCATCTGCCTTCAGCTCAGGTCATGATCCCAGGGTCTGGGGATCGAGTCCCCCATCTGACTCCCTGCTCAGCGGGGGGCCTGCTTCTCCCTCTCTCTCTGCCTGCTGCTCTGCCTACTTGTGCACTCTCTCTTTCTCTCTCTCTCTCTGATAAATAAATAAATAAATCTTTTTAAAAAATATTTATTAGGTTTTTGTAATTCGGTTATGCAACCTGATTTTCTGCTGTTCAGTTCTAACCATTAACCAGTGTTGGGTTTTCATGTTTCATCCTTGTAATTGCAAAAGACAAAAGATTCTTTCCACACTGTCATAGAAAATTGCCTGATTTTCAGACTGTGCTTGAAGTCAGTAATTCTTGCTTCTGAATCCACACTCTTTTTCTTCAGGCTCTCCAATGCTTCTGGACTCTACCTTCCCACGCTTTGGTCCCTGATTTCCTTAAGCCCTTCACACTGTCCTGTGGTAGCAGCTGCTTAGGACCTAAAATCTTGCCTTCAATGAGCACTTCCCTCTGGCCGACCACAGGAGATAACTCAGTCAGGTGTTTAGCCCTCCGCAGAGTAAAACCACAGACTGCCAGAAAGTTCCCGAAACATTTGGATCGTGTCTTCATTCAGCCACAGTCCGGCCCCATGGTCAAGTCCAGTTACCCTCCCTCCATCTCCCTGTCCCAATTCCATTATCAGTCAGGATCCTCAGTTGCTGAAACAGAACCGAATTCTGACTTGAAGCAGAGAATAAACAGATTTATTGGTTAGCCCTCGGAATCAATGGAGAGACCAGAAAACCCCGGCTCAGAGTTAGGCGGGAGAAGCACAGGGGAAAATCACGCCACAGAGCAAGTCCTGTGAACACACACCGCTGCCAGCTGTATGGACAAATGACACCCCCTCACCGGACATGGGAACCCCTACAGCTTGTAGCCCCGCGGCTTCCAGGACACGGCAGTGACAGCCGCTGCTGAGCTCCCCAGAAAGGGCTGCCCACATTTGCCTTCTTCTTTGCTACACTGATACCAGCCTCAGCCTCCAGGGCACCAGCATCTGCTGGACCAAGCCCAAAGGGGAATCGGGCTACTTCTGCCTCCACGATGGAAAGCCCTGGATTCCCCAAGCATAGAAAGGGGTTGGGGGGAGGCAGGGGTGCCTGGCTGGCTCTGTCGGTTGAGCATCCCACTCTTGCTTTCATGATCTCAGGGTTGTACGATCAAGCCCCATGTCTGGCTCTTGGTACTCAGCTAGGGGTATGCTAGGGGTTCTCTTCCTCTGCCTCTCCCTGTGCCCCTCCCCCGCATGTGTAAATATACACACTCTCTCTCTCAAATAAATAAATAAATCTTTTTTTAAAAAAGAAAACAGAACAAAAAGGAAGGAAGGGAGGGAGCCAGAGATGTGGATGTGCTCTGTGCAGAACGCCAGTGTGCAGGGTGTGAGAGGGGGTCCCACCCTAGCTGGGGTCTGCCCAAGCCTGGGCTCTGGCCATGTGCAGAGCTTTTCCAGAGGGCATCTGACAACACCCCAGTCTCCCCACTGAAAGGAACACACACCCCAGGCATCTACCACTTAACAGCCCCCCTTCCCTCCTCCCTCATCCACTTGTATTCTGTCACCCGGGGGACGCACAAAGTCCCAGCCTGCAGCCAGCTGTTGCGGCTCTCAGTCTACACACTGTCCGTGAACTGGCTGAGGGCCACCTCTGCCCAGCGTGGCTTGTGCACCCTTCTCTGTCACTGTCAGAGGAGGAGCCTGTCCTGCAGGCTCATTGGCTGTGAAGTCACCTTTCCCAGGCTGGGCTCATAGCCCAACCATTCCCATAACTACACCTGGCTTTATTTCCAAGTAGTCTGCTCCGAGCTCTACCACCAGGGCAGTCCAGAACCTTCCGGTCAGGCAGCATGGACACAATGGTGTCTGTCCTGCTGTCCCTGCTACTCCTTCTGGGGCCTGCAGTCCCTCAGGAAACCCAAGCTGGTGAGTAAGGAAGCCAGGGTGGCTCTGAGGGACAGATGGGCTGGAGAAGGACCTCTAGTGCAGCGGAGATTCCCAAGGATACTGTGGGAAGAGGTGTCCCAGGCTGTCACCTAACTCAGCTCCCAAACTTCAAGAAGGATTGGGGGAGCCTCTGGAGTCATGCTAAATGAGGCTTTAGAGAATCAGAAGCTAAAACCCTTAGCTTACAATTGAGCAAAACCAAGACCAGAGAGGTGAAGTGACCTGGCCAGGGTCACACAGCCAGGACAGTGCAGGAGCCACACGAGTAGAACATCCTGTTCCCTCCTTTCTTCCAGTGGCTGGATGAGTCTGTCTGGCTCACAGAGAAAGAGGGAACAACCCTAAGCAGCAGATGTGAAGGCAGGTTAACTGGAGGGTTGTAGAAGGAAATCTGTCCCCTCCCCCTTGCCATCAGACCACAGTGCTGCCCATTCGCCCTGAAGGCAAGTTAGTGGGAAAGAAGCCAGCTGGAATCTGGGAAGCACCAGAGTCAACACTAGAATAGGAAAATGAGGCTGCTTCATGGCCACCAACTTCAGGATGAAGAAATGGAAAGTAAACTGTGCATGTTTGAAATTTGTGACGCTTAAAAACTATGAGAATATATGTTTTATTTTAAAATGTTAATCAGAGGGGCGCCTGGGTAGCTCAGTGGGTTAAAGCCTCTGCCTTTGGCTCAGGTCATGATCCCAGGTCCTGGAATGGAATCCCGTATCGGGCTCTCTGCTCAGCGGGGAGCCCGCTTCCCCCTCTCTCTCTGCCTGCCTCTCTGCCTACTTGTGATCTCTCTCTGTGTGTCTAATAAATAAATAAAATCTTTTTTAAAAAATTAAAAATAAAATAAAATGTTAATCGCATCCTACACCAAAATCTGTATCAGTCAGGGTTCTCCAGAGAAACAGAACAAAGAGGACGTATATAAAGAGATTGATTTTAAGGAACTGACTAGCACAATTGAAATCTGCAGGCTGGAGATGTGGAGAAGAGTCAGTGTTGTTGCCTTGAGTCCAAAGGCAACCTGAAGGCAGAAAGGCAGAATTCTTCTTTGGGGAACTGGGCTTCTTTCTTGTGGCCTTCAACTGATTAGATGAGGCCCACCCACTGCAAAGGGTAATTTGCTTTACCAAAGGTCTAAAGTTAATCACATTTAGAAACTAGTCACCAAGAATAATTTCAGCACTTGATCTAGGAATCTGCCATAAGACCTCCAACGTTATTAACACCAATATGAATTGTATCACAAATTAATTATTGGAAATGCTCCCTGCTCTCCAAGTCCCTGCCAAAATGCAAGGTGCAACTCTGGGAATTCTGAGATCCAGATCCTGCTCTTACCTTGTGCCAATCCATTCTAAGTCATCTCCTGAGTTTTCTGGTAAATTCTTCCTATGCATTCGAATTCTATGTCTTAGACTAGGTTATGCTTCAGTAACAAAGTTTTTAGTGGCTTACCCTAACAAATGTTTATTTCTTGCTCGTGTAAAGTGAAAACAGACAAGGCAACTTTCCTGTCTTCCCTGAGGTGACTCAGGAATCTGGCCTATTTGCATCTTGGGACTCCTGTTTTCATCCCGAAGTCTCCACAGTCATCACATTAAAAAAAAAAAAAAGAAAGACAGGGGCACCTGGGTGGTTCAGTCAGTTAAGCATCTGCCTTCAGTTCAGGTCATAATCTCAGGGTCCTGGGATCGAGCCCCATGCCAGGCTCTCTGCTCAGTGGGTAGTCTGCTTCTCCTTCTCCACCTGCCTGCCTCTCTGCCTACTTGTGCTCTATATAAATAAAATCCTTAAAAATAAATAAATGAATGAGCAAATGAGTTCATAGGGCCTCAGACCAGAAAAAAGACATCATTCCCTCTCACATCCCCAGAATTCAATAGCATGATCCCAATATATGTACAAGGAGGCTGAGAAATATGATCTTGTGTGTCAAGAAGAAACAGTGCGGTGAAAACACAGAATGGTGTCTAAAGTACCATCCCCAGGATAGACATAGGGCCCTTTTCACTTGAATGAGCCTCCAGAGGGGCCCAGTGGCCACAGGCCCCTTCCTGGCCTTCTGCTGCCCCACGTTGGGCCTCCCCTGCATGGACCCCACACCTCAAAGTGCTCTCCTCTTTTTCAGGGCCTTACTCTCTGAGCTTCTTCTACACCGGGCTCTCCAGGCCCAGGGACGGCTTCCCCAGCTTCCAGGCCACAGCCTACCTCAATGACCAGGATTTCTTTCACTATGACAGTGAAGACAGGAAGGCCATACCCCAATACCCGTGGAGCCAGATGGAAGGACTAGAGGACTGGGAGAAGGAGAGTGAACTCCAGAAGGCCAGGGAGGAGATCTTCATGGTGACCCTGAAGGACATCATGGACTACTACAAGGACAAAGAAGGTCAGTGAACAGTGGACTGCTGGGGGGGGGTGTCTTAGCTCAACGGGCAGCCCTGCAGGGGTAAGTGGAAAGGGGTCAGCAGGGTGGAAATAACAGAGACAAGGGTAGAAATTCATAGGCACTCTGCATCCCCCCCAACCCCACAGTGCACCTGCTCTCCTCCTGCCCCATCCTATCCCCATCCTCACTCCCAGGCCTCGGGTCTCCCAGGAAGTGACATCAGAGTCAGCGCTCATCCAGGCACACGTCACCTCTCCACCCCACACTCCGACCTGCCTGAGGCTGATCCTACTTTAGAAGGCATCAGGCTCCCCTGCCTAGGGATGTCAGGGAGGGAGTGAGCTAACCCTAGAGTCAATCAGATCTGGTTCGCATCGTGTCGCGGCCAATCACTAGCTGTTTGACAGTGAACATGTTCTTAATAACCTGGTCTGAGCCCACAAACCGGAACCTCCAAGGATTCCATAAAACTTACCTCTGTAAATTCCATGAAGGCTAGAACCTCGTCAGTCTTGATCTCCCTGATCGTCCCATCACCTGGGACGGCCACGAATAACCTGCTCCAGTGAAATATATTGAATGATTGAGAGAAAATGCCTCACACAAACCGTGGCCCATACTGGGAACCCAGCAGGGATTGACTTCAAAGCCACACACTGATAGAGTTATATGGAGTCCTGAAGACCCTCCTGTCTGTAAGGAACAGACTCGGGAGGCCTCATGGACTTGTGGTAGGAGGAAGATGAGGAGCCGGGACACCCCCACCCCCACCCCCCACCGCCAGTCTCCTGAATCAGTTAGTCATGGGCTGGTGAACTCTTGATGCTTAATCATCATAGGGTGAGGGTCGAGAGATGGGTTTCTTTTTTTTTTTTAAGATTTTATTTATTTATTCGACACGGAGAGAGAGATCACAAGTAGGCAGAGAGGCAGGCAGAGAGAGAAAAAGGAGGAAACAGGCTCCCCACTGAGCAGAGAACCCGATGCGGGACTCGATCCCAGGACCCTGGGATCATGACTTGAGCCGAAGGCAGACGCTTTAACCCACTGAGCCACCCAGGCGCCCTGAGAGATGGGTTTCTGAGCACAAAAATGCCTAAGAAGCTATGTGGAATCTGAAAATTTCCTAAAGGAGGCCAGAGCCATGCTCAAATAGGAAGGATAAGAAATGGGAAGGCCTGGTAAGGAAAATGGCCCTCACTGTGCATCAGAAGTAGGAGAGGGTAAGGCACAGGGGCCTGGAAAGGACCACAGCAGACATCTGATCGGCTGGAATAAAAATGCTGAAGCAAGTCATTACCAGTAAAGAGGGTAAAGAGAGGAACAGAGGGTGCGAGAGAATCATGAGCGTTTCCTGAGCACCTACTGTGTACCGGGCACGGGTGCCGACGCTGGCTGGTAGTGCTCCCAGCAACCCTCTGAACCCCTACATGGCCGCTGCTGTTTACAAGCGGAGAAGACCAAAGCAGGGGGAGGTTAAACGCTCACGTTCAAGCCAGGTCGGGGCTCAGAGAGATCTGTAGTCTGAGCCCAGGGAGCTTGAGATCAGAGCCTGGGCCCACAGCGCTAATCGATATCGGGTCCCCACCGGTCGTGTCCCGCCTCCCAGAGGAGGCCAGGTTCCAAGACTTGTGGCTCCCTAGGAAGAGAGGGGACGCAGAGATTCCTGATGAGGATAGCAATCCCCAGGAAAGAGTTTACTCAAGTGGTGACATCCGCTCCACTTAGAACAGAGGGAAAAAAAGGAAAGATTTGGTAATCTGTATTAAACTCCAAATAATTTCTGTTTAACTTGGAGATGGCACTTCAGTGTGGTTCTGTGGGGTTCCTAAGAACCCCCAGGGTATTCGCAGTTCACTAAATGCAGGAACAGGGGAGCTGGGAACACGGTGTGGTCTGGTATCCCTGACCCTCCCCGCCAGGAAGGATGCATTTTAGCCCAGAGGGGCCTGAAACACCAAACCAAAGCACCTTTCTGTTTTCTGCTCTATAACTGGCTCATAACCCATTCGCCAAAACAAAGGGACCACGTGCTTAGATCTCCAAAACCTTGTTTCCGTTGTTGTTTCTGCAAACTGGGTAGCAGTGAAAGTCATTAAAACACAGTGCAGTGCGTGCCAAGCTAACTTCCCCGGGGGTGGCCGGGGAGGGTGCAGGGTCTCACACCTTTCAGGGAATGTTTGGCTGTGAGCTGCGGAATGACAAAAACAGTGGAGCATTCTGGAGGTACGCCTATGATGGAAGGAACTTCATCGAGTTCAACAAAGAAATCCCCGCCTGGGTTCCCCAGGACCCCGCCGCTCTGATCACCAAGCAGAAGTGGGAGGCGGAAGAAGTGTACGTGCTGCGGGCCAAGGCCTACCTGGAAGAGGAGTGCCCCGCGATGCTGCGGAGGTTCCTGCAACACGGCAAGACCTACCTGGACCGACAAGGTACCCCGCTTCCTCTGTCCTGCTCCCCCCAAGCTGAGCTGAGAAAAACCAAGGTGATCTCAGGCTGGGAGTGGGGTTGGGGGGGTGGGGTGGGCATCTCCGGCCAATCCCACGGTGGCGTCTCTAGGACAATGCCTCCAGGCAGAGCCCAGCATGAAGGCAGGTGTAGGAAATGCCTGCCTGTCACAGCCTGGTTGTCGCAAGCCTTGGGTTTGGGAAGCAGTGAGAACGAGGGCCCTGCAGAGCAGGGAGGGGTCTGATGGACAGAGCCACAGGAGGAAGCAGCCGCAAAACTCACCCAGAAGTCTGGGAATGGGATGGGGAGCCCAAGGCCAGCGGCGGTCATTCCACGATCCAACGGGGAGGCTCCTGGGAACCGTCGGCCTTCCCTGATCTTCGCCAAGTTTCCCTGGGAAGACAGACACTGAGCTTGGAGTTCTCATCACTGATGCCCAGAAAGGGGAGGGAGCAGGGAGCCATCGAGAGCAGGCTCTTGCTATCCACGCTCTGTCCCTCCACAGATCGCCCCTCCGTGTCCATCACCAGCCACGGGACCCCCGGAGAAACTCAGACACTCAAGTGCCGGGCTGATGGCTTCTACCCACGAGAAATTGAGCTGCACTGGATTCGTGGGGGCGATACACAGGAGACCGAGTCGGGGGGAGACGTGCTTCCCAGCGGAAACAGCACTTACCAGTCCTGGGTGGTAATGTCAGCTTCCCCGCAGGACAGAGCCTCGGACTCCTACTCCTGCCGCGTGAGGCACAGCAGCCTGGCCCAGCCCCTCACTGTGCTGTGGCCCGGAGCAAGGGCTGACGGCTCCGAGGGCCCCCGGGGACAGGAGCCACCCCACCTCCTGGCAAGAGAGAGGAGCTAGGGGTCCGGTGGTGAGTTCAGACACTCGAAGGAGGGAAGACTCAAGTAACCGGCCCTTGAGCTGACTCTGGGCTGAACTGACTTGCAAAGCCCCATGATCTGATCCGTCTGATCTAATCGAATCAAATCAACAGTAATCCCCTTGCCTAGCACCCAGTGTAGAAAAGCATTTTTAAACGGACATGATATAAAAATGGGGGTAGATATGACCCTTCATCCTGTTTTCCTAAGCCTTCATTCATCTGAAATTCTTGCTATCAACTCAAAGCATCCTGCCTTGGGGGACACGGGTGTCCCTCTGTGCGTGGCGTGGACCAGCTGGGCCCTCGGGCCTTGTTCAAGAGCCCACTGGGGACATCTCCTCTGTTGTGAGGTTATAGACCCTCTTTCACACAAACCCACATCTCTTCTGTGCCTCAGTGGTCCAGACGCACCTCCTCCCTGAGACGGAGCCCTCCTCCATTCCAGGGGCTTGACCTTCCGCACACCTTTGGGTCCTGGAAACTCCCCAGACCATAGCTAATTGGTTTCCTTCCAAATTCACTTGAATGTATTTTTGTTTTGTTTTGTTTTTTAACCCAGTTACCCACCACCCTCCACAGGTTTAAAAACCCCAAAAGACACAGCAGGGCTCCCACACCTGACCTTTCTATGGAGTCCGTTTGTGTGATGCAGACTTCCTTCCCTTTCCCTCCCCGGCCTGGCCTCCAAGCTGAGCTCCTTAAGGAAATCACCCCGAGCATCCAGAACTCTGAGCCAACCCTTAATCTTTCTTGAGAGCCTGAATGTGAAGGTTCAACTTGTTATTTTTGATACTTTGACCCGGTACGGAAATCAAAGCCGAGGAAATACCTCCTCAGTCTGTGCGAAATCCACATTCCTCTCCTCTGGAACCGGATGAGAAGAAACAAAAAACAAAAAACAAAACTCCGGTTTGAACAGTAGAGGCTGCGGAGGAAAACAATCCACATGGTCAAGAAGGGAAAATATAGCCATGAACAGATAAAGAAAACCACATGACAGGAGAAGAATTTCAGATCAATAAGTCCAAAGTCCACCCCAAAGTCCACAGGAACAGGCCAGGCTAAGGCAGACTGGAATGCGAGATCCCACCCCACCACAGCAGGAGAGATGGGTTGGGGTGGGCAGGGGGAGGGAACCTCTGGAGACCCCAGTCCTGGCCAGCTGTGGGGGAAGGGGAGAGGGACCCAGAGGGACCCAGAGCCACTCAGACACCCAGAGAAATTTCCTGGAGGGATTCAGATTTCAGAGAAGGAAGTGAAGGCCAAGATAGCTGCCAAGAAGAGAGAAAAGATTATTCCTGACCAGTGGGGTATGAGTGGTGGAGGGGAGGGCCACAGGGGCCTGACAAGGGACATGAGTGATGGTGGGGATGGGCTGTGGGCATCACCGGGCACACCAGGGAGGATGAGGGGCTTAGAGGAGCAAATGTGGATCCTTCCATGAGCACCTCCTGCCCGCCCAACAGAGAACCACCAATGAGGGCGTCTGGGTGGCTCAGTGGGTTAAGCCTCTGCCTTCCGCTCAGGTCATGATCTCAGGGTCTTGAGATCAAGCCCCACATGGGGCTCTCTGCTCAGCAGGGAGCCTGCCTCCCCCTCCCCCTTTGCCTTCCTCTCTGCCTACTTGTGATCTCTCTTGGTCTGACAAATAAATAAATAATATCTTAAAAAAAGAGAGAGAGAGAGAGAGAACCAGCAACAGATTCTCCTGCAGGCAGGACCAAGTTCAAGTGTTCTTTGAGGATGCCCCACCCCAGGAGGACCTCATTGCCACAAACTCTCTCCTTGGCCATTCCTCAGTCACTTAGTGCTACCTTGTCTCTCTCGAAGATTCCTCTGGAGACAGTTCACCAGCTAGACATGAAGGATGGAGGGCTTGGGTTTACGCAGGAGATGTCACCAGGGTACAGGACTTAACTGTAGTCACTGTTAAGGTCCTCTCCAATTTGGCTGAACGCTGCCTTTCAACCTGGCTTGTCACTAGAACTTGACAAACAGATACATTTAGAGTTCTCCATTTCCTTTGCTCATGTATTGGTGCATTCACTCAAGAATTCTATATTGAGTATTTATTTTCTGCTTTGGTACTCTAATAAAGACCAAGCAGAACAAGTGGGTGTCTCCCCTCCCTGCATGGAGTTTACCCCTCTTCTGCTTATTAAAACAATACCCTCCGTCAAGGCTCAACCCACATCTTACCTCCTCCTGGGACCACCACCATGATCACTATTTCCAATATAGACTTGTCCATGCTGTGATGTCTCTCAGAAATATCAGGGAAGATTTCCAGAAAGACAGTGAGTAAAGCCAATGACCACACCATCTTAGCATCCCAGACCATTCTCCTTTTTGTTCCTTTTCCAAGTGAAAGGAAAAGAATCAAAGATGGGAGTATCTGGGGAAAGAGCATTTGGGGCAGAGGGCACAGCAAATGCCCAGTCCCTCGGGCAGGAACAATCATGGTGTTTGAAAGGCAGAATAAGGACCAGTGGGTGGGACCATCATGAACACAAGGAGAGTCAGAAGATGCTGAAAAGGCTGGTAATGGTCAGATCCTGCAAGGAAGGCATGGTTAGCCTTGGGAAGGAGTTTCTACTGCCAATGGCCTCACCTGGTAGGTTCTAACCAAGATGGCAATAGGATTTACTTTCGTTTTTTGGTTTTTTGTTTTGTTTTCTTTTGTTTTAAGATCTTATTTATTTGAGAGCGAGAGAGAGCAGGAGCAGGGAGAGGGCCAGAGGGCCAGAGAGAAGTATCCTCCCCGCTGAGCAGGGACTCAGTTCTTGGATGCTGAGATCATGACCTGAGCCGAGGTCAGAGGCTTAACCCACTGAGCCACCCAGGCGACCCTGCTTTAGGGTGTTAAAACATCGCTTTGGCTGCTGTGTGAGGAAGAGACAATGGTGACACAAGGATGGAAACAGGGAGACCAGAAACAAATCCGGGGGACGGACTCGCACTGGAATGGACTCGGATGGGAGCAGCTGTGACGGTAGCTAGCAGCCAGAGTTCAGGATACATTCTGGACATCAAGCCTGAAGGATTCGCAGATGGACCCAATGAGCCCTGAGTTTGCCGAGGGGTTAGCCATGAGGTGCGCGGAGAAGACGGGAGCGGTGACTCAAATTCGAATCCCAGGTCTTGGATCTGAGTCATTTCCGGAGGTCCCCTCCTGGCAGGCTGTGTCTCACGCAGCCTCCAGCCTGAGCCCCCCCCCCCCCCGGGATGGCTCTCACTCCACCTGATCCCTACTGCCCCTGGAAGCTTCCTGCTTCTCATCTGAGGACACATGTTCAAGATGACCCACCGGGAATAGAATACTCCCAGTCCCTGCCCGGGTTCCCAGTGTAACTCCCCCACCCAGAGCCAGCCTCCAAACCAATCCGTGCTAGTCCTTCCGCTGCGTCCTTCCTCGCTCTTACAGCTGAGATCTTTGTCTTCTCTCCCACCAGCCCTAGCTGCAAGCTAAGGTCCCAATTTCGCCCCCACGTTGGCATCCTCCCCCTACCGGACCCCACCCTCCCGGCACACCCGAGCAGCTCCTTCCAGACGCTTCTCCTCCCCGGCTCTCCAGACGCGGCTTCCGCGTGGTCCCCGCGCCCCCTCGTGGTGGAAAGACAAAGTTGCAGGCTGGTCGTGCTCCCCTGGGCGGGGTCTCCCCTACGCCTGAGGGCGAGGAAACGTACACGCACCCCTGGAACCCAGGAAGCCAAGGTGGCTGGGTTTATATTCCTGACAACAGCAGAGCTCCGAGAAGCAGAAATGCTTTCAACATGGTTGGTGAATTACTGCTTTCGATCATTCCTAAACTAAGAGCCAGCAGAGAGAGGAAAAGATCAACTGAACGCTTCTGAGAAGCCCCCTTGGCCCTGCTCCTGCCAGTAGCTGCCCCAGAGTTTGTTTCCTTCTGCAGACCTGACCCGTTACGCTCTCGCCTGCTCTGGTACAAGAGCTTGCGTTTGGCTTTGAACTTCAAACCCCAGTGCCAACTTCAGGGAGTTACCTTACTTAATGAAACATTAGCACATTCCCATTAATGTCAAGAATAAAACAGAATTCCTATTTCCACAACTATTCAGGATTTTTCTGGAACTTCTAAGTTAATTCCTTAACACAAGAGGAAATGAGAAGTTCAAATATTAACCACCATGAAATGAACTGACACTTATTAGCAGACGCTCTGCCTTCCTACCCACAACACTCAAGAAAATCAATGGCCAATTCCCTGAAATAAGTCAAAGACTTCAGAAATGTGGGTGACAAGCAAATACACAAGATCAATAGATTGCATATATACCAACGACACATCTTTGGGAAATATTAAAGAAAAAAGGGAACCCAACCACAATCTCTTGAAAAGGAATACAAATAAAGTGCCCAGGAATGACTAGATGTTTTCCTCCAGGTTGATGGGTCAGTGGAGCATGGCAGCTCTTGATGTCAGGGTTGTGAGTTGGAGCCACACGATGGGTGTGGAGCCTATTTTAATTAAATAAATAGGGGTTTTTAAAAAAGATTTTATTTATTTATTTGACAGACAGAGATGACAAGCAGGCAGAGAAGCAGGCAGAGAGAGGGGGGGAAGCAGGCTCCCTGCTGAGCAGAGAGACCGATGCGGGGCTCGATCCCAGGACCCTGGGATCATGACCTGAGCCGAAGACAGAGGCTTTAACCCGCTGAGCCACCCAGGTGCCCCTAAATAGGGTTTTTTAAGAAGAAGAAGAAAGAAGCTCAAAGCAAAAGCAAAATGTTTCCCAGGTAGTAATGTTGCTTAGGGACCACCCAGGTAGACAATTTCCTTAAACTAAAGCTACCTGGCTGGAAAATTAAATATTAATAGTTGTACTTTAATAGTTGAAAGGAAATGTGGGAGCCTGAGGGTGACCCCAAAATAGTTTCCATGTACATGGTGTTCTCACTTCTTTACGGACCATTGACTGCCTTGCCTTATCTCAGTCATGCTGTCCCACAGGTGCCTCCTAGGCTCACAACACCTGCTGAGGGAGCAGTCCGCTTCCCTGGACCCTTGAGCACCCAGTCCTCACTTGGGCGAGTCAGTGTCAGTGTCAGATTTCCTTCTCAGGCTAAGCGGCAGGACTGTCCCCTATCATGATTCATCAGAAAGAGATTTTCTATCTAAGCGGTAGGCTCCGCTGCAGCTGCACCGTATTGCCACGAGAGGGCACTATGTGCCATGCTAACGGATTGGGAGAGGTTCTCCCAGGAGCTTTAAGGACGTGTAGGGCTCATGAGAAGCCTGGTTGGCGCGGCTCGTCAACTATGTTTCCAGATCTTTTATAATTAGGAGGTCATCTCACTTCGTTTTCACAGCTGCCCCCCCCAAACATTTCCACCTGAATATCCTGAAGACCCCTCAGAATCGCGAATTCAAATACCAGCGTGATCTTCCCCCTCCAACCCATCCCTAGAAGAAACCAGAACAATTTCCCCTCTTCCCCTACCCCCTCCCTCCTCCGTCTCCCCCCTTCTCCTCTTCCCTCTTCTCCCGCTCCTCCCTTTCCCCCTCCTCTTGATTTCTCCATCTCCATTGAGGGCATCCTTACCCTCCTAACCATCCAAACTAAGACCTTTCATTCCTGTCCCCTCCCTTTCGTCCCAGACAGCCTAGATGTCACCAAAACCAAAATACGCTCTCACTCCCGTCCTTTTCTCCACCCAGATTGCTCCTGTCTGACTATGCCTCCCTGGGGTAGTGTGCAGTCCTCCCCAATCTCTGGCCTTTCCTATCATCCTTGCTGCCCTGACAAAACAGGTGAGATCATGTCATTTCCTTCTTTAAAGGTCAAGAAAGGTGGAAAAACCCAAGTGTCCATAGAAGAGTGACTAGGTAAACAAAATGTTTGTTTTTTGGCTAGTAGCCATCCTCATGGGTAGGAGATACTTCTCTGAATTCCTGCACACTCCCTTTGGTCGATCTTGGTGTTTTGCTTTGTTTTTAATCTTTTTTTAATTTTTGTGGGGTTCCCCCCCCCATTTCGTCGATTTTTGAAACTGTTCGCTATTTCCTGCCATTTTGAACACGTCGGTTTTACATTTCCAGGGTGTTCATTTCGGATGAGAGGCAGCCCCAGGCAGGGGCAAGGGCCCCAGGCCGCGGTGGCACAAGTCCTGGGTTCTGACTCAGCTGTCGCCGGGAGACCCTGCGCAGGAAAGAAGTTTCTCCAGGCCTCGTTTGCTCCTCCTCTGCGGGAAGCCAGCAAGATCAAGAACTACATCGCGCTCCAGCCCCTCAGCTGAAACGCAGGCCCGGATACAGGTGAAGTGGACATTCTCTCCCACAGGTGAGTTCTGGATTCGAGCTCCATTTTTTTCCTTTTGACTCATTTTGCTGCCCCTGGCTGGGGTACACGCCCCCACCCCGGGACTACCGTCCGGGGTCTGGCGTGGTCCGGTCCCGGACGTCCAGCGAGCCTGGGGAACCACCGAGAGACGAGACCTCCCGGGTCCTAGAGAGGCGCCTCCACAGGCCGGCGGGGGCGCACTTCCGGCCTTTGTGTGTTTGCGGGTGACGGCGGCCCGGGGGGGTCAGTTCTCTGAGCTTCGGCCGCCGGGGTCCCTGCTGTCGCGTGGCTCGGCGTCACCTGGGGGACCCGTGAGGAGGCCCGACTGTCCGCCGCGGGGGCCGCGTCTCTACTTGTCCCCGCGTACCGGCCTCGCCATCCCGTTGTGCCGCCGGCCGGCGAGGAACCATCCAAGACTAGGGGTGCGGTGGGGGCGGGGCCCGCGGTTTGACCCCTCGTTCTGCCCCAGAATTCGGGCCAAACCCGCTCTCTGCGTGATCCGTGTTGCTGCGCAGGACGGGTCGTTTTTGAAAAGAAACGGTTGTTGAACTGCGGGACGGGCTCTGGATCCCTCGACTCTGCGTTCTCCCGGTTCCAGGCACACTTAGCACCCCGCGCTCTGGGCGAGGAGGGGGAGGAGGAGTGAGGACTCACTAGGTTCTCGTCTGTGCCAGCCGGGGGGACCCTAGCAAGGGAACGGACGGGTATATACGGACGGGTGTGTTCCGGGGATATACGGAGACGGTGTGAGATGCACCCGAGAGCGGGCGCGGAGCTCTCCGGGCATCCGGGCGGGGCGACTCGGTGAGGCGGCTGCTAGCGCGAGGGGGCGCTGGGGGCGCAGCTGTGGAACCGCCTACCGGCCTGGAACATTCCAGGTGGGGCTGGAGCAAAAGCACAAAGGTGGAAAGGTGTGGGGGGTGGGGAGCTGCCGGGAGAGGGGTGAATATTTCAACACCATCCGGATCAATGTTAATTCTGTGCTGGGTTGTGGAGATTACAGAATGTGTATGACCGCAAGGCCCCGCCCTGGAGATTGTTAAAACGCGTCTGCTGGAAATAGCCGAGACTCTTAAAAAAAATAATAAAAGTAAAAAACACCTGGTTTTGTTTTCTAGAGGTAGTGTGGATTCCGCTTAACAGGCTGTGTGACCTCGGGCAATTTTCTTAATCTTTCGGATCCTCAGGTCCTTGTTTCTAAAGGAGGGATAATAATAGTATTTAATAAGGAGCAGTGAATGAGGTAATAACTATAAGCACCTGCCTGAAATGTGTGGCAGGTACTGAAGGTTCTCCTAGGATAGGATGGAATAGGGTAGGATAGGATCGTCCTATATCTTTACTCACTTGATTTGAAGTGATGTCCCTCCTTATTTTTTCTTGAATCAGCCCAGACATCTGGCACTTTTCTTGGTGTCTTTCTTTTTTTATTATTATTACTAACGTATAATGTATTATTTGTTTCAAGGGTACAGGTCTGTGTCTTGGTGTCTTTGTTTCTGTTCTGCTTTTTCAAGATTTTTGTTTCTTTGACTAGACTTTCTCCTTTCGTTTCTTTTTCGGGCTTGAACTCAAGTGTATTCTTCTTCTTTGGGCTTATATACAGACCTTTCTGCTGAATTGTGAACTATGCGTTCCTAAGAACTTGATATTCTGCAAATCTTCATCCCCCCCCCCCCAAAATCACTCAAAATAGGTCCAAGGCTAATTAGAGTTGGGGAGACTCCTCAAAACTATATATTTTGCCTTAGGTTACACAGTTATCTGACTCTTTGCTTTGGCTCAGGTGGTGATCTCAGGGTCCTGAGATTGAGTCCCATGTTGGACTCTACGCTCAGCAAGGCATCTGCTTGAGATTCTCCCTCTCCTTCTGCCCCTCCCACTCACATTCTCTCTCTATCTATCTATATATAGATGAGGGGTTTTTTTTGTTTTTTGTGGTTTTTTTTTTTTGTAACCAGAACTTAAGGGAAAACAGTAACAAGCCTAATTTAGAGTGTTGGCACAGAGTGTTAGAACACGGGACTCTTGATCTCAGGGTGGTGAGTTCAAGCCCCATGTTGGGTGTGGAGCCTACTTCAAAATAAAAGAAAATGTTAGCACACTTTAAAAAGTCATTGAATTCCTTGTAAGTAAAGGGATATTATAAGGTACAGGAATATATGTTTTAAAGATTTTTATTTATGTATTTGATAGACAGAGATCACAAGTAGGGTGAGAGGCAAGCAGCGAGAGGGGGAAGCAGGCTCCTGGCTGAGCAGAGAGCCCAACGCTCAGCTTGATCCCAGGACTCTGGGATCACAACCTGAGCCGAAAGCAGAGGCTTAACCCACTGAGCCACCCAGGTGCCCCAGGAATATATATTTTGAAAATAAAGGGAGGGGTACCTGGATTGCTCATTTGCTTAACTGTCCAAGTCCTGGTTTGGGCTAAGTCATGATCTCCTGAGTTGTGGGATCAACCCACACATCCAACTCCTCACTGTGGGGCCGGGGAGGGGAATCCACTTGAAAGTTTCTCTCACTCTGTCCCTCCCTGGGGCTCGAGCTTGCTCCCTCTCTCAAAATAAATCTTTTTTTTTTTTCAATATTTTATTTACTTGACAGAGAGAGACACAGTGAGAGAGGGAACACAAGCAGGGGGAGTGGAAGAGGGAGAAGCAGGCTTCCCGCCAAGCAGAGAGCCCAACGCGGTCCAATCCCAGGGCCCTGGGATCATGACCTGAGCCAAAGGAAGACGCTTAATGACTGAGCCATCCAGGCGCCCCTCAAAATCTTTTTTAAAAATTATAAATAGGGGGCACCTGGTTGGCTCAATGGGTTAAGCCTCTGCCTTCAGCTCAGGTCATGATCTCAGGGTCCTGGGATGGAGCCCCGCATCAGGCTCTCTGCTCAGCAGGGAGCCTGCTTCTTCCTTTCTCTCTCTCTGCCTGCCTCTCTGCCTACTTGTGGTCTCTCTCTCTCTCTCTCTCTGTCAGATAAATAAACAAAATATTTTCTTAAAAAATGATAAATAAATAAAGGACGGGCCTGGCTGGCTCAGTCGGTAGAGCATGTTACTGTTGATCTGAGGGTCAAGTGTTCAAACCCCATATGGGGTGTAAAGATTACTTTTAAAAAATACATAAGTAAATAAAAGAGTAAACCCCCTACAAATGGCCAACAGGCACATGAAAAGATGCTCAACAGCCCTAATAATTAGGAAATGCAAATCAAAACCACAATGAGGCATCACACCACACCTTTTTAGAATGGCTATCCACAAGAAGATAAGACCCAACAAGCTGGTGAGGATGTGGAGAAGGGAAGCCTCATGTACTGTTGGTGGAGTATAAATCGGTGCAGCCACTATGAAGAATAGAGAAGTATGGCAAAAAATTTAAAATAGCTACCTATTTTTTTTATTTTTAATTTAAATACAATTAGCCAATATGTAGAACATCATTAGTTTCAGATGTAGAGTTCAATAATTCATAAGTGCATATAACACCCACTGCTCATGCTCTCTTTAATGCCCATCACCCAGTTACCCCATTCCTCCCAACAACCTCATCTCTAGCAACCTTGTTTCTTTCCTGTAGTTAAGAGTCTCCCGCGGTTTGTCTCCCTCTGGTTTCCTCCCATTCCGTTTTTCCCTCCCTTCCCCATGATGCTCTGCACTGTTTATTATATTCCTCATATGAGTGAAACCATATGATAATTGTCTTCCTCTGATTGACTTATTTCTTTTTTTTTAATATTATTTATTTATTTATTTGACAGACAGAGATCACAAGTAGGCAGAGAGGCAGGCAGAGAGAGAGAGAGAGAGAAGCAGACTCTCCACCAAGAAGAGAGCCCAATGCGGGGCTCAGTCCCAGGACCTTGAGATCACGACCTGAGCTGAAGGCAGAGGCTTCAACCCACTGAGCCATTCAGGCGCCCCTGACTTATTTCTTTTAAAGATTTTTATTTATTTATTTGACAGAGAGATAAAGAGCACAAGTAGGCAGAAGAGCAAGCAGAGAGAGAGGGGGAGGCAGGATCCCCACCGAGCAGAGAGCCTGATGTGGGGCTGGATCCCAGGACCCTGGGATCATGACCTGAGCTGAAAGCAGTCACCTAACCCACTGAGCCACCCAGTCATTCCTGAATGATTTATTTTGCCCAGGTTCATACCCTCCAGTTCCATCCATCTTGATGTAAATGATGAGTGTCCATCCTTCTGATGTCTGAATAATATTACCTTGTGTGTGTGTGTGTGTGTGTGTGTACATACATATATGTCTGTGTGTTGTACACACACACACACACACACACACACCCCACAACTTCCTTCTCCATTCATTCATCAGTGGACATCTCGGATCTTTCTGTAGTTTGGCTATTGTGGACATTGCTGAACAGCTACCTATTTTTACTATATGATTTAGCAATTCCATTTCTGGGTGTTTATTTAAAGGAAATGAAATCACTGTCTCCAAAAGCTATCTATACCCATGTGTTGTTCATCATGGCATTATTTACAATAACCAACACATGGAAGCAAGCTAGTGTCCTTCTGAAGATAAATGGATGAAGAAAATGTCAGATACACAGACACACACACACACACGTATGTATGATGGAGTATTATTCAGCCATAGAAAAGAAGGAAATCCTGTTTGCAACAATACAACTGGACATTGAGTCATTATGTTAAGTGAAACAAGTCACACGCAGAAAGACATATTTATGATCTTACTTATATGTAAAATCTAAAAAAAAGAACAGAAACAAATCTAAAAAAAATCTAGAAACAGAACAGATTGGTGATCGCCAGAGGCTTGGAGATTGAGGAAAATGAGTAAAGGTGGTTAAAAGGTACAAACTTCCAATTATAAGGCAATTTCTGGCAGTGTAATGTTCAGTATGGTGCCTATAGTTAGCAATACTGTATTGTATATTTGAAAGTTGCTGAGAGAGTCAATCTTAAAAGTTCTTATCACAAGAAAAAAATTTTTGTAACTATGTATGATGGTGAATGTTAACTTATTATAGTGACTATTTTGTAATGTATACATATATCAAATCATTACATCCTACACCTTAAACTAATACAATGTGTCAGTTATATACCAGTAGAACTGGGAAGATCGTTTAAAATAAAAGGAGCTGGGGGGCCTGGGTGGTTCAGTCGGTTAAGCATCCGACTCTTGATTTCAGCTCAGGTCGTGATCTCAATAGCGGGGTAGAGCCTCGAGTTGGGCTCCATGTGCTCAGTGAGGAGTTGGCTTGGGATTCTCTCTCCCTCTCCCTCTGCCCCTCCCCCCCACTAAAATAAATAAATAAAATATTTTTTTAAAAAAGGCAGGGGCGCCTGGGTGGCTCAGTGGGTTAAGCCGCTGCCTTCGGCTCAGGTCATGATCTCAGGATCCTGGGATCGAGTCCCGCATCGCATCGGGCTCTCTGCTCAGCGGGGAGCCTGCTTCCTCCTCTCTCTCTGCCTGCCTCTCTGCCTGCTTGTGATCTCGCTCTGTCAAATAAATAAATAAAATCTTCAAATAAATAAATACAATCTTAAAAAAAAAAAAAAGGCAGGTGTGGAGTGCCTACCTGGCTTAGTCAGTGGCAACTCTCGATCTTGGGGTGATGAGATCAAGCCCCACGTTGGGCATGGAGCCTCCTTAAAATTAAAAAGAAAAAAAGAGGGTATAATTAAAAAGGAGCAGATAGCTTGACTCATAGGCTGAGAGGGGAGGTTGAGGCCTTTGAGTTAGGGAGACACGGGCACATACATGGAGATCGGAGCCAACCGTGCAATAAGTCTTTCCAAAATAAAGCAGGTAGCTACCTGAGCTGCCCGGAGGGAAGAAGGGTGTGTGCTGTCCTCAAGTTGCCCACCGCTTGCCGAATTCAGCTTTCCTCCCTGCTTTGCTTCCGGGCGCTGTTGCCTAGCAGCACAAGACGTTAACATGCTGAGAAAACTTGCACAGAAACAACAGGACTTGCCATTTCGCTAACGCCATTCTCCCCCTTTACCAAGTGTCTGTGTGCTAATCACAGGCCCCAGGAACATATTCTAGCGAAGCAGACTCTGCCGCTTTCTTCTGCTCCTTTCCGTCACCTCTCAAGCTACTTTTTTTTTTTTTTTAAATGCTCAGGAGGGGGTATGATGGATAATCAATTTTGCTTCTAGAGTGGAGATGCACAGTGATCAGAAACTGGGAAAACGCGTGGGAGAGAAGGGTGGGCAGATGAGATTGAAGTAGACACTGTACGGGGAGTCCTCGGGTTACTAGCGCCTAAATGTTCAGAGGACAGCAGCCAGACCCTCCTGCCTCCTCCTCTCCCACCCTCCCTCTGCCCCAGCCCCACCCCCACCTCCCCAGCCCCACCCCCACCGCCCCATCCCCTCCCCCTGAAGGCTTTGACCCCAAAGCAGGAACTAAGCAGGATACAGCTAATCTGGCACCTCTTTGTCATCACCTCTGGGAAACACCCCCACACCCCCCACAGCTACCCCCCCACACACCTGTCCTCAGTGCCACCCTTTCCTGCCCGTCACTGCTCACCGTTCCCTTGTGTCACATCAGGCAGCCACGCACACAGGCACACAAGTCCCTTCCTTGTGTCCCTGCCACAGGGACATTTTCCATCACCCGCCTTTACCTTAGGAAAGGTGCTGCCCTCCACCATCTCACGCTCTTTCCCCGTTTGTGAATTTCAATATAACACTAATCATGGACTACTTGACCAAGGATTATCCAGAGATACAAAGGTATTGGGAAGAGAGAAGGCCACAAACACCCACGTGAAATGACAGGGCGGGGGGGAGGGGCGGATACGAGCATCTCAATCATTTATTTTATTTTTTTAAAGATTTTATTTATTTATTTGACAGGCAGAGATCACAAGTAGACAGAGAGGCAGGCAGAGAGAGAGAGAGGGAAGCAGGCTCCCTGCAGAGCAGAGAGCCCAATGCGGGACTCGATCCCAGGACCCTGAGATCATGACCTGAGCCGAAGGCAGTGGTTTAACCCACTGAGCCACCCAGGTGCCCTCAATCATTTATTTTAAATAACCATTTATATGTTAGTATTTTACTCTTGTAATACTTTGCTGTGGACGTAATTTTTTTCTGCATGCAACCCACATTTATTGGCTTCTTGCTAATGTTTTGAGAAATAACACTTTTAATCACTCTGCATGGAAATCTGGCTAAAATTTATGACGCTTTCCTGTGGGGACGTGATTTAACTCATTTTTCCTGCCTCAGTCAACATGACACACAACCTTTACACAGTGACGTCCTCGGGGACATTGTGGGTTCTTTGCCCAACATGAAGTGATCCTACCTACATAACTTTCTTAATTTCTCTGTACATTTCTTTTCAAAGAAAATGTAAGCTGAAACCTCATATACTCAGAAAATTTGCTCAATTAAACATGAATCCTGCTTTCATGTCACTTACTACAATAGTCTCTCATGTTTTTTTAAAAGTTATTTCTAGTGACTCAAGAAGTCTGAATTTGTTTAAAATTCAACCCTTGGCACAACCCTTTCCATACGCCCACCATTTTAAAAACATGGTTCGACACAAATATTTACCTTGTAATGTTCAAAGAGGAACCCCAAGCCTCTTTAAAAATAAAACAAATAAACTCTGTCCTTTGCTTGGAACTTAGTGCTTATTTCTCAAACCTTATTGCAAACTTCCCTGGTATTTCTGACCCCATTTATGTAGTCAGTGTATTTACAAGACTGAAGTGACACATACACACTTGTTTTCCAATTTCCTTTTGGGCAATGGTTATAAAAACATTATTCAGTGAATCCACTCTGTCCCCTGTCATCGCTTATCCCACTGGTCCCACCTGGAACATTAAAATGCCCTCTTTGTGGGAGCAGGTCTTTAATCGCAGTCTGTTCTCCACGGGGTTCTGCTGCTGTAAAGGGACTGGAGGTGAAAAACCACTGGTGGATGACTGCTCTTTGAAGGAAGTTCCTTTCCCAAGGGCTCTGTCTGTGTTATAACATTGCCCAGTCGTACTATGCCCCAAAGGAGCAGTCCTATACTACTAGCCTATTGCGGAGCCTGGGTTTGTCTGTTTTTAAATAGAACCTAATACTTGAGGGATCAGGGACACCTGGGTGGCTCAGTGGGCTAAAGCCTCTGCCTTCGGCTCAGGTCATGATCTCAGGGTCCTGGGATCAGGCCCCACATCAGGCTCTCTGCTCAGCTGGGAGCCTGCTTCCCCCTCTCTCTCTGCCTGCCTCTCTGCCTACTTGTGATCTCTCTCCCTCTGTGAAATGAATAAATAAAATCTTAAAAAAAAAAAAAACTTGAGGGATCAGTGAGATAGGACAGAGGAAACCCCTGTGGAAACTGTGTAGCAGTAACACATTAACAGCCACAAAGTGTTAAGCACCTGCTGAGAACCAGGAAAGCTACTCCATACTTTGTATCCATGATAAGATCACTTTTAAAACCCAGAACAGCCCTGGGAGGTTGGCATCATCATGCCCGGAACCTTAATGAGGAAACAGAGGGCCAGACAGCTCGGCCAGTGAGTCAAGCCAGCTCAGGTTCAAGACTCGGGCTCTTTTCGCTAAAAGCCTTCTCCAGATAGAGGCTCTTATTTTCCTCTCTACCCAGAATGAAGACAAGAGCTGTCTTTCAGATGCTTAACCACCAGCGGAGGGCATGGCAGGAATTCATCCGGGCTCCGGAGGCTGGCTGAGAGGCACGGCATGTCTCCCAGACCTGCGCGTGCATTTTCGAACAAGCTCCAGCCTGTCCGGAAAGCCCCTGAGCTGTGCACATTTGGGGAAGTTTTGCTACATAATGTAGAAGAGGAAAATTAAGGTGTTGGAGATAAAAGGTAGTATGATCTCGCATTCGGAAACAGCCAGAGATGACAGAATATTCCTTCCAAGAAGCTCTGGCTTCTTCCTCTTACCAAGTAGACACACAAATGATAGATGACGTGGAAAACCTGAAGGACTTAATTGCTTTTTGAAAATTGCTGAATGATGCCGCCTCTTAAAATGAGTTTAACTAAACTGACCTGTCGTCGGGACCAAGGCTGGCTCAGTGAGATCAGCTATATACCTGCTCAACTTGTAACATGTGGGACTTCCAGGGCAGTAGGGGTGCAGGGGGAGACGCCCAAAATGTGCCACTTGGGCATAAAGATTATTTCAAGTTAAGGGGCATCCGGGTGGCTCAGTCAGTTCAGCGTCTGCTTCGGCTCGGGTCATGATCCCAGGGTCTTGGGATTGAGCCCCACATCAGGCTCCCTGCTCAGCAAGGAGCCTGCTTCTCCCTCTCCCTCTGCCTACCACTCCCCCTGCTTGTGCTCCCGCTCTCTCTCTCTGTCAAATAAATAAATAAAATCTTTTTTTTAAGGTTTTATTTATTTATTTGACAGAGAGAGAGAGATCACAAGTAGGCAGAGGGGCAGGCAGAGAGAGAGGGAAGCAGGCTCCCTGCTGAGCAGAGAGCCCGATGCGGGGCTCAATCCCAGGACCCTGAGAACATGACCTGAGCTGAAGGCAGACGTTTAACCTACTGAGCCACCCAGGTGCCCCAAATAAAATCTTTTTTTTTTTAATTGCCAAACAACAGCGACAAAACAAAAAGGGGGGGCTTAAAAAATGGGGGAATTGTACCCCTTTTCCATAGGGGTACAATGTCTTTTTTAGTTTTGTTTTTAAGATTTTTTTTTTTTTAATTTGACAGAGAGAGAGGCAATACAAGGCAGGGAGAGTGGGAGAGGGAGAAGCAGGCTTGCTGATGAGCAGAGAGCCTGACATAGGGCTCAGTCCCAGGACCCTGGGATCATGACCTGAGCCAAAGGCAGACACTTAACAGCTGAGCCACCCAGGCGCCCCTCTTTTTTAGGTTTTGAGAACAATTTGATCTATATCCCGAGAACAGCTATGTATTTTACTCTTTAGAAAAATCCTGGCATTCTTTTGGAGTGCCCAGCTGGCTTGGTGGGTAGAGCATGTGACTTTTGATCTCAGGGTTGTAAGTTCGAGCCCCATGTTAGGTGTAGAGATTACTCAAAAATAAAATCTTTTCAGGGCACCTGGGTGGCTCAGTCAGTTGAGTGTCCAGCTCTTGATGTTGGCTCAGGTCGTGATCTCAGAGTCACGAGATCAAGTCCTATGTTGGGCTTCATGCTGGCCTTAGAGTCTGCTTAAGATTCTCTCTCTTCCTCTCCCCCTACCCCCTCCCTGCCTCAAATAAATAAATAAATCTTTTTTTTTTTTAAAGATTTTATTTATTTATTTGACAGGCAGAGATTACAAGTAGGCAGAGAGGCAGGCAGAGAGAGAGGAGAAAGCAGGCTCCCTGCGGAGCAGAGAGCCCGATGCGGGGCTCGATCCCAGGACTCTGGGATCATGACCTGAGCCGAAGGCAGAGGCTTTAACCCACTGAGCCACCCAGGCGCCCCTAAATAAATCTTTTTTTTAAAAAATGAAATCTTTAAAGAAAAAAAAAAAGGAATGAGGAGGGGATGGCAGGGAGGAGAAGGAGGAGGAAGAAGGGGCAAAAGAAAAATCCTAGAGCTCTTTCTTCCTGCTCCAAAATGCCCAGGCTGCCATCCCAGCTCCGTCACACCTGTCACCTCAGGACATGTGTCTCCCATCAGCAGCACTCAGGGAGCCCTAGACCCAACGTCAGCCCCAGCTCCACCCCATGTTGGGTCTCCTGCTACTGGAGCCCATATCTCTCCCAAGTACACTTTCTTTGGGTGTCCCATATCCTTCCATAAGCCTCCCGAGACAGAGTGCCCACCGAGTAAATAAATACTTTGAGATCTTGCGTATCTGAAAATGTCCTTCTACTCTCATCACCCTTTTTCCGGTGTGGGTATAAAATTCGAGTTCGGACACTATTTTTCCTTGGGATTTTGTCTTCTAACTTTCAGTGTTGCCGTTAAGAAATCCGGGAGCATTCTGATTCTTAGTTCTCCATAGGAGACTGCTTTTTTTTTTTTTTTTTTAAATTTCTAGAAACCTTTGGATAGTAAATTTCACATCCATGAGTAGGTATTCTTTCTTTCTTTCTTTCTTTCCAAAATTCATTTATTGAAAAGATGGGTTTTATTTAGTTGAGAGAGAGTGCACCAGAGGGGATAGGAGCAGAGGAGAGGGAGAAAGAGACTCCCTGGTGAGCAGAGAGCCCAGTGAGGGATCCTGATCTGAGCCAAAGGCAGAAGCTCAACGGACTGAGCCTCCCAGGCACACCCCCCCCACCACCAAATTCATTTTCACTGAGCATGCAGCAGACTGTACGTGTTTTGGATTTCTCTGACATTTTCCTAAATTCTTTTATTGCGGATTCCGCGCCCGCGCCCCCGCCCTCGCCTACTTGGCCTCCTCCATTCTCTTTCCGAAATTTCGGAAACTCAGCTGTGGGAGCTCCTGGGTTGGCTTCTTCAATTTTCATATGTTTTTCACTCATACTTCCAAACTCTTGGCCTTTTCTTTCTCTTTTTCTTTTTTTTTTAAGATTTTATTTATTTATTTGACAGACAGAGATCACAAGTAGGCAGAGAAGCAGGCAGAGAGAGAGGGGGAAGCAGGCTCCCCGCTGAGCAGAGAGCCCAATGCTGGCTCCATCCCAGGACTCTGGGATCATGACCTGAGCCGAAGGCAGAGGCTTTAACCCACTGAGCCACCCAGGTGCCCCAAGTCCTTTTCATTCTAATTGCTGGCATATTTCCTTCACCTCTCCTAAGCGTTCATCTTTGCCTAATATTATTTCCCAAGATACTCCTTCTGTTTTCTGAATGTTCCTTTTATAGAGCATCCTGCAATTTCTTCTCCTATCTCTGCAGACAGAAGTGCAGAGGTTTGGTTAAATGTTCCCTTCTGCTCCCGCGTCTGTCATGGTTTCCTGGTCTTTCTCTTCTGTGGCCTGCTGATACAGAAACGGGCTAAAGATGGCCCCTGGGTTGTTTACCTCGAGGCAGGCTCAAAGCCCACCAGCCCTAAACTCAAATTCTTACACATCCTACTGGTTCGAACACAGACACCAAAACGTATTTTTAGTCATGGAGAGCCTGCCTGCTTTGCAAAATTGCACCCAACATCCATTAGCTCTAGATAAGACCAACCCCAGGGCAATAAAAGCCCCCAAGCCAATCCTGCTTTTAGGATTTCCTGACCCAGAAGACCCCCCACTGTGCTGGTGGGTGACCTCACCTAGACAGGAAAGTCCTCTGTCCTAGTCCTCTCTCTCCTGAGTGTTCTTTTGCCCTACTCCCCACTCCCCACCACCACCACCACCCCCCTGTGCTGCCGCTGTGTCTGCAAGGTCCCTTTCTTTTTTTTTTTTTTTAAGATTTTTATTTATTTATTTGATAGAGAGAGATCACAAGTAGATGGAGAGGCAGGCAGAGAGAGAGAGAGAGAGAGATGGAAGCAGGCTCCCTGCTGAGCAGAGAGCCCGATGTGGGACTCGATCCCAGGACCCTGAGATCATGACCTGAGTCCAAGGCAGCGACTTAACCCACTGAGCCACCCAGGCGCCCTGCAAGGTCCCTTTCATGCAATCCTGTGCACGGTCCACCCAGTAAAACACGTTGGAAGGCACTCTCACGTGGTGTCCTGCCTTCTGGATCAGCCCCAAGCGGGGGCTCTCACCACACCCAGCCTTAAAATAAGGGCTTTCCTCAAACGTCTTGGCTGTCCATTCACACATGTTGGCATGGGACTCGGGGAAGCTCCCTTGCAAAGCTCTGCGTGTGGGCAGGCTTTGTCCCCTATGAGATTCCCTTAGATGATCCGGTGGGAACTTGACTCCCAACTGTCAGTGTCTTCATCTTGTCTCTTGGTCTGTCTGGAGGGGGTTGGGTACCATCCAGTCTCCCTCCCCAGGAGCCCAAGGTTGGCTGGATGCCAGCACTCTGGATTGGGGGATGGGGGGCTTGACCTTTGAAGGGTGGGACCAGGGAGAGCAGGACCAATGGAGGGATGGTGGGTCTGAGAGGCCACGCCCCTCAGGCTACCCACCAGACCCTGCTGGCCCTGGGGACACCAGGCCCAGAAGAGGGGTGGGTGCTACATCGAACACTATGGAGTCAATGAATATCTACCTCCAGGATGGTGGCACCCTCCCCCTAAGCACATGCCTCTTCCTAGAACAGGAGACAGCAAACTTTTTTTTGGAAAGGGCCAGATGGTGAATATTTTAGGCTTTTCAGGCCACATGGTTGATGTCACAACTACCCAACTCAGCCACCGCAGGGCAGAAGCAACCGCAGCCGCTCTGTGAATGACCGATCGTGGCTGCATTCCAGAATCACTTTATTTATGGACACTGAAATTTGAATTTAATCTAATTTTCACATGTCGCAATTCTTTTTATTCTTTTTATTGTTTTTCAACAATTTCTTTTTAAGATGTTTTGTGTGTTCATCTGAGAGAAAGAGACCACCAGCAGGGTGGAGAGGCAAAGAGAGAGGGAGAAGAGGGTCCCCTCTGAGCAGAGTGCCTGACGACACAGGGCTCAATCCCAGGACCCCGGAATCATGACCTGTGCCGATGGCAGACCCTTCCTCGACTGAGCCCCCAGGTGCCCCTTTTTTCAACAATTAAAACATGGAATTCTTAGTTCTCTGACTACAGAAACAAGTGGTGAGCTGATTTTGGCCCAGGGGCAGAAGTTTAAGGATCCCTCCCCCTTCCTAGAATATCATCATTAAGAGATTATCGTCAAAATCCTCTGAACCTAGGGGCGCCAGGGGGGTTCAGTCAGTTAGGCATCTGACTCTTGGCTTTGGCTCGGGTCATCATCCCCTGGTCGTGAGATCGAGACCCCATTGGACTCTGTATTAGGCACGAGTATGCTTGATAATTCTCTCTCCCTCCCACTTGTGTGCGCTCTCTCTCTCTCAAATACATGAATCAGTCTTTTTATTTTTATTTATTTTTTTTAAAGATTTTTTATTTATTTATTTGACAGAGAGAGATCACAAGTAGGCAGAGAGGCAGGCAGAGAGAGAAAGGAGGAAGCAGGCTCCCTGCTGAGCAGAGAGCCCGATGCGGGACTCGATCCCAGGACTCTGAGATCATGACCTGAGCCAAAGGCAGCGGCTTAACCCACTGAGCCACCCAGGCGCCCGAATCAGTCTTTTTTTAAAAAAGATTTATTTATTTATGTATGTATGTATGTATTTATATAACAGACAGAGATCATACGTAGGCAGAGAGGCAGGCAAAGCTGGGGGAGGAAGCAGACTCCTTGCTGAGCAGAGAGCTGGATGCAGGGCTGGATCCCAGGACCCTGAGATCATGACCTGAGGGGAAGGCCAAGGCTTTAACCCACTGAGCCACCCATGGGCCCTCAAATACATAAATAAGTCTTTAAAAAAAAATCCTCTTACCCTGTCTTACTCTTCCCCTTAGCGAAGCCTCCCAGTGCTCATTTCTGTCTGTAGGTATAAGGGTTACAGGTTTCCTCCCTCCCCCACGCATGGAAATTTAGACATTTATGAAATGCCTCGGAGTGGAAGCCGTGGTAACAGGAACTCCAAGACCCGCTGCCAAGTTCTCCCCGGGGTGGAACAAGTTGTTGATTGTTCTCTTTCCCTGGATTTTAACCAAGGTGATAAATGAGGACCGGGGGAGGAGATCTCTGGGAAAGGTGGAGGCTCGGAGCCAGAGCCCTGACTCCCAGGCCACGGGCTTATCTGAGTCAGAGCCTCTGTTTCCAGCAATAAAGCCTGTTCTAGGTAGGCCAGTACCTGTTTAGTCTTGACTTTCACATCAAGGAAAGATGTCCCACCTTTCTGAGTTGCAGGGGCAGGATGGAGTTCGGCACAGAGAAGAGGTCCTTCTGCCACTTGGTGTGTTTTTCTGTGCAAGTCCGTTCTGCTTGCCGAGGCTCACTTTCTTTATCTGGAAAGTGGGAGTAACCACTCCGACCTTGCTGGGTAGCTGTGTGCATTAATAGACTAACATACCTGAAGTCCCTGTCCCATGGGGGGAGCTCAATGAATGGCAGAGAGTATGATTCTAATTTATCCAGACAAGGAATTTCAGAGAGGTTAAGGCACCATCCAAAGGGCACACAGCTCATTGCAAGGTGGAGGCAGGAACATAATCTGTTTTCTCAACCTTCGAAGTAATATTCTTTCTTCTGTCCTGAGCTGGAGGGTGTAGTCCCACCCAGGGGCCCCAGGCTTAGTCCTTTCTTTGAAAAAGGTGTTGGAACTGTGGGATATCAGCCCTCATTCCCTCCCTTTCTCTCAGCCCCCTGGTTTCTGCTGCAGGGGACAGACCCTTTCCTCTGGTGGTTAGACACAGCAACGCGGATGCCCCCACATCATACAGTATGGGGAGTTGCTGGGTACCGTCCCTCGGCCACCTCCCCTTGCCACCCTCCAGCACGTCCCTCTCCCCTCACCCCCTCCCGGATGCAGGCTCCCTTCCTCTGGGCTGGGCGACTCTGCTGGACAGTTACAAAGATTCTTTGTAATGTGTTTGCGTGGGGAGGAGGGAGAGCAGGGCCTGGCCGTCCTCAAACCACATGGGCTGCCAGCCCTGTTTACACAGAGAAGGAGCCAAAACAGATGACCCTGTTGCTTGGGGGCCCAGATTGAAGACAGAGCCCCAGTGCAGAGCCCCTGGCTGAGCCTCCTTGTTTCTGGGCTACACCCCACAGAAGCAGCATGGGGGCTCCTCTTACCCAGGGAGGCCTGTTTACTCTGCTGGGTGACAGATGTTTGCACAGGGAGGGAGGTGGCCTTGGCCATCTGGCTCTTCTCTAGCAGAGCCTTTTGGCAGGGGGGAGCATTTGCAGGTCAGGCACCGGCTGTGTTCTAGGGCGTCTAGGGAGGCAACCCCCTGACAACAGGCTTTCTGAAGAGATGGTGTCTCTTCTTTGAGCATGAATGTGGACAATTTGGTAAAAAAAAAAAAAAAGTAAAAAAAAGTACTGGGTTTGGTTTTTTTGTTTTTTGGGTTTTTTTTTTTTTTTCCTTTAATTCAGACGTACACCAGACAAATTGTCCAGGATCTTTCCCTCAGTTGCATTTTGCAAGTTTGGGAGAAAGGCAGTTTTCAGCACCTAAAGAATGGTGCTGTTTGCCACCTGTAAGGTGACTTGTGGTTTAAAAAGCATGGTCACGGGTGCCTGGCTGAGCTCAGTCAGTAGAGTCTTAATCACGAGTTTGAGCCCCATGTTGGCTGTAGAGATTACTTTAAAAAATGAATCTAAAAAATAATTTATAAAGCATTGTCATATCCACCATGATGATCCTCAGGAGGATCCCCTCCCTTGACAGACTGCTCTGAAGTTTAGAGGAAGCTCTGGGCTCTGGGGTTGGTTCAGCGGCTCTCCAGGCTCTGGCCTGACTCCGAGATGCATCTCTATGCGTGTATCTTTCTCCTCTGCCATTTGCCCTATACCAAAGGCAATTTGGGGGAGACCCTGTAAAGATTTTTTTATTTCTTTTTTTTCTTTTTCGAGAAAGAGAGCAGAGAGAGATACAGGAGTGGGGGTGGGCAGAGGGAGAGGGAGAAGCAGACTCCCCACATTGCTTGGAGGCCAATGCGGGGCTTGATCCCAGAACCCTGGTATCATGACCTGAGCCAAAGGCAGATGCTTAACCCACTGAGCCACCCAGAGGCCCCCCGGGAGGAGGCACTGTTATAAATGACTCTCAGTCTCCCTGTGATTGATGCTCCGATGGTGATCAGAAAAACCTTAGTATTATGTCCTCAGGTTGAATCCCAGAATTTCAGAGAGGGTCGTGCAAAATTTGCATACGCCTCGGGGAAATGAAAGGCCAGACCTGGGGACACGGCCCAGTGGTATCAGTGTCTTCTTTACTTTGGTTCTTAAAGGGTGAGGAAGGCCACCCTGTTCCGGCTGGCTGCTGGCCAGAGCCACTGGAGTTGTAGTGAGTTCTCCTACCACCCTGCCTCCTCTGTGTGCGGCAGACAGGGGCTGCCTGTCGCTGACATACAGGCAGGAAGGGCTGGCGGATGGGCCTACATGTGCAGCCTAAGCCCATGGGTCATTCAACAGTCCAGAGCCCTCAACCCATCTTGTGTTCCGTGTGAGTCCGGAAATATAATCATGATGGCAGAGGCGCTGCTAGCCACCTGGTTCTCCGCATGGCATGGACTCTGCCTGTGGCTTGATGGGGATCAGTTCAGCTAGAGCCTCACTGCAGCCTGATGGGGGTATATTATCCCAGTTCTGCCGAAAAACTGAGGCTCCAAGAGGTCACATAACTAGCCTGAGAGAACACAATACAGATAAGATGAGAACGAGCACCATCTGAACCCTACAATGACCTGGGTCCTTCCTTATTCTTTGCTGACATTTAGTGCCTGTCGTCGATTGTTAAAATCAGGCTGTGACTCCCGGAACCAGAAGCTTTAGGGATCACCTGGCCGGGAATGGCAGGTCCTCGAAGTCTGTTCCTCCAGTGGGCTTCCTTCTGCTGGGACCCACTGGTTAGCTGGGTCCCCTTACATCCTTCCCTGATATGAATGGGCCTTTCAAGAGGGGGAGCTCCCCTGCAGGAGAATCACCAGTGGTCCCAACTGAGCAAAACCGAGCTGGCCTGGACTTCCTCCTCCCTCCGGGTCACCTTGTTGCAGTCCAACCACTGTTCTAAGCATAAGGATCAGAATCCCTACATTTAAAATGTAAACACAGACTTGTACCCCTGGGGCTAATAATACATTATATGTTAATTTAAAATTAATTAATTAATTAATTAACTTTTTAAAAAAAATTTTTTTTAAAGATTTTTTATTTATTTATTTGAGAGAGAGAGAGACAGTGAGAGAGAGCATGAGCGAGGAGAAGGTCAGAGAGCGAAGCAGACTTCCCATGGAGCTGGGAGCCCAATGTGGGACTCGATCCCGGGACTCCAGGATCACGCCCTGAGCCGAAGGCAGTCGTCCAACCAACTGAGCCACCCAGGCGTCCCAACTTTTAAAAATTTAAACTAACTCCAAAACATATCTGCTCTCCCATGTTCATTGCAGCATTATTTATAATAACCAAGACATGGAAATAACCTAATTTTTTTTTAAAGATTTTATTTATTTATTTGACAGACAGAGATCACAAGTAGACTGAGAGGCAGGCAGAGAGAGAGGGAGGGAAGCAGGCTCCCTGCTGAGCAGAGAGCCCGATGCAGGACTCGATCCCAGGACCCTGAGATCATGACCTGAGCCGAAGGCAGTGGCTTAACCCACTGAGCCACCCAGGCGCCCCTGGAAATAACCTAATTTATTGATGTATATATATAATGTGCATTTATGTGTATATATTACATTTATGTATGTATAATGTATATGTATTATTTATGTATACATACATGTAATGTATATAATGTACATATATGTATATATATTTATATACACAGATAGATAGATATGCTCCTACAATGAAATACTATTCAGCCATAAAAAATGAAATCTTGGGGCACCTGGCTGGCTCAGTGGGTTAAGCCGCTGCCTTCGGCTCAGGTCATGATCTCAGGGTCCTGGGATCGAGTCCCGCATCGGGCTCTCTGCTCGGCGGGGAGCCTGCTTCCTTCTCTCTCTCTCTCTCTGCTTGCCTCTATGCCTACTTGTGATTTCTCTCTGTCAAATAAATAAATAAAATCTTTAAAAAAAAATGAAATCTTGCCATTTGGCACAATAAGGGTGAACCTCGAGGACATTATGCTCAGTGAAATAAGTCTGACAGAGAAAGACAAATGACATATGTATGAGCCCACTTACATGTGGAATCAAGGGGTAAAAAAAGTTCATAAATACAGAGAACAGATTGGTGGTTGCCAGAGGCGGCTAAGGTAGGGGATTAAGCAAAATGAGTAAAAGATGTCAAAGGTACAAACTTCAAGTTATAAAATAAATAAGGGGCACCTGGATGGTTCAGTTGGTTGAGTGATTGACCAACTCTTGATGTTAGCTCAGGTCATGATCTCAGAGTCGTGGGAATGAGCCCATGTCAGGATCTACACTCAGCGTAGATCTTTCTCTGCCCCTCTCCCCCAATTGTACATGCACACTCTCTCTCTCTCAAATAGATAAATTAATAAAAAAAATAAGTAAGTTATGAGGACACGGTGTGCAGCATGGCAACTAATGTTAATTGCATGTATTACATATTTGAAATTTGCCAAGAGAGTAGATCCTAAAAGATCTCCCCTGGGTGGCTCAGTGGGTTAAGCCGCTGCCTTCGGCTCAGGTCATGATCTCAGAGTCCTGGGATCGAGTCCCACATCGGGCTCTCTGCTCAGCAGGGAGCCTGCTTCCCTCTCTCTCTCTCTGCCTGCCTCTCTGCCTACTTGTGATTTCTCTCAGTCAAATAAATAAAATCTTTAAAAAAAAAAAAAAGAAAAAAATGTAACTATGGTGGGGTGCTTGGGTGGCTCAGTGGGTTAAAGCCTCTACCTTCAGCTCAGGTCATGATCCCAGAATCCTAGGATCAAGCCCCACATCGGGCTCTCTGCTCAACAGGGAGCCTGCTTCCTTCTCTCTCCCTGCCTGCCTCTCTGCCTATTTGCGATCTCTGTCTGTCAAATGAATAAATAAAATCTTAAAATAGGGGCGCCTGGGTGGCTCAGTGGGTTAGGCTGCTGCCTTCGGCTCAGGTCATGATCTCAGAGTCCTGGGATCGAGTCCCGCATCGGGCTCTCTGCTCAGCAGGGAGCCTGCTTCCTCCTCTCTCTCTCTGCCTGCCTCTCCATCTACTTGTGATTTCTCTCTGTCAAATAAATAAATAAAATCTTTTTTAAAAATCTTAAAATAAAAAAAAAGGATACAGACACAGCAGGAAGGCCACATGAAGGCACATGGACGGGACAGAGAAGACAGCCATCTACAAACCAAGGAAAGAGGCCTCAGAATGAACCAGGCCTGCTGACACCCTCCCTCCCGAGCTCCTACTTCAATCTAAGCCAACCTCGCTTTTGCAGAACCTAGAAGACAAGCTTCCAAGGCTCCTTCCCTGTGTTGCTAATCTCCTTCTCCCTGCACTCTGGCTTGTCCAGGTGCCTAGAAGGCAAAGCCCTGTGCCCAGGTGTCCTAGTCTTTGCAGAGGAAGCCATGCCTCTTGCTTCATGTTTGGACTGTGTGCTGCTGTCCATGGCCAAGACTTGCTCAACTGCTATTGAACTACACTCTTGGCTCACTCGGAGTTCACAGCCCATGAGGAGCCCTGGGCCTTGCTCACCACTATTGCTGTCAAAAGCTCGATCTTCCACATCCAGTCCTTTCCTACTTATTTTTTCCAGATGTTCCATCATGGATGGTGGCTACAGGATGTGTTGTAGACTTTTCCATCTGCACGCAGAACATTTGGCCCTATTACATTTTAACTCACCCATTCCTTGTTTGGGGGCATGGGTGTCAGGAAAAGGGTTGCTTTTCCTCCTTCAACATCCAAGTTAATGCTGTTGGCTTAGGGTCATGTACAAATCCAACTTTCTGTCCCCAACATTCCCATATATAACGTTGATAAAACAGGAAACAGTTTGCATAAAGTACCTATAAAAGGATCCTGTTGAACAGGAAATGGGAGAGAACCCAGTAACAGCTGGCTCTGGAGAGTACCTTCAGAGTTGCTGGGAGTTTGTTAATATGATTTGGGTCTGTTAATTCAACCAACTAAAAACTCCGTCCAACTCTTCCCTTCCCTGGCTTCCATCCAATCAGCAAGCACTCATGGAGGGCTTGTCCCGCCAGAATAAGATCCATAAACACATTATCTTCTCTACAAAGTAGTATCTCTAAGTATTTGTCCTTTGTTTTTTGTTTTGTTTTGTTTTTTTGTTTAAGTCAGTGAATTAATATATAATGTATTACTGGTTTCAGAGGTAGAGGTCAGTGATTCATCAGTCTTATATAACACCCAGTGATCGTGGCATCACGTGCTTTCCTTAATGTCCATCACCCAGTTACCCCGTCCCTCTACCTTTCTCCCCTCCAGCAACCCTCTGTTTGTTTCCTGTGTTTAAGAGTCTATTATGGTTGGTCTCCTGGTATTTGTCCTTTGTACTCTGCTTGCGCTTTTTCATTCTAGTGTTCTAAGATAATGATCAAGCCTCTTTTAATCCAGCCACGCCATCTGTAATTTTTCAGACTCGCAAGTCTTAAATATATATCCTCCTAGACTTCCACTTCTGGCCATATGGCAGCCAAGATGAGCAGAGAAACCCTCTCCATATAGCGCACTGAGAAATGATGGGTTCCATGCAAAAACCATCTTCTACTTACTCATGAATGAGCTGATGGAAAAGTAAGGGAATTCCTTGGAGACCAGAAATGACAAGAAAGCCGTAATCCAGAGGGATAAGCACATCCTCAGGGAGACTTATCCCTGGAGTGTCTGCTCTTCTCTGACACCCAGAATATGGGTTTTAATAGGCCACATGTAAGGGGGATGGGAGACAAAGCCAGGGATTGAGTCTTCTGCCTAAAGCTAGGAATCTCAAAGGACAACACCACAAAAGGTGGATAAAAGTAAAACCCACACCAGAGAAGACTATGGGAATATGTTGCTATTTTGGGTCTTGGAAAATTCCTAAGCACAAGGCCACTCTGACAAAGGTTTGGTACCTGAAATCACACTGAGTGACCAAAAGAATCTCCAAGTACATTTTTTAAAAGATTTTATTTTTAGGGGCATCTAAAATCTGTTAAGCATCTGATTTCAGCTCTGGTCATGATCTCAGGGTTCTGGGTTTCAAGCCCCATGTCGGGCTTCACGCTCATCGGGAAATCAGGCCATACCTCTCCCCCTCCTTCTGCCTCTCTCCAGCTCGTACTCTCTCTCAAATAAATAAAATACATTTTTAAAAGATTATATTTATTCATTTTGACAGAGACACAGTGAGGGAGGGAAGAGAAGCAGGGGGAGTGGGAGAGGGAGGCAGACTGCCTGCCGAGCAGGGAGCCCAACGTGGGGCTTGATCCCAGGACCCTGAGATCATGACCTGAGCCGAAGGCAGAGACTTTAACCCACTGAGCCACTCAGGCACCCCCCAATAAAATATTTTTTAAAGAGTTTATTTTTAAGTAATCTACACACCCAGCATGGGACCCGAACTCACAACCCTGAGATCAAGAGCTTCGTGCTCCACCAGTGAGCCAGCCCTCTAGCTAAATTTAGCTAATAGTGACCCCAACGTATTCATGTTTCTGGGTACAAGACTGAATCAAACAGATTCTCATTCTAGACCCAGCACCCACCTGGCTCCCACAGGGAGAACCCTGAGTAGCTCACAACAGGAAATCACTAGATACTTGAGAAAACACCCCAAGAGCCCTAGTGCCTGGTGTCCGCAGCACACTTGGAGATGTGTCCCTTCAGAATTAACCCCACCAGTTTTCCCAAGCAAGAGCCCACAGTTTCTGGAGTGCCCTCCCGAAACTTTTACTTGTTCTGGGCAACCTGCCAGGCCTAAAGTACATTGTTTCTTTGTAATAGTAAATCATTACATTTAGTGGTACTTCCAGTTCTTTCGAAACTCTTATGCGGATGTCACCTGCTCTCACTACCAGGGCTATTTGCCAGTAGATGTAGAACCTTGGGGTCACCAGCACGATTTCATGTAGACCCTCTGACTACGTGTGGGACCAGCAATCTTATTTCTTGGATTCTGTCCTTAGGAAATAATCCGAGATGTCTTTAATGATCATGAGCACAGATGTTTTGCTTTTCCCGTAATTCTACCACCAGTGTCTTCTTTGGTTATTGTCTCTTTTCCCCCATCCTGATGTCAATGCTGTGGTTTCCTTTTCTTATTTTTGATTATGATATAAGTAACAATAATCGTGGTGAGTAACACTGAGTGTTCACCATGTGCCAAGTGCTTTGCTGTGAACTTTATACACATTCAGTCATTTAACTCACACAGAGACATTGTGAGGTTGGCGTCACCATGATCAGCTACCAGTTATTATCAATAATTATCAAATATTGTAATTATTAGTAATTAACTATCATCATTTTACAGATTAAAAAACTGAAAGCTTAGAGAGAGGTTATTAAAAAGCCCCAAACATGGGGCAGCTGCGTGGCTCAATCAGTTCTGCGTCTGCCTTCGGCTCCGGTCCTGATCCCAGGTTCTAGGATCCAACCCGGCATTAGGCACCTCGGTTGGCGGGAAGCCTGCCTGTCTCTCTCCCTCTGCTTTCCCCCATGCTTGTTCTCTCTCTCATGTCAAATAAATAAATAAAATCTTTAAAAAATAATAATATAAATAAAGATATGACATATATCTGAAAGCAGAGAGAAAGGGGGTAAGTGGTGACAGGGAAGGGATTAGGAGTGAGTTCGTTTCTCCACTTTGCGATCTTCATTTAATGATACTGTAATTGCTTTTTTTTTAAAAAAATAAAGATTTTATTTATTTATTTGACAGATCGCAAGTAGGCAGAGAGGCGAGGGGTGGGGGGTAGCGGGAAGCAGGCTCCCTGCTGAGCAGAGAGCCTGATGTGGGGCTCCATCCTAGGACCCTGAGACCACGACCAACCCGACAGCAGCTGAAGGCAGAGGCTTTAACCCACTGAGGCACCCAGGCGCCCCCTGTAATTGCTTTTTAGTTTTCAAGTTTTTTTTTTTTCCCCCAAGTGATCCCTCCCAAGGGATAGGAGTCATGGATCCACTGCTAAATTCAGTCCCTCTCCTGAACTTGACTTGGAACACAGAGCAAATCTGCAGCCGGTAAAGCCCGGCCAGCCTTGCAGCACAGAAAGTGGAGCAAAGTTGAATTTCTCAGGTAAAAGTGAAAGCCAGGGTTGTTGTAGGTTGTGAAAGCACCCGGAGGGCGAAAGTTTTCAGAGTAAGCTCCTTTCAAACTGCTGTAGTAGCATATGCCACATGGACAAAACACGTGCTATATATATAGATAGATAGATAGATATAGATATAATATATATTATTATATTATTATATCTATTATATATATAATAGATATAATAATATAATAATATATATTATATCTATATCTATCTATATATATATCTACGTTGATTGTGGAAATACATCCTATGTCCACAGGCCAAAATATTTGAAAACACCACGCACTCCATTGGACGACGTCTCCGGGGCCAGAGAGAAGCTGGCAGCGCAGTTTTGTGAAACCAGACACCCCGGCTTCCTTTTGCTCGTCTTCTGTTGACACACCCTTGCTTCAGCGGCTCTGCCACAGGCATGCAATTACTAAGAATTATTATTGCTTGATAATAACTATAATTACTGGATGGAAAGCACAGGAGAAATCGAATTATCATATGGACTGCTGTGGGAGCCGGGCAGCCTGGTTGTCTGTGGGACTTCGGAACCCCGCCTCGCGTCCGTCCCCCGCGTTAACTCCCGGCGCACAAGCCGGGCTGGGGGAGCCTCGCGGCTGGAAGCTAGAGCCGAGCTCCGAGGCCGGGAGCCGGGTCCAGCGATTCGGCAACCGAGATGCCAAATCCTCCCGCGCTCCTAGAGAGAACCCGGAAGTGCAGCGCAGTCCCGGAAGGCGAGGTGCTGACACACTTCCGGCCTTTGTGAGTCATTGTGTCTGTGTCGAGGCGTCGGGAGGGCCTAGGTCCGTGTGCAGCGCCCTTCGGCCGGCCTGAGCCCCAGAGTCAGCTCCCCTTTCTCGCCCAGCGGCCCCAGGCCGCTCCCGGGGCTCACGGTGAGACTTGGGGCCGGCCTCTGGGGAGGGCGGGCGGCGCCGCAGGGTGTGTGCGTGAGGGTGGGCTCTGCAGCTGCGGCCCCGGGGTCCCCTCCAGGAGGCTCGGACGGAATGTGGAGAGAGCCCAAGCCCCTGTCCGTCCCCAGACCCGGCGGTTGGAAGCGCCGTCCCCCGGGAGACGTCCCAACCCGCCCCAACCCGCTCCCCGGGCCCAGGCGGGGAGGGGGCGAGGGTCTAGTGGCCGGGAGTGCACGGAGACCTGGGGAGAAGCCGTCTGCGGGCCCCTTCCTGGCCCCTCGCCCGCAGTGTCATCATTGTCACTTGACGTTTCTGAGAACCGGGTTCGCGATTGAGCCGACCCCTGTCTGATATTACTGCCCTCCCTTCGTCGCCATTTGCTTTGATTCCAGTGAAAGGGTTTGGGGAGTTTTTGTTGTTGTTGCTTCTTTTTTCGGGATCCTTCAGGACCTCGAGGTGAAAAATGCGGAAGGCTGAGCAATGGACACGTTCCGAGGTGCCGCTTACGTGTTTCCAAATCACCTGCTTCTCACCCCACCCCCACCCCCAAGCGGTTATTAAAAGTGTATTTGAAGCTTAGCGTGGATAAAGACGTGATTTGGATTTTATACATCCCACTCGCTTTATGTCCTGCGGAATATTGTGAAGACCTTTAAAAATGATCTGTCCGGAAGATTAGGTGGATTTTTCTTTTCCCCGGTTCTGGATTACTCATTGCTTGTCTTGGGGCGGGTGAAGAGTGAAGGGAGTTTGTGGAAATTGCACCAGGCCACTAGGAGACTGATGGCCTGAGTGACCTTGGATAGTACTCTTCTCCAGCTCTCAGTTTTGTCATCTTTGAATAAAATGAACTTGATTTTCTCAAAGGCCCTTCCAACTTTGAAAGTATTTGGTCCGTGTAACTGAAAAATTCAGCCACAGTTTAGCCCGACACGGCGCCCCTCCCCTCCCTTTCCTGCAGTGCCTCTGGCACACAATAAGATACTTTCATTATAGAGAGTGGCTGTTACATGGCCTGGGACCAAAGAAAGCATTTATTGTACAGGCCAGTGCAGGGCGGATTGGAGGTGGTCAGTAAATACTTGTTGAATGGAATTGTGGAGCATTCATTGTAACCAGATCAACGAAGTACTGTTGGTATATATGCTGGCCAAATGTGGAGAAATGGCTTACATTACATAGGGAACCAGAATGATAATTTGCCCCAGAATATATCTCCGAGTTTGTGTTGTCTCCGAATTATCGTGCAAGGTGCCCGTTAGTTATTTCAGGCCGTTTTCACCAGTGTTAATGTATAAACAAGGAAACTAACTTCTTAATATACGTAGTCTTTTACTGATTCTCTACTTGATCTAAACATTTAATTTTTTTCTGACTTTATATTGCATCTAAATACAATTAGGTGATTGGTTATGTTAAATTTTACCTTGTCATTCTGAGGTACTTGGTATTCTTTGGGTAGGTGGCTGTCTTTTAAAGGGAGCCTTTTCATACTAAAAAAAAAAAATTGGGGGACGCCTGGGTGACTCAGTCAGTTAAGTGTCTGCCTTCGGCCCTTCAGCTCAGGTCATGATCCCAGGGTCCTGGCATGGAGAGCTGGGTTGGGCTCCCTCCCTGCTCTGTGGGGAGCCTGCTGCTCCCCCTGCTTGTGTTCTCTTGCATTCTCTCTCTCTCAAATACATAAAATCTTAGTTTGTTTGTTTTTTTTTTTAAAGCTCTGTTCAGAAATCGGAATGGGGTGGCATGCAGTTTGTTTAAACTTTCAAGACTGTGCCCTAGAAAAGACTGGCCTGTTTAGAAGACAGCCTTTGAAATAAACTGAACTTGTAACTCCAAGCCCTTTTTGTAAGAAAATTGTTGATATTCATCCTCGGTGAAAACCAGTTGCTGGGAGTAATCTTATCTCAGTCAGATAGGGTGTCAGAATGTTTTTCAGTTCGGAGGGATCCCAGAGGTAGTTTTCTGCTCCCCTCCCCCATGTGACAGATAAGGATACTAAGTGCCAGAGAGGTTAAATAACTCACTCGGGGTGTGTAACTTATTTTGGGAGACTAGAATGTAGGTATTCCAACCTTTGCTGCTTTCAGTATTACAGGAATTCTCCTGTTGCTTAGTCTTTTAAGCGGGCTGAGAATTGTAAAGCACAGTTATCTCTCTTACTGTTTATTGAAAAAATTAAAGCACCTCTCTCTTGCCTACCAAATGCTGGACCCTGTTTTAAGTGCTTTATTTTATATCAGAGCGCATGGATGGCTCAGTGGGTTAAAAGCCTCTGCCTTCAGCTGAGGCACGGTCTTGGAATAGAGCCCCGCATCGGGCTCTCTGCTCGGCAAGGTGCCTGCTTCCCCCTCTCTCTCTCTGCCTGCCTCTCTGCCTACTTACGCTCTCTCTGTCAAATAAGTAAAATCTTTAAAAATAAATAAATAAATAAATAGCTGCTTTATATCTGTTAACTCATGTAATCCGCACAACCCTGTGAGGAGAGGAACGTTTTTTATCCCATTGCACAAATGCAGAGAGAGATTAACCTGCCTAAAATTATCGGCTGGTAAGTGGTGGTTCAGCTTATTGAAACTCTTCCAGGTAGCCCCTGGGGCTAAAATTTGAGGGAAGTATCGAGTGCTGCAGGTGTGGGCACAAAAATAGTAACACCACAAATTCAGTCAATTAATTCTTAAAAACTAATGTTCGCAAGGAATGGTACTAAGTGGTCCAAGAGGTACAAAGAAGCCTGGCCGAGGCAGTCTGGCTGGCTCAGTTGGTGGAGCGGGTGACTCTTCTCAGGTGGGTGGGTTCGAGCCCCACTTTGGGCGTAGAGTAGAGCTTACTTTAGTAAGGAGACAAAGAAGCGTACCCCTAGCACTAGTCCAGTTGAGGAAGGAGCATGAAAATTTAAATTACAGAGAAAGATAAGAACGTTCCATGGCAGATGCTTGGCAGAGAGCATTTGGGCCAGAAGTTTAGAGAGAGGAGAAAAGATTGTTTGCTGAGATTGTCTGAGAAACCTAAAGTAAAACCCAGCCCTTCAAATGCCATTGGGACTTTTTCTTCCCCAGCGCAGGAGCAGAAATGTCCAGAGTTGGGGAAGAGGACCTGCCAAGGGGGGCGCAGAGGGAATGTGCCCGCGCCCTCATCTCTGTCCCTTTGGGTCTCTCTTCCTCTTCAGTCCCTTCCTTTTGAGTCCCACTGACTCAAGAAGTATCCCACTCTTTTTTTTTTTTTTTAACACCCCCCACCAAGCAAGCTCTGCACCTGTCATGGGGGTTAAACTCACAACCCCAATATCAAGAGTTGCACGCTCCACCGATTGAACCAGCCAACTGCCCCCCAAAATATCGCACTCTTTAAAACTCTGGTCTGCGTGCAACACAGATCAAGATTCCTTTCCTTTTTCCTCCTTAGTATAGCTGAGACAGGATAAAATTTTCATAAAAATAGAGTTTTATGATGCTAGGCTAGTTTCCGCACCTGTCCTGCTCAGTTTTCCTGTTGGATGGTCCCCACCCCCACCACCCCGTTAGATTTGACATGATTCCTACTCGCATCTCCTGCTGTGTCTCCTTAGCCACACTGCTGTCTGGTAAAAACAGCAGGTGACAGATGAGGCCCGTTCTGGGTCGCCATCCTTCACAGACACCTTCCTCAGCCCCCCCTCTTGAAAAGAATGTGTGTGTACCCAGTAGCTCTTGCTTACACAGAGATAACTGTGCTTTACCGAATGAGCTTGGTATGATGGTTAGAGCTTGAACTGAGGGGTCCCACAGACGGAATTTCAAATCCTGGCTCTACCCTTTAATTGCTGTATGACCTTGGGTGTGTTCTTTAACGTCAGTAAACTTGAGTTTTGGCACTGTAAAGTGAGGTGATAATAGAAGCTGATTTCTGCTGAGACTGTTCCGTGCAAAACTTCGGATCTGGTCCATGGACCGCGCTCAGTGAACACCCGCCCTTACCGTTATGCCTCTGAGCGAATGTTCTTGAATTGAACAACGATGAGGGGGGAGTGGCATTTCAGCTAAGCTCTGAAGAATGAGGAGGATTTCAAAAGGCAGAGGAGACTGGGAGAGGAAATTCCAGACACTGACTGCGCTGGGAGAAATGGATGGCGATCAGAATCCAAGGCCTCGGGGCGCCTGGGTGGCTCAGTGGGTTAAGCCGCTGCCTTCGGCTCAGGTCATGATCTCGGGGTCCTGGGATCGAGTCCCGCATCGGGCTCTCTGCTCAGCAGGGAGCCTGCTTCCCTCTCTCTCTCTCTCTGCACCTGCCTCTCTGTCTACTTGTGATCTCTCTCTGTCAAATAAATAAAATCTTAAAAAAAAAAAAAAAAAAAGAATCCAAGGCCTCATTAGAAGATTCTCATTTTGTGGTTAGAGAAGGCTCATGCGGGAGAGGGGAAGAAATCGATGATGGACCGTGAATTGTGAGGGGAAGCTAGGACCAGGTACTGGGGGGCGGTGCCTGGAAGGCATCGGGTTTTGGTAAAAATAATCTGAGCGTAAGGTAGGGCATGTAGTAGTGGGAAGGGGAGGGAAGGCAGGGAAGCAAAGAGAAGGGGGACCTGATGGATCTCGACCATTCTCCCCGGTGCTTGGAGACCAAGCAAGGAATTCAGTTCTCCTTGAATCCATGTAAGGAGAGGAATCCAGGAAGGTGAGATCCTGGGTTTTAGTGACTAAGGTATTAGTAGAATATCTGATCACTAATTGCCACTAACAGGAAATAAGTTACAGGGGGAGAGGTGATATTTTGAGTACTTCTTGTTTCTGGAATTAAACTGCCAGGTCCTCTAACGGGTAAGTACAAAGACGACTTTTCCGTCTTCGAGGGGCTTAGAATTTAGTTGGGAAGTGATAGAAACTGCAGCCCAGATAATATGAGGAGAATATACATGGCATAAATAAGAAGAGAGAAAGATCGAGGGTGTTCAAAAGAGGAAGGTATCTTATTTAATTTGGAATATCAGGAGAGATTCTGTATTTTGAAGAGTAAGTACAAATTGGACCAACAAAGTTGTTACGGTGGGAAATTGTGCACAGCAGAGGCTTGAAGAGGGAACATCACACCTTGTGCGAAGGGAACATAAATGGCCAGATGGGCTGAAGTGTGTGTGTCTGTGTGTGTGTGTGTGTGTGTGTCTGTGTGTGTGTGTGTGTGTGTGTGTATCTGTGTGCGCATGCGCGTGCATAGTGGGGGAGTCACTACTAACAAAAGTAGTGGGAGATCAGACTGGAAAAGTAGAATAGGGTGTATTCTTTGAACATGAACTTGGTAGATAACGAAGGATTCACTGACTCGAATTGAGGGGAAGGAGGGAATGACCAGAAGCATTCTTTGACAATACTGCACCAACCTCGGTTTGTCGTTCGTGTTGGACTGGGGAGAAATTGCAGCTGGGAAACCAGGGGACCCTGTCACCAGTCTAGACGGGAGATGGGGAGCCTGAATTAGGGTGGTGGAAAGTAATCGTGGGAGGCGTAGCAGGAAAAGGTAGTCTTTCTTTTGACTTTGCAGAATGAAATTAGAGAAACTAAGGCTCATAGGAATTATTTAGCCTCTAGTTGAGAAGAAGCTAGGAGTGATTTCTCGGCCTGCCCACTCACTGCCTCTTCCAGTGGAGGAAGCGTTCCCAGGGAGGTCTTGGCCATTCTGATGCCCCAGCTCCAGGGTGCCTCTTGCTAGAAGCTGCCTTGTTGACACATGAGTTATTTCGCTAGCTCCTCTAGCGCTGGTGTTGAAACCTCCTTAGAACGGTTGGCACGTTCTGCTTTGTACTATAATTATTTATGTAAAAATAGGAGTCATCTCTGTGTTCCCCGCAGTCTAGGAGGACACTCTGCCTACTGTAGATCTGGAGATGTTTAGGAATTTGAATGATTGTAGCTGGAAGGACTTTACAAAAGCCGCTCTGAAGTTGAGAAACATCTGTTTACTGCAGCAAGGGCGGTGGGTGCAGAACTGGTCTGAAGGAAATCAGTGGGCAGGGCTGGAGGATGGTTTGCCCTGGGCGTCACCAGCTTAAAAATCATGGGGAAAAAAAGGACTGAATCCCCACATTCTCTCAGTTTATATAGAAAGCCTTTTTGAAGGGGTTTTTTTTTTTTTTATCATCCTCATAGTCTGCTACTTTAATAAGGACTTTAATTTTTTTTAAGGGCAAAAAAGTTAAGATAGAAAAACTAATCTGTGTGGTAAATCTCAGACTAAAGTCATAGTTTTTGCCACTGAAACAGTCCTCTCCAGTGCTCACTTTGGCGTCACGTATGCTAGAGCTAGAATGATACAGAGAAGATGGACGTGGCCTCCGCACAGGGATGCCAGGCAAATTCATGAAGCATACCGCTCAAGACAAAACAAAACAAAAAACAGTCCTCTCCAAACCTGTTTTTGGACACACACTCCTATCTGTAAAAATTACTTTAAGAATTGTATACATGCACTCCTATCCCAGCATTTTGTATAATAAAACCAAAAAAATACATTAAATTGTGCTATTGAAAAATAATTTTGGGGGACGCCTGGGTGGCTCAGTGGGTTAAGCCGCTGCCTTCGGCTCGGGTCATGATCTCAGGGTCCTGGGATCGAGTCCCGCGTCGGGCTGTCTGCTCAGCGGGGAGCCTGCTTCCTCCTCTCTCTCTCTGCCTGCCTCTGCCTACTTGTGATCTCTGTCTGTCAAATAAATAAATAATAAAAAAAAGAAAAAGAATTTTTGTGCTTTAAATGCACAAGATTCCTTTTCCATCAAAATTATTTATAATCTTTTTCATGAGAGCCATGTAATTAAAATTTCCTTGCTAGTTTAAAATTCCTGACTTGAGGGGCGCCTGGGTGGCTCCCTTGGTTAAGTGTCTGCCTTCGGCTCAGGTCATGATCTCAGGGTCCTGGGATGGAGCCCTGTATCTGGCTCCCTGCTCAGCGGGGAGTCTGCTTCTCCCTCCGCCCCTCCACACCACTTGTGTTGTCTCTCTCGAATAAATAAAATCTCAAAAATATAAATAAATAAAATTTCTGGCTTTGGATGGTACAGCAGTTGGATGCTCTGTCTCTAAATCTTGAATTTGGTGCTGTTGAATTGAAAAAGAAAACCTCACAAAGATTTGTCAATTCAAGTGGAAGAAAACACATTGTCAGCTCCGCTTAGTAACTCATGACTGGTCCTGTCCACTGTGCCAAATTTTGGTTGTTGAAATTCAGCTAGTGCATCTCCATTTCCCATACCTTTAAATCACCTGTTCTTAAAAACTCATCAAAAGGTGGGATGCCTGGCTGGCTCAGTCAGTAGGGCATGATATTGTAGATCAATGGTTAAAGCCCCACATTGGGCATAGAGCCTACTTAAAAAAAAAAATCAAAAGGTGTTTCATGTTTTTAAAAACCAGATTTTTAAGATTCATAAAATTCTTCATTTGGAAGATTTTAAACAGTAGGAAATATTTACTTGTTTTTCAAGTGTATAGATGATGAAGTTTTTCCAGGATACTGAGTATCATTTTTGGCAGTTAAAATTACATAACAGTGGAGACTGTTTCCCAGCATAGGACTATTACCATAATAGTTTATTTATTTATTTATTTATTTTTTATTTGACAGAGAGAACACAAGCAGGCGGAGTAGTAGGTAGAGAGAGAGGAAGAAGCAGGGTCCCCACTGAGCAAGGAGCCGGATGTGGGACTCGATTCCAGGATCCTTGGGATCATGACCTGACCTAAAGGCAGTTGCTTAACCAACTGAGCCACCCAAGTGCCCCATAATAGTCTTTTGTAACATTTTTTTCCAGCTACTTTGTTACTTATTGGTTGACATCTTGTTTGATTTTAGATTGACATTGGTTTTTACTTCCTAATCTGGGTAAGACATTTCTGTAGATAGAAGCTTCATCTGTGCAGTTTGTTTCTTCACGTGTATTTGCACCATTAGCATTTCCTCAAATTGTAGTTTCTCTGCCAAAGTCTTTAGGCTGCTTGTCTTTTTTCTTTTCTTTTGAGCTGTAATTGACATATAACAATATGGGAGTTGCAGGTATGCAAAGTAATGATTTGATATTTGGGCAGAATGATCATAGTAAATCTAGTTAACATCTAGAAAGAAATTTCAGATTTTTTTTTGCTTTTTTTTTAACAAAGATTTTTTTTTTTAAGATTTTCCTTATTTATTTGAGAGAGAGAGCACAAGCAGAGGGATCAGCAGAGGGAGAGGGAAAAGCAGACTCCCTGCAGAGCAGGGAGCTCAATGTGGGACTCAATCCTGGAACTCTACAATCATGACCTGAGCCGAAGGCAAAACCAACACTAAACCAACTGAGCCACCCAGGCACCCGAATGTTTTTTCTTATGATGAGAATTTTTAAGATCACTTAGCAACTTTCAGATAACATGACACAGTATTACTAACTCTGGTCACCACTGTGTGTATTATATTCCTGTGGCTCATTTATTTGAGACCCGGAAGTCTATCATTTGACCCCCTTCGCCCAGTTTGCCTAGCCCCCGTTCTTCTCTCTTATGAAAGGATTCATTCAATGTAGATAAAATAATCTGTTATTCCACATAACTGGTCTCAGATAAACTGGGAAATACCACAGTATCTAAGAGTGAGCACGTGAAACGAGGGCACTTTGGCAGCTCTCTGTGGGGGAGGGAGGCTCCCACTTTTTCCTTGGGATGCACTCAGTGACATGGGACCGGTCAGCATTGAACCAAGGGAGGGTGTTGATGGCAGTCACAACGCGCCATCTGTAAAACGGCACTAGTGGTTGTGCCTCCTTGCTGGGGCTGCTGGGGGAGGAAATAAGAGGATGCGAGGACTGCTTGAAGCCTGATGCCTGGCGCCCGCTAAGGCTCTTCTCTCACCGGGCTGAGTGCTTAAGTCTCTGGTGTCCTAACCTGCCATCCCCCGGAAGGTTAGGTGTTCGGACTCAGGCAGAGTCCCAAGGCTTGAATTGGCCTAGTGGAGGTTTCTCTCTGCAAACCATTTTTTTTTTCTTTTTTTAAGATTTTCTTTACCCAAGGGGCACCTGGGTGGCTCATTGGGGTAAACCTCTGCCTTCAGCTTGGGTCATGATCTCAGGGTCCTGGGATCGAGCCCCACATTGGGCTCTCTGCTTAGCAGGAAGCCTGCTTCCCCCCGTCTCTCTGCCTGCTGCTCTGCCTACTTGCGATCTCTCTCTCTGTGTATCAAATAAATAAATACAATCTTTTAAAATCATTTTCTTTACCTGAGAGAGATGGAGACAGCACAGGCAGGGGGAGGGGGTAGAGAGAGAGGGCCCAGCAGACTCCCTGCTGAGCTGGGAGCCCAACACGGGGCTCGATCCCAAGACCCTGAGATCATGACCTAAGCCTAATCAGGCGCTTAACTGATTGAGCTTCCTGGGCACCCCTTTTAAGATTTTATTTTTAAGTAATCCCTACAAACTCAGCACCCCAAGGTCAAGAGTGTCACTTGCTCTCCCGACCAAGGCAGCCAGGAACCCCTCTGCAAACCTTAATATATAAAGTGACCGTGAAAACAGTGCACCTCTGGAGGCTTTTTCTTTTGCTTTTCAGAGGTGTTTTCAGTGCCTCGATGTCCAGCTCTGTGTGAAGTGCTAATAACACAGGTCACTTTTCATAAAAGTACTAATAATTTTGTTTACTGTGTCAGGAACGGTGCTGAAACATACCAGCGAACATCTCCCAGGCCAGGAAGGAGAGCACAGACCCTATTTGGATCAAGTCCACCCCCTGAGCCTGAATGATGACTGCAGAGTCAAGGGAAGCCACAGGTCTGTCCCCGCAGGCTGCCCAGGAGAAGGATGGGATCGTTATAGTGAAGGTAGAAGAGGAAGATGAAGAAGACCACATGTGGGGGCAGGATTCCAGCCTGCAGGAGACGCCTGCTCCCGACCCGGAGATTTTCCGCCAGCGGTTCAGGCACTTCTGTTACCAGAACACTTTTGGGCCTCGGGAGGCTCTGAGTCGACTGAAGGAACTTTGTCATCAGTGGCTCCGGCCGGAGATCAACACCAAGGAGCAGATCCTGGAGCTGCTGGTGCTGGAGCAGTTCCTTTCCATCCTGCCCAAGGAGCTCCAGGTCTGGCTGCAGGAATACCGTCCCGATAGTGGGGAGGAGGCCGTGACCCTCCTGGAAGATTTGGAGCTTGATTTATCAGGACAGCAGGTAAGACGAGGTGAAACCGATTCTCTGTAAGTAGTGCCTGGGCTTTAAGCTGGGGGCAAAGAGCAAGTTACAGTGGAAAGCTGGCACTCGTCGTCCTTGTGGTGGTGACTTTCTGCTCTGCTTGGATGCTAAAAGGTGTGCCGGCCTCCTGCTCCTGCGTCCATGGGTCCGCTTACCAGCTTTTGGTTTGTTTAAATTCCTATTTTAAAAGTGATTTACCCACAAGCCCACCCTGTTTATCCTCAGGTGCCAGGTCAAGTTCATGGACCTGAGATGCTCGCAAGGGGGATGGTGCCTCTGGATCCAGTGCAGGAGTCCTCGAGCTTTGACCTTCATCATGAGGCCACCCAGTCCCATTTCAAGCATTCAGCTCGGAAACCTCGCCTCTTACAGTCACGCGGTAAGAAGCAAGGTTTCATGTGGGGAAAAAAAAAACAACTGGGTGGGGGTGCCCTTACTGTGTTGCTGAGGGCCTGTAGTTTAAAAAAAAAAAGATGGGTTTTTTTTTTAATCATTATACATTATTGTCCCTATTACTAAATATGGGGAGAATCTAATTTACAGACCAACCTCAGAAGATAATGTTACTGAGAAGGTAAATGAAATGTATGTCATGTACTTTGGTGGACATTACATTATTCTTGGAGTTGTTAGCATTTTGAATGTCCAGCAGATTTATTTTTTTTATTTATTTATTTATATTTTTTTTAACACAAAATTGCTGGGAAGAGGTAATATATTTCCAGCCTGGGTTTTGAAACACTGGCTAATATCATAAGTTACCTTGAAAAGGATCATTTTTTATTTAATTTTATTTTATTTTTAATTTTATTTATTTGTTAGACAGAGATCACAAGTAGGCAGAGAGGCAGGCAGAGAGAGAGAGATGAGGAAACAGGCTCCCTGCCGAGCAGAGAGACCGATGCAGGACTTGGTCCCAGGACCCTGAGATCATGATTTGAGCCGAAGGCAGAGGCTTAACCCACTGAGCCACCCAGGCGCCTGAAAAGGATCATTTTTTAAAATACATTTTATTAATGTATAAAAATGTAGTATAGCCTCTTTTTCTCGCTTTCAGAAATTTTAAACAGTGAGAAAAGGATGGAAAAAACATTTTGTTTTTGTTTCAGGAACATGAGAAAAATCATTTCAAGGTCATACGTAAAAATCAGTTTAAATTTTTTTTTCCTTTCGGGGAAATATTAACAATATCCTTAACTAATTTAGAAATCAAAGTAGGTATGTAGACTATCAGTAAAAATAAGAACATATTAAAAATCCCGTTGTTCAAGAAGCGTGGATAGAGGCACATTCCTCAGCCAGGGTTCATTTGTGATGACATTTAAGGCGGGAATATTAGAACTTCAGAAAACATTCTCCTCTTGTGCATTCTGGAGAAATCTGTAAATCAGTGCGTTGTGATGATTGATCCACACCACTGTCCATCCAGTCCCACGCGTGTCCTGTACAGGGTTTGGGAGGTTTTTCCATGCTCTACACGGAGAGAAGCAGAAAATTGAAGAGGATATTGGTAGCTTTCAGTGCCAGATTAGAGCTTCCTGTCCCCAGCGTAGCAGTTTTAGAAACCTGGGCACAGACCGTTGATGCTTAGTAAATAGTTTTGCAGGGAATTCAGCCATACGCCTTTACCCTCAAGTCCCTCTCGGGCTATTCTTCCAGAGTCTTTTTCCTAATTCTCAGAAGGTAAAAATGCTAACTACTTGGTCTTTCTGCACATTTTGCTTTAGCTTGCTTTATAACTGTGTGGCTTGAAATAGTTACAAGGTTTAGTAATCAGTTTCAAATTCATTTCTCTTTCGTCTTTGCAGCTCAGTAACATCATCTGTTTATCCAGTAACATTTCCAAATCTAATACAGCTTGGCAAGGGAAGATTTTAATTTTTGCAGTTTAAAAATCTGTATAGTTGTTCTTACACATGGCCTAGTGGATCGTGTGTGACCGTCAGCAGTGATCGTCTGCTAGACATCTTGTCTTAGGTCAGTGTCGACCCACATTTCTGCGAACTAGCAAATGTCTCATCGACATTTGAGCCTTACAGAACGTTTAGTCAGAAAACTGTGGCTAAGTGAGGGAGAAAAGTAGGAGGACCAAAAATGGCCAGAAAGGACCCCCTCTTTGTGCCCTGTGTTTCAAGATATTACCACTAAAGATTGTTAACGCTCGTGTTATATTTTGCACAACTGAATGAGATTTTGATGCTCTGGTGCTGTTCCTTGGACTGGAGAAAATTAAGTGGTGAGCCAGACTTGAATCATGGACTGGAAGTTACCCACTTCCATAGATAAGGAAGACTAGGAAGCCGGGTTGTAATTCTGGCTCTGCTACTCTTAGCTGTGTGACATTAGGCAAGTCATTGACTTTCTAGGTGTTTGGTTTCCCCCTCTTTAAATGAAAGGGATTGGACCAGGTGATTTTAAGGATCCTTTTATGACTCCTTGTGACTTGGAATAGCAGAGGTCATACTTTCTCTTCGTTAGCTTCTCTGCAGTTACCTACTCTGTAGTTGAACACTGAACATCACACGTGCTGGGGCAGGAAAGAGAGGCCCCGGGCCCTTCTTGGAGGGGAGGCCAGAGCAGAGGTGGTTTTACTCAAAGCTCCTTTCTCCTCCCTCAGCTCTCCCTGCCACCCACGTTCCTGCCCCTCATCACGAGGGGAGTCCCAGAGACCAGGCGATGGCATCTGCACTATTCACAGCAGATTCCCAGGTGAGCGGTGGGCCCCTCTGCCTTCCTGAGACCCTCATGTCTGCCTCTTCCTGGAGCTCTTTTACCTCCCTCCACCCCGGACACCATCTTGATGCCCCTTCCCACAGAGTGGCCCCAGTCCCGCCCTCCCCATCCACCAGAACCTGGCATGATCACCTTTTCTTTCCCAGCATCCTGTAGGTTTGCAGTCAACTCTGTCCCTGACTCCCAAGTTTGGGTGACGGGGTTGTCCCTGAGCTTTGGGAGAACTGAGTGTGGGGATCTCGTATTATTTCAGGCAATGGTGAAGATCGAGGACATGGCCGTGTCCCTCATCCTGGAGGAATGGGGATGTCAGAACCTGGCTCGGAGGAATCTCAATAGGGACAACAGGCAGGAGAATTATGGGAACGTGTTTTCCCAGGGTAAGACTGATGCAGGATTATTGTCTAAGATTGTTTTGCATCTTCTTTTTTTCGTTAGTTGTGCGATCTCTGATGTATTCACTTGAGAGTTGACAAGGATTGAGAGGCTACTGAGCCCCTTTTCTTCAGGCTAGATAGAGCGGGAGCACGTTTGTGTTCGCTTAACCCTCAGAGCCTGAAACTGTGAGTCCCTGATTCCAAGTGGATTTTTTTACTTTTAGGTAGTTTTTGCTGTTCGAAATCAGAAATACTCTTTTAAGTTCTGAGTTCTCACCTCTTCAGCCATTCTTCTCCAGTCCCCATCAGTTGTAGTGTAGGCGCCTCTGTCAAGGGGATGGATTCTGTATTTCCTATTCTAGAGGTTCGAGTGAGACCTAATCATCCTCAGTCTAATCCTAACCTAGGGCCGCATTCTTGGACTTAACAGTCATCCTTCCGTGGGCTTTCTGTCTTCTTCCATCCCATGAGCACTGCTCCCAGGCAATTAGGATTCCCCATTTCCAAACCTAATGGTGATCTTCTCCGGAGAAGTCTGCTCCTGGATGTGTAGTAAGAACAAAAACAAGCTCTCAGAGGCATCAGCCATATAAGACAAGGTGACGCAACTGACACACATTCCCATTTGTCCCCTTCCTTCAGTCCCCGGAAGACCGTACTGCAAAGCAGCTCTCAAATGAGTTGCGTTATGGGATAGCCACAGTGAGACTTCTGCCTCGGGAGGACAGAGGGAGGGTGAGTGAAGGGAACTGAAGAAAGAAAGTTACTAAAGAAGCCTCAGGTTTTATTTTGAACCATAGACCTAACCGAGTGGTGGTTTCTTGGTACTTGCTCTTTGGACCAGATTCTGAAAAATAAGCCAAAGAACTGATCTGTGTTTCTGAGCTGGGTATTACCTACCCCATGATAACTTCAAAAAGCAAACACTAGTAGCAGACGGTCTGGGAATTATCCCAGTAACCAAGGACTTTGGCTTGGAATTCAAAAGAAGTGGACCGATTTCCTTCTCTTATGACTGGTTCGGTATTTCTAGTGATTTCATCACTAAAGTTAGGATGTAGGTACTACTCAGCTTTCCGTGGTTGCATTCAGGGGCCTCTGTGGGGTAGTGCAGGCCCACCTAGAAAGGGCTCTTAAAGCCTGCTAAACAAAGAATAGAATTGTAGTAACTTGGGTTTTTTCCTAGATAAATGTGAACGGCTATAAAGTAGTGCATGTGCATTGGACAATTTTCATTCTCAATTTAAAAATAACAACAGACTGAATCTAACTGCAGTAAAGATGTACTTCAGTGTTTTAATGTGCTGGTTTAATGACAGGATCAGCTTTGCATTTGTAAAATTTGGGTTTTTTACATCATCTCCTTCGTGGGCCATATCCAGAATTGTTTCCAGTTTCTTTTCTGTTCTCGGGTGTTCTCCCTGGGCTGTCAGTGAAGGTTTTAGGTACGTTTACTAATGCCCCAATCAGCTGCTTCCTCACCCTCATCTGTGACAATGGAGCGCTGGCACCTCTGTGCTCCTCTCGCTGGGGGCGAGAAATTCCTGTGTCTGAAGACCGCTGTAACGTGCCAAGGCCAGAGCTCCTGTGCTGTCCACTCACTGTGGACTTGTTAAAATTCTCACAGAACCAGAGTATTCACTTTTCCTTTATTAACTATGTATATGTCTTCCTTTGTGGGCTAGTACCACTTACCGTTTCTATGAGAGACCTCTCTATTCCCTTTGTTCAAACTCATACTTAATATTAGAAACAGAACATGATGTTTTGTTTTGTTTTGTTTTTTAAGATTTTATTTATTTGACAGATAGAGATCACAAATAGGCAGAGAGGCAGATAGAGAGAGAGGGAAGCAGGCTCCCCACTGAGCAGAGAGCCCGATGCGGGGCTCGATCCCAGGACCCTGGGACCATGACCTGAGCTGAAAGTAGAGGCTTTAGCCCACTGAGCCACCCAGGTGCCCCACATGATGTTTTTTTTTAAAATGTATATTCCTTCATATTAATTACTGGATGATCAAATCCTACAACTGTGAATTGTGACCCCTTACGTTACTTTTTTCCTCTCCCTTCCTTCCCTAACTTGTTCTGCTCCCTCTGGTCTCCCCCCCCCACCCTCCTCCCATGTGTGCATTCCCACCCTCTCCCGGTGCTCCCTCTGCTGTCCTCCCATTCAGCCCGCCCTCTCCTTCCCTAGCTCTGCTCCCTTTTGTCCTGATTCATTCCCCTGTTTTTCTCCGATTTCATCTCCGATTAATACTGCAAGGTCATTTTGCAGGCAAGTAGAAGCTTCCAGGAAAACAGTGTCAGTTGATTAACCCACATATTCAAAAGAAAATGGTGCCATTTGTATTTTCTATTGTGTCAGGTTGTGAAAACAGGAGTGAGAATGAGGAGTCAACCTCAAAGGCTGAAGTCGCAGAAGACTCAGCGCCACGTGGGGAGACAACAGGAAGATTCCAGAAAGATTTTGGAGAAAAACGTGAACAGCAGGGCAGAACAGTAGAAAGGCAACAGAGAAACCCTGAGGAAAAAACTGGAAGAGAAAAAAAAGATTCGGGCCCAGCTACGGTCAAGGAAAAAAAACCCACCGCGGGCGAGAGAGGTCCAAGGGAGAAGGGTAAAGGTTTGGGAAGAAGTTTCAGCCTGAGTTCAAACTTTAACACCCCTGAAGAAGCTCCAACAGGAGCGAAGTCCCACAGATGTGATGAATGTGGTAAATGCTTCACGAGGAGTTCAAGCCTTATTCGCCATAAAATAATCCATACCGGAGAAAAGCCCTATGAATGTAGTGAGTGTGGGAAAGCCTTCAGCCTCAACTCAAACCTGGTCCTGCATCAGAGAATCCACACAGGAGAGAAACCTCATGAATGTAACGAGTGTGGCAAAGCCTTCAGTCACAGTTCGAATCTCATTCTCCATCAGCGGATCCACTCTGGAGAGAAACCCTATGAATGTAACGAATGTGGGAAGGCCTTCAGCCAGAGCTCAGACCTGACTAAGCATCAGAGGATCCACACGGGGGAGAAACCCTATGAATGTAGTGAATGTGGGAAAGCTTTCAACCGAAACTCGTACCTTATTTTGCATCGGAGAATTCACACCCGAGAAAAGCCCTATAAGTGCACTAAGTGCGGCAAGGCCTTCACGCGGAGCTCGACCCTCACTCTGCATCACAGGATCCACACCAGAGAGCGGGCCTCCGAGTACAGCCCCGCTTCCCTCGATGCATTTGGCGCCTTCCTGAAAAGCTGTGTGTAGAGCGAGAGTTCCAGAATTCATCAACAAGCCATTTCCCCCTTTTGTTTCCAAAAACTGCTTCAGAGGTGTGTGCCCACGGAGGGGAAAAAAAAGAGGGCCTCAACAGATTAAAAGGAAGAAAACTCACACTTCAGGATCCTTGTAGTTCCATCAGCAGTGTTCCGCCTTTGCATCGTCTGGTGGGCGTGTAATCCTCCCACACGATCCCTGCAGGGAAAAGCTAGTCCTATGGAGAATCCACACACTCTTTCCACACAAGATAAAAGCACACATACAGTCAGACGTCCAGCTTTTCAGTAATGAGGATACCTTTAAGGCGCTCTCGGACTCAGCAACCACAACATAGAATCGAAAGATTAAGATTGGCTCCGGGAAAGCCATACTGGGGTTTTTAAAGCTGCTTTCCGCAAACAAGCCCTACTTGGCCAACATCTTGGTATACCTTATTTCTCAAAAAAAAAAAAAAAAAAAAAGAGGAATCGCTAAAATAAACTGCATTGGGACGTGCTGCTCAACCTAGTTATATATACACGATAAGTTATATATATGATCACTGGTAGCCTGCCAAAGCTATAGAAATCTAGGACTGTGCTGATCGGTGTCAAACCAAAGATTTCTAGCTCTTCCTGAAAGAGGGTATGTGCACCAGTCTACAGTTCCAAAGGATCTCAACAAATGTAGATGGTTCTATCCTCATCGCTGAGATAAATCCTCCTGAAACGGCAACAACGATTCAAAACCCTTCTCTCCCTTCTTGAAATCCCGAAACACTGTCGCACTCCAAAATGCATTTCTCCACAAGTTAGCGCTTGATCGATCCTAGACTGTCTTATACTTCTCTGTTGTCTCGTGTATGCGAGTTTTCATCATGCCCCCTCCCCAGAGAGATGCTTCGATTGTCAGGGGATCCGTCTGTATCCCAACAGCACTGGACACGGTGCTGAACACGTAAGAGGCACTCGTTCCCCCTGACTTCCAGCAGGACTTCCACGCTTCCGGTGAAGTCCTGTGTCAGTCATGAGTACCTGAAGTAGGGTAGCCTGGCCCAGCTTCTGAAGCCGACCTTCGGAGTGCGAGCATGCTACAGCTCCAGGGTCTGACTCTCCTTTTGTCCTGACTATAGAAGAAAGCCACTGGCTAGCTGCCTGCATAGACTCTTCTACACACAGATCTGTGAGTAAATACCATGGAATGTCAGAAACGACTCTCGTCGTCATCTTCAGAAAAATAGCAACGTTCCTAAGGCCGTGTCCTGACACCTTTCTGGGGCAAAAATATCTTAGCCAGAATTCTCTTCAGTCAGCTGATGGACAACGTGATCATTTAGGCACTTTCTGAATCCTTTGTAACTAAATAATACAGTGCAAAAGATGTGATTTTTTTTTTTTATTGCTTTTCAGAACAAGGAAAGGTGTGGAGTGCGATTTTCCACCCCCATACTTTCCAGAAGCTTTGCAAAAGTATTTGATGCCGTTAGCTGGCAATTACTGTATTCATTGCTCCGAGTTCACCGACAAGCGACAAGCTGAGATGTGGTTGGTCGTCTCACCCCTGGACTGCACAGGGTCTTCTCTGTTTCTCATGCCTGAAGGCAGAGGGTGGGGGAGGGGCTGTGAAAGCCGGAAGAAGCAACCCGCCGCCTAGAAGCTAATGACAGACGGTTTTCGGGTACACACCCGGGGGAGCCAGGAATCATGGGCCACGTCGGCTGCCCTCAGGGCCTTGGGTGGAGAGGTCTCTGCTCTCAAGAGCGTGTAGATGATGGTGGACAGCCCCACGGGAACCTAGAAGCAGACCAAGAGCAGACCCGAAGACTCTGCCCCTCACCGGAGAGCCCCACGTAGAGTTTGAGTTTATCCCTCAAGAAACAACGAAAACTCACCCTCCACCAGCTGTTCGCGGACCGACCACTCGAGCCCAGCGGCCGGCCGGGCTTTATGGGGAGCCAGCGAGCAGCTGGGGCCTCAGCTCCAGAGCAGACTTCCCTTCTGCGCAGCAGCGAGTCTCTGGCCTCTCTCCGTGACTGGGACCAGCCACGACCTCCCCGCAGCTCCGGAGCCTGTCCGCCAGCGTTGCCTGCGGCGGCGTCAAGCAGGTCCGGCGGCGGAGGAAGAGCTCTGAAGGCGTGCTGCGGCCAGTGAGCCGCCGCGGAGGGGTCGCTCGCCCCCGCCGGCTCTGCAGCCGAGACTCGCCCCCGGGAAGCCCCGAGAGCTCTGAGGCGCCGGGGACCGCGCACAGCGCCGACTGTTCTGGAGAGGCAGCGAGCCCCGCCTGCGGCTGCTTCCACGTGGGCCTCTCCCGAGCCGCAGGCGCGCGCTGGCCTCACGCAGCCCTCGCCTGTGTTTTAGAAAGTTCAGCGCCGCCTGCGCCTCGCGTTTCTGCCCCGCGCCAGCCACGGGGTGGTCCCCAGGGTTGCCGCGGGTGTGTGGCAGGCGCCCTGCCTTCAAGCAGCCACCCGAAAACGGGCTCTTTGAAGAAGCCAGGCTCCGACTGCTCGTGAAAACCGTTCACGTCGCGTCCGTTCCTCGGCTGCCCAGTGCGAAGCGTAACTGGGTCATGGTCAGACGGGCTCGCCTCGGCTCCTCAGCGCCGGGACGGTCAGAAGCGCGTGAGCGGCTGCAGTGTGTTCACAGCTGAGGAACTCCGTAGTTAACCATTGGCATGCTCGTTGACCTAATGGAAGTTTTTGAAGGTTTTTCAGAATATGCCTTATGAAAGAAGCCTTGCCAGGACGAGAAGTGCAGTTCTTCAGATTGCGGGGAATTTGTTTCTGCTCCGGCCTGGCAGGCAAAGCGACAGCCTGAGACTATAGACCTCTGAGGCATCCTGATTAGTAAGACCCTTAGTATTCGGTTAAAGGCATAAAAGTGAGACTGTGCAAAATTTGTACAGAGAGTTCGCCGTGTTTGACGTGTGTGTCAGTTGACATCTCACATACATCAGAGAATTCATTCCAGAAAGGAACCTCATGAATGCGATTCGTGTGGCAAAGCCTTCCATGCCATCTCAGCCCTTAGCATCAGAAAGCTTACGCTGTAAATAAACTTTATTAATATTGTATGTGAGGGAAACTTTCACGTATACTACTCATTGCTTCGGACAGAAAATGAATTCCGTCAGTCTGTTCCAATCATGTGATGACTTTCAGAAACACTGCAGAGGAAGCTCGATCTTAACCCCAGAGGATCCACAGAAGAAGAAAAAGAAGAAGAAGAAGAAAAAGTGGGGAAATGCTAAAAAGAAGGCAAAAATTGTTCATGCTGAGTACTTCTGTATATTTTGTATGACCACAATGTCCGTGTCCGTGTTTTGTACATCTGGCCCCGGTTGTTACTCTGTATATTCCCTGTAGACAGATAATGTATTTTATTTTAATCTATTTGACAGAACACATCACTCCAAAAGAGCAAAGTTTTGGAGTGAGTGGTGAAGGGGTTGGTGGTGGGCATAGACAGAAAGTCCGTTTACAGACCTGAAGTGGGGGAATATGAGAGAAAACCTTCATAGTTTGGTGCTTACCAAATCTGGAGAGGAAATTAGGAAGTTTCCTTAGGAGAGACAGGTTAATAGGGCCCTGAAGTGGAACGGTTCCTAGAAACATGCAGCTTCTTGGGTGTGTTCTCTTCAAAGCCAGAAAGCAGACTCCTTAGCTGCCAGCTCACCATTCCAGGCAAAGAAAATGGGTTCTCTGAGCTTCCGGCGGGGAGAGGGGCTTCTCCATGAATTGAGAGTGGAGAGTGCCCTGGAAAGGCCAGTGGGATTACTTAACCTGACCAGACAGTGGAAACCATAGTCCTGCTTCCCCTACTAACTCATCTTCATGCTTAGGAAATTTGGGATAGCAAAGCAGCAAGATGGGCCCTTTCCTGGAAAATGGGCATGGATACTTCCACTTCCTGGCATGGCAGGAAGTTCTTCTGACAAGGCTGGAGAAGCATTTTTGTATTCCCTTTGGCTGCGCTCCTGTGTACCTTCCCTGCCCCCAACTTTCTTCCCTGGGTGGTTCCTTCCCCACGACTGTTGAAAGGCTTTTGAAGATTTGTAGCTGTGAAGGAATTTTTTCCTCCTTTTTATCCTAGAGTAGATCGCCTTTTCTTCCAGGGTCTGGTCACCCTGAAGTCCTCATCAGAAGCTAGCTAACCAGGTTCATCCTGCCATACTCATGAAACATTCGTTACGTGAATTGGAGTAACAGTATTAAAACGTAGTCAGACAGTGACAGCAATACTTACCAGAGGGGCCATGGTTTTGTGTGTCCCACTCTGAGCAACTTCTCAGAAATATTTATGAGGGGGCTGGGTTCCCCATCTGGGAAACCAAATGAAGGTCTGCAGATTGCAAAGTGAAATGTAGAATCAGAGAAGAGGAAATTAAGTGGTATAAATAGATCTTTTTATAGAAGTTAGAGTAGATTTTTATTTCACCTACTACTGGAGAATTCAATAAACATTATTTGAAAAGCTTTCCTAACATAGGTTTAGGTTTTGTTTTTAGAATGGACACACTACTGTACATTTAAAAGCAGTTACTTATTTTGCTACTCAAATTAATTTTTTATTCTATCTGAAGATGAAATTATCTGTTTTACTTTTCAAAGCTTTGTAAAACAAACTTGAAGTTCTAGGGAGGCTAAGCCATCTCCAATTCTGCAGGTCACACAAAAGTTGGAGAAACACTTCGAACGTCTCATCCGACAGAATGTCTTAACGTGAGAACATAGTTTTCATATTGTCTGGTCCTGTTTTCACAGCGGATACCACAAACCTCATGTTTTTCTCTTTATCCTGAAACAGTGGAAGGTAAGGAGAGTCATTAGGTTGACTTCTAAGCAATGTTATTTCAACAGCTTTAAAAGAAATGTCTTTAAGATTTCTCCCCCCCATTAAAGAATCATGCCTCATCTAAGAGTTATACAGTGGTCAGCAGAGCTAATTGGTCCTAAAGTGAAACTTTCTCCCTTCCACAAGCACGCATTAAGCAGTGAGGCTGAGTGTTTTAAGGTACTGGGGAAAAAAAAAATGAGACCTGTGAGTAAAAGGTGGCATTAAAACTCGGATTTCATTCCGGTTTCAGATTTGGGTTTTAAGTTCCTTGGGTCCAGGGAAGGGACTAGGCAGTTGCAGGCGCCCCCACTCAGGTGGGTCTGTGCTCGCTTGCCTTCCCCCTCACCTTAACCTCTGAACAGTTTAGGTAAGGTTTCTTTCTGCCCTAGCAAGGACAAAGCATGTTAGGCTTAGAGCTGCTTCTGCTAGTAGCCGGGGTTCTTCCGTGAGATCAAATAGATGGGGGGAGGGGGGACAGTGGACGGTGATTGTGCAGGAAAATCTTGGTCTAAAAATAATATGAGTTTAAGGGGGGGTACATTGCAAGGAAAATCAGCGATTATTTTAAAATGAACATATGTATTTTTATTAACTTGTAGTTAAATATAGATTATTACAACCAGGTCGACATGATAAGCCTAAATATATATAGAGAGCTAACTCAGGCATTGTCTTGTTTATCTGTAGACTGGGTAAAACAAACCTTTCCTGTGTTGTCAGTCCCTAGTTTCTTAGTTTAGAATAAATTAGACCAAAAGAAGAAACTCGTCTTTGTATACCTACGAATTAAGTTATTACTGTTGAAACCTGGCCTTTCATTTCACTAGTTGTAGAAGAGTCCAGATGCTTGGTAGATGTTCAGTAGGTGATTTTTAAATTGAATCTGTTCATTTAAAATCCTCATTAACCTTTCTAGGAAGGCTGCTTTGAGTAAATAATGGAATCTTAGAGGAAAAGTGGTTTGTTTTTTAAAAAGCTAGGGGACTCCTCTATTGGAAATAATTTGAAAACTTGATGGAGGACTAAAGTTTCTATCACGAGAAATGGCAGCAAATTACCATTTACATGCATTTATAGTCAGTGGTCCATTTTAGGAGGCTGGTGGTGTCTGACAAATGTTAGAGCAGATGGGGAAGGAAATTGTGGGGAATTGTAATAAATATCTCTATGTCGTTTCTCTTCTGGGTCATGGTAAAACAATAAATTATCACCTCTAGGTGGCAATGTTGGTGGCGTTTGTTTTTTCTCACTCTTGGTTGCATAAATGCTCACATTTTGGATGAGGCAAAAAAACGCACATAATTTCAAAGGTAAAAACTGGAACTGTGACCCGCAGGCCCTCCTCGCGCAATGAACATGTTCTCCTTCAGGCGAGCTTCCAAGTTCTAGGTAGCTTCTTGGAAGGGGGCAGCCAGATCAAAAAACGGTGGAGTAAAGTAGTTTTCAGTGATTCCCCCCCAATACAATCTTATCAGAAGATGGAACCGTTAAAGTAAAACTTTTTTTTCTTTTAAAGATTTTATTTATTGGGACGCCTGGGTGGCTCAGTTGGTTGGACGACTGCCTTCGGCTCAGGGCGTGATCCTGGAGTCCCGGGATCGAGTCCCACATCAGGCTCCCAGCTCCATGGGGAGTCTGCTTCGCTCTCTGACCTCCTCGCTCATGCTCTCTCTCACTGTCTCTCTCTCTCTCAAATAAATAAATAAATAAATAAATCTTAAAAAAAAAAAAAGATTTTATTTATTTATTTGACAGAGAGAGATCACAGTAGGCAGAGAGGCAGGCAGAGAGAGAGAGAGGGAAGCAGGCTCCCTGCTGAGCAGAGAGCCCGATGTGGGACTCGATCCCAGGACTCTGAGATCATGACCTGAGCCGAAGGCAGCGGCTCAACCCACTGAGCCACCCAGGTGCCCCTAAAGTAAAACTTTTGACCGATTTATGAAACTCAGAAAAAACAGAACACCCTAATAGTCAGCCTGTGATCTGATAGTTCAAACTTGGACACTGACCTCTCACCCAATAACCTGGTTTTGTTATTGCATAATATAGTGAAACAAACTCCGATTGTTTTTGTTACTTTGTCTCATTTAAATAAATGATTTATTCGCCCTATTTAGAGACCAGAATCAAGGCACAAAGTGTTTATCTGCTTTGGTTTCAGGATCCTGAAGGAATACTAACTCTTCCCTGCTTGCTTTCCAGGGCATTAGTGGAATAAACAATTTTTTTTAACTTGAAGTAAGTAAAAGGTGGCACGTTGGGGGGGGGCATTTTTCTGCATTGATCTTCACAGTTCAGGGGAAGTTCACCTTTTCCTGGGCCACTGGCCTGGCCTGGGCCCTCCCAGAAAGCAGAAACTAAAGTGAGGGTTTGTGTGCCTTGGGAAGTGATTCCAGAGAACCAAATTGAGGGACAGGGCAGGCAGAAATGGGGAGAAATCTAATATGTTCTTGAACTTGGTCACTGCTGTGGAGGATGGGGTTGGTGGCAGATTCCGGCCCTGAGCTGATAAAATCAGCCTTGGGGTCCCAGAGCGGCTGGACTCCTCCGGGAACTGGTTTTTAAGAAAAAAAAAAAAAAATCAGCCTTGGGCACAGAGAGGACAGTGCCTTAACTGCAGCCCTCAGGACACACAAAAGTCAAGGACTAGGGTTCCTTCCAGGAGCTTCCCTCCTCAACTTTCCACTCTGTGCAGACCCACAGTTTCTGTGCAGTCAAACCTGGTGGCTGCCAACCCTCTATGCCTGGACCTTCCTCACAGCTGCCTGAGGGAAACATGCAGACGTGGGTTCCCGGTGCGGGTGTCTCCCGATCGCCAAAGCCCCATGCCGATCATGGTCACTCTCTGCAGATGCCTCTCTATGTTCCTTCCCAAGGGCCCGAGGTCCCTGGGACACGCTTCACCAGCTGGTCCCTGCTCCCTGGAGCCCCTGGCCTTGCTCTCTGGTGCCTCCATGCCCCTCCTCACCCTGAAACACCTGTAGCCTTAAGGAGCAAGACAGTCTTTTGTTTGACTGTCCTTTCCTCTTGATGACCAAATTCCTTTCCCGAATGGACCATGACCACATCTCTCCACTGCCTAGCTCCCTCTTCTTCTTTTTTTTTTTTTTAAGACTTCATTTATTTATTTGACAGAGATCACAAGTAGGCAGAGAGGCAGGCAGAGAGGGGGAAGCAGGCTCCCTGCTGATCATAGAGCCTGACTCGGGACCCAATCCCAGAACCCTGAGATCATGACCTGAGCTGAAGGCAGAGGCTTAACCCACTGAGCCACCTGCCTAGCTCCCTCTTAAAGCTCCGGGAATTCAGCTCTTCCCCAACCACTTAAACCATGTCACAATAGATCACGGGTGTTCTTGACACCATTTTCTCTCATCTCCATTCTCCCTTTTCTAGAACGTTTGGCCATTTCCTTGAAACTCTTGTCAGTGGCTTTGTCCTTCAGCCCCTCTCTGTCCTTCACTCACAAATGATAACCATGAATTTTCTTTAATCCACACAGTTTTGCAAAGATGGTTGCCTCGTTTTACAAGTGCAGAAGCTAGCCCAGGACATGAAGCAGCTTACCAGATAAATGGCAGAGCTGGATTTTATTGTATTTTCTGTAAGTTTACTTACTTATTTTTAAGTAATCTCTACACCCAACGCGGGGCTTGAATTGACAACCTGAGATCAAAAACAAGAATCGCAGGCTCCGCTGAGGCGGGCAGGCGCGCCTAGAGCCAGATCTTCAAGCGTGTGACTCTAGCAACAACGGGATTCTTTCCACTGCTTCCTTGTCCCTTGTTCTCTTTTATGAGCTCAATTCTCCCTCCTTCATAAGTCACTTGCGTGATCCCACAGCTACGTTTTGGAGCAGCCTAGCACAGTGGTTAACTGTCCACAGGCATCAAGTGGACGATCGAATCTTTACCCACCACGTACTCACTGTGTCTTAGTTACCTCATCTGCCAAATGGGCGTAGAGTTACTATAAGCATTAAACGAGCCGTTATGTAAAGCATGGACAACCGTGCCTGACATAAGTGTGCCAAAAATATTACCTGTTCGTACTTCCTCCAGGGGCCTCTCAATCTTCTCGATGTTTATTTACCCCTCACTAAAGTCTCATTTTTAAAAAATGAAACATGCTGGCATGTCCTCCATGCCATGAGTCCCTGAAACACATGTAACCTTGAAATCAGGTCTTTGTGAAGTTGGGGACCCTGGCTCTGGGCCCATTTCAGTCCCAAATGTTAGGTACAAAATTTCACATGGCATCTGGGCTTCTCTCAAGTTCCCCCCACACCCTCAGCTGATGTGTGTCCCTTTGCAATCCCAGATCCTCCAAGGAGCCGGATTACCCCCAGAATAATGGAAATTGCTGCCCAGGCTTAAGCAGCCTTACTTGTCCCAAGCCACCTGAGTCCCTCTGCTAGTAGTCACCGCAGCCCCCAAGTCTAAAGCATGGCCTCCACTCCAGATTCTTGAGTCTCCCCTACCTGCATTATCTTTATTGTGTGCCCGAAACTTGCTTCTGGATTCCACATTTTAAAAGAGAAACAGTCCAAGTGCAGGATAGGGAAAGCAAACCACCTCGTACAAAGGATTCCCCAAGTGAGGAGAAAACTCACGGGGAACTTGGTCTCTGCCCTCAAATATCTGAAGAGGGATGCGAGAGGGACTCGGTTTGCTCTGCATGAGTCCAAGACATAGGAACAAAAGTCCTTTTCAACAAACATTATTGTCAGGCCATGCATGAGGAATAAGAAAAGGAAAGCGGTACGTCAACGAGTAGGGCAGATAATCGAGGCAGCTCTTGTGGCTCCCAGGACTCGGACAAATTAGAAAAAGGGACCCCTTGCTCAGGACACTTACTTGACTGCCTTCTGTTGGCAAGTTGTGATAACCGTGAAGTTCACTGATCACTCCCTGATAAGGTGAATGGTGGCCCCAGGATGGTGCAGGGAGTTGCACAAGCGGGAGCAACCTTTGCGGAAGCCACGGGCAGAAGGAAGAACCTGGTGCAGAACCAGCCAGAGCTGCATTAATCCAGGCTTTGAGCTGGGGGACATCAGGGGACCCACACAGGAAGGGATTTTGCATGAAGGAGGGCTGGGCCAGATGTCCTTTGTGATCTCCTTCTATTCTAAGAGAATGCAAATTTTTCCGGGTTCTTCCAGAAACTAGGGGAACAGCTTGCAACCTACTCTTGTAAAAGTCTTGGCAGGAAGCTTTACCCTCTCTTATTTTTTTTTAATCTTTTTATTTTTAAGATTTATTTTTTTGGAGAGAGCGAGCACAGGTACAAGTGGAGAGAGGGGCGGAGGGAATGGGAGAGAGAATGTCAAGTCGACTCCCCTCTGAGCACGACCAGGTCTAGGGGCTCAGAGGTGGGACTCCATCTCATGACCCTGAGATCAGGATGTGAGAGGAAGTCAAGAGTTAGAGAGGCTTGGGCACCTGGGTGGCTCAGTTGTGAAGGGTCTGCCTTCAGATTGGGTCATGATCCCAGGGTCCTGGGATTGAACCCCACATTCGGGCTCCCTGCTCAGCGGAAGCCTGCTTCTCCCTCTCCCACTCCCCCTGCCCGTGTTCCCTCTTTCGCTCTTTCTGTCAAATAAATAAGTCTTTAAAAAGAGAGAGAGAAAGAGGCTTAACCAACCAAGCCACCCAGGCGTCCCTAACCTCTCTTAATAAGGAAAAGGCAGGGGGTTCTCACCAGAGAGGGCAGAACTAAAAACAAGGATTTGTGACAGGTGGAGCCACATCTCTATCCCTGGGGAAGGGGGAAAGGGGGTAACATTAAACTAGAGAGGAGATCAGAAACAATAGAAGAATGTTGAAGATTACAAATCTCTTACTGTTGGGGTAGTCAGTTACTCAGTTGGTTCACTTTCATGTGATCCAAATGCTTTAAAGTTGTCAGAGAAGGTGCAGCATCTGGCTGGCTCAGTTGGTAGGCTTGCAACTCTTGACCTCCAGGTTGTGACTTTGAGCCCCACACTGGGGGTGGGGATTTCTTAAAGTTGTCAGAGGAGGTAGTGCTTTGCCTGTCTTCCAGGTAATCAAGTTGCAGATCTAAATCTCCCAAGGCTCACTAGCCACAGGGCTCTAGCTGTAAGCTACGGGTTGTCTAACTACATCACTCTTGCTTGTATTCTCTTTTCCTTTAAGTTTCTTTTTTTTTCTTTCTTAATATTTATTTTTTTTAAGTAATCTCTGCACCCAACATGGGACTCAAATGAAAGGAGGGATGCCTGGCTGTCTCGGTTGGAAGAGCATGCTATGCTTATCAAGCATCTTCCAACCGAGACAGCCAGGCATCCCTCCTTTCATTTTCTTTAGCTAAATGAATGTCTTTGCAGCTCCCCAACATGTGGTACATGCGGACTCCTGGGAAATAAAAAAGCAAGTTTTCACAGCTGTCCTTGGTGAGAAGTTTGCCCGGCCCTGTTCTAGGAGAGGTCAAGGTATGATTACCCTCTACTGACCAAGCATAATGACAGCAGCAAAAATAAGCAAGGCCAGAATGTGCAAGCAAGATCTAGAAAGCCACCATATGAGGGAGAAACATGACCACCACGCTGCTGGAAGGGGAAGGAGGAAGCTAGAGCCTACAGTAACCACTGGTAGATTTTTCCCTTCCAGACTTCAGCCACAAAGGAGAGGGGAATGCTTTTCTCTTTCTTTTTTCTTTTTTTTTTTTAAGATTTTATTTATTTGTTTGACAGAGAAAGAGAGTAGGCAGAGAGGCAGGCAGAGAGAGGGGGGAAGCAGGCTCCCCACTGAGCAGAGAGCCCGATGTGGGGCTCGATCCCAGGACCCTGAGACCATGATCTGAGCCGAAGGCAGAGGCTTAACCCACTGAGCCACCCACGTGCCCCTCTTTTTCTCTTTCAAGACAAAAGACAGTTTGGTAGCGTAGAGAAAGATGGGAATGTGGAGGTCATTTAGAAACTGTGGACCCCCCAAGGGCCTTAGGTCAGTTCGAATATTTTACAGTCCAAGATGAGTGTATGTGCCACCCAAGCAAACGTGTATGGTCCAAGATTCAGAAGCAACCTTCAGATAAGATCATGGAACCGTGTAGGAAGTCGCTGGGACATCATAGTGTTCAAATATTTTGAAGGACTGACAAGAAGAATGACTGCATTTTGTCAGAGAACAGGGCCGATCAAGACCAGGTTCAAAACTGCTCTGAAGAGGAAATGCAGTTAACACACCACAGTGAGCCACTAGGTGAGGTAGCTAACTTCTCATTTGCTTTCTTATGGTTGTACCATATGGTCATCGTTATATTAATGGAAGAAAAGAATAACTCATCCTGAGTTAACTTGCTATGATATAGGATGATTTGGATAGCATATTGATCTTCCTGATGCTATTTTTAAAAATCTATTGAGATACAGTAAGGACACAGGATTGAATCAGAGAGTCTTGACCCACTCTCAGGTCCACTACTAACTAGCTCACTCATGTGCCTTGGATCTGACCTCCCCAGGCCTTGGTTTCTTCACCTGAAAACCAGAGCTTAACCAGATCATCCTTAAGGTCTATTTTGGCATTAATATTTTCCAACTCTGGGCCTCTTTTTTTTTTTAAGATTTTCTAAAATTAACTTTTTTATTTGAGAGAGAGAGAGTGAGCGAGCGCACAAGCAGGGGGAGGGGCAGAGGGAAAAGGAGAGAATCTCAAGCCAACCCCCAGCTGAATGCAGAGCCCAATGCGGGGCTTGATCTCATGACCCTGAGATCATGACCTGGGTCAAAATCAAGAGTCGGACACTCAACAGTCTGAGCCACCCAGGCACCCCTCCTTTGCTTTAGAAAGAGCAACAAGGCTGGAAATGGAAAGATTTCTTTCAAGCCTCAGCATCACAGCTCACTGGTTTCATGGCTAGGCAGAGATCATTTTGACTAAGAGGCTGGATAGAGCACTATCAAGGCATCAACACACATGCAACTCACTCAAGTGATTCTGTTCCCTTCAACCATCTCTTCCTCCAGTCTAATTCTGAGACAGCAGAGTGCCTAAAAGCATAGGCTTTGGAGAAAGCCAGGTTTGAATCTTGCTTTCCCACAGATCACTTTGTATGACCCTGGTCAAGGTACTTACTTTTCTGTGCTGGTGCTTACAGTTTCCTGGCATGTAAAACAGATTTTAATATTTTACTGGGGAAGTATTCTCAGGACTGTAATATTTCATAGGATTGATATCATGAGGATACATGTATGTAGATTGTTTCCAAAGTTGGTCACTACATTATCTCCCATCCCCCACCCCTTTCTCAATGTGACCAAGAAATAGAGTCTGTCTTTTCTTCCCCTTGAATCTGGCCCAGTGGCTCAACAATCTAACATGGTGGAAATGATGTTGTGTGATTTCCAAGGCTGAGCCCTAACCATCGGCAAGTTCTACCTTGACCACCTCAGGAAACCAGTCACATCATGAGGAAGCCCAGGGAGCCATGGGGAGACACTCACACAGGAACGCTGAACCCCCAGGCCGACATCCCCGGCTGAGCTTCCAATCTGTGGGCCAGCCCTCCCAGCTGCTTAGTTGACACCCCAGGAAGCAGGAGAACCCAGGAAATCCACAGATTTGTCAGCTTGTATGAGAAATGATTGTTGTGTTAAGTCACTACGTTTTGAGTTTTTTTTTTTTAAAGATTTTATTTATTTATTTGACAGAGAGAAATCACAAGTAGATGGAGAGGCAGGCAGAGAGAGAGAGAGGGAAGCAGGCTCCCTGCTGAGCAGAGAGCCCGATGCGGGACTTGATCCCAGGACCCTGAGATCATGACCTGAGCCGAAGGCAGCGGCTTAACCCACTGAGCCACCCAGGCGCCCCGATTTTGAGTTTTTTAATGTAGCAATAAGGAAGCGAAACCAAGTCTTAGCAGTACCTTGCCCATAATAAGTGTTCTAAGGACATATATGGAGGGAACACCACCAGCGAAGGAGTGCTGTGAAAGGACTGGAAGTCAAGGAGAAACCAATAGGAGTATGGGGCAAGCTGTAGGAAGATGTTAAAGGTCATCTAGCGCAAAGATGCCCTCTGCAGTATTCCTGTCCTCCCATCCTCCGGGCTTTCCCACCTCTCCAAGACAGCGCCAGATGATATAGGAGGTGGCCACTTTGAGTAACTCCATTAGGAGCTTCTTCCTTATATTGAACTTTTCTAGCATTTCCATTCACTGGTCTTAGTTCTGAATTCCGGGGTCCTATAAAACACATTTCTTTTGGAAATGACAACTCTTTACATATTTGGAAACTATGACTACTTTGTTCCTCATTCTCCCCTCCTCTTCTCCTACCTAAAGAAAGAAAAAATTCTCCAGATTCTCTCCAGTGGAATGGTATGGTGTTCAGACCTCACACTCTCCAATTTGCCCACTTCTGGGCCACCATTAGTTTTTGGGTGCCTCTTAACAGGTGGCAGCCAGAATCCACCCATCTTAGATGTCTGACCATGCATGGGGGAAATGAATGAATGAAACAAGACTGACCATGTGATGACGGTTGAAACTGGCCAGTTGGTACATGGAGGCTCGCTGTCATCCTCTCTACGTCTTTGAAAAAAAGGGGGGCGCGCCGGGGTGGCTCAGTGGGTTAAAGCCTCTGCCTTTGGCTCAGGTCATGATCTCAGGGTCCCGGGATCCAGCCCCGCATTGGGGGTCTCTGCTCCGCCGGGAGCCTGCTTCCTCCTCTATCTCTGCCTGCCTCTCTGCCTACTTGTGATCTGTCTGATAAATAAAATCTCTGCCTGCCTCTATCTCTGCCTGCCTCTCTGCCTACTTGTGATCTGTCTGATAAATAAAATCTTTAAAAAAAAAAGTAACGAACCCCCCCAAAAGAGGGGGAAATAATACCATGTTTCTATAAAGTTAGGGTGCATTTAGGCAGGGAATTTCACGTGTAGGCATGCTGCTGTCCTTCCGCATGTGCGCCTTTTGAGTGGATCAGGCCAAAATCAAACTCAGTGGGAGCTGGAGGGGGTGTGCAGAAATAAACAGGGAATCTAGTCTGGACTCTGCGACCGAGCAGAAGCAGCGGGAGAAAGCGGTAGGCAGAGACTACTTTCACAAGCCCCCCAGCATCAGGAGCACCTTAGAAGGCAGCAGCCTCTGAGATTTCTGCCCAGAATTCTGTTCCGATTGATGCCACCGTGACTCAAGTCTGACAGTGATCACTCAGTCTCTGGCTTCGTGAGCCAAACGTGGGGCTCCGTGTCCCCGTGATCCACGTGATAAACGTGGATCAAGTGACGGGCCCGGGTCGGGTGAACCAGGCTCCTAAGTCCGGGAGGGAACACTCTCCCTGGACGGGGACGTCAGGGATTGGGTGGGAGAACTGCCAAAGCCTTGACCTGGTTGGCATTTCCTTGGTTAAAAGGGGGTTGGTGGGTGGAACTAGGTCCTTGTTTCCGTAGTGGAGCGACTCCTCCCGTCCCTAAAGCGCCTCGACCCCCGACGAACCCGAGACACCGAGACGAAAAGAGGATCTTCCCCAGTTCCTAGAGGGACCGCTATGGCCCCGTTAGACTCCCGCGGGGGCGGGGCTCTGACGCACTTCCGGCTGCGCCGGCCGCGGGGTGCGTCGAGGTGTCCGAGCGCTTCGAGCGGTTTCAAATCCGGTGAGTCTGTCGGTTCCTGGTTCGCGTGGCGGGCGAGAGAGGGAGCCTTGGCCGAAAGGGTTCGGGGAGGGAGGAGTAGGTTGAGAAGTTGTGGCCTCTGGAGAACCCCCGCGGACCGGTCCCGGGAGGTCTTCAGGGAGGAGCCCCGTGCTCCTGCCCAGCCCCAGGTAGTGGAGGCGCCAGCTCCCGGGAAAGCCTTTTTCTCCCCGCCCCGGGGGTTTCACAAAGAAACTGCCTCATTCTCGTTCCAGAGCTGTTTTTCTGTGCTCTGCCTGAGCCGAACCGTCTGTCAGTCGGACCCGAGTTGCATTCTGTTTTTCCCTGGCTCTCAGTAGGAAATCCGAGCTCAGGGATAATCGATGAGAACACGCCTGAGGGGCTTGGGGACCTGCTGTGGGAAACCGAGCCTCATTAGAAGTCCCGGGTCGTGACTCATCCAAGAGGAGGAATAGTACCGTTGGGCTTTGTTCAGATTAGAAAGCACACACACAACAGGCATCTGCTCGATTTTGGAAATGCATTTTTACTTTACCGTTTATAAATAGTTGGGCGAGACCAAGGTGATCTGGTGGGTGAGGTTCTTGGAAACCTATGTTATGTAAGGAACAGTTGAAAGAACTGTGAAGAAGGGAGTTGAGAGCCAAAAAGCAGTTATTTTCAGGGGTTGGAAGGCTGCTGTCAAGAAAGTAGGTGCTGCACAGTAGAATTCTGTGCCTCAGTTACCAAATGTGCCTGCCTACGGGTTTTCAGGTACACAAGGTATGTGTTAAAGGCATTCTAGAATTAGTTGGTAAGTACCACTCAGTTGTTAGAATCTGTGATAATTTGTTTTATTTATGCCTCATCTTGTTTCATAATGGATTTGGGACACTTTTATTAGAGTATACATTTTGGGAAATTGTCATAAACCGAGGGGAAGAAAACCACAAGACCATGGAAACCCAAACGATTCTCTTATGGTAGACTGTGAACTTAAGAGTTTCTTGTGCTAAACATTCTCGGTATCCTAAAGAAAGTAGTTCACTGTGGGACACCTGGTTAAGCATCTGCCTTCGGCTTGGGTCATGATCCTGGGGTCTTGGGATCCAGCCCCACATTGGACTCCCTGCTCACTGGGAGCCTGCTTCTCCCTCTCCTACCCACTTGGGCTCTCTCACAATTTCTATCACTCTCCATCTCTCTCTCTCTCTCAAATAAATGAATGAAATCTTAAAAAAAAAATAGTTCACTGTGGTTGAAGACAGTGTGATTTAGTAATGAAGCTTTTTTTTTTTTTAAAGATTTTATTTATTTATTTGACAGAGAGAGAAAGATTACAAGTAGGCAGAGAGGCAGGCAGAGAGAGGGAGGGAAGCAGGCTCCCTGCTGAGCAGAGAGCCTGCTGCGGGGCTCGATCCCAGAACTCTGAGATCATGACCGGAGCCGAAGGCAGAGGCTTAACCCACTGAGCCACCCAGGCGCCCCAGTAATGAAGCTTCTTGTTTTCTATCCACATGCTTTTGATTTTATAAACACTTTGTTAAGAAGACTTCAGAAGCTTGGGAGCCTGACTGACTCTTGGTAGAACATGTGACTCTTGATCTCAAGGTCGTGAGTTCAAGCCCCACACTGGGCTTGGAGCTTACAGTCAATCAATCAATAAATGTCCAGAAAAAAAAAAAAAAGGAAAAATTCAGAAGCCAAGGCCTGGAGGGCATCCCTGAGTGAACCTTTAGGCACACTCAACATGACTGAATGTGAAATAACTGGCTTGCTGCGGGGCGGGGGGAGGGAATCAAGACTGAGCATTATTGCATTTTTTTTAAAAAATCATTGCCAGTCTGATAGATAGATGGAAGCATTTTGTTGAAGCTTTAATTTTCATGTCTTGTATTATAACTAAGGTTAAATATCTTTTTGTGTATTTATTATTAAGCTGAGATTTGAAAAACAAATAGAAATCTGCCCTGAAAAGTGAGCACTGATGAGACGGTGTGAGGAGGCAGAGGCCGGGCTGTGACTTTTGTGTGCCAAACAGAGAAATTAATAAAATGGTTGTAAACAGCTGACTGTTCTGTGCAGATTTGTATGCTAAACCTCTGCTGGTACTAGACTTAACAAAGTGTGAAACTTCGATTTTTCCGAGGAGGGAACTTAGTTGCTAAGGGCAGGCTGCTGCAAAATGGGGCACTTTAGCATGAATGGTATTTTGAGTTAAAAGCAGTTGAAACCCAGCAGATTCAGGAAAGGCTCTTCACCTTTCTCCTCAAGTGCCCGGCTATACCAGAAAGAGAGCTATTAAAAGAGATTGTTCTTTATATAAAAAACCTGTATGATAGGGCACCCTTGGTTTTCCAAACATCTCCTCTCACCTTCCTGCTGATGATTTTCCTCATCTTAGTATCCTCAGACCCCCTCCTTAGCTCAGGTTGTTATTTAAACCTCCGTGTTGCCTGACTGCCTTCAGAATTTCACGTCTATGTGGGTCCCTGTACATACAAAGCTGAATTTGATTTTCTCCTGTTGAATTTTTTTTTTTTTTTTTTTTAAGGTAAGCGCTATGCCGAATGAGGGGCTCAAACTCACAACCCCGAGATCAAAAGTCACGTGCTTTTCTGACTGAGCCAGCCAGGTGTCCCCACCTCCCCAATCTTTTTTCTTTCTTTCTTTCTTTTTAATAAAAAATAAATCCGTAAACCTCTGCTGGTAGCCTTTGAGCTTTGGAGTTGGGAGTTGCCAAACTGGAAAATGACTTGTGTGATTTCAGAGGAGGATAAGATTGTCATAACATTGTCAACTAGTTAAAAGTGTTTGATAAAAGTAAAAGTAAACATTGTGTAATGTTTACAATAGATCTGTTAGAAACTTTATTTTCAAGGGTGCCTGGGTGGCTCAGTGGGTTAAGCCTTTGTCTTCGGCTCAGGTTGTAATCTCAGGGTCCTCATCGGGCTCTCTGCTGGGTGGGGAGCCTGGTTCCCCCCTCTCTCTGCCTGCCTCTCTGCCTACTTGTGATCTCTCTGTCAAATAAATAAATAAAGGTTTAAAAAAATCACGAGTAGGCAGAGAGAGGGGGAAGCAGGCTCCCTTCTGAGCAGAGAGCCCAAGGTGGGGCTTGATCCCAGACCCTGAGATCATGACCTGAGCCGGAGGCAGAGGCTCAACCCACTGAGACACCCAGGCGCCCCAAGCAGGCACCTTTTAAAAAAAATAATTGTAAAAGAAAAACACTTCATAACTTTTTAAAAACTATCTCATGAACTCTAATAGTGGTCTGCTTCAACATTATAAGTATTGAAGTTAACAACTAACGTATTTTTCTTTACTGTCACTCCGTAATAGAATAGCATTTATGAAAGCTGCTTTACCCCCACTTCCCCATATTTTAAAAATTTAAATATTTTATTCTATTGTTTCTTAAGATTTTATTTTGTTTTTAAAGATGGATTTATTTATTTGAGAGAGGGAGCGCACGCACACACACAGGGAGAGAGGTGGAGTGAGAAGGAGAGATCTCAAGCAGACTCCCGGCTGAGTGCAGATCCTGAGGTGGGGCTCGATGACACAACCCTGAGATCATGACCTGAGCCAAGATCAAGAATTGGCCGCTTAACTGACTGAGTCACCCAGGTGCCCCCAAAGATTTTTTTTAAGTGATACCTATACCCAGTGTGGGGCTCAAACTCACAACCCTGAAATCAAGAGTCACATGCACTGCTGACTAAACCAGTCAGGCACCCTGTAAATGTTTTATTTTAGAATAGTTGATATTTCTAGAAAAGCTCATAGATAGTACAGAACTCCCATTCACCTCTTCTCCAGTTACTGTTAACTGCTTATGTTACTATCTACATTTGTCACAACCAAGGAACCAACACTGGTACATTACTATGAACTAAGCTGCACAATTTCTTGGAATTTCACTAGTTTTTCCCTAGTATCCTTTTTCCGTTCCAGGATCCCGTCTAGGGTACCACATTATATTTGTCTTCAAGTTCGCTTAGTGCCCCCTGATCAGTGACAGTTTCTCAGGCTTTCCTTGTTTTTGATGACCTTGATAGTTTGGAGACGTATAGGTCAGATATCCTATAGCATGGCCCTCAGGGTGGGTGTGGAGGAGGAAGGCCATAGAGGTAATGTGCCTTTGTCGCTGTTCTCATCAACATAGCCACCGGTGATGTTGACCTTGGTGAGCCGGTTCCCCTTCCATACTCTCCTTATGGAAGCAAGTTCCTAAGTGCAGTCCACCTTCTTGACAAAGGAGTATCTACGTAAATAAGTTCTGGTTGTGGTATTTGTCTCTTTTCCTCTGTTTTCATTCCCACCTTCCTCCCGCCCCCCCCCTTTACGTAGTGTGGACAGAAAATTATTTCCGCTTCCAGATTATAACCCAGTACTGTATTTTGTTGCTCAAATTGTTTCAGCTGGGATCATGGAACTTTTTGTCACCACAGGATGCTCCAGGCTCATTTTATATGCTCCCCAGCCTAGAATCAACCATTTCTCCATTTTCTAGTAGTTTTTATTGGAGAATGATACTTAGAAACCAAGACCTGGGCTCTGGGGGTGCTGATTGTGGGATGTCATTGCTTCTAAACCTTCATAGCAGACAGAGCTAGGAAGTAAATATCTGTATACTAACTCCTGTGCACACCCTTACCCAATCCTGTATCCACCTGTATCAGTAGTAAACTAAGCATGACTTTATGCTGCTTCTGTATTTTTTTAGCTTAAATTGTACTGAAAAAATTTTTTAAGATTTTATTATTTGAGAGAGAGGGAGCATGAGTTGGGGCAGGGGAGACTCCCCGCTGAGCAAGGAGCCTGATGTGGGGCTCAGTCCCAGGACCTGAAATCATGACCTGAGCTGAAGGCAGAGGCTTAACCAATTTAGCTGTCCAGGTGCACTGTCCTGATATTTTTTTAAAGCCCAGTTTTATAGTTTTTACCCCGTGAGTAGCCCCAGAGATCCATATATGACATTCATTCTTTCCACAGATAACTCAGTACCTGCAAATACTGGGCATATTGTAGGTATTTGGAAATAGCAGAAAAAGAAAAAAACAGTTGAAAGTCCCCGCCCTCCGGAGTTGATATTCAAGAAGGAAACGTGGTTTCTGTTTTTTGTTTTTGTTTTTTTAAAGGGTAGGAGCAGCAGTCTCGCTCAGTTGGAAGAGCACAGGACTCCCGATCTTGGGGTTATGGGTTTGAGCTCCGTGTTAGGTCTAGAGATAAGTGATATGGAGGGAAAGCGTCGATTAGGAGAATAAGGAGTTCTGGGGTGAGGGAGGGTTGTGTGTGTTTCAAAAGAGGGTGACCAGGGCTGGCTCAGCGAGAACATAGGAGTACAGACCAGCCATTTGTAATCTGGAGGAAGCGTTGGGCAGAGGAACAACGAATGCTTTGAGGTGCCTCACACGTGCGGGTAACAGTGTGGTTGGGGTGGAATGAACGAGGGAGAGGTAGATGAAATTAGAGACAACAGTGCTGAGACCTTCGAAGCCTTCTTGGCCTCTGTGATGACCTTGCCTTTTCCTCTTGAGATACCGCCTTGGAAGGCGTGAGCAGAGGAATGCTGTGATCTGACTTGAGTTTTAACAGGATCCCTCTGGCTGCCCGTTGGCAATACACTGAGGGCCGGGGAAGCGCTTCAGAGGCTCTTACAGGGCACGGGCCAACAGGTGATGGAATGGGATGGCAGTGTTGGAGGCAGTGAGAATTGGTTGAACCTTGGGGTCTTTTGGATGTAGAGCTCACAGGATTTGCTGACAAATTACATGTAGAATGTGAAGGAGGAGTCTGGGGGATTATCCAGGTTTTTTGGTCCAAGAAAACAGAATGGTAGAGTTGCCATTAACTGAGATGAACAGTTTTGGGGGCGATGATGGGGACTGCAGTTTTGGACATGTTAAACTTGAGGTACCATTGCACATGCTGGTGGCGACGGCAAGTAGTGGTTGGTCTTAACAGTCTCGAGTTCAAAGGAGAGGTCCAGGCTGGAAATGAACCGGCCGTGGGGATGGCAGTTTCTAGCCTTGCGACCGGATGAAATCTCCACAAGCAGGATGAGTGCCGCGAGGACCAAGGCACCTGGCCCTTCGCTCATTTGTGGTCTCGCAAAGACATGAATTTAAATTGTGCGCAGCATCTAAGGGAAACTTTCTCTTAAGATTTTTTTTTGTTTTCGAGTTATCTCTGTACCCAGTGTGGGGCTCAGACTTACAACTCCGAGATCAAGAGTCACACACTCGACGATCTGAGCTGGACACGCACCCCAACTTTTTCTTTATTTGTCTCCGTGTACATGTTTTTCAGAGGTCGTTATGTGATCTGTGGGTTTGGATATGCCCCTCTGGGAACAGATGCCCAGGAATGATAGGTCACTCCCTCTTTAATGCCACCTGTGTTCTGGAACTCCTCGTGTCTTGCGGAGTTTCCCAGGCGTGATCCCAGAAGCTGAGCAGCCCGAATGGATTCCAGGGTCTGTTGGAACAGCGTCCTGTTGTAGGTTTGCCCTGCTCTGGGTGGAGTGTGAAATTTTGTAACCGGTTACGAAAAAGCGTTTGAGCACTGGGGAGACGCGCTTCTGAGCATTTCAGATGAATGCTTCTGGCACTGCTGCCTCTGTTATTTTGAGGTTATTTTAGCCTTGAGTGCTAGTGCCTTCATCTTAGGAAGCGAGCTGGTGTGCTCCTGCCCGGCTGCTGTCAAGTTATCCTCAGCGTGGGCACCGCAGCAGTGTGTTGGGTGTGCGGGGCAGCAGGAGGGAGTGGGTGGTGCTGATTCTGGTTCACCCGATCAGGACCTCGGTTGACATATCATAGGATGCTTCAGAATGGGGTATGGTGGAGGGGAGTCCCAAGTACTGGCATCCCTAGAATTCTGAACTAATTATAATTAGCAGCCAAAAATTATTGCATTTCTCCTAAAAGGTTACATACTGAGGTTCTAGTGCTAGAATCCCATTTCTTTTTTAATTACCAGATTTGGCAGTTCGTATAAAATATATGTTTTTAATGTGTGTTTACTAAATGTTTGAAACTAAATAACTTAATACAAAACTCAATACAAAAGCTATAACGTACATTTGTGGTGGCAGTTTCTGTGTGGTGTGGCATTGCTTTTTTGTTTTCTAGGGGTCGTTTTATTTTTGGAGGGCATGAAGTTTGGGCATTGGTGAGAAAACCTGTTTTGTTTGTCTTTAATGATATTCTGATTTTCTGATAAAGAAGTAATAATACCTATTGTAGAAAATTTGGGAAATAAAAAAAGAATTTGAAAAACTGAGGTCAGGGACTCCTGGGTGCCTCAGTCGGTTCAGCATCTGCCATCGGCTCAGGTCATGATCCCAGGATTCGAGGGATCGAGCCCCACATCAGGCTCCTTGCTCAGTGGGGAGTCTGCTTCTTCCTCTCCTGCTCTCACCCCCTCCCTGCACATTCTCTCTCTGTGTGTCTCAAATACATAAAATCTTAAAAATAAATACATATAAAAAAATAAAACCTGAAGTCATCTATAACCCAGCAATATGACTATTCGCATGTTACCCTTTTTCCTTTGCTATGATGATGGGGCCTTATGTGAGACTTGATGTCCGGGTGATACAAGCCAGATCTGTGGAAAACGATGTGCATAGGAGCCGTGAGCATACTCACGTTTTTATTTGCATTTTTATTTTTTTTTTCATACTCCGTTCTTAAATGCTTTAGATTTAGGTTATCTGTGATTCCTGTTTCCTCCTCTTATTTCCTCATCTTCTGTGAGCCATTTGTGCCTCCTTGTTATTAGGGGCACTACCCTTGTTATCAACTTGGTTCGCGTAACAAAAACCCACATAGGTTTTTGTTTTTTTTTAAGATTTTGTTTATTTATTTGACAGAGATCACCAGTAGGCAGAGAGGCAGGCAGAGAGAGGGGGGAAGCAGGCTCCCCGCTGAGCAGAGAGCCCGATGCGGGACTCGATCCCAGGACCCTGAGATCATGACCTGAGCCGAAGGCAGAGGCTTAACCTACTGAGCCACCCAAACCCACATAGGTTTTTATCTGTTTGGTTCTTTGTTGAGACTTCCGCTGGAGTTTTCCTGCTGTCAGTTATCCATACCCAGAATGGGACATCTCTGTGACATGACGAGTGCTGCTTACGGGTTGGAAACATGCTCAGGAAAGCCAGTCACAGCATGGAGGGCTAATTTATGCACGTTTCTTTCAGAGTATGTTTAATGAGTGCTGATATTTATAGTCTGATTCTGATATCTCTTTACTCATGTATTTTCCATCTCCCGCCCAAACTTGCAAGCTCCGTGGGGGTGGGAGCGCGTCTAGTTTTCTCATCACCGCGCCCCCAGCACCAAGCCCACGGCAGGCCTTCGAGGGGATGTTGAATGAATGGACTTCACTTGTTTGTCAAATGAAGAAAATTGAAGTAATTGTATTTACTGCACATATTTTTGATGTTCTTTTTTTTTTTTAAAGATTTTATTTATTTATTTGACAGAGAGAGATCACAAGTAGGCAGAGAAGCAGGCAGAGAGAGAGGAAGGGAAGCAGGCTCCCCACTGAGCAGAGAGCCCAATGCAGGACTCAATCCCAGGACCCTGAGATCATGACCTGAGCCGAAGGCAGCGGCTTAACCCACTGAGCCGCCCAGGCGCCCTATTTTTGATGTTCTAATGTATCAACTGACTGACATATTTAAAATATTTAAAAAGTTTTTAAGATTATTTATTTACTGGGACGCCTGGGTGGCTCAGTTGGTTAAGCAGCTGCCTTCGGCTCAGGTCATGATCCCAGCGTCCTGGGATCGAGTCCCACATCGGGCTCCTTGCTCGGCAGGGAGCCTGCTTCTCCCTCTGCCTCTGCCTGCCTCTCTGTCTGCCTGTGCTCGCTCGCTCTCCCTCCCTCTCTGACAAATAAATAAAATCTTAAAAAAAAAAAAAGATTATTTATTTACTTATTTGACAGACAGAGATCACAAGTAGGCAGAGAGGCAGGCAGAGAGAGAGGGAAGCAGGCTCCCTGCCGAGCAGAGAGCCCGATGCGGGGCTCAATCCCAGGACCCTGAGATCATGACCTGAGCCGAAGGCAGCGGCTTAACCCACTGAGCCACTCAGGCGCCCCTAAAATATTTAATATTTAAAAGAAAAATACTTTTAAGCATGTTATATTTGTATAATTTACCGTGTTTAATTTTTTTTCCAGTTTCTTCTCAGCAATATATATGTCCTCAAAGTGAATACCTCTGTAAGAGTATAGGTTACTGTTAGTCTAATCTCTGTCATTCCAGTTGTCCTTCTGTGAAACCTAAAGGTAAAGGACATTTAAAAACTTGCATGTGCCCTACTTAAAAGTGGGTCAAGTGAGGCTCAAAATTACATCATTGGGGCACCTTACATCAAGTGAGGCTCAAAATTACATCATTGGGGCTCAGTCAGTCACTTAAGCACTGGACTCTTGGTTTTGGCTCAATTTATGATCTCAGGGTCATGGGGTCAGCCTTTGTAGGGCTCCAAGCTCAGTGCAGAGTCTGCTTGTCTCCCCCTGCCTCCTACATGCTCACAGTCTCTCTCTCAAATAAATAAATGGGATCTTTGAAACAAACAGATTTTTTTAAATTACATCATTAACTAATGACTCAGTTATTATTTTTTTAAAGGTTTTATTTATTTATTTGACAGAGATCACAGGTAGGCAGAGAGAGAGGAAGGGAGGCAGGCTCTCTGTTCAGCAGAGAGCCCGATGTGGGGCTCGATCCCAGGACCCTGGGATCATGACCTGAGCCGAAGGCAGAGGCCTTAACCCACTGAGTCACCCAAGCGCCCCGGAGTTATAAGATTCTGAAACAGTTTTTGGAGCAAAGTTAGTTTAAAATAATTTTAAAATTATAACATTGTACACTTTTTATTAGAGTAGAGACAAAGTAAGATTAAGTAGGATATCCCAAGCTGACTCCCAAATGAGTTTGAACTGTAATTTTTTTTTTTTTAAGATTTCATTTATTTATTTGACATAGAGAGACACAGAGGGGGAACACAAGCAGGGGGAGTGGGAGAGGGAGAAGCAGGCTTCCCACTGAGCAGGGAGCCTGATGCAGGGCTCGATTCCAGGGTCCCGGAATCATGACCCGAGCTGAAGGCATCTTAAGCTGAAGGCTTAAGAGCTGAGCAACCCGGACGCCCCGAACCATAATTTTTGTGATAGTTTTATAGTGGCCATAATTTCCACAATTTTGTCTGCTAAAGGTGTGGCTGTCAAGACCTAAAAAGCATCTTTTTTTTTTCTTTTTTTCTGTAATTTATGGTAAATATTTTCTCAGGTTTAACGTGTAGCCCTGAAGAACCAGAAACTCAAAGGAACCGATACTCCGGCTCCACAGAGTCCCACCACCTGTAGTGAGGCTCTTTCTGGAATCGGTGCGATGACCAAGGTTTTGGGCATGGCTGCAGTTCGGGGCCCTCGGCCTCCACGGGAGAGGGGGCCTCTGGTGGTTAAAGATGAGGACGAAGAGGAAAGGCAGAGCCTTCCCAGCCTGGAGGTGTTCCGCCAGCGCTTCCGGCAGTTTGGCTACCATGACACACCTGGGCCCCGGGAGGCCCTGAGCCAGCTCCGGGTGCTGTGCTGCGAGTGGCTGAGGCCCGAGATCCACACCAAGGAGCAGATCCTGGAGCTGCTGGTGCTGGAGCAGTTCCTGACCATCCTGCCCCAGGAGCTCCAGGCCTGGGTGCAGGAGCACTGCCCGCAGAGCGCCGAAGAGGCCGTCACTCTCCTCGAGGATCTGGAGCAGGAACTGGACGAGCCAGCACAGCAGGTAGACTGGGGACACCTCACATGCTGTGAGGCTGGGAATGGAGCGCTCTGGGCAGGACTGGGTTTATCTGTCCAGTGGGAGGAGCTGAGTAGAAGTTTCTGCTGACTTAGCTCACGTTTCCTCCTGTTTCCCTTCTCCTGTCCAGGATTGATCTTTAGCTGTGGACGTGTTTGCTTTCTTTTTCCAAGCGGTTGTGCTTTAGCCCTCCTGGGGCTCGCTTTCATTCTGCAGTGGACCCTTGAACAACACAGGGGTTAGGGTTGTTAACCTCGCCCCACCTTCCAGCACACGTTCATTTGAAAATCCCGCTTTAACTTTTTTGATTCCCCCAAAGCTTAACTTCTAAATGGCCTCCTGTTGACTGGAAGCTTTACCGACAACATACATAGCCAGTTAACACTTATTTTGTATGTTATGTGTGTTATATGCCATGTTCTTACAATAAAGTAAGCTAGAGAAAGGGAAACATTAAGAAAACCGTAAGAAGAGTAAGTACATTTACTGTACTGTGTATATCCAAAAAAAAAAAAAAATACAGGTGTAAGTGGGCCTGTGTAGTTCAGACTCGTGTTTTGGGATCACCTGTAGTTCTGAGATGAGCTGTGTACAAACCCCACCGTTCCTGGTTGTCTGTAGGTCTCACCTCCTCCAAAGGAACAGCAACAGGTGTGGGAGAAGAGGTCCTGCTCGGGAACAGCAGCGTTTCCAAGCAGCGCACAGCCCCAGTCTGCGGAGACCAGTCACAAAAGCGAGGGTTGGGAGCCCTTGTACATCCAGGAGACTGGGGAAGAGGAGGATCTCACTCCAGAGCTGAGAAAGAGTCAAGGTAGGGACTGTCTGTCATGCTGTGTGCTTGGTGCCCCCACGCCTTTGTGGTGGAAGAAACAGAATAATTCTAATTACTGATTGTGAGGCACTGCCCCTAGACTGACTTGCCTGGTCTGGGTGCCTAGGCAGGACGAGTGCCTCCCCTTCCTCCCAAGTGCGTCTCACGCAGAGAGTCAGCGTAGGGACAGGACGTACTCTTAAAAGGGTTGGTCAGAGTGAGTTTAAAAGCAGGACTGTTTGGGGCACCTGGATGGCTCAGTCAGTTTAAGCGTCTGCCTTCCGATCGGGTCATGATCCCAGGGTCCTGGGATCAGGTCCCACATCAGGCTCCTTGCTCCGTGGGGAGACTGCTTCTCCCTCTGTCTGCCGCTCCCCTTGCTTGTGCTCTCTCTGTCTGTATCAAAGAAAAGCTGTAAAAAAAAGTTGGGGGGCACTGTTCACAGAGGTGTACCAGGTTGAAGAAACAGTGATAAGTGATGCTTGTTCAATGACTGAACGAAGGAGCTGTTAAAATCAGCATGGGATTGTGCAGAAATGGTCCCAGGTAAATTCTTTTCAGCTTCTGCCTCATAAGGTTATTTAAAATATTTTGCTTATTTATTGAGCTACTTATTTCCCACACGTAGTACACGGCAGCTTGAAGGAAAGTCTGTACATGTAGCCGGGCGACTGCTCATCACCCAGAGTGAAAGGGACACGTATCTGTCGCTGCCCGTGGCCAGGACAAAGAGATGGTAGAGTGGAGAGGGAGCTCCAGGGACCAGGGAAGGGGCTAAGAGGAAAGTACTGTGTTGACAGAGACTTCTGTACTCCTGGGGGCCAGCAGGTCTCGGGGGGCCCCTGGTTCAGTGTGGATTTCTCTTACTCCCCTTTTCCGTGTGTGTGCGCCTGAAAGTGTGGCGGCCTCGTGTGTGCTCTGAAAAAGATGGTTGGCTTCAGTCTGGTTGTAGCAGTATTAACTTGAGAACCGAAAGAAGCGTGAGACACAGCCGCTGTCGGGTACACGCTGGGACTCAGACCCTCCTGGGAGGTGAGCACTTTGATGTAAAGACGATCCGGGACTAGCCTGGTCTACACGGACTGAAGGTCCTCTTTTGTTGCTTTTATATTCCACTTCTGTGAGCACGTGGGTCTCATGAGTTTGCCACTGGCCTCATCTCCCTTAATCACCCTGTTTATTTTCCTTAATCAACTTGGACCATTCGGCACTGTTTCTTACCTGTTGTTTGTGCCTGACCATCACCCAGCTCCTTTGCTCCTGTCCCAGGAGGCCTGGTGTGGCCCTCCTGCCCTCTTTATGTGAAGCTCTTCTCCCGGCAGAGAAAGCTGTGTGCTCGTCATACCGTCGTAGCTGCTGCTGGGCTGGGGGCTGGTGTGGAAGCCTCGGACTGCAAGCTAGGTGTGGGGGTGACTTGTGTCCGTGTCGTGTTGTGACGTGCCACCGAGCAGTACTTGCTCCCAACGCCAGCTGACGTTTCTGTTTCTCCTTCAGGTTCCTTCTCAGAAAATAAAACAACTGACCTGCCCTTACTCTCCTTCTTGTTTCAGATCGTAACTCGAACACCCAGAATGAGGACTCCATAGATGAGCAGAAGACTTCTGAAGAGTCTCAGGAACTCAAAAGGGAGGTTACTCCCATGGTCGTTGCCAGTAAATGTGAGGCCAGGTTAGAAAGGCAGTGGGCAAACCTTGAAAAGGAAAGAGGAACAAAAACTCCTCTTCTAGACAAAGGTTCCAAGAAAGGCAGAGAATTGATTCCCACTAAACCTGCCCCAGGAGAGAGGCGTTACATCTGTGCCGAGTGCGGAAAAGCCTTTAGTAATAGCTCAAATCTTACCAAGCACCGGAGAACGCACACTGGGGAGAAGCCCTACGTGTGCACCAAATGTGGGAAAGCTTTCAGCCACAGCTCAAACCTGACCCTCCATTACCGAACGCACTTGGTGGACCGGCCCTATGACTGTAAGTGTGGGAAAGCCTTTGGTCAGAGCTCAGACCTCCTTAAACATCAGCGAATGCACACGGAAGAGGCGCCCTATCAGTGTAAAGATTGCGGAAAAGCTTTCAGTGGGAAAGGCAGCCTCATCCGACACTATCGGATCCACACTGGGGAGAAACCTTACCAGTGTAACGAGTGTGGAAAGAGCTTTAGCCAGCACGCAGGTCTCAGTTCTCACCAGAGGCTCCACACCGGAGAGAAGCCGTACAAATGTAAGGAGTGTGGGAAAGCCTTCAACCACAGCTCAAATTTTAATAAACACCATAGAATCCATACCGGGGAGAAGCCCTACTGGTGTAATCACTGTGGAAAAACCTTCTGTAGTAAGTCCAATCTTTCCAAACATCAGCGAGTCCACACCGGAGAGGGAGAAGGGCTTTAACTGTCAAGTAATGCTCTCTCTGTGGCGTTTGTTTTTATTAAACTTTAGCCGTTGGATGCTAGGGAGAAGCCCAGTAATTGCGATATAAACTCTAGTCGTAGATTTTGTTTCACTCGACATCAAGGGGTGCCCGAGGAGAGGGTGTTCAGTGGTGGCTCCATGGGAAGGAGGTGCTGGTGGGCCGCTGAGCGCGGTCCCCTCACACGCTTTGGGTCCCATCAGCCAGGCCGGCACTGCTTCTTGTATAGTTAAAACTGAGTATATCCCGTATAATTAAGGAAGAAACACTGAAACTGTTAAACCGTTTTAACATATATTCAAGAAATAGGATTTGTAAAGAATCGAGCCACATGGAACGCAATTTAATCTGATTCGGAATAAACTTACAACATCTTGTAAACTTGCCTCTGGACTGTTACATGTGTGTTGGTTACTGAACACTGTTCTCAAGAGAGGAAGCTATTCCTACTGGTTTTAGCTTCGGGGAAATATGGATTTGGGGTAATTAGAACTTTTCGTGCTCGTGAAGGTACGGATCAGGAAATTGGGGTAGAGCAGCTGCATCTTGGTCTACATTGTGCTTTATTTTATTTTATTTTATTTTTTTCTGTATGCCGAACACATTGTTTTCATCAGGGAGGACATGTGTCAGCCTCGTGTGCGTTTTGATTGTATATGCCTCTGCCACAGTCTAAAAATCCGACTCTGAAGTTTCCTTCTATAAACCTCACACCTCAGTAAGATCCAGCATGATTCCTTTAAGTCCATCCTGTCTGTCCCCGCCTGGAGTCAGGTGAGATCTTTGCGTGGTCTCCAAGAAGAGCCTAATCTCCTACAGCAAGGGGAGTAGGGAGATGTGTTTGTTGGGCTGGAGGGTTCTGGAGAATTGGGGGCTTGAGGTACTCGAGCACACCTCCCCAGATGTCCCATGCATCAGGATCCCAGTCTCTCTCCCAGTCGGGGCCCAGAGTTTGGGGATAAATGACTTGACAAGACTCGGCATTTCGCTGTCTCTGCAGTGCTGCCACCCTCGCAGTCGGCCGTGAGCTGGTGTTGAGGCCCGTCTGCTCTTGCTACAGAAGATGGGGATCTCTGTAATCCCTCCTGTGGGCGACTAGGGCTTTCACAACATGCCCTGAAATGATAGTTGGCCGAACTAAGCCTGTAATTTTCTTTCTTCACAGCTTGAGAGAGAAACGAGTCCTCGTAATTGCCTCTATGCCAATAATGTTTCAAGTTCTGGGACTACTACAGAAGCTAATGCTTCCTTTTCTACCTGAATCTCATCCCCTGCCGTAACCGGTGGGAACCTTCCTGACAGGCTCCTCTTACTACCATCTGACCAGTGAGTGACCTGTTCCCGGGATCCCATCCTGAGGGCGCCGTTTCTAGGGCCACTTCCAGTACCAACTGTTAACAGGTTGGATTTCCCCTAAAACAGCCCGTGACAAGGGCTTAAGGGCAGATAGTTTATTTAGGGAGATGATTCCAGGAAGCCAGGTGTGAAGGAGCAGGAAAGGAGGGAAGGACGAAACCAGGAGCGGGTGCACTGTTGAGCTGGTGGCTTCTGTAGGCAACTAGTACTCAAATCTGGGGACCTTTACAGAACAACACAACAAATGGGAGCAACTGGTATACCCGAGCTCTGATCCCATCCCGGTGCCCAGCTGTGGTTAGGATGCAGTGCCTCCTCGGCTCCGGCAGAGTGGCTGAGAACCCCTGGTAGACTGGGAAGAAACTGTCCCCAGGGGCTTTGGGGCTGTCGGTCTGAAGATGCTGTGAGCCACGCACCCCCCATATCCCCCAAATACGCATCTTTACACACACGCAGGCAAATGCACAAGACTTCTATTTGGATTCTACATAATATTGGGGGCATACTTACACTAAAAAAATGATTCAGTGTTTATCTGAAATTCAAATTTTTCGCTGGGCATCGTGTATCTTGCAGTCCCGCCCCTGGCATCTGAAGGCAGCGGTGCTTCCAACCGTTTGTCTCCCCAAATGTGGTAAAATCTGATGAACTGAGGAGACTCACTTACACCCGTAAAATATATTTGTGGATGAGGTGGCAGCTTTGTGCATCCCAGGAAATACGCTGTGACTATAAAATCTAGAATAGCCCCTTAGTACTAGCCTGGAAATCAGGGCAGTGGCCCTTTCCTTGCAGACCGCCTCCAGAATTCTCTCTGGTGGAGACTGCCTGCTGCTAGGAGACAGAAGTGTCCGATCTAGCTTGAGATGGGAAATAACACATAGCTGTTTGCACATTTCTATGTAATGGCTTAATTTCACCCCGTCCAGTCTGTCTACCATGACTTACATACAGTCCAAGTATATGATTCAAAAATACGATTCTAGATGAATAAACCAGTTTTCACTCTTACTGCTACATTTGTAGTAATATCAGAGCTACTATATGTTCACATTTCACTTTTTTCAACCTTTTAAATTGTAAAATACACAACAAAATGTACCATGTTATACACCTTAAAAATATATAACTTATTAAAGACATGTAAGCTTTAAATTCATTCCAGGCTAATAGAAAAGATCTCATTTTAGGGGGTACCTGGGTGGTTCAGTTGGTTGGGTGTCTGCCTTCGGGACAAGTCATGATCCCAAGGCCCTGGGATCGAACCCCCCATTGGGGTCCCTGCTCAGCATGGAGTCTGCTTCTCCCTCTCCCTCTGCTCCTCACCCCCCTCCCACCCCACTCATACTCTCTCACTCTCTCAAATAAATGAAATCTTTAAAAAAAGAAAACATCTTGGGGCACCTGGATGGCTCAGTGGGTTAAGCCTCTGCCTTCAGCTCAGGTCATGATCTCAGGGTCCTGGGATCGAGACCCACATCGGGCTCTCTGCTCAGCGGGGGACCTGCTTCCCCCTCTCTCTCTACCTGCCTCTCTGAGTACTTGTGATTTCTCTGTCAAATAAAATCTTTAAAAAAAATCTCATTTTAATTTTTTTAAAGGTTTTATTTATTTATTTAAGAGAAGGAGAGCTGGGGTAGCGGGGAGAACAGAGGGAGAAAGACACGCAGGCTCTACCCTCAGCACAGAACTCAACTCAGGGCTCAGTCCCACAACTCTGAGAGCAAATCAGGAGTTTGGATGCTCAACCCGCTGAGCCACCCAGGCACCCCTGGAAATAAAATTTTTAAAAAGGGGGCAGCAGGGGCACCTGGGTGGCTCAGTGGGTTAAGCCTCTGCCTTCAGCTCAGGTCATGATCTCGGGGTCCTGGAATCGAGCCCCACATCGGGCTCTTCGCTCAGCAGGGAGCCTGCTTTCCCCTCTCTCTCTGTCTGCCTCTCTGCCTACTTGTGATCTTGATCTCTCTCTCTCTCTGTCAAATAAATAAAATTTTTTTAAAAAGGGGCGGCAGCATTAAAGACAGTGATGGGGAAAAAAAGACTAAAAGTTTTACACTTTATTCAGTAATTGTATCATTTGTATGAATACTGTATTGTTATTTTGAGAACTATTTACTTGAAATGTCAGAAAAAATAAACCATTATATTTATTTAGTTTGAAATGTAGGGGGCACCTGGCTGGCTCAGTCAGTAGAGCATGTGACTTGATCTCAGGGTCTTGATTCTGAGGCCCATGTTGGGGGTAGAGATTACTTTAAAAAAGTTTTTTGGGGAAGAAAAAAAGTTTTTTGGGGGTAACACCTGACTCGATTAAGTGTTTGATTTCAGCTCAGGTCCTGGAGTTCCAGGATCAAGCCCCATGTCGGGCTCCCTGTAAAGCAGGGTATCTGCTTACCCTCTCTCCCTGCTCCTTCTCTTACTCTTTCTCTCTCAAATAAATAAAATCTTTTAAAAGTTTTTAAGCTTTTTTTTTTTTTTAATGAAGGTTTACCCATAGAAGATAAAGCAGTATAGTTCTAAAAAAGAATTTAAAAATTGACTGGCAGTATCAATATTAACTCATTCCTTTACAGTAAGATACCTTTTTTTATTTCTGTCCAAGAGCAGTTGCCCAGAAATAATGTGAACCCCAATATGTATATATTTCCCCCTCCCACCCCAACTATGTGGCACCAGTGTTCCTCAGAGAAATAGCTAATTTTATATTTAGAAAAAAGTGAACCTGAGGATTTTGTGTCAAAAGGTTTTCAAATTTAATGAGGTTATATTGGAATGACACTGGGACCAATCTGAAATGAGCTCACATTGGGACACCTGGGTGGCTCAGTCAGCTAAACATTTGACTTTGGTTCTGGTCATGACCCCAGGTCCTGGGATCGAGTCCTGCCTCGGGCTCCTCACTCAACCAGGAGTCCCCTTCTCCCTCTGCCTGCCGCTCCCCCTGCTTGTGCTCTCTCTCTCTGAGCTGAGGTTGACTGTCATATATGTAGTCTAAGAAGCCAGATTTGCGGTGGGAAACCGGGCTATCTTCATCAGGAGGGAAGATGGCTGTGAAGGGTACCCTCACCAAGGGAGCAATTTTAAAGGTATATAGATAGAAAATACAAGGCTCTGGCAATTGATTCTCTCAAAACGAGCTGTCTACACAAACACTCTGAGATATTTGTGTTCTCCATTCCCCATCCATACCTGGTATTTTGGTCACATCCTTGTCTGAAAACAGCTGTATTTTGACACAAGACCCCAGTGAGGACACCAGTGAGGACTCCCTTCTGTTGACTTTTCGTAGGCTTACTTTTTTACTCTTATTTTTCCCTTTTCTTTCTTTCTTTCTTTTTTTTTTTAGATAAAAGCTTTACAGAAGTTCAAACACTCCCTTTCCCACCTTGGGGGATTGCCTCGAGCCTCCCCTAGGTGACTTATGACACTCCGAAGAATAAGCCCATTCAGAGCATGGCCTTCGAGAACTTGCTGGGAATTACCCAGCTGGCTGGGCTCTGGGGCAAACAGCAACCATGAGCTACAAATTGACTTCTCAGCCCCAGAGTGAGAGAGTTAGTTGACAGCACGAACATGCTGGTAGTCAGAGCTGTTCCTTTCGGATTGTCATTAGGGGACCTTTGCAGAACAAACCATCCCGCTTTTGAGGAGACCATTTCCATCCTGTTCTCCTTGCCTCTCTGCCTCCTTCCTCATCTCTGTTCTTCTTGTCCTGGAGGTAGAAGTGGAAGAAAAAGGAATTGAGGAGAGTTTAAAAACCAATAAAAAATCAGGGTGGGGAGAGTGTATGTGTTTGTGTGTGTGTGTGTGTGTGTGTGTGTGTGGTGTTTTGGTGGAGTGGGGTTGGGTATGGAGTTTACTGAGTGGCTTGGCTATCCCAAGCATTTGCTCAATTTCTCACTGTGGTCTGCAAGGACTGCACACCAGTCCCGCCCCCACCATCTCAGGCCACCCCTCGAGTGGTATTAGTGATTGTGCATTGCTCTGTCCTGCCCCCAGGCCTTTGTCCTGGCTGTTACCTCTGCCTGGAGGTCCCTTTCCCCGCCCTCGCGGCCCTGCAGTACCTCTGCAAAGTCTCCTTTCCTAGCAGTTTCCATATTTTGCCGGAATTGGTCACTTAGATTACTGTGCTTAAACTGCCGTCCCGGGAGAGTGAGAGCTGCTGCATTCGCCCAGGGGACTGTCGGCGCCATAAAGACGGGATCCAGTGCAAACGGAATCAATGGGAGGCAGGGCCGGAAGGGGCACCAGGAGCGCCCTCCTTACTCAGAATATCACAAGATGTCATTCTGTCGTGACCTGGAAGGATTTGATTCCGACACTTATGGGATTACTCCTGTGAGGGCATAAAAGTGAGCAAACCTGGGTGGCTCAGTGGGTTAAAGCCTCTGCCTTTGGCTCCGGTCATGATCCCAGAATTCTGGAATCGAGACCCGCAGCATCGCAGCATCGGGCTCTCTGCTTGGCAGGGAGCCGGCTTCCCCCTCTGTCTGCCTGCGTCTCTGCCTATCTGTGATCTCTGTCAAATAAAATAAATTTCTTTAAAAATCTTTAAAAAAAAAAAAAAAGTGAGCAAACCACGAACCACGAAGCCTTCCCCTCCCGCCCCCAAGCATTTCACACATTTGGCTCCTGGGGGGGGCCTCTTGCCAGTTTCCCCGAGTTTGTTTTCTCTCATCGCTTGTATAGGTTTTGCCCTCACGGGAACTCTCTGATGGGCTGGAACATTCTCTTCGGATTTCAAAGTGGGTATTTTTTACATGAAACAAACACAAAACTCGGTTTATTTGGACATTTCAAATAAAGGTGAATTTTTTCTAGTGATGAAAACTTCGGAAGTCTTCCTGTTGGCTGCGGGTGGGCTCGGCACCCCGGCCGCTCTGGCAAGGTGCGTTTTCCTCTGCCCTCGCCCACACGCGGGATACCCACGCCGCCCCCGCCGCCTCGGGTCTGCGGCGCCCGAACTTGCGCCCTGAGGCCGAGGGGCGCGGCGCTTCGCCCAGCCCGGCCATCAGGGGGCGCGCGGCGGCGGGCGGGAGCTCCAGGGCGGGCGTTGGCGTCAGCGCGGGAGCCGCGCGGCCTAGGCCCGGAGCTAGCGAATCACCGAGAGGCGAACTCCTCCAGAGTTCCTAGAGAGAACAAGTGGGCGTGGGGGCTGCGGGGATGGGATGGGTAGTGAAAAGGTCCGACCCGGAAGCGAAATAGAGAGAACTTCCGTTCTTTGTTCTGTCCCGGTGTGTGGGTCTGTGACAGGGTCCAACGGGGCCTGGCCTGTGTCCGGCCCCCCAAATCTCCCGTCCCTGCCCCCAGGGTGAGTCCGGCGGCCCCCGGGGCTCGCGGTGAGACGGAGGCTGTGCCCGCCAGGGAAAGGGGTGGTGTCCGCGCCGCTGCGGCCCGCGGGGTCCCCAGGCCCGCCCGGAGCAGGGTGCCGGGAGGCGCCGCTCCCTCCCCCGCAGCCGGTCCCCAACTCCGCTTCCCCGGGGACCTCCCTCCGCCAAACGGGGCCCTGCCAGGAGGGGAGGAAAGGGGCTCCGGTACTGGGCTTGTGACAGCTCAGCTCGAGCCCATGAAAGTTCCAGTATGGCTGCAAACGGGCCCCTCTCTTTAGAACAGCTGATGACAGCTCCCCTAACTTGGTAATTCTCCCAGACGCTTTTATTTGGTGTTAACACAGTGATTCGCGCCAGTGGCAGAAGTCTGTACTTCGCCGGCTCTGAGATCTGAGTAGGAGTTCCACGAAGTGTTCGCAGTTAGAACTAGGTCTGGAATGCGGGACGGGAGCGGGGGAGTTTGCGGTGCAAACTTAGATCCCGGGAATAATCCCGCTGGCGCTCAGTCAATAGAGTTCCTTACGGGCAATGATACAGCCGTGTCTGGCTCCCGCTTTCAATTGTGTTAGATCCCTGACGTGGGATTGAACACAGATGGATGTTTCCGCTCTGAATGGCATTTGTCAGCTCCAGGGGAGACTAGGCAGGGTGATGAACCCGAAATATATGGAATATATTACCAACCCAAAACCTTTCTGGTGGTGAAGCTTTACATCAACAGACCAGACTCTGTCCTGAAATCCAGAGTTTCTCGCAAGTGAGGGGTCAAAACATTGAGAACTTGAGAAGGCATTTCTTTCACTTGGGTGAGAGGTTAACCTGGAGAACCTTCAGTGGCCTTTGAGCTCTCCAGGGGTGCAACACAGATAACCAGTTCTGTCTTAATTGTGTTGATTAATAGATGTTCTCTTCTTTTTCTTGTATTTGAGTAGAAATGAAGTTTACATGAATATTTTTAATTCTCTTTCCCCCCTTAATTGTACAGCATTGCCATCAACTTAAATTAGAATTCCCAGGAACTTGCACTGAGGCTTCCAAATCCCCGATAATTGCTACTCTGGTCTTCTAGGACCTAACTCCAAAGAAGGAAGGAAAGATTCCAGCAGGTAAAGCTTTTCATGACTTGTTCTTACTGCCAGGTCATCTTTGTGAGTCCCCAGGAGCAGCTTTAGGGAGGGGCGTTGGCAGAGCGGGGCAGAGGGTCGGGCACTGCCTGGACCTGAAGCTGTGGGGGCACAATGGAGATTTTTCTATGAGAAACATTGTGTGCCGATGCAGACACTGGGGACTTGTTCTTAACAATATGCCTTTGAGTTCCAGCTTTGGGTAACCCAGCTGTGAGGAGGGAGGCTTGCTTTTTCCCTCTGGAGTCAGAGTCTCTGAGTTTCCTTTCTAAAGAGAGTTTGGATGGAGAGCTGATTTGTTGGACGTGTCTGCTTATAAACAGTCCTGGAAATCGTAAAGTTGGTTGTTCGGGACAAAAGATGGCTGGCTCTGAGATAGAGTGGAAGGGACCCCGGGAGGAGGGCGCTCGTGGCACCTTGATTGCCCCTGGGCCTGGCTCACGGCTCATTCAGTGCCTTTCTCTGTATAAAGGCATCGGTGGGCATTCTGTACCCGCTTGTTGCCCAAACACTAGAGGTCTGTGAACTCTTGACTCTCAGGGCCCCTCCCCTTTTTATGCTTTTATGTGAATGCAACTGTTTATAGTGATAAAGCAGATACAGTTCACGTTCCTTTCAATAGTGCCTTGCGATGTAGTGACACTCAGCAGTGGTTTGTTACATGAGCAAATAAAGAGGGAGGTAGACAAAATGCAGGGCTTTATTTTCTTTACTCTTGCCCAAGTGTAAGAAAGCTCTGGTGGCTGCTTCGCCTGTTCTTGGCCTGTTGATTCTTGTCACGGCATTCGAGTGTGGAGTAGAATCTTCTACCTGAGATCCAGACCTTTGTCTAGATACTCACACGTTCTGTTTTATTCAGTAGAGCCACAGAGAATAGACCTCTCTTGATTGTCATAGCATCTGGGGAATGGGGACATCAGCAGGGATAAAAATGGAGTAATAAGTAATTTTTTTTTAAGATTTTATTTATTTATTTGACAGAGGAAGAAATCACAAGTAGGTAGAGAGGCAGGCAGAGAGAGAGGGGGAAGCAGGCTCCCCACTGAGCAGAGAGCCCGATGCAGGGCTCGATCCCAGGACCCTGGGATCATGACCTGAGCCGAAGGCAGAGGCTTTAACCACTGAGCCACCCAGGCGCCCCAATAAGTAATCTTATGTGCTTTTGTTTTTTTTTAAAGTGTTGGTTCCTGTGTCAGGGACTTATATTCCAATCCAAGGAAATGTATTAGAGAAAAGGGAGATAGAAAGAAGGCCTGCTGCTCCCGGCTCCCTGCGATGACACTGCACTGAGGCCCATCCCCCAGTATCATCCTGCCTTCGGCTGAGACTGGAAGCAGACAGCTGTCTCAGAAAGGGCAGGAAGCATTTCTCTAATATAATTAATAGATTGGAGCTATTTGCCTTAATTCTGGGTGTCAGCTCTTATATCCCCAGGGTTATTTATTTATTTAAAGATTTTATTTATTTATTTGACAGAGATCACAAGTAGGCAGAGAGGCAGGCAGAGAAGGGTGGGGGCGGAGGGCGGGGGAGGTGTGAAGCAGTGAGCAGGGAGCCTGGTGCAGGGCTGGATCCCAGGACCCTGATATCATGACCTGAGCCTAAGGCAGAGACCCAGTCCACTGAGCCACCGAGGCGCCCTCCCCAGGGTTTTTTAAATGAGAGAAGGAGAACTCATGAAAAGTTTCACTGATCTCTTTTTTTTATTTGGGTGCTGTTTTGTGACCCCTTTTCTTCAAAGTGTAGTACACCCTCAGTGTAATATAACAGCTAATAACCTAATAAAGTAAATTTTTTTTTCTGTTGGCTCTACTGTTTATGAGTTGTTTTTTTTTTTAAATCTGTAAACAGAAGCACCTGGGTGTCTCAGCCGGTTAAGCCTCTGACTCTTGATCTCAGGTCTGATGATCTCAGGATCCTGAGTTCAAGCCCCACATTTACTTAAAAATAAATAATTTTTTTTAAAAGATATTATTTATTTATTTGACACAGAGAGATCACAAGTAGGCAGAGAGGGAGAAGTAGGCTCCCCGACGAGCAGAGAACCCGATGCCGGGCTTGATCCCAGCACCCTGGGATCATGACCTGGGCCGAAGGCAGAGGCCTTAACCCACCGAGCCACCCAGGTGCCTCTACCACAGACATTCTTAACAGTTTATACAATACAGGGCACCTGGGTGACTCCGTTGGTTGGGCGACTGCCTTTGGCTCAGGTCATGATCCTGGAGTCCCGAGATCGAGTCCCACGTCGGGCTTCCTTGCTCAGGAGGGAGTCTGCTTCTCCCACTGACCACTCCTCTCACTCTCTCTCCCTCTCAAATAAATAAATAAATAAATAATATCTTTAAAAAAAAAGTTTATACAGTACATACACTTTTGCAAAATCTATATGTACACACTTTTACACTTTATCCTGTTTCTTGTTTTTTGTTTTTTTCAAATTTCAGTTGTTTCTTAGTATTTCATTCTGTTAGGGTCGCCAGGGTTCCATGTTTTCTTGTTATAAATATCACTGGGTATGTTGTGGGAGGCAAAGGTGGAATATTGTTCAGGAACAGGGGCCCTTTCTGTGGTGATCATGGAATCTCACCAAAGGGAGCAAGGGCAGTCCTCACCAGGATCTGGGAGACTGTCCTGGTTGCTGCGATTCCTATTGCTAATCTTGGGTACTAACTGAAATGCTAGCTCCGGGGAGGTGGGTTTTATTTTGTTTTGTTTTTTAATTTTATTTTTTTATCATTGAACCTTGGACTCTGCTTCTGCAGTGCTTCCTGCTGAGTCTGCAGACAGTAGACCGGAGGCCCAGAACTTCTAGCCCTACTCATGGAAACTCAGGCTGATTGTGTATCTCAGGAACCGCAGGCCCTGCTTGAGAGTGGTAAGAAACAGATTCATTTATTCTTGCATTCGGCCATTCAGCAGCCACGCCGCCCGTCTTGCTCACGGGGAACCATGCTAACCCCTGGAATCCAGGTGCGGCTAAGACACAGTCCTTCCCAGCTTACAGCCTAGTGGGAAAGCTGACTGAGGCCAACAACGGGTGTTGTTGGACTTGACAGCCGAGGTATTTGTGAAGGGCCGTTGGGACCTCGTGCAGGGTTAAGAAAACCGTGACACAGTCACAGAATTCCAGGCGCGTGGCAGTAACTGACCCGTAGTCCTACTTTGTGTTCTCTAGGAGCAGACTCTCACGGGAGGCTCTTGGGAAATCACTTTGTAGGTCACAGGCTTGAGGATGAAATGAGCATTCGTATTCTGCTGTCGTGGCCTCTGCCATTGACTTTGGAGCCAATGGCATTTAAGGAGAAAGCATTTAAGGATCTCTTTGTCCCGTTGATTATACACAGTCTTGTGTCTCTAGGGGTTTAGAGTCTGTCAGGGACAAATATGTTAATTTAAGAATTATAGAAGAAGAGATGTGATCAAGCCCAGAAACAGGAAACATTTGTAGTGTTTAGAGGCTCCTGGGTGGCTCAGTGGGTTAAAGCCTCTGCCTTCGGCTCAGGTCATGATCCCAGGGTTCTGGGTTCGAGCCCCGCATCGGGCTCTCTGCTCGGCGGGGAGCCTGCTTCCCCCTCTCTCTCTGTCTGCCTCCCTGACTGCTTGTGATCTCTGTCTGTCAAATAAATAAATAAAATCTTAAAAAAAAAAAAAAAAGGAAACATTTGTAGTGTTTAGATTTGATCTGGGGGTAAAGAGAAAGAAGAACGGGCATTGTGGTGTTCAGTCGGGGTTGGGTAAAGCTGCTGGTTTCCTCTGGTCTAAGAGACCTTTGTGCACAAGTTCGAGTTCAGAGATGCGGAGGGGGTGGAAGGGACGTGAGCGGGATTGTCTGCGTTGCTGGCCAGGCTTGGGAGAAAGGACAAGAAGGTGCTTCTCACCAGCGGGTGGACTGGGCCGGTTTCTGGGAGGGTGCAGTGACCGGACAGAAAGGAAGGGCCCTGGAGCTTGAGAGCAGGATCCACAGAGCTTTGGACACCTCACCTCCCGAGGGAGTGAGTCCTAGGTTGTCCTAGGACCCTGTGACGTCTCTGGGTTGGGAGGCCACAGAGCAGATGGGTTCACTCGTGGACCCTTTTCTCGCCCTTTAGCTCTTCCTTCCTCGAAAGTTCCTGCATTTTCCAACAAGGACAGCCTGGGGGATGAGATGTTGGCAGCTGCACTCCTGAAGGCCAAGTCCCAGGTGAGCTGTGGTTCCCTTTATCCTTCTTTTCCTTCCGTCTTCTTGGAAACCTTGTGCCCCAAACCGTGATTCCCTCCATTGGGAACATGGTCCTTTCTGCTGAATAATGGACCCCTCTTCCTCCGCCATAACCTGCTTTCCCCTCCCTCTTAGATACTCATGATTCCTCCCCATCCCCAATCATTTTTGGTGCTGCTGGTCCGTCCCTTACCCTGAAATTGCATGCGAGACCGTGTTGTTTCAGGAGTTGGTGACGTTTGAGGACGTGGCTGTGTACTTCATCCGGAAGGAGTGGAAACGTTTGGAGCCTGCTCAGAGGGACCTCTATAGGGATGTGATGCTGGAGAATTACGGGAATGTGTTCTCGCTGGGTAAGGAGTTAACGCTTTCTTAGTCAAACTCCCTTGGCATTTCTTTGTTTCCTTGTGGGCTAGGGACACTTGAGTCACAAAATGATCAGCCGAGGATTGACGTGGTCTCAGGAGATTCTGACGACAATACTAATAGTAACTCCTGCTTGTAGAGTAATTGGCAGTTTATAAAGAGCTTTCCTCTACGTTGTCTCGTGGAAACCTCCCAGTAACACAGTAACGGAGGTCGCTAGTGTTCTGCTGGTGTTCTTGGTGGGGAAAGAGAAGTCGGAGGTCCTCAGTGCTGCACGGGGGGTGCTCGCCAGTAGCAGGACTCGAGCCCTGGTCTTCCAGCTCCAGATCTGCTGCTTTTTTGCCATGTAATTTCTTCATGTATAATAATTCAGAGCCTTTTCCAAAAGATGAGCATCTCAGGATCCCTAAACACATGTGGTGCTGCTCTGTGCCCACGTGCACATTCTGGAACTCTTCCTTCCCTTCTCCGCTGTACCACCTCAAGGAATCTGTTGCTTTGTTCAGAACCAGTGTGGCTGCAGCTCCCGGAGAAGTTTCTCCGCTTGTTTCAGGGAGCAGCTGGCGTCTTTAACCTTTAGTCTGTGGCCTGTTAACTCCTTGTCCGTCACGCACCGCAGCGAAAACATTGGGCGGTCCAGGGCGTCTCCATCACTCCCACTGGAGACTGCCTGCCCGTTTCCGTGCTGTCCCCTGACATCCAGGGTGCGGAACCCAGCTCTGGGACCACGTGGTATGAGCAGGACTTGTCCCGTGGGGAGGATTTCCGTGTCTGGATTTTGACACCATCTTTGGGCTGCCCTGAGAGGAAGAGCTGGGGGTGCTGGGTTTCAAGGGAGCTGAGAACAGGAGGGTCCCCAGGGACGCCTGTTCAGGTGAGGGAAACAGCTGTTTCTGTTCTCTGACGCCCATTGCCTTGTCTTTACTTCTTCAAATATTGACAGACTAAAAATGCTAACTGTCTAGACCCTTTTCATCCTCCTCTCTGCTCAGAGCGCCCTTTGAAAACCCTAAAGCAGTGAAAATAAGGAAGTCAGACAAGAAGACGGTTTATGGATCCTCACATCTTAGCCCAGCCTTTGAGGCCTCGGGCCCAGAGGCGGACTGAGCTCCGTCTTTTGCCTGTTTCCATGGGTTTGGAGTGTGTGGCCTGCTGGATATCGTTCTTTTCACCTGGGGCCGTGGCAGTCTCTGTGGCCTCCCCTTTGTCGCTTCTTCCTGCTCCGCGACTATTTCCCATCACCCTTCTGCGCTCGCTTGCTTATGTTTCTTCTCCCCTGTCTTCTGGAAGCCACCATCTCCCCAGCATCTGACCTCCGCGAGGAGTTTGCCACTTCGTTAAACAGCATGTCCGTTCCCTTCTGTTTCCGGTTCCCGCCCCTGCCGGGTCTGTCTTCCTCTTCTCCTATCTCCAGCCTTCTCTATGCTTCCAGCTCTTTCCACTTTGATTTTGCTGCTTGCGTTTCTCCTTCCTGATTTCCTCGACGCTGATCTCTCTGTGTGCTCCAGCTGGCCCCAGCCCGGGCAGGTCTGCACGCAGATGAGAGGCATGTGCTTTTAACCCTGTAAACACCCTTGTCGTCATTATCCTGCCCGCTGGTCTCGATCCGTTCTTCCGCAAGGACCAAGTGATGTTTGTATTTTGTATTGTGCCAGATGGTGAGACCAGAACTGAGCACGATCAAGAAATGTCTGAAGATACGGGATCACATGGGGTGCTGTTGGGAAGATTCCAAAAGGATATTTCTCAGGGTCTTAAATTCAAAGACGCCTATGACCAAGAAGTCGGTCTTAAGAGGCAGCTGGGGAGCTCCTCTGGAGAAAGACTGACCAGGAAGATACAAGATTTCGGTCAAGTGACGGATGAGGAAAAGCTAACCCCTGTGGGAGAGAGAAGTGAGAAATACAATGATTTTGGGAACAGCCTCGCTGTGAGTTCTAACCTTATTTCGCATCAGAGACTTCCTGTGGGAGACAGACCCCATAAGTGCGATGAATGTAGCAAGAGCTTTAATCGAACTTCAGACCTCATTCAGCATCAGAGAATCCACACTGGGGAGAAACCCTATGAATGTAGTGAGTGTGGGAAGGCCTTCAGCCAGAGCTCGCATCTCATTCAGCATCAGAGAATCCACACCGGAGAGAAGCCGTACGAATGTAACGATTGTGGGAAGACCTTCAGCTGCAGCTCTGCCCTCATCCTCCACCGAAGGATCCACACCGGGGAGAAGCCCTACGAATGTAGCGAATGTGGGAAAACCTTCAGCTGGAGCTCTACCCTTACTCATCACCAGAGAATCCACACTGGAGAGAAACCGTACGCCTGTAATGAATGCGGGAAGGCCTTCAGCAGGAGCTCTACCCTCATCCATCACCAGAGAATCCACACTGGAGAGAAGCCCTATGAATGTAACGAGTGCGGGAAGGCCTTCAGCCAGAGCTCGCACCTCTACCAGCACCAGAGAATCCACACTGGAGAGAAGCCCTATGAATGTATGGAATGCGGAGGAAAGTTTACCTACAGTTCAGGCCTTATTCAGCATCAAAGAATCCACACCGGGGAGAATCCCTACGAATGTAGTGAGTGTGGGAAAGCCTTCCGATACAGCTCAGCTCTGGTCCGCCATCAGAGAATTCACACTGGAGAGAAGCCTTTGAATGTAATGGGAATGAGCAAAAGTTCTCTCAGAGTCGCTGCCGAGCTCAGTATCAGAGAGTCTGCCTGAGAGAGAGCCGCACACCTGTTTTCCTCACTTCCTCTGAGTCTGACGAGCTCCTGCCTTACTACATAAGTATGAACATCTTAGAACGTGTCCTTTCCGGCTCAAACCTTTCACTTTAGAGAACGGGGCAGATGGGGGAGATCATCCCGGCACACCCTCGTGACCAGCTGCCTGGTCACTTTCCCCAGGAGTGACACCCGGAAGCGAGCGGCAGGTTGAGGAACGCCAGGGAAGCTCTGGGACCGGTCACCTTCCGTTTTGGAAGGGAGTTTGCACTAGTCCGCTTCTCTAGCACCAGAGGAGCCTTTCCTTCCAAGGTGGGGAGTGGAAGCACAGTAGGAAGAAAATCCCCAGGACTCCTCTGGTTGGAGTCCGTGTAGTCGGCACCGAAGGCAGTGGAAAGAATGTCCCGGGTCCTGCTGTTTGCTAACAAGGGGACACAGAGGCTGTCTTTCAAAGCCACTGTCCCTAATCCAGCTTTAGGTTCTGGTAAGGAACCTTTGCTATTTGTTGCTACTTTTTTTGTTCCATGATTTCGTCAATTAATGGAAATTTGGTGCTGAGGGATTTGTTATTTTATTGGTGGGGGGATTCTGTGAGGTTTTCTGTGATAACTATATTTTGGGGGGCTCTTGGAGCAGCAAGCCCGTTTCCAAGAGCAGCGAGGCGGTTTTGTTGGGAGAGCTCCTTGTCCTTCTCCACTGTGATGGGTCTGATTGGGAAATCCATCTGATGAAGAAAGTCTCACAGGGGAAGGATTGAAAGCATTAAGCGTTGGCCTGCTTCTGTCCTCTCTGGCTGTTCCTCTCCCCGCTCCTGTGCTGAAGAGTGATTTAATCCAAACCCCCAGTTGCTCAGACTAGAATGCTTTTAAGGAGCTCACTCAGCCAGCTTGCCCTGCCCTCCATCACCTATGACCTGTGACATCTGGCCCCAGCAGCCGGATCTCCCGTGACCCCATCTCTGACTTTGGCAGCAAAGGAAGCGCAAAGCCCAGAGAAGGGGAGGCTCTGGCCTGACCTGGCTGCCAGGCTCCTTGCTGGGTTAGGCTGGAGCTTCCGAGGGTGCCCAGCTGAAGGGATGATCTTTCGTTCTGTTTTCCCAATCCTGCTCATCCTGTAGCATAAACGAAGTGCACTATTAAACAGAATAGTTTTTTAGAAGGAGAGATTGAGTGTGTTTCTGTGCAGGAGCCAAATTTATTTGAATTAAAATAGGAAATCGTGAGTATAACTGGAATCTTTAAAATTTACTCAAGATATATATATATTTTTTAACTGTTTTTCTTTCACACACATACGACCTCTGGCTGTCAAGACTCCTGTCCTATTCCTCTAGATACCGCCACAGACTCAGTCACGCACACATTTGCTCCCAGCTCGTACCCACATGTTGGATTTCGTGTGCGGCCTGGCATTCTGTGTGGTACAGTACTTAGGACCAGCAACCCAAACTAGAAAGGTGTTACTGGGGGCGGGGGGGCCCTTACCAGCGTGTACTTGGGTTTTGGGTCACAGGGGGCATATGTAGATTCTTGTTCCAGCTGTGGGCGAGAGGAAGTCATTCATGGAGAAGGCGGAGAGGAAAGTGTTACAGAGAAGTTGGGGAACTGTCTGGAACTGCCGTCTAAAGACCTTGGAGCATATGTTGTGATCGACGTCCCAATATGTTTTTGATTTCTTAAAGCCGTAATGAAACTCCCCAGTCTTTTGGCTCTTCTTTGAGATTCGGCCATGGACTCTCCCTGTTCACAATCGCTAGCCCGCTTGTCTGTCATGCAGGTTTCTGAACCCCCAAATCAGACCTGTCAGCTAATTTCTGAGGTTAGAGCCTAAAAACGTCCACTGAAAAGGAAGAACCAGTAATGGAACAGAAAATATTTCTGGAAGGAGATGAGCAGGGTCTTGTAAAATAGTGTATGTTTTAGAGAAGAGGCTCCGGGCAGGACCTTTTGGGGGTTGTGGGGGGAGGGGCGGCGCTGAGCATGGCCACTCCCGTGGAGATTGAGACTGTGGAGGTCTAGGAAAGACCCCCGCACAGGTCAAACTGCTAGGCCATGAATAGTTAGCGTAGACAAGAACCAGCCACTTCTCTGCCTGCACACTGGTCCCCTCCCTGCCCCTACCCCCCCCCTCCTTCAGAGCATCTCCGTGAGACCTGGGAATGATCTCAACCATTGTATGAAAATTGTATTTATTTTTTACATCTCTTTGAAGCTGCCAGAGCATTTTATTCATCTGGTTTTCCTGATTATTCCTGTCTCCCATTATGATTCTTCTCAGTCCCTGAGTATTTTTTTTTTCTTTTTTTTAGTCCCCGAGTATTTCTTAATGCTGGGGTATGATATCCGTTTGTCTCTTTACTGTTACCCTTAGAACCACTTACTCCTGTGGTCTCAACTCTTATCTGTACAAATAAGTTTTAAATCTGTCCCTGTGCTCCTAACCTCTCCCAGGTTCCAGCCTTGGGTCTCCGGCAGACGGCTGGGCATTCGTACTTGGACTTCCAAAAGTTTCAAGTTCAGGTGTTTCACAAACCAGATACATCTTTCCCATAAACTGCTCCCTCTCAGAATTGCTGTAAACCCCGGGTCAGACGGCCCGAGTTTTCTTTGGTTACTGTCGTCCTCCAGCTGACCGGCGTCAAGTCCTGGGCAGGCGCCGTGGGCCTAGAGTGGAGAGAGATTATTGTCGCGGGGAGGGTTTCATCAGAGTTGAGGTCCTGGGGGAGGTGGGATTTCCAAGTGGTGGTAGCAATAGTAGCCGACACGTGGCATGTCCCCCGCCTGGCCCGCTTCCAAGTGGTTTTCCGATGTTAAATCATGTAATCCTCACAACCCTGTGTGGGGTACCCCATCTTACAGACGAAGAAACCATTGAACTTGCCAGATGAGACATGACCGTGAGCTCAGAGACTGGAAGACCCTGCATTGCTCTAGTTGGCGGGAGGTTGCACCCCCGGCCCGGATGGCTCCCGTGTGAGGTGGGGAGGCCTGTGTGGGAGAACCTCACCCAGGCGACCTCCTTGCCTTGTCCCTTACGATTCTACAACCTCTGGTGTTCTTGCTTCCATCGCCGCTAAGCCTAGAGTACAGGCCCTTATTTCTTCTCCCCTGGGTTATATAAATAGTTTCCTCGTGGATTGTTCTGTTTATTTTCTCTCCGTCTTCCTAGAGCTCTGCTCCTATCTTGTCACTCCTTCAGTGGCTTCTCCCTTAAAAGAAGAAAATTCGAGCTCCTGAGTCCTATAGTGAGGGCCCACCCCTCCTCGCCCACCTAACAAACACCTTTGCACCCCGTGCACCTTTGCAAACCTCGAGAGCTTCACCTTTTCTGTGGAGCCTTTCCAGGAGTGGTGCCTGTCCCTCCCCACACCCTCCACCCCTCAAGTTCATTTCCCACGAGCCACCTCTGCGTCTTGTGTGTACTCCTGTGCTTACTCGTTGTTGGGTCATGTATCTGACTCTCACTGTGGTGTTTAACTCTACATTTTCACACTTTTCTACCACAAATAAGCATTGCTTTCTTAATCAGAAAACAGTAAATATTGGGGCGCCTGGGTGGCTCAGTGGGTTAACCCTCTGCCTTTGTCTCAGGTCATGATCCCAGAATCCTGGGATTGAGCCCCACATCGGGCTCTCTGCTCAGTGGGGAGACTGCTTCCCCCTTTCTCTCTGCCTACTTGTGATCTCTGTCAAAACAATAAAAATGAAATCTTAAAAAAAAAAAAGAAAATAGTAAATATTAAGAAAGTGAAAATAGGGGCACCTAGGTGGCTCAGTTTGTTGAGCGACTGACTCTTGATTTTGGCTCAGTTCATGATCTCAGGGTCGTGAGATCAAGCCCCCTGAAGGGCTCAGTGCTCAGTGGGATGTCTGCTGGAGATCCTCTCTTCCTCTCCCTTGGCCCCTGCTGTCTTTCTAAAATAAATAAATCTTAAAAAAAAAAAGTAGCAAGAGACAGCATCCACTGAACACTTAGTATGTGTCAGGCATTGTTCTAAGTACTTTATATGTCACTTAATTCAATCATCACAATTCTGTGACAGTAATTGCTTTTCTTGTCCCCGTCTCTATTCCCTTTCCTCAGGAAAGGAGGAAGGAAGGAGGGACAGCGAGGAGCCCCCCAGGGGCACAGTAAATGGTTCCGTGAGGCCCAAAGGCGTTTGGAGCCGCCAGCCCGGGCTTCATCTTCTCACTCTTCCCAGCAATGTGAGGAGGAATGCGCTGGCCGCCTTCCAGGACGCGCAGGGGCACAGCGATCTAGGAAGGAATCTGTGTTCTGAAAGTCAGATCATCAGATGGGAGGGGCTCTTCTACAAAATCCTGGATCCTTAATACACTTGAAATCCTGATAGAAAATCTGGCTGCCTTTAAAAAAAAAAAAAAAGGAAAATTTGGCTGTCTTTAATACACAAGGGTACCTGATGGCATGAATCTTTTCATGTCAAGCCGCATCTGACCTTCATAAGCAGCCTCTCCTGAGCAGCACAAGGGGTGCCCGGGGACTCTCGGCTTAAGGCACCAGCTTTTGATTTCCGCTCAGCTCATCAGCTCAGCATTGTGCACTGGGCGCTACCCGTGGCATGGAGTCTGCGCGAGATCATCTCCCTCTGCTCCTCTCCCTGCTCAGGCTCACTCTCTCAAATAAATAAAATCTGAAAAACGAAAAAAGAAAAGAAAAGCAGCCTGTGTAGACATTCAGGTGCCAGGGTTCACCTCAGTGTGGATCCCCGCTGCTCTACCAAGGCTCACCCCTTGGCAAAGGCTCTGTGTGCCTTAACGCTCCCTTAACTGCTTGATGGCTTGGGTTTATTTGTGTGTGTGTTTATTTACTTTTATTTTTATTATTTTTTTAAAGATTTATTTATTTGACATCAAGCACAAGCAGGGGGAGCAGCAGGCAGAGGGAGAAACGGGGATCCACCCCAGGACCCCCGATCCTGACCCGAGCTGAAGGCAGACCTTAACCCGCTGAGCCGCCCAGACGCCCCTGTGCTTGTGTTTTTAAATACCCACTGTATTATCATCCATTCACTGCACAGTTTACCCATTGGAAGTGTACAGTTCAGTGGTTTTTAGTATTCAGAGCTCTCCAGGATCACCAGAATCAATCTGAGAACATTTTCATCACCCCAAAGAGACTCCATACCCTTTGGCTGTCACTACCCCCCCCCAGAACCCCTCAGCCCCTGGCAACTACCCATCCACTGTCCGTCTCTCTGGATTTGTCTATTCTAGACATTTCCCATGAATGGGATCGCCATGGCACAATAGGAGGCCTGTTGTGTCTGGCTTCTTTGGCTTCTCATGACGAGGTCAAGCTTCATTCATGTGCGTTGCCATGTGAATCTACACTTCATCCTTGTTAACGGCTGAACAACCCTCCATTGTATCCATTTGCCAGTCTGTTCATTCTCTCCTCCGCTGGGGGGCATTTGGGGCTGTTGCCACGTTTGGGCCATTAAGAATGATGTGTGATGAACATCGTGTACTGGTTTTTGTCCGGTTGTGTGTTTTTATTTCTCTTGGGTATAGACTCAGGATAGGAATTTCTGAGTCAAATGCTTTATTTAACCTTTCGAGAGAATGCCAGACACTCTTCCCAAGTGGTTGTCCATGTTACATGCCCACCAGCAGTTAGTTACGGGCTTCTGATTCTTCTGTATCCTCCACGGCCCTTGCCACAATCCTTATTATAGCAGTTCTACTTGGGTGCGAAGTGCTCTCTTTCTGGTTTGATTTGCATCTCTCTGACGGCTAGCATCTTTCCCCTTGCTTGTAGTATCTTTTTTCCCCCGTGGATTTTATTTATATGAAAGAGAGCCCCACGTGTGTGTGGGCAAGCGGCAGATGGAGAGGAAGAAGCAGACTCCTTTCTGAGTGGGGAGCCCGACGCAGGGCTAGATCCCAGAACCCTGAGATCCTGAGCTGAGCCAAGGGCAGCTGCTTAACCAACCTAGCCACCCAAGTGACCCCCATTTGTGTTCTTTTTTTGGAGAAATGTCTATTCAGACCCTTTGCCTATCTTTTAACTGGTTGGGTTTTTATTATTGAGTTGTAGGATACGGTTTAGGTGTAAGTCTTATCAGATATGCCTGATTTACAAAAATTTTCTACCATTCTATAGGTTCTCCTTTGACTTTTTTTTAAAAGGATGTATTTATTTATTTGACAGAGAGAGATCACAAGTCGGTGGGGTGGGGGCAAAGCAAGCTCTCTGCTGAGCAGAGAGCCTGATGCGGGGTTCGATCCCAGGACCTTGAGATCATGACCTGAGCCGAAGGCAGAGGCTTAACTCACTGAGCCACCCAGGTGCCCCTCCTTTGACTTTCTTAATGGTGTCCTTTGAAGCCAGAAGTTTTTAATTTTGGTGGTGTCCAGTTTGTCCATTTATCTTTTGGTTCCTTATGCTTTGGGTGTCAGTAGTTAGGGTTCTCCAGAAAAGCAGAAACGATAGGATATAGAGTGATACAGAAGAGGGGGGACTTATCATGGGAATTAGCTCCTGCGCCATGATATCCCACTTACAAGCTCTAGAACCAGGAAGGCTCATGGTGTATTCAGTCTGAGTCCAAAGGGCCAGTGTAACTCCCAGAGTCTGAAGGTCTGAGAAGCCAGGACAACCCCAATGCCAGAGGGCAGAGGATGGATGAGATGGAGGGAGGGAAGAGAGGGAGAGAGGCAGTTACCTGTTCTCTGCTTTTTTGTTCTGTTGAGGCCCTCAGCCCTGAAGCTGATGCCTGTTCACACTGGCGAGGGTAGGTCTTCTTTACTCAGTCTGTTTGAATGCGAGTCCCTCAGCAGCCACCCTCACAGATGCACCCAGGAACAATGTCTTACCAGCTCTCTGGGCATCCCTTAGCCCAGTCACACTGCCATGTAAAATTATCCCTCCCCGTGTACCAAGAAACCAGTCGCTGGTGGGAATAGAAAATGGTACAGCAGTCCCGGAAAAGTTGAACCGTTCTGCAGGGGTTCCCTGAATCTGTACACATGTGCTAAAATTTGTAGAACTGGAAAACAGAAGAAAAACTCACTGAGTTTTTTATACTTATTCAGGAGAGACAGGGAGAGAGAGAGGCAGAGGCAGAGAGAGAAGTAGGCCCCCCACTGAGCAGGGAGCCTTACAGGGGACTCATCCCAGGACCCTGGGATCATGACCTGAGCCAAAGGCAGATGCTTAACCCACTGAGGCAGCTGGATGCCCTCATTTTAAAACATTTAAAAAATTTAAAGTAACTGCCTCATGGATTGTTGAGTAGACAAAATAATGTATGTCCAGTGCAGAACACAGTGCACTTGAGGGCTCCTGATGTTCAAGGGCAGGTTGATTTGGTGAGACAGGAAGCACGCTGTTTGGGAAAGGCGGGGCTGACAGGTAGGGAAGAGGGCTTGAGAAGCCCTGGTTGGGGGGGGCGCTGATCAGAGGGGTGCGGAGCTGGTGATGGGGTCCCGCGGAGCCCACACGTCCTGCCAGATGGAGAGGGTCCCCCGCCCCAGCCCGACATGGAAGTGGGAGACGGTCAGACCGACTGCACGCGTGGGGAGCACGGGGATCGCTGCGACAGCCCCTCCCCTGCTGGACCAGCTTCCAGACCCAGGGGGGCGGAGGTGGGGGTGGTATGTGTGGCGGTGTGGCACCCCCCAGCGACCCCCATCCAGGCAGTGCGGGACTTGCTCCTCTGGCCCCCTCTGACCCCGGGAGGCTGCAGACTGTGGTGCCGCGCGGCACATGGGTCGGATTCCTGGATCCAAGCACACCCGCACACTGCCCAGGTGGGGTCGGGCCTTTGCGGGCAGCGCCTGCAATGCTCAGGTTCCCTACACACCCCCACCCCCACCCGAGGGGGACTTCGATGCATAACCAAGTTTGGGGACCTGGACTTCACTCCCCTTGCTGGCCAGCTGGCAGTGTGCACGGTGGATCACCAGGGGAAGTGGGAAAGCCACAGCGCGCTCGCTCGCTTCCCGGCCTGTTCATCCATCCAGTCCTTTCCCTGCCGCTTGCTTGCTCGGTAGAACACGCACCCCGTTGGGGACATTTCCTGAGCCCCTGAATCCCTGCAGCCAGCGACTGGGAGCTCTCTCTAAACCCGTCACCTTCGGGCCAGGCAGGCTAGCGCTGACATGCTGGCCCTGGGCCAGGTGGCGCTTGGGGTCACGGCTGCAGGGAGCCGAGGCTGAGGCCCAGCTCCCGGGAGGAGAATGCGACTTGCCTGGACTCTACCCATGGAAGTCCACGGAAGTAAACACCAAAGCGGGACGAGCGGCTCTGCTGGCCAGAGCGCGTCCCCGCACAGGAGACCCGCTTGCAGGATGGAGACAGGTTTCTCATGGCGGAGAAACCCGGGGTGCACTCATCTCCGGCTGGAGAGGACCCGGTGTGTAGGGGAAGGAGGGCAGGTGGCCGAGGAGAGGGTGCCCCCGGGAGGATGGCGGGAGACCCTGGTGAGGGTCAGACAGGGAAGGGCCTTTCATGGTAAGCTGAGTTCTCACCTTCTGCCGGGTCTCAGCAAGTCGGAGGTGTACAAGCAAGTTGATCCTGAAGAGTGCTTGTCTGTAGCTGAGCAAGATACACTGGGCCTGACAGCAAAGCCCCCCCGGTTCCGAGGTGGTCAGGTGCGGCGTGGGATGTGAGAGCCATTGCACCCCGGGAGGGACAAGCAGGGAGAACCATGGGCTGGGGGGGGTGTGGGGGCCGGGCAGTGGCAGAGGCCAGCCCGCGCTCCCGTGCTCAAGGAAAACGGGGAAGGGCCATGCCAGGGAAGGGAGACGAAGGCCGGTCACGGTCAGTGGCCAGAGACAGGTTTGGTCAGGTTGTCAGGAGGTGAAGGCCTGAGCAGAGAGCAAGCTGCCAGGAACGGGGGCGGGGAAGTTCAGAAAGAGGCCGAGGGTTGAGGCAGAGGTTCAAGCATTGCCTGAAAGGCTGCACATGCATTATTCAGTTAATATTTGTTAAGCAGCTTCCTGGGCCCTGGGGGAGGCCTGCGGTACAGTCGGGGGCCCAGCAGTCCCTGGAGCCCCTGTTCAAATGGGGCCAGAGATAACCGGTCAGCAAAGAACGGGGTGAAGCAGGAGAAAGTCAGGTCCAAGAGGTAAGGGGATGTGATGGTTTCGTGGGTCAGCTTGTCAGGACACTCTTCAACCAAAGACTAAGGGGCGTGTAGTTTGTCCCTGTGATCAGAGCTCTAAGTGCCATTGTCCTTGGTAACCTGGGTTGGACTGAGTCAAGCCCTTGGAAGCCTCAGAGCAGATCTCCTTTCCCAGAGGGAATTCCACCTGTGGGCAGTGGCTTGAGCTTGAGCGGGCGTGCGGCCTCCCTTCCTGACGGCCTGCCCTATGCGTCTCACCCTCCCTTGGCCAGGCCCCAGCAATCCGCCAAGCCACTCCGCTGCAGGAAAGCTCTCGGTCTGGTCCGCGTCTCTCCTCGGACTGACGTGGGGGCGTGTCTTGTACCGGCTGGCAGCCCCCCACGGTTCAACCTGTTCCCCAAGTGAGCCTGAGCCACAGGAGGGCTCCAGCCAAGTGCCCACGGTCTGTGGTCTGACTCCCGCGGACAAGGGACCAAGGACTCATGTTGGACAGCAGCAGAGAAAAATCAGGATCAGGAATGAAATTGATGTGTCCTAAACATGGGCTGTTCCTTTGTTAGTATGAATAGCACAATGAACTCGAAATGTGATCGCGTCTGGTGGAACTGAGACACCTTTTTTTCTTTTTAAGATTTTATTTATTTATTTGACAGAGAGATCACAAGTAGGCAGAGAGGCAGGCAGAGAGAGAGGGGGAAGCAGGCTCCCCATTGAGCAGAGAGCCCGACGCAGGGCTCAATCCCAGGACCCTGGGATCATGACCTGAGCCGAAGGCAGCGGCTTAACCCGCTGAGCCACCCAGGTGCCCCTGTCTTTAACATGTTCTTAAATTTTCTCCAAAGATAGACTCCACAGTTTCCGAATATATTAAAATATTGGTTAGCCTTTTTTGTTAAAAAAAAAAAAAAGGTGGGGGAGATTCGGGGAGCCTGGGTGGCTCAGATGGTTAGGTGTCTGCCTTTGGCTCAGGTCACGATCCCGAGGTCCTGGGATAAAGGCTGGCATCGGGCTCCCTGCTCAGCGGGGAACCTGCTTCTCCCTTTCTCTGCTCCTCTTCCTGCTCATTCTCCGTCTCTCATAAATAAAATCTTTTTAAAAATGGGATTTATTGCATACACCGAGCACAGTACACTTTGGGGGGTTAATTTTATTTTAATTTTTTTAAGATTTATATATTTATTTGAAGGAAAGAGAGAGCACCCACACAGGCAGGGGGAGTGGCAGGCAGAGGGAGAAGCAGGCTCCCTACCGATCAGGGAGCCCGATGTGGGGCTCGATCCCAGGACCCTGAGATCATGACCTGAGCTGAAATCAAGAGTCAGATGCTTGGGGTGCCTGGGTGGCTCAGTGGGTTAAGCCTCTGCCTTTGCCTCGGGTCGTGATCCCAGGGTTCTGGGATCGAGCCCTGCATCAGGCTCTCTGCTCAGCGGGGAGCCTGCTTCCTCCTCTCTCTCTCTCTCTGCCTGCCTCTATATCTGCTTGTGATCTCTGTCTGTCAAATAAAATAAATAAAATCTTTAAAAAAAAAAAAGAGTCAGATGCTTAATCAACTGAGCCACCCAGGTGCTGGGCTAAGGGCCCTGTTGACACAGAGGTTTCTCTCGCACTGACCACGTGCCTGGGGCCTCTCTCTCGTGTGGTACTGATGATCATAGGACTCAAGCTCTGACTGAAAGTGGTCTCACACGTGCGACATTTATAGGGTTTCTCTGTAGCCTGGCCCTCTGGTGTCTGCTCAGAGCCCTATCAGGGTGCAGTGCTCTGTCATACCCGGCACAGCCTCGAGGTCTTTCTCCAGCGGGGACACAATGATGGGTGAGAAGAGTTGACTTTTGACAAAAGCATTTCTTGCTGTTTGCTTCTCTACAGTGTAAGCACCATGATGTTTGCACCATGAATGTTTGTTACACAGATGTGGCCTCTCTCTGATGTGAATGATTCGGTGTGTGATGATGAACTTTGACTCTGGCAGAAGGCTTTCCCACAGCCGCTGCATTTATGAGGTTTCTCTGCAGCGAGGATTCTCTGTCCTGTGAGAAGACCTGATCGCCAAGTTTTCCCACCGCGAACGCGCGTGTGAGGTCTCTCCCCAGTGTGCGCCCTCCGGTGTGTGATCAGACTTGGTTTCTGAAAGATTTCCCTCCAGGGTGGAGCCTCTGGCGTTGAGAAACCTGTGAGCAATTCCTGAAGGCTTTTCCACACTCCCATTTATATGGTTTCCCCAAGAGAACAAATTCTCTGACTTCAGTGAGGTGCGTTTTGGCTTTTCCACAGTCAGTGTGCAGAAGTGAGTTCTCCCCATGACGGATTTTTCCAGAGCTGAGTAAGGGCTTCCTTCCTGCGTGTTTCCTCAGATGCTAGAATGTGTGGCTTCTGACATAGGCTTTTCCACAATCACTACATAGTAAGGTTTCGTTAGTCTGGGGATTTTCTGATGCTTACCAATGGCTGAGCAACCCAATTTACATTTCTTTTTTTTTTTAATATTTTATTTATTTATTTGACAGACAGAGATCCCAAGTAGGCAAAGAGGCAGGCAGAGAGTGAGAGGAGGAAACAGGCTCCCTGCTGAGCAGAGAGCCTGATGCAGGGCTCCATCCCAGGACCCCGAGATCATGACCTGAGCTGAAGGCAGAGGCTTAACCCACTGAGCAACCCAGGCGCCCTGCCGATTTACATTTCTTATAGGATCTTTCTTCTTTCTTCTTTCTTTTTTTTTTTAATTATTTAAAAATTTTAAAAAGATTTTTTCCATGCCCAGCACGGGGCTTGAACTCACCACCCTGAGATCGAGACCTGAGCTGAAATCAAGAGTTGGACACCTAATCAACTGAACCACCCAGGCGCTCCCCAAGTTGTTTTTTTTTTTTTTTAAGTGGGCTCCATGCCCATTGTGGGGCTTGAACTCACAAGCTCATGATCAGGAGTTGTGTGCTCTACCGACCAAGTCAACTGGATGTCCTATAAGATCCTTCTTCTTATGCGACATTGACATTTCTGTTGGCTTTCCTCTGCTTGCAGGCTTTTTCTCCAGTGGGGGGTGGTTTTCTGGGGAAGACTGTTGCTCTGCTTGAACACTTGGGGAAGGGAATACTTTCCTCTCTTTCTTGTGGAATTTTGCTGCTGTTTCTAAACAGCTTGCAAATTTAGAATACTCATCAAGTCTTCCTTTTTATATCCGCTCCCCCTGGAGTACTCTGCTTATTCCTGGTTGTCAGTGTTTGGTCTAAGAGAACAAAAAATAGAAAAGGCAAATGTCATCAATCTCTGTGGCAAAGAAAAGAGACATTTCACAAAAAGTCTAGAATGAGTTACATGCCTCTGAGATAAAGGGGCAGGCAGCCCGGACCCTCGAGGCAGACAGAGCCGCAGCGAGAATTCTGACTCCCCCCTGAATTGCTTGGAGACCCTGAGTCTGTTTCCTCAGGCCTTGTTCATGGATTCTTCTGGATACAGAATGTGTGTAAAGGCCTCAGGCACTGCCGTATGAATTCAGTAGACAGGAGCTGGTGTCATCTCCCAAATGCACCTGCTGGGGCGCCGGCTGGTTCAGTTGGTGGGACTCTTCTCTTCCTCTCAGGGTTGTGAGTTCGAGCCCTATGTTGGATGGAGAGATTACTGAAAAAAAAAAAAAAAGTAAATAAATAAAAATAGCAACCACAACAAAAACACTAGCTAAGTGCATTGTCCTTCTTCACACAGAGGTCAGTGTGGGTTTCTGACAGCTGCTAAGAAGAGGAAGTTTAAGAAGAATGCCCCTGTGTCCCACACTCATAGTCCGTGTTCTTGATGTTTCTATCCTCTGCTCACTACATCTCCCCTAGGAAGATATTTCAGCTCTAGCCGCGGCCTGTCCTGCTTGCCTCTGCCTCTGCGTCCCTGCCCCCTGCCCCCCAACCAGCCTGTCACCCACATTTTGTCACTACCTGTGGTCTCTGGGTGACAGAGGGATGCTGTCAACACACTGGAAGCAGTAACCCATCCAGAGAAGTGGAGAAGGGCCCAATCTGATAGATGAGGAAAAAGAAATGAAGAATAAACTTCATCTCCTGCTTCCAGTGAAATCTGCCTCTCAAATAGATCTTGTCATTAGTTAAGATACTCTGCCGTAGTAGGTTCCGTGACGGCTGCCCAAGGGTGTCAAGCCCCAATCCCTGGAACTTCTAAATGCTATTTTATTTGGAAAAGCGGTCTTCACAGATCTAATTAAGTTAAGGAATTCTATGTGAGATCAGCCTTTTGTTTTTAACTGTGGGGAAACTGAACCCAGAGCTCTTGTGCTTGATCCCACAGAGGTAGCGATCCTGTGAGCTGGGAAGAGATTCATCGAAAGGAAGGCCCAGAGGCTTGCTGGCCTTGTTGGCTCAGGACGAGAATCCCCTTAAGGTAATTGTGGTGAGGGCGCCTGGGTGGCTCAGTGGGTTAAAGCCTCTGCCTTCGGCTCGGGTCATGATCTCAAGGTCCTGGGATCGAGCCCCACATCCGGCTCTCTGCTCAGCAGGCAGTCTGCTTCCCCCTCTCTCTCTGCCTGCCTCTCTGCCTACTTGTGATCTCTCTGTCAAATAAATAAATAAAATCTTCTTTAAAAAAAAAAAAAAAGGTAACTGCGGTGAGTGGAAGGAGCTCCGTGGGGACATAGTTCTCCAACAGCCAGACCTCTCTCACATATGTCTGTTTTCACCCTAATAACAGAAGCCAAAGAACTAAAAAGAACCCTCAGCTTTCAGAGTAGAGATTATAAACCCTTTACCGGGAAAGGGGTCCAGCAAAGACTGATGATCTACCCAGGGTCAACATTCTGGTTGGCAGGAGGAAGATGCCGTTGGAATGAAAGCTGACAGCACAGGTGGCCCTTGGATGTGGAAAACAAGTCTCTGGCGTGTGTCTTTGTACTTTAATACCTTCTGCTGGATTCTGCGAGCACAGAAGTAGCTCCTAGACTTGTTGACATCTGTAAACACTTCTTTAGACAAATCAAGGTAATCCACTAACTTTTGCAGAAAATTTGATTAATTTCCAGTGACTTGCCTTCTGAAGGAGAACAAGGCGTGAGTTATGTTCTTCAAGATTTTATTTATTTATGAGAGAGAGAGAGAGAGATAGAGAACATGAGCAGGGGGATGGGCAGAGGGAGAAGCAGACTCCCCGCTAAGCAGGGAGCCCAATGTGGGGCTCGATCCCAGGACCCCGGGGTCATGACCTGAGCTGAAGGCAGACACCCAGCCGAGCCCCCCATGCATTCCTCGGCCCAGTTCATAAATGAGGCTCTTCAGCACAAGCAAACCTTCTTCACAGCACGTGCTGGGCCAGCCTGGCCAGGAGGCAAACCTGTTGCTATGGGCCACTCAGCTGCCTCAGAAACAGACTCCAAGTAAAAGATCAGACTGGGGGTGCCTGGGTGGCTCAGTGGGTTAAGCCTCTGCCTTCAGCTCAGGTCATGATCTCGGGGTCCTGGGATCGGGTCCCGCCTCGGGCTCTCTACTCAGTGGGGAGCCTGCTTCCTTCTCTCTGCCAGCCTCTCTGCCTACTTGTGATCTCTGTCTGTCAAATAAATAAATAAATTCTTTAAAAAAAGAAAAGATCAGACCGACTCTTGGGTTAAGCCATGTGATACATCATCATACAATATTGACTGACATTCCTCAAAAAATTTTAAAGGAAATACTGTTCGACTCAATTCTCATATTTTTAAAAAATATTTATTTGCCAGAGAGAGAGCAAATGCGCACAAGCAGGGGGAGCGGCAGGCAGAGGGAGAAGCGGGCTCCACACTGAGCAGAGAGCCTGATGCGGGACCTGATCCCAGGACTCCATAATCATGACCTGAATCAAAGGCAGACTGACTGAGTCACCCAGGCGCCCCTCTTGTATTTTTAAATTAGGAAAAATCCATTATTTAATCTAAAAACTGAATTTTGGTTTCTGTAGTCTTCCGCAACTTTATTAGAAGCCAGTCAGCTGCAGGCATGCCTGGGGAGATGAGCAGCCGCCGTGGGGACAAGGGCCCGGGTCACAGCCAGCTGTAGCCCCTGGGAGACACGGCCTATGGAAGGAGGGCAGCTCCCTTCACCGCAAAGAGGCAGTGAGGCTCTGGGCTCCAGCCCAGCCGCATCTGTGCACAGAGCCACTCACAGGGCCCACCCAGGTGCTGTGGCTGTTTATCTGAAAGTGAAAAATTCTGGGTGCCTTGGCGGGGGGTGCTCAGTTGGCTAAGCAAGCGGCAGCCTCTTGATTTTGTCTCAGGTTGTGATCTCAGGGTCGTGAGATTGAGACCAGCGTGGAGCCCACTTCAGATTCTCTCTCCCTCTGCATCCCTGCCTCCCTTGCACCCACTCGCTCTCTCTCCCCCTTCTCTAAAAAGGAAGGAAGGAAGGAAGGAGGGAACATTCACTTGCACAAAACCTGCATGACTTTTTGCCACAGCTGAAAATACTGCCGGTCCAGTGAGTTGAACTCACCTGCCAGCCCCCCCACTGCCCAGCTAAGGCCTTCCTGCCCCGTGCCGTCCATGGGAAGCACTCGTGGATGTGAGTCTGGTTCCGCCGGGCCTCTAGCCTTAGAGAAGCCTTCAGGACAGATGAGATACAGCCGAGCCCCTAAATGCGTCTCCAGATGGGTCCTGTGGTCCCATGTGCGTGCTCGTGGGTGAGCGGGGGTGGGGGTGGGGGTGACTTGTGCTCAGACGCACAAGGGAGAAAGCTGGGCCCGTTTGCCTAGACAGCAGCTGTGGCCCCGAGGTCCCACGAGCCCCAGCTCTGACTTGGATCCCACCTTCGGATTCTGCGATCTCTCTGCGTCCTGCATCGCCCTCCCTTCCCCACTTCCCCCTGGAGTGGGGGCGTTGTAAGCACTGATGAAACACTGGGTGCGGCACTAGGCACTCCCCGGGACAGTGAACCTCCAATCCCGGGCAGGGAGCCCTCCGCATGGTGACACCCCAGAGCTGCCGTTGCCACGGGGAAGTACCTGGTAAAGGGGTGACCCCAAGGAACTAGCACAGCGCCTCTGACACAAAGGTAAGGATTAAGAGACCCTCTTACTCCACGGCTCGGCTCGCAGAGACCATCCTTGCACAGTCTCAGTGCACTTGGTTTAAAGGGGAAAGTGAACTGTGGAATCAGGCATCCATTTCCAATAACAACTAAAACCGAGCTGGAGTATCGCCATCATTCATTCGGGGTCCAGAGGGTCCCCAGTTCTGGTGCTCCCATCCGTAGAGCTATAGCGGAAGGATGTCCAGACGTCCTGTCTGTCCCTCTCCATCGCTTCTGCCTGCTCTGTCTCCACGTGCCCGGGACTCCCCAGTAGTCAGATGCTTCTCTTGGGCTCTGCCCTGGGATGTTAGACAGGAGGGGCCGGGCAATCAGAGGAAACTGGTCCCCCCAGTGGTGGAGGTTCCTGAGCGGGAGGCTGGAGTGGAGGAAGGCCGCCCTTGCTCCTGGGCTGGCCTGGGGACAAGCATGGGCCAGCTGCCCTCTCTACAGTGTGTCTCTCAGTGAACCAAATGGGTTCAAGTTCTTTTTCACTCCTTCCATCTCCGTCTGGACTGCCCTGAAGCCGTGGAGATGGGGCAGCTGCCGGGTCAATCATCCTGTAGGGTTGGGGCTGCAGCCTGAGGAAAGGCAGCTGGGAAGCATGGTCAGATCTCTCCCAGAGGAAACGCCAAGTGCATGAGCTATATTATTCCCAAAGCCACGCTGGGAGTGTGGTTGTGGCAGCTGGTAACCGGCTCCAGCAGCTACTTTGGGAGCCCAGGTGCCCCTCGCAATCCTCGTCAGGCCTCTGAGGGAAGGCAGCCCTCCTAAACTAAGCTTGGGGAGAGAGCCTGTCACAGAGAGCCAGGAGGTACCCCCACCCCAGGGCAGAGGCAGTACGAATTGTGGCTGCTGACCCCAGAGCTTGAGGCCAAAGTCAAAAAACCAGCCTGAGGGTTCAGTTTTCCCTTAGGGGCCTCCATCAGGCCCTGCCCTCGCTGTCTGGTCTGGAGGATTAGTCTGGTCTCCCGCTGGTTGTTGTTGTAACCCCTGACAAACGGGCTAAATTCCTTGGTCCTTGTTCCTGTAGGGGAAGACATGCCCGAATCCAGCCGCAGGGTCTGGACAGGGTTTGCGGTGGAGAAGCCAAGCCCAAGTGATCTTGCGTGCGGCCCAGTGTCTCTGCTGCTTCTGCACCTAAAGACGTAAGTGGGAACTGGAGGGGGATATGCCCGCAATTTTCCAGCCCCTTAAGAGTTAGAGGGGATTTCCCCATTCAGGGCCTGCTGTGTGCTGCTGGGGACAGTGGGACCCGCAGATGGCTAAGCAGAGGAGGAGGAAGGGAAATCACAGCTTGCCTACCATGCGTCGTCAGTGTCGGTGAACAGCGCCACCTGCAGGACACAGCTAGGGGCACACCTGCTCCTGAAGGACTCCAGACCCAGGGGGCTTGGTAATTCTCTAACGCAATACTCCCATTTTGGGGTGAATCAAGTCAAAGCTGATGGATGGCAAGATCAGCAGAGCCTAGCAGACCTCACTGGTGAGACAGGAATGGCCTGTTTAAGGGCACAGTCCGTGTGCTCCCGGAGGGGTCTTACATGAAGTGGCACTACGGCTTTGTAAGGAACTTGAACCCAAGACGTGGATCAGTAGGGACTGGAGGTCTCAGAGTCTCCCCTGAATGCCTGGGCTTGGTTCCCTGATGGCTCCTGATGGGGTGAGCCCTGATGGGGTCCACTGGGGAGCTGCTGCTGCCCAGCTTCAGGGCCAGCTGCCCCAAAACTGAAAGCCAATGTCACAGCTCTGCTCAGTGGGCAAACTCAAGGCTATTCTCATCATGCATCTGGCCAGCACTCCCCACGAGGAGGCTGGTGACGTTTCGCTGACTTGGGCTGTCAGCCAATGGCTGGCTGCTCGCTTGGCCCCTTGAAGCTGACGGAGAAGATGAAAAGCATGTGCTTTGGGAGCAGTGAACACACCTTAGCTCTGACAGTCGAGTCACTCGTGTGCTTGCCCATGGTGGGGCCTGGTCTCTGGTAAGACTGGCACTTTTAAGATGCTGATCAAGCCTGTACTGGCCAGAAGCTCCCGCCCACACCTAAACTAATTCCATTGAACCTTCGACACCTCCTTGGGTCTTTCTTGGTGCTGATGTCCCTGTTCTAGTCTGATCCCCTGACTTAGGCTACATCATTATGGCCCTTGAAACTAAACCGTGTCATGTTTTAGGTTTTGCAGACCATCTACAGTCTGACATTGGGGTGCATGAAGCTTTATCTCACAAAAGCTACCCAACAATGGGTCAGTAGTCAAGGTGTTGCATGGACATCCTACACTCCCCACCATCCTCAGCATCTGAGTCCCAAGGGCTGGGACGGCCTCCTCCAGATCATCCCGACCTCCCTTACCTCCTCCTGGCCCACAGACCTTAGTAAGACATCCTGGTTGCTAAATGTGGCTGTTCCCTGAAAGTGTTCATCTCCTCCTGCTCAGCCATCTCTTGGGTAACAATCAGGAGGAAAGGAAGGCTTTCTAGACTTGTTTTGAAAATTAAAGATTATGTCCTGACCATTTCTTGGTTTGACACTTCTCTCCCTCCCCCTGCCTCCCACTGCATGGCTACCCTGGGGCCAGCCTGGTGGTAGCCAAAAGGGAGCCTAGGGAATTCCAATCCTCTGGGTACAGCCCAGCCAAAAGGGAGCTTAGCGAATTCCAACTTAATTCTGCTTCAGCCACCAGGATTCTCTTCATGGACTGACATAATGCTAGATCATGAAGACAATGCTCTCCAGCTCCCCCACAGTGTGCTGTGGCGGGCTGAACAGTGGCCCCCAAAACAGCCAGGTCCCAGTCCTTGGAACCTGTGAATGTTACTTTACAGGGAAAAGAGATTTTGCAGATCTCATTAAAATATGGATCTTCAGATGGGGAGATTATTGTGGATTTATAATTAAGATCTTCAGATTGGGAGATTGTCAGGGATTTATGATTAGGTTAAGGATCTTCAGATGGGGAGATTATCCTGGGTTATCCCAGTGGGCACTACGTGGAATGCAGGGTGTCTTTATAGGAAGGAAGCAGGGAGGCAGTTTTATTACTGAAGGTGATGTGACAAAGGGAACAGAGGGACAAAGAAAGAGATTCGAAGACGCGGCTAAAAGACTGGACTTGAAGATAGAAAGTGATAAAGCAGCACACATCTCCGGGTACCTGCTGCCTGTGGGGCCTGGGGTGGGCTCTGCGGGGTCGGGACACAGGTGTCCACCTGCTTTCTGAGGGCTTACACTTTGGGTGTGGCACAGACACATAGTAAAAGAGCCAGCGGGACAAACTGTAGGGGCAGCAAGGTGGGGGGGGCGGTAAATGCAGCCCTCAGCCTGCTGGAGTGTAGGAGTTGGGGGAGGTCTGGAGAGGGCGAGGTTTGCCACAAGCCAGTTTTGCGAGGCTGCTGGAGACGGAGGGTAGAGAGGTCGGGAAGGCTTTGAGTGCTGGGGATGTCCCTAGTCCTGTGGGGAATACGGTATTTGGAGTGAAACCACTTCCAAATAACCATCCGCTGAAAACTACTTGGGTTCCTGTGTGTCAGGTGTGGCGTTGGTCACAGAGGCCCTCCCGTGGGAGCGAGCGGGGCATGCGAAGGGAACTGCCCCGAGAGCCCGTGCGGCTGCAGCAGGAGGACCAAGGGGCAGAGCAGAGGACAGGCCGGCTGGCAGGCGGGGCCGGATACTGCAGGGCCTTGCACGTGGCCTGGATTTCATCCTGAGGGCAAACACATGATTTTTCATTCCTCGTGCAACAGCCTTAGGAACTAGGCCGTTTTATTTCAATTTTACTGACGAGGACGCTAAGGTTGGGAGGGAACAGAGTTAAGATATTTGTTCCAGGGCTTCCGCAGCTGCAGGTGACACCCAGGACCGGGTCTTCCGGAGCCCGGCGGCCTCGGGGCAGTACGCCCCGCCCGCCGAGGCCCTGCGCCCACTGAGCATGCGCCGCCGACCTACGGAAGCCGGCAGGGAGGGGGCGGGGCCGAGGCTGGCGGGCGCGGGGAAAATGGCGGCGGCGGCGAACGGGACTGGAGGGAGCAGCGGGATGGAGGTGGATGCAGCAGGTAACGGGCCTTGCGGGGGCCTCCTCTGGTGACGCCCCTCGGGGAGCGACAAGGCCCCCCTGGACTCCCGGGAGGAGTCAGCAGGCAGGACGGCAACACCTCCCCCTGGACTAATTTGCGGGAGGGATGTCTGGCTCCGGCTCCGCCGTCTCCCGCTCGCAGCCCCGGGGCAGGATGTGCCGCGCCGAATCTCACTCGCCCTCCTTTTCCTCCACCCTCAGTAGTCCCCAGCGTGATGGCCTCCGGTGTGACGGGGAGTGTCTCCGTCGCTCTTCATCCCCTCGTCATTCTCAACATTTCAGACCATTGGATTCGCATGCGCTCCCAGGAGGGGCGGCCTATGCAGGGTGCGTGTTCGGCGTAATTCTCCCACCTCCTCTCGGTCACCTCCCCCAAATAGGGGTCTTGGCCCATTCCGTTCCTGAGACCGGTTCCCCGTCCCCCAGGTCACCGTGGCTCCAGCGTTTGGTTCACACTGAACTCGACCCTTGGGCTGTAGTTATGAGGGACAAGATTCCTAACCCTCATGTCTCACGTGTCGTTCTCTCCCCGCAGTGATCGGGGCTCTGATCGGGAAACAGGAGGGCCGAAATATCGAGGTGATGAACTCCTTTGAGCTGCTCTCCCACACTGTGGAGGAGAAGATTATCATTGACAAGGAATATTACTACACCAAGGAGGAGCAGTGTGAGAGGGGAAGAGGCTTGGAGGGGGAGGGAGGAGTGGGAGTAAGAAACAAAGGCAGAGTGGGGGAGATGCCCGAGTGTTGGGAAGAAATAGAATGGGACAAGAAGGGGCGGGGGAGTGAGTAGTGGGAAGGATCTCAGAAAGAGACCGCATTTAGGCATTCCCCCCAAATGACAGTAAAGGACAAGAGAAGATAGAAGGGATTAATTATTGTGAGTTGAGCCAGGAGTTGAGTGGGGAGGGGAGAAGTCGATGAAAAATATACCAGGTGCTTCCAGTTACGGGAGGGTGGTTTAAAGAAATAACCCTGTGCTCTGGTTCTTTCTCCGCAGTCAAACAGGTGTTCAAGGAACTGGAGTTTCTGGGCTGGTATACCACCGGTGGGCCGCCTGACCCCTCCGACATCCACGTCCACAAGCAGGTACAGTGCTCACACGTGCGTGCTGGGGGAGCGTGACGGGAGGGAGAAAGACGGGCCTTGACACTCGTGCCCACCATCCCCTCTTCCAGGTGTGCGAGATCATCGAGAGCCCACTCTTTCTTAAGTTGAACCCTATGACCAAGCACACAGATGTGAGTAATGCTGACCCTGTGCCTGTTTTGTAGCCTTCTTCCCCCCCACCCCCGGCCTGTCCTTCCTTTCCCATCTCCGTCTGGCTGAATCTTCACCTGAGGGGAATTCTCCCACTCAGCAGCTGTGACTTTGGGTTAGTCATTAAACCTCTAAACTGCTTTTTGCCTCACGTGTGAGATGGGGATTATCCTTACTTCAGTGGGTCTTTGGGAAGATTGGATGGAAAAGTCTACGGTGGAAGAGCCAAGCCCAGCGTTTGGCCTGTAGTAGCTCAGGGGCACTTGATGTCACGCCGTCTCCGCTGTTTCTTTACAGCTTCCCGTCAGCGTTTTTGAGTCTGTCATCGATATAATCAATGGAGAGGTAATGGCCTGCCCTTCAACCCTCTGATCATGCCCCGGGCCTTTCCTGCTTCTGACTCTGCCTTTGTGCCCTGTAGGCCACCATGCTGTTTGCTGAACTGACCTACACTCTGGCCACGGAGGAAGCTGAACGCATTGGTGTGGACCATGTAGCCCGGATGACAGCCACTGGCAGCGGCGAGAACTCCACGGGTAAGGAAGGCTGGAGGGGCTTCCTCGGCCGTGGGGCTGGAAAGTCTGGCCACGCTCATTTTACATGTTGGCCTGTTCCTGTCTCCCTGCAGTGGCCGAGCACCTGATCGCGCAACACAGCGCCATTAAGATGCTGCACAGCCGGGTCAAGCTCATCTTGGAGTACGTCAAGGCCTCCGAAGCGGGTAGGACAGTGTCTCCCTGGCACTCCTTCCCTCCTGGGAGATCACTTCGTCTCCCTCCTGGGGAGGTGATAGTATCTACTTTTTTTTTTTTTTTTTTTTTTAAGATTTTATTTATTTATTTGACAGACAGAAATCACAAGTAGGCAGAGAGGCAGGCACAGAGAGAGAGGAGAAAGCAGGCTCCCTGCTGAGCAGAGAGCCGATGTGGGGCTCGATCCCAGGACTCCGGGATCATGACCTGAGCCGAAGGCAGAGGCTTTAACCCACTGAGCCACCCAGGCGCCCCGACAGTATCTACATTAACGCAGTCCTTTTGCACCTTTAGGAGAGGTCCCCTTCAACCATGAGATCCTACGGGAGGCCTATGCTCTGTGTCATTGCCTACCAGTGCTTAGCACAGACAAGTTCAAGACAGACTTTTATGATGTGAGTATAAAACCCAGGCTGGGTAGGTGGGGCTTTTGTACATCATGTCTGTATGCAGGACACGGGACAGTCCGCTGTCCCCTGGACAACTGGTCTTTTCCTTCCAGCAATGCAATGACGTGGGGCTCATGGCCTACCTCGGCACCATCACCAAAACCTGCAACACCATGAACCAGTTTGTGAACAAGTTCAACGTCCTCTACGATCGACAAGGCATCGGCAGGCGGATGCGGGGGCTCTTCTTCTGAGAGGGTATTTGAAGGGACGACACACAGGTCGGACAATGGTCCCACAGGGGAGGGGTGTCACACTCCCATAGAAAAATCTCCTGTCGATAATAAAAGGGGAGCAGCCCCTCAGCACCCCTTCCAGTGGCTCTGTCCTCTCTGTTGGGCACCACACAGCCTTTTCAACTTGATCTTAAGGAAGGGCCTTGGTTCTAGCCTTGCTCAGGCAGGACAGCCTGCAGTGGTGGGGAGCTCGCTGCCACTTGAGGGGACCCCAGGTCTGGTCAGGTGAAGGAGTCTACATCTGAGTCAAAGGCTGCCTGCTTCTGCCTAAGCGAGCCATTTCTTAAGGTCTCCCTAGGACAGCAGTGCAGAAACCAACTCTATACACTTGACTAGTGACTGATTCTCCAAGCTAAGTGAATTGGTCTTTTTTGGACAACCCGGAAGCTTTATGGGCCTGGTCTACTGCCAAGAGGAAGTTCAGTGCTTAGGACAGCGCCACATCTGACCCTTGGCACCTCACCCCTAGCAGGTGGGGGGGACCACACTAGAGAGCCAGGTGTGAATGCGGGGACTGGTACCTGTGATCACCTGTCCGTGGTGTCCCACCTCCCTGTGCCACCCTTCAGCTCCCTGTCCTCACCCCTGAACAAAGCTTTAGAGGGAGAGTTGGCAACAGAAGGTCTGAGCGTTGAGGCATTTCAGGAAGTAGACAAGGGGAGGAGTTGCCTGGAAGCCTTGCGGTTCACCTCCGCAAGGTGAACCTCCAGAGCCGCGAGGCACAGTAGGACCGGGAAAGGGACTGGAGACCAATCTTTCGTGTCATCTCCGCACAGCGGGACTTACAGGCTGGGGACGCAGCAAGGAGTAACAGTGTCTGGCAGGTAGAGCGGGCGCATTACTCGGTCAGTTTATGGAGTGAACCGGGTAAGAAGCACGAAGGGAACAAGGTAAGAATCTAGAAAATTCTTAAAACCCTGTCTGAATAGAATAAAGCAACCTACAAACACTTTATTAGCAAGAAGAATAAAACAAGTGCAGTTCAAGAGAAACGAGGGGGTCCTCTTTTCCCCTCAAAGGCACCACGGGCTCTTTTGGGGGGGGGGGTGTCACCACATGGAATGCAGAGTCTCACCAGCAGGATGGACTCAGACAAAAGTGATCCGTGTCCGGGCGGTGTTAACCTGCCAGACGTTTAACTCCTCGTACTCATCGAGCGCCGCTTGGAACTGGGCAGGGGTGAAGCCCCGGGAGATGCAGCGCTGCTCCGCCTCTGCAAAGCGCACGCTCCGGCCGTCGGAGACCAGCTCCCGCACGGTGGCAAATATCACATCTGCGGGCCTCTGGGTCCTATAGGGAACAGCAGGGCGGTATAAGGTCAGAGGACCGTTGGCCACGTTAGCGCCGAGGCCAGCACCACACACGTGAGGATGCGGGAGCCGTAAGGCTAAGTCAGGCAAGTGAGGCACGGGGCCTGGTGTGGCTCACCTCGCCGTCTGCCCCTTGTCACCCAGCAGGGAGTCCTTGGACATCTCCATGAGCCTGATGGCTTCGTTCACATCTTCCTTCTCCACTGTGTCCACCATCCGCAGCCGCGCCTGAGGGGAAGGGAAGGAGAGATGGGCACGGGAGGAGGAGAGGGAACCACCTCAGGGCCCCCCCGCCACCCGGCTCCAGCTTCAAGAAGGGCAGCCCCGAAGACGAGAGGAGAGCCCCCAGCCCAGCAGCCGCAGTGCGGGGCCGGCACTGTCAGACCGAGACAAGTGCAATGCGCGGGCAGCGTCCAGCAATTGCCCAAGTCTCCGCCTTGCAACGCTGGCCAGTCCCGGGCTTCCGCTGTCCTGTGAGGGAGACCAGACCCTCCGGAGCACCCCTGGGCTCCCCACCACGACAGACAGAGCAGGGGGAGCTCGGCCAGGAAGGCGGCTGGCAGAGAGGTCGCGTCCCTGGGGCTCGGGAAGTGCTAGCTCAGCAGTAGGTCAGGTAATCACACTACCTGCACGAACAGCACTTTGGAGCCCCTGGGACTAAGGTCCAAGGTGTGCGGACAAACTGCAGGTTTCTAGCAAGGACGGAGGACACGGGGGAGCGCAGGCGACCCCCTTCCCCCCGCCGTGAGGCTGGAGCAGCGGGGGCAGGCCTCTCCCTCCCGGGACGCCGTGCGTGCCCTGCCGGAGCAGCAAGTACCCACAGTGCGGTAGCCCGCAGGACCGCTATCTGCACTGTCAGCACTTTAGCACCGGCAGGGCCTGAGCGGGAGGGAGGCGGCCGCGGGGACAGCGGGGCCGGGGTGCTGGGGCGGGGGGTGGTGAGGGGGGTGGGGGCTGCCCGGGGAACGTTGGAACGGCCCCCCCGCCGGCGGAGCGGGCCCGGGCGCTCACCAGAGCTGTGGACAGCCGCAGGATGGCCAGCAGGGTCCGGGCGGAAGTGTAGGTGGCGTCCTTGCTGGCCCAGGCCTCCCGCCTCATTTCCACGTACGCGGCTGTGATGTAGTCGGCCAGAGACTCCGGCACCGTGGGCTGCTTCTCCCGGCACATGGCGATGTAACGTCTGCGGAAGAGGTTTGTGGGAAAGCAAGAGTTCTCCACTGAAGGCAACACCTGCTCCCCCAAGTAGGAAAAACAAATTCGCTTGAGCACCGCTGGAGTTCTCCCCATGGCACCTTCCAAAGGACTTCAAAGTTTTCAGAAAAAGGATTTTACAGGAAAAATCCACCAGTCATAAAAGATGGTCAAGTCCCCTCCCCTTAACCTGGGACGGGGGCCCCACTGTGCTTTGTTCACTGCAATAGAACAAGAGAACAGGGACAAGACCAGGAGAACTGGGGGCTCCTGGGGCCCCTTGGAGCAAACCCATCAACTCCACGGAACAGTGTCCAGCCACTTCTGAAATCTGGACCTGCCTCCACCCGAGACGGGCAGCTGCCTCCACCCGAGACGGGCAGCTGGCAAGAAAGGCTCTGATGCCAGGTCTTATGAGGCCACCAGTGGGGTGGGGGTGGGCACAGACTCCCTGCTCTCAGCCCCAGAGGGGAGCAGGGCGGTGGTGAGAAACACCCCATTCCAGGAGACGCACACACGGCCCAAGCTGCTGTCATGTGGGGGGACGGGCCCGGCACGCTGGCCTTGCCCCCGCTGTCCTACCTCATCAGCTTCATGTCCAAGGGTTCAAACTGGGCTGGGGGCTGGCGGCTGTGCTGGTGCACGTAGGTGATGTGCTGGGCCAACCTGGGCAGAGCGGAGGCAAGCAGACACGTTCTCCTTGGGGCCACATACCCCGTGCCCCGTCCCAGGCCACCAGCTCTTCACAGTGTGGAATCCTCGCTGGGGTTTTAGTCCCGACTCCCTATCTCCCTGAAGAACCGAGGACTCCCATGTAGGAAGGAAAGGCTCCAGAGCTCCCGTAAGCAGGGAACTGGAGGGGTTTCCAACACCTTCTCCCTCCCTGCGGAGCACCACGGCGGTGTGTCCTGCAGTGCTGAGCTCCACTTACCGTAAGTCATTGTCCCGGTCAGGCCGGTCCTGGATCAGCCAGAGGAGGTCGAATCGGGAGAGCAGCGCGGCAGGAAGCTGTATGTTCTGCTCCAGGCTGCGGCGAGGGTTGTAGCGCCCATAGGCAGGGTTGGCGGCAGCCAGGATGGAACAGCGGGCGTTGAGCGTGGTGAGAATGCCGGCCTTGGCAATGGAGATGGTCTGCTGCTCCATGACCTCGTGGATGGCCGTGCGGTCGGCCTCCGCCATCTTGTCGAACTCGTCGATGCAGCACACGCCCTGGTCGGCCAGCACCAGGGCCCCGCCCTCCAAGGTCAGCTCTCCGGTCACCGAGTCTCTGAGCACAGCCGCTGTGAGTCCCACTCCCGAGGAGCCCCGGCCCGTGGTGTACTGGCCTAAACGACACCATCAGGAACAGGGAAAAAGCAGACACGTTGAAGAAGAGGAAAAGAACAAGGGAAGAAGCAAGGACAGGACGGAGGTGGGGCCCGCCAGGTCCGGGGTTTCCCGAGGCCTCTGAAATCGGGTGTTGGCTCCGGAACCACGTGCTCTCCCCGATCCCCCGAGGAACAGAGAAGCATAGGGCCCCGCTGTCTGGTACATTCACCCCTCCCAGGGTTGTTACTCACTGCGGGGCGCCAGGCGATCGATGTAAGACAGGAGCTGAGACTTGGCCACGCCGGGATCGCCCATCAGGCAGATGTTGATGTTGCCTGGAAGAAGGGTTGAACTCCAGCTGACCCCTTCTCTCCACGCGCGCTGCCCGACAACACGTACTCCTGAGATGCTCCCCGACAGCCAGCGCTACTTCTCAACCCCCCACCCCGCCCCGTGCCCACGAAGCCCGCATGCTCTCTTATTCTGTGACACAGAGGTCCCAGATTGGACTTGTCACAGGACGCTGGGCCCTTGACATTCTGGCTCCCTCCCACCTGCCCTGTCCCCCCCTTTCCCTCCCCCGGCCTTACCCCTGATCTTCATGCCCCGAGGAGACTGGTCGACCCCTCCCACCAGCAGAAGCAGCAGAGCCTTTTTCACGTCTTCGTGCCCATAGATCTCTGGGGCGATGGAGGCCGCCAGCTTCTCATAGAAATCCTCCTCTGCGGGAAAGTTTAGAGTACTTGCTGGGGGGCGGGGGGGGGAGGAAATCAGAAAGAAAACCCCGTTCCCAGGCTCGCCCAGGCCCCTCACCTGCAATGTGCCTCAGCTCCTCCGCGCTTAGCTCGCCAGCCACAGCCTCGTCGTCGTCGCTCTTGTTCATCTTCACGACCCGATGGGCCTCCAGGTAGGTTTCAGAGAGGAGACCCTTGGGTGGGAAAACGCCAGGACACGGGTGAAGGCCCGTTCACCGGCATTTGTGCTACTTTGCCACTGACGGTTCTCTCTTGGGGGGCGGGGGTGGCGAGAATGGAGGCAGAGAAAAGCACATCTTTCCTCCTTTCAAGCCCCTTTCCTACCTGTACGACCTGTCGGAAGCCAGTGCGCAGGATCGGCAAGAAGATACCAGTGACACTGACGTGGTCCCCGGGCTGGGCGAGCCTCGTGTTCTCGCCTTCTACCAGCACGGTGATGCTCCGAGGGATGTTTCCCACAGGCACTTGGTCACTCTACAGGGGAGAAAGCCCGCGGGCAAGGAGGAAGGTACATGAAGCCGACGAGGCCCTCATCTTCTGGGCCTACGCATCCCACCCCGCTTCTCAGCCTGAGGAGCCAAAAGAAGGGACCCCGAGATCATCTTTGCCAAATCTCCCTCCTGCTCTAGGTCACCCCTCTGCCTCGGCCTCTTTGTTTTTTCTTCCTTCCGCTCTGTGAGTGGCTGCGGAACCTGAGTGGACACTTCAACTCTCTTTCCCCAGGCCCCGTACCCCAAACTCACATGTTCCTGCATCTTCATCTCCTGGAATTTGATGAATTTGGAGCCGCGCGTCTGCAGATACAGCCGCCCTCCTGAGCGGTTGGTCTGGCACTCTTGGCTCGGGCACATGATCAGAGGCATGAAAGTAGGGGACTGGATCTGGGATGTGAGAAAGGAAAAGCAGAAGGAAACGGAAGTCAGTCACCTGAGTGAACACTTCCTCCTCACAGCACACACCACAAATGGTAAAGGATGTCTTGACCCGTCTGGAGCGAAATGATGATACGACCAAAAAACACAAAATAGATGAAACGACCACTACAGACCAGAAAAAGACCAGCAAGTGAACACAGTCACGTTTAACAAGAATAAAATAAATGACAAACAAACATCAGCACATAAACTAATTCTGGACAAAATCACCAACAATTAAATATGTTTCTATTTCTTGCTCTGTACATACCGGCTGGTAGGTTTCTGCCCCACACTGGTCACAAGTGTAAGTGGCCACCACCATTCTGGGTTTGACTTCAGAGACACGAGTGACAATTCCACGCACAGTGACCAACTTCCCCACAGAGTCAGCCCGCACTTCCCGGATCACACGAGGCTTGTTACTGCTTGGGCCTTGAAAGTACAGCTCGCTACGTGTAGAAAACGGTCACATTAACGTCCTGGAGAACAAATTCCCACAGCCTCCCTCACGGAGACCACTCACAATCTGCGCATGAGCTCAGGGGGGTACTGGTTTTGCGGACTTCGGGCTGCCCCAGGGTCACGGCTACGCTGCTCCATCATCAGCCGGTGCTCGATGTAAACATCCAAAACATCTTTGTTTACCACCTAAAGAAAGATGAGAAAAAGGAGGAGCTGAATGAGGTAAGCAAAGACCACGAAGGGCACAAGGCAGAACTGACTGCTCTCTTTCTGCCAGCAAGAAAATCGCCAGTATCTGAGAAGCGTCCCAAAAGCAACTTGTCCCTCGCCCTGCGGTTTTCTGCAACCACTCACCTCCCTCTCCTTGTACTGAGGAAGCAGCTCCTGCACAGCGTCGGCGAAGAGCCTTACGTAGCGCCTGGCGTTCTCACAGATCGAGTCCACCAACTCGGGGTCGTCCTCAGCTACATCGTCTAAGTCTACGTACATTGCCACTTGCTCCCGATGAGCCAGTCGAACCTGCGGCAAGAAGAGACAGCAACAGAGCCACGCTTTACCGCGCCGGGCAGTGTCCACCCGCCACAGTGGGGAAAGACCAAGTAATACTCCCTTCTCAGCCCCCCAAAGACATCCTAACTCGTAAAGTACACTCTGATCTTTAAACATGTACAACTACACCCACTTACTAAGTACTAAATAGAACACCCCAGCGATCACTTACAACATATACTTAAGAAAATCAACCGAACACCTTTTATAACTCCTTAAGCAAACACCCATTCCCTCCACTTTATCTTAAACTTACCAACTGGTTCCCATATTTGAACTGTTTCTTGCCAAATTCATCATCCTGGTAAAACTCCTGTAGGAATTTCTTAACCTTTTCTAGAAAAAAGATGTAAAACCACCAGAATCAGTCTTTCAGATACTTTGCCAAAAAAACCCCTTGATGCAAACCTAAAAAACTCGCTTCGCTTACAAATGTATGAAGTAATCAGTTTACATGAACATCGAAGAAAGCCTTTGGAATTCTCCCCAAGTAGGACAGAACTCCTTCTCACAAGTCCGTTCCTACCTACGGAAGAAGGGGCCCCGGGCAGTTAGAGCATTACCCAAAAACCTACGCCCGCCCCCAGGGAATTCCAGGCTCTTAGTTAAAATTCTCAGTACCCTTACCCAAAGGGCTCCCGCACTCCGCCACACACTCCGAGCTCAAGGTTCTCAGCTTTTCTTCCACGCCTAAGAGTCCCCCTTTTCTTTCGGGCTCCTCAACCTCTCCCCTAGGCCCGTGCTCCACCCCACCCCCTCTCCCGCCACTGCTTCCGCTCTTAGTAAACAAAGAAGCACATGGGCCCAGATGCAGCCGCCTCACAGCCCGGGATTCCTCCGCCCAGGGCGGGAGCCCGTCCGGCGATTGGCCGGCTCGTCAAAGGCCGCGCCGTGCCGCCGCACCACCTCCTCCCCGGGGCTTCCGCGAAGCCCCCCAGTTCCAGGCACGCCCCCGCCCCGAGCAGCTCTCCCCCGGGCCGCCGCGCGGAAGGACACTGTTTACACACGACACTCCCTCCAGCGACGTCGCGCAACTTCCGCCCGCCTTCACTTCCGCTTGGAGGTTGGCCTAAAGTGGCCAATCCCGACGCGCAGCGGCCCGGGCCCGCCCGCCCCCGGGACTCCGGCGCGTCTCCGAAGGACGCGGGCGCTCCGAATGCTTAAGGGCGCGGAGTTAAGCGAACCCGGGGTGGCCGTCCCTGCGGACGCGGGGCCCTTGGGCAGGGTCTTCTGAGCTCTTGGTTTCTCCTGGGCGCGACCCTCTCCTCTGGAGCCCCCAGCCCGGCTATCAGACCCCCCACACCCCGCGAACCCCCCACTCCTTCCCCAAACAAGATGACCGACTCTTCTCCGACCTCGGCGGCCCGCGCGCCTCCCAGGCACCGTCTGCCTCGGTCCCGCCGCCTCCCGACCCTGCCTCTGGCCTCGCGCACCGACCCCAGACCCCCGGGACGCCGGTTCACACCAACAGGTGTTGGCCGGAAGGCTTCCTGCGCAGGACGCTCCTCCCAAGTCTGCACACCCTCACCTTTCTCGAGCACGTAGTCCTTAACTGCCATTGCCCGTGCGGCAGCAGTTGGCGAGTTGAAGGTTCTCACTCCTGGGACGGCAGAAGGCGTCCGCGCGGCGGGCTGCTCAGGACCAACCGAAATTGGCGCGAAACGTCGCGCCCCACGTGACCGGCGCCGCTGCGAGCAGGCCTATCAGAGAGGAGGCTCTTCGCCCCTCCCAGGCACCAGCCTCGGCCAATTACCGGGCGAGCGTGGACTGAGTGACGGGGCAGCATCGCGGGCACCGGGAGGAAAAGGCGGGACGGGGCGGGGCGGGCGCCGGCTTTCCCGCGGTCCGAGCTGGCACCGGCAGAGGAGAGATCGCTCTTAAAGGGCCAGCCTCCTCGCGTCCTTTTGTTCCGGGGCCGCAGGGCGGGGCAGGGCCAACTTTCGCTGTCTCCTTGCCTACTCTCCGGAACCGCCATGATCTCCCAGTTCTTCATTCTGTCCTCCAAAGGGGACCCGCTCATCTACAAGGATTGTATCCTTGACCTGCGGGGCGGGAGGAGGGGCCTGGGTGGGAGTAGCGCCCCAGAGCCAGCCTGTGTCGCTGACTCCTTAGCTGTCTTTCCATCCGGCCAGTCCGCGGGGACACTGGCGGTCGGGATGTGGCCGAGCTCTTCTACCGGAAGCTGACGGGACTGTCCGGAGATGAGTCCCCGGTTGTCATGGTAACCAGTGGCGGGGCGTGGGGTAGGCTCCCGTCGGCCTGGGAGTGGGGGGCGCCTCCTTCCTCCCGGCGCTGTTTCCCTGAGAGCTTGTGCTTGGTGGGGGGTACACGCTACCAAATAATCCGAGCGACAGTTTCTCGAGCGCTAACGCTATACCGGGCACAGCTCCGCCACTCCGGAGTTGGTGCTGGGGACTCCCTCCGCCGACACATGAAGCAGCTGGGTCCCTGGCTCACCCCAAGGCCCACCGCTGGGAAGTCTCGCGGGCCCTTCGCACAGTTCTGTCCCTAACGCTCTCTTCCCCGCCTCTGCCTCAGCACCACGATGACCGTCATTTCATTCACATCAGACACAGCGGCCTCTATTTGGTGGCCACGACTTCAGAAAACATTTCTCCCTTCAGCCTCCTAGAGCTGCTCTCCCGGTGAGGAGGGCAGGACCGGGCACCGGGGCGCGGGGATGCACGCGCGCAGGAGGATATGCACACTCCGACCGCCCTGTTTTTTCAGGTTGGCCACTCTCCTGGGCGATTACTGTGGCTCCTTGAATGAGGGGACCATCTCCCGCAACGTGGCTCTTGTCTACGAACTCCTGGATGAAGTGCTGGTGAGGGCCAGGGGGTCTCCCCCAGGGCACTCCACACCCTGCTGATGTGCTGCGATGGGGAGGCTGAGTACATTGATTTTCACCCCTTTCCTCCGCTGATCACCCACGGGTTGTCCTTCCTCTGCCCGCAGGACTATGGCTATGTACAGACCACGTCCATGGAGATGCTGCGAAACTTCATCCAGACGGAGGCTGTGGTCAGCAAGCCCTTCAGCCTTTTTGACCTCAGCAGTGTTGGCTTGGTTAGTCAAGGGGAGGAGGAGGAGGAGGGTTGGTGGGTGGCGTCGAACCTGAATATTGTTGTTCTGGGTGCTTTCCAGTTCGGGGCCGAGACGCAGCAGAGCAAAGTGGCCCCGAGCAGTGCAGCCAGCCGCCCCGTCCTGGCCAGCCGCTCTGACCAGGTGAGGACAGGTGTGATGGGTTCAGACCCTCTGATTTTTTTCCTGGGACGCCAGAGATGGAGATCCTTGCGTTGCTAGATGTGGATTATCTCTTCCCTAACCCCCGTGTCCCCACCCCAGGGTTCTAGCCTCCACTGCCCTGTCCTTTCTGTCTGTCCACTTGAGGACACAGGCCGTTCAGCCTCCAAGCATCCAAATCTCTCTTCCTCAGAGCCAAAAGAACGAAGTGTTTTTGGATGTGGTCGAGAGGTTGTCCGTGCTCATAGCCTCTAATGTAAGTTTGGGCCCCCAGCCCTGAAGCTGAGGACAGTCGGCATTTGGAAAAATGTCTGGGGCGTTGCGGGGTGTCACCTCTGGGCATTGAGCTCTCTGCTATTCTTAGGGCTCGTTGCTGAAGGTAGACGTGCAGGGAGAGATCCGGCTCAAGAGCTTTCTTCCCAGTGGCTCTGGTGAGAAGCGTGTAGGCTTGGCCCAGGGTGGGTTCTGGCACAGGCTCCTTGGTGCCGTGTACGGTGGTATCTGGCAGCCTTTCCTGACATTCTTTTCTCTGACAGAAATGCGCATCGGTCTGACGGAAGAATTTTGTGTGGGGAAGTCAGAACTGAGAGGTGAGAAGAAAGTAGGTCTCCCGCTCCTGCATCACCAGCCGGAAGTGGCGCGGGACAGAGAGACGTTCTCGCCCAGCTCTCCCCGGCTGCTCTCCTCTCCCACACGTGGGTTCCAAGAGACTCTCTCTCCTTCCAGGCTACGGACCGGGGATCCGGGTGGATGAGGTCTCGTTTCACAGCTCAGTGCTTCTGGAAGAGTTTGAGTCTCATCGAATTCTGCGCCTACAGCCCCCTCAGGGCGAGGTGAGGATCGGGCTGGCCTAGCGTGTTCCATCCACTATGGGGAAGGAAGGCAGTTCAGGGGTGAGGAGACCAAACTGATCTCCGTTCTTGTCTGGTCCCAGCTGACTGTGATGCGGTACCAACTCTCAGACGACCTCCCCTCCCCGCTCCCCTTCCGGCTCTTTCCCTCTGTGCAGTGGGACCGAGGCTCAGGCAGGTGAGACCATTTCCCTGTTCTGGAACTTCTCTGAAGTCTAAGCTAATACAAAGATGTTCCCAAAACTCATTACGGAGGAGTGGTGGTAACAGGACAGAAGTCAGAAAAAAACACCCTCCCCCCAACGTGGATTCAGCCCTTAGTGGATCCGTTGCTTGGGGCACGACTCACCAGCAGCCATGCACGGAGGCCGTGGGGTTGTGAGGGGCAGGGGGGTGAGAGGGAGGATGTGAGCTGCCAGTAACACCACCGTGCCCTTCCACCCAGGCTCCAGGTTTACCTGAAGTTACGATGCGACCTGCCCCCAAAAAGGTACAGGCGGGGGTTAGCCTAGCTCCTTCTGGGGGGGAGATGGACACAGGGCCCACATACCGACTGCTCCTGCCTTCAGGTGCATCCGCCAGCTTCAGAATCCTGTTCAGTTAGAGGCAGGAGGGCTCGGGAAGGGGAAGGGGACGGGGGAGCATTGGTGCTGATCCCTAGTTGTGACGTTAATGAAACACGGGGCTGACTCTGTTCCTTTTTCCTTTGCAGCCAAGCTCTCAATGTCAGACTGCACCTTCCCCTGCCACGAGGGGTGGTCAGGTTAGTGGGCGAGCCACGGGGGCTCGGGCAGTTGCACCCACTTCCCTGGATGAGAGGGTGGCCCCGGGAAGGGTGGAACTGGCCTGCCCCGGGAAGGCGGGGACTGAGCCCAGCGTTTCTCCGAATTCCAGCCTGTCTCAGGAGCTGAGCGGCCCCGAGCAGAAGGCAGAGCTGGGGGAGGGCGCCCTTCGCTGGGACCTGCCTCGGGTTCAGGGCGGCTCCCAGCTGTCAGGCCTTTTCCAGGTACAAGCTTCGGACTCTCAGATCCTCTCATCCGCCTGCACGTTCAGCCCCAACCCGTCCCTCCTCCCGCGGTGGGCCTCCCTGCTCTCCATCCTCTCTGGGCCTAAGAACCTCTCCCTGGCCTCTGTCCCTTCCAGATGGATGTTCCAGGCCTCCCCGGGCCTCCCGGTCAAGGACCCTCCACCTCGGCCCCTCTGGGTCTGGGCCCTGCCAGCCTCTCGTTTGAACTTCCCCGGCACACGTGCTCCGGCCTCCAGGTTCGCTTCCTCAGGCTGGCGTTCAGACCCTGCGGCAACACCAACCCCCACAAGTGGGTGCGACACCTGAGCCACAGCGATGCCTACGTCATCCGGATCTGAGGCTCCCCAGACCAGGCCCCAGGCAGCAGAGGTGGTCGTCTGTGCAGCTGGAGAGGACGACCCTATCTCGTCCAGCTTCTGGCCCGTGGCTGTGGACCTGGCTGGGGAGTCCTGAGAGGCCCGGAGACGAGGCCGGGTCGGCAGGCTCCACCTTCCCGTGGCACCTGACACAGGAAGGGCTGAGGTGGATCAGAACTTACAAATCAGACTTTTATTCTGAGGAACTGGCTGTACAATATCTTAAAAAAAAAAAAAAAAGTAACACGGAGGAAGCAAACTATTACTTCCTTCGACCCCGCACGTGCGCATGAGAGAGACAGAGTTGAGGACAGAAGAAAGTTGGCAGATGTGCAACAGCATTAAGGCGCAGGCTGAGGGGAGCCAGACCCAGGGGGCTGGGAGCCATTAGCTTTCGGAGTCCCTGGAGCCGGAGGGGGGCTATCCCCAGCTTCCTGTTTCCCCCCACACAGGGCACTGCCCCCAAGCGGGGAGGGGGCTGAGGACGGGGGAGGAGCCGGAGAAGGGTGGGAGGCGGGGCCTCCTTTGCCCTCCCCTGTAGGGGGGAGAGAGACCACGATGTACTTCTGGACGCTGCCGGGCCCAGACGGAGCAGTGCTGGGGGGGGCGGTGGTGGCCGTGGAGACCAGCTTGACGATGGGCTGCACGCTGGGGACTGTGGTGGTGACGGGAGAGGTAGTGGTGGAGCCTGAGCCAGGGGCTGAAGTGCTGAGGGACAGGACCTGGGGGAGGGAAGGAAAGGCGCTGCCTGGGGGAGCCTGCAGGCTGCTGCCAGCCCGAGCGCGCTGCTCAGGGACGAGCGGCCATGGCCTCGTGGGCCTCCTCAGAGTGCCCCTTCCTGCTCTCGTCTTTGGGCCCAGAGGGAACTGGGCTCTACTCTGGGGCCCCCAAGGTACTTGGAGGTAACCCTGGTCATGCTCTCCCCCTCTCCCCCCTGGTCCCACATGGCTCCCAGTACCTGCTGGGTGGAGGAGGCGCTGGAGGAGGACGACATTACAATAAACTTGGTCGGGGGAGGGGACGGCTGAGGCGGGGCAGCAGCCCGCGCGGACACCAACGTCTGCACCGGCAGTGCGATGGAGCCTGGGACCTTCAGCAAGCCAGGGGTGCGAGGGCCGGGCTGAGGGGCCTGTGAGAGGGTCAGCGTGGGCCGGGGCTGCAGGAAGAAGAGGCGGGAACAAAACGTCAACGTCTAAGGAAAGGAAGGGCCCCTGTTGCTGCTCCTCGGCGGGTCTCCCTGGGGTTGGGGAATCATCCACGAAGGGGGCCCGGACTCCCCCAACACTATCCTCTCAGAGGGCCTGTGATTTCCAAAAGCAAGCTCAAGTCTGTGTGAGTGCCGCCCTCCACGTGTTTCTTCACCAACCGCCCGCCCCCCACCGCCCCCATCACAGACCTGAGTGATGGTCAGAGTGGTCCTGTTGACCTGCTGAGCCTGGAGGGCGGCCTGGGCCCGGGCCTTGACAACATGGGAGCAGAGGAGGGGTCCGAGGGACCCAAATTCTGCCCGATAAGCATCCTGATTGTCAGGTGGCAGGCGCAGCTTTGCCAGCACAGGGGCACAGTGTTTCTGCAGAGAAAGCAAAAAGCCAGTAGGTGGAGGCCGGGCCCGCCAGGAAGTGGGACAGGGAAGGGGTGAGGAGGAGACGCCTGATATTTCAATATGCTCCGGGCGCAGGCCGGACTGCTGGGGTTGCCGTGTGTGTGAGGGCCACTGGTTTTTCTGCAGAAGAGAACAAGCACCCACTGGTGTGACTGGGCGGCTTGCTGAATACACTGGTGATTTCTAAGGGGTGGTTGGTCCATAGGGTGAGGCCTTGCACAGAACGGAGCGCAGTGACGCAGAAGCCTTGGGCAGTCCCAACTAGGGGACGTCCTAGGCTGAGAGTTATGATCTCTTTTCTTAGTTAACCTCTCCATGCCTTGGTCTCCATCTGCACAGCAGTACTGGGCTCTGAATGTATGAGACAAGGACGGGGTGAGGGAATAAAAGCCAACCCTGGCTGAAGATAGTGTGTGTGTGGGGAGGGGGCGGGATAGAAGTGCGAAGAAGGCAGGGAGGGCAGGGATGGGGGCTCTGGTCACCAGGAGGAGGCTCTGCACGTGGTCAGCTCCGATGCGGTCAATGTTGCTCAGCACAGGGCCGTCCAGGACGCTGCGGATCCGCTCCCCCTCCTGCTGCAGCCGTGGCAGAATCAGAGTCTTAATCACCTGTTGGAAAAGTGAAGTCAGGAACCTGGGGTCACCATGGGGTCTCCCGGGTGAGGCTCTTGCCCACTAGGACCCAAGATAGCTCCTTTCCTCCACGATCCCCCCACTCCCGGGGCCTCACATCGTGTCCCAGCTCTGCCAGGCCGGCGATGGAGCCGTAACGCGTGGTCCACGGAGTCTTCTCGTCCACCCAGCTCTGTTGGGGAAAGAATAAAAACCTGGGTCAAGGGGCCTGCAAGGAGGCGCCTGGGTGGCTCAGTGGGTTAAAGCCTCTGCCTTCAGCTCAGGTCATGATCCCAGGGTCCTGGGATCGAGCCCCGCACTGGGCTCTCTGCTCAGCAAGGAGCCTGCTTTCCTTCCTCTCTCTCTGCCTGCCTTCAGCCTACTTGTGATCTGTGTCAAATAAATAAAATCTTAAAAAAATGTGGGGGGCCTGAGAGACTATTAAGGACCGAGTCTCATGAACACCCTTTTATTGTGAATCATTAAGGCATTACAGAGAAGGCCCGAGTTCGAGGCCCTGCCCCTCTGCCCTGTTTTCAGTGTCCTTTCCTCGCTCCACACTGACTGGCCTCTGGCTTGGCTGAAGACCTTTGTCCTGGTCACCACCCTGGGTTGGCAAAACTGTTTACACTCCTCATTCTTTAAGATTTATTTACTAATTTGAGGGGGAGGTGGTGGGCAGAGGCAGACGGAGAGAGACTCTCAGGCAGACTCCCTGCTGAGCACGGGCCACCAGAGCTCAATTCCACGACCGAGATCACGACCTGAGCTGAAATCAAGAGCCCAGCGCCCAGCCCGCTGAGCCGCCCAGGCGCCCCCACGCTCCTGTTTCTTGCTCACCTTGGTGAAGGTCTTGGTGATCCGGGACTGGATGTTGTTAGTGGTCGTGCTGAAATGCTTGCAGATCTGGGCCACGAGGCGGGCAGCAAAGTCCCGGAGGGCCCAGTGATTGTCCACATCTGGCCGTAGGCACAGCTGTCTGCTCACAATGCATGTCATCACAGCCGGAATCAATTCGTGCACCTAAGGAAGAAGGCGAGAGCTGGCGGATTCAGACAAGCGGATTCTCGCTGGCAGCCGTGGTGGGGCAAGGGGGCTGGGCAGGGCGGCTCACGTATTTCTCGAGGTACAGCGTGGGGTTGTCCATCAGCGCCTTCACCATGCGCATCAGGTAGATGAGCAGGGCCAGATTGTTCTGCACCACATTCACACGGACCTGTTGGGAGACGGGACAGGACAGCGAGGCCCTCGGGTGAGCTCCCCCAGCGCCGCCTCACCACCCGGAACCTGCTCCTCCGTCCCGGCCGTCTGCCTGCGCTCACCCCCTCCGAGATGAAGGTGCTGAATCGTGGCAGCATCTGATAGAGCCCCGGGTCCGTCGCAATGCTCTGCAGAGCCTCCTGTGGGGGGAGGGCGTGAGTCGGGGAGGGCAGGCAGGGATCCGTGGGGCTTTGGGGAGGAAGGGACCCGGGGGGCAGGGGCAGTGGGGCCTCACCGCTCTCTTGGCCTCACAGGAGCCCACGCAGGCCTCGGTGATCTCCTTGTAGTACAGCTGCTGCTCCACAGACAGCTCGTGGATACTGCGCGGCTTCAGTCGCAAAGGGGCGCCCTCCAGCAGGGGTGGTGCCTTCTTCTCTTTCCCTGGGTGAATGGGGAAGACAGGTTTGAAAACAAAAGCTCCAAGAGAGACCTCACACCAGACAAGCCTGTGCTCCCCACCCAGTGAGACCCGGGCCTGGCTCCTTTCAGGGCTCCCTCGCCACCGGTCTCGCCCCCTGCCCAGCCCTCAGCCGCCTCACAGCTCACCATCTGGCTCTGGCACAGGAGCCGGGGAGGCCTGGCCTAGCAGTACTGACCTTTGCCGTCGGCTGGAGCAGCCCCTTGACCTTTGCCTTTCAAGGGCCCATCTTCCTCCTGGCCTGGCTTTGCTGACTTCAGGGGTTCCGTGGCCTCAGCCTTCTGCTGTTCTTTGGGAGCTGGTGGCAAAGCAGTCACAGCAGGGGTGACGAGAGTGGCAGGGGTTGGAAAGGAAGGAGAGGGGAGGGGAGGTGGAGGGGGTGGGCTCTGGACAAGGTTACCTGGGGGCGGATTTTCTGGGATGGCCGGCTGGCAGCCTTCGATGCTCAGCCAATGAGCTGCAAGGAAAGAAGGTGTCAAGTTGAACTGCGGGCTGGACATGGACACTAAGGAGCCCCCCTGTGCTGCTCCCACTTCCTGCAAGTCACAAGCCATCTCACGCAGCGGCTTCTCCGCTTGCGACCCCGACCCCCTTTCCCTCCTCCCCACCACCTTGCTCTCCCCGCCCCTGACCTTTGAGGCAGACGTCCAGGGGCACCCGGGGCAGAGGGGTATTGATGATGTCGCTCAGATCAACCTCCTTCTCCTCGTAGAAGTAAAGCTCCCGGCCCCCGCCAGAGGCGAAACGGAAAGGAATGAACTCCTGAGCGTGGAAGCCGTAGAGTGGCTATAGGAGAGAGACACCGGGATAAGTAGGGAGCCCGAGGAGGCACGGCTGAAGGCAAACGCAGCACCGGAGAGGACGGGTCTCACCACCCTGCCGCCGCCCCCGGCCCCCGCGCCCGCCTCAACCCTACGTGTCCCGATCACCTCGACATTCTTTAGCTTCAGCGCGTAGTCAATGTCACTGGTGGTGAGTTTCTGCCGCTTCCCCATGTGCATGAACTTCAAGGCATCCTGGGGGGTGGGAGACAGACAGACATCAGCCTGACAGCTTGAAGAAGGGTCCTGGGCAGGGCGGCCTTGACACGATGCACCGCTGGGCGGACCGGTCAGGTTACCTGGGCAATCTCCTTGATGCGGTAGCTGACCTCATCGGTCAGCAGCTGGCAGGTCTCCTCCTGAATCTGGGCGATCCCCATGGACTCGGCCACCACCTTCATCGACTCGGAGGGCAGCACCGTGTTGCTGAGTTTCAGCTTCTTCTCTTCGGCCATTCTGGAGCCCCGCCTTCCCTCCCCCAAAGAGTGACACCCCAGGGTGGAGAGATGGAGACCCTGGCAGGTGGAGGGGGCGGGCAGAAGAGATTTAAAAAAAAAAAGAAACAAACAAACAAAAAAATGTCAGCACCAAGGGTAACAGAAGCAGGTAGCAATCCGCAGTGGCACACAGTGTACTGAGCTCCGATCCTGTGTCCAGTGCTGGGCAAGGTGAACAGACATGGCCTTGGTGGAAATCCTGGCCCTCGATTCCCTAGCTGGGTTATTTGGGCAAATTACTGACATTCTCCCAGCTCTGGATTTCTTCCCCATTATTTGGGATGCGGAACGGGCCTGGTTTCCTGAGGCGGTTTTGTGTACACCTGCGCCTCTCCTGCCCCTTCTTGCACCATTATTCGTGTTTGATGCACACGCAGTAACAGATACAACGCTCCCGCTCTGAGCCCATACACCCATACAACTGAGCGTGAAAAGACACACACAACCACCCCGACCAGTTCTTACTTTAAACTCATGGCCGTGAACTTCGAAGGAACCCCTCATGCTGCCGGACAACCGCTCTTCATGTGCTACACCTCTGTGCCCTCAGTCTCCCTCTGTCCCATGTGACACCTCCTCTCCTCCTCCTTCAGGCCATCAGAAGAGACCTCCACAGATTCCCACGACATCTACCGACCTAACAGCACCGGCACCCACATCCTCTGCCTCCTCACCTGCTACCTTAAATATTTAAATAGGCTCTACACTCAGCACAGCACCCATTACGGGGCTTGAACTCACGACCCTGAGATCAAGACCTGGGCTGAGATCAAGAGCTGGACGCTTGGGGTACCTGGGTGGCTCAGTTGCTAAGTGTCTGCCTTCAGCTCAGGTCATGATCCCAGGGTCCTGGGATCGAGCCTCACGTCTGGGATCCCTGCTTAGTAGGGAGTCTGCTTCTCCCTCTGCTTATGCACCCTCTCAAATAAATAAATAAATAATCTTAAAAAAAAAAAAAAAAAAAAAGTTGGATGCTTAACCACCCAGGCATCCCCAACCTAAGAGAAGCTGCTTGGGCCCCTCACCAACTCCCAACACTGCTTCCTCCCGGCATCTCCACCAAGGTTTCTACCTACCCAATCAGCCATTCCGGCCAGTCTACAAAATGTGGTTATTCCTCCCATCTTAAGAAAACAAAACGGTGGTCTATCCATGCAATGGAATTGTTTTCAGCCTTAAAAAGGAAGGAGATTCGGACCTGTGCCATACCACGGATGAACCCTGAGGACACGATGAGGAGTATAATCAAGCAGCCACAAAAGGAGAGATGATGTACGATTCCACTAACGTGAGGTTCTTAGAGTCGTCAAATTCACAGACTCCGCAAGTGGAAATGGGTTACCGCGGGTAGGGCAGGGAAAAACGGGGAGTCAGTGTTTGATGGCAACTGAGTTCCAGATTTACAACATGAAGAATTCTGGAAGGACGGATGGTGTGACAGTCGTATAATGAGGTGAACATACTTAATCCCACTACACTGTATACTTGAATTGGTTTAGAATGGTGAGCTTTTGTGTATTTCACAATTACAAATATAAAACAGTATTTTTTTCATTCCACTTTCTCTCCAATATATACCCCGGTTTTTAGCTCCTCCTTGCAACCAAACTCCCTGAGTTATCTTAACTTTCTAATTCCTCTCCTCTCTTCTCCTGCACCTACTCCACGCAGGCTTTCGACACCACCAGGTCCCCGAAACCACTCATCAAGGTCACTGATGACTCCACATTGTTGAATCCAAGGTCCACTCTTCCTCCTCATCATACTGACCTGCCAACAGCACACACTCTAGCTGACTACTCCCTCCTGAAAACTCCTTACTCTGCTGCCTTCTGGCTTTCCTTCTACCCCCCTGGCCACCCCCTCTTGGTTTCCTTGACCAGTTTTTCCTCTTCTCATCTGCCTAATGCTGGAGCATTGTAGGCTCGGTCTTTGGTTTTCTTCTGTAGCTACACGTGCTCCTTTGGTGATGTCAACTACCCTCAATTTTTAGTACTGATAATAGGCTAACAGCGGCCAAGTTTATACCCTCAGCCAAGAATGTTCTTTCCTAACATCGGACTTGTGTATCAACCTCTCGACTTAAAATCTCTTCTACAACTAAACTCCTACAACTTCTACAACTAAATCTCCCTCCCCATCTGCTTTGTTTTTCTTCAAGTTCATGAAAATGCCGTCTATCCAGGAACTCACTCTTTAGGTAAGCCCTCACATCAAATCAGCCTGGTGACCCAACCTGATTCTTCACTCCCACTGCATGGCCAAGTCGCCATTATTTCTCGCCTGGCTACCTTCCACAGTCTCCTGACAAGGTCTTCCTGCTTCCATCCTTGCTCCCCACTCTATTCCCAACACAGCGGTCAGAGCGAGTCTGTCAAAATAGAAGTCACACTAGGTCATTTCTCTGCTCAAAACCCTGTAATGGCTCCCCACTTGCCACAGAGTAAAATCCAAAATTCTAATTACAGTCTATAAGGCCCTTCATAATTTGCCCTCTCTCCCTACCACATCTCTGGTCTGCTTTCCTTCCTTCTTCCATCTTGTTCCAGCCCCAATGTCTTCCTACTATTCAAACCACCCAGGTAAGCTCTTGCTTTATGACCTTTGCTCTTTTCCTTTTGCCTCGAATGCTCTTCCCCAGATGCCAGCTTGGCTGCCTATTCCCATCACCCTATTCAGCACCCCTCTCCAATCCCACTCTGGTTTTCCCCTTCAAGGTATTTAACATCTACTAAGAGATACTGTATCATTTCTAATTATTTATCACCACCACACATGCCCTTTCCACCCCCCCCAACTGTGTGGACAAAAGTCTGTTATGCTCACCGATGTATACAAGATCCCACACCGGCACCTGAGCATCTGTACTCAGTAAATCATTTGTTGAATAAATCAGTGAATTATAAGTCTTAGAGATGTAGGTGTTCAATAAATTCACGGTATTTATGATCGACCACGATTGTCGAGATGAACAAGATACAGGTCCCAGCTTGGAACATGCTTTGTGGCCAAAAGGAAAGTGGCTCGCTTGAAGTTGGCACTAGGAAGACTACTGTCAAAAGTGTTTAGGACTGACTGCGGGGTGTTGATGATGGCGTGCTGGAGGGGTGAGCACGGGGGCGAAAGAGAATTTGGTCTCCTCCTCCACTGTTGCCTTATGTTTAGGGAACACATTTATTCCACGCATATCTGTGCCTGGCGCCGGGTATATAAGACACTGTCGTATCCCAGAGGTCACTGGCGAACTCTTACTAAGCCTTCAATACCCTCCGTACAGCTCACAAAACACGCTACGACCTCAGGAGCCCCTCGGGTCAGTGGAGCCGGCAGGAAAGCTTCACAGAAGAGGGTTAACTTGAACTGGATGTGGGTAGTGGCTTCCCCAGCAAGGAAGCGAGTCGAAGCTCCCCGAGCAATGGGGTACAGCGTGGAAGAAGGTGCTGAGAGCCCACCTCATCCCCCCAACATCCTCCAGTGCAAACACACACGCACACAGAGAGTCCGCACGCGCGCGGACACACAACCCACCGTCCTCCTCCAGACTCCCACATAGACCCCTCAAAGGGCCTAGTCCCAGGTGGCACTCAGACCCGCCCCCGCCAGCCGAACGCCCCACGCAGAAAAAGACTCTCACCGCCGCCAAAGCGCCGCTCACCCGGCGCTCGGCGCCATGTTGGCCCCGCCCCCTCCCAGGAGCAGGTCCTGGCAGAGACGGAGAGGGAGTCACTGCCCCTTCCCCGAGCCGGAATGAGTCTCCTGGGCTCACGGCCTGAAATGGAATTAAAAACGGAGTTTTCTCTCTACGTGCAAGGAGCACACCCTCCTGCTACAATTACTTCAGTTTATACTTTTACTACCCGGCGGCCAGGACCCGAGGAAGCGCCACAAAACCTAGGCGGGATAGCCAGGAGGGCAACGAGGCCCCTCCCACTTCCGGCCCGGAACTGCGCGTGCGCCTCCCAGGCCAGGCTGGATGGAAATTCCCGCCGACCACCTCGGAATTTAAAGGGCCCGCTGCCTTCCCGAAGTTGGTCTGAAGGCAAGGGCTTGTTGGTTGTGGACAGCACTTTGTCATGGGACCTGTACGGTTGGGGATGTTGCTTTTCATTTTGGCTGTGTATGGCGCTTGGGTTGCGACGCCGAAGGAGGAAGACGATGACACAGAACGCTTGCCCAGCAAATGTGAAGGTATCTAAAGGGAGTGGCCCCTATTCGCATCCCTCAGCCCATCTCCTTAGTCTGGACAGGACCAAATGGACCGTGATTGGCGGGCCACTCGATCTCCTTGAAGACCTGAGGGAGATTCTGGTGAAGCCTGGCTGAATTCGAAGGGGGTCAAGGGAGGGAATGCATAAAGCAACCCCACAGCTGTGGCACTACAATTCCCACAGGGCATCCAGAGGAAGTCCGCTTTTTCTTGCTTGCGTAGCCCCACGGATCTGTGGGAATTGTAGTTCAGAGACTATAATCCCGGGATCACCCACTCTCCTGAGCATCTAAAGTGTGTTCCCCCCCATGACACTAAACCTAAGCCTGGGGAGCCTGCAGGAGCTGGGTGTGAGGCTCATACCAGTGGACATCCTGTGCTCCACCCCTGCAGAGAAGCTCTCAAATTACAGGCCCCACGCTGTGGGGAGGGTTTGGGTGTATGCAAATAACGCCCTGAAGCTCATAAAGAGGAGGCCCCAGAAATGGAGGAGTTCCCCATACGTGTGAGGTTTTGCGAAGTGTGTGTACTTATGGATTTTACTGTGAGCAGCGTCTTATGTGGCTGCATGACAGTGGTGACTGAGGCGGGGGGGACACCAGGGCTGCACCACTGAGTTCCCGGATTCCCTGGTTTGTTGCCTTCCTGACTTTAATTTCTTCCCTGTATTCTTTTTCCCCTCACCCTACCCCACCCTGCATTTCCAGATGACCTGAGCCTACCTCGCCTCTCCTCCTTGCTATAACACCTCCGCAGGCCTCCTGCTGCAATCAGAATACACCCGTTTCGGGCACACTATAGACGTCTCTTTGCTGTATGGCCCCCACCGCTCTTATATTTCTGTACCTCCGCTCCTGTCCTCAAAGTGCCCATGATTCAGCCACATTGAACTTCACAGCTGTCACTAAGCCGGCCTTATCCCCTTGCGCTCTGTGGCTCAGCACACTTTTTCCCTTGGCCTGAAATAACCCTCTCCCTTCTATATTTGACTCTTCAAGACCAAGTTTAGATGTCAATTTCTTTGGAAGCCTTCTTCCTTTTCTGTCACCTCCCACTATATTGTAAGCCCTTGGAGGGAAGGAGAGTACCTGTGTCTCCAAGGTCCTAGCATAGTGCCTGGAACATCTTAGGCACTTTTGTTACCTGCCCTGTGTTTAGCTTGCTTGGTACTTCTTTGTAGGCCACTCCCTTTCTTGCGACCCACCTCATACCAGGTCAGGTGCTAGTTGCTAGCAGACAGGGTGGCACCAGACGCAATGCTCATCCTTCAGGAAATCACAAGCTAGCAGCAAGTCAGTAAAAGGCCGCTGAATGCATTTTGTGTTTCCTAAAGAGACCGAATCTCTTGTTAACCTCTAGTGTGGGGCCCATCACACCGCACTGTCATCATTTTTACCCAGCTACATCAGCAATGTCCTGTGGATAGGGACAGTGGGTCTTATTGCTCTCATGCATACAGGAGCTCAAAAGATAACTGCAGAATAAAAGCGAACATTTATACAGTGCCCACTATATGCCAGGCATTATTCTAGGGGCTTTACCGAGCTTGATTTATTTAATCCTCACCATACGCCTACGAAGGAGGTTCTGCGCTATTGTTATCTCAATAACAGGTGTGAGGTTTTGCGGAGGGCACATAACCAAGGCACAGCAGAATTGCCACACAGCTATTAAGTGGCTGAGTCAGGATTCTAATCCAGCCAGTCTGGCTTGAGTCTGCTGCTTTTGCTCACCGACAGAATGAGTTGTGGGAATGTCTGTTTATCTTTCACATCCTTGTGGACATCTAGTGTGTAAGTTGCTGAGCCTGGAGCTGCAGGAAAAGCTGAGTCGCACTGGCCGATCTCGAGAGGTGCTGGAGCTGGGGCAGGTGCTAGACACTGGCAAGAGAAAGAGGCACATCCCCTACAGTGTTTCGTGAGTTACTCTTGTTGATCCTCTACCTTCTGACCCCGAGGGATGCCTGGGAGCTCCTACAGCATCTAAGAAATCTTTGTTTCCCCTCTTCTCACAGAGAGACAAGGCTGGAAGAGGCCTTGGAGAATTTGTGTGACCGGATCCTGGACTACAGTGTTCATGCTGAGCGCAAGGGCTCACTGAGATATGCCAAGGTCAGACTCTTCCCTAGGGCAGCGTCCCACTTTTCAGAAACAACAGTGGGTATCCCCTGGGACCCATAGCTCTCTGGCTCTGGAGAGCGTCCCCTCCGCATCGTTAGACTCCCTCACATCGCCCTCATGGAGTTCACCCCTCAGTCTATGGTAGTTGACCAATGCAGCTGTGGCAGAAAGGGGAAGGAGGTGAAGCAGTGAGCTGGGCTGATCCCAGATTCCTGTCTCTCAGGGTCAGAGTCAGACCATGGCAACGCTGAAAGGTCTGGTGCAGAAGGGGGTGAAGGTGGATCTGGGGATCCCTCTGGAGCTGTGGGACGAGCCCAGCGTGGAAGTCACATTCCTCAAGAAGCAGGTAGGACATGATACTGCACTGCCCAGGGCAACGAGAAGGGAACCTAGATCCTTGGGGAGTCCACCTGCTCCAGGCTGAGCAGGGAGAAGGGGACAGAATGAGAACTCTGTCATTGATTGAAGTGGGCCCAGAAACATATCAAGGAATAATAATAGAGGCTGATAATATCTACTACCACATATTGAGCACTACTATGTGCCAGATTTGGACCCACATACTTTCCAGCTGCTGCCTCATTTTACCCTCACAACAACTTTATGTGGTAGGTACTGTTACCATGTCCCATTTTATAGGCAAGGAGCTGAGACACAGAGTGTTTAATAGCCTACTTGGCAGAAGAGGTGCTAGTAAACGTTTGTTTGAATGAATGAGGATCACCGCCTCGGAAGCCAAGTTTAGCTTCCTGCTCTTCAGGGTGGGGTGGGCAGACAGGAGTGTAGAGCAGAAAGGAGGGTTTCCAAAGCCCAGCAGAGTAGACTCCCTTCTGACCCTTGTACTTGATCAGTGTGAGACAATGCTGGAGGAGTTTGAAGATGTCGTGGGAGACTGGTACTTCCATCATCAGGAACAGCCGTTACAGCATTTTCTCTGTGAAGGTCATGTGCTCCCCCCTGCTGAAACTGGTAAGTGTGTGGGGCTGGCCCCTTTGCTGCCAAGCCACAACCTCCCCTATCCCCCAGACGAATATCTAAATTGTTTTTCTAACACCCAACCTAGCATGTCTACAGGAAACTTGGACTGGAAAGGAAAAGATCACGGATGGGCAAGAGAAGACAGAAGGGGAGGAGGAACACGATCAGGAGGAGGAAGAAGAGGAAGAGGAGGAAGAGAGGATCAACACACCAGGGCACTCCAAGCATGACCCTGAGGATCTCTGACTCTTGCCTTTGAGCCCCCAGGAGGGGCAGGAGTCATGGAGAAGAACCCTCTGAAATCTGAGCTCTCTGTGCTCCACATAAGGGCATGTGTGTATGTGTGAGTGATCCCACCCCGGAGCTTGTAGCTGTTCTCACCTGTCTGGTCTCAGGTAGGATCCTAGTGGTGTAGCATAGCAAGGCTATGGGGACAAAACCAGGAACAGGAGGCAGAAGGCCTGCTTCAACCGATGAGTCCTCTGCCTGCCACAGAGCCCCTTAACTGGCAGGTGTGTGTGTGTGGTGACAATGCTGAAGGCTTTCCCCTTTAAATCTCTCTACTACTTCCCACCCCACCCAGAGGTCAGTGAAGCCATTGGACCTATGGGTCTAAGGCGAAAGGCACTTTGTCCTTCGGGTCCGTTTTTAGATCCCTACAAGGAAGAAGCCAGCTTGGACATTCTCTACGACCTATACACACCGCCTGCGTCAAGGCTACAACCCAAGAAACTGAACAAAAAAGGGGACACTATGAAGATGGGGCAATGATGTTAAGTTAGGTGGGGTAGATATTCGGTCTACTTCATACAAATATCACCGAGGGCCCACCATGTAATTTCACAGGTGCCAAATTTTCTACATTGCTAGTAAATTTTTTAAAACATCACCTGGGCCCCTAGTTTCAAACAACTTCCCTGCACACTTCATACCTGGCCGATATAGCAGCGCCCAGAGAATGGGGCCGTTCGTCGCCCGCTGTTGGAAGCTAATGGTGGTTTGTAATTTGCAGTCCAGGGAGGCTGGCAGGGGTGCCCCGGCTGATAACCATTTAGGCGCGGGGCAGTGCCAGGCTCTCGGCGCGTGCGGGGGAAGGCACCGGAATTAAGAGACCGCGTCCGGCAGCGCGTCTCGGCCACCATCCTCCGGGTTTACGGGAGCTCGCAGAGGACAAAATTTCGCGCGCTTTTCCGGGGGGCGGAGCTAACCTGGCAGGGAGGGAAGGATTAGGAGAAGCGGTGACACTAGGTCCAAGGCGGGAAGCGCCTCGGTTAGATTGAGGGAAATAAAGAGGATGTCCTTTGTGGGATGATGGGTGAGGACCTACCACAAGAGAAGCGTGGCGAAGGCCGAAAACCGAGGGACTGGCGGGGTTCGCGCTAAGGGAAGCTTGGACGAGACCATCTACGGATAGGGGGTTAGGGCGATACCATCTTGAGGGAGTTAGGGGGTGGCAAAGAACAGCCGTGGAAGGTGCTACTTGGAGGAGGCGGGGCGCACGTGGGAACCCAAAGAGACTGGGCCGTCGCCTACATCCGCACTTCCCTTCCCCAGCCGTCCCGATCCTGCCATGAGCGCTGCGGTGCGGACCGAGCCGCTGCGCGGGGAGCCGCCTCTGCTGGTGCGCGGCGACCCCTACTCGGTGGTGGTCCTGCTTCAGGGCTACGCGGAGCCGGAGGGGGTCGACGACGCGGTACGCGCCGACGGCTCCGTGACGCTTGTGCTGCCTCAGGCCTGGGGCTCAGCCACCAGCCTCCAAGAGTCCCCGCCCCACAGCGGCGGGGCGAAGACCGCCCTGGAAGAGGCGGCCCGTGGCCCCATCCTCGTGGACACTGGGGGCCCCTGGGCTCGGGAGGCGCTCCTGGGGGCCCTGGCGGGGCAGGGCGTGGCCCCTGGAGACGTGACGCTGGTGGTGGGCACCCACGGACACTCGGATCACATCGGGAACCTGGGGCTTTTTCCTGGGGCGGCTCTGCTGGTCTCGCACGACTTCTGCCTGCCCGGAGGCCGCTACCTCCCCCACGGGCTAGGTGAGGAGCGGCCCCTGCAGCTGGGCCCCGGGCTCGAGGTGTGGGCCACGCCGGGCCATGGGGGCCAGCGGGACGTGAGCGTGGTGGTGGCGGGCACGGCCCTGGGCACCGTGGTGGTGGCAGGCGACGTGTTTGAACGCAGCGGAGACGAAGACTCATGGCAAGCGCTGAGCGAAGACCCGGTGGCCCAGGAGCGGAGCCGGAAGAGGGTCCTAGATACTGCGGACGTAGTCGTGCCTGGTCACGGAGCCCCCTTTAGGGTGGTCAGAGAAGCCCCTCAGCCACGGAACTGATGTCCAGAAGACCAGAGGTCAGTGTGATCGCTTCCAGCCCCCTTGCAAGAGGCCGGTTTTCCAGCGAGGACAGTCATCTCTATCACTGGTTCTGCAACCAAACTAGGACCAAAGACTGGCTCAGCCGTGTGCCACCTCTCAGGGTCCCCCGTAAAGTAGGAGAATGTTCTTGGGAGGGTCGTCCAAAATAAAAATAGGCAACTGCATAGAAAATCATAAAGCCCTAAGGTAAATGCGAATCCTTAACGGAGATAATCCTGCAAGTTTGGTAATTAGCAACCGCAACAGAGGGGCACTTGGGCCAATTGCTTACTTCTTACAAGATGCAGGATTGCTGAGAGAAGGTGCAGGGCACAGAAGTAACACCTTAATCACCTGCCTTTGATTCATCTGTTCATTGGAGGAATGGTTCAAGCACTGCCCTAGGTCATGGGGATGCGACAGTGAGTAAGCTAGACAAACTCCCTGTTCCTTACGGAGCTTACACTCCGGAGAGACAGACAACTAATAATAGTAAACCAGATAATTACAGATTGTGTTTAGTGATATGAAAGAAAAGGAGAGCAAGACAGGGGTAGAGTGCCTGGATAGGAAGATGGCTTCTTTTATTGAAGGTGGTCAGGAAAAGCCTATGAGGAGACGATTTTTAATCAGGGAGCTGAATGGGAAGAAAGCCAGCCATATGAGGGTCTGGCAGATGTGCATTCCAGGCACAGGAACAGCAGGTATAAAGGTCCTGAGGCCGGACGACTTGACTTGCTTGAGCAGGAAGAAGAGCATGGGGTTGGACGGCAGAGGAGAGTGACAACAAATGATGTAGGGTTCGGCCGGGCCGAAAGTTGGACCACAGTTAGGGACTTGGATTTATACTGAGATATAAATTTGGCTTCGGCTTTTGAGCAGGCTAATGACGGTCTCATTTAAAGTAACTACTCTTAAAAAAAAAAAAAATGAAGTAACTACTCTTGTTCTGAGTAGAGAAGTGGTCAGAGTAGGATGAAAATAGAATGGGCTGGACTGGTTAAGAAACTACTGTGGCCTTTCAGGCCAGAGAAGTCAGTGACACCTGCTTTTATCCTAGAATTCCTATTATGGCTCTGGTCCTCTTCACAACTGTGTTCCTGGCCCTCCACCCACACAGTCGCAGGACCCACAGAAGCACTCAGATGGGGCAGATGAAGGGGAGGAGCAAATCCACCTTGTTGCAGATGAACCACCCTGGGGGGGGGGTGCCATGTGGCCAGGGCCTGATTGGGGGTTATTTCCCTGGTGTCCACAAAGGCCAGGTGGAGGGCCCCAAATGCAGCGCAGAGGGGCCGGTTCACCTAGAGGGGAAACCAGAAGCTGCCCTAGACACAGACTTGGAGTCTGTGTTGGCCAGTTTGATGACCCCAGAGTGCAGGGTTCCCAGGCCAACAGTTCAGCCACAGCTTGTCCAGATCCCTGCCAGTCACCACGTAAAGACAAATGGAGTGAAGGTGGCGATGTGGTGGACCCGGCCTCAGAACTGCCGTGCCGTGGGGGCCCTTGGGCAGCTCTTCTAGCTTCTGGGCCACGCAGTGTGTGTGGAAGAGAGTACAGGCACCGCTGTGGGCCCATCACTGCAGCACTGTGGCCTTCAGGGACCCCGGCTGATATGCGGAGTGCAGCTCCCAACACCTTCAGGGCTGTAGGGAGGATGAAAAAGGGGCAGATGGGGGTTATGTAGAACAATGCACTTTCAACTCATACAAGTAAAAACTCCAGTCCTGACTCTCTTTTTCCAGAACGTGTACCTCTGCCCATGACTCAGGTCTGGTCATGTAGAGAGCAACACATCTCTATGGCCGCACTGATTGTTTCCAGGATGGACAGGTCACCTAAGCTAGTTGAGGCGTGGCCATCTGAGGGGTTTTGCTGGAGTTAGTGGAAAAAAGTAGTTCTTCCCTGAAAGACCAACATGGGAAAGTTCTGGAACTGTTGAATCCCTATAGTTACATATATCACAGTGTGTACACCTGAAACCAATACTCCACTGTTAGCTAACTGGAATTTAAATAAAAACGTAGGGGCGCCTGGGTGGCTTAGTGGGTTAAGCTTCTGCCTTCACCTCAGGTCATGATCCCCGGGTCCTGGGATCAAGCCCTGCATTGGGGCTCCGCAGCAGGGAGCCTGCTTCTCCCCTCTCTCCCTGCCTCTCTGCCTACTTGTGATCCCTCTCTCTGTCAAATAAATACATAAAATCTTTTTAAAAAATTAAAAAAATAAAAACTTAAAAAACTGACATGAGAAAGTAGGTCATATGCCACCTTGTGGGAAGAGCCCGTGGGCCTGGAGACCCAGTGGAGGCCGAGGATGAAGCTGAACAGTAGGGGGCAGAAGTGAGCAGTTCAGAGAAAAACATCCGGAGAGAGACTAGCTAGAGCTCTGAAAGCCGGACCAACCCCTGCATTCTTCAGTCACCTGGGCTAATCCCCTCCTTTGCTGCCTGAGCTGCTGTTTCAGTCACAGCAAGAGGAGTCCTGGGAGGATACAAACACTCGTGGAAATGACCCATTAGAGAGGCTGAAGGAACCGTGGGAAGGCAGCCTTGGAGGGTGAGGCCCAGGGTGATTATCCTCTTAGAAGTTTTTCCCAGCTTCCCTTTTGTTTAAACTCTTGGGAAAACTTGACCCATATGGTTAGATGCTTCTACTCACAGATATTCAGGGGCTCCACCTTGCCTGCAGAATAACCCAAACTTCCGCTCCCAACCTAAAACCAACTCTGCTCTAGCTGGGCTGGGTCGGCCTGTGTCACCGCCTTCTGCCTTCTCCTGCAGGCCTCTGATCCCGCTCTCTTTCCTGCTGTCCTCCTTCTCCTGTACCATCCCAACCATCCAGGCTCAACTCAGCTCATCCCGTACAGAAAAATGCCCTCTGAATTTTCCATCCATACTTTAAACTCTTGTAACGCATTCCCTTTATTATTCACAGAGCAGTAGATGTGCTGGTGTTGGTTCTTTTCTTGCGTAATGTCCTTTCCCCACTGTGTTCCTTGAGAGCAGAAACTGAGAAAAATGTTCCTCTGAGTGCTCCAGAACTTGGTGTTTTCTCTGTAAACACCATTAATAAACACTGCTCATTTCCTCACTTCTCTGGGCATCTGTTCCCTGTGGCCCAGCTCTGACTCCTTGCCCAGGACATCAGTGTCTGACCCTGCCCAGCTTCTGGAGAAGTTCCAGTATCCTGTCCGCTCTGCAAACACAGGGGCACCACTCAAAGTCCTCCCCGTTCCCGTCTTCCTACGGGAAGCTCCAGGTGTCTTGCTTTGGGGGGCTTTGGGGCCGGGATCCCAGGATGGGTTGAGAGTTGATGGGTCAAAGCTGTAGGAGGGAGAAAAAAATAATCGGGCTAAATAACAAGAAGTTCCCCGAAGCAAGCAACCAGCCTGTCTGAGCCTGATCCCACCAGCTCATCCCCGGGGGCCTGTCCCATGGTGGGGGGAGGGGAGGGGAGAAGAAGGGCCGGGACCCAAGGAGCCACAGCCTCAGGAGGCTGGAAGTGACCTGCTGACGATGACGCCTCCAGTGACCTGGACCTGGAGCAGTTCCTGGAAGATGTTGGGACGGAGCCAGAGCAGCTGGAGGAGCCGTGGTGTGGAGATGCCGCCGGGGACTTCACCTTGGCCTTCTTCGAGGAATAGCTGTGTGCACCTGGCTCCCTGCTGCTCTATCGCCCCCTTCCCTGTCCGCTGCAGGGGGAGCCCCTCAGAGGGTCCCTGAGAAGCTGTTAAGTGTGGGGCTTGGTCACCGGCTACAGGTCAACTGGCCGAAGTCCTAGCTGTGCAGTTCCCGTGTTAATAAAACAGGATCCAGCTCTCCGCAGCTGGTCTCTAACCCCCGTGCTTCCCTTCGGCTTCCCTCCCTCCCCTCCGCTCCCTGGGGCACGTCCCTGTGTCTGCAGGAGGCTGGCACAGTCTGAGGGATGTGGGAAGGCCGGGACACCTGAGTCCTGGGAGAAGGCCGACGTCGTCCGGGAGGGCAGGTCTGGGTTCAGACCCCGGCTCAGCCACTTACTAGGCGCGTGGCCTGGAGAAAAGCGCTAACCCCTGTGGTCCTGTTCACGGCTTGGGTGAGCGCATCCAGTCCGGGCACAGCTGGTTGGAGGCGCCTAAACGAGGTGGTGCACTCGGCAAGTGTGTGCTCGTTCTGATCGGAGGGGAAGGGGAATGGGCAGAGGGGCAGCCCCTGGCTTCTGGTCTGGCTACCAGCGCTGTCGGGTTTATTGTGTCCCGCCCCAAGGCAGTCACCCAACTCCAGTACTGGGGGAGGGATCTCGGGTGTGACCTTTTATTATAATTCATTCTTGGAGAGAAGCAGAAGACAGAAGTGGAAGGTGCCATCAGTTTTCTCCTTAGATGCCTTCGGGCAAATTCCACCAGCCCTGTGACTCTCTGGGCAAGGGCTGGGAAGGTGGAGAGGGGGTTGGAGCAGATGGCTCTGTCTCTCTGTGGTCCTTGGAGGCCTTCCACAGCCACTGGCTTCTGAGTCTTCCCGTCTGGCCGGGGTCATTATCAGAGGCTGTGACCCGCTGGGCAGCTCAGTCAAAGGAAGTCATTCTCCAGTCCCACTTGTCAGGTCTTTACGAGAGAATATAGGGTCTCCTCCTGGGGGGCCTCCTTGGGAGGGAGGTGGGGAGGTGCTGCCCGTGATGAGGAGCTGGAGAGGGTGCGGGAGGCATAGAGGGTGGGGGCTGTCGTCCTGGGCTTCATCCTGGCGAGAAGGAAGAAGGGGGTGAGACCGTGGACAGGTACTGGCAGCTGTTTCTCTCCTGCCTTGTAAGCCTCATGGCTGGAACCTGGGTCTGAGCTGCAGCCCGTTCCTCTCCACCCTCCATCCACCCCGAAACCCGCCAGTCTCCCCACCAGCCCCTTCCTTCCTCATCCTCCAGAGTCTTTCTGGGGCGTTTCCCAAGAATTGGCCCCTGCATCACAGACATGCCTCCACCACCCAACACCATCCTGGGAGGTTCCACCATCCTTGGAGACAACCCTCTGGACACACGGGACTCCTACTCCAAGACCCTCTATCCTGCCATACCCTGGACTTTTTTTTTTTTTCTTTTTTTAAATCCATGGGACTGAGAACTCCGCAATATTAAATGCCAGCATCACGTCTCTGCTACAACTTTCTTTCCTTCCAGTTTTCTCCTGTTATCATCCTGCTTGCTATGCCTGCGCTTTGACCCCATGAACTCTTGTCCCTTAATAATCCACTTTCTTTCCGGCTGTCCAAGCTCCCTGCTGACCCTCTCCTCTGCATTCCCCCTCTCACGAGCTCCTTGACCTCTCCTGTTCCCCTGTCCTTAGGCCACACTTAGCTGACACATCTCTAATTCTGGAAGAGGCCTATGACAGCGGACGCTCTTTGCTTACCCAATTTCCATTTATTTCTTTCTACTCAGTTATAGAACCTTGACTTTATTTGGGGTGGCAGCGTGCTTCCCTACCGACAGATGTGGGGAATATGACTGCATCCTCACCAATACGATTCAAGGGGAAGTTGTGGGTAGGATTCTCAGGGAGACGGACTAAAGGACAAACAGCTGCAGCGTGGTCTTTTTGTCCTTTCTTCCTCCTATTTCCTGCCTGGATACAGAAATGATGGCTGGAGTCCGAGCAGCCATCTTGGATCATGAGGCAACCTTCGGGACAGAAGCCAGTAGCCAGGACAGTGAGCAGGAAGCTAGAAGCCTGAGTGCCCGAGGACAGTGGCCTCTGCCATCCTCCTCCCTCCTCCTTTTCTGTGAGGGGAAACAAGGAACTCTGTCTAAGGTAAGCCCTGTTACTGTTTGTCTCTGATGCCAGCAGGGGAACATAACTTCTAACCAACAAGTTCTAGAAGTTTCTACACCTGCACCGGGGAGACATGATCATGCACAGGCATGATCAGGGGCTTTAGAGAGCTCTGGCTTCTCATCTGGTGGAATCCTGAAATACCATCTTCTGTTCCCTCAGTGACTGTCACAGCTCTTCCTCTCCGACCCTCAGCCTCATTCTAGAGACAGCCGTTGTGACTTTTCCTCTGCAGAATAAAAAACAATTTGTGTATGTTGAGTTTGTCAACACTTTTCTTCATGGCTTTTTGGTTTTATGTCATACATAGGGAGGCCATCTCCACTTCATGGACATGAGATGGTCTCACGTGCTTTCCTCGAGTACTAGGGTTACTCCCCTCCCGCCCCATTTAACTCCTTGGTTGATCTGTGAAGTTCTTTTGGTGCAAATTATGAGATAATATTATTTTCCCCAGATGGCCGCTCACTCGTTCCAGCACCGTGTACTGAATGACTCTCATCCTTCCCCATTGATTAGAAATGCTGCTGATTAACCTACTAAATTCTGAATATACTTTGATCTGTTACATCCTGCCTATTTTGGGGCTTTTCTCTTCTCAGATATTGGTTTATCTGTGTTTCCATAGGACAGGATCTAATCATTTTAATCATTACAGCTTAAAATTGCAGGCGCTAATGTATATGTCCTTATTCTGTGCTGGGATCTAGACTCGATGCGTTACATGTGATTGTCATGACAACCCTGGGGTGAGTGTTATTACTCTTCTCATTTCACCGACGGGTGAGCTGGGGCAGAGAGTAATAGGACCATTGCACTGGCGTTTCCGCAGCCAGGACCTGCCTGCAGTAGCCCAGACTCTGTGCTCTTCACTCTGTGCTTTAGTATCTCCCGCAGCTAATCTCCTCTCACTGAAAGTTTTCCTCAGAGGAATTTCAGATCAATCCTGGAGGCTGGTGGGGTGTAAATGATGAACGCCTCTAGCCCTGTCCTCTTGAGCTATAGATGCAGACACCCACACTGCTGAGGGACATCTCTACGCAGAGGCCACATAGGCACATCTCCAACATACCCCAGACTAAGGAACCATCGTCCTCCCCCAAACATGGTCTTGACCTCCGTGTTCTCTAATTTGCTTGGTGGTTTCCCCAAGGACTCATTCACCCTAGTTCTTCCCACTCCCTCACCTCTACACCAGCCCAACCCCCATGTCTTACTGGTTTCCCTTCTTAAACTTTCTAGGACCTGGCTCTCTCACTCCACCCACTGCCATTGCCTTAGACTGGCCCTGCCTGGCCCACCTCTGGCCCCACCTCTGGCCCCACCAGCACAGACTGATGGATCTTAAAGGCAGAGCTGAGGTGGCCACTTCCCTGCTTCACGTTGCCTCTGGGATCAGAGGCTCTTGCGAGTCATTTACAAGGTTCTCTTCTCCCATTGCCGGCCTCCTCCACAGCACTGAGCTACCTACAGTTTCCTCACTGACTTCCTGCCCCTATATGGATAGTGACCTCTTCACCACCCTCACATTTTATAGGGACACTTCCTATGGGAAGTCCTCCCTGATTCCCCTCCTTTCTCCAGACCTACACAGCTCTTTGCAAGTGAGGCAAAGGGCTCTCCTGCCTCCAGCTCTGAGCTCCTTGAACGCAGGACCTATGCTCTATTTACATTTGTTATCTCCAGTCACCCTGCTCCAGGGTATGGAGCACTGGTTCTCAAACTTGATCACTCACACAAAAACACTTGACTTTAAAAATGTAGATTCCAGGGCACCTGGGTGGCTCAGTGGTTCAAGGCCTCTGCCTTTGGCTGGGGTCATGATCCTGGGGTCCTGGGATGGAGCCTGGAATTGGGCTCTCAGCTCAGCGGGGAGCCTGCTTCCCCCTCTCTCTCTGCCTGCTGCTCTGCCTACTTGTGATCTCTGTCAAATCAATAAATAAAATCTTTAAAAATAAATAAATCCTATTAAAAACATAAAATTAAAAAAACTAAAAATGCAAATTCCCAAGCCCAGACCTCAAGCCCAGCAAGGAGCTGCATTTTTCAAAGTAGAATGACCCGGGGTCATTCTGATGCAGGTGGTTCAGAGAAACACTCAGTAGGGAAGCTTGGTGGGGACCATGGCCCAGAACCACTTACCTTTGCTCCTCTTCCACCTGAGGTAGAGTATCAGTCCCAAAATTGCAATTTTGAGCACAATGTCAGCCAGTGTCACTATGACCATAGGTCCTACACCCATGGGTGAAGGTGCTGAGCTCCAATTGCCTTCCAAGACACCACTGGTGGGGGCAGCAGTCGTGGGGGCAGTGGTGGTCATCTCGAGAGCTGAGAAGACATGAGAATTTAGCATATTCTCGCCTGGAGGACTGGAGGTTTCTGGATGAAACCATCATATCTTGTTCCCTACTTTGGGGAACACTGGGGGTGGGGACCACTCTCTGAAGCTCTCACACAGGGAGCGGGTTATGAATCCACATCACCCAGCACAGATGCTGACTGTACCTCCCATCAGTGGTGTGACCTCAGAACCTCATTTCATCGCTGACAAATAGGGATCCCTAAACTCTACCCTCAGGCACAGCAGAGGTAATCCTCAGGGCTGGGAGATTCCCAGAGAGGCCAAGACCCCATGTCCTTGTCCTCTTGGAGGGCCAATGTACAGAAGCCACGCTGACTGGAGGCCTGGGAGAAAGTGCTTGTCAGCTACTGGGCTGTAGGATCTGTTAGGATTTCTGGATCCTTTGGGGTTTCCATCAGAGATATTTCCCAGAGAAGAATCTCCTGATTTCTTGCCCCTCACAGGATGGGGGATACCAGCTGGGTTGCCTGAGAACTGGGAGGCATCTAAGGGGGCTGGGCGTTTAGGGTCTCATCAGTTCACCAAATCTCCAGTTTTAAGGACTGATCCCTTGCCCCCAGTATGCCTGGGGTAGTGCTCCCAAAGTCCCTCTGGTCCATCCTTTCTGGAAAGCAAATCTCCAGTCTGCTGGATGGGGAGGGGGCCCAGAGCTTTCCCTGCTTCTTAAATAGATTCTCGCCCAATCCTCCAGCTTTCTGACGCCCTTGCACTCCCACTGTCAGGCGTTCCTGGGACGCCCTTGCTGAACCATCAGCGGGTTTTTGTTGTTAAATAATCGACTTTCTTCCTGGTCTCCCCGTTGCTGGTTTAGGGCTAAGCTCCCCTGGTCTCCTAGGCCAGGTAATTAGTGTATGTGTTTCTAGCTTCCCAAATACTGATTTTGACCACATGACTCACATATTTTTTTTGTCCTTGAGCATTTTGTCTTTTAAAATTCCCTTTGCTAGAAGAAGTCAAACTTTTTAAAAATCCTCTTTGCTAAAAGAGGTCACTCTTTGCAGATGACATGGTACGATATATGGAAAACCCAAAAGACTCCACTCCAAATCTGCTCCAATTTGTACGGAATTTAGTAAAGTGTCAGGATATAAAATCAATGCACAGAAATCAGTTGCATTTCTTTACACCAACAACAAGACAGAAGAAAGAGAAATTAAGGAGTCAATCCCATTTACAACTGCACCCCAAACCACAAGATACTTAGGAATAAACCTAACCAAAGAGGCAAAGAATCTGTACTCAGAGAACTATAAAGTACTCATGAAAGAAATTGAGGAAGACACAAAGAAATGGATAAATGTTCCATGCTCATGGATTGGAAGAACAAACACTGTGAAAATGTCTATGCTACCTAGAACAATCCACACATTCAATGCAATCCCTATCAAAATCCCTTCCAGTTTTTTTCAAAGAAATGGAACAAAGAATCCTAAAATTTATAGGGAACCAGAAAAGACCTCGAATAGCCAAAGCAATATTGAAAAAGAAAGCCAAAGTTGGTGACATCACAATCCCAGACCTCAAGCTCTATTCCAAAGCTGTCATCATCAAGACAGTATGGTACTGGCACAAAAACAGACACGTAGACCAAAGGAACAGAATAGAGAGCCCAGAAATGGACCCTCAACTCTATGGTCAACTAATCTTCGACAAAGCAGGAAAGAATGTCCAATGGAAAAAAGACAGCCTCTTCAACAAATGGTGTTGGGAAAATTGGACAGCCACATGCAGAAAAATGAAATTGGATCATTTCCTTACACCACACATGAAAATAGACTCAAAATGGACGAAGGACCTCTATGTGAGAAAGGACTCCATCAAAACCCTTGAGGAGAACACAGGCAGCAACCTCTTCGACCTCAGCTGCAGCCACTTCTTCCTAGGAACATCGCCAAAGGCAAGGGAAGCAAGGGCACAAATGAACTATTGGCACTTCATCCAGATCAAAATCTTTTGCACAGCAAAGGAAACAGTTAACAAAACCAAAAGACAACTGACAGAATGGGAGAAGACATTTGCAAATGACCTATCAGATAAAGGGCTAGTATCCAAAATCTATAAAGAGCTTAGCAAACTCAACACCCAAAGAACAAATAACCCAATCAAGAAATGGGCAGACGACTTGAACAGAAATTTCTGCAAAGAAGACATCCAGATGGCCAACAGACCCATGAAAAAGTGCTCCACGTCCTTTGGCATCAGGGAAATACAAATCAAAACCACAATGAGATACCGCCTCACACCAGTCAGAATGGCTAAAATTAACAAGTCAGGAAATGACAGATGCTGGTGAGCATGTGGAGAAAGGGGAACCCTCCTACACTGTTGGTGGGAATGCAAGCTGGTGCAGCCACTCTGGAAAACAGCACGGAGTTTCCTCCAAAAGTTGAAAATAGAGCTACCCGACGACCCAGCATTTGCACTACTGGGTATTCACCCTGAAGATACAAACGTAGTGATCCAAAGGGGTATGTGCACCCGAATGTTTATAGCAGCAATGTCCATGATAGCCAAACTACGGAAAGAACCTGTAAGTCCATCAACAGATGAATGGATAAAGAAGAGGTGGTATATATGTACAATGGAATACTATGCAGCCATCAAAAGAAATGAAATCTTGCCATTGAGACACCGTGGATGGAACTAGAGGGTATCATGCTTAGTGAAATAAGTCAATTGGAGAAAGACAACTATCATACGATCTCCCTGATATGAAGACGTGGAGATGCAATGTGAGAGGTTTGGAGGGTAGGAAAAGAATAAATGAAAAAAGATGGGCTAGGGAGGGAGACAAAGCATAAGAGACTCTTCTCAAAACAAACTGAGGGGGGCTGGGGGAAGGGGGGTCGGGAGAGGGTGGTGGGGTTATGGACATTGGGGAGGGTGTCTGCTATGGTGAGTACTTTGAAGTATGTAAACCTGGCGATTCACAGACCTGTATCCCTGGGGCTAATAATACATTATATGTTTATTAAAAAATAAAAGTTAAAAAATTTCCCTTTGCTGTCATTTTAATAGAGTTTGGTAGGGAGGAGAGGTAAACATGCATATAACCCGTCATTTGGCCCGAATTTATGTAATGTTTTCTAGTGAAAATTATAGAAAATGAACATTCAAAAAATAATGTTGCATATTCGTTAAAAAAAATAGAGGATTTAGAGGAAAGCGTCTTGTGAGATATTTACATAGTCTGTGGAAGAACACTGCGGAGGTTATTGAGGGATATAAATTAGGGGCCATTCTGGTGGGAAGATTGGACTCACACTGATTTCCGTTTCTGTCAATTGCCTTATAGGTTTAATGCAATTCTGGTTTTAAAAATACCTCTAAGTGTTTTCTTCAGAACTTGGTGAGCTTATTCTAATATTCATGTGACACAACAGACCAAAACAATAGTAAGGTTTTTAGGGAAGTAACGTGGTTCTGATGGACATAGACTTACCAGCCACTGAACCGTGACAAGTTACAATCCCTAGAACAGTGTTGGTAGCGACAAGGGAAAAGACAGGGAAATGAGGTTGACAGACCAGAAGTGGATGCTATCCTACAAAAAGTCCAGGCCTATGAGTCAATGGAGAAGAGAAAAAAGATTCCATAAATCTAGCTGGGACGATTGATTTGTTTCTTGCTATGAAGATCAATTTACTTCTTTACCTCACACCATATACCAAAAGAAATCCTCACTAGATCAGTGAGTTTTACTGCCAAAAGAAAGCATACAAAAATCAGAAGAAAATAAAGTATTTTCAGCTTCTAGTGGAATACCAGACTTTGGGCTAAAAAGAGGAATTTACAGAGGAGAACGCAGTGAGACTTGGATACAAAAAGAAAACATCTGGATGTAAAAAGCATGGTTAAGCCAACCACAGACTTCTCAGTTCTACTTGCTGCAAATTTCCCTTAGGGGGATGTTTTTGTGTGGTCATACTTCACTTAGGTAAAGACTTCCTCTTTTTATTACTTCCATGTATTTTAAAAAATTATGAGCATGAATATCCAATTAGTTGTACTAACTGAAAAAATTAATTTATTGATGAAAAACTCAAGTGAATGTGACTGAAACTGAGAAATGAGAAGAGTTAGGAGAATTAAGGACGGAAGAGGAGGAGGGGTCTGAGAAGAGCCAAAATCTCCCCAAAATGGCCATTTAAGGGAAGATGCAGGAAGTGCCCGAAATATAAACCCAAGCCTGTCTGGCCTAATTCAGTCGTGAGCCATTTTCTGTTTGCTCTAAAACCAGCCCGGTGCTCCTACGGGGCTTGGTTACCAGGGCTGGGGACACAGACAGTGTGACCTTCCCGCCAGGAGCAGTGATGTATAGTTTGAAACAGCCAGCGCGAGTAGCTGTAAAAAGCAAACCTACGGTTTTTCATTTTTAAGGAAGTCTACACAGCGCACCCCCCAGTGCCTGCTCCTGGGAGAGATGCCCTCCCCCCTGCTGTGGGGACAAATGCAGGTTCAAGTTCCTATGGGCTGCCGGGTTACATGGAGGATCTAGTAATGTAGCACATCCATTATTCATGAACAATAGGTCAAGACAATGATAGCCTCAGGTCAGCTGGTGAGGCTGAGCAGTTACTGGTTAAGAGTGGAGGCTCCGGGGTTAAGCTGGGTTCAAGAACCACCTGCACTAGATGGTGGCCTCAGTGTCCCTACCTGTGGCAGGAAGACAAGGCAGTACCTGCTGTTACTGTAGGGCCGTGGGGCAGGTTGACCAGGGAGATGCTACCAAGTGTTCACCCCACAGGGCACAGTGAGCGGGAGCGGCTGTACCTGTGCTGCAGCCGTGCCTCCAACCGCCAGCACGGAGGGGCCGGATCGGAGGGGACAGCGGGGACAGTACAGGCAGAGGCGGGGACTAGGGATGGGGGAGCAAGGAGGGGAAAGAGGATGGAGGCAGGGGAAGAGGGAGATGGGAAAGGAGAGGAGGGATGGGCTGGGCGGGGAGCACTGTGGTCTGGGTTCTGAGGAGCAGAGCAGGAGGAAGTGGGGGGATCTGGAAAACAGGTCATGGGGCGTTGCCAGGGGACCGGGCTCTCGGGTGGGTCATCTTTGGGTACCTGCTGGGTGCTGGGCTGAGCCCCTGGCTGGGGAGATGCAAGACTGGGGCAGGCTGGGGCTGCACATGTGGACGCATGAAAAAGGGAAGGCGGCCCACATCCTGAAGACATCAGGACGGCCTGGGGGCAGGGCAGGGAGGCAGGCTGGAACCTCTGCTTAGGGCAGGAAGGGAGGATAACTGGGCAGCCCAGAAGGTGCTGAGGCTGGGGGCGTGGGGCCTGGGTCTGGATGGAGCCGTGAGGGGGTGGCAAGGAGGGCAGCCCGGGCCTGGGGAGATGGCGGAGAAAGAGTCAAGTCCTCAGAGGGCTGGGGAGGAGGTGGTGTGGGGAGAGGAGTTTGAGAGAAAGACACACAGGAAGAGTGGGGCCTGGGCCAGGCCTGGGGGGATGCGGGCGCCATGGCCTTTAAGAGCCTCAGGGGGAGCGTGGTGGCTACCGGGGCAGCTGGACTCACCAGGGGTGATGGTGAGTTTGGTCCCGTTGATGGCCTGCCACACCTTCTTGCCGCATCTTAATGTTTCCACTTGGATCCGGCAAAAGTACATATTCCCATCCTTCTCCTGCAGGTTCGATATCTGCAGGGAGCCAGACCTCTGACCCAGTGATAATTCAAGGGAGATCCGGTTCTTGTAGTCGTTACGGATGAAACGCCGAGTACTGTTGTAGATGATCTCCCCATGGAAGTGTGTCTGTCTCAAGGCTACACTCACTCTGGGATCCTTGGCTAACTCCAAGTCCTGATAGAAGGAGAAAGGGATCCGGACGGAGCCACCCTGGGGGGCTGAGAGGCGGTCTGGTTGCTTGATTCCATAGTTAGTATTTGTAACACACTCTGCTGATCTACCTGCAGGAACGGGGAGAGGAGAGACTTGAAGCCACGGGGAGAGATGAAGACGATAACCCCAGCCCTTCTGACACCCTCCCCCACGGGCGGTAGTGGGACAGATGGTAGGACTGGCTCCCTGGCCTGGGTGTTCCCCTTACTAGGCATGGGGTAGGGAGGAGGGTGAAGGGTTGGGGCTGACCAGCACTATGGGACCAGCCCGTCTCTTCCTGGGACTGGGAGGCCTGGCCAGCTCCCCCAGCAGACCCCCTGTCCAGCTGCCCAGCCACAGCCCTTGCTGGGGACTCGCTGGGCCTTGGGACAGAGCCAGGGTGTCCCGGACACTCACCGGCCTGCAGACGTGACGGCAGCAGCAGCAGAGACAGCACCAGGAACGGACCCATTTCTCACTCTCCTCACCGGGGAGGAGACGACAGCAGCTCTGTCAAGGCCAGAGGGGAGGCCCTAGGAGGTGCCTCCTTGGGGAGTCAGGAAACACCCAGAGAGCGAGGATCGGGCCCCTTCAGAAGAGCAAGGGAGGGTGAGAGCCTTCCCCAAACTCACTGGCCCCCAGAATGACCAGCACTTCCTTTATCAATCTGGTTTCTTCTTTTCCTATATTGCAAAAGTGCTTCCTTGTGGTCAGAGCCCAGAGAGCCATGAGAGAGGCCCCAGCTTTATCCTCATGCTGAGGGCCGTGGTTCTGCCCTTGGCCATGTGTGGCCTCTCCTCTGCTGCCTCCGCTCCTGGCCCCTGCCAGCACCTCTACCTCTCCTTAGGAGTCAGTCTCTGTCTCTCTAGCTCTCCTTTTCATTGGCTGAGTGTCTCTTGGCCTCTGTCTGTCCTCCCGGGGGAAGGGGTGCCAGCAGGACCAGCTCCAGGTCTGTCAGCGAGAGGACAGGCAGCCAGGAGTCTCTGAGAAGAGAGAAGGAGGAGGGACCCACTGGTGTTGAGATGCCCTCGACTTTCAGCCCCAGCACTAGGAACATCCAACTTGCTCTTGTTCCCTGTCCTTCCCAGCAGGGGTTCCCCTTCAGCCCCTCCCCTGCTGTCCTGTGCAGGACCCAGGCCTACCAGACCCTTTCCCTACCCTGATCAGATCCTTTTGTGCAACCTCACACCCTCCCTGTGGTTAAGAGGTGAGGGGGCCTTCTGGAGGCCATTCTTTGACCCCCAGGATGCTAGACCGTATCTGTAGGTCCTTCTGTTCTCCACTCTAGGTGAGGAGACCAAGGCTCAGAGGAGACCCGCACCAGGTGGCATGACTCTCAGGTAGGAGGCCCAAGACCCAAACTCCAGTCTTGCTGAGTCCACAGACCATTCTGCTCCTTCTGGATGCTTCTGTCTGGTTGTCCCACAAAACCTCTGGGCCTTAGCTCCTGAGAGCAGAGTTCTGGAGGGTGACTCTCCGGAGGCTATAGTTTTCTAATGCTCCTTGGGTGATTCCCTCCAGAGCTGGGAGATTCCTGACTCATCCAAAGCCTTCCTTGACTAGGAGGGATATAAGGCCGAGAGCAACAGAGTCACCCTGGTGACAGTCTCTGGACCACCTCCAAAGGATCGCACTGCCAGCTTGCGCCTGGTGGCGGTTGGGGGTGAGAGCATTGGGCTAGGACCTTTGCTGACTCACTGGGCAGGTTTTAGGAGGTTCTGCTCCCTCCCTCCCCACGATGAGGTTGGCGTTGGCTTACTGCGGAGATGGTGATGGTGGGAGAGCACGATTCCGTCACAGGAAGTGGCCTCGTCTTCTGGCAGTGGAAGCAATGAGAGGGACCAGTCATCAGCCTTGAGTTGTGACTCTACTCACGGAGTGGGGTTCTGGGAGCAGGAGGGCCTGGAGTTCCGATTCGTAGATGGGCAGAGCCTAAATATAGCTTTTCAGCCCAGAAGGTGATCATATGGGAGGGGTCAGAAGCCATGTGATGAGGAGAAAGAGAGAGAGAGAGAGAGCAAGGGCTGTGAGTGGTGGGCCACATTTTGAAAATATCACCTCAGAGCTTCTCCCAAATTCTCCTAAGTTTCTGTTCTCCCCTCCTCACTGGCCACATCTATCACTACCGCAGTCCCTTCTTACTCCAGGGTACCTCACCCTGCTCCTGCTTTACCCCAAGACCAGGAATAAGGCAAAGATGCTTGGTCTCACTACCTCCATTTATTGTGATGGAGGTTGTAGCCCTTACTGTCTTGCAGTAAGGCAGGACAAAGAGACAAAAGTGTTTTGTGTTTTCTAGATTTGTAATTATGTATTTGGCATTCATTCATCCAGGTCAATTTATTAATTAAAAAAAAAACTTATCTGCACTCTTGATGCTCTGACACATGAGGCCTTGCTGACTGGGGAGAGATGGCCCCTCCCAGGGCTAACCTGTTCTTAAAGCAAAGGGCATTCCTAGGGCATTCCTAGTTCCTATGCGAACTAAATTATCCAGGGCCCATCCTCTAAACCACCTCCTTTATCTAACTCTCACACACCAAGTCACTATTTCCTCTGCCCTGACTCAATCCTGTGCCAGGTGCCCGAGAACTTGAGATAGTACTTGTAGCCCAAAGCCCATGAGAATTAATCAAACTAGCCAGTCCTAAGCTGTTTCCCCTTCCTTGCTTATCTTGCCAGGGGAAAACAAACTAAAGGCTCTGGTGTGTGTGTTTTCCTTGGTCTTGCTTCTACCTCCTCTAGTGCTTCCCCAGGAGGCCCTCTGTGGCATAGCATTTTCATTCTTTGCAGGAAAGTTCTCAAAATCTTCTTTCACTGTTATTACCCGCTCTATGTCATCACTCAGTCACCTGTACAAATTAAAACCCTGTGAGTATAAGAATCAAGCCCGCCCCCCCCAAAAGAATTGAGCCAAAAGAAATCCAGATTGGAAAGAAAGAAGGAAAAGCTCTTCATTTATAGATGACTTGATTGTATATGTTGAAGATCCAATGAAATGGACAAAAAAAGCTACTAGAGCTGTAAGTGATTTAAGCAAGGTCACCGGATATAAGAGCAATACATGAAAATCCATTGTTTTGCTATATACTAATGAAAAAAAATGGAAGTTAAATGAAAATGGTACCACTTACAATAGCTTCAAAATATGAAACACTTAGAAATATATACAAGAGAAGATGTGTATGATCTGAACACAAAAATATAACATGTTACTGAGAGAAATTAAAGATTAATGAATGGAGATGTCATACATATGTATGAACAGTATTCAATACCGTTCAGATGTCAATTCTCTCCCCATTCATATGTACATAGAACACAATCCCAACCAAATTTCAGCAGGCTCTTTTGTGGAAATTGGCAAGTCAATTCTAAAATTCCTATAGAAATTCAAAGAAGTTAGAATGGCTAAAAACTGAAAATGAAGAACAAAGTTTACGCTACCTGACTTTAACACTTAGTATAAAGATACTGTAATCAAAATGTACTGGTGTCAAGACAGAGAAATAGATCAATGGAACAGAACAGAGTAAGGAAAGAGATCCACAATTCTGGGGTCAGTTTATTTCTAACAAAGATGCAAATGCAATTCAGTGGAGAAACCAGTCTTTTGAATAACTGGAAATTTACATTTAAAAATGAACTTCAATTCATATTTTGCACTATCTACAAAAATTAACTCAAAATGAATCATCAGTCTAAATGGAAGTCCTAAATTATTTAAGTCAAGAAAAAAAAAAAAACCGAGAAAATCTTTGTGACTTTGGGTTAGGTACAGATTTCTTAGATTCAACACCACAAGTATTAAAGAAAATATTAACAAATTGGAGCCCCTCAAAGTGAAATCTGTTCTTCAAAAGATACTGTCAAGAAAATGTAAGGAGACACTACAGACTGGGAGATATTGGCAAATATTGGCAAATCATGTAACTCACAAAGGATCTGTATCCCAAATACACAAAGAACCCTCAGCATTTGTGAAAAAAAAATTCCAGTTGAAAACATGAGCTCAAGATTTGAAGATATACTTTGTCAAAGAAAACATACAGCTCACGACCGCATGAAAAGATGTGTAAGAACATTAGTCATTAGGGAAATGTGAATGAAAACCATATTGAGATCACATCACATATCTGTTAAATGGCTCAAACTGAAAGACCAGCCAATGCTAAGTGTTGACAAGGGAGTGGAGCAACTGGGGATGTTATCCACTGCTGGGGTGAATGCACAGAGGTGCAAATATTCAGCCATTCCTTACAAAGTTAGACCTACTTCACATCCACACACATGTACCTTGTATCACAGTATGGACCAGCCGCATGTGGGAACTTGTGAAAATGAAGTCTCGGGCCCCACTCCAGACTGTTGAAGTTTGAGAACCACTGCCCTGGGGCAAGGACATGGACATGGAAGACATGTCTTGTGTTTACCTTTCCTTTTCAGTCCAATCCTGTGAGATAAAGGAATTTTTTCTTTTTAAGGTTTTAACTTGTGGTCTCTGGAGAAAAGGAATACTTTGGTCCGAGCAAAAGTCACTGTTTCTCGGTACAAACTGGAGAATGTCGTTTCTGAAGGCGGAGACGGGGAGCATCTCTGCTTGTGGGATGGGATGCTGCCTGATTAATGAATTGCTTAGGAAAGCTGATTAAAAAGAAAAGGCGGATGGGGCGCCTGGCTGGCTCAGTCCGTTAAGCGTCTGCCTTTGGCTCAGGTCATGATATCAGGGTCCTGGGATCAGCCCTGAGCCCCTCATTGGGCTCCCTGCTCAGCGGGATGTCTGCTTCTCCCTCTCCCACTACCCCTGCTTGTATTCCCTCTGTCACTGTCTCTGACAAATAAACAAAAATCTACCAAAAAAAAAAAAAAAAAGAAGTAAAGGTAGAGATGATACCAAAGCAGGTGGCGTCACTCAGAGTTGGGCTTCCTGTACCAAAGCAGGGCACACGCCCTCTGGTGGGACCTGGGGCCCGTTCTCCCTCCCTCACTGGCCTGAGCCCCAGTCGCCCAGGCTCTTCACGGTTTGATGGACGGACGCCCCCTTGTACTCAGCCAATGGGAGCAGCATCTGGATCCTGTTGGGGAGCGGGGAGATGTGGTCACGTGGGGGCACCTGGCGTCCCTCAGGCCAGCAGGGCAGCACCCTGCAGGGCTGTGGTCAGGTTCCCTCTGGGCCGGGTCACCTTCCTTCTGGATGGTGGGTTTGTGCCTATCGGTTGTGTGAGACCTGGGTCAGAGCACAACCACAGCCCCATGCCCTATGGAGACTGTTTAAGTTATCATAATCCTCCAAATAAGATCTCTCTGCCCTGAGGAGTCTACCATCCTAATACAGAGCTGAGAAATGTGTTTTTACACAAATAAAAGTTAGCAAAACAAAGTCAACTGTACTGATTATTATTACACGATCCTGGATGATCTGTTTGGGGGTTGGCGATATTTGCAGGACGTTAAAGATGTGGAATTTCAAGTATTACATATTTATGTCATAAAAATTATCTTTTCTCTCAGTAAAAGCACTGAATATGTTGTTATAAGCAATATTTCCAAATAACGTATTTTTTAATCCACAGCAATGCCAAATTACACAACAGTCCTTTGTCTAAGAACACCAGTAGGTCTTGGGAAAAGTCTATCACACGGCTAACCCAAGAAACACTGTTTTTAATTTTTTGAATTAAAATATAATTGACATATAGAACTGTATTAGCTTCAGGTACACAACATAATGATTTGATATTTGTATTATTTCAAACGATCATCACAATACGTCTCGTTGACTTTCTCTGTGCGTTACAATCTCATTGGCCACCTGTGTGTGGCCAGGCTCAACCACATGGCCTTTGCTCTATAAAAGTTAGTCTGTGAGGCTGGGAGGGGTCGCCCTCTCTGTAAGAGGCGGCCCCAACCGGTTGGTTTGATTCTCCATGCTTGGCGTGAAATAAAGCTTTGCTTGACCTTCGCTTTCTATCAGTCTCGCTTCTTTGATCACGGACCCTAACATTTGGGGGCTCATCTGGGATCAAACAACGAGACTGAGCCAGCATCAGAATTCCTGGGAAAAGCCTCCAGAGGTACGATCTCAAGATTTTATTCTGTGAGATCCAGTCTGTCTGCCTGATTGCAGAGCTCCAGGGTATAGCCCACTGGAGAGAAGTTGGACGCGGCTTTGCTCCCTAGGGCTGGAGTGGATGCGGGGATGCCCCATCCCTCCTCTGGTAGATTGCCAGGGGGTTCGGGTCCCCCTATGTGGTCAGGAGATGGAGAAAATCCCCACCAGTGGGTGTTTGCAGGGGACCAAGAAAATCTCCACCGGCTGTTGGGTCTGCGGTTGTCTGTCTTGTCTTTTTGTTGTCTGTTGTGTTGCTTGTTATATTTATAGGGGACCGAGAAGATCCCCACCAGCAGCAGGTTCTGAGTAAGGGCCTCAGGGTCTGTGGTTGTCTTTGTCTTGTCTTTTTGTTGTCTGTTGTGTGGGGTAAGTAGAGTAGGGGGACTCTGACTTTCATCTCTCCATTCCTCCTAATAGATGTGGGGCTTCTCCCTTACTTATTTCTTGTGTTAATGGCTATAACTGGAGACAACTGTGGTTAGTCTAACTCGAGACAGAGACTTTAAGGAATATTCCCAAGCAGCTGCCGAAACTCTCTTCGTTTTGGGGAAATTCCTTGCCTTCTCTGGCCTGATGTGGACTGCCTAGCCCCTCCCCCTTGCTGGTGGGAAAGCATGGCGTCTGCTCCTCTGTTGGAGCTGATAAGCTCTCAACCTGGTAACCCTTTCTCTGCCTTCTGGTGGCACTTTGTTCTTCTGTCTCCCCGCTCTGTTTCTGCACCAACTTGGGTGCGGCCTGCATAACTGGCCTCTAGACCATCCTCGGTGCTTCCTGCACCACAACTCCTTCCCTCTTCACTCTCAAGGAGCAAGAAGAGCACCCCCTGGACCTAACACCCCCCCACTCTGGACCTTCCCACCCATGTCTCAGGTAAACATTCAAAGTGGAGTGGGCCCAGGTGGGGACGTAAATCAGTATTTGAGCTAAGTTAAGTTTGTTGGTTTAATTAGGATGAACATGTCTTTTGAGTTAACAGCAGTAAATGTGAAACTTCAATCAAAGTTTACTGAGGGTCAAATAAGCTTGTGTTATTTGTTGACATCTGTCAGCAAAGAGATGACTAAAACTAATGGTTAATTGTCTGTCTCAAAGTTTTTTTTTTTTTTTAAAGATTTTATTTATTTATTTGACAGAGAGAGATCACAAGTAGACGGAGAGGCAGGCAGAGAGAGAGAGGAGGAAGCAGGCTCCCTGCTGAGCAGAGAGCCCGATGCGGGACTCGATCCCAGGACCCTGAGATCATGACCCGAGCCAAAGGCAGCGGCTTAACCCACTGAGCCACCCAGGCGCCCTGTCTCAAAGTTTTAATGGGTAATTGTTAAAGGAGCTTTCAGAGTCTTTGGTAACCTGAAATGTTAAAGTTTTGCTTGGCTGACAAATGGAATTAAATTTGTTGGACATCTAGGTCTTAACTAAATGGGATAAAATGCTAGAGTGCTGGTTGCTTGAACCAGGTTTGCACTTTTGAAATCTGTTGGTGAACATGTTTTGTGCTTAACTGATTCATAAATTTGCCTTCTAAGAAATCTGTTGTAACAGTTCACAATTGGTTAATATTTAGTCTTCACTAGAGATTGAGATGCTTCTCAGAAGATTGTAAATGGTTTTCTGTTTGCCCGCCCAGAACTGTAAAGGATATCTCTTGACTCATATGGCTTTTCCTTGATATGCTAAGTTACTCAGGAAGTACTGCTAAACCAATCATAAACCTTGGATTATATTTGGGTAAATGCTGTAACTATTCTAGAGGTTCTATACATTTCCTAAAGTTTTAATGTTTTGATAGGGTCATCAGTTGATATTTAACCATATCTATTCTGAGATTTTGTCATTTGTAATTGTTTTAATTCTCTTGTAAAATGAATTCTGCCTTAAAGGAAATTCATATGGGAGAATTTCAGGACAAATTCAGGTCTTTGATAGGTTGAAATCCTGGAACTGAAATGGGTAAGAATTTCCAGAAGTAAGAGTTGTATTCAGACTAAACCAGAATTAGTTACATGGGACTAGATGAACTGAAAGATTGTAATGTTGTGTCTCTTAATGTTTTGTCTTATTTTAAACAATTACTCGTTCTGTAATGTTTGTTCTTCCAGACTAGGGAAATTTTTCCTTAAGTTATCTGTAATTTACAGAGATGTAAAAGTATTCCGAACTGCCCACACTGAGACAGAGACGGAAGTGGAAACACATCCTTACCAACCCGGAGACTTGGTTTGAATATGCTGCCACTGAGTGGGAAACTTGGAGCTTCACTGGACGGGACCATTTACTGTCATCCTGACCACGGCCACAGCAAGAAAGTAGAAGGCATCAGGGCCTGGATTCACATGGGTCTTGTCAAATGAGCCGAGGACGAGAATGCACCCCAGGATGGATGCCACTGCCAATGGACCCCACAGATCATGGACCAAAGCTAAGACTCAAAAAACAATGAGTTCATTGAGTTCATTGTTGCTCCTATTGTTAAAATATAGGTGGGATGTATAGACAATTGCAAAATAGAGGAGGGCTTGAAATACTATTTCTAGAAAAAGGGGGGCTCTGCATAGCCCTAGGAGAGGAATGCTGTTTCTGGGTAAATCACACTGGAGGCATTAAAAACAGTCTGGCAGCCATTAAAAGAGGACATAGACTGGCTGAAAAGTCAAGGATTTGACTAATATGCAAAGAAAAGGGAGGAAAGTAAGAGCCTATTTAGCCCGAGTGATTTCATCTCCGTTAAACAGGGATTTTGTTGTTTATGCAGTAAAACTTAAACTGATCCTGCCCTTCCCCCCACCAGAGGAACTTACTTAGAAGCAAGTCTGGGAAACCAGTAAAATGTGGTCGACCAGTCCCTGATAAAAAAGCCCAAATACAAGGGTGGGTGAGGTCAGGTGGAGATAACACAGCCCGAATGCAGGGATGAGTCGGGCCAGATGGAGACATCCAGTCAGTGGGGCGCGCATACTGTCTCCCTAGCTACCAAGGAGCGTGGGTCCTGCCTGTCAGGCCCCTTTTGGGAGCCAATCCTGACCAAGGTGAAAGTCTAGTTCAAATAGCTACTATGGGGTGAATTGTAATTCAATTGGTGTGTGGCCTAGTATGACTATGCAACTTTCTCTCTATGTTGCAATCTCACTGGCCACCTGTGTGTGGCCAGGCTCCACCACAGGGCCTTTGCTCTATAAAAGTTAGTCTGTGAGGCTGGGAGGAGTCGCCCTCTCTCTAAGAGGCAGCTCTGACGGTTGGTTTGATTCTCCATGCTTGGCGCAAAATAAAGCTTTGCTTGATCTTCAATTTGTATTAGTCTCAATCCTTTGATCACGGACCCTAACATGACCTCCTCCACCCATGGTGGCCCCTTCCCCACCTCTGGCAGCCACTGCTTTGTTCTCCCTATGAGTTTCTTCATTTCCCCACCCCCCCGGATTCCACATGTAAGTAAGATCATTTGTCTTTCTCTGTTGTATTCCGTAAGCATAAGGCCCTCAAAAGCCAACCACATTGTTCCAAATGGCAGGATTTTTTTCCTTCTTTCTTTCCTTAAAAGATTTTATTTATTTGACAGGAAGAGAGGAAACACAAGCAGAGGGAGTAGGAGAGGGAGAAGCAGGCCTCCTGCCAAGCTGGGAGCCCCATGTGGGACTCCATCCCAGCACCCTGGGATCAGGGTCTGAGCCAAAGGCAGATGCTTGACGACTGAGCCACCCAGGCGTCCCGATTTCTTTCTCTCTTATGGCTGATTAATATTTTATTGTGTATATATGTTACCAGACTCTTATATACAGACTTGGGTCCTTGTACCCAGCTACAATAGAAACCAAGGCTGGACCCCAAATTTAAAGGTACAGGCAAGGCTTTCTTGGGGCAGCAGCTACCGCTGAAGGGAGACACAGTCACGACTAAGGTGTCACATTGGCTCTCTCAATAACAGCCAGGGCAAGTTTTAAAGGGGCTGAGGTGGGAAAAAGGAATGATGCCCGGCAGGCAGGAGCGGGGACTCCCAGGAAAGTGGGCGGTATCTGCATCTGACACAACCTGCTCCTTCGTACCCTGGGCTTTCATTTGCATGTGGAGTCTCCACCTCTGGGCATGTTTTTAGCATTAAAATGAGGAGGACAGTCCATGAAAAGTCAATTTTGGCGACCATGTGTCTGGCATCATTTTGAAGTGGTCTGAGTTTGCTCCTTGGTTCGTGCACTGCAGGAAAGGGGTGAGAGTCCACAGGGAGGGCCTTGTTCCCAGGGTCCTTCTCCATCTCATCGAGGCCACATTTCCTTTATCCATTTAACCACTGGTGGACACTCAGGTTCCTTCTGTGTCTTGGCTGTTGTAAATAAAGCTGCCGACAGTGAAGGTGTGGGGGTACAGATACATTTCTGAGTTAGTGTTTCCCTTTCCTTCAGATAAATACCCAGAAGCGGAATTGCCAGGTCCTATCTGTAATCTCTTGTTTGACTGAAGTTTGACTTCGAAGGCTCGCTGACACTCTAAATGGAGACTCCGGCACATAAAATGACAATCCTCACAGGCACGGATGTGACAGATGTCGCTGGACCATTGCCAGGCTTCCCTCGCAATTCTTGCTGGCTGATATATGGCCTGGGCATGAGAAAAGTCAGCGAAGAGGTGAGGACGGCTGAAGGGAAGGACGTCCAGGCTTGATCATCCCATCAGCTTCTCTGTCCACCCAGCCCAGGACCCGCAGCAGCGCTCAAGTGGGGCAAACGAAGGACAGGAAGACGTTGACTTCATTGCGGACGATAAGCCGGCCTGGGTGGATCCTGTCGGGCAGGCCCAGACTGGAGGTCATCTCCCAGGCGTCCACAAAGGCCACACGGAGGTCCGCAAAGGCAGCTCGGAGGAGCCGGTTCACCTGGAGGGTGAACCAGTCACTGCCATACACGGACTTGTAGCCGGTGTTGGCCAGCTTGATGACCACGAGAGTGTGGGGCTCCCGGGCCAGCAGCGCTGCCACCGCCGCCCTGATCCCTGCGAGGCGTTGCACAAAGACAGACGGGGGAAACGTGGTGAAGTGGGCGCCCAGGCCCAGCACCACCACGGTGTGGGGGCCCCCGGCCAGGCCCCCCAGTTCCCGCGCCACAGAGTGCAGGGAGGCCACCGGTGTGCGCAGGGAGCGCAGGGGCCAGCTGTGGGCCCGCCAGTGCAGCACAATGTCCCGAGTGGTCTCCACTGCCATCAGGGGCCCCGTGTGATACGTGGCATGTAGATCCACAGGCTTCAGAGCTGTGGGGAGGACAAGAGGAGGCTTAGGGGTTAATCTGGGCCTGTACTTCCTCATTTAAAAACACAAAAGGTCTAGCATCACTTTCCTCTTAGGACTCAAGTAGCTTCTGGCCTTATCAGCAGGTTGTGCTCTCCCTAATCTGTAAGATTGCCAGTGACCTCCCAGTTTCCAAGACCCCAGATCTCTTCTGGGTCCTGGGCCTCCCTGGCCCCCTGGAGCATTTTGTCTCGTCGATGTTCCTTTGGCTGCCCCCGCCTTTCTTAGCAGTGTGTGGTCACTCTCTGCGGTCTCCTGTCTGACCCAGCACTTCAACTCAGATTCACCCTCCTTTCTCTGCACACAGTCCCTGCCTGTTTGCCTCACCTTGTGCTTCAGGGCTCTGTGGGCACAGGGGCCCCTTTTTCTATCTCACAGGAAGGTGCCACATCGGCTAGCAGAGGATCTGGTTTTCCCCACTTTCTGACTCGAGCTTCTGTTCATCTCTAGAGACATCTCCTGCTTAAGAAAGTCACCTCCTCCACCTGCCATGTGCAGAATTGTCCCAAAGTGACCCGGGGGGCAGGGGTCACTTGACGTTGCTTACACATCAGATTAGTTGGAACTGGAGCTCTTGTTTTCCCCCAAAGGAAGGGGCTTCACCCAGGCTAATCTGCCTGGGAGGCAAGGGCCTTCAATTCCTGCAGCAGGAGGGTAGATGACATCCCACAGACCTTAAGGTCTCTAGGTGGGACCAGTGGGTACTTTTAGGACTTCTGTAAGCAAACGGCGGCTCACATCCCTCTTGTGCCCTGTGGGCTCTGCACGCTTCTCTGGAGTGATGGCGGGACAGTGAGGGGAGGTAAGGTTTGGTGCTGACGTTCCTTCTTTCCTCGGCTGTCATGTTGCCCCCACTCCCCAGTCAAGCATCCTCGATAACCCATGTCACGTTACATGGTAGGATCTGTGCCCACAACGTGGAGGCTCTGATGGGACCCCGCTTGCACAACACTCGCCTCTTTTAACTTTTCTCCTCCAGGGAATAAACATGAAACTCTCTCTGAAGCTCAGACATCTCCATTCAGTTCCAATCCCGTGTTCAAAAGCTTCATGCACACCCTCCCCGGAAGACCCCTCCTCACCTGTTCAACCCAATGTGAAGAATATAAAATAAATACACCATCGCCTCCCACTGCTGCTTCTTGCTCCCACATCTAGTCAGGCCCGCCAGGATCTCCCATTCTGAGTCCGTTTCCGTTTACCCCTAGTTACCTGGGCACCTCCCCCCTCTCTAGAATCAATCAGTCAACAAGCTGTCGGTTCCTTCAGGATGGTGGTTCCTGGACTGCTGACCCGGCCTGCATACTGACCTCCCCTAACGAGGAACTGGTCTTTGGACTTTCCTTTTTCAATCCAATCAATCCAGCAAACTGAAAACTCTGCAAACATTCAGCGTCTCCCCAATGTCACAAGACAACTCCCTGGTTTCCCTCCAATATTTTTCTTAAATTGGAACTCGATTCCTTTAGTATCTACTGCCCGCCCCCCAGCAAATCCTCACTTCCGGCGAGGGTTATGGGGTTATGTACTCATCATTCTTCAAACCCATTCCCCCTCCTGTGAGAGCCTCCCATCATCAACCCAATTGTTGAGATTATGTGTAACTGGGCATCCTGTTCCCCATCCCTGTTTCTGCCCCAAACCCAGGCATCTGGTCCTTCCCCAGGGATCCTTCAGGTCCTTGTCCTGAAATCTTCTGTGCCTTCTCAAAGCCCTGGCTCTTCTCTCTTCCGAGGAGCGCCCCCCCCTTCCCTCACAGCCACTCACAGGGCACGGTGTCCCGCAGATACTCCCACCACTGCCGGAGCGTGGAGTCCCCCATCATGTGGACGATGCGGCCAGCCAGGCAGCCCAGGACGCTGGCAGCGGTAGAGAAGGAGCGGCCAGAGCAGGACAGGGAGTGCCACACAGCTCGGTGGTAGAAGCCAGAGGGCCTCGGGCCCGGGATCCCAGGGCGGCATGGTTGTTGAGGAGACACAACTGTAAATAATTATTTGTAAGCAAAGCAATCTGGGGGTGCAGAAGAGTCCAAAGCCACGGGCATGGAAGAAGTGCTGCCTTTTCTGCAAGCCCTGGTGTCACTTACCCAGACTCTTGTTGCTCTCCTTGGCCACCCAGATTGGAGAAATACCCTGAGGGAGGTCCTTGTCTGTCACATTCCTGAAGAGAAACCAATTGGCGAGAGGGGAGCCCTTAATGGGAATGTGTGATGGGAAGGAATCCTGGGCTGAAGTGACATGGGGCTTCTTGGACGAAAGGATGTCCTCAATGTCAAGGGCAACTGTCCAGTGTCAGGGCTTCTGGGAGACAGTGCGGGTCTGGGGCCAGGAGAGGATTGCTGGAGTTCAGGGATCCAGGGACCCGGGTTCTTTGCCTTGGGGATTCCGTCAGTGCCGAAAGCAGAGCTGTTTTACAATGTATCCAGGATTTCGGTTTTATTTAGGTATTGCGGAGGCCAACGGATCAGGAGATGATGCCATGAGAAAGATAAGGGATTACCCAGAGTTCCTGAGAGGCAGGGGCACACAGAGAAGCACCAGGGTCAGTCGGGGGCAGAGGGAGCAAGGGCAGAGGGCAAAACCTTTGTTGTGATTTTCATAGGAAGGAATAGGCAAGGAAGGGCAAGGAGCGGGGGTGGGGGGTGTTAGGATTGGATCCTTTGAGGAACGTCAGCAGGCTCTGGGCTATAGAGGGAGATTCTAATCATCAGTACCGGCCAGGGGTGTTGGCTAGGACTGTAAGAGCCCGAGAAAAGGAGGCAGGGGGCGGTGTGCACTTAGGAGTGGGTGATTGTGCTGAAGGCAGGTTGTTTGCTCTCTCCAGGAGCTAGCTAACCTGGGGAGTGGCCACCCCTCCTTGGTCCACAAGTCCCCAAGGTGTCAAAGCATCACAGAAGTACAGGAAATTAAAAGCATGATTCGGGGTGCCTGGGTGGCTCAATCCGTTAAGTATCCAACTCTTCAATCAGCTCAGGGCATGATCTCAAGGTCATGAGACTAAGCCCCGATTCGGGCTCTGCGCTGAGTGTGGTGGAGCCTGCTTAAGATTACAGCTCCCCCTCCACCAGGCACGGAGCTCTCTTAAAAACAACAACAAAGAACGACAACAACAAACAAACAAACAAAAACCCCATGATTCATAGGCTTGGAATGTTTTTTGCAAGAAGTGCTGACTCTCCTTGTGGTCTCACTGAGCCCCCTCCTGCTGGAGTCTCCCTGACCATCATCAAGCCAGCAGTTGCTCCCTGGTCCCTGGACCCCTCCAGGGACCTGTTGCAGGAGCCCCTTCTTCCCAGGCTCCGGCCAGAGCCCTTGGCTCCTCTTTCGAGATCACACTCCCTCCCTTGGTGGTCTCACTCAACCAAGATCTCCAGCCCAGTCTTCTCTGCCGAATTCCAGGTTTGTGAGTCTAGTCATTTGTTCAACATCCCCGCTTGGTGTCTAATACACATGACCAAACTCCCCCTCTCCAGCCCCCGACACCCCACCTGCCACTTTCTCACTCCAGCTGATGGCAACTGTCCTTCCACGTGAGCAGGCCCCAGACCCCACACTCACCTGTGATCTCTCACTTTTTGGCACATTCCTTGTTCTCTCAGGACATCCTATAGGTACTGCCTTCAGAGTATACCCAGAAATGAATCACTTTAGACACCTTGACTACCGCCACCTGAAGCAAAGGTCTCCCACCTTTCTCCCTTAACCTGCAATCCATCCTCAAAACAACGGTCTGAGAGACCCTTTAAAAATGTGATCGGGGTGCCTGTCTTCTGCTCAAAATCCTGCAAGTGACTCCCTTTTCACTTACACCCCAAATTACGTTGCCTACAGAGCCCTTCCTGGTCATGCCATGTCCTTCCCTTAATGCTACTGGTCTTCCCCTGCCACCTCCCTGTCCTCTGCCCCCTCTCAGTTATTGGACTTCCTTGCTGTTCCTTAGACACACCAGGCACACCACAGCATTTCCTCTGCCTCGAACCTCTTCTCTCGGGTATAGCCTGGGTCAACTCTCTCATCCCCTTCAAGTCTTGGCTCAGATGTCACCTTCTTAATGAAGTCTACCCTGACCCCCTATTTAACATTGCAACCATACTCCTAACCATGCAACCCACCATACTCCTAGTCCTCAACTCCTGTGTATTTTAATTTCCCCCAACCTGTATCTCCTTCTTTAAAAAAAAAAAAAAAGATTGTATTTATTTATTTGAGAGAGAAAGCATGAGAGGGGAGGCCAGAAGGAGAAGCAGCCTTCCCATGGAGCTGGGAGCCCGATGCAGGACTCGATTCCAGGACTGCAGGATCATGACCTGAGCTGAAGGCAGCTGCTTAACCAGCTAAGCCACCCAGGTGCTCCCGTATCTCCTTCTAACATTCTATACACTACTTAGGTCTTGCCATGTTCACTGTTTCTGGCCCTCCCTCCTGTCGTAAGGAAGCTTTACGGGAGCAGGGTACATGTGGTTGCCTTCCCAGGGCCTCCAGCAGGCCCATGCAGGCAGACATGCTCAGCTTGCATTTGCTGAATGAAGGAACGGACTGCCTGAAGGGCTGTGTCTGAGGAGGAGAGAGGAATTTGCTTCTGGGGAGAAAGGGATGAGAATATCCCTACAATCTAGAAAAATGCCTGTGGATGGCCTTCCTTGAATGTCAGGGCTCTAGCGCCCTCTAGAGGCAAAAGCTTCCGGAAGCGGGTGAAGGATGGTCCCAAACTGGACCCAGGTGAGGTTGGCTGCCCTCCCAGCAGACCCCAAGGTTACACAAGTCTGGACAGTGGGCACCTTGGGGTGACCAGAGGGCCAAGGAAGGATCCCAGATGGCCAAGGTGTCAGTTTCTTTGCAGGACCTTAGGTGAGGGAGCTCTTGCCACCAGCCCAGCTGCAGGGGTCCTCAGATGGGATTAAAGTTGATGTAAAGAAAACACCTGACCTTGGGGCTGCAAATGCATGGCAACTACACATTTGCCACATGTGTACATGTGTGGTTATCTCTTTAACGCCCGTCTTCTATCAGCACACTGTGGCTCCCGCGGGACGGGGCCACTTCTGCCCTGCTCTCCCATCCCCAGGACCTCCAGGCCTTTGGACAATGTCCGACAGAGCAGGGGCCACTCGACAGCAGCAAAATACTTGGGACATGATTGTAAGAGCCATCAGAGCCGCTATATGCTGTCCCTGTTCTAAGCACTTTACACACATTCCTTTATTTGTTCTTTACCACAAGCCTCTGAGGGAAGTTCTATTATTATTCCCCTCTATGGATGAGAGAACAGAGAGGTAAAGTGACTTCCCAGAGATCACACAGATGGAAGCTGTCAAGTCGGAGCAGGTGGAGCCGGGATCAGAACCCACACACTCTCCCTCCAGAGACTCCTGGGCTGTACCCCGAGCGCCATCCCGCGATGGTTCCTGTAATTTCATCTTAGAATTACTTTTAATCGACCAATGCAGAAAGGGTGTGTGGTTCTCCTTTTCTGACCAAAGGGAGCATAAGAATTGGTCTGGAAAGACCAAGGTTTCTTGGCACTAAATTCTCATGCCAGAAAGTCAGTGTTAATGGGAATTCCCCAGTCTGAGCTCCTGAGCGCCTCTCAGAGACAAGCGTCTTGTGGGGCCAGCAGGCACCCTGGCAGCTCGGGCATCTCCAGCTTGGCTCACCTCCTCCCATCCTCATGGCAGCCCGTGAGAACTTCCATGTTCCTTGGGACCACGGAACAGCACGCATCCCAGCTGCCAGCCCTCGCCGCAAACACCTCTGGCTCTTCTCTCCCCGCACTCAGTGAGGGTGTCCCTGCACCCCTGCCTTCTTCTGGGACCCTGTTTTTGCCTCCATTTCCTATTCTCCCTGCTGGAGACCAGATGCCCATGTCTCCTGCCTTAAAAAAAAAAATGCCTCCCTCTTTCTTGGGGTCTCTCAAAATACCCCTCTCCTCCTTGGGATCTCTCTGTCCCCACCCACCACGCCTTAGATCTCAGGGACAGTAAGGCTCACAGTGAGCCACGTCTTCCCTCTCTCCCATTCTCTGTCCCCCCAGGGAGCCTTGCTCCCCCAAGACTGAGGACAGTTCTCAGCCCTTCCCAGCTTCCAGGCTGCAGGCTCTGCTCCCCTCTGACTCAGGGAGGTCACATCTACCCTCCATACTCCCTGACCACATATGCTGGTGATTTCAGCACCACTTCTCTCCTCCCAAGAGCCCTCAGGAGAGCAGCGAGTCCTGGAATGCTTTTCTTTTGCCAGAGGTCCCTGGTTCTCCTTGAAGCTTAGCTAAGTTGCCACCTGCCTGACCTACCAGGTGGGGTGCCCCTTGTTTGTGCCCTCACCCCACGCTGTGAATACTACACTTAAGTACTCATCACACTGTGGGTTTTCAAAAGCCATGAGTCTCTTCACTGAAAATTTGGAGAGGGCAGGGATGCCAACCATTGCATGAAAGTAGCCAGAAGTTACTAGGAGACCTGGCCCACAGCAGGAAACATGTTTGATAGAAGGGAACAGATGAATAAAGGTAGCTTTATGAATAAAGGCAGCTGGGGCAGAAAAATCACAGGGACCAGGGTTTGGGGGGTGCGAGGCCGATATCCCAGACGATGCTGGGTTTCTTACCATGCCAGCAGGGCCTCCTCGTGTGGTGTGGTCACATTCCAATAATGTCCACTTGAATGGCCCACCAGCGAGTCGCAGGGCAGGGTGGGAGGCCGAGCACAGAACCAGAGCTCACCAGTGTCTTCATCCCTGTAGTGACAGGTGGATTCTTCTTCCCCAGTTAGTAGGGGATTCACATTGCAAGTCACAATTTCTTCATGTCCTGTGGGTCCTCGAAAATAGCCCGTGAAATCAACCGTGGCCCACTGGTCTCTCCAGATTCCCCGCAGGACCCCAACAGCCTCACTGGAGTGGATCAGCCGCACTTGCACCTGGACCTGTCCAGCCCAGAGTAGGGGGAAGGTCAACAGGTAGGTGCCGTTCTCCAGATCCCGGATATCCCCAGGGACTCCTGCCTTCAGGTAGGGACTCAGGAGCTGTGCCCGAAACAGATCCCCACCATGGGTCTTGGGCCTGCCCTGGTGGTCTCTGGCGACAAGAACGGCCTCCAGGTAGCCGCCCAGGGTGTAGCTGGCCTGGGAAGGTCCCCTCAGGTGGTAAGTGGAGGTCTGGGGACTGGTAGAGGACAAAAGGTTCCCTCCATCTCCTGGGGTAGGAGGCCAGTGCAGAAGATGGGTCAGGTCCAAGAGCTCCTGGAGGAAAGAGCCAGAAGACTTGCAGGCTGGGTGGGGCTGTGGGGGCAGAGGAACGGTGCCGTCACGCCAGGAAACTCTGATGTACAAGATCTGTGGGTAGAGAAAGAAGAACCTGTCAGTCGTTCATGTCTCTTCACCTTTCTTCTGGGAAGGCATGGTCAGCCCACCAGACCTAGTGCTCCCACCTGCCCTACCTCATGTTCCTTCTGAACCAAAGCTGGTGTCTCAGTCACCACCAAACACGTATGCAGATGCTAACTCATGTTTAAAACCATATGTCTGTGGGTTTTGCCATATTTCTCAAGGTTGGTCATTTACAGAACCCACACCTTACACAGCAGTTGGATATCAGGACCGTGGAACTTAAAGGAGAACAGGAAATTGAGATGTTTCAAACATACATGATCTGGGGAAGATGGACCCTTCCAGTAAGATCTGACAATGACGGTTTTGCTATTATGCATTTCCACATTTTTCAGAAGGAAGGGAATGTCCCACACCCTACTGTCTGGAAGAGGAAGAAACAGGCAGACGTGGTTTTTTCCCCCCTGCTAGAATATGCACAGGACAGTCACCCTCAGTGCGGGGAATGTCCCAGCAGAATTCAAGTTCATAGGTTGTGGACTTCAGACAACCAGTGCAGACCAGCCTCTGGTGAGGCCGAAACCAAGAAGCTTTTGTCTTCTCTGCCTACTGACTTGCCTTCAGCTACCTCTGAAACCCAGCTTTGTTCTTTGCCAAAACCAGAGATTGAATTGTATTAGGCTCTGGGAATATTGTTTCTTGGGCTCACAGCTCAGAGGGATGGGATTTTGCTATCATTTTCTAACTTTGGTGGTTGCGGGTCTGGCGCAGTGATAGTTTGGGAGTCCCGTTGGCCCTGAAGGCCCTTCTTCCTTGTTCTCTGTATTCCTTCATTCTAAACTCTCAAGGCATGTGTCTGTGAGACAGGTCTAGACTCAGGGAGGGTGTTTGTGACAGACACTGTTGGTTGCCTATCCAATACCCCATTTTTGTTTGGGACATAATACAGCCAAATGAGCTATGTTATTATCATGTGGGGTATTATTACTGGCTTGAGCTGGTCCCAACAGTCACATTCCACACTTCCCCTTCTTTTTAAAATGCAATGCAAGCTTTTTTTTTTTTTTAAGATTTTATTTGAGAGAGAGAGTTAGAGAGAACAGGAGTGGAGAGAAGCAGGCTCCCCATTGAGAAAGGAACCCAATGTGGGGCTTGACCCCCAGACTCCTGGGATCATGACCCAAGCCGAAGGCAGATGCTTAAGTGTCTGAGCCATCCGGGCACCCCTACACTTCTCCAGTGTTCTTGAGAGTTTCTCAGTTCTGGCTAATAAGATACAAGCAGAGGTCTGAGGAGAAGTATCTGAGACAGCTGTCACGCAACAACAAAGCTGAGGTCACCCCTATTTTATTTCCACCTGTGATGGGGATTCAGTCTCTGGAGGTGTGTTGGCCATCTTGCAATATGCTCAGCGGGGAGCCTGCTTCTCCCTCTCCTTCTGCCTACCACTCTGCCTACTTGTGCTCTTTATCTCTCTGTTGAATAAATAATAAAAATCTTCAAAAAAAAAAAAAAAAGAAGAGATTCTCAGTTTCACCAGAACTAGTCATACCAACAACATAAACTCATCCCAGGTTAAATGACAAAGACTTTGAACCAATGCCCAGAAAAAGGAGCTGTGGAAGCAACTCAGTTTGAAGACAACTGTTATCTAGCATAACATAAATGATTTGTGGGTCCCCTGGGTGGCTCAGTCGGTTAAGCACCTGCCTTCACCTCAGGGCATGAACCCAGGGTTCTGGGATCAAGCCCTGCATCGGGTTCCCTGCTCAGCGGGGAGCCTGCTTCTCCCTCTCCCTCCGCCTGCCGCCCTGTCTACTTGTGCTCTCTGTGTCAAATAAAGAAATAAAAATCTTTAAATAAATAAACAAATAAATACACAGATAAACAATTTGTTCTTTGTAAATACATAGATGTCTATCTTTAAGGTTTCTTTTACTTTTTCTTCTATTTATTCCCAATAAAGCTTCTTTTTGAAGAATTCAACTATTTTTCAGCAGAACCAAGAGGAAAAGAAAACTTCTACATATGCACAGAGGTAGAGAGGGAGAGCAAGGTATCCTCAGAGACAAGGTATGGAGCCTATCTCAGTTTGAAGAACTAGAAAGGAGTCAGGTGGGCTGGAGCAGAAATACAGCACCTTGAGAAAGGAGAAAGCACGGAGAGCTCAAGTTTCCACCCTCCCCTCAGACAAACTGCTTTTTGGGCTAATGTTTTGGACTCCATTACAGCTACCCTTCCCTGATATAATATGCTCATTGTTTTTCTTTTCTTTTAAAAAAAATACACACACACACACACACACACATATATTAGATTTTATTTATTTACTTGACAGAGAGAAAGATCGCAAGTAGGCAGAGAAGCAGGCAGAGAGAAAGCGGGAAGCAGGCTCCCCGCTGAGCAAAGAGCCCGATGTGGGGCTTGATCCCAGGACCCCGAGATCATGACCCGAGCCGAAGGCAGAGGCTTAACCCACTGAGCCACCCAGGCGCCCTGCTCATTGTTTTTCTAAGAGCTTGTCCCTCTTTGCCACTTCTGTTTCTGGATTAGAAAGAGGAAAAAAGGAACGAAAAAATGGAAAGCTTCCCTCAGCCTCCTTCTCCTAGATGGAAAGCAACGGTTCAAGCTTTAGGGACAGAGACAAATGGAAGGAAATATACTTACACAAATTGCAACAACTGATCCCACAATCATGGTCATGTGCCACTTGAACTGTCTGATGAACAGGTCTGTGGGAACCTGGAATGGTTTACTAGTCATCTGGTACGTGATCAAGAGCCTAGGTAGATAAGAGTGGAAAATCAGAAGGAGTGTCATTATGGTCATGGCGAAGTAAGAGTTTCCTACGATCTCTCCTACAAAGAAGACCAATAATGACAATGACTGTGGATGAGAAGGCTTCTGCCCACGTTCAGGTGTCCAATGGAGAAGTTCCAACAAGTCCCTTGGACCAACTATGATCCAGCAATTCTATTTATGTCCACAAAAAAACCACATCGGAATGTTCATAGCAGCCTTATTCATCATAGTCCCAAATTGAAAAAGAATACAGAAATATCCACCAGTGGAAGATTAGATAAGCACCTTTTGATATGTTCCTACAACTGAATAATAACTAGCAAGAAAAAGAAAACATGATGAAAGAAAATATGGATTAAAGGATATCACATTTCAAAAGCAAGGGGAAAAAACCTATCTAATTATTTATAAAATATATACATATTATATAAGCATAGATATGTAAACATACATATATATCTGTATGATAGTAATAGGATATGAAGAATATAGAAGGGCACACAGTAGATAATAATATTGATCATATGTAGGACAGAAACAGGGAGACAGGGTGTTCATTTAGGAAGAAGAGATAGGGAGAGAGAAAAGAATCTATGACTTAAAATGTGCGCACGCACACACACACGCACACACACAAAGGATGTGTAATATGATCCCATTCATGTAAAACTATACACACGTATGCCTGAATGCATAAAGAAGTTCTTGAAAGGATGGTTACCAAATAATTAGTTATGCCAAGGTAATGAGATTTCAGGTGTCTTTTATTTTCTCCTTTATATTTCCATGTGTTGTTCAAATTCAAGTAAAAAGCATGTGTTATTTATATGATCACTTTTTTTTTTTTTCCAAGAGAAAGCACTGGGGGAGGGACAGAAGGAGAGGGGAAAAACAGAATCTCAAGCAGGCTCGCCCAGCCCGGGGCAGGGCTCAATCTCAGGACTCTGAAATCATGACCTGAGCTGACGTCCAGTGTTGGATGTTCAACGGACTGAGCTACCCAGGTGCTCCTCTACGATCACTGTTTAATTGTGGAAATAAAAAGCGTACTTTTGGGGAGGAATTCTCTTCCTCCTCTGCTAAATCCCAAGAAAAGACAGGATTAAGTGAGGGCAAAGACAGGCATAGCCCTAAGTACTGCCTCGGTTACATGTTAACGTAGAAGACCAAGGACTTGAGTCAGGAGCTAAAGAAGGACCTAGTGGCCCAGGAGCAAAGCCAAGGGAGGGCTCAGAAGACTACTTCTATAGGGCACATAGGCGGTCTACAGCCGGAGGGAGTTACCTCCACTAGAAACCTGGCCTGGAGCTTGAGAACTAGGCCTTCCACTGTCCAGCATGAATCCTGGGAATGGCAAAGAGTTCATTCTGCCAGACGCAGTGGCCACCTGGCTGTTGGGTAGGATGGGGGACCATAAAGCTGAGGATAAACCGAGACTCCTCTTGGCCTTCTGCATTCATTTCTTATTCATTCATTCATTCATTCATTCATTCATTCATAATACATAGATACATACACAGGGCTTTAACACACCACCCTGAGATCAAGACCTGAGCTGAAATCAAGAGGTACATGCTTAACTGACTGACCCACTCAGGCACCCCAACCATCTGCATTAATTTCTGTCTGTTCTCTAATCCAGAAGAGCAAAAAGGCCTGGGCCAAAGCAATAAAGCCAGTAAGTGGTGTTACCAATACCATTATAATTTTCTATATTATGGTCTCCAACAGAGCCTATGTGGAGACCAAGTAAATATACAACATGCAAATGCAATTAAAATCATGAGGTCCCGGGGTGCCTGGGTGGCTCAGTGGGTTGGGCCTCTGCCTTTAGCTCGGGTCATGATCTCAGGGTCCTGGGATCAAGCCCCGCATCGGGCTCCTCTGCTCAGCGGGGAGACTGCTTTCCCCTCTCTCTCTGCCTACCTCTCTGCCTACTTGTGATCTCTCTCTCTGTCAAATAAATAAGTAAATAAATAAAATCTTTAAAAAAAATTACGAGGTCCCAGAAGTGCCTGACTAGCTCGGTCAGTTGAGCACCCCACTCTTGATTTTGGCCCAGGTCATGATCTCAGGGTCGTGAGATAGAGCCCCACCTCAGGCTCTGTGCTGAGCTTGGGATTCTCTCTCTCTCCCTCTCCCTCTGGATTCCCCTTTGAAATGCGAGGACTTAGCCCCAAGTTTTACTCACCTACTCACCTCCATCAAGCACCTAGAAACTCCAGCCCTGCTTTCCTGCACCCATAACACCGGACAGACTTCCTTCAAAATCCAAGAACTGGGCGCCTGGGTGGCTCAGTCGGTCAGGTGTCTGCCTTTGGCTCAGGTCATGATCCCGTGGTCTGGCATCGAGGCCCCCGTCAGGCTGCCTGCTCGTCAGGGGAGTCTGTTCTCTCTCTCCCTCTGCTCCTCCCCACCTTGTGCGTGCTCTCTCTTTCAAATAAATAAAATCTTTTTAAAAATTGAAAAAAATATAAGATCTGCTGGCACTGCTGTAATAAATGCAGTCATCCTACGCTGTCGGGCATCTGCTTCCAAATTATTACCACATCATGTTTATTCAACATCTTATCAAAGCTAAGGCAAATACTAATAGGAGAATTTCACTTGAGATGGAGCCAGGTATCTCTTTCCCAGCTTCATAAAGCAACTGCTGCCTCACCTTTGATTCCTCCCCTTCCAGCTCCTCCTTTAAGAAGGAGCTATGTCCTCCTCCGCACTTACTTGTTGGGGCTGTTGAAAGACCTAGGAATCCAGACCACCCTCCCTTAGAAATTCCAGACATTCTACCCCTCAGTTGCTCCTTTTCACTCCTGGGACTAGGTTGTAGGCTCCATGTTTTCCCCAACACAGCTCTGGGACCTAGGCAGACACGTTCAGCGAGGGCAGACCAAGAGGAGGAATCAATCTTCCTAATTATAAATGTTGCCCAGGGATGAGTCAAGTTGATGTCATATTTCAGTCCCCAAAGGGGTGCCAGCAAAGTCATGTCAGAGAAGCTTGTTCAGCTAGTGGATGAGTAAGTCACTACTGTACCTAGACTTGAACATACTTTGGAAATTTGGGTGGCAATCAGCAGGCATGGTTCCCAGCCAGCACTGTATTCAGGACCACCTACATGATTGCCACACATCAGGCAACGGTCGATAGGAGCAAAAAGGGAAATAAGATGGTCCCCTGCCACCCAAAGCCACCTCCCTTTCGCCTTTCACCCAGTTCATGAATGAGAATGAGCTTGCAGGGAAACCATGAGGTAGGTTACAGAACCACAGGGTCGGCTGTGGGTGTGTAGCACCACACTCCAAGATGGCTTAGACATTATCCTTGTCTTTGTACAGTTGGATGCTGGCTACTGACTTTCAAGGGTGGACATCTGGTATCCTATCCTACAGACACTCCAATCTTCTAGAAATAAAAGGTCCATCTCACCACCACCCCCAACCATGAACCTGCTTCGAGTTCTCCACAGGGTTGCCAGTGCTAACTGCCATCTCTGAGGTCTCTTTCTCCACTAGCTTTCTCAAGTTTCCCAGCAGTATTGAAATGTTGACTACTTTCTCCATCCTGAAGCCTTACCAGAGTCTCCTGTCTTCTTGACCACTTGGCGTTGCCTCACATCCCCCTTCTGTGTCCATTACCCAATGTTCTAGTTCAATATATCACTTTCTCAAAACCAGGCACCATATCTTGTGTATTCTTTGTATTCCACAAAACATTAAAGACAGTAATTTTCCCAGTTCATGATTTGGGCAAATCATGCTTGACAAGTAGCCCAAATTCCCTGTTCCCTCAACCTGAGTCTGCCCATGTGTCTACCTCCTTTGCTCACATTTCCTTTCTGAAGCATAAGCCCGCTTACCTCATCTCAGGATACCTCCCAGTGCTTCTTACTCTTTCTTTCCTTCCTCTACAAAGTCCCCAAAGTCTTGTTTCCTCTCTTCATAGCAACTCACAGGGTAACGTCATGCTAGTGCTTCAAATATTTCCAAAGTACAGCATCTCCAAACATGTGGATGATGGAGCCAGTCAGGCATCCAGGATGAAGCCCAATGTGCAGAGACACCGCTGTGGTAGGAAAGACAGCCACGCTTTGCAGCAGAATAAACTTAGAGTCTGAGAACGCAACAGCAAAGAAGAAATGTGGGAATAAGTCTGCAGGCAAGAGGCGCTTAACCACTGTAGAACACTATGGTCCAAACCCCCAGACAAAGCATAATGACTTCCTCTTCCCACTCACTAGAAGGCCTTTGCTACTGACATCTGTAGAACAGAGCAACATCCTGGGGAGAGGGCCATGTTTGTGTCCTTTTAAAAGAGAAACTAGGCTTGAATCCCATACCTAAGCAGATGTAGGGAATTGTCAGGGGATGATGTCCTTGCTTAAAGACTGAGTGCTGGGGCGCCTGGGTGGCTCAGTCATTAAGCCTCTGTCTTTAGCTCAGTTCATGATCCTGGGGTCCTGGGATCGAGCCCCGCATCAGGCTCCCTGCTCAGTGGGAAGCCTGCTTCTCCCTCTCCCACTCCTCTGCTGTGTTTCCTCACTTGCTGTGCCTCTCTCTGTCAAGTAAATAAATAAAATCTTTAAATATATTTAAAAAAAAAAGACTGAGTGCTTTTTTCCTGAGGGTGAATTTTCATTGTCTTCTAGGTAGCCCTCAAGCACTAAGAGGAGAAAAGGGGGCTCAAGCTGGGAGAAAGGTTCCCAATGCATGGAAGGAAATGCATGGAAGGTTGGGGGAAAAGAGAAACTCTGAAATCCATAGTTTGTATAGGAAAATATTATTTTTGATTCTACTTCCAAAATACATAATACAAATTATTTGACCAGACGAGATAAGAAAGATTGATTTACAAAAAGGAAAACTCAGGAAGCAGAGAGGAAAGTATTTAGGTCAGGGTCTGGTAAGGAGACAGAAATCTCACCAGATCACACACAGAATTTAATATAATGAATCATTAACCAGGTACACAGAGTTGCGCAGAGGTAATTGGAAAAGCAGAATGAGAACACTGTGTAGTGTGGATTCCAACCGCAGGAAGCAGCCACCACCCTTGGGACTGAGGGAGCCGAGAGAGGTTGTTAGAATGATGAAAATTGAGAAACATAGGAGTCCATGGAGATAACGCTCTGTAGAAGGGCACTGTTCAACTCATTCTGAAAGTGGTGGGAAAAGCACCACTGCATCAGGCTCTGTGCAACGATCAGGTGTTGTCAGCAAGAGGAAAGCAGGTGATGCTCATTGGAACGGGACCCAAGCAGCGATCCCTTAAGAAGCAGACGGGAATAGCCAGAGGAAAGCAATCTACATACAGATGAAGGTTAACAGTAGGCAGTAAATGAAAATAAGGCTAGTTACATCAGATCAGGTACTTAACAACACTCAACCTCTTCAGCTGGGGGAAACCCATGGAAATAGCCAGGCTGGCGTTCTGACGGACAGGCCTGGATGGGGTGTCCTCTCGTCGGGTGAGGCTTCCAACTGGCCATTCCCCAAAGGGCCGTAATTATAGGGCAAGTAACAGGGTTTGAAATTAAACATTTGTTGGCCGATGTGCAGTTTGGAGCGAGCCATGTTATCATTTTTCTGTATTTTCAAGGAGCCTGGGTTATGTGTGTCTGCCTCCCCTCCTGGATTCTATCCCGGGGGTCCAGCCCAGCCTGGAGCAGGAGGGGATATGACACAGGATTTATAGCTCTTGGCGTCCAGAACAGAAGAACAGTTCTGATCTGGAGGCCAGATGATATATCTCAAACCATCAGGCTCCCAAGGTCATTCCCATGGCACAAGTCTCACAAACAATATTCCTTGGCCTGCCTGTGTACGTGCAGGTCCGGGTGGTCAGTTCTGCGGGACAAATCACAGAAACATCTATCCATATAGAACAATAAGATACAGCTTTAGAGAAAAATGCTGTTAACTATACTATAGAAGACATGGGGAGGGAGGAAGCTTGTCTGGGGGAGAACTTGAGAGAACAAGGTCTCTAAGGGAATCGAGTTTGGCTGACCTGGTTCAGAGCTGACACAGGGAGGGGAGTCGTGCTCAGGAGTTCGGGTCCAGCATTCTGGTTTCTTTCTGGGTCAGGCGTATCCATCACGGGCTATGGTCACTTTCAGCTAGCTCTTCCCTGAATTTTCAGGCAAGTTTGAGAACTGAATACAGAGTACGTCCTCATCTAAAAATCATAGCCAGGAAGCATCAAGCATCTACCTTTTCCTAGGGTATACATTCCAAGGCAAGGGCTCAAGCCGTGTTACTTGTCCAAGAAACCACTTTGGGCATAGTATATAAATCCTCAGGGATCTTCTTCTTGCTTAATTCTCCTCTCTTACCTCTTCCCTCACCCTGTCCCCATCTCAGAAATGTTGCCATGTGATTTATATCATCCCTGGGCATCTCCGTTTCCCAACCTGGAATGCCCTTTGATCTAGAATATCCTAGAATGCTCTCTGTGCCTGAATAACTCACAATCCTCTTCTTTTTTTAATCTTTTTTTTTAAAGATTTTATTTACTTATTTGACAGACAGAGATCACAAGTAGACAGAGAGGCAGGCAGAGAGAGAGAGAGGGAAGCAGGCTCCCTGCTGAGCAGAGAGCCGGACGCAGGACTCGATCCCAGGACCCTGAGATCAGGAACTGAGCCGAAGGCAGCGGCTTAACCCACTGAGCCACCCAGGCGCCCCTTAAATCTTTTTTTTTTTTTTAAGTTTTTAAAAAAAGTTTATTTGAAAGAGATAGAAAGCACACAAGCAGGAGGAGTGGCAGGCAGAGAGAGGGAGAAGGAGAAGGAGAAGCAGACTTCCCAGTGAGTAGGGAGTCTGATGTGGGGCTTCATCCCAGGACCTTGGGATTGTGACCTGAGCTGAGGGCGATGCTTAACGACTGAGCCACCCAGGCGCCCCACTCACAATCCTCTTTTAGAACTCACTTCAAGTATCTTCCCTTTGTGGAATTCTTCCCTAGGCCCCAAAGGCTGGGCCACATGCCTACCTGTATACTCTCATAGCTCACCCCTTACATGAAACTGTAATTGCCGGTCACCAGGGGCAGGATGATTGCTTACTCTGATTAATCAGAGTTCTTACTTTCCAGAAACAGGAGTTAATTCGCCCGAGTAAAGAATCATGGATGTTAATAGGAGGATTCTGGGTACCCCAAATACTGCTCGGAGACTCGAAAAGCAAGCTTGAATGCTAAGCTTCTAGGAATTAGACCCCACACCATGCTCTGAGGTATTCACCACCACTGCTACCGCCTGCCTAAGCAGTAGGAGAAATTCCCACTGTTGTTTACACCAAGGATGCCAAATTTTTAAAAAGATTTTATTTACTTATTTGACAGAGAGAGAGCCAGCACGCAAACACAAGTGCGGGGAGGGAGAGAGGAAGAGGGAGAAGCAGGCTTTCCATTGAGCAGGGAGCCCGATGCAGGGCTTGATCCCAGGACCCCAGGATCAGGACCAGACCTGAAGGCAGACAACCGACTGTGCCACCCAGGAGCCCCCAAGGGTGCCATTTTTGTGTCAGGAGCCTGACCTTGCAACCACCTCTACCTCTTGAAAGCCATGAAAGGAAGGAAGGAAGAATCAGCAAAGCCACCACCAGGGGACACCCTACAGAAACACCCGTCCATGCAGGAAGGAAGGAAGGAAGGAATGAAGGAAGCCAGCCAGACAGCCACATACCTCTGATGTCGCTCTTCCCAGCAAAATGGACTCTTGTGTGGACCTTATTTTTTAGGTCACTCATGTCTGAATAGAAGGACGGGATATTATGGAAGCTGAGAGAAAAGAGGGTTTCATAAAGGAAGGAGCGTTCCGTGACCCCTGTCCACTTGCACTGGTATGTGTGTGTTTTCCCTCTTAAATATTTGAGAAAAAGAGAGAGAGTACAAGCGGGGAGGAGGGCCAGAGGGAGAGGGAGAAGCAGGCTCTCCACTGAGCAGGAAGCCCAATGCAGGGCTCAGTCCAGGACCCTGAGATCATGACCCAAGCCTAAGGCAGATGCTCAACCAGCTAAGCATCCCTAAATAAGTAAAAGACTTTAAAAAACCAACTAGTCCTACATTGACAATAGAACTATAAATTGCAGAATCTGCATGTGGAACATTTACAAAAATTGATTGTATACTGGGCCAAAAAGCAAGGCTCATCAAATCTCAAAAGACTAAATTATATGACATATATTCTCTGGTCACAGTGTAATTACATCAGAAATCAATGACAAAAATAGTACCAGTGGAAAGATGTTCATTATATCTCAGCTGAAACCAAACTGAACTACAAATTCAGTATAATCACAGTTATTCAATATAATCACAACATAATCCAACAGGAATTTTCTTTTCAATTTCATAAATTGGTTAAAAGATTTCTACGGAAGCGCAAAAGGCCAAAAAAACCACACACACACACGCACACGCACACGCACACACACACACACACACATACACACCCCAAAACCTGCCCAGACCCCTTTAAAGAACAAAAGTGTAGGTTTTGTCCTGTAGAAATGCAGAATTACTCCAGAACCTCACTTAGGAAGACTGGGTGGTATTTGTGCTGGTACAGACAGAACAGAATAGACAGCCCCAAAACAAAACTGTAAACCAACACCTGATTTATGAGGCAGAGCTACGGGGAATGGACGGATTTTCATTCAACGTGCTGGGTCCATCAGGTATTCAAACATCCTAAACTCTTTCCTTTTTGTCTTTTTTTAAAAAATTTTATTTATTTATCTGACAGAGAGAGAGAGATCACAAGTAGGCAGAGAAGCAGGCAGAGAGAGAGAGGGGGAAGCAGGCTTCCCGCTGAGCAGAGAGCCCGATGCGGGGCTCGATCCCAGAACCCTGAGATCATGACCCGGGCCGAAGGCAGAGGCTTAACCCACTGAGCCACCCAGGTGCCCCTCTTTTTTCTTTTTTAATGTTCTTTTATAAGTAATCCAGAGAGATTCAAATGAAAACCACGTAAGTCGTTATTACACACCCCAAAATTTTGCTAAATATTTAAAAATGATAAAATCTTTAAAAATGATAATATCAGATGCTGGCAAAAATATGAGACAACTAGAGCTGCTTATGGAAGAGTAAACAGGCAAAACCACTTTTGAAAAATTGGCAGACTCCAGCACATCAAAAGATACATCTACTCTCTGATCAACAAAGCCACCACCAGGGGACACCCTACAGAAACACCTGTCCATGACACAGGAATCCATTTGGCAGAAATTGTGAAAATTTGAATATTAGAGAAAAGAATGAGAGGGAATAATTAGGGAAAACGATAATTTTATTAAAAAATTAGCTCAGTCACACCAAGTTGATAAAAATCTATATATCCACAATGATACTAAAAAAAGGTTGTCACTTTTTCTTTGCAAATTAGCCATTAAAGGGAAATAGCTGAATGTTTTCTTGCCTTTCCAAGAGACGCTATCTTTCAACTAACCTATTAGCACCAGTTAGTGAGAGGAAACATTATTTTTTTTAATAAAAGTCCAGCTGTAACTATAGAAAGAACAACGGAGTTAGAAAATCGCCCTTTTGGGGACGCCTTGGTGGCTCAGTCATTGGGTGTCTGCCTTTGACTCAGGTCGTGATCCCAGTGCCCTGGGATCGAGCCCCACATCTGGCTCTCTGCTTGGCGGGAAGCCTGCTTCTCCCTCTCCCATTCCCCCTGCTTGTGTACCCTCTCTCACTGTTTCTCTGTGAAATAAATAAATAAAATCTTAAAAAAAAAAAAGAAAAGAAAAAGGAAATCACCCTTTTGTAGGTTACTTGGGTGGCTCAGTTGGTTAGGCATCTGACTTGTTTTTTTTTTTAAGATTTTATTTATTTGACAGACAGAGATCACAAGTAGGCAGAGAAGCAGACAGAGAGAGAGAGAGAGAGAGAGAGGGAAGCAGGCTCAATCCCAGGACTCTGAGATCATGACCTGAGCTGAAGGCAGAGGCTTAACCCACTGAGCCACCCAGGTGCCCCAAGGCATTTGACTTTTGATTTTGGCTCAGGTCTTGGTCTCAGGCTGTGAGATCAAGCCCCTGTCTTGTTCTGTGCTGGGCGGAATGGAGCCTCCTTAAGAGTCTCTTTCTTCCTCTGCCCATCCCCACCCTCTAAAAATTTTCAAAAGAAAGAAAATCACCCTTTTGTAACATGTTTACAATGATTCATATGGCAGGCAGTAATTATCAGCAGGTGTTAAAATCATTAGGGGAATGGTTAATGGGAATTCATACAAGAATTCAGACAAGACCAAAATGATACCATTAGATTCCTTTCTGTTCCCAAGGGGAAAACATAACTGCCGTGGAGAGATCGGGCTTATATAACCCTATCCAGTGGTCACTCATGGTCATGGTCATTGATGGTAAGCAATCAGATACTGTGCATATCCCCCAATGCACTGCAAAAAGAATTTACAATATCCCTTTGCAAATGCCTTAGTTAAATCTACCAAGTCTTTAACTCTTGATTTATTTTTATCAGGAACACAAGAAATAGAGGACTAACTAAATGTCACCATCAGGAAGCAATCAGAAATATCCAGAAGGTGGGACATTTGGCAGGACAACTAGCCCTGACTTTTCCATTAAAAAGGATAAGGAAAGGGAAGGACTAGCCTGAATTTAAAGAAATCAAGGGATTGGGGTTTAAAAAAACCAAGGTATTGGGCCGCCTGGCTGGCTCAGTTGGTGGAGCATGTGACTCTTGATCTTGGGGTTGTGAGTTCAAGCCCCATGCTGGGTATAGAGATTACAAATAAATAAGCTTTTTTAAAAAATGAAGAAAGAAAGAAATCAAGGGATAAATGACCAGGTTCTGGAATAGATCTTGACTTTAAAAAAAAACAATTGTATGGATTCCTGAAGAGCAATGGAAGAAATTGATTTTGAGCTGCATATTAGATTTAAAGAATTATTACTCATTTTGTTCACCGTAATAATCTTATTTTGGTTATGTATAAAAATAGTCTGTTTCTAAAATATTTTTTAAGATATTTTATTTATTTGACAGAGAGGGAGCACAAGCAAGCACAAGCAAGGGAAGTGGCAGGCAGAGAGAGATGAAGAAGCAGGCTCTCTGCCAAGCAGGGAATCATGACCTGAGCTGAAGGCAGACGCTTAACCGACTTAGCCACCCAGGTGCCCCTTTTAAAATATTTATACTGAAATATTGGGGAGTGGAACATCACGATTCTGAAATTGACTCAAATACTCAGGCATACGAAAATACAGTAAAAAGAGACAGGTACATGCCACAGGAACGTCATGGAAATAACACTGTGGAGAGGGAAAGTGATCCAGGAGGGAGGAGAAATTGGTGGAATGATGTCCTTGAACAGGCAAGAGGGGACGAGAGCCAGAGCAGAGGCAGAAGGACCCGTCATAGATAAGAGCAGGGAGGTAACTTGACAAAAACAGGTGGGAAGATGGAGAATTCTGGTACAGTCACCAGGAGGTAAGGAAATGTGGTTGTGGGAGAGTCTGCAGCTTCGCCTCCAGTTGCTTTGTTTTGTTCAAGAGATGTTAGGTCATCGGCTGAGGGTGAGGCTGGGGAAGGTTCCAGGAGAGAGGAGACACAGGGGAAGCAGTCACCTGGGAGTGGCCCAGGTGGAACCAGGGCAGTGGCTCTCCGGCTTCTGTGCACAGCAGCAGCACCTGGAGGACAAAGATGGGCTCCTCCCCAGAGGTTCAGACTCAGCAGGTCTGGGGCTGGGCCTGAGGAGCTGCATTTCTAACAAGCCCCCAGGTGATACTGATGCAACCCATCCGGGGACCACATTTCGAGAACCACAGTGATTACTGTGCTTCCCTAGGGCCCCCCTGAGGTGTATGGTCTAGCATTTCAAGGGAGAACTGTCAGCAGGATGGGACGTTTTCCTCTAGGTGTGTTCTGCTGCCCAGGCCGACTTGCAAAAGAGGCCAACTCTTTTTTGAATGAGCCAGAGTCAGAGCCAGAGATGATCACCAAAATAATCATACAGGGGGCTCCTTCTTGTCATTCTGGATTTGGCTCCAGTGACACTGTTCAAGAAGCCCCTTCTCTGACCTTTTTTTTTTTTTTTTTAAAGATTCTATTTGTTTATTTGACAGAGAGAAAGATCACAAGCAGACAGAGGGGCAGGCAGAGAGAGAGAGGGAGAAGCAGGCTCCCCGCTGAGCAGAGAGCCCGATGTGGGGCTCGATCCCAGGACCCTGGGATCATGACCTGAGCTGAAGGCAGAGGCTTAACCCACTGAGCCACCCAGGCGCCCCAGGGTATAGAGAATTCTGAACAACACTATAGAGTTGAGGGAGAGAACCTGAATTCTAGAATAATCTTTTAGCTTACTAATTTGCTCTAAAGGGTATCCATTCTATTTGTTCCATCTACTGGGAGTTTCCAAAGAATATTTCCACTTGGAAGATATCTACTTGGTCCTTTGTAGTATGTAAAGAATACAACGTAACATATACATGGATGAAGATAAAATTGACTCCAGGAGGGATCTGAGCTTCCACTCCCACCTAGAAGCAACATGGCGGACAAGGTGAAGTGAAGAAATGCTCGTTGCCTCTGGTGTCAGTAGGGCAAAGTGTGGAGCTGAACTTCCACCTTCACCCAGTGGCAATGAGACAGGGAGAGTTGGTTCTCTATGGTCAAGGCTGGCATCAGGAGGGCCCCCAAGGCAAGAATATACACCCACCTAGGTCTACACACCACATCTAAACAAGGTGACTGCCTGCTAAAAAGAATAAAGGTAAAATAAGACCCAGAGTCTCACAACATAATACCCAGAATGCCCAGTAAGTGACAGAAAATCATTCATCACACCAACGACCAGGATAATCACAACTGGAATGAGAAAAGAGCATCACCAGGTACCAGCATCAAGAGTACTGAGATGTTGGAATTATCTGATTAGGATGTTTAAAGCCGCCATCATAAAAGATGCTTGAGTGGACCATTATGAACGCTATATATCTGTTAGTACAGCTACAACTCAAAGATCGATCCTTCCGGGGTGCCTAGGTGGCTCATCAGTTAAGTATCTGACTCTTGGGGCATCTGGATGGCTCAGTGGGTTAAGCCTCTGCCTTCGGCTCAGGTCATGATCTCAGGGTCCTGGGATCGAACCCAGCATCGGGCTCTGTGATCAGCGGGGAGCCTACTTTCCCCTTTTTCTCTGCCTGTTGCTCTACCTACTTGTGATCTCTCTCTCTGTGTCAAATAAATAAGTAAAATATTTTTTAAAAAGTATCTGACTCTTGATTTCAGCTCAGGTCGTGAAATCAAGCCTCGAATCGGGCTCTGCTCTGGCTATGGATTCTTTTTTTTTTTTTTTTTAAAGATTTTATTTATTTATTTGACAGAGAGAAATCACAAGTAGGCAGAGAGGCAGGCAGAGAGAGAGGGGGAAGCAGGCTCCCTGCTGAGCAGAGAGCCCGATGCGGGACTCGATCCCAGGACTCTGAGATCATGACCTGAGCCGAAGGCAGCGGCTTAACCCACTGAGCCACCCAGGCGCCCCTGGCTATGGATTCTGCTTAAGATTCTCTCTCTCCCACTCCTGTTGCTTCTCTCCCTCTGCTCTCTCTAAAATAAATAAGCAAACAGATAGATAGATAGAGAAATAGATATTCAACCCTTCCAAGTGTTGGCAAGGATACAGAGCAACTAGAAGTCCTAAATGGTGATGGTGGCATTATAAAATGGTATAACTAATTTGGAGAATGTTTTAGCAGTTTCTTAAAAAATTAAACATATACCTACCATATAATCTAGCCATTCCACTTTAAGGTATTTAAGGAGAAATGAAGCATATATCCATACAAAGACTTGTGCACAAATATTCATAGCAGCTTTATTTGTAAGAGCTTGACTGAAAACAATCCAAATGTCTATTGACAGATGAATGAACAGCCAAGGAATGGTATATCCATACAATGGAATATTACACGGCAGTAAATAGGGAATGAACTATTGCCACGTGCCAAAATGTGGACGAACATCAAAATTATTATGTTGATCAAAAGAAGCCACACAGAAAAAAAAGAGTACATATTGTATGGTTATATTTGTGCAGTTCTAGCTAATGCAAACTAAGGTGAAAAGACAGAAAATGTGTGGTTGCCTGAAGGGGCAGTGGGAATAGAGGAGTGGGAAGGATTAGGAAGGGCTATGAGGAAACCTTCCTGGGTGGATATGTTAATTAACTGATTGGTGAAGATCATTTTGCAGGTGGACATATATATTATAACACTGCACATTTTTTTAAAAGATTTTACATATTCATTTGAGACAGAAAGATAGAAAGCATGAGCAGGGGGAGAGGCAGAGGGAGAGGGAGAAGCAGACTCCCTGCAGAGCCAGCACTTGGCTAGGACTTGATCCCACGACCCAGAGATCACGACCGGAGCCAAAGGCAGATACCCAACCATCTGAGCCACCTAGGTGCCCCGAAACTGCACACTTTAAGTATGTGTTTATGGTTTGTCAATTACATTTCAATAAAAATTGAATAAAAATAAAAATTAAAGAGAAACTCCAACTAGTCTAGTAACTGACAGTGACAGTATGGCAAATTTCTAAACTTTGTAGGAAGAAAGGAATGTATCTGAGCCTCCCATCTGAGATCAGAGATAATATGCTTAGATGGACATTCTTCAAAAATGTGCTAAGCCAGAGCTGCAATTAGCTTATTGGTAGCTTTACAACGGAGTTCACAGAGAATATGATCACTGAACATATGGCTAGCTTTTCTATTCTACCTTCCTCCTCTGCAGATATTTTCCAGATGGGTAGTAACTTTGTACAAGGTACAGCCTTCTTGAGACATACTATATTGAGACATTCTATATAACTTCTAGAGATGCTAGATGTTTTTCTTTTTTAAAATGGGAGGTAACCAGCTGCTGCTCAACAAGGGAAAGAAAGAAAGAGAACATGAGGAAGAGTGTGGGACAAAAATTTGAATTTTATGTTGTTTACATTAATTTTACTTAAAAGAGAGTGAATGGAGATTTTATTTATTAACTAAGTGAGGGGGACCTTTTTGTATTATCTGAAATCGTATTATTTGAAGGCTTTTTTAAAAACACTGTCATGTGAGCTCATTACATAACATCTGGTTACCTAAACTGGAAAGGCAGCTCAACAGTGATAATTACATTCTTCTAGCTCAGACTCCTTTGTTCCCTGGCCCTTGTACAAGTCCTAACATCCTGCCCCACCTCTGTACCAAAAACCGTAGTAGGAGCCTTGTCTCTCAACATCCTTGTTCACATTTTCCTTCATGGCCTGCCCCCTCGTCCCAGAGACCCCCATAGCACATGTTTCTCCCGGGGACTTCCACCACTGCCAAACCATGGAGTCCCTCAACGTGTGGCCGTGGACAGTCAGGCAGCCCAGGATGCTGTCAAGAGCGGAGGAATGGGGAGATTAGGACAGCAAGTGCCACACATCCCAGAAGGCTTTGGGCCTGGAGTCCCAGGGCAGCATGGGGGCTATGGGGACGGGGTAGTACGGAAAAAGGAAAAACAGAACAGAGCTAACATTTATAACTTACAAAATGCCAGACACTCTTCTTTGTGCTTTACATGTATTATTTCATTTACTCCTTTACAAAATCCATGAAGTACTATACTATTCTTATTTCCATTTAGAAAAAAAAAAAAAAAACACTGGGGAGCCTGGGTGGCTCAGTGGGTTAAGCCTCTGCCTTCAGCTCCGGTCATGATCCCAGGGTCCTGGGATCAAGCTCCGCATCGGGCTCTTTGCTCAACGGGGAGCCTGCTTCCCCCTCTCTCTCTGCCTGCCTCTCTGCCTACTTGTGATCCCTCTCTCTGTCTAATAAATATCTTAAAAAAAAAAAAAAGAGTCAAATTTATGGAACTGAAGAATGGAATGGTGTTTGCCAGGAGGTAGGGAGACCGGAAACGGGGAGTTACTAAGCAGTGGGCATGAAGTTTTAGTTAACCAAGATGAGTAAGTTCTAAAGATCTGCTGTACAACATTGTTCCTCTAATACTGTGTTGTGTATTTTATTTTATTTTATTTATTTGACAGAGATCACAAGTAGACAGAGAGGCAGGCAGAGAGTGGGAGGGGGTGAAGCAGGCTCCCTGCTGAGCAGAGAGGGGCTTGTATCCAAAATCTATAAAAGAATTCCTGCAAATTCATAAGAAACAGACAAATGACCCAATTAAAAATTTCACCGTAGAGGAAATTCAAATGATGAGTAAACATGAACAGATGCTCAACGGAATTAGTAAGAGAGGAATGAAAATTAAAACCACAATGAAGTACCTCTACATATTCAAAGAAAGGCTAAAACTAAGAGACAGACAATACCAACATTCATGAGGATGTGAAGAGAGACTGAATGCCTCCTATTATTTTGGCAAGAGAATAAATCAGGAAACCCACTTTGGAAAACTGTTTGGCAGTAAGTACCAAAGTTTAACATATAGTATACCTTGGGACTGAGCAATTTAGCTTGCTGGCATATACCCAACAGAAAGGCATGCATACCCACACCGGGAGTCATGGACAAGAAGATTTATAGAAGCAATATTTAAAACAGTCAAAAAGAAAAAAAAGACACGCATAAAAGAGTACATATAATATATTTCTATTTCTATAAAATGTCAAATCAGGCAAAAATAAACTATAGTGTTAATATTTGGAAACAAGAGAGGGTGCTGATGGGGGTAAAGGCATAAGAGGAATTTTCTGAGGATCCTGGCAATGTCTATTTTTTGGCCCGAGTGATGATTACACAGGTGTGTTATCTTTTATTTCGTTGAGCACTTATGATTTATTATTTCCATGCATGTGATAGTTCAACTTTTTTAAAAGGTGGAAAGTTTTGGCTGCTACACCAAAGGAGTCTGGCTCTTTCTTTCTCACAGTGAAAGGTTACTCTGGAAATGAAATCAACTTTCCCTGGACCAGATTGTTAAGGAATTGGGGCTTCCCTGCCAAATTCCTTCATACTTTTAAAATAAAGACCAATCTTGCCAGATCAACCACTTAAATGGAACCAGAAATCCTATTTTCATGTGAAAGCCCCTACTGCTTAACTACCAACAACCCATCCAACTGTTTTAAACGTGAGTTGAAACAGTCCACACGAAATACATCTGTAGCTACAGTAAGCCCCAGAACTTCAGTGTTGACTTATGGACAAACAGGGAAATGCCTTCTCTCAGAGATATCCTTTTCTTTTCTTAAGATTTTATTTACTTATCTGACAGAGAACGACACAATGAGAGAGGGAACACAAGCAGGGGGAGTGGGAGAGGGAGAAGCAGGCTCCCTGCTGAGCAGGGAGCCAATGCAGGGCTCCATCCCAGGACCCTGGATCACGACCTGAGCAGACGCTTAATGACTGAACCACCCAGGCACCCCTCTCAGAGATATTCTTAGCTTCTTGCCATACCCATATTTCCAAAAGACACAGCCAATTACCCACTCTCTTTCCAGACAGGGATTTTTTTTTTTTTCCCTCTGAATCTCTGCCTCTCCCCCACCTTTCCTAAAAAGCAGGACTGGACACCAAAGATTTCAATCTCTTTCTTTTACACTGGGACAGAGAGGAAACACCTTTGAAGGGTGAGGAGAGTGGAGAACCATGGGAATTGCCTTTTTTCCCCCCCTCCATAGGGATTTTCTTTGAACAATCTCTTAGGGATTTGTGTTTTGGATTCCCTAATAGGACCTAATACCCAACCACTCAACCTCGTCCTAAGGACGATGTCCCACCCTGCAGTGACCGCCCTTGGAGTTCCACAGGGACACAGGTAAGGACACTGAGAGCTTCCCTCAGTCCCCTCACCCAGATTAAAGCATTAATCAAGCCAAATCTTAGGCCGCACAGTGAGAGAACACAAGAGTCAATGATGAGAGGCAGCAGAGGCAAGCGTGGTACTCCCCCAAGCCAGAAAGACCAACCCCTCAGTCAGAATCTTGTACCCCGTGAAGGGATCTGTGACAGCCTAGACTTTCTGTCAAATGTCCAGTATAAACCACGGACCCATGTGTAGCATAAAACAATAAAATAAAAGCATAAAATAATAGACCATCCTAACGTTAAGGGTTAACTCTGGCAACTTTCCAAGAAAGGGTGTGGAAACTGGTATGTGGCATATATGTACGTTCTGCCTCATATTACAAACTCTTCCAGGTCTTTCTAAGTCCTAAGTTTCTAATCCACCTTTCTAAGTCCTAGCCCCGCCACCCCACCCCTCTCAACCCCTGGAATCCTTGAGTCTCACTTTCTGTCCTTTGGAACCAATACAGCTCCTATAAGCAGGCAGATTCCATTCTGGGGTGCCAAGAACCCTCCCCCCCCACACTCCAGGCCTTTGCATGAAGTCTGGCTTACACATCGGAGGTCTCGCTTTTTTCACAACTGTTTTAGATAATGATCCACCATATCCAAAAGCCAACAGTGAGAGACTTTACCTTTTGTCATTCACTTTAAATTTTCACAAAACATATTTGGTGTTCATCGTAGTTGTTTTATTGATATATTGTGACTCTACTTTACCTTTTGTCATTCACTTTAAATTTTCACAAAACATATTTGGTGTTCATCGTAGTTGTTTTATTGATATATTGTGACTCTAAAATGGGAGGACTTTGGTATGACAAATCCCCACTGTAGGAAAAGGGTATCTATCTGAGAGCGTCCGAGTGGATTATTCCAGAGGACAATGATTAGCAAGAATAGTAGATACAAAGGGAGCTACCACTCTTAGGGCTGAGTTCCAGACTTTTTGGAGAGGACTCAAGTCATGGCCTGCTGAATGGCAGAGAAGTCACTGTGTTGTCACAGCAGCAGAACTTGCTGTAAACCTACCTTCTGGAACCTGCTGGAAATCAGTGCTTGAAAGGGTTAGTGAGAGATGTTCAAGGGGGATACCAGGTAATGCAGAAAACTGCACCCTGCTGAGCCCAGTCACATAGGAATACAGGAAACCCACAGCGCACTCATCTAAGCAATTTCCATCTCCCTCAGCTCCCTGGATGTGTGAGAAGCCACACCCTCCCAGATCGCCCGTTACAGCTTTGTCCCATTTTAGATTTCCTCTTTGGCCACTTGACAATCCTGAAGCTGCAACTTTTCCAGTGCCCACTTCTACAAGCAAATGTCAGGTCTTTTTCAGTAGTACTGCTACAACCATTTGTGTATAAGTTTTATGTTTTCAATTCTCCTGATTTATGAATTTTAGAAGTGATTTCCATTTCTGCGAAAAGGCCTTTGGGATTTTGATAAGGATTGCATTGAATCTGTAAATCACTTTGTAGTATGACAGATGTAATATTGTCATCCTAACAATATTAAGTCTTCCAGACCATGAATTTGGATGTATTTCCATTTATTTAGATCTTCCTTAATTTCTTTCAGCAGTTTTTTTGTGTGTGTGTGGTTTTCAGGGTACAAGTATCACACCTCTTTGGTTAACTTTATTTCTAAGTACTTTATTCTTTTTATGCATTCTAAATGGAATTGTTTTTAAAGGTCATTCTTAGATTGCTAATTGTTCATGAATATAAATGCAACTGGTTTTTGTGTGTTTTGTATCCTGCAACTTTGCTGAATTGGTTTATTAGTGCTAATATTGTTTTTGTGGATTCTCTGGAATTTCTCTCTTTCTCTCTCTCTCTATACACACACATGCACACACACACAATCATGTCATCTGCAAATAAACATAGTTTTACTTCTTCATTTCCAATTTAGATGTGTTTTGTTTTTCTTGCTTAGTTGCTCTGGCTAGAACTTCTAATATAATACTGAATAGGTAAAATTAGGCATCATTTTCCTGTTTTAGCATGAAAGAATGTTGGATTTTATCAAGTGACTTTTTTGAATCAATTGAGGTGATTGTGTGGGGATTTTTTTTTCCTTCTCTCTATTACTGTGATGTATTATATCGCTTGACTTCTATAAGCTGAACCGTCTTTGCTTTCCTGGGATAAATCCCCCTTTGCCGTGTGCATAATCTTTTCAATATATTTAGTTCACTAATACTTTAAGATTTTTGCATCTGTGTCCATAAAGAATATTAGTCTGCAGTTTCCCTTCCTTGCAATGTATTTTTCTGACCTTGGTATAAGGACTAATAGAATAAATTAGGAAGTGTTCCTTCCTTTCCAATTTTTTGAAAGAGTTTGAGAAGAATTGGTTCTTTAAATGTTTTGTAGAACTTTTCACTGATAACATCAGTAAAGCCATCTGGGCTTGGACTTTTCCTTTTGGGGATGACTTTGATTACTGATTCAATATCCTAACTTGTTACAGGTCTATTCAGATTTTTTATTTCCTCTTGAGTCAATTTTGGTACATTGTGTGTACCAAATTTAGGAATTTGTCCATTTCATCTAGATTATTTAAGTTATTGGCATGCAACTGTTCAGAATATTCTTTTGATCTTTTTTTTCCTGTAAGGTCAGTAGTAATGTTATCACTTTCTAATTTGAGGCTTCTTTCTTTTTTTTCATAGTCTGGCTAAAGATTTGTCAATTTTGTTGATCTTTTCAAGGAACCAATTTTGGCTTAATGGATTTTCTCTATTATTTTTTTAAGATTTATTTATTTATTTGACAGAGAGAGAGAGAGAGATCACAAGTAGGCAGAGAGGCAGGCAGAGAGAGGGGGAAGCAGGCTCCCCGCCAAGCATAAAGCCTGATGTAGAGCTCGATCCCAGGACCCTGAGATCAGGACCTGAGCCAAAGGCAGAGGCCCAACTCACTGAGCCACCCAGGTGCCCCTCTCTATTATTTTTGTATTCTCTACTTTGGTTATCTCTACTCTAATCTTTATTATTTCCTTCCTTCTTCTCTTTTTAGGTTTAGTTTTCTCTTTTTCTAGTGTGTGTGTGTGTGGGGGGAGGTGCTTTATAAGCCTGACACTAAAGGACAAAATCATAAAAAACCTGACAGCTTAATTACAAGAAAAAAATGTAACTTGTATACATCAAAAAACATACAAGTAAATTAAAAGACAAAAAGCAAACTGGAGAAATATTTAAAACCTGTGTTGGACAAAGGTTAACATTCTAAGAGTTCCTCCAAACAGTACAATGAACATTCTAGCAGAAAAGTAGGCAATAGACAGGCCTAACTAAGAAAAAGAATAAAAGAAAAATGATCCTTATGGTTATTAAACATATACTTAAATTCTCAACCATAATTGTAAATAAAGATAAGAAAAGATATAATATTTCTCTATTAATTTTCTTATTGGGATGAAATTCATGTAACACCAAAATTAATCATTTCTTTTTAAAGATTTTATTTATTTATTTGACAGAGAGAAATCACAAGTAGACGGAGAGGCAGGCAGAGAGAGAGGAGGAAGCAGGCTCCCCGCTGAGCAGAGAGCCCGATGCGGGACTCGATCCCATGATCCAGGGATCACGACCCGAGCCAAAGGCAGTGGCTTAACCCACTGAGCCACCCAGGCACCCCCAAAATTAATCATTTTAAAGTAAGGGATTCTGTGGCATTTAGTATATTCACAGTGTTATAGAACTACCACATCTCTCTAGTTCCAAAAATTTTCATCACCCCAAAAGGAAACCTAGTACCCATTAAGCAGTTACTCCTTACTCCCCCTCCCCTCAGCTACTAGCACCATTGATACTTTTTTTTTCCATCAAAGAGGAAATGAAACAGTGATAATTCATCTATCTGTCCATCAGAATCACCTGGGAAGCCTCAAAAATTTCAATGCCCAAGGTCACATCCCAGACCAATTAAATCAGAATCTTTGGGAGTGGGACCAGTGTGTATCAGTAATTTTTAAGGTTTTCCACATGATTCCAATGTACAGCCAAGGTTGAGCATTACTAATTTAAAAGAATGATCATATCCAACATGAATTCTAGTGACAGTGTATCCTAGCATAGAGTACTCTGTAATTTGTGCAACTTTTTGAAAGAACTGTCTGGCAATAATAATAGCTCACATTTATTGAGCTCTTATCATGTCCAGACTCTAGGCTAGGTGTGTTATTAGTTCTTTTAATCCTCCCAGTGGCCCTACGGAGCAGTGTGCTCACACCCTCATTTACAGATGCACGAACAGAGACACAGAGAAACTAAATGATGTAACTAAATTACATAGCAAATAGTGTTTTGGTTTTTTTAAAGATTTTCTTTATTTATTTGACAGAGAGAGAAAGAGATCACAAGTAGGCAGAGAGGCAGGCAGAGAGAGAGGAGGAAGCAGGCTCCCTGCTGAGCAGAGAACCCGATGTGGGGCTCGATCCCAGGACCCTGAGATCATGACCTGAGCTGAAGGTAGAGGCTTAACCCACTGAGCCACACAGGTGCCCCACAAACAAGTGTTTTTAATCCACGGTTTAGCTACTACTCTACACTGTAGACTGCCATCCTTCATTTTATTTTTATGTTTTTTGAAGATTTATTTATTTATTTGAGAGAGACAGAGAGAGAGAGAGAGCGTATGCAAGAGAGGGGCAAAGGGAAAGGGGGAAACCGACTCCCTGCTCAGGACCCTGAGATCATGACCTGAGTGAAAGGCGGACGCATAACCGACTGAGCCACCGAGGCACCCCAAATGCCATTCTTTAAAATGCTCCTTCTAGAAAGTTATCCCCAGGAAATCATCCTGGATGTACACAAGAATTTTCAGTGCGTGTTGTTTAAAAATGAAAACTGAAAACAATTTGAGTACCCAGGTATACAAAACAAAATTATTAAAATTACATAAATTATATGATTGAAAATGAGGTAGCTGTTTTAAAGCTTTTATTTATTTGTCAGAAAGAGAGAGAGAACAAGCAGGGGGAGCAGGAGGGAGAAGCAGGCCCCCTGATGAGCAAGGAGCCCGATGTGGGACTTGATTCCAGGACCCTGAGATCATGACCCGAGCCCAAGGCAGATGCTTAACTGACTGAACCACCCAGGCATCCCAGAAGTAGCTATTTTAAATGGGTTGTTGAATATATGTGCGTACACAGTTGAAGGATTCCAAATGCCGATAGTATTTCTGAATGATAGACTGAATGAAAACTATCATTTTCTTCTTTTTGCATATGTGTATTTCCTAATTTTTCTATAATGCTTATGTATTTTTTTGGTTTTTAAAGTAAGTTTAGGGCGCCTGGGTGGTTCAGTTGGTTGAGTGACTGCTTTTGGCTTGGGTCATGGTGCTGGAGTCCCAGGATCGAATCCTGCATCAGGCTCCCAGCTCCATGGGGAGTCTGCTTCTCCCTCTGACCTTCTCCCTTCTCATGCTCTCTCTCAATGTCTCTCTCTCAAATAAATTAAAAAAAAAAACCTTTAAAAAAAGAAAAACAAAATAAGTTTAAAGGGGCACCTGACTGGCTCATTTGGTGGACTGTGGGACTATTGATCTCAGGGTTGTGAGTTCAAGCCCCATGTTTGGTAAAGAGATTACTTAAAAATAATATCTTTTAAAAAATAAAATAAGTTTGAAATGTGAACTGTCTTCATCAACAAACCTCCCCTATCCCTTGGCCCTTTGGGGATACAGTATGATCTAGAAACCTCACACAAAACCTATAATGCTCTCATCATCCCCTTCCCATTTCTGAAACTTTTGGGTTCCAGACTATACTATCCCAAGCTGTCTCTAGTCCAGATAACAAGAGAATCAGATGTCATTATTTTTCTTAACTCCCAAACTCAATTTGTTTCATTACCCCCTTATACCTCCTAAGCCTCCATGTCTTCAAAACAAACATCAAATCCACCCTCTAGTGATACAAGTTCGAACAAGCTAAATGTGACTGCGGACTTAAAGAGAAAAGCATAGAAATAAAACCTACCCCCCCTTCTCAAATATTTTTTTTTCCTTTCTTGTTTTTGGTGGCGGTGGTGCAGGAGGAGGAGCTTCTCCTTTTACTTTATCTTTTTTCTCCTTTTCCCTGAAAAGAAATAGATGATGTACCAGCACCACTTCCCTCCCCACAAACACCATCCTGGATTCAGGTCACCCTTACTGTTACCATCAGTTACTCACTACACAGCTCGTAGAACTTGCTTCACCTGTTTCATCTGTAACTAAATTAATCATATCTACCTTATTTGCATTGCAAAGTAGTTGTGTTGATAAATATAACCGTAAATGTTCCGAAGACATAAAATACACTTTATAAATTCTGAAGGAGGCGATTTTTTTTCCTCTCTAATTTCTTCTTTTGTTCTGCCTCCTTTGCTCGTTATTAGATTTTCTTCCTTTTCTACTCCTTCTCCTTCCCATTTTCTCCCTCCTCACCTCTGTTCATTTGTTCATTCTGCAAACACGGATCCCTGGTTGGATCAGGCACACTGCTAGGGTTCTTTGAAGAGCTCACAGCTAACGTGGGGAACCTGTCTCATACACCAGTAGCTGCAGTATGATGTCTAATACCAGACAGAACAGCACAAAGGATCCTGCGACAAAATCTGGGCACAGGGAGTCTTCCCAGAGGAACTGGTGGTTTGAAGAGGGCCTTGAAGGATGAAATAGTTCACAGATAGGCAGAGGAAGGAGGGAAGAGCATCCCAAATAGAAGGGCCACGTGCACTGAGAAAAACACGGGTAATCCCAGACAGGCAGAGGCAGAAGATGGAAGGTTACAGCCGCATCCGGGATGCTTTTAAACCTGAGAGTTTGAACCTGACAACCCAGCTCAGGGGTTCCTGGTTTTGTTGGGCTGGCAGGATCATTAAGCAGTCTGCCCACCTAGGTGCGGGGGGAGGGTGAGCAGGTACCAGCTGTGCAGATGGAATTAGCAAGGTCTCATCCCAAGCACTTCCTAACCCTCACTTCCTCCCCCTTTGCTTCTCTCTTCCTTCTTTTTCTCCCTTCCCTCTCCTCCATTCCTCCTCCTGCCCTCTCCTTTCCCTCTGGCCATTTGCCACTCTCAGCTCCTGGTGCATTTGGAACCAGAAAGTTCAATGATAGCGTAGGAATTCTGCGAAAGTGCATGGGAGCCCACGTGGTGGGGGCAAAAGGTGGTGTGGGAGGTGAGTGGGGATCCCCACTGAGGAGGCTCTTGGTCATTTGCTTAACTGTAACACACCCGGTTGGGGGGAAAATGAAATACAGCACAAGGAAACAAAAGTGCACAGGATTTGTGGCAGGGGGTTTCCAATCAAAGAGGCAAGAGGGGATCCATGTCCATGTTTCTATTGTTTGATGCAAATAGAGTGGGTCTGAAGCATAGACAGTGAGAGAGGGAAATCTCCTTCCCTCCTAGCAGGGTCTGGAGCAGTCCGCCGGAGTAACTCAGGGCCATAGCTTCCCACCAACCCCAAGACCTCCCACAGTCAGGTGGGACCACTTATAACAACCGGGGGCCTGGTGCAACATGGAAACATGGAAACATGGGGCCCCTGGTTCAAAGATTATTACAAATTTCAAAATGGGGACAGCAGAGCATTAAACGCAGCACAGGCCCTTCTGAGCATGGGGCTCTGTGTGGCTGTGCAGAAGTCAGCCCTGACGGAAGGCAATGGTAATACGGACAGGACTGACCCAGTACACAGGAACTGACCCAGGCAGCACAGGAAATGAGGAAGTTGGGTTCCCACAGTGAGGTCTGTGAACTATCTGAAGTATTTAACATATTTAGTAGAAGAGGATACTGAGGGTATCCAATATCCAATGGATAGTGAAAGTAGAAAGGAAGATTTTAATAAATTTGAAACAAAAATGGGGAAACGGTTACATCATAAATGCAACGTTATAAAAAGAGACTAAAAAGGATGTGGTCGGGTGTGGACTAAAAGCATCGTCTTTTGAGTTGAAACTGCTGACTTTAGTTTTATCCTCACATGGTAGAGAACAGAGACCAGAAGGAAGCTTCTCCTGTCTCTTCTTACTAATCCCACTCTCGTGACCTAATTACCTCCCAAAGGCCCAACCTACTCCCACCACACTTGGGGTTAGGATTTCAACATATGAATGTGGATGCGGGGAGACAAATATTCAGTCCAGAACAAAGGGGGTCATTGGTGATAAAAAGATGAAGAATCATGAAATAAAATTAAGTCGTAGGTTCACCTTACAATCTAGTCAACTTGGGAGGACTTCCCGCCGCCCCCCTCCCCCCGAGAGAGACAGAGACAGAGACAGAGTGTGCAGATAGCAAGGAGAGGGGGACGAAGGGAGGAGCAGACCCCCAACTGAGCAGGGAGCCTGGCCTCGAGACTCCATCCCAGGACTCTGGGATCATGACCTGAGCTGAAGGCAGACGCTTAACTGACTGAGCCACCCAGGCACCCTTGGGAGGATGTTTTGGGGGGAAAAGCCAAAGTCAGAAAAGAGTCCCATGTCCAACCAAGGAAAGTTCTCCTAGATGGGCCCAACCCCTTCTGTCTCTGAGTTGACTTGGAATTTGGTTAGACCCCTACACTTCAGGGGCGCCTGGGTGGCTCAGTGGGTTAAGCCGCTGCCTTCGGCTCAGGTCATGATCTCAGGGTCCTGGGATCGAGTCCCGCATCGGGCTCTCTGCTCGGCAGGGAGCCTGCTTCCCTCTCTTTCTCTCTGCCTGCCTCTCCATCTCTCCATCTACTTGTGATTTCTCTCTGTCAAATAAATAAATAAATAAATAAAATCTTTAAAAAAAAAAAAAAGACCCCTACACTTCAGCATATACCCCCTGGGTCCACATTACCATCCCGTGCCTATCTTAGCTCCTTCCTGGTCTCCCACACTTCCTCTCTTCACACTATCTGCCAAGACTTGCCCAGGTCATACTTCTTTTGGCAGTGGCTACACTGTCATTTGAGGAAAGCAAAGGGTCACCACATTTGGCTGCCTTACCTCTCATGGGTGGCTTTATGGAAAGGGAGGTGGGGATGAAGGGGAGGGAGGGTTAGCTGGAAAAAAAGATAATATTGGATTTGTGGGCCTGGATTCTATTTGATTTTGTTTTGCCAAATTTTGAGAAAATATGGCCCTAGCTTATGATCTTGGTTTGCAAGGCAAGGGCTAAATTCTAACAGCCCTGAACTGAGGTTTTAGGGGCTTAAGAGAATATAAGGATGAGTCGATATTTTCAAATACAAGTCATACAGGGTTATCACTCCACAAAACAAGAAACTGTTATTTAACAAGTTCACAGTGGTGTCAACAGGACTCCTGGCGATCAGGCCCTATGGGATCATGTGCACTAGCAGCTCTGAGAATCTACACATCTCATCTCACTATTAGGATCCTTTCAGTACAAATGCCTGCCCCAACCAGTAAACACTCATCCTCTAATGAAAGCATAAGAACCTCTTCTTACTTTAGCTCCCAGTCAACCTTTTCACTTGTTGCTGACTGGCTGCCCCTGGGCCTATGCCACTCCTCTGAGGCCACGTTGCCCGCGCTACCCTGCTGCCCTCCCAGCTCCACTTCCTTGACCAGGAATGGGACTCAAGCTAATAACTGGTCAGGACCTTTCCAATCTCATCACAAGTTGTTCCTGCTATCTGCCAGCTGACATATCCCCCTCCCTCATTTCTAAACAATGTCACCTCCTGGCTTTCCAATTTCTTACCTGTCCTAACACTCAGCAATCTGAAAATCCATGTAGGTGAATCTTTCAACACCATACAGCTTTTCATTTCTGTGAGCGGCTCTCCACTGTTATCCACTGCCTTTCAGTCACTCATTCTGGGCTGACCATTTCATGCCTGGGCCTCTGTCCTCAAACTCCAAATATGCCATCTGTTCCTCTCTCTCAGGCAGTGACTGTGGTTCCCATTGCTGAAAAAATTTCAGACTCCTCCACCTCCATTTTCTATCTAGCTATCAAAATCTGTGTCCATGCCTATCAGCTACCATGGATGAACCATCTATATTTGTATCTAAAGACAATCCTTCACTAAATCCCATCCTTCCTCAGCTTCACAAAGCTATTGCCCCAGAACTTCTCCTTACTCTCTCTTATATCACTATATACATCCTCTTTTCTGAGTTATTCCTATTGGTGTACATCTATTCTCTCATTTTGATATTCTCTCATTTTGATAAAACCCTCCTACCTTGACCTCACTGATGACGGAGGTCTGTTCTGATCATTGATGTATCTGGCCCTTCTACCCAACGACTGCCCCATTTCTTGGATCCCTTTGTAGTTAAAACTCTTTTAACAGTATATGACTTTACTCAATGTCGTTGATTTCTCCACTCCTGGTCTCTCTTAATCTTGATATAACCAGACTTTGCTCTGACCATTCCACTGAAACTGCCCTTCTTGAAGTTATCAATGAGTTTTATAGCACATAATCCAACAATCAATCACCTACTGAAGGTTCTCAGCACCCATCAGCAGTGTTTGCACCAGCTGGATACTCCCTCCTCCCTGATACATGCTCTTTACTTGTTTTTCAGGACACCTCACTTTCCTGGTTTCCTCTGACCTCACTGATTGTTTCTTCTGACTTCTTCACTGATTCCTCCTCTTCTCACAACCTCTAGATGTTGACATGCCCCAGGGATCAGACCCTGATTCTCTTTTCTATTGACACTCACTCCCTTGTTGAGCTCATCCAGTCTTGTGGCTTTAAGGACTATCTATCTACCAACAGCTCCCAAATTTATATTTCTAGCACAGAACTCTTTCTTGAATTCTAGATTCACATCTATCTACTCAAAATCTCCACTTGCAATACATCGCAGATAGATGTGGCAAAAATGAACTTTATTTCCACCACCTCCAAATGCCCTCTAAATAAACTACTCGATCCTTGGCTTTTCCCATCTAATGGATTATAATGCCATCCTTTCAGTGGCTCGGGTCGAAAACAAAACCATTCTTATTGCTTTGTTTTTTTCTCACATCCTACATTTAGTGCATCAGGAAATCCTATTGTTTTTACCTTCAAAATGTGCTTATAATCTGACTACCTCTCAGTACCTCCACTACCACTACCCTGGTCTATGTCACCATAATCTCTTACCTAACTGGTCTTCTTGCTTCCACACTTACGTTCCTACAGTCTTTTCTCAACATAACAGTGAGAATGATCCTTTTAATAGTAAGATTATGTTATTCCTGTTTAAACTCCCTAGTGACTTCCTAGTTCACCCAGTATAGATTCTCAACAGAAGCAATATCCTCTCCAGGGGGATAAAAGTTGTTTCTTAGGGGTCGGGGATAAAAAAAAAATTCTTGGATATTACAATGGTTTGTGGCCCTCTGAAGGCCACAGCACATAGACAAATATAAGTCTATCTATGATATGAAAATTTTATGAGAGGGCACCAATTAGGAAATGAAAGACTCTCCAAAGGAGAATAATGGGGGGAAAAGGTTGGCAACAACTAACTCAGAGGAAAAAACAAATTCCCACACAACAGTACATCATCTGGCATCCATTACCTCCCTGAACTTTTCTCCTACTACTCTCCCCTTGATCATTCAGTTTCAGTCACACTGGCATTTTTGCTGATTCTCAAGTCTATCAGTCACACACATTCCTACACGCACACACTGAGCCTTTGTGATAGTTACCTCTGCCGTGGATACTCTCTCCCAGGTCTCCTCCAGGTTGACCCCCTCACCTCCTTCCAGACTTTGCCTGAGTCTTCTCAAAGTCTCCTCAGAGAGACCTACCACGACCACCCTATTTAATACTATAGCATGTCCCCTCTTCTCCCCATACTCCCCATACTCCCCATTTACTTTGATGATTTTTTCCCCCATACCACTTACCATCTTCTAACATACTTCTTAATTTTCCTCTTATATGTACTGCTTGTTTTCTGTCTCCACTAGAGTATAAGCTCCATGAGGGTAGAGACATTTGTTCTACCCACTACCTCTAGAACAGTGGCTGGCATAGAGTCACAGCTTTCAATAATGAATGAATTAATCCTTTCTGGCCTTAGAGGAAAAACTTAAATCCTAGAAGGAATTATAATTTCAGCAGAGTGTGAATCTATAACTGGAAAAAAATGTATGAGGCCAGGGCTGAGGATATGACTCACGACCACATTATTAATTCTGTCTGGGACCCCCCTCCTTAAGGATATAAAAATAACTAGAAACTCAAGCATGTTAAAGCTGTATCTGGAGACCTGCCCAGGCGGAGAGGGACTTTTTGCCTAGGCTTCACATTCACAAAAGCCTCAAATGTAGATTTTGAACATTCCCTCTAAAGGGGTTTGGTTATTTATTCAGTCAGAGACAGGCCCACAAGGAAGAAAGGAGACTTTTCAGATTACAATTTAGCTGGTGTCTCATTATAGCCTTCTGCCTCACAGATTAACTTTGTAAACCTGGCAATTACTGCAGAACTGTCAAAATCATAAGGCTTTGTAATATCTCTCTGTTAAAAGCATTTATCTGTTAAATGTAACCATTTCAATCATGCCACAATTTTGGAACACTGTTTTTGCTTCTCTTTGGTTTTTCGCATACTATTAAATTTGAATGGAAGCAGCCTGAGATTTGAGAGAGCCTGCATATGTTAGATGGGCTTTGTCGCCTCTTGGCCACAGAGAACCAAGGAAGTGGACTCTCCAACATTATATGGGCTCCCAGTACTCACAAGCCGCCCGGCTCCAGACACTCAAATGCCTCCTCCCCTTCTGGCCCACCAGTGTTTCCCCCAAGATATGTACTTACAAAGCACATTCCTTCCCCTTTGCTCAGTTATCCCATAATACCCCTGGGTGGAGGCAGGGGAAAACCAGTGGGAAAGGTTTTCCTCTCCCACAACTGCAGGCCCAGGTATGAAAGCTGCCACAGAGACCATCACAGCAAAGGGGCATCCACCCTCTTTGGGTTTTGTGGCTGTGATGGTTCACTTTATGTGCTAATTTGGCTAGGCTACGGGACCCAGTGGTTTGGTCAAACAATAGTCTAAATTATATACAACCATCAACAGACTTCCCAACCCCCACTCTGCCTTTCCTGGCTTGTAACCCTGACACATCCATTCAAACAGCACTTTTTGAAGGCTGTGGAGTAATAGTCATTATCTTTGGGAATAAAATGTTGGAAACATCACAGCCCTGACCCCTGCCCAGCTTGTAAGTGAGCCAGGCAGGCAATCAATGAGTAGCAGTGAGATGCAGTAAGTGTTACACGAGAGATACGAGCCCCTTCGATCCAAGTGGGACAAAGTACGTATGTTGGGAGGGGCAAAGTTGGGGGAAAATAAAGGAATATGTAGTTAATGGGCACTTCCCAAAGTCCCAACCTCCAAATATCATCAAAGTAGGGATCAGGGTCAATATATGAATTTGGAGGTGGGGGACACAAGCATAATTCAGACTCTGAACTCTTTGTATCTCTTTCTTTCTTATCCCCCTCGCAATCCCAGAAGTAACCATTACTTCAATTTTTAAAAACCATTCCCTTGACCTTTATCATTTTGAGATAGAAAGGAAGATAGATAATATCTCCAAATCCAAGAAGAGTGTCTGGTACACAGAAGATGCTCAGTAAACACTGGTTGAATGAAAGAATGAGAAACTTAACTCTCTACATGAATATAATTTATAAAAATGAAATACTTCTGATGATGGCTGATGAGCATTGTCCTGTGAAGTGCTCCTCTGTGTCAAGTAAAATAAAAACATGGAATTTCTAAGGTAAAATTAAATGTAACTTTTAAAAAAGTAATAATAGGGGCTCCTGGGTGGCTCAGTGGGTTAAAGCCTCTGCCTTCGGCTCAGGTCATGATCCCAGGGTCCTGGGATGGAGCCCCGCATCGGGCTCTCTGCTCAGCGGGAAGCCTGCTTCCCCCTCTCTCTGCCTGCCTCTCTGCCTGCTTGTGATCTCTGTCTGTCAAATAAATAAATAAAATCTTAAAAAAAAAAAAAGGTAATAATAACTGTAGTTGGCTGATGGAACAATGGGAAAAGCATCAGACTCGGTGCCAGCAAACTTGGACTGGAATCTGGCTCTGCCACTTGCTAGCTAGTGTGCCTGTGAGCAGGGCTCAACCTCTCTTATTTTTTTTTTTAAAGATTTTATTTATTTATTTGACAGAGAGAAATCACAAGTAAGCAGAGAGGCAGGCAGAGAGAGGAGGAAGCAGGCTCCCCGCGGAGCAGAGAGCCCAATGCGGGTCTCGATCCCAGGACCCTGGGATCATGACCTGAGCCAAAGACAGAGGCTTTAACCCACTGAGCCACCCAGGCGCCCCTCTCAACCTCTCTTAAATTTGCACTTCCTCATCTGCAAAATGGGGACACTATCACCGTGTGGTTAATGAGAGGGATAGGTGAGTGTTGGGATGAAAAATGCTCCGGAGAGTAAGTTAAAGTAAATGATGCTGTGAAGTGTCACCAATATTTAAGGTCAACGGGTGGCCTTTGCAAATTAAGCATCTCCACATAACTTTGTTTCTATAGCCTCCTCCCAATTTAAATCTTATGTTATAAACATACCTTATTTGGGGCATCTGGGTGGTTCAATTGGTTAGGCATCTGACTCTTGATTTCAGCTCAGATCATTATCTCAGGGTTGTGGGATTGAGCCCCACGAGGGGTTCTGTGCTGAGTGTGGAGCCTCTCTGGGATTCTCTCTCCCTCCCTCTCTGCTCTTCCTCCTCCACTCACGCGTGCACACTCTCTCTCTCTAAAAAATAAATAAATAAGTAAATAAACTTTTTTTTTTAAAGGCATCCATTTTCTCTAATGAACCTTCTCAAGCAACAGTACTTAGTTTTATTTGAGGCATAACTCGCATGCAGTAATATTCACCATTCTAAAGTGTGCAGTTCAGTGGTTTTACTCCATTTACAGCCTGTGTAACCATCATCACTCTATCACCCCAAAACTTTTGGTGATTTTCATCACCAATTAGGAGTCGCTCCCCCTTTCCCCCTCCCCTCAGCTCCTGGCAACCTCCAATCTGCTTCTTGTTTCTGTGGATTTGCCTAGTCTAGACATCTCGCATAAACAGATTCATACTGCGTGGCCTCCGGTATCTGACTGCTTTCACTTAGCGTAATGTTTTCAAGGTTTATCCATGTTGCAGGACTTATCAGCACGGCATTCTTTTTTACAGCTGGATGAGAATCCATTGTACGGACATGCTGTGTTTTATTTACCTGTTTTTGAGTTTATGGATATTTGGGGGGGTTCACATCCTTGGGCTACTAGGACTAACGCTGCTATGAACATTTGTGTGCAAGTGTTTTGCGTGGACGTGTTTCCAGTTCTCTCGGGAATCCCTCCAGGAGTGGAGCTGCTCTAGTTCAACTTTCTCTCCCAGGAAACGCTGATGGGTTTTCCGCAGCAGCTGCCCCGTTTCACAGCCCCGTCAGCAGTGCACGAAGACGCCAATTTCTCCACACCTTCGCCAAGAAGGGTTTATTATTTCTAGAATCACCCTTCATTTGACCTCACCAACACTTTCTCAGTGACAATGGTATTGCGGGTCTGGAAACCACTTAAATTAAAAAAAAAAAAAAAGCTTTCGAGGTGACACTCAGGTATTAATAAAACGACTTCAGGGTACGGTTCCTAATCTTTCCTGGGAGAGAACAGTCAGCTTCGCGGCTGCCTCGCCGGAGGGGAGGAGGCGGGGCGTCCACTCACCGTCACCCTGTGTCCATCAGAATCCCAGAATCCCGGGAGGAAAATCTATTTTAGGAACAAATCCCTTAGGCATTTGTCTTGAGGGAATAGTTCCCTGGGGTAGAAATAAAAGTAGACTTTGACTAGCTCTTCACGTGCATTTCACGTCATTTCACTTTATACTCGACTGGTAAGCTCACGCATGAGCAGTTTCGCCGAAAGGGAACGTCGGCCCCTCTGTGCGCAGGCGCACACCCTCAGGCCGCCCTCCTCCCTCCGGCCCCGCCCCCCCCAGGCTCCACCCTCCCGCCGACACGCCCCCTCCCCTTGAGCACCTAAAAAAAAAAAAAAAAAAAAAAAAAAAAAAAAAAAAAAAAAAAAAAAAAAAAAAAAAAAAAAAAAAAAAAAAAAAAAAAAAGGTAGATGCAGCACGTGCTGGAGATGATGCCCCGCCCTCCACCCTAGGGGCGGGGACTGTTACGTCTCTTCCTCAGATTTGGTACACGCAACGTGCGTCAGCACGATCTGGAGGGGGCGTGGCCAAAGGATGGGGGTGGGCCTCATGAATTATTCATAATTCGATCGCCGCCTCCCCCCCCCTTAGAAAGGCTTCCGAGGGAACGGAGGGGTGAACCTGAAAGTAGAGGAAGGGAAAGAGAGGAGCGTACAGATAGTTTTCCTACGAACTGTTCTCAGTAAAATACCATAAGTCATTGTAACTCACCCCCCTGGGAAATATTCTCTGCTGAACTGAAAAAAAAAAAAAAAAAGGCACTAAAACAGCCGATGTTGTCCAACTTCCTCTTCCCCCGAAATGGCCGAGTCGTTTTCTTGCTCCTCCGCGTAACCCCGATCGCGATCACCTGGGGACACCACGCCCTCCTCTCCGCATCCACACCCACAGCCCTGGCACCAGCACCTCCTCCCACCGCCCGACGCCTGCGCGCGAGCCCCGAGCCCGCGGACAGCGACCAGACGCCCACCACGGCCACCAGTAGCGCTACATTCACTACCACCACCGCCACCTCGCACGCAGGCCCTCCCAAACACACGCCGCCTTCACGCAGCCTTATATAAAAAGGAGTGTGGGCGGGGAAGAGGGTTCGGCCTGCTTTGGTCCCCCTGCTTCGGCCAATGGGAAAGAAGCTATTCGGCGCCCTTTTCACAGGGTGCTAAGGTGCTGCGTTCTCCCTGCCAACAGTGCCTGGGGAGTGTGTCCTGTGGCAGAGAAGAAGGCGGGAGAAGCGAGAGTTGGGCTGCGGATCGTCTCAACTAAAATATCAAGATAGGGCGCGAAGGATCTAAAAGGAAGAACAGGAATCAGGAAACGAAAAGAGGAAGGAAAAGGCCGTCTGGAGTAGAGAGAAAAGTTAGTAAAAGAAAGACGCGCTTCATGAGCGATCAGGCGCTGCTTCTGCTGCCTAAAAAAGTGAAGCCACTGAGGATTATGGGATTTGTAGTTCTACGGGGCATTCGGTTGGAAGATGGCGGAAGTAGCAGCTGCGCAAACGCAGAAGCAGCTTTAACTGCGCATGAGCCCCAGTCCTGGAAGCCCGCCGCCGGGGTGGCAACGCCGTTAGTGCGTGTCTTCACGCCTTTCCTTGGTGGTGGGGGTACTGGGTCGGGGTTGGAGGGTTTTGCAGAATTGCTGCAGTGGCTCATTCTGCTCCTTGCCTTTAGGTCCTCCTTGTTCCAGAAGGTAGCTGGCTCTTCTCCGGTTGCACATGAAAGTGCTAGGCGCTGCCAGTCCTCGCGCCCGTCGCCTGAGGAGTTTTCTCTTCAGGACGACAACGAGCTCTTACCCCTCCTTAGAATCCTTACCGCAAACCTGCCCTCAGCAAACAGACAAAAGTGACCCAATATTGTGGCGGGCGACGACGGGCTGAGCGGGAATGAGGATGCTGTTGGCTCCCCACAGGGTGTGGGGGTGCGGGCGGGCAGCTGAGGGGAAATGATCTCGTGCGGGGGGTTCTTGAGGTGGAAGAGGGGCCAGCAAGCCACTGTTCTATCCACTGAGGGGAGTGAAGGACTTTTGACTCTGTGGTACCTTCGCTCGTTATTGCCGTCCTAGGAGCGAGTTGGTGAGAGAAAAGAGCGGGGAAAATGCGGATCCCCAGAAATTTTTCCCTCTGGGTTCAAAGGCGAAATTAGGGCTTTTGCTGTTCCAGACCTCGGCCCCTTGTTGTGAGGGGAGATGGGACAGGGATTGGGGGGGTTCGTGGCAATGTGCTCTTTTAAGTGAAAACAACCCAGAAAAGCGACTTAGAGGTCGGGAACGGGCACCTTGTGAAAGTGTTGCAGCCGCAGGTAGCAAGAGCCCGAGTGAAATCAGCGCTCACGAAGGAAAACCAGTATTTTGGTGCTGAGTGGCCGTATCTTTGCCCTCTGAACGAATAAGCTTCAGTGCATCATTAATTTATCTTATTTATTTATTTTTAGGGAGAGAGAACTTTTTAAAAGATTATTTATTTTATTTATTTGACAGAGATCAGGAGTAGGCAGAGAGGCAGGCAGAGAGCGAGCGAGCGGGTGGGGGGGAGCAGGCTCCCCGCTGAGCAGAGAGCCCGATGTGGGGCTCCATCCCAGGACCTGAGATCATGACCTGAGCCAAAGGCAGAGGCTTTAACGTACTGAGCCACCCAGGCGCCCCTCATCATTAATTTATTGATAAGATTTTGTATAGGGTTTAGTTCAGGTAGTTACCACAGTAGGTGTCTTGTTAGCTATGGGCAGTAAAGGTAGCTGGAATCTTGTTTTTATCTTCTTTCTTGAGAAATTATGCTTGCTGAGGGGGGAGGTGGGGAGGAGGAAAGAGTTAACTCCACTATGGTTGTTAATGGGAACATGAAAATAAGCAGGAGTCCAAATGCCATTAAACATTGATGCCAAAAGACAATCAGACTCTAGCTTAAAGGAGATTTTAAAGTTTTCCAGGCTCAGTGGAGCCTGTGCAGACTGTGCGTCTAAGGACAATTCTGCAGGGTTTACATGTATTCTCTTAGACCAAAGATTCCAGGAATGATAGAAAGAGGGAATAATTGATAGGAGAGAGGAATTTGTGAGTACTTTCTAAATGGGGGGAAGAGGGTTAAGGGTTTCTGAAAAATATTGACATGACTGAATTGTTACGTGGCTACATCAGTTCTGAAGCTTCTTGGTCTCAGAACCCTCCTATACTTTTGAAGTTATGAAGGATTCCAAAGATTGGTTTATAGCTACATATATAGCTACATATATTTTTACAGCTATTGGTATAAATATATTAGAACTTGAACTGAGAACATTTAAATTATTTAACTTTAAAATAACAGTATGTTATAATTAATAATAATGTGTTTACATGAATGACTTTTTTTTTTAAGATTTTATTTATTTATTTGACAGAGAGAGATCACAAGTAGGCAGAGAGGCAGGCAGAGAGAGAGAGAGGAGGAGGCAGGCTCCCTGCCGAGCAGAGAGCCCGATGCGGGACTCGATCCGAGGACCCTGAGATCATGACCTGAGCCGAAGGCAGCGGCTTAACCCACTGAGCCACCCAGGCGCCCCTACATAAATGACATTTTATAAAAAGATTTTATTTGTTTGACACAGAGATCACAAGTAGGCAGGGAGGCAGGCAGGGAGAGAGGGAGTAGGGAGCCTGATGTGGGACTCGATCTCAGGACCCTGGGATCATGACCTGAGCTGAAGGCAGAGGCTTTAAACAACTAAGCCACCCAGGCGCCCCATAAATGACATTTTTATGAAAAACATATTTTCCCGAATGAAACTTTAGTGTGAAGAAGAGTGGTGGTTTACATTTTTGCAAGTCTCTTTCATGTCTGGCTCAGTAGTAGACAGCTAGGTTTTTATTTGTTTCTGAATTCAATCTGTTATGATATCTTGTTTTGGTTGAAGTGTATGAGAAAATCCAGCCTAACATGGATTAGTAGTTGGAAAGGGGAGGGGACCCCCAGGGGTCTTTGGATCACACTTTGAGAACTTCTGAAGGAGATGATTTCATCTTAAAATCACTGTCATGATGCTTAGTGTTTTTTTTTTAAAGATTTTTTAAAAAAGATTTTATTTATTTATTTGACAGACAGAGATCACAAGTAGACAGAGAGGCAGGCAGAGAGAGAGGGGGAAGCAGGCTCCCCGCTGAGCAGAGAGCCCGATGCGGGGCTCGATCCCAGGACCTTGGATTTTATTTATTTATTTGACACACACAGAGAGAGATCACAAGTAGGCAGACAGGCAGGCAGAGAGAGGGGTGGGGAAAGCCGGCTCCCTGCCAAGCAGAGAGCCTGATGTGGGGCTCGATTCTAGGAGCCTGAGATCACAACCCGAGCTGAAGGCAGAGGCTCAACCCACTGAGCCACCCAGGCACCCCATGATGTTTAGTGTTTTAAGTGAAAGAAAACTTACTCTTTTTTGGAACACTTCATTCACCACCTTTTGGTTCCCTTCATTTGTTATTTCCAAGTTCTCTTCCGCATTTTCACCCTTCTTATGTTGAGTGGGTAGGATCTGATTAATGGAATTTTATTTTACTTCCATACTTAAAGCTCTATCGGACCCCCCCCCCCCAATCTGAGGTGAAAACAGAAACGAAATAAAACCCAAAAACCCTTCAGATGTTATTCCTGGCTCCAGAGCCCCTGGTCATTTAGTAGCTGGTCAGATGAAAGTTGGTGGTATTTTGTGTATTTATTAACTATCTGGTTTTTAAAAAAATTTTTTTTTCTCTCTCTGCACTACATTTTAATATTTCTTATTGTGGAAGAAGAAAATTCATCTGAAACAGAGGAGCAGAGACTTGAGTTGTCTGAAAGGGACTTCTTGGCTTTCCCTTCTCTGTTGATCAGGTTAGGTATTTTCTTTAATGTTTTTCCTCAACCACACTCTAGATTAAGGGGAATTAACAACCCCGGGGCAGCAGCTCTTTCTGCCCATGGGTCCTGTCCCTGTGCTTTAATAAACCGCCATTCTGCACCAAAAAAAAAAAAAAGATTAGGGGGAATTATATAATACTGCTTTTAAATTTACTGTATCTTATTAACAGTGATCCACGATTTTAGACAGTTGGTTGGGGCGCCAGTAACACACTTTGGCCTAGAGAGGTCAGTATAGGTTTAGGTAATGATTTGAACCTAAGTGCTGGAAAATTTTGCATTTTTAGGTGGATCAAAGCACTCTATTTTATTTAAAGAATTTGGAATTTAAAAAATCACTTTTGATGTGGTAACATTGGCATATAATAAAATGCTAGCAATATGCAAGGGGTACAGTAAAAATCTCTCTTCTACCCCCAGCCACTGAGTTCTACTTCATGAGACATTTTTGTCAGCTGCTTATGTATTCGTCCAGAGACAGTTTATGGATATACAAGCATATTATGTAAATGCACATTTTAAAAAATCAAATGTTGTCATCTCAAATACACTAATTTTCATTTTGCTTTCTCCATTTAGTATAGCTCACCTTGTAATTTATATTACCTTCATAGGGACTTCTCATGATCTTTTTTGGAATTCTGGAATCTGGGAGAAGTGTTTGTCATTTGTGGTCAAATTAATATTCATTTTACAGCCTATCAGTTTCTAGCTTCTATGTAGAATTATCAAGAAAGAAGACCAATTTTCTGTAGTACTTCTCCCCCAATTTCCCGCTTGCCTTTTTTTCCTAGAGTAAATAGACTTAGGGGCTGGTGGTGATGAGTTATGATGGAAATAGTGAGGAAATGTGCTCCTTGATACTAAAGAAAAGTAGTTGCTACAGAACTGCACACCTGAATTATTCACATTTACAGAAGTAAGACAGGGAACAAAAAAATAACCAAAGATAATTTTTTTTTTAAATATTTTATTTATTTATTTGACAGAGAGAAATTACAAGTAGATGGAGAGGCAGGCAGAGAGAGAGAGAGAGGGAAGCAGGCTCCCTGCTGAGCAGAGAGCCCGATGCGGGCCTCGATCCCAGGACCCTGAGATCATGACCTGAGCCGAAGGCAGCTGCTTAACCCACTGAGCCACCCAGGCGCCCATAACCAAAGATAATTTGAAAATACACTTAGCCATGTTGTACACATACTAAGTCAGGCCCCCAATATCTTTTTTTTTTTTTAAGTTTTTACTTATTTATTTGATAGAGAGATCACAGGTAGGCAGAGAGGCAGACAGAGAGAGAGAGGGGGAAGCAGGCTCCCCGCTGAGCAAAGAGCCTGATGTGGGGCTCGGTCCCAGGACACTGGGACCATGACCAGAGCCTAAGGCAGAGGCTTAACCCACTGAGCCACCCAGGTGCCCCTACCCAATATCTTTTGAATTTATCTTGGGATCTAGGGGGAGGAACTCCATACCCTGATCAACTGATTGTTCACTATAATTTGGTCATTTGAGGGTCTTAAAACAGTCAAATCCTTTAAAGGGTTGTGTATCTTTTATAGAAGATCCATTTAATGCTGCTTTTGGGTCTCTTTATATTGGGAGATGGCATAGTTGGAAGATTGAGTTTTAGGTCCAGGGCCTTCAAGTTACTTAAAACCATCAGTGAGAAATGAAATCATTGAGCAGAATAGATGTATTATTTATTAGTAGAATTTAGAGGAAAAGGCCTGGATTCATCTTGGCTCTACCATGTATTAACACTGAGGCTTTGGGCAAATCCCTTAATTGCATTTTGCATATTTTTTCCATCTGTAAAAAAGGGGAGCTGGCACTTTGTGACCTCTGTAAACCCTCCCAGAGCTACAATGCTTATTATAATTGTTATAAAAATAAGAATGGCTTACATGTGTTAAGCCTAAAGAAAACTGGGTGGAAGGGTTATAAGAAGTTTAGGCTGATAAAACTAAGGGCATTTTTCTTCTAATTACTGAGTAGAAATAGTCTCAATAGTGAAAAGCAAATTAGAAAATAATGTACAAATTACTGCAATGTTACAAGATGAGTCTTGGCACTCTGCTAGACAGCAAATGGCTTATGGCTGTGTGCAGATACTGATCTCTTTAGCCTTTGATATGGCTGGAGGTCCCCCTACTCCCAACCCTCAGTTGTTTACGGCTGTGAAAAGCCTGATCATTTTACTCCAGAATATCTGAAATACAATTTTTGGGGTATTTCAGTATGTATTTTTAATAGATGCTTTCTATGTGTACTGTGATATTAAGATAGGTTTGAAGCACTGAATTAGACTGTTGGGATATAGCATGCTGTAGATAATAGTGCAAACTTTAACATCAGGTGGGTTCAAATCGATTATCACCTATCGATTACCTATTATGTCTAAATCCCTCTAAGCCTCAATTTCTCCAAGTGTAAAAAAGTACAGATCTCATAAAATTAAATTTATAAAATTTATATATGCCATCTTATTTAAGTAAGATTAAATCTTATTTATTAAATAAGATTAAATCTTATTTAATTAAATAAATTAAATTAATTAATTAAATAAGATGACATATGTTAAGGGTAAAGAATATAGCTGGTGCTCAGTAAGTGTCATCTATTATTATTAGTCACAATTATGGTAGTGATAACGAAGCATACTGATGTAGTATAGAACATCTGAGTAGATGGCTGTAGGATATAGATTGAAGGTGTTAGATTCCTATTACTAACTTCCCTGGGGACCTCTGCTGGTTGCCAGATCTTTTTGAGCCATGAATTGAGAGAGATTGCCAGAATTCAGCACACTGGAAAATTTATTGGACTAGGAGATCTAAGTAAAGGGCATATAAAGAGTATAGTGATGTTAAAAAGGGGGGTTTCCTATGCATAGGGACCTCTGAATTAGGTCAGAGAATTGCCAGATTATTTGTGTGTTAAGTATTTAGGAGAACCTTGTGGGATGAGTTTATGCTTCTGAAGAAAACTCTAGCTAATTTTTTTTTCCCTTGGTGTCTAGTGTAACTTCCTTGTTCCTGCTTCTCCTGCCACTACAAGTCTTTCATTTCGTACAGCTTCTCTGAGCTACTTTGTATCTTTTAGATCAGATGCTGCCCAATTCACGAAGTTGAATAAAGCCAATAAGATCTTCAAAATTTCCTCAGTAAATTTTTTTAAAAGATTTTATTTATTTATTAGAGAGAGAGAGAGAGATCTATCACAACAAGTAGGCAGAGAGGCAGGCAGAGGGGGAGGGGGAAGCAGGCTCACTGCTGAGCAGAGAGCCCAATGCGGGGTTCGATCCCAGGAGTCTGAGATCATGACCTGAGCCGAAGGCAGAAGCTTAACCCACTGAGCCACCCAGGCACCCCTGAATTTTTTTTTTTTTTTAATGCATCGCTACCATTATCATTTCCACTGTTGACTAGTGTCTCCCTTATGTTGGACATGACGCTAGGCACTTAAAACACTAGGGATTGCTGTTTATCTTTAAAACAGTAACTCTCATTATCCTCTGGCATGTGATTGGCACTGAGAAGGCAGAAGTATAGTCAAGAGGGCAGAAAATGTAGTTCAGGAGTTCCAGGCACAGAGCCTGAGCCCAAGAAGACAGAGAGAAGAACGTTGAAAATCATGTTCAATTGGAATTCTAGCAGTTACTTTCCTTTTTCTAACAGAGGCACAAACAAAGCGTAGCTTCTGAGCTGAATAATGACATCGTTGCAAAGCAAAGAAGGTGAGTCCAGAGTAAAGGAGGTTCACGTTTTGTACGTTTTTCTCAGTTTTCCCTTTTTCCTCTGTCTTTGGTCGTCTCAATGCCCTTCCCACCAAAGGGAAGCTCAGTCCATATATAGTTTGTTAAAGTGCATGCAAAAAAAAAAAAATATATATATATATATATATATCTTTTCTAGAAACTTTGAGTGAAACGTATGTGACTTAGAAGCAGTCCAGCTCAGAAATGTAGGAGCTCATAGGGCGACAAAAGGCATTTTAATATCTAGAACACAAATTTGAATGTGGTAAATGCCACCAGAGAGGCAGGAAGTGTTGTGGAAACTCAGAAGATAAAAGATATTACTTATACCTGGGAGGGTCAGTGTAATTTTCTTTGCTGTAGTAGTTTGTTTTCTTTTTCTCCCAATCTTTCTAATCTCCCATAAAATTCTATTTTAAGTTAAAATGAGCAAATTCCTAAAATTTCCTTTTGAATAACTCATCTTCTTGAATCTTGGGGGTGGGGTGGGGTGGGAGAGGAGAGGCCTGGTAATCTGATTATGTTAAAAGCTCTCCGGATAATTAGGACAGGGCCAGTCAATGGGCAGTGCAAACACTTTCTGTGTTAGACTCTATATTTTATAAATCCCATTGGATAATCAAATTTCTTTCAGCATGTGGGAAGGGGCCAAAGAAAACCTTTGCCCCACCTGCACCAAAATTGCATAGCCTGATGTGCTATAGCCCTAAACCACCCAAAGAGGACACTGTGGGGATCAGTTTCCCAAAGGCCAGGTTAGAGAAGAAGGAAGAGAAAGCAACCACAGAAAATGGTCCAAGCAGTGAGAATAAAGGAAAACCTCAAGACAAGCAAGTAGAGAAGAAAGAAAAGGTATCATTCTCATTGATGGGCTCTAGTGGGACAGTTTCGCCTAGATATCCAGACTAGACAATCTTTTATGTAGGGGAACTTGCAGTTTCTTCTTCCTTTCTTGGGGCTTCTATTTTCTTCTCAAAGAGGTAGAATAAAAAATCTTGATGAAAGCCTTTAGCTTGAAATAATGGTAGGGGTCGAGATGGGATGGAGGTAAGAGTAGAAGTGGTCAGAGACTTTACAAACTTTTCCTTTTCTTTGACTCCTTTATTCTTAGGAAATCTGGGGTAGAGTTTATAGAATCCTTAGGGACATTGACTTCATGCTTGCAACCTTGCAAACTTACTGCCTCATATAAAGGCGTCTTCCCTGACTTGTCAGAGAGGAAGTCTGGGGAAAGATGAGTGGGTTTCCTCCTCTGCCCTTGTCTCTGCAGGAAAGATCAAGTCTCACCAGTGCAGAATTTGAGGAGATTGTCCAGATTGTGCTACAGAAGTCCCTCCAGGAGTGCTTGGGTATGGCTTATAGTAAGAGAAGAATTTCAGTTAGACAGACTGTTATCTGAGGGGTAGAGTAAGTTGACAGCTTTTCTCCTTCCCTCCAGTTTCCTAAGTAAGGAAATACTAGATGGAGGTTGAAATATTTTTATTTATTTATTTTTTAAAGATTATTTATTTATTTGACACAGAGAGAGAGATCACAAGTAGGCTGAGAGGCAGGCAGAGAGAGAGGGAAGCAGGCTCCCGCTGAGCAGAGAGCCTGATGCAGAGCTCGATCCCAGGACCCTGAGATCATGACCTGAGCCGAAGGCAGTGGCTTAATCCACTGAGCCACCCAGGCGCCCCTGAAATATTTTTAAATAGTTTATCTATAGTATCTTCAACAGGACTATAGCTAAACCACCTTAGACAGGAGGTGTAGACTCTTAGAAAAGTGAGCTACCTTGACTTGAATATAAATACAGTCTCAGATTTTTTTAAAAAATGTAACTTAAATTCCTTTTTACATGTTTACAATCTACTTAGAAAAGATAATTTGTATTTCTCAGATTGGAAGAATTTAGTTTCCATCTACTCTTGTATATTTCTGTTTCCAATACTGTTTTAACATATGCTCAGGGATTTGACTTTTGGAATAAAGTACTCTGTAGTAGGCCCTGAGCACTTCACCATATGATGAGGAGAAGGGGAAGGGGAATAGTCTGACATTTTTAGCTATTCTTAAATGTACTTCTTCTTCTTTTTTTTTAAAGATTTTATTTATTTATTTGACACAAAGAGAGATCACAAGTAGGCAGAGAGGCAGGAGGGGGTGGGAGGGTGGGGGGGTGGGGGGGTGGAGCAGGCTCCCTGCTGAGCAGAAAGCCTGATGTGGGGCTTGATCCCAGGAGCCTGAGATCATGACCCGAGCTGAGGGCAGAGGCTTAACCCACTGAGCCAACCAGATGCCCCAGAAGTACTTCTATTCTTAGACAAAGTTTTAGGAACAAATTATATAAAACACAATATGTAAAATTTCTGGTCTGTACACAAAATAAAATTGACATTACCTGGTTATCCCTGGAAAGGCTTGCTGAAAGATACAGATTTGTAGTTTTTTCCCGAGAATTTAAAGACTTAAAGTTCGTGATATGACAAAACCCCAAAGGTGGAGTCTTCCAGACAACAGTGGAAGACATTTTAGTGAAAGGCTGCTGTTTGGAAATAACGGAGTCAGTATTTTCTTAATTGCTTCTCTGCTTATAGAATTTTGTTTTGAGAGAGATGGGATCTAGCCTTGATTTTACAGAGACTTCCTGTGCCCAGCCCATAAGATGCACCCAGTTAGACAAGGAACCAGGAATTGCTTCTTCTACTGAAAATGATAATGCTGATGGGTAAGTTTATCCCAGTGAGGCAAGTCGCTCACAGGGTGCACTTAGCATTGGTACGTGGTTATCTGGCTGTCTAGTCATTCTCGTATCTCTATGGATTTCTCTCAGCTCAGAGGAGATACCTGTTTGAATTGGGAAAAATAGGCAAGTAGATGGGTAACATGACCTCAGGAGGCCTTAGAGAGCCTGGGATTCTTTTATCATCCTGACTTTTACCCTTGGGTTCTTTTCAAAAGGAGGGTATGACAAATTCCTCCTTTTTTGCCTTTTCATTAAAGAAAGAAAATATTATTTTCAGAGAGAGGGTAATGGTACCTCATATTCTAGAGATTTCAGCCACTAAGGAAACTGGAGTAAGCTCTGTGATAAAGACATCTAAGCCAGGCCAGCCAGATCCTGTCCCCTCTGAGAAGAAATTCAACAGAACTTCCCTAAGCAAAGGAAAGAAGGGAGCCCGTAAGTATAGTCAGTTGTACTTTGACTCAAAGTACATCTGGCTCAAGAACCTATGGCATGGAATCAGGGAATGGGATGGTGGGCAGGCAGAGAATCTTCAGCCCAGGGCTTGAAACTATTAGGCTATGATTCTTTTTCATTATTTCACCGGCCCTTACTATCTACGGAGATTCTCTTCATCTCCCTCCCCTACAATGTTTTGTTTTGTCTTCCCAGAAGATGACAAAATGGAAAAGGCCCAAAGTACACACGCGCAGAGACAGAAGGACCAACTGAAAAAACTAGTTCAAGATGATTCTCAGACCAGGAACCAACAAAAAGGAGAAGGCAGTGGTTTCGGTGAGCTCAGCATGATTTGGAAAACGTACCTGGGCTTGAAAATCGAAGCTAGAGATGGAGAGAGGCAAGGGTTAGGTTGCTGGAGGAACTTCTGCAAAGTCTGGAATTTATCTCTCACAGCTACTTGTCAGGGATATCCGCTGTGGAAGAGAAAGATTTCATTAATTCAGTTATTCAGCCGTATAATCCGTAGTTGTTGGGTGCTTACTGTATACCAGGAATTTTATGAGGTGCTGAATGAACTCAGAAGAAATTGTTCTACGCCTGTTGGAAGGAAAACGGGCTTGTGAGGAAGGCAAACAAGAAAGCTGCAAGTCGGGAGTAGATCTGGAAAAGTTTCCATGGAAAGATACTGTTTGAGCCATATGTCAGAATTATAATTTAGTCAGGTGAACTGAGGTGGGGTTGGGAGTCAGAGTGAGGCAGAGTTATGGAGGAGAGCTAATTGTTGTAGCTTTTGGGTGTGTGTGTGGGGGGTAGGAGTTTGTAGGGGGAGATAAGGCTAGAGGCACGTAAGGGCCAGATCATAAAGGGTTTTACATATCAGGCTAAGGAATTTGAATTTTATTTTAAAAGTAAAGAGGAACCACTGGCATTAAATAGGGAAAACTTGGTAAGATTTAGTATTTTAGAAAGCTCACCCTGCCACACAACTAGACCCGTAGAAATAGTGATCCAAGTGAGGAAGATAGACAGTAGCAGTGAAGAGGAAGAGACAAAGTTGGGATTTTTAGGAGGAAGGATCAGTAGGATATGGTTATCAATTAGATCTGGGAGGTGAGGAAGAGTGAAGTCTTCGGGATGATCCTGTTTTCTGACCTGAGTGGCTGAAAGAACCATCATTTGAAATGGAGGCTATAGAAGAAAGAGCACATTTCAGATGGTGAATTCAGCTTTGGACAGTTAGGGGGGTCTGTGATGAGCTTTAACATCCGAGAAAGAGGTCTGGGCCGGGAATACAGGTTGGGAATCTGGATGAATTCTAAGATGAAGACATGGAGTGCAAAGAGAAAAGTGACGGGTAGAAACCCCATAATTTCTAGGTGGAACATAACGTTTGGGCTTGAGCAGAGAATGAGCTGCATGGGGAGAAAACGAAGAACTAAGAGAAAACTTTTGGAGGTGGAAGGAAGTCTAGGAGAGTAGGATATCACAGAAACCAGGGGAGGAGAGAATTTCAAGAAAGAAGGAGTGTTTATCCTTGTCCAGTGCTGCTACAGGGACATCAAAGAGGATAAAGATTTGAAAATGCTCAGTGATATTATAATTAGGACGTTACTAGGGTCTTGACTAGACCACCCATATGGGTTGGTGAGGGTGAATTGCCAGTTTAGTTGGTTGAAGAATAAGTACTTTTTCAATTAGTTGAGATGTGAAAACCAGGATAAAGAAAATGGTAAATAGAGGGGAGTGGATAGAGTTGAGGAAAGGTTTTTCTTTCTCTTTTTTTTTAAACTTTCTTTTAAAAGAAAGAGACTTGACCTGTGTGTCCTTAGTGTATGTATATGCCAAAGGAAAATTGTTTATGAAGAAGGAGAGGTTGGGATGACTGGGTGGCTCAGTGGGTTAAGCATCCAACTCTTGATTTTAGCTCAGGTCTTGATCTCGGGGTTGTGAGTTGAAGCCCTGTGTTGGGCTCCACTCTGGGCATGGAGCCTACTTAAAAAAAAAAAAAGAAAGAAAGAAAAAGGAGAGATCGAAGGGAATGAGAAGAGAGCCACAGGCCCTATTCTTAGAAAGGACACTTTAGCCTTTGAGATTAGAAGAAAGGAAGATAAGCATGGATATAAACTTATTTATTCTTTTAACCATAGTTATTAATGCCTTATGTTCTATTCCAGGCAGCATGCTAGGTATTAGAAATACAGTGGTGAACAAATTAGATAATCCTTTCTTTCATAGAACTCATGGTTTTAGTGTATTAGGTAATAAAGAACTATAAGTTATAACCATGGTAATTTGGGGAAATTTTATTTTATTACTATTATTTTTTTAAATTAATTAATTTATTTATTTGACAGAGAGATAGAGCGCACAAGTAGGCAGAGCAGCAGGCAGAGGGAGAGGGAGAAGCAGGCTCTCCACTGAGTAGGGAGCCTGATGTGGAGCTCGATCCCATGACCCTGGGATCATGACCTGAGCTGAAGGCAGCCACTTAACCGACTGAGCCACCCAAGCACCCCTATTAATTTATTTTTAAAAGATTTTATTTATTTGACAGACAGAGAAAGACAGAGAGAGGGAACACAAGCAGGAGCAGTGGGAGAGGGAGAAGCAGGCTTCGTGCTGAGCAGGGAGCCCGGTGCGGGGCTCTATCTCAGGACCCTGTGATCATGACCTGAGCCGAAGACAGATAACAACTGAGCCACCCAGGAACCCCAATTTTGGGAAATTTTAGAATGAGAAATAAAAGAGATCAAATGATATGTTAATATGTTTAAATTTTTTTTTTTTTAAGATTTTATTTATTTATTTGACAGAGAGAGATCACAAGTAGGCAGAGAGACAGGCAGAGAGAGAGAGAGGAGGAAGCAAGCTCCCTGCTGAGCAGAGAGCCCGATGCGGGACTCGATCCCAGGACCCTGAGATCATGACCTGAGCCGAAGGCAGCGGCTTAACCCACTGAGCCACCCAGGCGCCCCAATATGTTTAAATTTTTGAAAATAAATACAGGCTTGCATCAAAAACGGACTTGTACGTACTTGAAAGAAAACTCTGAAAAAGAAAAAAAAAAAAAGAAAAAGAAAACTCTAGACGTCACACACGATAGTCCTAGGCAATAAACTGCTCTTGTTATAATGACATGGGAACGTAAGGAGCCGGAGGTGTAAGTCTCCTTTGGGCCGTTGTTGTTCTGGGTGGTGGTGGTTCATCTCCCTCACCTCTTGGTATTAGGGAAGGATTGGATTTTCCCTGGGAAATGGCAAGTCCATTCCTTTTAGGCAGGTGAGTTGAACTGTGATTGTCATGAATGTGTAAGTAAGCCTCTGGCTATAAACGGACTGGTCTTCCTGTTTCTTCCAGTTGCCAGGGACAGGCGAGTCCTCCTGGAGTAGGAAAGAGAAAGGGCAGTATCTGATAAACACAGTCCGTTTGTGTGAAGTGAGGGAAAAGAATGGAGTGTCCTCGCAGGAAATAAGGGAGACCTAATCAAGACTGGGCCAGTCAGGGAATGCAGCTGTAGGTAGATGGCCGTTGAGCTAAAATCTGAAGGAGGAGCAGGAGTAGGAGAGAGAGTTTAGGGAGAGTACAGTTTGGTATAATCCAGGCATTAAAAGGATCGTGATTGGAGTTCAGAGAGCAAGGGAAGCGAGGCGGGAAAGTGGATCTGGATGAATGTACAAAGTGAAGATTTTATCCTCCATGCAGTGGGAAGCCACAGACAAGTCCTCCCCAGGGGAGTGATGTCATCAAATTAATGTTTTAAAAGACTCCCTTTGGTGATTCACTGGAGAATGAAGTATGTAGGGACAAGAGTAGACGAGTGAGTCCTAGGATTAGTACTTCGGTGGCTTGGATGAGGATGATGAAAGTGGAAACAAAAGGGGATGGTTTTACGATATGTTTTAGAGGTGAACTTGTCAGAACTTGGTAATGAATTGGATATTGTGTGAGAGAGAGGAGAGAGTATGTTAAAGATGATTGGTTTCTGGCTTGAGCAGTTATGTGAGAGAAGGTGGGGAAAAGTGGAGGAAGAACACATTTATGGGATAAGATCAACCATTTGGGTTTGGGCCTGTTAGGTTTGAGATCTTTGTGAGACGTCCAAATGGTGATGTCGAAGAGCGAGGTGGCTGTGGGAATCTGGAGCTCAGAACAAAAGTCGGAAGTATTATACATCTGCGTATGGTCGGGTGTGGAGATGGGTCTCAAACCTGTAGGAATGGGTGAGCTTGTCTTAGGAGAAAGTGTAGCATAGGAGTGAAGGCCCATGACTGGGCTTTGGAACCCCAACATTTGGAGACTGAGTGGAGAAGGAGGAGGAAGCTGCCAGAAAGGGGGTGAGGGAGAGATGGAAGGAGGAGGGATCACAGAACCTAAGGAAACGGGTGTCCACTGAAATGCTCTTAGGGTATCTGTGAGTCTGCATTATCATAGAGCTGTGTCGTGAGCCTCAGCCTTCTGGAGCACATCATCCTCTCTTCTAAGTTGTTTGAAAGGAAACTTGAAAGAACTATGTGTTGCTGTCATTGGAAATTTTATCCCAAGCCACATAAATACCTAATTCTACATCATTAGGATGACTTTCCCCAATTCATTTGCTCATGAGTATTCATTATTTTCACACCAACCATTTATTTTATTGATCTGTGTTTATTTTTATGGTCCCTGGCCTCTTCTCCCCGTCTTTTTTGTAGTCTTGCTTGGTCTCCTCTGTAAACATAAAAAAACTATTATTGGCAGCTCTTTTTGTTTTGTTTTGGTTTGTTCTGGCTTTTTTGGATGGTATTGTTCTGTTTTTATGTATACAAAGTTTCCAGATTGTATATTATCATATCAAAGACACATGATGCCCAGCACATAGTGACCAGAAGAAAACCCTGGTAAGAAGCCAGTACAGGGTGCCTGGGTGGCTCAGTGGATTAGGCCGCTGCCTTCAGCTCAGGTCATGATCTCAGGGTCCTGGGATCGAGTCCCACATCAGGCTCTCTGCTCAGCAGGGAGCCTGCTTCCCTCTCTCTCTCTCTCTGCCTGCCTCTCTGTCTACTTGTGATCTCTCTCTCTGTCAAATAAATAAATAAAATCTTAAAAAAAAAAAAAAAGAAGCCAGTACAGAAGGTTCCAGCATACCTGGGCCCGCTGGGCCAGTGCAGAGCCCTGACACCATGTCCATCAGCCCAGAGGCAGGGCTGGCTTGGTGGGTACCTTCACAGGAGGTCTGTGCCTGAGCCAAGTCCATAGGGGCTCTCTGTGAATTGCCCAGCAGTATTCACCTCTAACTCCAAATCATAGTCTTTCTCTCTCGGTCCCTGTTCAACTCTCTCTGGTTGCTGAGGCAGAAGATAAAGATCTGTTTGGGCTGGGTGTTCTCACCATCGTGGGTTGGGGGTGGTGGCAGCCATGGGCTGCCCAGGAGTTCAGCATGGAAGAAGGGAGGCCCCAAGTGACCTGGCTGCCTGTCACTCACTGCAGGCCTCACCTACCAGCAGCAGTGGAGGCATGGGTCTCAGAGGCCCACGGTGGCTGCTGTGGTGCCACACACACATGAGTGTTCCAGGCTCTACAGCTGTCTCTTCAGACTAATGTATCATTCCCAACCAGTACTTTTTTCTTCAAAATAAAATAATTCAGAATGTGATACATAGTATGAGCTACTTTGAAAGGACCCAAATGTAAGTCAGCTGCTTCTCTGAGGGCTGATGGAAGGCATCCCTTATGCTTAGGCATGGAAGGTAAAACTTGACAGAGGGCAAGCGAACTTACTGGAGAAACTTATTGGTTGATATTAATTGTGATGGTATGGTGTAGACCCATGTGCCTGATAGTGTGACATTTCTCTAGCAATGCTCAGTTGAATGAATGTAGGCACAGGAAAGGTCGAATGTGTTCACTCAGGGTTGTGTTGGCCAGCTGGGTGGGAAGAAGGACAGAGGACAAGGGAGTTGAACCTCAGGAGTCAAACCTGAGTAAGTATGGTGAAGAAAGGAGGTCACCACTAGATTGGGTAGAAATTAGGTGCCAGTGGACTGGTGATCTAGATAAAATGAAAGTTCCTTAGCAGCCTTTGAGCAAGTGAGGCGAAAGGATGGGGCATTTTTATCAGGGAGGGATGCTTGGATAAGTGGTTCCGGGGTGTGTGAGGTCACCACGGATGACTGAGTGGGGCGTGCAGGAGGGGAGTGCATCATGGAAGTGAAGTGCATTGCTGAGGTGGCCTGGAGGAAAGGGTCAAGAAACTCAGAGAATGGGGTGCTTCTTTGAGGTACCCCTGTGAGAACAGTAGTCATCTGGAATGAAGGCAGGAGGTAGAGAGGAGGAGAAGGCTAAACCAGATGCCAGCATCTTCTCAAGGGGGACGAGAGGGCAGTGTAATCCCATGACATGGATCTCAATGAAGGAAGATTTTTTTTTTTAAAAGATTTTATTTATTTATTTGACAGAGAGAGACCACAAGTAGACAGAGAGGCAGGCAGAGAGAAAGGGAGAGAGGGAAGCAGGCTCCCTGCTCGGCAGGGAGCCCGATGTGGGACTCAATCCCAGGACCCTGAGATCATGACCTGAGCCGAAGGCAGCGGCTTAACCCACTGAGCCACCCAGGCGCCCCAAGTTTTTTTTTTTATAGGAAGGAGGATCGTAATGGTCTGGAAGTGGTGATGAGTAAGGGTGATGCTGACCCCACTTTCTGGCCTGGGGTGTGAGAGAGGGAACAGACTCCACGTTGAGGGCTGTGGGTGGGTGGGGTTGGGTAGGGGCATTGTCATTAGTGCGTCACCAGGATTTGAAAAGGAGATGGATGTTCAGAAAAGAAGTTGAAGATATGTGGACTTTTTGTTGCTCTTGTCTAGAATTCCACAGAACATAGTGGGGGAATTTAGGACAGAGAGAGGAGAGCCTTTGAGGGGCATTGAGTCAATTTAGTAGATTTGGGATAAAGAAAGCTGGGGATAAGGGTTTGGAAGTTAACGTATGAAAGGAATGCTTGGCCTCTGAGCAAGGCCTGAAGTGAATAGTTGGTTGAGTTGGTAGGCTTATCTCTGTGTTTTGGAAGGGGTTAAACTCATGGCTTTTGGTCCCAAAGACTACAACGTGGTGATTTGGTGACAGATAAATCAGCTGGGATTCAGATAGGAACTCTGGATGTTGTACACAAAAGAGATGCTGGTTAGCCCTTCAAAAGAACTTTTCAGTAGTGACAGGCCAGCAGAGAATGAGGCACTAGCCAGAAGGATGTTGGCCAGACTTTTCAAGAACTGTCAATACAGAAAACGCTCCTTTTCTCCTTGGGGGAAGGAGAGATTAATAGTTTGGCACAGGAGAAAGACAGATGTGTGAGACCAGGGGCCCGAATTTCGCTCTGCCACCAATTTAGACTGATCTTCGGCAAGTCGATTATCTTCTCTGAGCTTAGTTTTCCCACTTACAAATCTAGGACTAGACTAGTTGATTCCTAAGGCCACGTGATTTTGAAGATACATTGATTTTAGTTGGACTGAAGAAGGAAGGGCATATCTTTGTTTCATTTCAGTTTTTTTTTTTCCTCCTCACAGGTCAATGTCTTGTCTGGGTCCAGTGTTCTTCCCCAAACTGTGAGAAGTGGAGGCGGCTTTGTGGGAACGTTGACCCCTCAGTGCTTCCAGATAATTGGTCCTGTGACCAGAATACAGGTAGAAAGGACTGGAAATTTTTTTCTTCTTTTTAGTTTTTAATGGTTCTTCCCCTTTCTCTGTATGTATCCCTTAGATTAAAGATGTCATAGATGTAGTTATAATTCTAGGGGTCTCTGTAGTGTTTGGGAGAGAGGAAGGGATCATCTTGTCATATCAAGATGAATATGGCATAATGGGCTAGAAGCAGACACCCTGTAGAGTTATGTTGTGGGAATGGACTGGGATCTAAATGTAGATTCCGAGTGAATTCCCCATTCTTCAGTACTAGTCTAACCCTGTTGGTCTTGTTTAGATTGTTGGTATTGGGTTGGTGGATAAGAAGGAATATGGGGTATACGGGGGAAAGCAAGTGAGAGTGAATGTTTGAAACCACTAGAATGTTTGAAACCACTTGGAAGAGATTATGATGATCTAGCCCAGCCCAATTAGTCTTACAGATGAGATTACAGAGTCTCAGAGAAATGACCATCATGATGTTATGTAGATGGAAGCAGGGTGAGGTAATATGGGATATAGGCAGAAGTTTGGAATCTCTGTAAAGTACAAGGAGGCAGCACGCCTCCTCTAGCTGTAGTTGCCTTTCCTCCAGGGGTCTTTGTTCTTCCTCTATGCCTGTCTCCCACCATGCCCATCTCCCAAATGCCCTTTTGATTCCCACCTGCTGCATATTCTTGTCCTCTCTCCTGCCCATCCAGATTTTTCCCTGATGGCGTTCTTTTTCTTTCCCTTCATTCCTTCTCTCTTTTGCCAGACTCGAGGTATAATCGCTGTGACATCCCGGAGGAGTCCTGGGCAGGGCATGAGAGTGATGTCGCCTATGCCTCCTACATCCCAGGATCCATCATCTGGGCCAAGCAATATGGTTACCCCTGGTAGGGCACAATGGCATAGTCAGAGAACCCTTCATGAACTTGGAAGTGGTAGATTCAAGAAGAGAGGGAAGGAAATGTAGAGCACTTTTAATGCAGATGATACCTGCCTTAGAAAGAACATGGGATGAAAGAAGAGAGAAAGTACCAAGCCCTGGTGGGTTTGAAAGAATGCATCTTCTAGAGGTTTCACAGTGGAGGTGGTATCGCCCTAGAAAAAAAGTCTACCAATTCTACCCTGAGTAGGTAGAAAAAGGAAGGTGACTTTAAGTCATTGTTTAAACATTGAGATATGACAGGTATATAAAGTAGAGAGAATGAAGAAGGGTAGGAGAGTTTCTTCTTTAGAGATGTCCCTAATCAGAAGATTTTTTTCTCAGGGTTGATGGAAGGCCTATTCTTACTAGGAAGACTTTGAGCTTCTTTGTACACGATAGAGGTCACTTTAGTCATTTGGTAGACTATTCAGGGAGATCCACAAGGGGGTGATGTCCATCTTTGAGATCCTTTTTTTTTTTTTTTTGCAAAATCTATAAATCTATTTCCCCTTTCTATACATATGTATTGTTGAGTTTGTGCTGTGTTCTTCTAAACCCTTCCTCTTCTGTCCCTAAACCTGAGTGTCTTCTCCAGGTGGCCAGGCATGGTAGAATCTGATCCTGACCTGGGGGAATATTTTCTTTTTGCTTCTCATCTTGATTCCCTGCCGGTGAGTTTTCCTGGCTCAGGCCAGAGTAATGAGCAAATCTGTCCTATCAGGTGTACAGAGTTAGACATAGCCAGCAGACATCAGCAGAAATAGACACTTACCTAGAGTGACAAAAACAGAAATAACTACCCACATATAGAAATAAACTTGTATCTACTTAAATATTTAACCATTAGGGTGCCTGGTGGGCTCAGTTGTTAAGCGTCTGCCTTATGGTTCAGGTCATGATCCCAGGGTCCTAGGATCGAGCCCTGCATCAGGCTCCCTGCTCAGCTTCTCTCTCACCTACTCCCCCTGCTTGTGTTCCCTCTCTCGCTGTGTCTCTCTCTGTCAAATAAATAAAAATCTTTATAAAAAAATAAATATTTAACCATTACTAGGACATTTATGGTTCTGATAAATGTGCTTTGGTTAGGGTTTCTGAGGTCAGGCTGGAAGCAGCAGACTGAGGTGGACTAGTTGGATCAGGTTTATGGCATCAGATGAGGACCGGCACCTCCTTCCTTTTATGAATCCTCAGTTCTTCCACCACCTTTTCCCAAAGCAAGGAGAAGGACTAGAGGCCATAAGAAAACCAATTTTTTTTTTTAATTTTAGTCTAAATACCACGTGACATTTTTTGGAGAAACAGTCTCTCGTGCCTGGATCCCTGTCAACATGCTGAAGAACTTCCAGGAGCTGTCCCTGGAGCTAGCCAGAATGGTAAGCAACCCTTGGTGGTAATACAGGGAACCTGAAAACTGGATCTGTCCTTTATTTAACCTGATTTTCTCCCAGGGGAAGCTATGTTGGGAGAAAGTCCCACGTCTGATCAAGTGTGCAAGGGTGAAGTTATTCACGAGGGACTCTATTTTCTACCATTGTTGCAACAGGATAAAGATTTTTCTTAGTCTCCTTCCTTGCCTGCAGGCAGGGAGTCTTCCTGAAGAGGGCAGTTTTCTACAGTTTAGTCCAGTCAGGTGTGGCGGAAATGAGAGCACATACCAGCTCAGGGTTTCTCAGTCTTGGTACCATTGACATTTGGGGCCTGATAATTCTTTGTTGTGGAGGCCTGTCTTATATATTTTAGCATGTTTAACAGCATCCCTGGGCTCTTCTGGCATCTAGCCAAGGATGCTCCTGCCCCTGGCCTCAGTTGTGACCACCATAAAAAATTGTCTCTAGACATCACCAAATATCTTCTAGGAGGCAAAAACCTCCCCTGGTTGAGAACCAATGAATGAACTAAATAATGTTTCCTGCCTATAAGCTCTTTAGTTTCAACCAGCCTTAAAAATGAGCATAGGCCCGGCCCCTCTGGGGGCCTTAAAAAATCAGGCAGTATTAAACCAAGCATCTGGATTTGAAGAAGTTTGTGAGAAGCTTGAGCTCCCTTAATCTTGCCTCTCCAAATGTACATGGGATTTACTGTGGAGAGGACACCAAAATATTGGTTGACTGTATTGCTAGCAATTGATACCAGGTTTGTTATGGGGAAATAAAGGGAGATTATGTCTCTAAGCGCAAAATATTAAGAATAGGAGTATCTTATCAATACCAGGAACTGGAAATAAAAGTGTTTAAAGATCCTGTCTGGTGAGTGGCAGTATGTTGGAGTCACTTCTTTAATATTCATCATTAACCTTAATCTTCTTCTATTTCAGAAAAAGTGCAGGAACAAGGACTGCAACCAGAAGCTGGGAGCAGCCCTGACAATGGCTCAAGAGGCAGAACAGATCAGTATTCAGGTGGGAGAACGTTCAGACCACACACCTGCTCCACCCTGGGACTTGGGACACAAAGCAAACCATATACTCTGTACTACAAAAAAAGTGGCTTGTCTTTCCCCATCATCCAGTCTTAGTCTTAGAATTAGTCTTTGCTTCCCAGGTCAGATTCCCTTGACTCCTTAAATCACTTATTGCTTCCCCTACCCTTGGACAAATAGGATCCTCTCTCATCCCACAGAGAGACATTTTGTAGTAGGAGGCATCCTACCTCCCTATTTAACTTTAGATCTCAGATGAATGTGCCTTAACTTCTCTTTTATGCAGGGTCAGTGTTTATCCTCAAATTCTGCCTTTGGGGGTGTGGTGGAGAATGACAGACTGAATTCTTTAAAAAAGTGGAAAAAAGAGATTATAATAATAGAGCATATAATTATATAACATAATATAAAAATAATGTAAAGATAATATTATAATATATAGTCGATCTTCACAGAAATTGAGATAAACAGAACACAAACTTCAGATAAAAATGGTATAGAATATGAATATAAAGTCCATAACTAAAGTCTTAAAGGCAGAGGGCAAAAATCGTCCCCGGGAGATAGTGGTTGATGCCTTTATTTCTTGGTTCCCTTAGGAACGGGTTAATTTGTTTGGTTTCCGGAGCCGATATAATGGATCTGACAGAAGTGGGGAAGGAAAAGGTAGGATCAGTAGGAGGATGAGGACTAGAGAGGGAGGTGAGGAGAGGACATAGAGAGGGAGGTCCTTCATGAGGGCAGCAACTGAACCTTTATTTTGTATCCAATGTCATCCACCTAGTTCTGGATTCTCTAATAGGAGGCTGTCCATGAATGCCATTGACCGAGTGTCCAGGGTGGGTGGATGGATAGAGGGATGGGGGAAGAGAGAAATGGAAGGAAAAAGAGGTGGGGAGGGAGGGTGCATGTTGAGGAGTGATGGGACTTTGGAAACGGTGGAGCCGTGATACTCTAGGGCCATGTTTTATGGAAAAAAGACCACTGGGACGTGAAAGGCAGAGTTAGAAGACTGCTTCTCCGGGATTAGCACTTTTAACTCATCATCTAATGTATTGGATCCGTTCTTTAGCTTTTCCTTCCTATTCCTGTTCTAGACTTAAGGCACTCTGGGGCTAGCAGCCCAGATTCCTGCCTGGGGAAAGAAGAGGAAGATTCAGAGTTGGAGGCGGAGGAGATGGAGGAGGAGGAAGAGAAAAAAGTAAGATTGATCAAGATTTGATCTTGAGGATGGCTTTTAGGAGATTCCTGTAGGACATCTGGTTGGCATGGGTTTCTATTTAGTAGGGAACCATCCTGTGCCCACCTTAGGGTGGCGCTCCCTACCTGGTCTTATCTCTCAGGGGTCTTCAGGGAAGGCGACTCTCTTCTTTCCTCAGTTACTCTCTCTAATATCTCACATTTCCAGGAACTTATTTCTTGATGATCATCTCAGATCTTAATATAGCGGTTTGGTTCTTCTTGGAGCCATTTCAGAGAATAGCAGTTTGCCTCTCTTCACTGTCTGTCTTCCCTTGTGTGGACCCTTAATCTTAAGTGGCTTAATATTCATTCACTTGCCTCCTTATGCTTTTTTTTTTTTAAACATGAAATATAGATTTAAAAATTTTTTTAAAAAGATTTCTTTATTTAAGAGAAAGAGAGACTGTGTGTGTGGGAGAGAGGGGCAGAAAGAGAGGGAGAGAGAATCCCAAGCAGACCCCTTGCTGAGTGCGAGCCCAATGCAGGGCTTGATCTCATGACCCTGAGATCGTGACCTGAGCCAAAACCAAGAGTTGGATGCTTTAACCCACTGAGCCACCCAGGCGCCCGAGCCTGAAATACAGATTTTTAAAAAGTACTTAAAAAGACTTTTTTAGAGGGTAGTTTTAGGTTCCCAGCAAAATTGAGAGAAAAGTACAGGGAGTTCCCATATGCCTCCTGCCTGCACACATGCATAGCCTTTCCCATTATCAACACTCCCCGCAGAGTGGTGTGTCTGTTTGTTGATGAACCTACCCTGGCACATTGTAATCACCCAAAGTCCATTGTTTACATTAGAGTTCAATCTTGGAGTTGTCATATTCTGTGGATTTGGACAAAGATAGACAATATGTGTACATCACTGTAGCATCATACAGAATATTTTCACAGCCCTAAAAATCCTGTGTGCTCTACCTATTCACCCCTCTCCCTGTCACCCCCGACAACAACTGATCTTTTTATTGTTTCAGTAGTTTTGCCCTCTCAAGAACGTCATACAGTTGGATTCATGCATGCATATCCTTTTCAGACTGGTTTCTGAGAAATATACATTCACGTTTCCTTTGTGACTTTTCATGGTTGGATAGCTTGTATCTTTTTTTTTCCTCTAAATTTTTCCATTTTCTGGATGTACCATATTTATTTATCCATTCACTTACTGAAAGACGTCTTCGTTACTTCCAAATTTGGACAATTATGAATAAAGCTGCTATGAACAGCTGCATACAGGTTTTTGTGAGAACATAAGCTTTCAGTTCCTTTGGGTAAATACCAAGGAGCTTGATTGCTTGGATTGTATGGTAAGAGGATGCTTAGTTTTGTAAGAGAACAGACTGTCTTCCAAAGTGACTATACCATTTTGCGTTCCTATCAGCACTGAATGAGATTTTTTTTTTTTTGACTGAGAGAGAGATCAGACGTAGGCAGAGAGGCAGGCAGAGGTGGGGGGGGGACACAGGTTCCCCGCTGAGCAGAGAGCCCGATGTGGGGCTCGATACCAGGACCCTGAGATCATGACCTGAGTGGAAGGCAGAGGCTCAACCTACTGAGCCACCCAGGCGTCCCTGAATGAGATTTTTTTGTTGTTTTACATCCTTGTTAGTATTTGGTGTTATCAATGTTCCAGATGTTAGCCATTCTAATAGGTATGCAGTGGTATTTCATTGTTGTTTTAATTAATTTATTTATTTTTAAAGAGTTTATTTATTTATTTGACAGAGAGAAAGATCACAAGTAGGCAGAGAGGCAGACAGAGAGAGAGAGGGGGAAACAGGCTCCTTACCTAGCAAAGAGCCCGATGCGGGGCTCCATACCAGGACCCTGGGATCATGACCTGAGCTGGAGGCAGAGGCTTTAACCCACTGAGCCACCCAGGTGCCCCTCATTGTTGTTTTAATTTGCATTTCCCTGATAACATATGATCTGGAGCATCTTTTCATAATCCCATTGGCCATATCTATATCTTCTTTGGTGACGTGCCCACTGAAGTGTTTGGTCCATTTATTTAATTGGGTTATTTTCTTTATTGTTGAGTTTTATGAGTTGTTTGTGTTTAGATAACAGTCCTTAATCAAATGTGTCTTTCACCAATATTTTCTCCCAGTTGGTGGCTGGTTTCCTCGTTCTCTTCCCATTGTCTTTTGCAGAACGGACGGTTTTAATTTTAATGAGGTTAGTCTATGAATTGTTTCTTTCTTGGATCATGCCTTTGGTGTTGTATATAAAAAGTCATTGCCATACCCAAGGTTATCTACCTTTTCTTCTATGTTGTTTTCCAGGAGTTTTATAGTTTTACATTTTTTACATTAGATCTATAATACATTTTGAGTAAATTTTTGTGAAGAGTGTAAGGCCTATGTCTAGGTTCATTTTTTTGCATGTGGATGTCTGGTTTTTCAAGCATATTTGTTGAAAAGACTGTTATTGCCTTTGCTCTCTTGTCAAAAGATCAGCTGACTATTTTTATGTGGGTCTATTTTGGGGCACTCTATTCTGTCTCATTGACCCCTTTTTTTTTTTTTTTCCAATTCTACATTGTCTTGATTACAGTTGCTTTATAATAAGTCTTAAAGTTGGCTAGGGTCAGTCCTCCAGCTTTGTCCTTCTTCAATATTGTGTTGGCTATTCTGGGTCTTTTGCCTTTCTATATAACTGTAGAATCAGTTTGTTGATACCTACAAAATAACTTGCTAGGATTTTGTTTGGAATTGCATTGACTCTATCAGGCTGGAGACATTAACTGTTGACAATAATGAACTTTTCCTATCCACAAACATGGAATATCTGTTTAATTCTTTGATTTTATTAATGAGAATTTTTGTAACTTTACTCATATAGATCTTGCACATATCTTGTTAAAATTATACCTAAGTATTTAAATTTTTTGGTGCTACTATAAGTGGTATTGTGTTTTTAATGTCAAATTCTACTTGTTCATTGCTGGTATATAAGAATGTGACAGACTTTTATATATGAACATGCAGCCTACTATTAATGTTTGTTAGTTCTGGAGTTTTTGATGATTCTCTTGGATTTTTCTATTTGGTGATTATGTTATCTGCAAACAAAGACAGTTTTACAGTTGATCCTTGAACAGGTTTGAACTATGTGGTTCCACTTATAGGTGGATTTTCCCCCCATAAATATAGTGCAGTATTGTAAGTACATTTTCTCTTCCTTATGATTTGAATATTTTCTTTTCTCCACCTTTATTGTAAGAATATGGCATATAATACATATAATGTACAAAATACATGTGAATCATCTGTGTTATTGGTAAGACTTCCAGTCAAGAGTAGGCTATTAATAGTTAAGTTTTGGGGGAGTCAAAAGTTATATACAAATTTTCCACTGTGTGAGGGGTCAGTATCCCTAACCCCTGCATTGTTTAAGGGTCAACTGTATTTCTTCCCAATATCTATATCTTTTATTTCTTTTTGTCTAACTACATTACTTAGAACTTCCAATATGGTGTTGAAAAGGATTGATGAGAGGGAACGTCCTTCCTTTGTTCCTGATCTTAGGGGGAAGTCTTCTCGTTTCTCAGCATTAAGTATGATATTGGTTTTTTTTTTTTAAAGATTTTTTTATTTATTTGACAGAGAGAGAAAGAGAGAGTGAGATCACAAGTAGGCAGAGAGGCAGGCAGAGAGAAAGGGAGGAACAGGCTCCCCACTGAGCAGAGAGCCCTATACAGGGCTTGATCCCAGGACCCCGAGATCATGACCTGAGCCGAAGGCAGAGGCTAAACCCACTGAGCCACCGAGGCACCCCCAATTTTAGTTTTTTTGTAGATGTTCTTTGTCAAGTTGAGGAAGTTACCCTCTCTTCCTTGTTTACTGAGAGTTTCGACCATGAATGGGTATTGGATTTTGTCAAACACTTTTTCTGTATCTATTGTTATGATCATGTGATTTTTCTTTTTTAGCCCACTAATGTGATGGATTACATTCATTGATTTTCAAATGTCAGAGAAGTCTTGCATGCATTGAATAAATCCCATTTGTTCACGGTATATACTTCTGTTTGTACATTGTTGGATTTAATTTAGTAATATTTTGTTGAGGATTTTTGTATCTCTTTTCATCAGATACATTGGTCTGTGGTTTTCTTGTAATGTCTTTGTCTGGTTTTGTAATGGTGGCCTCATAGAATTAGGAAATATTGTCTGCTTCTTTTCTCTGAAAGAGGTTATGGAGAATAGGCACAATTTCTTCCCTAAATGTTTGGTGGAATTCACCAGTGAACCCATAAGTCTGGTGCTTTCTGTCTTGGAAGGTTGATTACTAGTTACTGATTCAATTTTGTTAATAGATATAGACCTATTCAGATTGTCTGTTTCTTCTTGTGTGAATTTAGACAGATTATATCTTTTAAGGAATTGGTCCATTTCCTCTTGGTTATCAAATTTGTTTGCATAGAATTATCTGTAGTATTCCTTTATTATTCTTTTAATGTTCAGGGACTCTGTAGTATATTTTCCAATATTACTAATTTGTTTCCTATCTCTCTTTTTCTTAGTTTGACTAGAGGCTTATCAGTTTTATTGATCTTTTTAAAAAATCAGCTCTTTTGTTTCATTGATTTTCTCTACGAATTTCCTGTTCTCATAACCTCATCAATTTCTGCTCCAATTCTTTTTTTTTTTAATTTTTTTAAAGATTTTATTTATTTATTGACAGAGAGATCACAAGTAGGCAGAGAGGCAGGCAGAGAGAGAGGAGGAAGCAGGCTCCCTGCTGAGCAGAGAGCCCGATGCGGGGCTCGATCCCAGGACCCTGAGATCATGACCCGAGCCGAAGGCAGAGGCTTTAACCCACTGAGCCACCCAGGCGCCCCTCTGCTCCAATTCTTATTATTTCTTTTCTTCAGCTCACTTTGTATTTAACTTACTCTTCTTTTTCCCAAGTTTCCCAAGACTGAAACTTAGACTGCTGATTTTAGGTCTTCCTTCTTTTATTTTTTTAAAAAGGTATTTATTTTATTTTATTTTATTTATTTATTTGACAGAGATCACAAGTAGGTAGAGAGGCAGGCAGAAAGAGAGGGAGAGGGAAGCAGGCTCTCTGCTGAGCCGAGAGCCTGATGCAGAACTCGATCCCAGGACCCTGAGATCATGACCTGAGCCGAAGGCAGCGGCTCAACCCACTGAGCCACCCCGTCACCCCTAGGTCTTTCTTCCTTTCTAATGTATGTGTTCAGAGCTAAATTTTTCTCGAAGTACTGCTTTTTTTGTGTCCCACAAATTTTAATAAATTGTTTTATTTTTGATTTAATTTATATTTTACATTTCATTTAGTTCAATATTTTGTGATTTAGTTCAGTATCTTGTGATTTCTTCTTTGACCCATGTGTTACTTAGAAGTGTGTTTTTTAATCTTTATTATTTGGGGACTTTTTAGTTATCTTTCTGTTACTGATAACTTGTTTAACTCTGTTGTGGTTTGGGAGCAGACACTATGATTTCTAGTCTTTTAAGTATGTTAAATTTTGTTTAAGTTTTGTTTTATGGCTCAGAATGCGATCAGTCTTGGTGAATGCTCCATGTGAGCTTGAGAAGAATATGTATTCTGCTGTTGTTGAATATAACAAAGTAATTTGTAGATGTTACTTATATCCAGTTGATTGGTACTGTTGTTGAATTCAACTATGTCTTTCCTGATATTCTAACTGTGTCCATTTTTGTTTTTCATTCTTTTCCAGCCAAGTTTTTGGGTCTTTAAAAAAGATTTTATTTTTTAACTAATCTCTACACACAGTGTGGGTCTTGAACTTACAATCCCCAAGATCAGGAGTCTCATGCTCTACCAGCTGAGCCAGGCAGGCACCCCCCCAAATGATTTTTTTGTCTTGTTTTGTTTTGTTTTGTTTTTAGAGAGAGAGAGAGAGACAGTGTGTGTTCAAGTGGTGGGGAAGGGCAGAGGGAGAGGGAGAGAGAGAATCTTAAGCAGGGTACATGCTCAGGGTGGCCTCTGACTCGGGGCTTGATCTCATGATCTTGAGATCATGACCTGAGCCAAAACATAAGAGTTGGATGCTTAACCGACTGGGCCACCCAGGTGCCCCTCCCCACCCCACAAGTGGCTTTAACTGAGCATTTTATATGATTCCATTTTCTCCCCTTCCTTAGCATATCAGGTAAGGTATTCTTTTTCTTTGGCTTCTTCCAAGGCTTTTTCTTTTTCTTTTTTCCTTTTTTTTAAAAGTTATTAAATTCCAGGTAGTTAACATACAGTGTAATATTAGTTTCAGGTATACTATCTAGTGATTCAGCACTTCATACATCATCAGTGCTCATCACAACAAGTATACTCCTTAATCCGCAGGGCTTTTTCCTTATCTTTGATCTTCTATAGTTTGAAAATAACACACCTGCATGGGGCTGTTTGGCATTTATCCTCTGGGTGTTCCCCAAGATTCCCGAATCTGTAGTTCGGTGTCTGACATTAATTTGAGAAACTTCTCAGTCATTATTGCCTTTCTTGGGTTTCTTTCTTTTTTCCTTCTCCTTCTGGTATCCCCATTGTGCATACATTACACATTTTACAGCTGTCCCACAATTCTTGGATATGATGTTCTTTTTCTTCTTTTCAGTCTTTTTTTTTTTTTTTCCTTTGCTTTTCAGCTTTGAAGGTTTCTGTTGAGATAACCTCAAGCTCAGGGATTCAGTCCACTAGTAAGCCCACCAAAGGCGTTTTCTTCATTTCTCTTACAGTGTTTTTGATCTCTAGCACTTCCTTTCTATTCTTTCTCAGGATTTTTATCTTTCTGCTTACATCGCCCATCTGTTCTTGCATGCTACTTTATCCATTAGAGCCCTTTACATTTTAATCATCTTTGATTTCATTCCAATCTGATAATTCCATGCCATGTCCTGTTTTGATATTTGTTATGTCTGTTCAAATTGTGGGTTTTTAAAAAAGATTTTATTTATTTATTTGACAGAGAGAGAGATCACAAGTAGGCAGAGAGGCAGGCAGAGAATGAGGGAGAAGCAGGCTTCCCGCTGAGCAGAGAGCCTGATGCGGGGCTCAATCCCAGGACCCTGAGATTACGACCTGAGCTGAAGGCAGAGGCTTTAACCCACTGAGCCACCCAGGCAGGTCCCCCCACCCCCCCCGTTTTTTTTGTTTTTTTTTTTTTGCTTTTTGGTGCATCTTGTAGTTTTTTACTGATTGCCAGACACAATATACCAGGTAAAAGAAATGGTGGTAAATATGCCTTTATTTATTTATTTTTAGATTTCTTTATTTATTTTGGCCGGGGAGGAGGAGAAGAGCACCAGTGGGGGTAGGGGCAGGGGGAGTGAGACTATTAAGCAGACTCTCTGCTGAATGTGAAGCTTGAGTTGGGCTTGATCCCGCAACCCTGAGATCATGACCCAAGCTGAAATCAAGGGTCAGACGCCCAACAAACTGAGCTACCCAGGTATCCCTAAATATGCCTTTAGTATTGTGATGGTAAGGTCAGGGGAGGGGGTGTGTTCTGTGGTCCTACTACTAGGTCTTGTGTCTTTTTTCTTTTTAAAAACATTTTACTTATTTAAGTCATCTCTACACTCCGTGTGGGGCTTGAACTCATAACCCTGAGATCAAGAGTTGTATCCACTTCTAACTGAACCAGCCAGGCAAGCCTAGATCTCATGTCTTTAAATGAACCCATGCTCTGGACTGTGAACTTCGTGGTGTTTCTTAGTGTTTTCCCCCCATTAGGTGGGACAGGATGGCTAGAGTGGCAGGGGTTAAATATTTCTCTTCCACGTGGACAGTCAGTCTCTGATAATATCTTGGTAGATTAGGCTGTGGTTAACTAGTTTTTCCTGAGAAAAGGCCTTTTTCAGAAGAAGAGAGTGCTCGCCTATTATTTCAAAATGTTGCCTTTGCTCTTCCTTCTGCCAGAAGCATGACGGGACTTTTCTCTGATATTTTCTGTGACAGCATGGTCCTGGAGGTCAAACCCATAAAGGTCTGGAAGCCACTGTAAGACTGGGCAACACTGGTGTTTTTAACTCCCATACTTGTCTGCACTGAACAATTTATTTAGTACTGTTGAGGTTTTTCTGCCCTGGAACTGGTTCTTGTGAGAAGTGCTGGTTCTTCTGCTTCTGAATCTGTGCCCTGGTAAGATATGACTTCCTGCATTTGCTTCTCTGTCTCTTCAGGACAGAGGTTTGGTGGCCCTGTGTCCTTCCCTCTTTTTTTTTTTTTTTAAGATTTTATTTCTTTATTTGACAGAGAGAGCACAAGCAGGCAGAGAGGCAGGCAGAGAGAGAGGGGGAAGCAGGCTCCCTGCTGAGCAAAGAGCCTGATGCGGGGCTTGAGCCCAGGACTCCGAGATGATGACCTGAACCAAAGACAGAGGCTTAACCCAGGCACTCCGTTCTCTCTTTGATCAAAATAAAAAGAGTTGTTGATTTTTCAATCTGTTCAGTTTTTTTACTTGTTGTTAGAGTGATGACTTCTAAACCTCTTACATGTAGAACTGGAAACTGGAAGTCCTGAAAGAGGTTTTTTTTTTACTTTCTCTTTAAATTATTTTTTTGTTGAGGCAAAATTGGCCTATAACACTTTATAGGTTTCAGGGATACAACATTATTATTTGAAATCTATATGTACTATGAAGTGATTAACACTTAAAGAGTCTAGTCATTGATTTGATTTTTAATAGTTTTTTTTATCATGTTCGTGGCCTAACTTTATTTCTTTCTCTATAAAGCTTTGTACTGACCAATACCAAACAGAATGGGAAGGAGAACAGTTTTGTCTTTGTTGTCATTGATTTAAACAGGATCAAGCTACAGAACTCAATTTGACTCCCCTAACCACTCAACATTTCCATAGCATCCCACTCTATTAAAAACACTAATTATATGACTTCATTTATCTTTTCTTATTTTTCTCTCCCATTCTTAGGACCCAACTTTGCCCAGTCCCAAGCCAGCCAAAATTCAGACCAAAAAACCCAAGGCAAGAGGTAAGCAAGCCAGCTGGGAACAGGTACATGGTACCATTGAGGCAGAGCAGAAACAGACAGTGGGAGGGGCCGGCAGGTCACTGGATCTTACTGGCTGTCTCAGCTCTAAAATCTGCAAAAATAGTCAAGATTCCTACTAGTGTCATCAGGGAAGCTGTAGCCTCCTTGCTTCTCTGTTCTGATTATAAAATCTTAGGTTAAAGGTGGAATGAATGTCTTAAATTCTTAGCCAGGCGGGATGACCTCCTGGAGGAAGGAGGCTATGAGGAAAAACACAAGGTGAAGAAGGTCCAGGACCAAAAAAGAAGGGGGGCAGTTGGAGAGAGTAAGAGAGAGAGAGAGAAATATTTGGGGAAAAGGAGGGAATCGAGAGAACGCCCTTGACTGAGAATGAGCAAAGACGCAGGCAGAGACTGAGGGGAGTGTCTATGGACCCTTGCTGAGCTGTCATTTGGAGGGAAATAAACAAATATCCTCCATGGTTGGGGTGGGGTGATGCAGGCCTAGCAAATGGACGAGATGGGACCCTGCAAAAGAAGACGATGAAGAGATCTCTGGGAAATGAATCTGCAGCTCCTCCTGTATCCATAATAGGAAGGAAAGAAGGGCATGGGAAATCGGAGCCTGACCAGCCAGGTAAGGCTCAGAGCTTGGGCAGAACTATGGGGGATGAGGTTCAAGTCTAAGTCTCCCCTTCCTGGATCATTTTTTAACTTTATAGTTTCTCACTACTTTTAAAAAGAACAAAAATTAGGGGCGCCTGGGTGACTCAGAAGTTAAGCATCTGCTTTCAGCTCAGGTCATGATCTGCAGGTCCTGGAGGGGGCGTGATCTTCAGCTCAGCTGAGTGTCTGCTTCTCCCTCTCCCTGCTTGTGCTCTGTCTGTCTGTCTCTCTCTCAAAGAAATAAAATCTTTTTTTTTTTTTTTTTAAATGCTATAGAGATGCCAAAGTCTCTTTTTTTTTTTTTTTAAGATTTTATTTATTTATTTGACAGAGATCACAAGTAGGCAGAGAGGCAGGCAGAGAGAGAGAGGAGGAAGCAGGCTCCCTGCTGAGCAGAGAGCCCAATGTGGGGCTCGATCCCAAGACCCTGGGATCATGACCTGAGCCGAAGGCAGAGGCTTTAACCCACTGAGCCACCCAGATGCCCCTCAAAGAATAAAATCTTAAAAAAAAATATTAGGCATCTCAAATTGGAGAGTGTAGCACACCCTATAGAAACATAATGGTTATTGATGGATTTGATCTAAGGACAGGACAATGGTGAGGAGGGGGGACCTGACATTTGTTGAGTATTGCTGTGAGCTGGCTAGATAGATACTCCTTGCTGGTTCCCTTTAATTCTTTCAATATCTCTATGGCTGGACAGTTGCCATTTTAGAGATAAGGGGACTAAGGCCCCAAAGGGTTTAAAATTTGCTCAAGACTCATGACTAGCATATGTCTGGATCCATGGCTTGAATCCAGGTCTTTCTAACACCAAAGCCCATTTTCTTTCTATTGAGAACTTTCCCAGAAACCTTTATGGAAATAGGAATTTAGGAGTTTGACTTGTAAAATCTCACAATGGCCTAATAGGACTCTCAGTTTCATCACTTTTTCATCCAGGCCTTAAGAAAAAATTTAAAGCTCCTCAAAGCAAAGCCTCAGGAACCAGCTTGTCTGAGGATGAAGAAGCTAGAATGGTACCAAAGGACCTGACCCCACCAGCTCATCATGCGGCCTGTCCCGTGGTGGGGAAGGAAGGCTGGAAGTGTCCTCAGGAGGCTGGAAGTGTCACCCCTGACGGTGACGCCTCCAGTGACCTGGACCTGGAGCAGTTCCTGGAAGATGTTGGGACGGAGCCAGAGCAGCTGGAGGAGCCGTGGTGTGGAGATGCCGCCGGGGACTTCACCTTGGCCTTCTTCGAGGAATAGCTGTGTGCACCTGGCTCCCTGCTGCTCTCTCGCCCCCTTCCCTGCCGGCAGCAGGGGGAACCCCTCAGAGGGTCCCTGAGAAGCTATTAAGTGTGGGGCTTGGTCACCGGCTACAGGTCAACTGGCCGAAGTCCTAGCTGTGCAGTTCCCGTGTTAATAAAAGAGGTTCCAGCTCTCCGCAGCTGGTCTCTAACCCCCGTGCTTCCCTTCGGCTTCCCTCCCTCCCCTCCGCTCCCTGGGGCACGTCCCTGTGTCTGTGGGAGGCTGGCACAGTCTGAGGGATGTGGGAAGGCTGGGACACCTGAGTCCTGGGAGAAGGCCGTCGTCGGGGAGGGCAGGTCTGGGTTCAGACCCCGGCTCAGCCACATACTAGGCGCGTGGCCTGGAGAAAAGCGCTAACCCCTGTGGTCCTGTTCACGGCTTGGGTGAGCGCATCCAGTCTGGGCACAGCTGGTTGGAGGCGCCTAAACGAGGTGGTGCACTTGGCAAGTGTGTGCTCGTTCTGATCGGAGGGGAAGGGGAATGGGCAGAGGAGGGGCAGCCCCTGGCTTCTGGTCTGGCTACCAGCGCTGTCGGGTTTATTGTGTCCCGCCCCGAGGCAGTCACCCAACTCCAGTACTGGGGGAGGGATCTCGGGTGTGACCTTTTATTATAATTCATTCGTGGTGAGAAGGAGAAGACAGAAATGGAAGGTGCCATCAGTTTTCTCCTTAGATGCCTTCGGGCAAATTCTACCAGTCCTTTCACTCTTGTGAGCAAGGGCTGGGAAGGTGGAGAGGGGGTTGGAGCAGATGGCTCTGTCTCTCTGTAGTCATTGGAGGCCTTCCACACCCACTGGCTTCTGAGTCTTCCCGTCTGGCCGGGGTCATTATCAGAGGCTGTGACCCGCTGGGCAGCTCAGTCAAAGGACGTCATTCTCCAGTCCCACTTGTCAGGCCTTTACGAGAGAATATAGGGTCTCCTCCTGCGGGGCCTCCTTGGGAGGGAGGTGGGGAGGTGCTGCCTGTGATGAGGAGCTGGAGAGGGTGAGGGAGGCATAGAGGATGGGGTTGTCGTCCTGGGCTTCATCCTGGCGAGAAGGAAGGAGAAGGGGGTGAGACCGTGGAAGGGGAGCTGTCCCCACCTGAGAGCAGGAATCCGGCACCTGAGTGTTCACCGACACTGCGCGCAGTCCCTCTGCTCCCTTCACCCCACCTTCTCCAAACTTTTCTTTCTTTCCTTCTTTTTTTTTTTAAGATTTATTTATTTATTTATTTGAGAGAGGGAGAGAGATCACAAGTAGGCAGAGAGGCAGAGAGAGAGGAGGAAGCAGGCTCCCCGCTGAACAGAGCGCCCGATGCGGGGCTCCATCCCAGGACCCTGAGATCATGACCTGAGCTGCAGGCAGAGGCTTAACCCAGTGAGCCGCCCAGGTGCCCCCAAACTTTTCTTTAATTCCTTCAGGCCGTAGTCTGAGATGCTTACCTTGGGCTCCAGCTTGGGCTCCAGCCGGGGCTCTGTTTGTTGTCCTAGAAAAAAATCAAGGTGTGCTGGGCTCAGGAGCATACGGCCAGGGTAGAGAAATGGGCTGGAGCCTCCAGCAGTGAGGTCATCTGCCATGTCAGGACCAGGGTCAGGACTAGGAATGGTGGGGCCCGTGTGTGAGTAGGGGGTGTGTAGGGAAGGATAGGAGTGAGGGCAGTCAGAACTCACTTTTAATCCCGATGTTCTCATACTTCTCCTCTGTGTTTTGGAAGGATCCGCTGTATAAGGAGAGGGCAGAACGTGGGTTAGAGGCTGGACAGAAGAAAGTTCAAACCTGTGTGGGGCTGTTTCTCTGTGCGTGTGTGTGTATATGGGCAGGGAGGGGCACGGGAAGGCCTGACACTCCGACGTGAGCTCTGTTTTGAGGCTCTCAGGAGGCGTCCTGGATTGTCCGAGAGGCAGTTTGCAGTGTAGCCAGTAGAGGTCCCACAGGCCTATTGAAGGCAGATGGTCCTGGAGAAGCAGCTTTGTTGGAAGAGCCTTGGGAAGGGTGAAGTCTTATCTGCCCTGTGGTTGTTGGTACAAACTAGAGAATGAACACCAGCTCTACCCACCTCCGGTCTTCTGGCCAGAGGGGAGAGAGGGGAGGAAAGGGGCTGGAGAGAAGGACAGATGTCCAGAAGATGGGCTGGAGGGACGGGGAGGTGGGAAGGTGAAGAGGAAGAGGGCTACAGAGGGAGGGAGGGAGGGAGGCGAGGTTAAGAGCTGAGGAGGGAAGGGGCTCTGAGAAAAGAGACACCCCCTGGGAAAGGACCAGGAGAGTGGAGTGACAGAGGCCCTGTGCCCTTCCCAGAAGGAATTTCCTTATTTCCCAAGAGGGACAAGCACTCACTTGGGTACCGCTCTGGCGTTAGTCTTCAGACCTGCGGGAGAACAGCGGCATGTTAGGGTACCACCTATAGAGGGCGCCTCTCCTCCCTGCCTTCCTGCTCTGTGTGCTCTGAGACCAACCTCCAGAGAGACCAGGGCAGTGGAGCTGCTCTGTTGGACCAACCTGGGACTCAGAGTGACACCTGCTGTCCTCCTCAGGCTGCCCAACCCTGTCCTGGGGCTGTCAACAGCACATCAGGGGAGCAGCTCTTGCCTGCATCGTTTTTCTCTCCCAACCTCAATTTTTCCGTTTGTTTCCTTCCCCCCTGCTTGAATTCCCCAAGCATCCCTCAACCTTGCTCCTTCTACTGCCGAGGCCCTGCCCACCCGTCCCTTTCCTTCCACTTTGTCTCAGACCCCCCTGCTTCCTCCTATCCTGAAACACTGGCTTTTTGTGCTTTCCTGAGTGGTGGTTTCTTCTCTCCTGCCTTGTGAGCCTCATGGCTGGGACCCGGGTCTGAGCTGCAGCCCATTCCTCTCCTCCCTCCACTCCTGAGACCTGCCAGTCTCCCCACCAGCCCCTTCCTTCCTCATCCTCCAGAGTCTTTCTGGGGCGTTTCCCAAGGATTGGCCCCTGCATCGCAGACATGCCCTCCACCACCCAACACCATCCTGGGAGGTCCCACCATCTACGGAGAAAACCCTCTGGACACACAGGACTCCTACGTCCCCCAAACTCCAGGACCCTCTCTTCTGCCATACCCTGGACTTTCTCTTTTTTTTTTTAATCCCTGGGACTGAGAACTCCGCAATATTAAACGCCAGCATCACGTGTCTGCTACAACTTTCTGTCCTTCCAGCTTTCTCCTGTTATCATCCTGCTTGCTATGCCTGCGCTTTGACCCCGTGAACTCTTGTGCCTTAATAATCCACTTTCTTTCCGGCTGTCCAAGCTCCCTGCTGACCCTCTCCTCTGCATTCCCCCTCTCACGAGCTCCTTGACCTCTCCTGTTCCCCTGTCCTTAGGCCACACTTAGCTGACACATCTCTAATTCTGGAAGAGGCCTATGGCAGCGGACGCTCTTTGCTTACCCAATTTCCATTTATTTCTTTCTACTCAGTTACAGAACCTTGGTTTTATTTGGGGTGGCAGCGTCCTCCCCTACTGACAGATGTGGGGAATATGACTGCATCCTCACCAATACGATTCAAGGGGAAGTTGTGGGTACGATTTTCACGAAGACGGACTAAAGGACAAACAGCTGCAGCATGGTCTTTTTGTCCTTTCTTCCTTCCTCCTGTTTCCTGCCTGGATTCAGAAATGATGGCTGGACTCCAAGCAGCCATCTTGGATCATGAGGCAACCTTCAGGACAGAAGCCAGTAGCTAGGACAGTGAGCAGGAAGCTAGAAGCCTGAGTGCCTGAGGACAGCAGCCTCTGCCATCCGCCTTCTCATCCTTTTCTGTGAGGGGAAACAAGGAACTCTGTCTTAGGTAAGCCCTGTTACTTTTCTTCTGTGGTGCCAGCAGGGGAACATAACTTCTAACCAACACGTTCTAGAAGTTTCTACACCTGCATGGGGGAGACATGATCATGCGCAGTGATGCTTTTACAGAGCTCTGGCTTCTCATCTGGGTGGAATCCTGAAATACCATCTTCTGTTCCCTCAGTGACTGTCACAGCTCTTCCTCTCCGACCCTCAGACTCACTCTAGAGACAGCTGCTGTGACTTTTCCTCTGCAGAATGAAGAATAATTTGTATATGTTGAGTTTGTCAACTTTTTTCTTCATGGCTTTTAGGTTTTCCATCATACTTAGGGAGGCCATCTCCACTGCATGGACATGAGATGGTCTCCCGTGCTTTCCTCGAGTACTGGGGTTATTTTCCCCCTCATTTAACTTTTTGATTGATCTCTGTGAAGTTATTTTGGTGCGAATTATGAGATAATATTATTTTCCCCAGATGGCTGCTCACTTGTTCCAGCACCGTGTACTGAATGACTCTCATCCTTCCCCATTGATTAGAAATGCTGCTGATTAACCTACTAAATTCTGAATATATTTTGATCTGTTTCATCCTGCCTATTTTTGGGATTTTCTCTTCTTGGATATTGGTTTATCTGTGTTTCCATAGGACTGGATTGAATCATTTCAATCATTACAGCTTAAAATTGCAGGCGCTAATGCTCATATGGTCCTTATTCTGTGCCGAGATCTAGACTCGATGCGTTGCATGTGATTGTCATGACAACCCCGGGGTGAGTGTTATTACTCTTCTCATTTCACCGACGGGTGAGCTGGGGCAGAGAGTAATAGGACCATTGCACCGGCGTTTCCCGCAGCCAGGACCTGCCTGCAGTAGCCCAGACTCTGTGCTCTTCACTCTGTGCTTTAGTATCTCCCGCAGCTAATCTCCTCTCACTGAAAGTTTTCTTCAGAGGAATTTCAGATCAATACTGGAGGCTGGTGGGGTGTAAATGATGAACGCCTCTAGCCCTGTCCTCTTGAGCTATAGATGCAGACACCCACACTGCTGAGGGACATCTCTACGCAGAGGCCGCACAGGCACATCTCCAACATACCCCAGACTAAGGAACCATCGTCCTCCCCCAAACATGGTCTTGACCTCCGTGTTCTCTAATTTGCTTGGTGGTTTCCCCGAGGACTCATTCACCCTAGTTCTTCCCACTCCCTCACCTCTACACCAGCCCAACCCCCATGTCTTACTGGTTTTCCTTCTTAAACTTTTCCAGGATCTGGCTGTCATTTCCTCCACCCACTGCCATTGGCTTAGAATGGCCCTGCCTGGCCCACCTCTGGCCCCACCAGCACAGACTGATGGATCTTTAAGGCGGACCTGAGGTGGCCACTTCCCTGCTTCACGTTGCCTCTGGGATCAGAGGCTCTTGGGAGTCATTTACAAGGTTCTCTCTCCCATCACCAGCCTTTTCCACAGCACTGAGCTACCTATGGTTCCCTCCCTGATTTCCTGCCCCTGCATGGATAGTGACCTCTTCACTACCCTCACTGTTTGCCTGGCTAATTCTCATATTCTTTGAGACTTTTTGCAGGGGTCACTTCCTATGGGAATTCCTCACTGCTTCCCCTCCTTTCTCCCAACCTACCACAGCTCTTTCTAAATGAGGCCATCACTCCCTCTCCCCTCCCTCCAGCACTGAGTTCCTTGAAAGCAGGACCTAGGCTTTATTTACATTTGTTATCTCCAATCACCCTGCTCCAGGGTCTGCCGCACTGGTTCTCAAACTTGGTCACACACACAAAAACAAAAACTTTATGGAATCAACACCACCGTGCTCTGTGGGAAAAAAGAAAAACCTTCTGCTCCCTTAGCTCTGCTGGAAACCGGAGGGTGCTAGGCCCCTGTGTAGTAGTGCATAGAATTCAAGCTTTTTCCCTCCTTTGTATATTGGGCTCAGAGTACACTGTGTCTCTATGTGAATATGGACAGTTAGCATTTACCAACATGTACCTGTCTACTTTCTCTTGTTTAAAAAAAAAAGAAAGAAAAAACTTTAAAAAATGGAGTTATAGAAGGTCAGCAAAGGGTGGGTTTGAGATGTTTGGGTGGGTTAAGTGGGCATTTTGACATCATGGCTTCTCCTTTGGCATGTTTAACAGACATCCTTGCAGTTTAAGATGACACTTTTAAAATAAAACTCTCTCCTAATGATGACTTGAGCCCTGCCACTTGATGGGAGAATCAGCAGAACTTGTAGGATCTTATTTGGAATTGACATTCTCTATTGTAATTTTGTTCCTATTTATTTTAAAATTTTCTTTTTGTTTCACTGGAAAGGAAAATGATGCTCAGTTTTAAACGTTAAAAGTGTACAAGTTGCTTTGTTACAATAAAACTAAATGTGTACACACACACACACACACACACACAAAGCACTTGATGAGACCTTTAAAAATTTAGATTCCCAAGCCCGGACCTCAAGCCCAGCAGGGAGGTGCATTTTTTTTTTTAAAAAAAGATTTTATATATTTATTTGACAGAGATCACAAGTAGGCAGAGAGGCAGGCAGAGGGGGAGGGGGGAAGCAGGCCCCCTGCTGAGCAGAGAGCCCGATGCTGGGCTGGATCCCAGGATTCTGGGCTCATGACCTGAACAGAAGGCAGAGGCTTAACCCACTGGGCCACCCAGGTGCCCCTGGAGCTGCATTTTTTAATGCAGAAGGACCTGGGGGTCATTGTGATGCAGGTTGTTCTGAGAAACACTCAGTAGGGAAGCTTGGTGGGGGGCATGGCCCAGAACCACTTACCTTTGCTTCTCTTCCGCCTGAGATAGAGTATCAGTCCCAAAATTGCAATTATGAGCACAGCAACAGCCAGCGCTACCCCTACTGCAGCTTCCAGACTCAGGACTGGAGACGTTGAACTCTTACTGTCTTCCAAGTCACCAACGTCAGTGGTGGTGGGGCCAGTGGTGGTGGGGGCAGTGGTGGTCGTCTCGACAGCTGAGAAGACATGAGAATTAAGCCGATTTTCCCCTGGAGGACTGGAGGTTTCTGGGTGAAACTGTCACATCTTGTTCCCTACTTTGGGGAACACTGGGGGTGGGGACCACTCTCTAAAGCTCTCACACAGGGAGCGGGTAATGAATCCACATCATCCAGCTTAGATGCTGACTCTATCTACCTCCCATCAGTGGTGTGACCTCAGAATCTCATTTCATCGCCAACAAATAGGGATCCCTAAATTATAGGAAAGAAAAAAATTTTTTTTCTTTTTTTTTTTTGGAAAGAAAAAATGTTTTCATTGTGGTAAAGTATAGGTAACATAAAATTTACTGTTTTAACCATATCTAAGTATATAGTTCAGTGGCATTAAGTATATTCACACTGTTGTACAGCCATCACCACTATCCTTTTCCAGAACTTTTTTGTTTTCTCAGATCGAAACTCTGTCCCCATGAAGCACTCACTACACACTCCCTTCCCTAGCCCCAGGCACCCACTCTTCTGTCTCTGTCTCTATGAATTTGACTGCTCTAGGAACTTGTTATAAGTAGAACCAAACAGTATTTATCCTTTTTGGATTGTTTTAGTAAGTGATAAAACATCTGTAAAGCGCCTAACATATATTAGAAATATGTTTGTTTTTTTTTAAAGATTTTATTTATTTATTTGACAGAGAGAGATCACAAGTAGGCAGAGAGGCTGGCAGAGAGAGAGGGACTCAGGCTCCCTGCTGAGCAGAGAGCCCTGAGACCATGACCTGAGCCGAAGGCAGAGGCTTTAACCTACTGAGCCACCCAGGAGCCCCAGAAATATGTTTTTAAGATTAAATTAATATATACTGAACTTCTACAAATAGATTGTACCTTTGTAGATGTTTAACGCACTGTGTAAAAACTGACAGAATGCTAAGCTACTGGAAAAAATTCAATGCCAATAAAATCTTCAGGTTAGTATGGACCAAATTTTCTGTTGACCCTCATTGGAATGGAATAATAAAACCATCTTTTAATTGAGATAAAAATTTTAAACTCCTCAACAAATGTATATAACATGCTATCTAGAAAAATAAAATCCAAGGAATACATATTTTAAAAAAATACCTCCTAAAATGTGACTAAAGCCATACTCTAAGCAAATTCATAGTATTAAGTGCTTTTATTATTTAAAACCAGATGAAATTTGGAAAATGAACAGAAGAAGTACCAAAACCAGAAAGAAGCCAGCCCTAAGAAAACTCAGAGGGAAACAAGTAATGAAAGCTATGTAGGAATAAATTTATTAGGAATCAGGATAATAGAAATAAATGCAGAAAGTCATTATTTAGGGGAAAAACAAACAAACAAACAAACAAACAAGAAACAAAGAAGAAAACAGACAAGACTCTTGCAAACCTAATAAGAGTCTGTTGAAATCATTTGTGATTGCATATGCTCAATTATAGGTTGATAAATTTTAAAAACTCTGAATTGGATGATTTTCTGAAATAAAAACTTTGGGAAATGGAGCTAAGTAGTACAATTTCAGTGAGAGGTAAACCAAGAAGTAAGAACTTTAGGGGTGCGTGGCTGGCTCGATCAAAAGATCATGAGACTCTTGGTTTGGGGATCATGAGTTTGAGTCCCACAGCCAGAGTAGATTTTACTAAAGAAAAAACAAGCTTGGGAAAAAAAAGGGAATTCTATTAAAGAACTACCCATCATAAGGATTCCAAGCTCAGGAGGTTTTATGGGTAAATTCTTGTGAAAATTTAAGGAAAAAATAATTCCCAAATAGATTCTAGAACACAGAGAAATACAGAAAATGAGGCAATTCTAATTCATTTCATAAAACGATAACCCTGACACTACTATCCATTCATAATTTCTTTTTTTTAAAATGCAGGTTAAGGGGGGGCACCTGGGTGGCTCAGTGCCTTCGGCTTGGGTCATAATCCTGGGGTCCTGGGATGGAGCCCTGCACTGGACTCTCTGCTCAGCGGGGAGCCTGCTTCCCCCTCTCTCTCTTCCCCCTGCCTCTCTGCTTACTTGTGATCTCTGTCTGTGAAATAAATAAATAAAATATTTTTAAAAAAAGGCAAAGCTGTGTATGTGCTGAAATGGAAAAATACTTTGTTGTACGGGGACATGAAAACAAGTCATAGAGCAGAATAGCATACAGTTTGATTCTATCTGGGTTTTGTATCTATATCTATATCTGTAAGAGAGAACATTTCTCAGAAAGAAGTAGTGGTTGGGAAATAAAGTGCAGAGGAAGGAATGTACTTGTCATTGGACTCGGTTCGGTATTGTTTGACCTTTTTTTTTAATGATGTGCAAGTATTACCAGTGCCTTTATTATTTTCAAAATTTAACATTTATCAAACTTCTATAGGCACATAATTTATTTTTAAAGATTTTTTTTAAAGATTTTATTTATTTGACAGAGAGAGATCACAAGTAGGGAGAGAGGCAGGCAGAGAGAGGAGGAAGCAGGCTCCCCGCTGAGCAGAGAGCCCGATGTGGGGCTCGATCCCAGGACCCTGGGATCATGACCTGAGCCGAAGGCAGAGGCTTTAACCCACTGAGCCACTCAGGCGCCCTGGCACATAATTTATTTTTTAAAAGATTTATTTATCTGAGAGGGAGAGTACAGGGACAGGTGGGGAGGAGGAAGAGGGAGGGAGAGAATCCCAAGCAGACTCCCTTCTGAGTGCGGAGCAGGACAGGAGCTCAGTCTCAGGATCCTGAGATCAGGGCCCGAGCCAAAACCAAGAGTCAGTTGCTTAACCAATTGCACCCCCAGGCGCCCCAAAAGGCACATAATTTAAAGAGTTCACAAATTCCATACAGTGTATAAAAACAGTAGCCCCTGCATAAGCCCACCTAATTCTGACATTAGGCTTGTTTTTCTAAATCACATGCACATACTGCTGTTTCTTGACTCAAGTTGTGTTTATTTACTTCCTACCATTGAAACTAAGGATTTAGATCCCTCACCCCCCCCCTTTCACCACCTTACTCGACCCTCCAGCATTCAATGTTCTTTTCATGACGTGGGTTCTTCACCTGGCTTCTGGGACACTGTTCTCTCTTTGTTCTTTTCCCGCGTCCCTAGTAGTGCCTTCTGTTTTCTTATTGATTCCTCCTATTCCCAGCCCGAAACAGTCATGGGACCTCCTTAGTTCAGTCCTAGGACCCCCTGTCTATCTACATTCACTTCCCAGATAATTTATCCAGTCCCATGGCATGAACCAGCAGCAACATGCTAATCCCGCCCAAAGTTACATACCCAGCCACCTCTCTCCCCACACCGCCAACTCCTAAATCTCATGCCTACTCACACCTCCATTTGTTTGTCTTGTAATGTCTCAAATTTCAGTTGTCCTTAACTCTTGATCTCTTCCCAAGCCTGCTCCTCCCCCCAGGTCCCCATCTTGGTCAATAGCAGGTCCATCCCTCAAGATGCTAGAGTCACTCTTCTTCTCTTTCTTACCCCCACATCCCATCATCTGCACATTCTGCCTGCTCAGTCTTCCAAATATAGACAGCATCTCCCCTGCCCTCGTTGTCACCCTATTCAAGGCATATCACCTCTCACTGGTGTTCCTGCTGGTGACCTTGCTCGTCTTTACAGTCTGATTCTCCACACAACAGCTGGAGGGACACTCCGAACACATCAGTGCACATCAGGACACAGCAGGAAACCCTCACTAGATTCATTGTGAAAGTGAAAGTTCTTTTCTTGGTTTTCAGAGCCACACGGGATCTGCCCCCACTGCCTGTTCTGATCTCATCTCCTGTACCATCCGCTTCTTCATCTGTTTCAGCTGTACATGTCCCACCTCATGGCCTCTGCCCTGCCGATCCCTCTTGACTGGAACATTCCTTCACTTCCTACAGATCTGTGGCTGGGCTGGATTTTTCTGCTGGCTTCTCTTTAGATCCACTCCCCGACTCTTCTCCACCTGCTTTGTGTCCTTGGAGGCTGGTTTTGGTGGACTCCATCCATGGGCTCTCTCACGCACTGGTTCCTATTCAGTGGCCATTGGAAGTCACCATCCGGGGATAGAGGGAGAGGGGTTCCTGGGTGGCTCAGTCAGTTAAGCATCTGCCTTCAGCTCAGGTCATGATCCCGGAGTCCTGGGACAGAGCCTCACATTGGGCTCTCCGTTCAGCACGGGAGCCTGCTTTCCCCTCTCCCTCTGCCCCTCCCTGAACCACCTCCCACCTCCACTCATGCTCTCAATCTTGCTCTCTCTCAAATAAGTAAATAAATAAAATCTTTAAAAAAAAAAAAGAGATGGAGAGAGGAGGGTAAGTCGTAGCAAAACTGTTGGCCCCCTCCTCACTGGATCTTGTATTAATCTGCGGTCTCAGAGACATAAAACCAATGGGGTATAGAAAGAGATGTAGAGTTTTGAGGAACGGGTTCATGTGATTTTGACAGCTGAGAAGCCATTGTGTCTGCAAACAGGAGTCCCAGAAAAGCTGGGGGTGTGGTTCCAGGCCAGACCTATAGGTTTGAGAACCAAGGAAACCATTTATATTATTCCCAGTGTGATTCCAAAATCCCAAGAACCAGGACCTCTGCCCGAGGTCAGAAAAAGTGGCGGTCCCTGCTCATCCTCTACTTTTTTGTTCTTTTCAGGCCCTCAAGGGTTTGGATGATGCCCACCCACTGCTAAACTCTTCTGGAAATGCCGTCATAGACATATCCAGAAAGAATGTCATACCATCTCTCTCGGCATCCCTTAGCCTAGTCAAGTTGATGCCTAAAACTAACCATCCCAGACATGTTGACTCTCCCCCAAAGCTACAGCCTCTCTCTGGTCCCAGTACCTTCTCTCTACCTGGCTCCTCAATCCTGGAGATGGTTGCAGGTGTGTCCCATCCCTGACTGGCTTCCCTACCCTGTGCTCTACTCAAACCTCTTCTCAGTCACCCTGTTACAATGGCTGCTTTCTCCTGGCTCTAATGTCCCTCGGACCTTTCCTGTTCCAGCTGAAGAGGGTAAAACCCCTAGCAACCTTTATCCCCCAGATTCTGCTCCATTTCCCTGCTTTTCTCTTTTCACCACCATTCAACACACAGAATTAATGTGTTGGATTTCTCTTCAACCTTCTTTCCGTACTTATGTGCAAGAGGCATTGTTGTGGACATGTTTAGGCTTTTTTTTTCTTTCTTTCCTGCTGTTTCCCTAATGTCTGTATTAGCACCTTACACACAGTAGGCATTCAATAAATATTTGTTGAATGAATGAATGAATGAATGTAAGAATATTCTCTTAGAATTTCAAAGCATTCGATTATTGTCTTCCAGCTTCCTCTGTTGCTATGGAGACCACCAGAGCCTTGGCGATTCCCAAATTTCCCGTGGCCTGTTTTTTCCTCCTTGGAAGTTTTTTGCATCATCTTTAGGCCCCTGACATTCTGAAATTTCATGTTGCAATGTCTCAAGGTAGGTCTTTTTATTTTTACCCATTACTCTGGGCTCCTTCGTTCTGGAAAATTTCAAGAGTTATTTGGTCGATATTTTCTTCCAACTACCTTCTCTCTTCTCTGTCTCTGGAACTCCCATAGTTCAGAGGCTGGCGTTCTTGGACCAATCCTCAATTTTTCTCTATGTGACTTTCCTAAGGCTGTTGTAAGAAATGACCACAAACTGGGTGACTTAAAGCAGTTTAGCTTCTCTCCGTCCTGGAGGCCAGAAGTCAGAGACCAAGGTGTGACTAGGGCCTCACAACCTCGGGAGGCTCTAGGGGAGACTCTGTTCCCTACTTCTGCCAGCTTCCAGACTGCACCCCTGAGTCTCCGCTCTGTGGCCACACTGCCTTCTCTTCTGTGACAACTGAGTCACATCTGTTACCATGTAAGGTAATAGTCCCAGGTTCTGGGGGCTGGGGTGTGGAAACGTCTTTGTGGGGGCTGTTATCCAACCCGCCACAGTTTCTAGATCTGTGAATCTTTGTCAGCCTTCTGAGGTGAATCTGTCAAGTTGATCTTGCAATCCTTTTACTGGTTTTTCCATCTTTGCCATCATAGCTTAAGTTCCTAAGAGCTCCTCGTCTGTTTGGAAAGCTCCCTCTGTTGCTCCATGCTTGTGTCCTCAACTTTCTGGAAATGGTGGTTATCTGAGTTTTATTCTCCCTCCATTGTTCTGGTGCCTTCCAGTTACTCCCCTTTGCTCCCCACCACCCCATTTGTTTTGCTGCGTGTTTCACCGGGAAGGATTCCTTAAGTGTCTAATGTAGTCATAGTTTTAAATGGTGTGTCTCTAGGCGCAGCAGAGGTGAGAGGTCAATCCTCAGGACTAGAGGATTCCTGGAGAGGCCAAGACCCAATGTCCTGGTCCCCTTGGAGGCCGGTGTGCAGAAACCACGCTGACTGGAAGCGGTGTGTGTGGTCTGGAAGAAAGTGCTTGTCAGCTACTGGGCTGTCCCCTTGGAGGTCAATGTGCAGAAGCCACGCTGACTGGAGGCGTGTGTGTGGTCTGGGAGAAAGTGCTTGTCCACTAGTGGGCTGTAGGATCTGTTAGGATTTCTGGATCCTTTGGGGTTTCCATCAGAGAGATTTCCCAGAGAAGAATCTCCTGATTTCTTGCCCTTAGCGGGATGGGGGATACCAGCTGGGTTGCCTGAGAACTGGGAGGCATCTAAGGGGGCTGGGCGTTTAGGGTCTCATCAGTTCACCAAATCTCCAGTTTTAAGGACTGATCCCTTGCCTCCAGTATGCCTGGGGTGGTGCCCCCAAAGTCCCTCTGGTCCATCCTTTCCAGAAAGCAATCTCCAGTCTGCTGGATGGGGAGGGGCCCAGAGGTTCCCTGCTTCTTAAGTAGATTCTCACCCAATCCTCCAGCTTTCTGATGCCCTTGTACTCCCACTGTCAGGGGTTCTGGGGTCGCCCTTGCTGAACAGTCAAGGAGTTTTTGTAGTTAAAAAACTGCTTTTCTTCCTGGTCTCCCCACTGCTGGTTTAGGGCTAAGCTCCCCTGGTCTCCTAGGCCAGGTAATTAGTCTACATGTTTCCAGCTTCCCAAATACTGTTTTTGACCACATGACTCACATACTTTTTTGTCCTTGTGGATTTTGTCTTAAACATTTCCCTTTGCTGTCATTTTAGTAGAGTTTGGTAGGGAGGAGAGGAAAACGTGCCTATAACCCAGTGTTTGGCCAAAATTTATGCAATATTTTCTAGTGAAAATTATCGAAAATGAACATTCAAAAAATAATGTTGCATATTCGTTAAAAAAAATAGAGGATTTAGAGGAAAGCGTCTTGTGAGATATTTACATGGTCTGTGGAAGAACACTGTGGAGGTTCCTGAAGGATATAAAATAGGGGCCATTCTGGTGGGAAGATTGGACTCACACTGATTTCCATCTCTGCAATTGCCTTATAGGTTTAATGCAATTCTGGTTTTAAAAATACCTGTAAGTGTTTTCTTCAGAACTTGGTGAGCTTATTCTAATATTTATGTGAAACACAGACCAAAACAATAGTAAGGTTTTTAGGGAAGTAATGTGGTTCTGATGGACATAGACTTACCAGCCACTGAACCGTGACAAGTTACAATCCCTAGAACAGTGCGGTAGCAACAAGGGAAAAGACAGGGAAATGGGGTTGACAGACCAGAAGTGGGTGCTATCCTACAAAAAGTCCAGGCCTATGAGTCAATGGAGAAGAGAAAAAAAGATTCCCTAAATCTAGCTGGGACGATTGATTTGTTTCTTGCTATGCAGATCAATTTAGTTCCTTACCTCACACCATATACCAAAAGAAATCCTCACTAGATTAGTGAGTTTTACTGTCAAAAGAAAGCATACAAAAATCAGAAGAAATTAAAATATTTTCAGCCCCTAGTGGAATATAGGATTTGGGGCTAAGACATAAAAAGAGGAATATACGGAGGAGAATACAGTGAGATTTGGATACAAAAAGAAAACATCTGTATGTGAAAAAGCATGATTAAGCCAACCACAGACTTCTCAGTTCTACTTGCTGCAAATTTCCCTTAGGGGGTTGTTTTTGTGTGGTGATACTTCACTTAGGTAAAAACATCTTTTTATTACTTCTCTGTATTTTAAAAATTATGAGCATGAATATCCAATTAATTGTACTAAATGTAAAAATTAACTTATTGCTGAAGAACTCATAGCGAATGTGACTGAAACCGAGAAATGAGAAGAGTTAGGAGAATTAAGGAAGGAAGAGGAGGAGGGGTCTGAGAAGAGCCAAAATCTCCCCAAAATGGCCATTTAGGGGAAGATGCAGGAGGTGCCCGAAATATAAACCCAAGCCTGTCTGGCCTAATTCAGTCGTGAGCCATTTTCTATTTGCTCTAAAACCAGCCCGGTGGTCCTACGGGGCAGTGGTTACCAGGGCTGGGGACACAGACAGTGTGACCTTCCCGCCAGGAGCAGTGATGTATAGTTTGGAACAGCCAGCGCGAGTAGCTGTAAAAAGCAAACCTACAGTTTTTCATTTTTAAGGAAGTCTACACAGCGCACCCCCCAGTGCCTGCTCCTGGGAGAGATGCCCTCCCCCCTGCTGTGGGGACAAATGCAGGTTACATGGAGGATCTAGTAATGTAGCACATCCATTATTCATGAACAATAGGTCAAGACAATGATAGCCTCAGGTCAGCTGGTGAGGCTGAGCAGTTACTGGTTAAGAGTGGAGGCTCCAGGGTTAAGCTGGGTTCAAGTCCCACCTGCACTACGATGGTGGCTTTGGGCAGGTCCTTAGCTGTTCGAGCCTCAGTGTCCCTACCTGTGGCAGGAAGACGAGGCAGTACCTGCTGTTACTGTAGGGCCGTGGCGCAGGTTGACCAGGGAGATGCTACCAAGTGTTCACCCCACAGGGCACAGTGAGCGGGAGCGGCTGTACTAGTGCTGCAGCCGTGCCTCCAACCGCCAGCACGGAGGGGCCGGATCGGAGGGGACAACGGGGACAGTACAGGCAGAGGCGGGGGCTAGGGATGGGGGAGCAAGGAGAGGAAAGAGGATGGAGGCAGGGGAAGAGGGAGATGGGAAAGGAGAGGAGGGATGGGGCTGGGCAGGGAGCACTGTGGTCTGGGTTCCGAGGAGCAGAGCAGGAGGAGGAAGTGCGGGGATCGGGAAAACAGGTCATGGGGCGTTGCCAGGAGACTGGGCTCTCGGGTGGGTCATCTTTGGGTACCTGCTGGGTGCTGGGCTGAGCCCCTGGCTGGGGAGACGCAAGACTGGGGCTGGCTGGGGCTGCACTCGTGGACGCATGACAAAGGGAAGGTGGCCCACATCCTGGATGGATGGGGGTGAGGGCAGGGAGGCAGGCTGGAGTCCCCGCTTAGGACAAGAAGGGAGGATAACTGGGCAGCCCAGAAGGTGCTGAGGCTGGGGGCGTGGGGCCTGGGTCTGGAGGGAGCCGTGAGGGAGTGGCAAGGAGGGCAGCCGGGGCCTGGGGAGATGGCGGAGAAAGAGAAAGACACACAGGAAGAGTGGGGCCTGGGCCAGGCCGGGGGGATGCGGGCGCCATGGCCTTTAGGAGCCTCAGGGCGAGCGTGGTGGCTGCCGGGGCAGCTGGACTCACCAGGGGTGATGGTGAGTTTGGTCCCGTTGATGGCCTGCCATACCTTCCTGCCGCATCTTAATGTTTCCACTTGGATCCGGCAAAAGTACATATTCCCATCCTTCTCCTGCAGGTTCGATATCTGCAGGGAGCCAGACCTCTGACCCAGTGATAATTCAAGGGAGATCCGGTTCTTGTAGTCCTTATGGATGAAACGCCGAGTACTGTTGTAGATGATCTCCCCATGGAAGTGTGTCTGTCTCAAGGCTACACTCACTCTGGGATCCTTGGCTAACTGCCAGCCATGATAGAAGGAGAAAGGGATGCGGATGGAGCCACCCTGGGGGGCTGAGAGGCGGTCTGGTTGCTTGATTCCGTAGTTATTTAGATCACACTCTGCTGATCTACCTGCAGGAGCGGAGAGGAGAGACTTGAAGCCACGGGGAGAGATGAAGACGATAACCCCAGCCCTTCTGACACCCTCCCCCACGGGCAGTAGTGGGACAGATGGTAGGACTGGCTCCCTGGCCTGGGTGTTCCCCTCGCCAGGCATGGGGTAGCGAGGAGGGTGAAGGGTTGGGGCTGACCAGCACTATGGGACCAGCCCGTCTCTTGCTGGGGCTGGGAGGCCTGTCCAGCTCCCCCAGCAGACCCCTGGTCCAGCTGCCCAGCCACAGCCCTTGCTGGGGACTCGCTGGGCCTCGGGGCAGAGCCAGGGTGTCCCGGACACTCACCGGCCTGCAGACGTGACGGCAGCAGCAGCAGAGACAGCAGCAGGAACGGACCCATTGTCTCACTCTCCTCCCTGAGGAGGAGACGACAGCAGCTCTGTCAAGGCCAGAGGGGAGGCCCTAGGAGGTGCCTCCTTGGGGAGTCAGGAAACACCCAGAGAGCGAGGATCAGGCCCCTTCAGAAGAGCAAGGGAGGGTGAGAGCCTTCCCCAAACTCACTGGCCCCCAGAATGACCAGCACTTCCTTTATCAATCTGGTTTCTTCTTTTCCTATATTGCAAAAGTGCTTCCTTGTGGTCAGAGCCCAGAGAGCCATGAGAGAGGCCTCAGCTTTATCCTCATGCTGAGGGCCGTGGTTCTGCCCTTGGCCATGTGTGGCCTCTCCTCTGCTGCCTCCGCTCCTGGCCCCTGCCAGCACCTCTACCTCTCCTTAGGAGTCAGTCTCTGTCTCTCTAGCTCTCCTTTTCATTGGATGCACATTGGCCGAGTGTCTCTTGGCCTTTGTCCTCCCGGGGGAAGGGGTGCCAGCAGGACCAGCTCCAGGTCTGCCAGCGAGAGGACAGGCAGCCAGGAGTCTCTGAGAAGAGAGAAGGAGGAGGGAACCACTGGTGGTCAGATGCCCTCAACCTCCAGCCCCAGCACCAGGAATACCCAGCTTGTTCTTTGTCCCTCTCCTTCCTGGCAGGGCCTCCCCTTTAGCCCTTCCCCTGCTGTCCTGTGCAGGACCCAAGTCTACCAGGCCCCTTCCCTGCCCTGATCAGGTCCTTTTGTGCAGTCTCACACCCTCCCTATGGTTAAGAGGAAAGGGTGGACCTTCTGGAGGCCATGACCAGATATGCAAGACCATATCTGTAGGTCCTTCTGTTCTCTACTCTAGGTGAGGAGACCAAGGCTCAGAGGAGACCTGCCCTAGGTTGTATGACTCTCAGATAGGAGGCCCAGGACTCAAGCTCTAGTCTTGCTGAGTCCACAGAGCATACTGCTCCTTCTGGATGCTTCTGTCTGGTTGTCCCTCACAACCTCTGGGCCTTAGCTCCTGAGAGCAGAGTTCTGGAGGGTGACTCTCCGGAGGCAATGTTTTTCTAATGCTCCTTGGGTGATTCCCTCCACAGCTGGGAGATTCCTGACTAATCCATAGCCTCCTTGACTAGGAGGGATATAAGGCCCAGAGCAACAGAGTCACCCTGGTGACAGTCTCTGGACCATCTCCAAAGGAGCGCACTGCCAGCTTGTGACTGGTGGCGGTTGGGCGTGAGGGAGTGGCGCTGGGACCTCTGGTGACTCACTGGGCAGGTTCTAGGAGGCTCTGCTCCCTCCCTCCCCCAGTGAGGTTGGCGTTGGCTTACTGCGGAGATGGTGATGGTGGGAGAGCACGATTTCATCACAGGAAGTGGTCTCGTCTTCTGGAGGTGGAAGCAAGCAGACTGACTTCCTTTCTCCTTTTCTGTTTCTTCCCCAGATCTCACAGTTTTTTTCCACTCTTCTCCCAGGCCAGCCAGTCAGCCCCTGCCCTTTCCCCATGTCTGCAATTCTTATATTTCCTGCCAGGCCTGAGAAGAGAAATTCTGCATTTTCATGGAATGGCTTTATCTGACCAGGCCTTAAACACCCATTGCCTCATTTTCAGCTTTAAAATATTGTGTGGTGAATGTATTTTCACCAATAGTAAATTGAGGCACCATCAAGAAACTGAACCTTAATGTCATGGAGTCCTCTGGGCTGTGGAAGGTGGTTGGGCGAATGGTAACAGTTGGAAAAGTGGACAGAAGAGAGGACAAGGGACTGACTGCCTTTTTAGCAGCTCTTCTAGAGGGTGGCCTGGTCTGTCTGAGGGGTGACACCTGAGTTCCATTTCCACATTATCTCACTAGCTGTGGGTCCTGGCTGGACAGTCTCCTTTTTGCCTGGCCACCCAAGAAGGGGGCTGGACCCCATTATTGGGTGCCCCAGCCCATTCTGTTGGGCAACATGGCATGTTTACTAAATATGCATGTTTACTAGCTAAACTTTGGTAGAGTATCTGCTATCCAGGTGCCTTGGGTCCCATTGTTCCCATATACGGTATCCCTATATGCAAGCTGCACATTTCATGTCCTGTTCAGGCCCCTGGGCCCAGCTGGATCCCCATGATGACTGGAACTGTGAGGCACGACTTCTCACAGACACTGTGTGGTTTCTGGGTTTGTTCATCCTCCCTTCTCTCAACAGCAATGAGAGTGTCCAGTAATCAGTCCTGAACTGTGGCTCTCACAGAGGGGGTTTCTGGTGGGAGGAGGGCCTGGAATTTCGTGATTCATAGATGGGCAGAGCCTAAATGCAACTTTTTAGCTCAGATGGTGGCCATAGGGGAGGGGTCAGAAGCCATGTGATGAGGAGAGAGAGAGAGCGAGAGAGAGAGTGAAGGTTATGAGCTGTGGACCACATTTTGAGAATTCTACCTTAGATATTCCCCCAAGGTCTTCTAAGTTTTTGTTCTCCTGTTCTCATTGGCCACATCCATCACTGCTCCTTCCCCCTTCACAGTACCTCACCTTGCTTCTGCTTCCCCCCCAAGGCCAGTAGTAAAGCAAGATGTAAGCTCTCACTACCTCCACTAATTGTGATGGAGTTTCTAGCCCATGCAATAAGGCAAGACAAAGAAATTTTTTAAAAAAGTGTTTTTCCTAGATTCTGTGTTTATGTAATTTGGCACTTATTCATCACAGGGCAATTGTATTAACTATTTTAAAAAAATTTTTCTGCATCCTTGGTGCTCTGGTTCCTGTGGCCTTGCTGTCTGGGGAAAGATGGTCCCTCCCAAAACTAGCCTATCTTAGATAGAGCAAAGAGCATTCCTAGGAACATGCCTTTCGTGTGCAAACTAATGAATCCAGGACCCGTCCTCTAAACCACCTACTTTATCTAACTCTCACCCACCAAGCCAATATTTCATCTGCCCTGAGTCAGTCCTGTGTCAGGTGCCAGAGAACTAGAGATAGTTGTAACCTGTAACCGAAAGCCCACTGGAATTAATTAAACTAGCCAATCCTAAACTGTTTCCCCTTCCTTGCTTATCTTGCCAGGGGAAAACCCACAAAAGGTTTTGGTCATTTCCTTCCCCTTGGTCTTGCCTCTGCCTCTTCTAGTGCTTCCCCAGGTGGCCCTCTATGGCATGGCATTTTCATTCTCTGCAGGAAATGTAAGTTCTAAAAACTTTCTTTCAGTATCACTACCCTCTCTCTGTCATCACTCAGTCACCTGTACAAAATAAAATCCTGTGAGTATAAGAACTGAGCCAAAAGACATCCAGATTGGAAGGAAAGAAGGAAAAATTGTTTATTAACAGGTGACTTGATGGTTTATGTAGACGATCCAATGGAATTGGCCAAAAAAGCCACTACAGTTGTAAGTGATTTAAACTAGGTCACAGGGGGCACCTGGGTGGCTCAGTGAGTTAAAGCCTCTGCCTTTGGCTCAGGTCATGATCCCAGGGTCCTGGGGATCGAGCCCCACATCGGGCTCTCTGCTCAGCAGGGAGCCTGCTTCCTCCTCTCTCTCTCTGCCTGCCTCTCTGCCTACTTGTGATCTCTGCCTGTCAAATAAATAAATAAAATCTTTAAAAAATAAATAAACTAGGTCACAGGATACAAAAGCAATACACAAAAATCAATTTTTTAAAAATATTTAATTAATTTATTAGAGAGAGAGAGAGACACACAGAGCACACAAGTGGGTTTGAGACAGAGGGAGAGGAAGAAGGAGAAGCAGACTTCCTACAGAGCAAGGAACCCAATGTGGGGCTTGATGCCAAGACCCTGAGAACATGACCTGTGTTGAAGGCAGATGCTTAACTAACTGAGACACCCAGGCATCCCTCAAGTGTTTTTCTATATACTAATCACAAAAAATGGAAGTCAAATGAAAATAATACCACTTACGATAGCTTCAAAATATGAAATACTTAGAAATAAGTACCACAGAAGATGTGTAAGATCTGAACACAAAACTATAAAACATTATTGAGAGAAATTAAAGGTTAATGAATGGAGATTTCATACCTAAGTATGAACAGTATTCAATGCAGTTCAGATGTCAATTCTCCCCCCATTCATATGTACCTAGAACACAATCCCAGCCAAATCTCAGCAGGCTCTTTTGTGGAAATTGAATAGCCAATTCTAAAATTCCTATAGAGGGGCGCCTGGGTGGCTCAGTGGGTTAAAGCCTCTGCCTTCAGCTCAGGTCATGATCCCAGGGCCCTGGGATCCAGCCCCACATCAGGCTCTCTGCTCAGCGGGGAGCCTGCTTCCTCTTCTCTCTCTGCCTACTTGTGATCTCTCTGTCAAATAAATAAATGCAATCTTTAAAAAAAAAATTCCTATAGAAATTCAAAGTACTTAGAATGGCTAAAAACTGACAATGAAGAACAAAGTTTACACCATCTGACTTTAAGACTTACTATAAAGCTACTGTCATCAAAAGGTATTGGTGTCAAGACAGAGAAATAGATCAATGGAACAGAACAGAGTAAAGAAAGAGATCCACAATTCTGGGGTCAGTTTATTTCTAACGAAGATGCAAATGCAATTCAGTGGAGAAATTACAGTCATTTGAACAACTGGAAATTTATATTTAAAAATGAACTTCAGGGGTGCCTGGGTGGCTCAGTGGGTTAAGTCTCTGTCTTTGGCTCAGGTCATGATCCCAGGGTCCTGGAATTGAGCCCCGCATCGGGCTCTCTGCTCCGCAGGGAGCCTGCTTCCCTTTCTCTCTCTGCCTGCCTCTCTGCCTACTTGTGATTTCTCTCTGTCAAATAAACAAAATCTTTAAAAAAATGAATATCAATTCATATATTGCACTATCTACAAAAATTAACTCAAAATGAATCATTAGCCTAAATGTAAGCCCTAAAATTATTTAAGTCAAGAAAAAAAAAAAACAGGAGAAAATCTTTGTGACTTTGGGTTAGGCCATATGTCTTAGATTCAACACCAAAAGTATGAAAGAAAATATTGACAAATTGGAGCCCCTCAAGATGAAATCTGTTTTTCAAAAGATGCCATCAAGAAAATATAAGGAGACACTACAGACTGGGAGACAATATTGGCAAATCACATAACTCACAAAGGATCTGTATCCCAAATATACAAAGAACCCTCAACATTTGTGGAAAAAAAAATCCCAATTGAAAACATGAGCTAAAGATTTGAAGAGATACTTTGTCAAAGGAGACATACAGCTCACGACCGCATGAAAAGATGTGTAACAGCATTAGTCATTAGGGAAATGTGAAAGAAAACCACAGTGAGATCACATCACATATCTGCTAAATGGCTCAAACTGAAAGACCAGCCAATGCTAAGTGTTGACAAGGAAGTGGAGCAACTGGAGATGTCTTATACTGCTGGTGGGAATGCACAGAGGTGCAAATATTCAGCCATTCCTTACAAAGTTAGATATATACCTACTTCACACACACACACACACACACACACACACACGTACCTCCCAGTCCAACCTGTTCAAGTTTGAGAAGCCCTGCCCTGAAGTTTGAGTCCAAGGACATGGAATTTAAGGACCTCTCTTGCCTGTTACCTTTCCTTTTCAGGGAAATCCTGTGAGGTAAAGGAGTTTAATTCCTACCCAACAAAGGAAGAAACGAAGGCCCAGACAGGTCACCTCACTCGCTCCAGTTCCCTCCACTGGGAAGGTCTGGAGTCTGGACCATGCTCAGGTCTGTGTGTCTTTTTTTTTTGAGCCTCCCCTCCCCAGCCCGCCGCCCACGGGTCTGTGTGCCTTGTGAGCTTGGTGCTTTCCCAAATGACGGTCCTTCTTCCTAGCTCCCGCCACAGCCCCACCTCCTGTCTCCTCCCACAGCCCTTCCTACAAAAGCCCTCCAGTGCTGCTTTCATCCAGCTGCTGGTCAATTTCTGGGGAAACAAAGGCAGCAGGGATGTGAGTGTGAGGAGAGGCAGCCCATGGAGTGATGAAAGATGACAGCGGGTCTCTGAGAACAGGGAAGGAAGAGAAACTGAGAGCCAGATCTTGATCTCTATCTCTGCACAGTCTGCTCCTGTGCCACGGCTGACATAAGCACTCTGTTTACTTCCTCTTGTTTTCCATCAGAGGGAGGAGGCCAGGCTCAGAGAGGGTTTGTCCTTCCCTGGCTGGGGGCAGGCACGCAGTGAGCCCTCCAGAAATGAGAGCCCAGCCGGGAAGGGAAGACTCACCCATGTAAAGCAAGTAGAGGGAGGCCCCAGAGTTAATGTTCGAACCCTCCCACTTCCTGGGTGCTGGGTGTTTTGCTCATTTGCTATATTCTTGATGCTTTGACATCTGCGGCCTCACTGACCGGGGGAGACAGCCCCTCGCAGTGCTAGCCAGTTCGTAGAGATAGCAAAGACTTGCTCAGGAGCACGCCTTTCTTTTTATTTTACTTTAATTTTTTAAGATTTTACCTAAGAGAAAGACCCCCCCCAAAAAAATAGAGAGAGAGCATGAGTGGGGAGATGGGGAGAGGGAGAAGCAGGCCCCCCTCTCAGCAGGGATCCCAATGGGGCACTTGATCCCAGGACCTGGGGACCATGACCTGAGCTGAAGGCAGATGTCCAACCCACTGGGCCACCCCGGTGCCCCAGGAGCATGCCTTTCATGGGCACACCAACCAGGCTAGAACCCAAAACCACCTCTTCTATGTGACGCTCCAGGAGGCCACTGTTCCTCTGCCCCATTCCCCCCAGACAGCCTTTCATCTGCAGAACCTGCTGAAATTATTCCCCCTGGTCAGTCCTCAGCCTGCTTATCCTGCTTTGTCTTGTCTTTTCTACAGAATGATAAAGGCTCCTGTCCCTGTTTGCCCTTCACTTCCTCGGCCTCTTGACCGACCTTGGTGCCTCCCAGCATGGCCCCACCCCGAGTTCTGTTTCTCCTGTTGCTAGGGAATCTGTGAGGATACATTCTCATTTCCGTGTGTTTGTGTCTTACCACGCTTGATCCAAACAGATCCAAATCCAGCTTATTCTAAAACAGTAGTAAAGTCTCCTCAGACCCCAAGAGGTAGGCAGGGTCTGTTAGGTCCTCATTTTACAAGAGGAAACTGAGGTCCCATGGGAGGTCATGAACGTCACTTACGGTCCCACTGCCAGTAAATATCTGCTGGGCTGTGGGGTCTGGGCCTCTGCACGGTGCCACTTCCCCATGCAGAGACAGCAGTCGACAGGCCTCTGACCCATGTTACAGCCAGGGTTCCCTTTACTGGGTCTTCCTGCTGCACACGGAGGAGATAAGGACAGACCGGCTTGTGGAGATTTGGGTCCCTGTTACCCGACTTCGTGCAGGAGGCAGTCAGGGCTGACTGGTGTGGATGGAGAGAAGGCAGAGAAGCCTTTGTCCATACAGGGCGGGGATCTGGCAATAAGGATCCATGTGACTTTCCTGTCATTATGCGTTGTTTTCTGTGTTGCCTCGTTCTGTCCCCACTCAGACCCTTTAAGGGAAGTGGCTGTTCTCCCCATTTTGCCGATGAGAAAACAGGCCAGGGGAAGGGAGGGCATTTGCCACAGAGCCTGCCTTCTGTGGAGTCGGCCTCTGTCACAGTCCCAGGTTTCGTGTGTTACGTGACCGAGACTTCCTTCGTGTCAGCCGCCTCCTCACGGCCCCTCGCTGCATTCCAGCTCCTGATCAACCCGACACACACGCCAACTGAGCTTCTAGAAGGGTGAGAGCAGACAGCAAAGACCTGGGGGGCAGGGGCTGTCCCCTGACCTTGCTGTGCTCCCAGGCTGGGAGCAGAGAGCAGATGCTCACAGAGGAGACCATGGTCGCCCTTCCCCTCAGAGCCGTGGAGGGCGGTACATGTTGAACAAACTGCCGTCCAGAAAAGAAGCCCGGATTCGTAGCATTTGCCAATTTCATGGTGTCAAAACTACAGTACCGAGTTAACTACTACCATGTGGATGGAAGATTTGTATTCCCCAAATGTATGTGTCGAAGCCCTAGCCCCACAGTGTGGCTGCATTCAGAGAGGGCGCCCCTGAGGACATAATGAAGGTTAAAGGAATCATGGGGATGGGCTCAGGGTCCTCATAGAAGGTGACAGCGGAGTGCTCCTTTCTCATTCTCTCTTTCTCTCTCCAAGTGCACAGTCTGCGGGAAGGCCTCGTGAACACAGAGCAAGACGGCACCGCCTACACGCCACAGGCCATGACCTCAGAATGCAGCCTACCTTGCCAGCATCTTGATCTTGGACTTCCTGGACTCCAGAATCGAGAGAAATTCCTGATACGTAAGCCGCCAGGTCTGTAGCATCTCATTTTGGCAGCCCGAGCGGACGACTCCCCGTCCCAGGGTGAAGTCACTGAACAGCAGGTGTTTCTACCTCATTCTTGCTGTACAGACACAAGAGCATGAATGACCTCAAGAGCGTAGACCGGAGTAGTATGTGGTAGAATAAGTAGGGAGGAAAGAAGTTAGCAGGGAGGGATGAGCTTCCTTCTTTTTAAACATAATTTATTTGTGAGTTTGTATTTAATTTTTTTGATTATCATTTTTGTGGTGATAATACATACCTAGCAAAAAAATTTTACCATTTGAACCATTTTTAAGTAGACAGCTCAGTGGCATTAAGCTCATTTACAGTGTTGTGCACACACTTAATTTTTAGTAATGCCTGTGTTCCATAAGGGCCGCACAACATTCCCCAGAATGTCCCAGTCAGCTCCAGGACGCTTCTCTCTGTGGGCTTCCGGGTGGTCATCAGGGAATTTAGGAGAAAAAGCCATGACATGATTCTGTTTCTGTGCATTTCACAGAATTCTAACTGAACATGAATTATGGTGGACACGTGAGTCCTCTTCGTCTTTTTTCCCTTCCTTTATTTGTAAAAGGGTTTTAGGAATCCGAGCTGAGCATGGGCTGGCAAGGGAACCGGCCAATGGATCTGAGCTGAGGTGGGGGCTGCAGTCCCCGTCAGCCCCAGAACTTCCTGTCGCTGAGGTCCCCGCCGGCCGTGTTTATGCGGTTTGGGTTTGCAACAGCAGACGGGCGTTCCCTCACCATTCTGGAGGCCAGAGGTCCAAACTCAAGGTGTCAGCGGGGTCGTGGCCCCTCTGAAGGCTCTGGGGAGGGTCCTTCCCGCCTCTGCCAGCTTCTGGAGCTCCCAGGGGTCTCCGGGGTCCTTGGCGGTTGGCCCCGCGCAGTCTCTGCCTCCCGCGTCTGCCTTTCAGCAGGGAGACGGGTGTCCCCGTACTCCCAGGTCAGACGCGGAGTGTGTCAGGGTTGGGGGCGGTCGCCAGACGGTGAGATCCTGTGAGGAAGTGGTTTACAAACGTTTACACAACACAAGCGTGTGCTGCGGGTGAGACCAGGAGGACCCAGAGAGGGGGAGCTCGCATCTGACAGGGGTGCATGGGGGCGGCGACCGCCTCCAGGACGCCAGGGGGAAGGGGCTTCTACAGAGTCCGCCGGCAGCTGACACCACCCCGCCCGCACTCTGTCCCCAGCACACGGTCTGTCACGGGACTTGATGAACTTGCGGTCTCTGGAGAAAAGGAATTATTCGGTCCGAGCCAAAGGCAGTGTGTCTCGGTACAAACCGGAGAAAGTCGTTTCTGAAGGCGGAGAGGGGGCGCATCTCCGCTGGCGGGGTGGGGCGCTGCCTGATGCAGGACCGGCTGTGGTCAGGTTCCCCGTGCGCCGGGTCACCTTCCTTCTGGATGGTGGGTTTGCGCCTATCAGCTGTGTGAGACCCGGGTCAGAGCACAACCACAGCCCCATGCCTTAGGGCGAATATTTAAGTTATCATAATCTGCCAAAGAAGATCTCTCTGCCCTGAGGAGTCTACCTTCCTAATAACACAAAGTTGAGAAATGTGTTTTTACACAAATAAAAGTTAGCAAAACAAAGACAACTTTAGTGATTATTATTACAGGAGCCTGGATGCTCTGTTTCGGGTTGGCGATATTTGCAGGACGTTTAAAGACATGTGGCATTTCAAGTATTATGTATTTATGTTGTAAAATGGTTTTTAACTTCTCCCCATAAAATCACTAAATATGTTATAACCGTTCTCATATCATTTGTTTTGTATGGATAATAATGCCAAGTTAGACAACTTTTCTTGAATCATCGCAGTTCTGAGGTAGTTTTGTTTTATTAATCCCACCTGATGTGGGATTAATGTCCGTTGAGGCAGCAATCAGTACATTTCTGAAAGTAATACTTAGATCTGGAAATGTCATGCATTTTACCCAACCTGCGGTGGTGGGGGTCACATATCACAAGTTATCCTTGTTACAGAAAATATTACAAAATATTTTAATTTTATGATCTAAATTGTGACCACTTCCATCCTGATTTTAACCATATTTTAAAGAAAGTCTGGTAGCTTGCTTCATGCCTGATATGTCAAATTCACATATATATTACATATACGTGCATATATTTAACATGTATACATGCACATAACATATATGCAGATAAAGCAAGGTAATAAGAATTGTTTAAGGTTCTGCAGTTGACTTTTTTTTTTTTTAAAGATTTTATTTATTTATTTGACAGAGAGAAATCACAAGTAGACGGAGAGGCAGGCAGAGAGAGAGAGAGGGAACAGGCTCCCTGCTGAGCAGAGAGCCTGATGCTGGACTCGATCCCAGGACCCTGAGATCATGACCCGAGCCGAAGGCAGTGGCTTAACCCACTGAGCCACCCAGGCACCCTGCAGTTGACTTTTGCAACGGTTAGAGCAGGCTACCCTGTATCTCTAGAACTAGGAAATGGAACATGAAGAGAGTGGATGTTTGACACAAGGAGGAGACAGGCAATTACACAAAAATCTATTACCTGCAAGTTACCTGAGGGAAAAATGTAACAAGTTCCTTCCCCTTTTTGTTACTTACTTGTCTGCTCCTTTCCTTCATACAGGCCCATGGAAAGAGAGTCTTCTGTCTCAACAAGGCCACAACACCCCATCCCCTCTGGCCTGGGCTCGGTCCCCGCTGTGTGAGGGGGCAGGGCAATCTGGGGGCCAGAAGGGTGATAATCTAGGGATCCCCCTTTACAGGCTCCAGGTTGCACTGGGCCAGTCCTAGGTGATGGAGTCCCAGGTGTTTGTGTGTCTTTTTATAAATTCACTTGTGTGTTGAGGTTCAAGAGGTTCTAGAGCCTGAGGCCAGGTTGGGATCCCTAACTCTGGGCATGGTGTTGGTCACAGCCCCTTTCTGCACAGATATCTCCCCTCCTCTCTCTGAATTCTGGTGACTTAGGGGCTCTCTCGGGCCCGGAGATACAGCTGCTGACTTGCTGGCGTGACCTTGGGCCCGCACTCGGTCTCAGTAGTGTGTTCCTATCCTCGGCCTGCTCTGTCCTCTGTCAGGATTCCTTTCCTAAGCTCTCCTCCACTGCCTTCACCTGAGAGAGTCATCTGTTTCCTGTCAGGGCCGCTGGCTTCATGAGGGGACAGAGGCACGCAGAGTGTGAATTCACCGGGAAATATGCGGCAGACACAAGGGGTGAGATGCTCAGCGGGCACGGCTGAGTAGGTTGGAAAATGTAGACTGGAAGAACTTTTTTTCATTCCTGGACCTGAGATCCACCAGACAAAGTAAATCCCACTACTGCCAAGACACAAGCAAGCCTCGGACACTCGTGGGTGTCCGAGACAATGAACGTCAGTCCCGGATTGTGCAACATCCCAGTGGGACGGTCCTGGCCCAGGGCTCTCAGGGGGCAGCTCCTCTGGCTCTCCTGTATGTGCAGTTTCACTTGCTCTAGTGCCGTGGGGTCCTCTCCACTCACCTGGCAAATGGGGAAACAGCGTGGAAAATTGCACGACCGAGTTTTGCATCACTTCCTCTGGGGGGTAATATACATCCTTTTTCCCACGTTGCACAGGCCAGAGATTGGTTGTCTGATCCTCACATGTCTGGGAGAGAGGCTGGGAAATGTGTTTAGGTGTGGGACCGGGATTAGGGTAAGGCAGGTGAGGCTTTCGCCTCAGATCAGAGCCTGAACAGGACTCCCAAGAAACCCAGTAGAGTTTGGAAGTTATTATTGGTGAGTTTGCTTCCCCTAAACTGAGGAAGGTAAAATTATAACTAATTCTGTTTGGGGTATGAATGAAATATTTAAACTTAAAATAGTTTTCAGAGTTTTAATGACGCACTTTTTAATGTTTCAATTTTTTTTTCAACTCTTTAGTGTTCTGTTAAGAATTAACCATTAAGGGGCGCCTGGGTGGTTCAGTGGGTTCAGCCACTGCCTTCGGCTTGGGTCATGATCTTGGGGTCCTGAGATCGAGCCCTGCATCAGGCTGTCTGCTCGTTGGGGAGCCTGCTTACCCCCTGCCCCCTGCCTGCCTCTCTGCCTACTTGTGATCTCTGTCTGCCAAATAAATAAATGAAATCTTAAAAAAAAAAAAAAAAAAGAATTAACCATTAAGGGGCACCTGAGAGCTCAGTGGGTTAAATGTCTGCCTTTGGTTCAGATCATGATCTCAGGGTCCTGGGATCAAGCCCTGAGTCAGGCTCCCTGCTCAGTGGGGAGTCTGATTCTCCCTCTGCCCCTCCCCCTGCTCATGATCTCTCTCTCTCTTTCAAATAAATAAAGTATTTTTTTAAAAAAGGAATTAACCATTAAAAACACATGAAACATACATAGAGGCCCACTTTTTGTGTGTCCCATAGGAAAAGGATCTAAGTTTTAAGGAACATACAACAATCTCAATCCTCAAATTTTATTTTTCATTCTTTGTTCCATTTTTTTTTCATTTTTCTTCTTTAATACCAAATGCCTTTAAGAATGGACACTTCTCTGCATACAGCTTTTCTTGTGTCCAAAGGTGTTGGTATCAACAATGGTGACAGTGTTTTCCTTCTTGTTGCCTAGTCATTTGTTACTTCCCTTTTAATTTTTTTTTTAAAATATTTTATTGATTTATTTGACAGAGAGAGATCACAAGTAGGCAGAGAGGCAGGCAGAGAGAGTGAAGAGGAAGCAGGCTCCCCGCTGAGCAGAGAGCCTGATGCGGGACTCGATCTCAGGATCCTGAGATCATGACCAGAGCCGAAGGCAGCGGCTTAACCCACTGAGCCACCCAGGCACCCTAATTTTTTTTTTTTTTAATCCAAGAGTTACTTAAGAGTGTGTGCCTTCCTTTCCAAGAACATATAACTAATACTTTTTGTCCCATTAAAAAAAGAGAAGTTCTAGAAGCCATGATTCACACACCATACAATTCACTCATTTAAAGCATACAATTTGGGGTGCCTGGTGGCGGGTGGCTCAGTTCTCAGTCGGTCAAGCATCCAACTTTTGATCTCAGCTCAGGTCCTGGTCTCAGGGTTGTGAGTTCAACCCTGGGCTCCACACTGGGCATAGAGCCTCCTTAAACAAACAAACAAAACAAAACAAAACAAAGCGTACAGTTCAGTGGTTCTTGGTATATGACGTTATTTCTAAAAATAATGGCAACATATCCATAATATAAAATTTTCCATTTTAAACACTTTTTAGAGTGGAATGCAATGGCGTTACTTACCCACATAATGTTGTATAATCATCACCACGATCTATGTGTAAAATTCTGTCATTCCTCCAGATAAAAACTTTCTGTTGCATGTAGACATCCAATTGTCCCAGCAACATTTCTTTCTTTCTTTCTTTTTTTAAAGATTTTGTTTATTTATTGGACAGAGAGTCACAGTGAGAGAGGGAACACAAGCAGGGGGAGTGGCAGAGGGAGAAGCAGGCTTCCCTCCAAGCATGAGCATGGAGCCTGATGTGGGGCTCGATCCCAAGACCCTGGGGTCATGACCTGAGCCGAAGGCAGCCGCTTAATGAATGAGCCACCGAGGTGCCCCCGACAACATTTCTTGAAGAGAACTTGTGTACTTTTTGGTAGTTACTATAGGGAGTACAACTATATACTTAACTTTTCACAGTCTAGTTAAAATTAATATTTTTAACCATTCACATGAAATGAAGAAAGCTTATAACCACAGAGGTCCCTTTTTACAATTGTGGAAAATCCTGCCACTAGATACTGTTGTAATTTTTGCTTTTGATAGTCATGTTTATTTTAAAGCATGTAAGAGGAGAAACATAATCCCTCCCGTTCTCTTGGAAAATCACCATTTCTGTTGCTCATTCGGTTTTCCAGAAGTTCCAAGCTTCCCTGCGATGCCATTTCTCTTCCCTAGGAAACTTCCTTGGGGATTTCTTTCACCGCAGATGTGCTGGCCAGAAGTTTTCCTTCATCAGAGAATATCTTTCTGTGGCCTTCACTTCTAGCGGATGTTTCTGCTGGATAGAGAATTCTGGGTTGATGGCTCTTTCTCTGAACACTTGAAACACAGTTCTGGTATCTTCTGGCCTCCGTGATTTCTGATGAGGAATCTGCAATTGTTTGAATGATCGTTCTCCTGAATACAATGCTTTGTTATTCTCTGGCTGCTGAAAGGTTTATTTCTTTCTCTGAAGGGTTTATTTCTTTATTTTTGGTTTTCAATAGTTCGGTTATGATGTGTCTGGACACAGTTGTCTTTGAGTTGATCCTGTCAGACATATATGGGTCTTCTTAAATCTTTTTTTTTTAATATTTTATTTATTTGATAGAGAGAGATCACAAGTAGGCAGAGAGGGAAGCAGAGAGAGGAGGAAGCCAGCTCCCTGCTGAGCAGAGAGCTCATGACCTGAGCTGAAGGCAGAGGCTTAACCCACTGAGTCACCCAGACGCCCCATTCTTAAATCTTTAAATGTATGTTTTTCACTGCATTTGAGAAGTTTTCAGCCATTGTTTGTTCAAAGGTTCCTGTCTGCATTGATCTCTGTCTCGTCTTCCTCCAGAATTCCAATGACATATATATTCATTCTTTTTTAGAGTACCACGGGATTTTAAGACTCTCTTCATTTTTTTTCTTTCAATGTTATTTTCCCTGGCTGTTCAGGTTGGATTATTTCTTTTGATCTGTTGTTTTTTGTTTTTAGATTATTTATTTATTTGTCAGAGAGAGAGAGAGAGAGAACACAAGCAGGCAGAGGCAGAGAGAGAGAAGCAGGCTCCCGGCCAAGCAAGGAGCCCAATGCGGAACTTGATCCCAGGACCCTGGGAACATGACCTGAGCTGGCATCGGCTTAACGGACTGAGCCACCCAGGTATCCTTTTGATCTGTTTTTAACTTTCCTGATTCTTTCCTCTCTCACCTCTATTCTGTTATTGGCAGACTTCCAATTAACTTTTTGTTTCAGTTATTATATTCATCAGCTTTAAAATTTCCCTTTGACTTTTTTTATGGCTTTTATTTTCTGCTGAGAATGTCTGTCTTTCCATTCATTTCCAGATCGTTTGCCTTATTTCATGGGGCATGCTGATTAAATAGCTAACTACATGAAAGTCTTTGTCTAATAATCCCACCATCTTGGGTTAGGGTCTTTCATATACGGACTATCGAGATTTTCCTGTTTCCCTGTATGTCAACTAATTTTGGATTATATCCTGAACTTTTAAAGTATTATTAGTATTATACTATTAAATATTATAATTATAATTGTAATTTTAAGTATTAAGTATTATAAGTACTATTATTCTGTGCAGTATTGGGTCCTATTAAAATTCTATGGAGAATGTTGATTTCTCTGTTTTGGCAGACAAGGCTGTGGAAGCCAAGAAAAATAAGACTGTACGCACCTCGAGTCCAGCCCTGACATAAGTACAGCCATCCTGGCAAAGCGGAGGCTGGCACCTTGCACCCCCTCTCCACCCACTCCCCTCCCCTCGGTAGTATGTGTGACTTTCCTCAGCCAACCCTGGCTGCCCTAAAAGAAAAACAAATAGTTAACTTGCAGAGCTCACAATCCTGCAAGACAGGAGTCTCCCTTGATTAACAAACGTCCTAGAGATTTATAACAAAGAAGTTACCTTATCAATAGCACAATTTCCAGAGGCAAATAACTCAGTTCCTCAAGCCCTAACGTCCCCCTCCATAAAACTGAAGGAGGCTGAGATAGAAGGAAATATAAATAAAGTTAAATTTCTTCAAAACCCAAATCTCACTAACAAGGACACTTGATAGAAGTGTGAAACTTTATCTCTAAACCTCCAAGATAGTGTCAGTGATCATTCCCAAGCACGTGACCCACTGATATACATCTGAAGGGTCTCACAAGAAGATTTTTATTATTGGGAATGAATAACCTTTTCCCCAGACAATAGCTAGCCCCTCAAGATCCTGGAGACCTCGCTTCCAAAATTCCTTAGAGACTTACATCATCCATAATCCCCTTTGTCCTCACCCACTGCGGAGTCCACCCCTACTCTGCCTTTAAAAACTCTGACTGTAGGCACCTGGGTGGTTCAGTGGGTTAGGCCGCTGCCTTCGGCTCAGGTCATGATCTCAGGGTCCTGGGATCGAGTCCCGCATCGGGCTCTCTGCTCAGCGGGGAGCCTGCTTCCCTCTCTCTCTCTCTGCCTGCCTCTCCATCTACTTGTGATTTCTCTCTGTCAAATAAATAAATAAAATCTTTAAAAAAAATAAAAATAAAAAAAATAAAAACTCTGACTGTAATCTGGCTCGGGGTCCGAGTCCCTGCTCCGCTGTGTCGCATATACTTGGGCCCAAGCTTAAGCTTGTCAAATAAACCCTCATGTGATTGCATCAAGTGCTTGGCTCCTTGGTGGTCTCTCGGACAGACATGAAAACTCATAACAAAGGCAAGTTCCAAGGCACCTTCTGTAGGCCGTGGTTCCCATGCCATTGTCTTGGAGATGGGCTTGGGGCTTCTACCCAGCAGCTTTTTTTAACTTCCTCCTCTTAAAAACAGAAGGCCAAGGTTTTAGTTTCCTCTTGAATGACTCGTCATATACTTCCTGTGACTGCTTCTGCCTTCAGGGAAAGCAGTGAGAGAAAAGGAAGAGAAAAAAAACAAGGGGATTCCCCCTACATTTTCCCTTTGCCAGTTTCTGTTAGGCAGAGGGCTTTTTGCTCTGTCTCCTGGTTTCTTTCCTTTTTTTTGTTTTTTTAAGATTTTATATATTTATTTGATGGAGAGACAGAGATCACAAGTAGGTAGAGAGGCAGGCAGAGAGAGAGGGAAGCAGGCTCCCTGCTGAGCAGAAAGCCCGATGTGGGACTTGATCCCAGGACCCTGAGATCATAATCTGAGCCGAAGGCAGAGGCTTAACCCACTGAGCCACCCAGGCGCCCCCTTAGTGTCTTTTTTATGTTTGATTTTTTTCTTCAAATTTTTCATCTCTGTGTTTCCATTCTGCATTCTCATCATATCTCTGGATCTGTCTTAGGCCCATCCAGTAATTTTATCTCTTGCTGTATCTAATTTGCTATTTAATTTATCTACTTCCTTTTTTTCCTAATTTTTATAGTTTGTATTTCTAGAGTCTCTGTCTGTGGTTTCTCCCTCCCAAGCCCCTCACCCACTTCCCCAAACTGCCTGGTTCCTTTTATATTCCTTTGTTTTGTCATACTTTCAATATCTTCTTTTCTTTCTTTAACTATATTATCTTATGATGTGTCGAATAATTCCAGTATCAGCAGTTTTTGACATCTGATCCCAGAGATAATTGTGCACACCTCTTGCTTATGATCACTTATTTTGTTGTGCTTGTTTTTTTTTTTTAAGATTTTATTTATTTATTTGACAGACAGATATCACAAGTAGGCAGAGGGGTGGGGAAGCAGGCTCCCTGCTGAGCAGAGACCCTCCCCCCCATGTGGGACTCAATCCTAGGACCCTGAGCTGAAGGCAGCGGCTTAACCCACTGAGCCACCCAGGTGGCATCCAATGATGATGATGATTTTTTTTTATTGCTACTTCATCTTACTTGAGACTTCATGGGTAGGAAGCTTTGAAGCCCAAGTGTAAGTGCCTTCCTCCAGAGGGGGCGGGTTGATATTGACCAGGTGCAGGTGTGTTACCCATCAGGGTCAAAATGCAGTGGGATCTTGGGGCATTTAGGTGGCTTGGTCAATTAAGTGTCCAACTCTTCATCTCTGCACAGGTCTTGATCTCAGGGTCATGAGTTCAAGCCCCATGTTGGGCTCCACAGTGGGAGTGGAGGTTAAAAAGAAGAAAAAGGAAGTGGTATCTTGAAGTGACATCTTGTTATTTGTAGCAAGCCCCTCTTTGCCACAACTGGCTTTATGTTAATGAGGTGACTTTTGGAAACCCGAGAATGGGAGCTGGTCTTCAGGGGAACCATACATGAAGCATCCCTTAATTTCCGGGGGGCGGGGTCAGAAGGGTTAGAGATTGAATCAATCACCAACGGCCAATGACTTAATCAGTCATGCCTAGGTTGTGAAGCCTCCATAAAATCCCAAAAGGATGGGGTTCAGAGAGCTTCTGGGTTGGTAAACATGCAGAGATGTAGGGAGAGGAGTTGGTTCAGAGAGAGTATGAAGCTCTACTCCCCTCCCGCATAACTTGCCTCAGGCGTCTCTTCCATTCTGCTGTTCCTGAGTTAGATGCTTTTATAAGAAACCAGGGATCCAGTAAGTAAAATGTTTCTCCAAGTTTTGGGAACCACTCTAGCAAATTAGTGGAACCCAAAGAGGGGTTGTGGGAACCTCCAGTCAGTAGCCTGGTGACTTCTGAATTAGGGGGAGTGAGCAGTTTTGTCGGACTGAGCTCTTAAGCCTGTGGGATCTGATACTATCTCCAGGTAGATATGTCAGAATCAAGTTGAGTTGTAGGACACTCAGCCGCAGTCAGAGCGTTGCTTGGTGGTGTTGGAGAAATCCGCACACACACTAGAATTGGGATCAGAACTCTTTTTAACTCTGCATGTGACTTTGAGATGCTTATCTATTTTGATAGGTGAATTTTAGATCATTTATTTTAAATACTGGTCAAGGGGCACCTGGATGGCTCAGTGGGTTCGGCTCAGGTCATGATCCCAGCATCCTGGCATCAAGACCGGAATCGGGCTCTCTGCTCAGCGGGGAGCCTGCTTCTCCCTCTCCCTCTGCCTGCCACTCTCCTTGCTTGGGCTCGCTCTCTCTCTCTCTGTCAAATAAATGAAATACAAAGAAATACTGATCAATATTTCATTATAAATATTTGCCACAATTTACCTATTCTCTATTGATGGACATTTAAGTTATTCTAAATTTTTGACTATTGTAAATAATGCTACAATAAATATTTTTTACATGTTTCTTTGGGTACATGTGGATACACTAGAGTTTCTCCAGTGCATATACCTAAAAGTAGCGTTTATGGATCCTGGGGTATGCACATTTGAATTTTTTGAGATTATATCTAATTGCTCTCCAAGGAAAACCAAGACACACTCCCACCACTGTTCATATAACCTCCAGGATTACGTGAGTCCGCTGTTTTAATTTTTACCAATGTGATGGGTCTAAAATGGTTATTTTTTATCAGCATGTCCTTGACTGCTAGGGAGAAGAGCATTTCTGTTCTTTTTTTTTTTCCTCTTTTTTCTTTTAAGTGGGCTCTACACCCAACATGGGGCTCGAACTTACCACCTTCAGATCAAGAGTCGCGCACTCTGCTGACTGAGCCAGCCAGGTGCCGCGGGAAACATTTCTTAGGCTTTGGGCCATTTTGATTTTCTCTTCCGTGAATTGCCTCTTTGTATTTATTATTTTTCTACATTTATCGATTTTTTAAAAGATTTTTATTCATTTATTTGACAGAGATCACAAGTAGGCAGAGCAGCAGGCAGAGAGAGAGAAGGGGAAGCAGGCTCCCCACTGAGCAGAGAGCCCGATGTGGGGCTCAATTCCAGGACCCTGAGATCATAATCTGAGCTGAAGGCAGAGGCTTAACCCACTGAGCCAACCAGGCGCCCCAACATTTATCTATTTTTAAATCGATTTGCCATTGAATAGATCTTTTGGTATCTGATTCCTTCTCAATTATATATGTTGCAAATGCTGTCTTTCTGTTTATGGCTTATTATTTCATTTTATTGTACCTTTAAATTATAGAAATTTTTTTAAACGATTTATTCATTTGGGAGAGAGACAAAGACAGAGGGTGAGGGAGACAGGCAGACGCCCTGCTGAGTGGGGAGCCAGACGCCCTGCTCGATCCCAGGACCCCGAGATCATAACCTGAGCCAAAGTCAAGAGTCAGATGCTTAACTGACTGAGCCACCGAGGTGCCCCAGAACTATGGAAATTTAAATCGGATCTTCTCAGATTCATCAATCTTTTCTTTGTATGCCTTATTTAAGAAATCCTGTTCTACTCCTAACGTCATTAAAGATAGCTTCCTGTATTTTCTGCTGAACACTACATATTTGCTTTTCATTTTTGGTTTTTCATCCAATTGGAACTGGCTTTTGTATAAGGCATGAAGTTAGAATTTATGGTTTCCAGCCAATTGCGCTACCCATCCTTCCCCAGAGAACTGTAAGGCTACCTCTGTAATATTTAAAAGTTCCACATGGGGGCGCCTGGGTGGCTCAGTCGGTTAAGCGGCTGCCTTCAGTTCAGGTCATAATCCCAGGGTTTTGGGATCGAGTCCATCAGGCTCCCTGTTCAGCAGGGAGCCTGCTTCTCTCTCTCCCTCTGCCTGCCTCTCTGCCTACTTGTGCTCTCTTATCTCCATGTCAAATAAATAAAACCTTTAAAATAAAATAAAAGTTCCACACGTGCAAGCATTGATTTCCAGGCTTTCTGTTATTATTGCTCTATTTGTGCCAAAGCCATATTGTCTGAATTTCAGTACCTTTGAAATTAGTACCCATGTCTGGTATGTGAGACCCTCATCTCATTTTGGATCTTCAAAATCTTATTCTAGGCGTTTTGCCCTTCCATTTGCATTTTAGTATTGCTTGCACATTTCCGCGAGGAAACCTGTTGGGATTTTTGCTGGAATGGTATGAATTTATGGACTAATTTGAGGAGAGTTGACGTATTTATAATACTGAGTCTCTTATCCATGGCCGTGATCTATAACTAAGTGAATTTCAATAGACAGATTGATTGATTGACTGATTTTTAGAGCACTTGTGCGTGGTGTGGGGAGAGGCAGAAGGAGAGAGAGAGAGAGAATCCCAAATAGGGTCCACCTGGAGCCCAATGTAGGGCTTGGTCTCAGGACCCTGAGATCATGACCTCAGCTGAAATCAGGAGTCCGTTGCTTAACTGACTGAGCTACCCAGGCATCCCTCGATAGTTTTATATTCTTTTTCCAAAAAGATCTTATGTATGTTTTGTTCAATTTATTTATTTTTTTCTATTACCTTATTGCTTGTTGTTTTAGATAATTGTGTCTTTTTAAAAATTCAGTCTGGTCTAAGAGTGAGGTCTAGTTTACGTACAGTGTCCTTTTCAGGTACTGTAGTGCAATGGGTTTTTAAAAGGTAAAGGGGGGGCCCGGGTGTCCCAGTCAGTTAAGCGCCGCACTCCCGATTTTGGCTCAGGTTTTGATCTCAGTGTCGTGAGTTCAAGCCCCGCACAGGGCTCTACACTGGGCTTGCAGCCTACCTAAAAGGAAGGAAGGAAGGGAGGAAAGGAAGAGATATAAGGTTGTATGGCTGGGACACAATCCTGATACAGACTTTCCGCTACCTCCAGAGCCGCTTAACGCCCCTTTGGAGTCAGTCCCCTTCCCCGGCTCCACACCCTGGCAGTCCACGCTCTGCGTTCTGTCTCTATCATTTCTCCTTTTCTAGAATGTTGTGTTAACCTTCCAAATAAAACTGCCAGTTATTTCACCAGCAAAATGGGTTTGTTCGGGAACAGCTGAGGATTATAAACCGTGACAAATCAGCTGTAGCTAAATTAGTGTTAAGTTCACCAAACAAAAAGAGAGGAGCACTTTTTTCTTCTTCTTCTTCTTTTTTTTTTTTTTTAATAGAGGAAAGGGAGCCGCGGGCAGGGCTGTCACAAACAAGTCTATTGGAGTCACCTGGGGGTTCCGGCAGCCGCGGTCTCTCTCTCTCATTGGCTGGGTTGTCCTGAGGGGAGGCGATGGAAGGCTCTCCTCCAGCTGCTGGGGTATAAAAGTCGCCTAACCCTAACTCTTCCCGCTGGGTTTGCCGTGGGACACGCTGCCACCGCCGCCGCCCAGCTCAAGGTAAGGCACGGGAGCGCTCCCCTTCCCAACCTCCCCATTTTATTTTGGTGAAATTACCCTCGGTTAATTTTCACGGTCCTGTAAATGGAATCCTGGCCTTTGGGGTTTGGTTTCTTCCACTGAGCAAAATACGTGTGAGATGTATTTGCATCATCACGTGTGCCGGTGGCCGATTCCTTTTTACCGCTGGTCTGGGTGCGTTACGTGGACGTATCACAGCGTGTCTGTCCCATCATAAGTTGGTTGGTTGGTGGACGATTGGTTTTTCCCCCACGGTTTTGGGCGATTACGCATAAAGCTGCTGTGAACATTAGTGCGGTTTGTGTGAGACCAAGTTTTCGTTTCTGTGGGGTAAATACGCACACGAGGGACTGTTGGGCCAAATGTGAGTATGAATTAACATTTCCAAGAAGCTGCCAAAATGTTTTTCCAAAGCCGTTGTACCTTTTGTTGTTGTTGTTTGGTTCGGGGCGGCACGGAGTCCACAACCTACAGCACCTGGGGCCTGAGAGCCTCTGGAATGTTCTGGCTCTAATTTACGTTTCTGCCATCTTGAATCCCTGCGGGCAAAGTTCAGGAGTTTCATTTGCTCCACGTGGTCACTGGCTCTTGGTGTTGTGTCTTGCTGTGGTTTTAATCTGCATTTCCCTCATGACTAACGATGTTGAAGTTCCTTTCCCGTGATTGATTATTTGGTACCTGTATCTCTCGTGGTGTTTTTTTGTTTTGTTTTTGTTTTTTTTGTTTTTTTTTTTTTTAAAGATTCTATTTATTAGGGGCAGCTGGGTGGCTCAGTGGGTTAAAGCCTCTGCCTTCGGCTCAGGTCATGATCTCAGGGTCCTGGGGTCGAGCCCTGCATCAGGCTCTCTGCTCAGCAGGGAGCCTGTTTCCTCCTCTCTGCCTACTTGGGATCTCTCTCTGTCAAATAAGTAAAATTTCTTAAAAAAAATTAAAAGATTCTATTATTTGATAGACACACAGCAAGAGAGGGAACACAAGCAGGGGGAGTGGGAGAGGGAGAAGCAGGCTTCCCACTGAGCAGGGAGCCTGATGCCGGGGCTGGATCCCAGGACCTAGGGATCACGACCTGAACCAAAGGCAGATGCTTAACGACTGAGCCACCCAGGCGGCCCTGTATTTCTTCTTTGATGAAGTATCTCTACAAATCTTTTGTCCAGTTTTTAAAAGTTGAGATTTTGGTTACTGAGTATTGAGTATGGTGAGCTTTTTTTTTTTTTTTTTAAGATTTTATTTATTTTGGGGCGTCTGGGTGGCTCAGTGGGTTGGGCCGCTGCCTTCGGCTCGGGTCATGATCTCAAGGTCCTGGGATCAAGCCCCACATCGGGCTCTCTGCTCAGCGGGGAGCCTGCTTCCCCCTCTCTCTCTGCCTGCCTCTCTGCCTACTTGTGACCTCTGTCTGTCAAATAAATAAAATCTAAAAAAAGAAAAAGCAAGTTAGAAATAAGAAAGTTCACAATGTAAGAATCTGTTATTTTAGATCAAATTCTGCTGTGAAATTGGCAGCTTAAGCCTACTTGTGTGGCAATAAGACTGTATCACTTTGACTTTTTTTTTTTTTAAGATTTTATTTATTTGACAGACAGAGATCCCAAGTAGGCAGAGAGGCAGGCAGAGAGAGAGGGGGGAAGCAGACTCCCTGCTGAGCAGAGAGCCCGATGTGGGGCTCGATGTGGGGCTCGATGTGGGGCTCGATGTGGGGCTCGATGTGGGGCTCGATGTGGGGCTCGATGTGGGGCTCGATGTGGGGCTCGATGTGGGGCTCGATGTGGGGCTCGATGTGGGGCTCGATGTGGGGCTCGATGTGGGGCTCGATGTGGGGCTCGATGTGGGGCTCGATGTGGGGCTCGATGTGGGGCTCGATGTGGGGCTCGATGTGGGGCTCGATGTGGGGCTCGATGTGGGGCTCGATGTGGGGCTCGATGTGGGGCTCGATGTGGGGCTCGATGTGGGGCTCGATGTGGGGCTCGATGTGGGGCTCGATGTGGGGCTCGATCCCAGGACCCTGGGATCATATCCTGAGCCGAAGGCAGGAGCTTAACGCACTGAGCCACTCAGGCGCCCCTGGTGAGTTCTTTATATGTTGTGGTAACATGTCCCTCATCAGATGTATGTTTGGCAAAGCATTTTGTTCCAGCCTGTAGCTTTTATATTTTATTTTCTTAGTAGTATCTTTCAAAGAGCAGAAGTTAATTCTGTTGAAGCTGGTTTACCAATGTTTTCTCTTATGGATCATGGCTTTGGTGTTGAATCTTACAGATTTTTGCCCAACTTACAGTCCCAAAGGTTTCCCCCTGTTTTTTCTTCTGGAAGTTTTATAGTCTTATGTTTAACATTGGGTCCACGATCTCGTTTAAGTTTTAGAACACACAATGGAAAGTATGGGTCGAGGTTCATTTTTATTTTTTTGCCAGTGGATATCCAGTTGTTTCAGCACCAGCTGTTACAGACTCTTGTTCCCCTGGTGAATTTCCTTGGCACCTTTGTTAAGACCCGGTGGACTAGAAAGTACGGTAGGTAGGCGGGCGTCTATTTCTGGACTGGATTCTACTCCCCTGCTCTGTTTATCCTTTCCCTCCTACCTCGCTCTCCTGATTTCTTTAGGTTTACTTAAGTTTGAATCCAGTAGCGTGAATCCTCCAACTTTGTTCTTTTTCCAAAATTGTTTTGGCTTTTCTGGGTAATTTAGTTTTTCCGCAAAAATTTTAAAATCAGCTGGTCCGTGTCTACAGAGAAACCTGGGGAATTTCGATTAAGAAAGCTCTGATTCGGGGCGCCTGGGTGGCTTAGTGGGTTAAGCCGCTGCCTTCGGCTCAGGTCATGATCTCAGGGTCCTGGGATCGAGTCCCATATCGGGCTCTCTGCTCGGCAGGGAGCCTGCTTCCCTCTCTCTCTCTCTGCCTGCCTCTCTGTCTACTTGTGATTTCTCTCTGTCAAATTAATAAATAAAATCTGATTCTATAGATCATTTGGGGGAGAATAGACCTTTTCACAAGGAGGCTTTTGATTTATACACATTGTCTATGGCTCCGTTTACTTGGGACTTGGCTTTCTCTCATCGAGATTTTGGACACAGCTCTGGCCCCTTCCCGAGACGCTGCCTGGGCCTGAGGCATCAGTCAGCTGTATGTACCTCACTTATGTGTCCGGCATCTCAACCCAAGCTATCTCTTCTTGGCCCCTCGTCACCCTTTCCCTGGAAATGCTCCTTCCGGTCTTCCACTGAAACAAATGGCATTTCTCCTACCTAGTGGCTCACGCAAGAAAACTGGCCATAACCCCTGAGACCATCCTCAACCCCTCTCCCCACAGCCAGGAACAACTCTGCCTCCAGAATACATTTTGAATCCCCTGCTGCTTTCCATCTCCATTCCGCCATCCATGCCCGGGACGGCCCACCTCCCACCTGGACCGTTGCAGTAGCTCACCAGTTCTCCCGACTTCTTCACAAGTTTTCTCTCCCCCTCCCCACAGGCTCCCTTTGTAAGGATGTCTGTCGGATCTGATCTGACTACTGCCCTTCTGATAAAACCCACACTCTTTCCAGGAGCTATGCCTACTCCCTCCCTCGCCCTGTTTCAGATGCACTGACCTGCTTGGGGCCCTTGCAATGCCAGGCTCCTTTTAACCTGGGCTGTGGGACACATCTCTCCCGGCCTGCCTGGCGTGGTCTCTGCATGGTCCTTGCTCCCACACAGCTTTAGGGTCTAAGTGTCAGGGACTCAGAGGCCCCACCATGCCTTCTCACACCACTCTGATCTTTTTCTTTGAATATTTGTAGTGTTGTCTGTTTACTTTTTCTCCAAACAGCCCAGATTTCAGATTCATTTCACAGGTGTTGAAATGAGGCAGTTTGAGGGCCCTGTTGTGGACACTCCAGATGTCACTAGTTCCCTTTAGCAGGGTTTGCCCAGAACCTGAAGTGGGAGAACCTCCCCCTGCCCTTGGCTGGGCCAGCACACCTAGTGCCCCGTGCATTCGTGTGTCCCCGTGCTGGGAGCCGGATCACAGCCTGCGGCTTCTCGTTGAGGAGTTACTCTCCCATGGCGCCTGGGAGAGGCCCAGAAAACAGGCCAGGGCCTGTCACTTGTCCCACTGGCTGAGCCCTCAGATGCGCCTCAGCCCTGTTTCTGCTCTCAAGGTCCCAGGCCCCCACCAGGCACTGTGGAAGTCCGCGTGAGCAGGACGGACACCCCGACTCGGCTGGGGCGAGGCCATGTCCTTCAGCGCCCTGCAGCGAACCCCCCAAGCGTTCAAGTCTTCCTGAGGCAGCTGGTGTGCAGGTCCCAGCATGCCTTCTGGGCGCTCCACTCTTCCCACTGGTTCTAGAAGGGAAGCACCTGCCAGGCACCTTGGCACCCCAGGCCTGGGGCCAGTCCAGAAAGGGGGTTGCTGAGGGTGCAGAGCTGAGAGAGGCAGGGACCGTCTGTGTGGACAGTGGGCCGCACAGAGGGTAGGGGTACCAGTGACGTGCGGCTGCCAGGCGAACGGTCAAGAAAGAATTCGCGATGTTTTTGGTGCAAATAAGTTTTTATTATAGCCCTGGGACAGGACCTGTGGGCAGAAAGAGGTGCCCTCGGGATTGTGAGTGACCGACTGCGAACTTCTTCCTCAGCGGGGGCTGGAGATAGCGTAGGTCTCTAAGGAATTTGGAAGCAAGGTTAACCGGACCTCGAGCGGCTTGCTTTCCTTAAGGTGATTCTCTACCGTCCAGTAAAACCTTGATCCTTCACCTGTAAACTCATGGGCCATGTTTGAAAAAAGCTGTTACCACGTATCCTGAGGTCACACACCGCTTTGGGGTGGGGCGGAGTCACGCAGCAGCAACTGACCTGGACAGAGGTCGCCGCGGGGCGGGGCCATCCTGAGGGCCACGCGGGGAGGAGCCAGCTGGTGTCCGGGGTGGTGGGTTGGGCCAGCTGCAGTGCTGGGGGACCCGGTGCGGAGGGGTGGGGGTCGCTCTATCCTCCCCCCGCCCCGCCCCGCCCCGCCCCGCCCCGCCCCGCCCCGCCCCGCCCCGCCCCGCCCCGCCCCGCCCCGCCCCGCCGAAACGTCTGTTCTGGATAGACTGCGAAGATGCTGTTCCCTCGGGAGGGTCTGGTATCCGCTGCAGAGGGACCCTGGAAACCGTTCACGGTGCACCGCGCGGCCGGGCCCCTCCGCAGCGAGCGAGTGCCCTCTCTCGGGCCTCAACTGGCACATGCGTGGAAGGAGCAGAGCAGACTCGAATCACGAAGGGTGGCTGCGGGTCTGCAACTCCGCTCGCCTGGCTGGGCCCTCAGTGCCGCTGCCGGTTCTGGGGTGAGGGGCTGGCCAGTGTGGGGCAGGCCGGCGTGGACCCTTCTGGCTCCCCGGTTTCACGTACCACAGGGACCAGGCTGGCAGCGGCTCTGAGCTTGTGGGAGACCGGATCGCGTCCGGGGGAGCGCTCCCTGACCCCAAGGTGGGCAGGGGGCCCCGGGGTGGAGTGGGGTTCAGGCCAGGGATCCGCTCCCTGCTTTGTCTTACAAACATTCCCCTCCTAGAGAAGCAGGGTTCCCCGGGAGCCCCCCAAGTCCCTGCAAGCCCCTCTGTACCCCCCCTGTCCCTGGTCCTGACAGGGTCCTACAGCAACCGGGCCCTGATCTATTCCCTGCCTCAGGTCTCCCTGACCCTCCCCAGGGAGCTCTGCAAACCCCCACCTCTCTCTGGAGCCCCCAGCTCTGCAGGGGCCACCGAGCTGATTAGGCGGGTGCTGAGTGCTTCTGAGAGGCGGAGGATGATCCCTCGAGGAGGAAGCCGGGCCCACCCTCTCCCCAGTGCGGGCAGGGGCAGAGCTGCAGGCCCGGCGGGGCTGGGTCTTGGGAAGGCCGCATTAGCACAGCCTGGAAGGGCGAGCTGAGTTCCCTGAAAGGTTCTGCGGTTGGGCCCAGGCTCCGGGCAGCCCCTTCCTCACCCAGGCAGAGGAGGCTTCTTCCTGGCTTGGCAGGTGGCACTGGCCGGGATGTCCCACAAGCAGAACCAGAGAAGGCATGGAGTGACAGGCGTCCCCTCCCCCACGCGAGCGCTCATCGTGATTGGGGTGCTCTCTGAGCCTGGCTCCAGGACCATTCTGCACCCCCTGCCCCGGAATCTGCCACGTTCCCATGGGGGCTTGCCGCTTGCACCGCTGTCCCCACATTCTCCTGGGGCGAAGGTGCGATGAGGCGTGGGGGGTGTGTGTGTGCAGTCGCTGTGTGGACCCGGCCTCTACCCAGCCCCCGAGCAGCCCGCGGGGAGTAGTGCTGGTGCCCTAGTAACAGAGGAGCCGGAGGAGGCTACTGTGCGTGGAACGAGGGCAGTCGCCCACCCGAGAATTCTGTGGGAGGCCGGCGTCAGGACCCCGTCCGCGGACCGTCTCCCAGCGCCGGACGTGGGGCCACAGGGCTGCTCTTCCTGGGTTGAAGACCCAGGAGCCCTTGCTGCTCTAGCACGTGGCCAGATTTGAGTAGGGATCCTCCTGCCGCCCTCAGGCCCCCGTGTCCCTCACAAGGTCTGCAGGGTCAGGACTCCCCCTGGCCAGGAACACCCCGGCTGGGGTGGCGGGGGGCGCGGCGGGCAGGTGAGAGCTCACATCCTGAGGCCCTGTCGCCATTGAAGTCACACCCGGCCCCTGCCCCCAGGGGTCAAAACCGTCTCTAACTTCTCCACCCCTAAAACAAGAAAAGGTCCCATCGCGCGGCCCCAGTCAGAAACACTTTTTTTTTTTCTCACTTAGTTATCCTCCTCACCTGTGAGGGCTGGGGACTTGAAAACAGGAAACGACCCGGGATGGGATTTTGTCACCTCACGTAGATACACATGTGCCCACACGTACCCAGACGTGCAACGTGCTGACCACATCCGCAGCGAGGGGGCCTGGGCCGGGCGCGTGTGGAGACACTTCTGCAGGCCTGAGACTAAAACCAGATGTGCAAAGACAATACGCCCCCGGGACGCAGACCCCAGAAGGGGGTCCCAGGGGTCGGAGAGGAGAGGAGGCCCAAGCGGGCTTGGGGGTCCCTCTCATCGAACTCCTAAATGCCCCTCCGCGGCCCTGTGCCCCAGAGAGTCCGGGAAGGGGACGAGGTTGGGGCCAGCTTGGAAAGGCCTCTCTCCGGCCGGAGCATAAAGTCCGTTCTCCACGGAGACGAAGCTGTTGCGGGTCGAGGCGGGCAGGGGCGCCCAGCGGGCCAGCGGCTGGGGCGGGAGCACCAGGTCCAGAGGGGCCGGGCAGTAGCGGCCGGCGGGGACGGCCGTGCAGGGCGCGCGCAGAGAGACCAGGGGGACTTGACCGGCCGCCTGCAGGGATGCCGGGGAAGGAGGCCCAAGTCAGGCTTTGCTTCCCAGATCCTGCCCTCCCCCGGCTGCGGCCTCTCTGCTCCCCAGTCCTCACCCTTGCTCGCGCCTGGGGTTGGGGGCTGGCGAGGGGCGTCTGGGCCTTGCTGACAGACCTGGCAGAGTGAGCGGGTTAGCGGCGGAGCAGGGGGCGGGCCTGCCGCTGCGGGGGGTTTAGACCGGGCCCGGCGGGGGTTGGGTCTCACCAGTGCCTCTGCCGATGCAGGAGGTGGAGGAGGTAGACACAGCCAAAGAGGAGGACCCCCGACACCCCAAAGATCCCGGCCAGGTCGGCCCGCAGCATGGGAGCTGGCGTCGGGGCAGGGAGCCCTGGGTACAGACAAAGGGGCGTACCAGACCGGTGGCTGGAGCCCCGGCGTCCCTCCCGGGCCCCCCCAGCCCCTCTCCTCCGCCCCACCTTGGTCTGTGCTGAGGAAGAGGCTCCCGCAGGCCTCCTGGGAGCCCTCAGGAAAGGAAACAAACTTGCAGCAGAAGGTGGTGTTAGCGCCCGAGCTTCTCCCCTCAGATCCTTCTTCCACAGCGAGGGAGATGCTGGTTTTGGTCTCCCAGTGGGCCCGGCGGACCGGGGACCACTGCTGGATGCCGAATTCTGGATGCAAAACGGCCAGCCTGGTCCCTCCGGCACCATCAGGCCCCCCCGAGCTCACGGTCACCAGGGAGATGGAGCCGGAGCCCAGGAATCCGCAGCGGACGATGAAGGACGGGGGCGCAGCGGCCTCCATGTGAACCTGCACCCACACCTCAGGAGTCCCTGCGGGTACAGACATGGCAGGGCCCAGGGCCAGGCCTCCCCCCTACCGCCCCGTCCTCTGCTTCTCTCCTTGCCCCCAACTCACCAGCAGTGATGCAGAACGTCAGCAGCACCGACAGCAGGGCTGGGGCCCGGGGCCGGTCCATGGCTTCCCTCCGGCCCCCGCTTCGGCAGCTGTCGCGGCGGGGGCAGCACTGGGGCTTCCGTTCTCATGGCAGGAAGTTTTCATGGGTGAGTGGCCCGGGGAGCCGCTGGGCTCGGTGTTCTCCACACCCCTGCCCCACTTCCTCTTCTGTCTGCCCCGGCTTGGCCAACACAGGGCAATGGACCCCCTTTCCTTGTGTGACAAAGCCACGGCGACAAGGTCCTCCCCGCGCCAGAAACTGTGCTGCCCGTGAGCGGGGGCCGCGGCTCAGGGTCCTTCCCCAGCACTGTGTCTCGGCAGCCACCTGGGCAGGCCCTGGAAGCCCGGGGGGCGGGAGAGGGAAGATCCAGGGGTCTCTGGTCTCTCCTTAGGAAGTGTTAGGGTACGGAATCGCCCACCCCTCAATGAGACAGAGAACACTCTCGATAATGCCAGTCACAGAGCGAGGTTTATTTCCAGCTCGCTGGGGTCCAAGTATCTGCCCAGCGCAGCGGGTTTCAACAAGGACCCCGAGCACTCAAAGCCAAGGGTTTATGTAGCATTTTCAAGGCACTTCTTCATAGCTACATACACATCTTGTGCCCCACTTGGACAGTTTAACTTTGTTTAACCTTTTGCCACCCCGGCGTCACCCTGGAGCCATCCTGGTGGGTTAAGTGAGATTTAGGTTTAGAAGAAATTTAACTTTATTTACATTTCCTTCTGCCTCAGCCTCCTTCAGTTTTATGGTGCGACCTTAGGCCTTGTGAAACTGAGCCATTTGTCTCTGGAAATTGGGCCATTGAAGAGACAGCCCTTTTTGTTGTAAATCACCAGGACATTTGCAAACCAAGGGAGACTCCTGTCTTGCAGGACTGTGATCTCTGCAAGTGAACTACTCGTTTTCCTTTAACATCTGGTCCCTGTGGCACCCTCGGCCTAACCGCCCTGGTGGTATAGGATTAAGTTGTTTTTCCAGGTTTTAGCTACTTTCTCTTATCTCCAGTTATGTGGGCGTGTGGGCTGGTTAGGGACGCTCAGTAAAATGGCTTCCCGGCCTTCAGGATGGCCATTCTGATGCTAACCCACTCTTAACAGTGCAAGGTGCCGGCTTTTGCTTTGCCACGATGGCTGTACTTAGGTCAGGGCTAGACTCGAGGTGGGTACAGCCTTGTTTTTCTCGGCCTCCGCACCTGGAGCTGGTTTCTGGGTCTTGTTTTTAAGTCCCCTGGGGGAGGGGAGCGGGGACAGTAAAATAGGTCCTTACAGAAGAAGCTTCTGGTCCCCTCCTCCCAGCTAAGGGGTGGGAGAAGGTGCAGGAGTCTGGGGGAAGCCAGCAGGGGTGCGAAGGTGAGAGCCTGCAGCCCGCAGCCTCTGCTGACTCTAGCTCAGGCCTCTTTCCCGCCTGCGGCTTCATCACGTCCATCTGTCCACCTAGTGTCCCCTCTTGGATGCCCGTCACGAACCCACCCCAAACTGCCCTCTGCCCCCTCTGCAGCCTCCCCCCGCCCCAACCTGGCAGTGGAGGGTAAGGGGCTTCCGGTGGCTTGGGCCGGAGGCACAGTCCCCTGGGGCTCTTCTTGCAGCTCCAGCCTGTCCCGAAACCCTAAGGGCTTCCCCTCTGACCACCTCCGCTCCTCCTGTCGCTTCCCTGACTCAAGCCGTCTCTTTCCACAAAGCATCGCTCCGAACCCGCTCCCGCTTCTGTAAGTTCACAGACCAGACACGCGCCGGGATGCTGCTGCGAGCGGGACGCTTTGCCTCTTGTCCTGGCCTGTGCCAAGCTTGAGGGGACTTTGGTGAACCAGGTTAGAGCTGAGGGCCTGGGCCGAGGACTTTTTTGGGCTAAGGTGTGGTCAGAACCGAGATGTGGCCCGGCCCCAGAACCACGGTCCTGTGAGGCCACACTTGCCTGCGTGCCCGTTCCAGTGCGTTCGATCCCATGTGAGGCAGACCCCAAAACGGCTCTTGGACAGACGGTTTTCCCACCCACGACCGAAAACTCAGGGAAGCAGGGCCTCCGGGTCAATCCCTTCCCTGCTCCGGCCCAATGAACACCCTGTCAACCCCGTGACCTTCGCTCGGATCCCACGGACCCATCTCCAAACCTGACCCATTCCCGCTGGCGCCACTTCCTCTGCTGCCATTGCCCTCACAGGGCGGGTGCCCAGCTCGGGGCGGATGCGGAGCTCAGGGACGTTCGCAACCTCGGCCTCCGCCGCCCTGAAACCCTCCCCACGTTGCAAGGCCCAAATCCCACCACCTCCAGGAAGCCTTCCCCGAGTGAACATTTCCTTCTCGAACAACCCCTGACCGGTGGTGGGCCCTGGGCTGTGGCTGCCTGGGGACGTGCTGCTGGGCTGACGCTAAGCCCTGGGGGGACAACGGTCTTTGAGAGCCCGAGCATGGGAGGGCAGAGCACAGCCTGGCAGGTGGGACAAAAAGCGGCACAACTACTCCCCCACATCTTCCGTTTTGTCTTGTAAGCCACACTGTGCCTCAGTAAACTCTCACTGTAGGCGATTTAAAACAACATGGAGTAGTTACTTTCCCACTCCTTCCCATTCCCCTCCCCCATGTTCTCATGAGGTTCAGACTGTCCATATTTGATCGTTTCTGGATTTTGTGCATGACTCAGGAAGATCAAATTATAAAAATAACATTCTGAGTTTTGCTTTTATCCCAAACTCTACGAAGGGCTTCCTTTTAGCCCCTGAAGAATTTAATCTGGGGACGGTGGAAGACAGGGTGACCTTTCGGGTAAGGGGCCGCTGTTCTGAAGGGCCACCTTGACCATAAATGCTTACAAATGACCTACTTCTGGATCCTCTTTCCTGACCCGTCGATGCATCTGCTAAGTTCTGTTTCACTTCCGTAGCGGCCCGAGTAGAACGCTTTTGTTTTGATGTGATGACCCTTGTCCTTCCTCAAAACTCTCTTGGCTATTCCTGAATGGTTTCCAGAATTTTGAGCTCCAGAGACATGGGTCATTACAGCTGCCACCAGAAGCCCGTTATCATCGGGCCCGCGTTTGCTGGGCCTGTTCCCTTTTGGACCCAGAGGCACACGTCCGCGGACACGGGTCTGATCATGGCCGCCGGCAGCTCGGGCTTTCTCGGTGAGGTTCCTGCAGCCACACACCGCTCCCGTCCCGCTGCGGTAATAACCGCCCCATCAGCCTCCGGAACTGGGCCCGCGGGGCTTGGACTGGTGCCGCAGCTTCCTAGTTCTGCAAGCTCGGACCGAGCCGCCTCGCCTCGCGGGTTACACTCTGCCTCCCAGGCTGGCTCCAGCCCTCCGGGAATGCTGCAGACCAGGTTTTTTTTTTCTTTACGATCTTATTTTTAAGTAACCTGCACCCCCCACGCGGCGCTCCTGCTCACAGCCCCGAGATCCGGAGTCGCGGCTCCACGGACGGAGCCAGCCAGGCGTCCCTGGTGACAGTCATCCTAGGAGACCCTCCCCACCTGAGTCTGCAGAGTGAGGCTCGTTAACTGATCCTTCTCACAAGTATTTTAAGTGTTGTGGAAAGGCCATCTGTGTGCCCCTGTCAAGGGAGCCATGAGCGCAGCGCCAGGGTGTGCACCACGGGCTAAGGGTGCTCTGAGCAGGTCCCGCAGAGCAGCGCCACACTCGCCGTGACCGCCTGAGGAAGTGACGCGCCCTGGGCGCAAGGCTGGTACCCGGTGAAGCCGGGATTGGACAAAAGTTTTAGCCCCGGGACCCACACTGTTACAACTGTGCCCAACGGCCTCCCCCACATTGAAAAATGTTAACTGACAAGGTTTTGATCAAAATCGAGTGGTCTCTGCTGCATCCGTGAGAACCTGCACTCAGGCGCACGGCCGGGCTTGCCCCATCCCCGACGCGCGCTGCTTCTCCGGGACAGATGCTCTCTTCCTCCCGCCGCTGCTCCCCCACGCAGCCCCTTGGCGGGCTCTCCCCTACCGCGGTCAAGCCCATGCACGCTCCTTCAGGTTCCCCAGGATTCAGGGCTCCTCAGCAGCCCAGGGGTCTTCTCTGGTGTCCCAGGCTCCCTCCGGCTGGTCGGCCCCTCTTCTGGGCTCCCCTCCCGGCTGACCCTCACCCTTCGGGACCTGCGTCTCGGGCCAGGCCAGCTCCACACCGGTGCCTCACAGGGAATCTCTGCTCGAGAAAGACTCTTGTGGGTCCTTTCCAGAACTTGTGTGCCGCCCTGCCCCAGGCAAGCACCTACAGAGGTCAAGGAAGACTTCAAAATGTCTCCTGAGAAAATAAACCTTCCCCAATCCTGCTCCCTTGTCCTCTCCGGCCACCGCAGAACAACAGACGCACCTTTCATCTTCCAACATCCCCAGGCAGTGCTTGCTGGAATTCAAAACGCAGGATGACTTACCTGTTAGCCCGAGACTTTTCTCCGCAATCTGAAAAAAATCTCTCCGCTTTATGATTTAGGAGAGGATACCACCAACTCCCCTTCTGGCAGAGCTCCTGGTCTCAACAAAGATTAATAAGAAAAGAGTCTTAATTGAGCAATATTTAAAATAATTAAAAGCTACTATTCGGGGCACCTGGGTGGCTCAGTGGGTTAAGCCTCTGCCTTCAGCTCAGGTCATGATCTCAGGGTCCTGGGATCGAAACCTGCATCGGGCTCTCTGCTCAGTGGAAAGCCTGCTTCTCCCTCTGCCACTGCTGGTCTTGCTGCTCTTGCTGTGTCTTGTCAAAATCTTTTAAAAAATAAAAACTACTGGTAAATGTTTATATAATTCTTTCACCTGACAGACATGCCCAAACTTTTGGAGTCTTAGGACTCCGAAGTTCTGGTTTAGTTACTAGCGCGCCATCACGAACCGCCCCACATCTAGTGTGAACACTCTCTAGTGCTCAGACTCCGGGGTCAGGAATTTGGCAGAGGCTCAGAACCGCTGAGGCTGGACGACTCAGAAGCCGGGCGTTACGGTCTGCCTCACACGCGAAGCTCGTCTGGGGGCTGATACTGGACGTGCGCGGACTTCAGCGAGGGCCGCTGGCTGGGCCCCCAACCATGGTCTTTCCATGTGGCTGCTTCGGACTGTCCCACAATGGGACACTCCCCGAGTGTCAGGAAACGGGACGTTGGAAGCTGCTGGTTTAATTCTGGGCTCAGGGCCCGGCAGAGCATCGCCAACACGTGCTCTCAGTCAAGCGATCACGGAGCTCGCATTCCCGGGGAGAGGACCTAGACCCGGCCCTCAGCTAAGAGTGTCACAGTTTGGGAGCGTGATGCGGAACTTGCCTGTTATTGAAGACGGAGGCTCCGTTCGCCCCCCTGCACTATCTGGGTGCAGAAAGACCACGTTTACCGAGCTGCTGAGCTTCTTTCTCCATCTCGGAAGTGACCTCAGCTTGGCTGGTATTTAGATAACTTGGGACTCTTTCTCCTCCTGGATCCTTAGTGACCTCCGTATCCTCACCTTCGTTTTCCCCTCTGTTCGCAGATCCCTTGGGAAGGGCTCCTCTCCCTGGACCTGTTCCCCCTGAATACAGATCAAAGTCCTCCGAACGGGTCAGCTGCCTTTCCAGACAGACTCTTAAACCCAGCTTCAGCGTCTGTCTGGGGGAGACGGTGCTGGGGAGGAAGGGAAGAGGAAGAAGAAACGGGTTCGGCTGAGCGACCAGATCACAGGAAGTCAGGGTTCCTTTTGCACAGATCACCGGCGACTGGCTGTATCCAGCCTGGGACACCAGGGGGAAGACCCGAAGTTAAAGCAGATGCCCAGGACGGTAAAAAATGGAAATCACCTGTAAACGGAGGCTGAAAGGCTTAAACAGTCCAAGTAGAAAGCGACGAGAGTGTCTGCACGTATCTGGGTGCTTGTCGGGGGGCAAAGAGAAAGCAGAGGTGCTGTGCCCTCCCAGGAGAACAGGAACAAGGGCGTTTCAAGGAGGCGGTTTCCGGAGGCGGCCCGAGTAAGAGATGATGGCGGCCATGAGCGGAGAGCGTGGTGGATGAGGTTTTGCGGAATGACTTGACAGGACTTGGTGAGGGACTAGCTGAGGCAGACAAGGTCAAAGGAAAAGGCAGCGTCGAAGTCTTGGGTTTGGGGGTTGGACATGCAGAGGCCCTTTCCCAAGTTTCCTTCTAACTCAGACACAGATTCTATACAATTTCAAGTTATGATAGGTGTCTTGGGGCTGAAGTCATGAATTTCCCTGGATGGAGGCTGCCACGGTGTACGGCCTGTTCACCGTGTAGGTGAAACGGGCCACCTTCAGCCGATCGGGGTTCTGTCCACCCCCCTCGGTGTGCGCTGTCCTCACCAGGAAGGCACCTGGGGGCACGTCCAGGGCCAGCGTCCGTCCATCTGTACACCAGGCCATGGGGCAGTGAGGCAGAGCTGCTTAAGACACCAGCAAAGAACCCGATGTGATCAGTTTAACAATCTCAAGCCACACCCTGGGAACCAGCTGCTTGAAACAGGTTTATTGAGGTAGTCACTGGGGCACAAAGGCAGCCGGGAAAGCTGTTCCAAAAATACAGAAGACTACTGGGCTCTTTCCACTCAGCACAGGGAGGCAGAGCCTCTCCAGGACTGAGGTGAAGCCCCCACCCCCCCAGACACAGCAGAAAAAGGCCCCGTCCTCAACACAGGGACAGAGCCAGGGAGCGTTAGGAAGGACAGGACGCCCAAGGCTTCTCCATGCCAGCGTCATCAGAGGAAAGGGTTAGGTTAGGAAGGCGCAGCCCACCTCTCCTTCCCAAGGACCGGGGTGGGGCCTGGAAGTAATGGTGCCTTCTGCTGTGTTCTCCCGTGGAAGTAATGGTGCCTTCTGCTGTGTTCTCCCGTGCGCCTTTTCCAAGGTGAGGTGGGGAGTGGAGGTGGGGAGGGGCCCAGGATCCTGTCAGAAATCCTGTAACAAGAAAGATGAAAACAGAAAAAACAGCCCAAAGGGCAAAGAGGTGACGACAAGCTCTTCCCGGCGACCCTTCTAGTTCTCCTCCTACCCTCCCCCCACAGCTACTCCTGAGCTTCCTAGAGCAGCAGAGAGGGCAGGCCACGGCCTGTGGCCTCTCTCGCCACCTACTGCCCCGGCACACGGGTTACCCGCCAGCACCTCCCAAAGACACGCGGCGCCTCGTACCCCGCCTTCCACAGGGGGACACTCACCTCAAGGTTCAGCTCTGTGGAATCTAAGAGGTCCAGCCCGTGCTCGCTGGGGGAGGAGTACTGCGGGGACGGGGCGCAAGTCAGACGGGCCCTTCCGTCCCACCGCAAACAATAACCACAGTGGGTCCCTGCACCCGCGGGGGGAGGGGGGTAGAAAGGGACCGTGGGCAGGAGGCTCAGACCCCACCGTGCCGCCTCTCCTGGTTTAACTGAGTCCCTTACATTTGTTCAGTTTGGAACCACAGACTGGCATTTTCCCTGAGGGATCTTTAGGAAAGACCATTTTAATAGAGGCTTTTTGCTCCCCAATCTCTGTTTGAAGACATCATTGTCCCCCACTACCCAGTACAAAACCCTCCATTCCCCTGAACTGTTCTATTCTGCCTTTTTTTCCTCCAGAAAGAACAGAGAAGGGAGAGCAACAGCAGCAGACCCAGAATCCTCCCCAGTTCACAAGCTCCCTTTTTGTCAACATTCTTCTACACATTCTCCCTGATTTTTATTTGTAGTTTTTTCTTTTTTTTTTTTTAATAAACATATAATGTATTTTTATCCCCAGGGGTACAGGTCTGTGAATTGCCAGGTCACAAGCTCCCTTTGAAAGATGCAGAGGCCGAGGAGGTAAGAGAAGCTAACTTGGGGCGCCTGGGAGGCTCGGTCAGTGGTAAGTGTCTGCCTTCTGCTCGGGTCATGGTCCCAGGGGCCTGGCATGGAGCCCCTGCTCAGCGGGGAGCCTGCTTTTCCCTCTCCCACTCCCCCTGCTTGTGTTCCCCCTCTCTCTGCCAAAAGATAAAATCTTAAAAAAAATAAAGAGACACAGCTTGACAAGGTGGTGCGGCCAAGGACTCACATCACCTCACAGCTTCCTTGTGCGCCTGCGGGAGCCGCTCGCTGCTGGGGAAGCAGGTTGCAAGGGCGGGGGGAGTGAGGGGAGGACCGGTGGGGTCAGGGTCCTGCCATCATCTCTTAGACGGAGATTAAGGGCGGGGCGAGTGTTATTTGAGTCCTTTTTGGTATTTTTAATTGTTCTTCCCTCCCTCCCTTTAATAAAAGTCCAAGCAGAGTACAAAGCAACTTACAAATCTCCCTCCTTTACGCTGTGATTCTTTAAAAAAAAAAAATCCTGACCAGCTTTCAGAGAAAGGGCAGTGTCAGGGCAGCAGAGGAAAGCCGTTCTGGCTCCTCGGTCACGGCGGCCTCCAGTTCTAGGAGGAGGAGGCAGGCCGGGCCGCTCACCTTGTCTGCGTCTTGCCATTCTTCGCTGAGCTCGTTGTGAACTTCCAGCTCATCCTCGTCCTCTTCCATCAGGCTGAGTCTGAGGACCGCAGCGAAGGGGGGGGCGGTTCACGCTGCTGTTCACACAGGAGCCCAAGCCCGGAGATTCTCTGGGAGGCACCGGGGGAGGGGGGGCGGGCAGCAGGGGTAGGGGTGCAGGGAAAGGGCTCCGGGGTCCCGCCCGCTGCTTGCGCCGGAGCAGCTCTCCTCCGGTCAGTGCCGCACGCCGGGGACACACACTCCCGGGAAGGAAGGGGTCTGTGATTCCAACACGTCCAAAAAGCAGGGGCACAGAAGCAGCGGGGTAGGGGAGAACCCCTCACGGGGACCGCCAAATGCGAAGGGGGGATGGCACGGGATGAGACGCTCACCGGGTCAGCCGGGGGCTCAAACCGGGACGTGGAGGGTGGAGCAGAGTCCGGAAACGCCGTGGACTCGAGAACCTTGGCCTCTGGTTACCTGAGAGGGGCCGGCTGTGGGGAATGAAGTAGGATCCGGGATGGGCATCAGGAGGGGGCGGCGGGGGGTGTTACGAGGGAGAAAGAAAATCTCAAGCTAAGACAATGGGAAAGGCACAGGGACGGACCCAGAAGGACGGAGTGCCTCGGGGGCGAGGTTGGTGGTGGAGAGAACAGAAACGGCAGCATGGAGGCAGCCAGACACCGAGACCAGATGCCCGATGCTGCCGCCCTCGGCCCTCACCCTTGGGTGCTGTGCTCCGGTTCTGAGCTGCCCTCTTCCTCTGCCTCTCCCAACCCCCTCAGAGGCTGCCCCCTCTTCACGGCTGTGGAGGTGAGGGTGGGTGAGGGGGGGATGCTGGTCAGCTGGAGGCTCTCTTCCTGGGACGGACGGACATCCTCCCTCTGCTGCCTGGAGGGGCCTGCCGAGAAACAGGTGTGCGTCTCTTAAAAAAAAGAAAAGGTGGGGGGGGCGCCTGGGTGGCTCAGTGGGTTAAAGCCTCTGCCTTTGGCTCAGGTCATGATCTCAGGGTCCTGGGATGGAGCCCGCAGCATCGGGCTCTCTGCTCAGCAGGGAACCTGCTTCCCCGCCAGCTGTCTCTCTGCCTACTTGTGATCTCTGTCAAATAAATAAATAAAACCTTAAAAAAAAAAACAGGTGAGCATATTCACAGCCGACCAGGTACTGCCACAGATGGCTTCCTACGTTTTCAAGACCTGCCGACGGTCTGGTTCGTGAAAGTTGAGAAAGAAGAGAATGGAAAACCTCTATGGCCTGGTGACGTTGGACTGAAAAGGGGTATAACCCTGCGTTCTCAAAAGGCTTACAACATGGTATCTAGGACTTGTTCAAGGAAAACAAAAACAACAAAAAAAGGCTTAAAATGGCTGTAGAGTCTGGGGACCAGAGCCACGAGGACGGGAGCAGCAGGGCTAGCGAGAACAGAAAAACGGGACACTAGATGTTCTAAAAGCCAGGAACAGCGAGGTGACCGCCGTGCGGCGTGCTGATCTGAAAGGGAACCCCGGGGCTCACGATGTTAGTCTCTCCTGCAGAGACCTGAGAAGGCAGAAGCGGAGGAAGAATCCAAGTTTATCTCAGAAAATAAATCCTTAAAAAAAAAAAAAAAAAGCCAAATTGAACATAAAAATAAGCCACACGCATGACTCTGCCTCCCCGGGGAGGACCAGGCGGATCTTCCCCCTCTCCCCAGCCTCGTCGTGGTGCGATGCCCACGGCTCAGCCCTTCGGCCTCCCCCGTCCTCCGTCTGCACCGGCTTCCTTAACCGCGTGGGCAGGTTCACATTTTTAAACACGAGCTTCCAGATTTATCTCAGGTGTCTGCCTCTCCCCTGAGTGCCAGACCCCCGTGCCCAGCTGTCTGTCCAGCATCTTCACCGGCAACGACGCGCTGGTGCTCAGGCCCTGGTCTGCTCAGGCCCCGCATTCCCCATCTCCGCCGGCAGCCGTGCCCCCTCAGTACCAGTTGTTGGGTCAAAATCCTTTCTACCGGCCAAGTCCACCCTCCACTCCTATCTCAGAGGCCACATCCGGTCTGTCAGGACATCCCATCGGTGATTCCCCGGAAGTGTATTCGGGATCCGGCCACTTCTGCCCACCTCCACCACGCCCCCCAGTCGGCCCCCTCCACCGCTTCCTTGCTGGTGGCTTCTGCCCTTGCCCCTCTCTGGCCAGTTTCTCAACCCAGCAGCCAGAAGGATCCTTTAACAATAGAAAGCAGGTCCTGTCACTCCTCTGGTAAAAGCCAGAGTCTTGACTCGGCCTCCTGCGCTCTGGGCTCCTCCAGTCTCTCTGGTCTGATGTCGCACATCCTCTCTGGCTGTGCTCAGAACATGCCAGGCACACGCCGAGTCTCAGGAGGGCACTCCTGCCTCCCCGCTGTCTGCTCACCCCCTTCCTGCCTCCCACCACAGCACACAGCACAACCCGCCACTTCTCTCAAGGAGAGATTTGTCTTTTTGTGCACTGCCCTGTGCCCAGCACACGGCACTTAATCTGGATCTGCTGAATGAACAACGGAACCCGTCTTTTCCGTTTTCTCCTGCCTCTACAAACGCGCTCTTTCAGACAACCCGATCCATACATCTGCTCAAGCCTTCCCGTGTCCCCCTCGGGCCCTCCGCCAGCTGCTCGGCTGCTCCTTCCTCCGTGCAGCTCACGTAAGTCTCAGCCGTTTCTCAAGCTCCAGTTTCAATCTCATCTTCTTGGGGAAGCCTTCATCAGCTTCAGATCAACTAAACTCAACGGGATCCCTTCCTTCCCTGAATTCTATAACGAGCATCTGTCGATTCTCAAAACCCTCCGAAAGTTATCGTTCACAGGGGACTATTCATTATTTATATTTTCTATAAATGTATTTTCTCTATTAAACGGCTGCTTGAGGATCCTTCCCAGCGTGTGAAACACCTAACACAGTATCATGCACAGACTAGGTCCTTAACAATTATTAGTTCACCGATCAAAGGAGTTTCCTGGTGATAGAAAAATACTTTTGTGGAGCCTGGGTGGTTCAGTGGGTTAAGCCTCTGCCTTTAGCTTGGGTCATGATCTCAGGGTCCTGGAATCGAGCCCCACATCAGGCTCTCTGCTCGGCAGGGAGCCTGCTTCTCCCCCCCCCCACCCCGCCTGCCTCTCTGCCTACTTGTGACTTCTCTCAAATAAATAAATAAATAATAAATAAAATCTTAAAAAAAAAAACTTTCAAGTGGTACACAAAAGACATAAAAATATTAACGCTCTACCTCGCTCTAGTTCACATCATATACAAAAATTTACCCAGAATGGATGACAGGCCAAAGTCTAAGAGCTAAGACTAGAAAACTTTTAGAAGAAAACACAGGTGTAAAATCTTCGGGATCTTAGATTAGGCAATGACCTTTCAAGCTATGACACCAAAGTACAAACAACAAGAGAGAAACAAAATAATTGGGATTTCTTCAAAATTAGGAAACTTCTCTTTTTCTTTCAAGGAAATGAAAAACACCACACAAAGTGGGAGAAAATTTTTGCCTCTTGTATCTGGAGTATATAAAGAACTCTGACAACTCAACAAAAAGACAACCCAATTTAAAAATGAGCAAGAGAAAAACCCATAGCGAATATCATTCTCAGTGGGGAAAAGCTGACCGCCTTCCCACTGAGATCAGGAACACGACAAGGATGCCCACGCTCGCCACTGTTGTTCAACGTAGTACTATAAGCCCTGGTACTAGCAATCAGAAAGCAAAAAGAAATAAAAGGTATTCGGATTGGCAAAACCATCGTCAAACTCTTTCTTCACAGATAACACGATACTCTGTGTGGAAAACCCCAAAGTCTCCACCCTTAAATATAATATAATATGAGTAAGAACTCATACAGCAATATGACAGGATACAAAATCAATGCACAGAAATCAGCTGCTTTCTTATATGCTAACAATGAAGCTGCAGTAAGAGAAATTAGAGAGTCAATTCCATTTACAATAGCACCAAAACCCGTAAGATACCTTGGAATAAACCTAACCAAGAGGTAAAGGACCTGTACTCTAGGTGATAAGGGGAATCTGTTTTCTAAGGTGGCTGACCAACCCAGTCAGGGAATCCCAGTCCTGGTCCCGGTCCCATTCCAGGTTTTCCCTCCTGCAGAGCGGGCAGCAGGCACAAAAAAGTGCCACATATACAAAAATAAAAGTGTATAAACTACCTCCTTTGTGCTCAAGACCTTTGTTTGAGCTCAGATCTTTGGAGATCACTGAGCTAGTGGCGTTAAATAAACCTCCTGTCCTCCAAGATCTCCGAGTGCCGCTTGGTTCTTCCGTCAGGCGACCCAGCCCAGGTTCCCTGACCACGAAACCCAAACACACTGGCCCATTGTGTGGCCACTGGTTTGGGGACAACGGCGGGGCGGTGACAGAACACGGTTTGTAACAGAGAAGGCGCGCCCTGCCTACTTTTCGGCAGTCTCCCACCTGGTTGCCTCGGACCAGGCCTGCCACATTCACCTGTCACACTCAGGGAGACTTGACAGGTGAGGACTGGGTCCCAGTGTCGGATTACGGTAAGGCCTGGGGCCCCAGGACCAGACAGGCCCTCCCGTAGGGTGGAAGGGGAGCCTGATCACCGCCCAGAGACCTCTTAGAGGTCTCACCGGTAGGGACTCCTGGGCACGGGGGGGAAGGTGGGTCTCTCAGGTCAGGAACCTCCTGAAAGGGGGGACAGAAAGGGATTTCTGAAAGGAATTCCCCAGGTCAGGGCCTCCCACCAGGGAGGAACTGTAGTAACTTCGGTGTGAGTGCAGGAATGAACGAACAGCCTGTTTGTGTTTGTGGCTCCACGGTCTTGGGGTTACGGAGTCTGAGTGGGTCCCAACCTGTTTCTGTGGTGACCTCACAGAGTCTAGGGCGGGCCCTTCAGGGCGCCAGTCTGGAGTTTATACGGACTCGCTATGGCTAAGAGGCCCCCAACTCTCCTCCAGGAGGGCAGACAGGTGGGCGTCTGGTTGGTCTCTCCTCTGGAAGGGCACCCACCCTTTGTCTCTGCGCCACCGCACGCGGGAACATCACTACAGGATCGGGGCAGAGTAAACCTTTGGTCCTCGAGACCATGATCAAAAATTTCAAGGAGGGGTTTTCAGGAGACTGTGGAGTTCAGACATATCCTGGCCAGTTAAGAACACGATGTGAGTTAGAAAGGCCCACGTTTGGGACGCCTGGGTGGCGCAGTTGGTTGGACGACTGCCTCCGGCTCAGGGCGTGATCCTGGAGTCCCGGGATCGAGTCCCACATCAGGCTCCCAGCTCCATGGGGAGTCTGCTTCGCTCTCTGACCTTCTCCTCGCTCATGCTCTCTCTGTCTCTCTCTCTCAAATAAATAAATAAAATCTTTAAAAAAAAAAAAAAAAAAAAAGAAAGGCCCACGTTTGATGTCGGATGGCCTTCGGAAGGGACACTGGATGTCCCAGTGGTTTGGTGGGTGTGGTGAACGGTTAGAGGAATCAGGACACCCTGACCAGTTTCTGTGCACTGACTCCTGCCTAGGAATTGCCCAGACCCTCCCCCACTGGGGTGCGATTCACCTACAATAGGCAGGGACAGGCCAGGGTCTTAAATGCCTCATCCGAGCAGCCCAGAGAAGCCCGACAGAAGCCCCGGCCTCCACAGATCCTAGCCGGAGATCCTGAGGATGACCCAATCCTGCTCCCCCAAGGCCGTCTACACCTGGTCCCCCCACGGTTCCGGACACTCCAGCACCATCAGTCTCCCCGGTACCCCAGGCCCAAAGGATCCACTTTCTCCAGGACCAGCAGCCAGGCTGCGCCCCAGGCCGGGCACAGGCGCCCTCCAAAAGCCAGCATGAGAGATGCGAGAACCTGAGAGGCAGGATGAGGACGGGACAGTCCTTCCTGGAGGTCTTACGAGGCATTCTCCACCGCCCACCTCCTTAGCTGGAAACATAACACCCCATCCCACGCTGAGAAACCACAGGCTACGGCACACCTCATGGAATCCCTCTTCGTGACTCACCAGCCAACCCGGGAAGGCTGCCAACGGTGACTCCGCACCCTGCTCCACACGGAAAAGGAGGGCGACAGCCAGAGGAGCGGAGCGGAACCCAGAGGAGCACGCACCGGCGGGAGTCCCGGACCCTACGGCTTGGGCTAGCACAGCTGCACCCAAGAAGTGCCCCCCACGGGACTTCACCACAGATGAGGGACAGGGACAGGCCTGCATCCACCGATCCCAGGAGGCCTTCCTCCAGGGAATCCGAGCAGGAGCTAAGAAACAGACCCTCCGTTTGACCCCGAGGCACAGGAAAGCCAACAGATGCGAAACACCTCCTTCGTGGCTCAGGCCACCCCAGACAAAAAAACAACTTCAGAAACTAGAGGGTTCCACCGGGATAGACATCACCCTGCTGAGAGAGGTTGCCAGTAACGTCTACATGAACAGGGAGGTCACAGCCGAAAGGGAAGCCAAAATAAAAGCCAGTCTCCCCACTGCCCTGAGGAAAAAGGACACAAAAACAGGGAGGCCCTGACCACCAACAAGGAGGAGACCCAGAACCCCCTTAGCAAAGGATCAACGTACCTATTGCAGGGAAAGGGGACATTGAAAAAATGAATGTCCCAGCCGGGGGAAGGCTCAAAAGCCCAGCCGCTACCAAAAAACCCCAAGAGGACGACCTCATAGGCCCGGCAGAAACACTCAGACTGAGGAGGACCGAGCTCTCTCCTCCTTGGCCCCCAGGAGCCCGTGGTCAGAATAGAAATAGGGGGTCAACCAGTGACTTTTAGGGTTGATACTGGGGCCGAGCGCTCTGCTGTCACCTCGCCAGTGACCCCTTTCAACAAAAGAATCACCGACCATCCTTGGGGCCACTGGGACGTGGGCAATACAACAGCCCTTTGGCCAGGCTCGTCAGTGTAAAGTCGGAGGCCACCCTGACTAAAAACGGATGCTGGGTGATGCCAGACGGGCGCGTCTTCATTCCAACACAACACGAGGGCATCCGGTCGAGGAGTAGCACCAACTCACCCATCTAAAAAGGAACCTGCATTAGAGGCTCCTCCAGAAGCACGATGGCATCAGCGAGCCGCCGGCCCTGCGCCGAGCCACCAGCGAGCAATGCACGACATGAGCTAAAAATAATGCTTGGCCTGCACCGCGGCGCCCGCCAGGCGTCCAGAGGACGGGAGTAAGCCCTTTGGAAGACCCAGAAATAGACCTCACAGCCGTGCAGCTGAGCAGGGGGTTCAGGTATCAACTAGTGATCGTGTGCGTATACTCCTGCGTGGGCCGAAGCCGTCCCTAGCAGGACAGAAGGAAGCCGAGAAACAGCCCGAGTCCGGTGGCGGGAGACCGGGCCCCAGTTCGGCCCGCACCGCCCACAGTGCCGACGAGCCCGCGTTTGCAGCAGACACTGTACAGGTCCTAACCACGTCCCTCCGCGTCACCGGGAGACTCCGCACTTCTCACCGGCCCCAAAGCTCAGGGAAAGTAAATGAATCGCAGCCTCAAGGGAACCGCAGCGAAGTTCTGTCAGGAGACTAACCTCCCACGGCCAGATCGGCTACCCCTGGCCCTCCTGTGTGCCCGCTGCACACCCAGGATGCTAGGTTTCTCCCCTTTTTCTTTTTTTTTTTAAGATTTTTATTTATTTATTTATTTGACAGAGAGAGAGAGAGATTACAAGTAGGCAGAGAGGCAGGCAGAGAGAGAGAGGAGGAAGCAGGCTCCCTGCTGAGCAGAGAGCCCGATGCGGGACTCGATCCCAGGACCTCGAGATCATGACCTGAGCTGAAGGCAGCGGCTTAACCCACTGAGCCACCCAGGCGCCCCGGTTTCTCCCCTTTCAAGTTAGTGTGTGGACGGCTTCCCCCAGGAAACTTGTATCAGGTTGGGGATAAAAACCAGACAACTTCAGGCCCTGGGGGCCACCCTAAATAAATTACAAAGATACACCATTGAAAGGGCCCAATCTCTTTAGGGTCCTGGGTACACTCCTTCCAAGCGGGAGACTCAGTCTGGGTCAAAGACTGGAAAAGGGACCCCCTCAAACCACAGTGGATAGGGCCTCACTCTGTTGTTCTAACCACCCCTCCTGCCCTTACGGTCTCATACGTCACTAACGGGTCCACCACTCCCGAGTAAAAAGCGCCCATGGCCTGGACGAGGAGCCACGCCAGCGGCAAGTCCTGCCAGCCCCCACAGACTCGCCCCCGCTTCGGCTTCGGCAAGACCCCACCCGCTGATGGACACCTGCTCGCCGCGCTCCCTCGCTCTCATCGGCGGGACAGCCCTCACCCTCGGAGTCGGCCTCTGCAATGTTCCCATTCTGACTGGACTTCTTCCCAGAGACTTGCTATTGTTGTTTACTGGGTGATCCTAGGGTTCATTACTGCACTTATTTGCCCACAGGCTTTACCTGCTGTCGGGCTAGCCACAGTGGCTCCCTCTAAGGTCATGGACCCCACTTTTATCAGCCCTCAGCTGTCTACTCCCAACCGCATGTCACTATGGTTTGCCTGACCCCAGTCAGCCCTGCTCTTCCGCTACCTGGTGTGCTGCTCCCCCTCCCTGCCCTTAGCTTGCCCAGCCTGGCAGGAGGAGGGGGCAGAAGCTCGCATCACTGTTCCCAGCGAATGGACTTTCCGGCTTATCCCCCTCAATCCTGCGCCAGTGCCCCCACTGACTTCTTCTTCCACCTGGGATGGACACACACCAAAGGCTGACCTCCACTTAATGGGCCACCATCTTCTTGATAATTAAGTCCATGTTCACCCCGAGCCTTGAAGTCAAACCCCAGAGGGAGACAAAAAATAACTCGCCCTGGCACATCCCCGGGTCCCCCATTCACACCCAGCAAACATCGGCAGCACCGCTGGTAGGTATGATTAACGCCGCCTACCAAGCGGTTAACCACTCAGATCCACCCCCAGCGTCTGACCGCCGGATCCGTACGAAGCCCAGTCCCGTCCAGTACCTGGTGTCATCCTCAACCAGTTCACCGTGTCACTTCCCACCTCGGCTCCAGGAACCTCATACTATCCCTTTCTGGCCCTCGTACCGCTGTGTGGAAACTCTTCCTCTCCTGTCACAGGCCCTAGTCAGGTCTGTGCGCCTGAGGACACAATTCCTGGCTTGTGATCAAGGTGTATACGCCCGCGTCCCCCCCGCACAGTCAGACACACGCCCGTCTCTTACCTAATCTTTCAGTCCTTCTGGGGAGCGACGCTCCACTACCTGGAGACCTCCTCGGGGCCCCTGATGCCCCCCCGGCCACCATTCCCCTGCTCGTGAGCCTGCTGGCCGCGTCAGGAGCTGTCCTCGGTGCCACCGGTGTCGGGATGTCACAGGTTCTGTACCCGGGGCTGGCTCAACAACTCACAGCGGGTTTTTCCACCCTTACTCAGTCAGGCCTGGCCCTGTAGCGCCAACTCGATTCGCTGGCCTCAGTGGTCCTCCAAAACAGGCGTGGCTCAGCTTGCTCACGGCTGTGCAAGGGGGACTCTGCCTCTCCTTACAGGAGGAGTGTCGTTCCTATGCTGGATTGGGGGTGGCCCAAGAAACCCTGACCCTGACCCAGTCCCAGGATGGAGTAACTCACCGGAGGGAAGCACTCCAGCGGACTTGGTGGGATTCCCTCTCACAGTGGGTCCCTTGGTTCGCCCCCGTCTTGTGCTCCCCCTCACAGGAGCCTTCCGTCCTTGCATATTTAATGCCTTTATTAGGCTTATCACTGCCAAGATCAGACTCCACTTACTCCTTACTCACCACCGCCCCTTGGAAAACAAAGATGATTCCCTCTCATCTAGGGGTTTAAAGGGGCACCAAAGCAGGGAATGATAAGGGAAGTCTGCGTTCTAACGTGCTTGACCAATCCCGCAGGGGAATCTCGGTCCCGGCCCCAGGGCCATTCTGGGTTTTCTCTCCTGCCTCACCTGCTGCCGGCGCAAAAGTACCACAGATACAGAAGTACAAGTTTATAAACTACCCCCTTTGTTTGTGCTCAGGGCTCAGACCTCTGGAGATCACTGTCCTCTAAGCCTGCCAGCGTTAAATAAACCTATCCTCCAAGATCTCCGAGTGCCGCTTGGGGCGATCCCGTCCAGGCTCCGTCACATAGGATCTACAAAACACTCATGAAAGAAACCGAAGACACAGAAAGATGGGAAAATATTCCATGCTCATGGATTGGAAGAATAAACATTGTTAAAACCACTGTGCTGCCCAGAGCAATGTATACTTTCAACACCATCCCAATCAAAATACCAATGGCATTTTTCAAAATGCTGGAACAATCAATCTTAAAATTTGTATGGAACCAGAAAAGACCCTGAACTGCCAAGAAAATGTTGAAAGGGAAAAAAAAAAAAAAAGGCAAATCTGGGGACAACACGTTGCCTGACTTCATGCTTTACTACAAAGCTGTGATCACCGAGACAGCATGGTACTGGCACAAAAACAGACATATAGACCAGTGGAACAGAGTCTTTGACAGAATAGAAACCTTTGACAAAGCAGGGAAAAAATACTGAATGGAAAAAAGATAGTCTGTTCAATACACGGTGCTGGGAAAATTGAACAGCTAAATACAGAAGAATGAAACTAAACCATTCTTTTATGCCATACACAAAGATAAACTCGAAATGTATGAAAGACCTCAATGTGAGACAGGACTCCATCAGAATCCTAGAGGAGAACATGGGCAGTAATCTCTTCAACATTAGCCACAGCAACTTCTTTCAAGACAGGTCTCCAAAGACAAAGGAAACAAAAGCGAAAATGAACTTTTGGGACTTCATCAAGATCAAAAGCTTCTGCACAGCAAAGGAAACAGTCAACAAAACAAAAAAGCAGCCCACAGAATGGAAGAAGATATTCGCAAATGACACTACTAAGGGCTGATAACCAAGATCTATAAAGAACTCAAACTCAACACCCAAAAAACAGTCAAGAAATGGGCAGAAAACATGAGCAGACACTTTTCCAAAGAAGACATACAAACGGCTAACAGACACATGAAAAAGTGAACATCATGGCCATTAGGGAAATTCAAACCCAAACCACATTGAGATACCACCTTACACCAGTTAGAATGGCAAAAATCGACAAGGCAACAAATATTGGAGAAGTTGTGGAGAAAGGGCAACCCTCTTACAACTGTTGGTGGAAATGCAAGTTGGTGCAGTCACTTTGGAAAACCATATCGAGGTTCCTCAAAAAATTAAAAATAGAGCTACCCCATGACCCAACAATTGCACTACAAGGTATTTACCCCAGATACAGATGTAGTGAAAATAAGGGCCATCTGTATCCCAATGTTCATAGCCGCAATGGCCACAATAGCCAAAAGGTGGAAAGAGCTGAGTTGCCCTTCAGCAGACGAATGGATAAAGAAAATGTGGTCCATAAACACAACAGAGGATTACTCAGCCATCACAAAAGATGAATCCCCAGCTTTTGCATCAACTTGGATGGGACTGGAGGAGATTATACTGAGTGAAATAAGTCAAACAGAGGAAGTCAATTATCATACGGTTTCACTTATTCGTGACACATAAGGAATAACATGGAGAACTTTAGGAGAAGGAAAAATGAAGTGGGAGAAATTGGAGGGGGAGACAAACCATGAGAGACTGCGGACCCTGGGAAACAAATGGAGAGTTTTAGAAGGGAGGGGGATGGGGAGATGGGTGAGCCTCGTGATGGGTATTAAGGAGGGCATGGACTGCACGGAGCACTGGGTGTTATACGCAAACAATGAATCATGGAACACTACATCAAAAACTAATGATGGGGTGCCTGGGTGGCTCAGAGGGTTAAAGCTTCTGCCTTTGACTCAGGTCATGATCCCAGGATCCTGGGATGGAGCCCTGCATCAGACTTTCTGCTCTGCAGGGAACCTGCTTCCCTTCCTCTCTCTCTGCCTGCCTCTCTGTCTGCTTGTGATCTCTGTCAAATAAAACCTTAAAAAAAAAAAAAACTAATGCTATGTGGTACGGTGACTAACATAACCAATAAAAAAATAAGTAAAAATGAGCAAAAAGATTTCAATAGACATTTCTTAAAAGAAGATACAGATGGTCAACAAGCACATGAAAAGATGCTCAACATTACTTACGAGGGAAATGCAAATTTAGGCAATGAGATACTACCTCATAACCACTAGGAGATGGGAAAAAGGAGAAAGACAATGACCAGTGTCGTCAAGAATGTGGAGAAACCAGGGCCCTCATACACTGCTGCAGGGACTTCAGATGAGGCAAGTACTTTAGAAAACAGTTTAGTAGTTTCTCAAAACACTAAACATAGAAGGACCATATGACCCAAATATTTCATTCTTGGGTACATCTCAAGAGAATTAAAAACATGTACACAGAAAAATTTGTACATGAATGTCCAGAGCAGCCAAAACGTAGAAACCACCTTACGGAAGCAACCTAAGTGCCCACTGGTAGGTGAATGGGTAAAAGTACACGGTGTACACGTACGGCATACGGTACACACACACGACAGAATCTTACTCCACGGTGTACACGTACGGCATACAGTACACACACACGACAGAATCTTACTCCACGGTGTACACGTACGGCATACGGTACACACACACGACAGAATCTTACTCCACGGTGTACACGTACAGCATACGGTACACACACACGACAGAATCTTACTCCACTTTTATTAAAGACATCTGTGACAACATAGATGGACCTAGAGAGTATCATGCTAAGTGAAATATCGGACAGGCAAATACAAACAATGATAGAATTTTACTTATATGTGGAATTTAAAAAACAAAACAAACGAACAAAAGAAGCAGAAACAAAGCCATAAATGCAGAGAACTGGGAGCCGGCAGAGGGGCGGTGGGACATGCGACGTGGATGCAAGGGAGAGAGGTACAGGCTTTCCAGCTGGGCAGTGAGGAAGTCACAGCATGAAAGGTACAGCACAGGGAACACAGGCAGCGGGACTGTGACAGCATTATGTGGTGAGTGACGATCACTACGCTTACGGCGAGCACGGCGTGATGTATAAAGTTTTTATACAGACTTACAGAATCACTGTGTGGTACACACGAAACTAAAGGGACTTTGTATGTCAACTAGACTCCAATCAAGAGAAAAAATAAACCACCCAAATATCCATCAGCCGCAAATAGAGAAATAAAATGTGGCAGAGCCATACAACAGAATATTATTTGGTCGTGGGAATGTATGAGGTACTGGGGTGCCCAAGTGGCTCAGGCAATTAAGCGTCTGCCTTTGGCTCAGGTCATGATCCCAGGGTCCTGGGATGGAGCCTGTGTCAGGCTCTCCGCTCAGCGGGGAGTCTGTTTCCCTTTCCTCTGCCCCCGCACCCGTCGCCCAGCTCATGTTCTCTTCCTAATTTTAGAGAAAATGAAAAAGGTATGAGATACTGATATATGCTAAAACACGGATGAACCTTGAAAACGTCGTGCTGAGTGAATGAAAGCAGCCACAAGAGGTCACACAGTGTGCGATTTCACTACATGAACGTCTGGAATAGGCGAATCCAGAGACAGGAAGTAGATGAGTGATTCTGCCTACGGCTGAGCGATAGAGAAGGTATTTTAAAGTGTTCACTTGAAAACACGTAACAACACATCAAACTTGTGATTTCTAGAATGTTATCACTTAAAACGAGACTCTATTTAAAAAGAAAATTAGGGCGCCTGGGTGGCTCAGTTGGTTAAATGACTGCCTTTGGCTCAGGGCATGATCTTGGGGTCCCGGGATCGCGTCCCGCATCGGGCTCCCTGCTCAGGAGGGAGTCTGCTTCTCCCTCTGACCCTCTCCCTTCTCGTGCTCTGTCTAAAGTAAATAAAATCTTAAGAAAAAAAAAAAAAGAAAATTAACAAAAAAACCCCTTAGATTATAAGACAGGTAGTGATCTGAAAGTTAAAAAAAAAAATCCATGAAGGTCATATAAAAATCTTTAAATCTCGTAAATAACAGAATACTAGATGCAAGTAAGGGCCCCCAAATGTATCTCTGGTTTTATCACCAGCTTCAATCTGATTTTTCACAAACCTTTTCTATTTTTAGTTGGCAGATAAACCGTGAAGAAATGAGTTCCCCTTAACGACAGCAGATGCTCAGTGAAAGACTTGTTTGACCCGAGACAATAGTCTGAAGGAGGCAGGAGGCCACATGCTGCTTATCTAGGAACCGGTGGTGGAGGAGGGAAGTGGCGCGAGACCCCGACACCCACGCTCCCGGCACTTTACCTTCAGTGCGCCTCTTCTTGGAGCGGGGGTAGCCCTGAGGGCTGGCCTCTGCCGTGCTCTCCACAGGGCTGAGGGAGTGGCAGTAGGTGGTGACGGGCCCCCACGGGCAGTCAAGGGACTGGGACACACGCTGCAGACCCTTTCCCAGGTAGGACAGTCTAAGGAAGGGATGGGATGAACAGGCTGAGTAGCTCGCGGGCCCTCATCGGTCCCTTCTTCCCTGATCCGCCATCACCGTCCACCCACCCGCCAACTTACAGCAGCTGCTTGTCCTGATGGAAGAGTCGGGGGGAAAACTCGGAGAGGAGCTCCAGGAATGCCAGGTTTGGGGGCTGACCAGAGGAGCCAGCCGGAGGAGGCTCAGACAAGGAGAATCTGATGCCTTCCCTTGGTTGAGCAGAATGATTTTAGGAAGGTGGTCCCTCTTCCCTTCCCTCCCAGGGCTGAACCATCCTGTCCAAGTGCCCCTTCCCGAACCCCGATTTGTTTCCCAGAGGACCCCCACGGGCCAGACGGCTCCCCTTCGACATTCTTATTCCTCCCTCCCAGACCGGGCTTGTAGCTAGCTCTCCCTGCACACGGCCGCTGGCGCAGCCCTCCTAGAAAGATCCAAGTACCCTGACCTCCAACCTTCCTTACTTGTGCAGTGCGACCACCAGGTCACGGTTCTGTAGCTGCTGGGGTCCAAAGCTCAAGGCAAACCTTCGGGCGAGGTCACGCATCTCACTGAAGGCCGGAAGCTCATTCAGGCCCTGGGGGCCCTGCTCCTGCAGCAGTTCTGTGTACAACTGTGTCCAGGAAAACACGGTACATTTGGGAAAAGAAGCAACAAAGTGGAAATAGAAAAGTACAGCATTCCCTTCTCGGCCCAGAAATTCTAAAGGGCTTGGGATGTCATTTGCTACTTTTACTCCTTCCTCCCACAACCCTCTGCGGTAGAGAGCGCCTTCACCCTTGCTCTGTAACAATACAAACGTCGGGAGTAACCGAAGGGACTAAGACAACAGACTAAAAGAAAATTAGGAATTTCTATCCTTTTACTCTTGGTGCTCCTATGTCCTAATAGCTGAATTTCTGTGGAGTTAGGGTGGAAACTGCCCACCAGCGAGTACTTTCCACAGACCTACTAGTGAGGAAGGAGACTATCAAGCAGAGTCAAAGTAAATCAGAAGTTCCTGTTCGTAAGGATCGCACATCCTACATGGCTGAGGGCAAGCGGACAGCTGGCGGGCCACGGGGAGGACAAGGATCATCGGTCTGAGGTGCTCCAGGCAGAAAGGCGTACCTGCTTGAGGCTCAGCAGCAGGATTCGGGAACAGTGACTGCGGTCAATCTGCCTTGCTCTGGTTAATGTTTCCTTGATAATGTCACCGTAGTCGTTGTAGAACTGAGGGACAGGAAATGGAGACGCGATCATGTTTGACCAGAAGACAAGACTTCCCGTTCTATCTCTTCTCATCATGTGTCCTTCCTGAAGTACTTTACGTCAGGAAACAGGAGTTTGAAGTATAAGACAACTCGGACTGGACCTGCTCTCCAGCCAGCAGGCCGGGGCCCAAAGACATCAGAGTGTAGACAAAACGAGAAAGGAAGAAACTCTGCCCGGAGACTGCATCTTGGGGGAAGAAGCGTCATAAGCTCGCCAGTGTCTGCTCCCTTGGCGGCCCCGAAGCCTTCACTGTTTGCCTCTCCCCCACTAGAACAGAAGCTCCTCTACTCTGCGTTGCTCAGTGCTGTGTCCTTAGTGCCTGGAATGGTATCTGGCCCAGAGTAGGTACTCAAAATATACATGAAAAACGAGCAGAAATCCTTACAATGGTGAGTCAAGGAAACTGAGGTACACAGCTAGATATCTTGTAAGGATTGATCCCTCTTCCATTGTGTTTTTTTTTTCCAATTATTTTTTAAAGTTTTTTTTTTTTTTTTAACTTTATTTGACAGAGAGCACAAGTAGGCGGAAAGGCAGGCAGAGAGAAGGGGGAAGCAGGCTCCCCGCCGAGCAGAGAGCCTGATGCAGGGCTCGATCCCAGGACCTTGGGATCATGACCTGAGCTGAAGGCAGAGGCTTTAACCCACTGAGCCACCCAGGTGCTCCTGGTTTTTTTGTTTTGTTTTGTTTTTTTTCCTTCTTGTATTATACCCCAGTTTATGGAGACTGCATTCACGGGGGAAAAAGGGTTCCGGATATAAAGAATAAGATTTTCTTCCAATAAATTTAATCCAAACAGCTTTCTTCCCATGCCCATTCACTACTGATTCTTCCACGTCCCTTTATTCCAAACACTTGTTGCCTTCTTCCTCCCACTCTCCTTCACGCCTGGCTTCGAGCCTGGCAGCATCACCTTCCCCATCCTCCTTCCCGGAGTGCTCCAGGGTCTGAAGTCCCCGTGCCCAGCCTGAAGTCGGTCCACCGCACCTTGTTGTAGTGTTTGAAGACATCCGAGGCCGCATCCATCTCCAGGACCCCATAGAGCAAGAGCTTGCAGAACCCGGCCAGGAGGCGGCGCCGCTGGTGCAGCTGCTCTATGTGCACGTGGTCCTCCTGGGAATGGCCTGGCTCACAGTGAACGCAGAATGGAGATATCAGAACCACAGATTTAGGACTCTTGCCCTTAAGTGCCTGAGCCAGGCCCAAGCCCCACACCCCTTTCTGAGCCCCAGGTATAGAGTCCTTGTACCGCTGCCCAGTTCTCCGGGCTGGATGAAGACGTGGTCCATAAGAAAGCTGGCTAGCTCAGACTGGAGAGTGGCTTCAGGAAAAAAGACAAGGGGTCTAAGGAAATCACGACCCCCTAAGATCATCTGAGGGCTGAAGACGAGAAGTAGATCACTTAGGAGGACAAAAGCCTGTTGGGGAAAAAAGAATGCTTAGAAAAGACAGGATATTAATCAAGACAGAACTTACACAGCTCATTCCCCCTTGGAACAAGGCTTCCTCAAACCATGGGGAGAGTCACGCCTCCTTGGTCCCCCTCGAGTACCTGCTCCTGGATGTCAGAATCCACATCTGAGAGGCAGCTCTGGCAGAGTTCACAGAAGGCCACCACCCTCCCCTTCAAACTCCGCAGCTGCTTCTGTGGAGACAGTGCTTATGGAGGAGGAACAGAGACACAGGCTCCTTGCTTCCCATCCCCCCACTCAGACTCACACTTACCTGGGAGGCATCTGATTCAGAAAGGTGGGTTAGTGTCCAGAGAATGGAAAAATAGACAAGAGTCAAGGCTGGCAGGATCACCTGTAACAACCAAACATCACCAAGTGGACGATCAGGAGAGTGAGGAGCAGATAGGGAGGGAGGGACAAACGGGCAACACACACCCGAAAAAGTGAAGAGAAACAAAAGCAGCGAAGAGAGAAAATGAGATTAGGGGACACCGGGTTCCTTCTCTGGGGAGTAAAGGCACGGATTCTGGACAATTGTCAGAGAATTCCGTCTTGGACGAGCACGCCACTGCTCCCTTAGTTATCTGTCGCCTCCCAGAATCCCTCAGCTTTATCCTTTACTCCCAGGAAACCAGAGAGGCGGCTGCTTCCAGGCACTGCACAGTACAGGTCCCCCTCTAGGGTGGAACAGAAGGAACGACATGCGCACGACTCTGTCTCGCGTCTACGCCACAGCCCCGGGCCGGAGCTGCCTGGGCCCGCCCGGAACACAGAGCCCTCAAGGACTCGCCCTGGGCTCCTCTGGGACTCGTCTACTTGCCTGGTGAGGAACCTCTCCTGTGTCCACAGCCTTCCGGAGGAGCCGGTAGCACGGCTCATAGAGCTCCCAGCGACTCAGGTCATGGGCGCTGTGGGGAAGAGGGGGCAGCGTTACACAGGAACAGTGCTGCTGGCATCAGCGCCACGGCAGCAGCAGGGACAGGAGAAGGGACCGGCGAGCGGCTCACTTGTAGAAGGCGGAGAGGCGCTTCAGAGTGGCTGCCAGGCTGTACACCTCGTCCTCGTCTAGGAAGGGTGACTGAGGACGTAAGAAGATCCACGATGGGATTTTGCCAAGAATTCACGCACCCACGTTCCCCATCTCGTGGCCTTCTCTGACCCAAATTTGGGGGGGTCCCGTCTTTCAGCCCCCGGCCCTACCTGCAGGAGCTCTTCGAGTTCCTGCTGGAAGCGGTCAGTCAGCAGGTCCACCAGCTGGCTGCGGGCAAAGTCCACCCGGCCGAAGAAGGTGAACTCGGGGTTACAGAGCAGATAGAGGGCATGAGCCCCCGCCTCGAGCACCGCAGGCTCCGCGTGCTTCACCACCACTTCCTGGAGTTGCTGTAGGAACAGCTCCAGATGCTGACGGAGAGAGAAGTGAGAGAAGGTAGCGTGGTGGGGGGCCGGGGGGGGCAGTCTTACGGGATGGGGGAGCCCTGGGGGCGATTAAAAAACAAATCCGACTGAAAGCATTAAACTTCAAGGATAAGATGCCTGTGAAAGGGAAGGCTTACGGACTTTTCTGGAACCCAGGTTCTGGAGAAGAACCCGATCTTGGCGGTAGAACCTCTGGCCCTAGCAAGGAAGCAGCACAGTCTGTGAACGGCAGTGTCTTCTCTCCTCACCTTCTCCAAGCGCCTGGTACAGTAGATGTTGAGGTCAAAGTAGTTGAGAAGCTGGAGCAGGGGGGCAACCTTCTCCGCGTCAGCCGAGAACTGGAGGGATGGACAGGGGGCGCTGTCTCCTAGCTCACCTGCGAGCCCCACTCCCAGTCCCTTCACCGCTCGCTCCCAGATACTGCGCGGTGGGGCGGCGCTACCTTGGCCAGGAGCTGCGGGAGCAGGGGGATGAGGTGCTCGGTGAGCTTCACCTTATCATCGGCTTGGGTCTTCCGTTCTTTGGGGGTTAAGCCCTGGAATTAGACATTTGAGGGGTGGAGGGAAAGATGTAGAAAAATAGCGAGTCCAGAGAGTGTGGATGTGTAATCCTCTTCCCTATGAACTCATCTGCCCAGGAAGGGAGAATTCATTCGGCAGCTCCTTCAGCTCTCTCTTTTCTAGAAATGGAAATCTTTGAGGGGCAGAAAAGGGGCACTCAAACCCAGCACTGGAGGATAACGATGGACAACGCTTATCTGGTTTTAATCTTGCTCACCAACCCACCCACCCTTCCTGCCATACCTTCCTCCCGGTGAGCCGCCCCACGGGCGGGTGACCCTCGGAAGCTTGCCGAACGCTGGACACAAGGATTTCTATCAGCGTGCTCTCCTGCACGTCGCCCAAGTCTGGGTTGGCAGGAGGATGAAAGACAGAACCACAAATTAGCCGCCCGCCATCTCCAAGTCACTCCAACTCCCCCACTGCCCAGGACGCCTCTGCCTTTAGAAGACTCCCGGTTTCCTACTAGGAGGTGACAGGCCCCCCCTCCTCCAGCTGTCACACGGCACGCACTCTGGTCCTTCTCCAGCAGCAGGCTTGTCAGACTCTCCCAGTCCTTCAGCTGAGCCCCTGCACAGTCCCACAGGCTGTCTACCAAGTAGGCAGCGTGGTCATGGAGCTGTGGAAGAAAGTATATGTTTCTTTTTTTCTTTTTTCGTTTTTAGAATTTTATTTAAATTCAGTTAACATCTAGTGTATCGGTAGTTTCAGAGATAGAGCTCAGAGGTTCGTCAGTTGGACAGACGCTCAGGACCTCACGTGCCCTCCTCAAAGCCCATCACGCAGTGACCCCATCCCCCCAACCATCTCCCCTCCAGCAACCCTCAGTTTGTTTCCTCCGGTTAAGAGTCTCTCATGGTTTGCCTCCCTCTCTGATGTCGTCTTGTTTTATTTTCCCTCCCTCCCCCTATGCGCCTCTGTTCTGTTTCTTAAATTCCACATATGAGTGAAATCATAGAATCCTCTTTCTCCGGCTGACTGACTTTGCTTAGTTAGCATAGAACCTTCCAGTTCCACCCACATCATGGCAAGTAAGATTTCACTGGAAAAAGGTACATGTTAAGTTACTGAAGCCACGTTAGAAAATTCCTGTAAATACTGCTAAACCGCGTCTTTCCTTCCTGCGGCGCCAGCTCCCCTTCTCTGCCAGCAGCAGGTCTCACGCACCACAGCCACGTAACTCCTTCCCATACGTCACCTCGCTCTCCACAAAGAAGGACAGCAGGAGGTGGAGAAAAGTCCTCTGGGCGCGCGGGCTTCGGCGTCGCGGTCTCCCGCCGTCTGTTCCAGTCTCGCACGCAGGGTAGAAGAGCCTGGTGGAACGAGTGTGGGGAAAAGGCCACGCACGGGAGCAGATGAGGAGGGGACTCATCACAGCGGAGCAAAGAAAGAGTCTGGGGAGAGGGGTGAGGGAAAGAGGCAAAGACCCAGGGAAAGCCTCGATGAGTTGAGCAGGGGCCGGCAACACCCAAAGAAACTTGAACGGCTGTGGTGGGTGGTCCCTGGGAACAGCAGCGGCGGACGCAGGAGCGGACACGGAGGACAGCATCACAGGAACAGACACTCACTTCCAGTAGAGAAACTCCCCCGCAGCAGACGCCAGCGCCCGGTGAGAGGCGTACACAGCAGGGTAGATGCCCTCACAGTCCGCATCTGTGAGCACCCCTTCCATGTTCCTGCCAAGACAAAAGAGTAAAAACAGCCGAATATGAGCGTTGTCCTCTAGCACAACTAGGGCTAGAAATAAAGAGGCAAATGAGGATTTGGGAACAATCCAAAAGAGAAGCCAAAAAGAAAAAAAAAAAGCAACGAGGCCGAACTGACAAACAGCTTTTCAACGCCGAGTGGAAGACAAAAGAGCATCGAGGGTCGGGGTTGAACAAGAAATGTTCCTGGAGATCCCGCAACTCGGGCATGACCCCCGGCTTTCAACCGGTACATAAAGAAGTGTCAACTTATGAGAGACGGAGGGACAGGACTCGGGGTCTGTCTGTCGTTGGAAAGGTCAGACTCTGAGACGCAGGGCTCCCCGTCCCCCTGGACTCACTTCAGGATAATTGTTAGTAACTTGACGGCCTCTACTGCCACATCATACTCCCGGTCCATGACCATGGAAACCATCCGGTCCTGTAGGGAGAGAGCACAGCGCTCGGCACCGGACCGTACCCATCCCCAGAGCTCACGCTCTCACTTGAGGTTCCTAAAGAGAAGGCGCGGAGGCAGACAGCTACAGACACAAAGAGCGACAGGAATGGAAAGGGGAGGTGGGGCAACGGGAACCATGGGAGTGAGCCCAGCACACAAGCGAGCGCGGCCCAGTGGCACCTTGAAGCGGCTGGTGAAGAGCTCCAGGCGGGCCGTCAGGTCGCCGCAGCTGTACAGCCCTTTCAGAGCCTTCAGGCACTTCAGGCGGACTTCTCGATGCTGTGGAGGAAAATGGAACCAGGACTGACCATTCTCTACTCAACCCCCACTGGGCCTTCTTCCCCCTCTGGCAGAGGACTCCTTCTGGGCCTTGGTGTCCTGCGTGTTGAGGACTTTGGGATGAGTCCGAGCTAACAAACAGACGGATCACCGCAGAATCTGACAATCGTAACGAAGAGGACCCTGGGCTACCACCCTACACTCGTCTTACCAATCCATTTCTTGCTTTTCCTAGCTTTCTTGCTTTTTCCGAGGGAAAGTCTTTCTCTGCTCCGGTCTGGAGGTGTTCAATCTCCTGGATGCCGCCTTCCCTCTCCTGCCTCATCCTACCTTCCCCAATACTGGGCAGTTTTGAACTCCGCGGCCTTCCTTGATGGGCTGACCACTAGTGAAGCTTTCAAACGGCGAAACCAGGAAAAGCTGCAGCATCTTAGGGCAGGGAAGAGGGGGAGGGGAGCGGGAGAAAAGACTTCAACACGCACCTTATCATGCAGGGTCCAGCCAATATATTTCAAATAGCTGTCCGTGAGGAAAGATGTGCTGTAGCTTTGCATCCAAGACCCAATTTCCTCGATGCAGATCGCACGGATCTCAGGAAGGACATCCCTAGGCGCAGAAAGGGAAACTGACCCCTTAGCACCTTCTCTCCAGACTCACTTCCCGTCCTCCCACACATCTTCCTGCCGCAGAAGAATCTATTTTCTTCACTGAAATACCCTGCCCCATGCCTTTCATCCCCTCCTCCCAACAGAAGTACATTAAAATTAAACATTTTCTTTCTGTAGTACTGCATAAAATTATTGAGCATATCCTCCTCAGCCCTTTTAAAACTGATTTTGGGAATATAACTGTTGGCCAAACTTCCACTCGAAGAAAGCATTAAAATCCGCTGAAGGGTTCTGGAAAGGCAGAGGTTGAAATCTAGTTAAGAGTGAGGGGAAAAAACATGGATGCTATTTTTAACTTGACTCCACCTGTTCTTTTAAACGGTGCAAAACTCCCCTGCCTTTAGCACGGTGACACAGCGGGCTGGGCTAGAGGACCCTGGGAAAGATGTGCCGAGCTGCCCACCCTCGGGAGAGCTCTGCCTTTTGGCTCTTTGCTCTTGTCTTCTCAGGTCTCCAGCCCCAGGAAGATGGGGATGGGAAGGTCTTCTGCAAAGTTGGAGCAGAGGAATATCAACAATACCTTACTCTTCTATTTTCGCTCCCAAAAGAGCTTTTAGGAGTCTTTGTAGTTGGGGATGAACTAAACCTTACTAATTTAAAACATCTGTTGTCAGGGTTTTTGCTCCTGTTGCATTAGCGCCAGGACTCACCAAACAACCAGGGTCAGGATGGGGGTCTTGTTCCTTTTACAGATTCTATAACCAAGGACCAGCTGCTTCAAAGAGAGGAGCTGATTCACTCACCTGTACCGATGCACAAAGACACCCCTGAAGAGGGCATTCATCATCCCCTCAATCTCCTCTTGATGCTCTTGGAGCTAGAGGACAGGGAGGAACAGGTCAATCTTTCTTGTGCCCATTGGCATAAGGCCACAAGAGTAAACTATGACTTCCACCATTTCCTATTTATTACAGGACACACTCTGAACCCCTGAAAGCCTTCTAATTCTGGAAGAAAGTATGTATGTAGTCAACTAATGTCTCAGAGGTTTATTTGTGTTTTGTAAAAATGAGTATCTCCTCTGGGTCTGGTTATTCTGGCTATCTTTGGCTATTTAGAGGCGCTAGCTGGTAGTTGTACACATCTTTGACTAACAACAATTGAGAAAATGAAATTTTAATAAATGGAGTTTGACAGAAAAAGTAGAACTAGCAAAAAAAGGGATGGAAGAAATTAGACCAGTGGTCTTCAACTGGGAGCCCCTCGGGGGACATTTAGCAACTTCTGAAAACACTTTTAGTGGTTACTCCTGGGCGGGGGTACTACTGCCATCTAGCGGATAGAGGCTGGGGTGCTGTTAAACATCCGGCAGGACAACCCCTGTGTCAATAGTGCCATTGTTGAGAAATCCTGGATTAGATGAATGATAGGTATCAAGGAAGCAGAATGATAAGGGGAATTACAAGAACAACAAGGAAACAGAATTATAAGAAAACATTCTTTAAGACAGCTGATCCTACCTCTTCAATAAATCAACATACTGGGAGGAAAATGGGGGAGGCAGAAGTTCTATGTAAGATTAAGAGATTTAAGAAATACAAAAAATACGGTGCATAATCCTTAATTAAATACTGGTTGGAGATGATCAATTAAAAAAGGCATTTTGCAGACACATAAGGAAATTTAAATATGGACTGGGATTAGAAAACTATTAAAAATAATTATTAGTATTTTTGAATGTAAAAATGGTACTGAGATAATGTGGGGATAATTTTTAGGTGACTTTAAAAAAATATTTTGTAGAGTACATATTTTAAGTCTTTAGGTGGAAATACCAGTATGTCCATAATTTACTATACCAAAAAACAGATGAAACAAATACAGAGAAATATTAGTTGTTAAATCTACATAATTTGTATAGTGTTCACTCTACCAGTGTCTCCGCTTCTCGGAACGTTTGGAAATTTTCATATTGAAAAGAAAAGGAAGGGGCACCTGGATGGCTCAGTCAGCAAGTGGCTACTTCTTGATTTGGCTCAGGTCAGGATCTCAGGGTCCTCGGACAGAGCCCTATGTCAGGCTCTGTGCTCAGCAGGGAGTCTGCTGGAGGATTCTCTCTCTCCCCTTCTCCCTCTGCTCCCCCACCTCCCTGCTCCAGGACGTACTCTCTCTCTCAAATAACAAGAAAAGGACCTGGTTGGCTCAGTCAGTTAAGCGGTTAAGTATCTGCCTTCATCTCAGGTCGTGATCCCAGGATCCTGGGATCCAGCCCCGCATCAGGGTCCCTGCTCTGTGGGGCACCTGCTTCTCCCTCTCCCACTGCCGCTGCTCCTTCTGCTTGTGCGCTCACTTGCTCGCACACTCTGTCAAATAAATAAAATCTTTAAAAACAAACAAATAAATAGCAAACCATAAGAGACTCAATCTCACAAAACAAACTGAGGGTTGCCGGTGGGAAGGGGATAGGAAGAGGAAGGTTGGGTTATGGACATTTGGGAAGGGTTATGTGTTATGGTGAGTGCTGTGAGGTGTGTAGGCCTGACAATTCACAGACCTGTACCCCTGGGGCTAATAATGTATGTTAATAAAAAGTAAAAAATAAAGTTAAAAACAAATAAATAAAAGTAAAAAATGAAGAAAAGGAAAAAGAGGGTAGAGGGAAGGAGGAAAGATGTGTCATCAGCACCAATTTCTATAGAAGTTTGGAAAAAGGCAATTGGGAAAAGGCCACTGAGCACAGGGATTAGGAAGTTACTGGTTTAGAGAGAATAATTTCACAGAAAATCCAGGTAGCAAAAAAGGATTCAGATGGAAATGAAGGAAGTAAGGAAATGCTAAAAAGGAAGGTCAGAGATGGAGTAGTTCGTAAAGAAGAAGGATCAAGGGCCTACACACAGTTATACATGAAGAGCAGAAAACAGCGGGGAGGGAGAGATTAAAAACCAAAACCGAGGGCGCCTGGGTGGCTCAGTCAGTTGGGCAGCTGCCTTCAGCTCAGGTCATGATCTCGGGGTGGGGGGCTGGACTCCCTACTCAGCCCCTTTCCCTACTTTGCCCCCTCTCCCTCTCAAATACATAAATAAAATCTTTCAGGGGCGCCTGGGTGGCTCAGTGGATTAAGCCACTGCCTTCGGCTCAGGTCATGATCTCAGGGTCCTGGGATCAAGCCCTGAATCTGGCTCTCTGCTCAGCAGGGAGCCTGCTTCCCCCCTCCCTCTGCCTGCCTCTCTGCCTACTTGTGATCTCTGTCAAATAAATAAATAAATTTTAAAAGAAAAGAAAGTGATAACTTTACAAATAAATAAATAAAATCTTTTTAAAAGCTTTTAAAAAATAGAGAAAAAATAAAAACCAGAAGAGAAATGATAACCGACGAGGCAAGAGCCTAGACAAATCAAAGATTTACAGTGGTAGACTCAATATAAGGCCTGAGACAAACTTCCCCCCCTTTTTAAAAAAGATCTTTTAGGGGCGCCTGGGTGGCTCAGTGGGTTAAGCCGCTGCCTTCGGCTCAGGTCATGATCTCAGGGTCCTGGGATCGAGTTCCGCATCGGGCTCTCTGCTCAGCGGGGAGCCTGTTTCCCTCTCTCTCTCTGCCTGCCTCTCCATCTACTTGTGATTTCTCTCTGTCAAATAAATAAATAAAATCTTTAAAAAAAAAAAAAGATCTTTTAAATTTATTTGACGGAGAGAAAGAGACACAGTGAGAGACGGAACTCAAGTGGGGGTGGGGGTGGTGGGAGAGGAGGCCGAGCAGGGAGCCTGAGGATGTGGGGCTCAATCCAGGACCCTGGGATCATGACCTGAGCCCAAGGCAGACGCTTAATGACTGAGCCACCCAGGCACCCCGGCCTGAGACAACGTCACCTACATAAGGTTTAAGATCATACAGACACTGAAAACAGTAAAAGAGAGTGAGGAAAGATTTACCACGGGAGAGACCTTGGTGAGGGGTGGGAAAACAGTTGGTGCAGTGAAACATGGGGAGTCCTCCCAACCTCATGCCTGGGGAGTTTCAGACACTATGAGAGAGTAGGGGGCGGAAATCAGTGTCTCATGACATATATAGCTGTCTGAAGATTTAATTGATATAAAAGATTTTGTTAGGGCTTATGTCCTCCAGTGGTCTTTAAGTTTGAAAGGGAATAAAGCAAATCGCTACTCTACCCAGGCAACTCACTCACCATCTCATTTAATCTTCATAAAATGGCCAAATTATCTCCTTTTTAAAGAAAAGGAAACAGGGGCGCCTGGGTGGCTCAGTGGGTTAAGCCACTGCCTTCGGCTCAGGTCATGATCTCAGAGTCCTGGGATCGAGTCCCGCATTGGGCTCTCTGTTCAGCAGGGAGCCTGCTTCCCTCTCTCTCTCTCTGCCTGCCTCTCTGTCTACTTGTGATCTCTGTCTGTCAAATAAACAAATAAAATCTTTAAAAAAAAAAAAAGAAAAGAAAAGAAAAGGAAACAGAAGCTTAGAGATTACATAAGGCCATGGAACAGGTAGCTAATTGGAACAGAACTGAAATCCAGGAGTGACTGAAAGGCCTATTGCTTTCCAGTCCTTCAACAGCTGACCTCCCTTGTCAGTGTTTGGCCTTTAGTACTCCTGGGGTGACCTGCAGACTGTACACTTGACTAGGTCAAAAATTAACTCCCTGCGTAAGATGCAAGTGCAACACTTAAACACATTTGTGATAATGAATGCAGACAAAGGAAACTAAGCAAAAGTGGAATTATAAAGAACTCTAAAGTTTACTCTAAATTAGAAATAATTCATTGAGCTCACATTCCTGAAACAAGATAAGCACACCGTGACCTCTGACAGGGTGGGTGTTTTATGACTGTTGGACTCCACTGTTCAAAACCTGGAAGGTCATGATGCCTCTGGCTTACCCAAGAGAAGTGCGTGCTTGGGCACCTCGAAGATGGGCTACAGCAGCAGTGGGTGGAAACTGGGAGAAAGGGAGGGATGAGGCAGGAAACACTTCTTACTTCTTTGCGTTTCTCCAGCAGGCTCTCCAGCCGCTCAGGTGCTCTCTGTCCTGGCCCCTTATTTCGTTCAGCCTCATACTGTCGCTGATTATTATCTTTGTGCAGACTCAGCTGAAGGGCAACTCTTACCAGGGAGGTCATTAGCTTCATGGCTTTGAGCCAGGAAAAACAAGAAAAGGGAATTATTATTTAGGTCAGAGGAGCGAGGATAGGTTCAAAAAAGAAAGGAAAAAAAGCTTCTTGTGGTTTCAGCGGGAAGAGGAGGAGAAAGCGGGAAGTGGGGCAGTTGGGGGAAACTTACCATGGCTGCTGCCACCACTGCAACCAAAAGACAGAACAGAAAGAAAAAGATTAGAAAAGAAGAGGAGGGCCCTGGGTGGCTCAGTGGGTTAAGCCTCTGCCTTCGGCTCAGGTCATGATCTCAAGGTCCTGGGATCAAGCCCTGAATCTGGCTCTCTGCTCAGCAAGGAGCCTGCTTCCCCATCTCTCTCTGCCTCTCTGCCTACTTGTGATCTCTCGCTGTCAAATAAACAAATAAAACCTTAAAAAAAAAAAAAAAGAGGGAAAAAAAAAAACAAAAAGAAAAAAAGGAAGGGCAGTAAAAATGAAAGGCTAGCAGAGTGACCCTAACATCTGGAGCGGACTTTTTTTCTCCCTCTTTTGGGCTTCCTTTAATCCTCAGCATATTCCCAGCAGGTGAGCTATGAGAAACAAGTTAAGGCTGAAAATTGTCACTGTAATCTACCCTTTCCTGTAATACCACTAGTGAGAAACTTGATAGAAGTTCAGGTAAGAAGCCTGCCCTTTAAGCAAAGAGCTCAGACAGAGCTAAGAAGGAAGATGCAGGACCAAAGAACAGAGGAAATTTCCCAGAGAACATTTATAGAATAAAAGTGAGTGCTCACCTGCCAGGGTGCTGGTGTGACGGAAGGCACGGACCTGGGAGTCTGACAGTCCAGTGAGCAGGGAAATGAGGTTGTCCATTGGGAAGCCGTCATAGAGAAGGCTATACTGGCACTGAAAGACCAAGGTCTTCACAAATTCACAGAAGCTGCCCTGGAACTTCTTCCAGGATGGACCTGGTGCTGTCAGCGGATAGTCTCCTGAGTCCTACAGGATTTATGGAAAGGATGAGAAAAGTATTATCAAGTCTATGAAACCACAGGGACTTGGGATGTCAAAACCCAATAGCAGAGTAAAAATGTATCTCTGGTACACCTCATTTCCTGCTATTCTCAACTCTAGATGCATATTCAGATAACATCTATGGGTCCCTTTTGCCCCTAAGAAATTAAACTCCTTCCAAAAGCTATCCTATTTCCCAAAATCAGAAAAAAGGAAATAATGGGCCTTGTATTTTGAAATAAGAGTGGCAAGAGGATCTTGGTTGTCCTCCTCCACCTCGTTAAACTGTTCTGTCAGGTGCCGGATGATCTCGGAGTTGGACATCTTCTTGAACATCTCGGGGGTCACATTGCCTGAGGAATGGAGGAAATGAGGTACTTAAGAGAAAAATAACAGGACACTGTGACCATCTGCATATACACCTAAGATGAGCTACGGAATACACTGAAAAGAGCTTGGGTGGGGAATCAGAAGACCTGAATCCTCATCATAAATCTGTTACCAGCCAGCTGTGTATCTGCTATAAAACAAGCTCTCTAGAAAATCCAAAGGAATCAAACAACAGAAAGCAATGGAAAGCTATGGTTTAAAAAAAATCCAAACAGGGGCATCCAGTTGGCTCAGTCAGTAAAGCACATGACTCTTGATCTCGGGATAGTAAGTTCAAGCCCCACGCTGGGTGTGGAGCCTACTTTAAAAGAAAAACAACAACAACAACAAAATGAAGCAATAAAGCTACACCAATTCTGGATTCTTAAAATGCAACCTGCCTGAGATTATCTTGCCCCAGTAAGTTAGGTCATGACCTCTGGGGATCTGGGGGCCCATAGCTTCAGTGGCGAAATACAGAAGGAAATGGCTAAGGAAATAATGAACAGTAAAAGATTATTTCATCTAGAGAAAGGAAGACTAAAAGATGTCTAATGGTCTATTTTCATATTTGTGAATATCATCTTCATAGTGTTAGTGTGATTAGTTATTTTTCCCCAAAGGGTCTTAGCTCCAAGCCAACATAGTTCCCTAACTGGATCACTTACCTACTTATCTATCAACAACATAGATCAGTGAAACTTTTCTAATGCTTTACTTTCTCCCTTTATTTAGAAAACAATTAGTCTTACTCATCTAAATGTAGCAAAAGTTTCATAACATAGGAGTAAAGGGCTAGGGAGTACAAGGGGTAGGAGATTCCTCACCTTTACATCCACAAGATCGGATGAAAAAGTTAATGAGCTCCAGGAATCCTGCATCCTGGTCTTGCTTGTAGCTATCCAGCCATTCATCCACCAAAGACTAGGAAAACAAGATGGATGATTTCTATTTCTGGCAATATGACAGACTGAAAATGTTATAGGATTGTCCCCACTGAAACAGCTAAACTTATGATCAAAATATTATAAACATCTTCTAAAAGGTATTGCTAAACTGGAATGAAAAGTAGAATCCCACATAGATAAAAAATGAGGTGAGGGTAGCAATCCTGGGAGATAAGGAAGCCGATTTTTGCTCTGAGGGTTCTATTAAACGCTGGACATTCTGACTTTCTGTCCAGATAGCTGCATGGAACCTAGAGCATGAAAGATAGAGCTTTTGGGTTTTCAAGAAGAGAGCTCCTAAAAGAGGTTTCTGTAATAAAGCTAAGTGCTAGAAAAAGTCACATCATGGAAGCAGGAATGGGAAACAAACCTACAGGCTAGAAGGGGACATCAAGAAAATTAGCTTGTTATGACTAGTGGGGGGGGGGAACTCTCCCTTGAGAACTCATAACCATAAGCCATCTCTCAGGTCTGGATTTGTAGTCCAGATCCACACTATCTATATGACCAAAATACTCTCAATCAGAGAATTTAATTCCAAGTGATTCTGGAATGTTCCCAGGCAACTACAGAAGCAAATGCAGATTCTTCCCTTAAAAGCCCACCTGTAACCCAGGACCCAAAGAATTCCAACATATAGAGCTCCAAGAAAAATGAGCAGCTCATAGTGAAGCTTAGTAAGGAAATAAGGCACTGAAAATAAGAATTATCAGGGAAAAAATGGAATTACATTCACAGACTTCAAACATTTAAAATTATTACAGATTATAAACCATGCTACAAATAAATAAGTAAATAAAATATTTAAAAAAAAACCCACTTTTATTTCACAAAGAGAGAGATCACAAGGAGGCAGAGAGGCAGGCAAAGAGAAGGAAGCTGGCTCCCTGCTGAGCAGAGAGCCCAATGCGGGGTTCGATCCCAGGACCCTGAGACTCTGACCTGAGTCAGAGGCAGAGGCTTAACCCTCTGAGTCACCCAGGTGCCCCCTAATTGAACTATTAAGAGACACGGAGAATAGAGTGGGAAGTTCTAATTTGATGTCTAATTGAATTGTGGATGATACTGGAATGACAAAGAGGCACTATCTGAAAAGAATTTTCCAGTCATTGAAAGACACCAATCTTCAGAGCCTAGAAGCAATAGATTTCAAACATGACAAATAAAAAGGAAGTTTACACCTTTAAGCATTCTATAAGACGTTAGATACAAAAGAAAGTCTCAAAAACAATCAAGGTGAAAGGGATCACTTAAAAAGTATTTGCATGTAACACAAATAAAACAATTTACAAATTATATCTGTACAAATACATCTGCCCATAGTCATATATGGCTCTTAAAACTAAATCAAATAAAAATTAAAAATCCAGTTCTCGATCATACCAGTCACTTTTGAAGTACTCAATAGCCACATGTGGCTAGTGGCTACTGTACTAAAAGATAATACATAACATTTTCATCATTACAAAATGTTGTTTTAATGCTAACTTAGACTGACAGCTGACTTTCAGCAGCAATAAGGGAAGTTAGAAGGCAGTGGAATAATCTTTTCAACGTGCTGAGAGAGAAAAATGTCACCTTAGAATTCTCTACCCTTTCAAGACCTTTTAATAACCTTTCAAGAACAAAAGATATTTCATAACAAGCAAACCAAAAAAATGAGTTTGTTAATAAACTCTACCTAAAGGAGATTTTAAAGGATAAACTTTGAACAAGTGAGTGAATTTGTATGTAAGATTTGAGAAGCAATGATAAGCCAAATGATAAACATGTAAGTAAATACAAACACTGTATAAAAGAGCAACATCTGGGTGCCTGGGTGGCTCAGTGGGTTAAGCCGCTGCCTTCGGCTCAGGTCATGATCTCAGGGTCCTGGGATCAAGTCCCGAGTCGGGCTCTCTGCTCATCAGGGAGCCTGCTTCCCCCTCTCTCTCTGCCTGCCTCTCCATCTACTTGTGATTTCTCTCTGTCAAGTAAATAAATAAAATCTTTTAAAAAAAAGTTTTAAAAAAGAGCAACATCTAATTTTTTGGAAGAAGAAAAATAGATATAACTAAAACATTACAACACTATGAAAACTGGAAAGGGAAATTAGAATTAAAGTGTTCTTAGGTCCTTACAGAAGACAGAAATCCAGGGGGACCTGTGTGTCTCAGTTGGTTAAGTATCTGCCTTTGGCTAAGGTCATGGTCCCAGGGTCCTGGGATTGGGATTGAGCCTCTGTCGGGCTCCCTGCTCAGTGGGGATTCTGCTTCTCCCTCTCCTTCTGCCCATCCATGTCCACTCATGTTTGCTCACTCTCTTTCTCAATAAATAAAATCTTTTTTAAAAAGACAAATCCAAAAGCAAGCAAAGAGGAAAAAAAAGAAACAGAAAAGATAATATAAAGTAATGGGGTGCCTGTGTGGCTCAGTCATTAAGCCTCTGCCTTCAGCTCAGGTCATGATCCTGGGGTCCTGGGATTGAGCCCCACATCGGGCTCCCTGCTGGGTGGGAAGCCTGCTTCTCCCTTTCTCACTCCCCCTGCTTGTGTTCCTTCTCTCTCTGTGTCTCTGTCAAATAAAAAAGTCTTAAAAAAAAGATAATACGAAGTAGAAGTATAAAATGGTAGAAATAAATTCATATGTATCAATAGTGACAATAAATGTAAATGAATAAAACTCTCTTGTTAAAGAAGAGATTAACAGAATGGATTAAAGAACAGAATCTAGATATAAACTACATGCAGAAGACAGACTCCAGACATACACAGGAAGACTGAAGGTAAAAAGATAAAAGGAGGGGCACCTGGCTGACTCACTCGGTAGAGCATGGGACTCTTGATCTCAGGGTTGTGAATTCAAGCCCCAGGTGGGGTGGAGAAAGTACTTAAAAATAAAGTCTTAGAGGGAAAAAAAAGGATAGAAAAAGGTATTAGGCAAACAATAACTAAAAAACAAAGCTAATGTAGATGTAATACACCAACAATTTTTTGTCTTAAAATATAAAAAGTGGTGATATATAACAAAAGTTCAATTTACTAAGGCAACAAATGCTCAAAATACTTAAGGCAAAGATAGGCATGAATACAAAAGTAGTAACTAAAGAGATCATCTTTATGGATTTTTTAAAATTTTATTTATTTTTTTGACAGAGAGAGACACAGCGAGAGAGGGAACAGAAGCAGGGGGAGTGGGAGAGAGAGAAGCAGGCTTCCTGCTGAGCAGGGAGTCCGATGCGGGGCTTGATACCAGGACCTTGGAATCATGACCCGAGCCGAAGGCAGACACTTAATGACTGAGCCACCCAGGCGCCCCTCTTTATGGATTTTTTATAAAAAAGATATTTATTTATTTGACAGAGATCACAAGTAGGCAGAGAGTCGGGGTGGGGGCAAGCAGGCTCCCTGCTGAGCAGAGAGCCCAATGCGGGGCTTGATCCCAGGCCCTGGGATCATGACACGAGCTGAAGGCAGACACTTTAATCCACTGAACCACCCAGGCACCCCCTCTTTGTGGATTTTAATACATCTCTCTGCAATTGACATGCCAGACCAAAACCAAACAAAAAACCCAAAAACCTTGTATAAATATCAAAGCTGTATCACATTTAACACTTTTGATCTCACCCAAGAGAACATTCTATCCAGCAACTGGAGAACACACACCTTCTTTGAGCATATGTGAAATAGTTTTGGAAATGAACTGAATGCTAAGTCATAAAGCTAGTGTCCGGGTGCCTGGGTGGCTCAATGGGTTAAGCCTCTGCCTTCAGCTCGGGTCATGATCTCAGGGTCCTGGGATTGAGCCCCACATCAGGCTCTCTACTCAGCAGGGAGCCTGCTTCCTGCCCCCCACCCCGCCCCGCCACTGGACTCTCTGCTTACTTGTGATCTCTCTGTCAAATAAATAAATATTTCAAAAAAAATAATAAAGCTAGTCTCCATGTTTCAAAGACCACATTTTCTGACTATAATGTAATCAAGTTAGAAAACAATAACAAAAATATAAATAGAAAAACTTCTTATGTGTGAAAATCTAAAACTGTTCTAGAAACTATAAAAATCTACATTATACATCAATAAGACTATGTCTCAAATAATTGAAGTGAGTCACAGAAAACTATATAAAGATGGTTCATTTATTTAAAGAACATATTCGCTAGTGATAAAAGTATAAGGAAAGACAAGTGAATGATTAACAGAAAATCTACTTTAGTGATTATCTCTGGGTGGTGAGGGGCTGCCTGGGCTGGATGGAGAGAAGATATACTATGGCACTATTAATGTTTCTCGAGCTGAGACTAGAGATGTGGGTGATTATTCAAATTTTTTAAAACTATATATGAGCCTTCTACACTTTTAGATGATAACAGAATTACAATAAAATTACGGGAAGAAAATGCAGGGAAGGAGAAAAAAATTGGGTTTAACTGTTAAAGCGGAGCTCAAAAGTGACAAGGGTGAACAAGTTGCCACCCATACCCATGATTTCTCTCTAGATTATCCAATGCCACTGCTTGCCTCCTCCATCCTGATTAATAAAAGCAAAATCTATCCTGTTCTGTGATACTTTCAGGAAAGCAGCATTCTCTCACATCCAAGGTCTTCCTTACATCATTCCAAGGATTCACTCCATGGTCTTATCACTCTTTCCTCATATAGGTTACACTCCCTACATCGTCCACATTAAATCAATTTTGTAAACATTTGTCCTTGTATTTCTACAACAGGTAAGATGGTAACAAGAAACAGAAGGTGAGACCCCGTTTTACCTGCATGTCACTTTTGGCAGCTTTCACAGCATCAAAGAGATGACTGGCTGGTAGCTCTGAGTCTTTCTGGCCATGACCACGTATCATTCGGGACCCCTTCTTTGGATGTTTTGCCACCTAATAAGTACAAAGAGATCAAAAGTATTTTTAAAAAGTCGAAGTGATAGGGGCGCCTGGGTGTCTCGGTGGGTTAAAGCCTCTGCCTTCGGCTCAGGTCATGATCCCAGGGTCCTGGGATCTAGTCCCCCACCAGGCTCTCTGCTCAACGGGGAGCCTGCTTCCTCCTCTCTCTCTGCCTGCCTGTCTGCCTACTTGTGATGTCTGTCAAATAAATAAGTAATCTTTTTTTTAAAAAAGTCAAAGTGATAGTAACAGTCTTATTGCCACACAAGTAGGCTTAAGCTGCCGATTTCACAGCAGAATTTGATCTAAAATAACGGATTCTTACATTGTAAACTTTATTATTTCTAGCTTTTTCTTTTTTTAGATTTGACAGAGAGAGATCACAAGTAGGCAGAGAGACAGGCAGAGAGAGGGGGGGGGAAGCAGGCTCCCCGCCAAGCAGGGAGCCTGACATGGGGCTCAATCCCAGGACCCTGAGATCATGTCCTGAGCCAAGGGCAGAGGATCAACCCACTGAGCCACCCAGGTGCCCCACTTTTTCTCCTTTTAAAAAGTCCCCTAAACCATTCTTTTTCCTTTCTATCTTTAATAACCTTCTTTTATTCCTTTCTCTTCAAAATTGCCTTCCTCCTTACTTCTGTCCCTTAACACTCTAATTTTTGCTCTTTCATCAAACATTACCTGAGCCTTTTCTAGGTTTTTGTTTTTGCTGCTTCCCAGACTAGGTCCAAAAGCAAAATCAGACTGATTGACTCACTGGGGTTGTTTTGAGGGGTCGTCTGGCTGCTCTCTTCCTCACGCTGCGTCTCAGGCTATCTTCAAAGTCACTGCCTTCATCAGCTGACAAAGAATCACTATCCCTATGAGGGAGTATGGTTCTCCTCAGATACGCCACCCCAGTCCCTCTGTATAAAATGGCAAATGTATTATAATTTCTTTGTCTGTAACTGTAGTCCCTTCCCCATGAGAAAAATATATTCAGATTTTTTTTTTTTGAAGAAGAGGTTTACTTTAACAGGGAGTAGAGACAAAATCTTAAAGGAAAACTTTCACTTGAAGAAGCAGTGAAGATGAAAAATGAAAACGGGAGTGGGTAAAGGACAACGCTTTCCTAAAATTCTCTCTGAATAAGAAAGTCAAACGATAGGGATCACTGCTGTGGAGAAAAATTGGCATGCCTTGGGAAGTCACACATTAATCATATGTAAACTGGAGATTAACAGGTGCCTACAGTTAAATTTCACCTCTTGAAACAAGTTCACAAGTGTTATTGATTAAAGTTAAACTTCTATAATAGATAAAATCTGGTTCCCAGCAGTAGCACTGATAGAAAGGTGTCAGAGGAAGCCAATTGAAAAATAACCAGGAGATAAATCACATCTTGTATGAGGTTATTTTTTTTCCTGGAAAGATTAAAAAAAAGATAAATTATTATAACCTTCATAAAGTAAGCTCAAAGATAAGGATAGACCAATCTGTTTATAAAATCCCCCCCCAAAAGGAACATCACACACCAACTAACAAGTATATACAACTGGTTAAGAAACCAATGAACTCTTCTCCTTCCCCCGCCTCCCCATCCCTGTAACACATCGAATATACAAACGTATTTGAGAAAGATTTGGATGAGCTGGATAATGGACTTAGAAGATGTATTATTTTTGGTGCCTACAACATGCAGGGCAGGAAAGAGGAAAAAACAAAAAACAAACAAAAACAAAAAAACAAAACCAGCCAGCGGAGCTGGAAAGCATCGCTGTTCTGAACCAGTAAGCTTCTCTTAATGTTTTCAGAGAGTCACAGGCATACAAAGGGGAAAGCTGCCCGCACTGCCCGAGAAAGCCAGGCAATGCAACAAGTTCTCACCAACTCCACTCACCCCTGTGAGGTCTGGCCCGAGTCCCTGTTACCATAGGGCACACTGACAGAAGAACTAGAGGATGCAGACAAGCCCCTCTGTCCACCTCCTGCTGCTCTCCGCAGCGGCGAGGACACACTGCTTGGGGAAGAGGAGGACCGCAGGGTAGGCATGCTGGTCCTGCTGCGGAAGAAAGAGAGAAAAGGGCCTTTATCCACCACGTCTCCAGCCTCGGCTCCAAACATACTGTCTCTTTCCAAGGGGACTGCTCTGCAACTCGGGGTTGGGGTGTGGATGCACCAAAAAAAAAAAAAAAAAAAAAAAGACAAGAGTCATGCACTTAAGACACCATGGCCTGAGGGGTGCGGGCTGGGAGTTGTTCTCGGGTTGCAGCAAGACGCACCCCTGAGCCGCTTAAAGCAAATCCTTCTCTGCAGGAGTCCAAGCGTCGGTGGCCTGGTGCAAGGGGACCGGTTTGCTCACGTTGCAAGTAAAAACCCCCAAAACAAAAAAGGACCCACTCCTGCATTTTTAAGCTGGAGCCTGATTCCACATTGAAGGGAATAGGTAGCGCTCAATGCCCTGGGGGCGCAGCCGCCATTAGAACCGGGCCAGAAACGCTGAAGGAATAAACGCAAACTCGCGTTCCCCCTTTTTCCCCAGAAGATGGTATCTTTGACAAGATCCTGGGGTAAGTGGGCTGAGGAGCTTCCCAACTGTTGAAAAAACTATCCGTCTCTTGGGGGCTGGGGCGTGGGGCTCCTGGCCTCTCTGAAGAAAACCACGGAGGCATGGAGGAGGGCGATTCCTCTCTCAGGGCTGCGAGTGCAGGTGGGAGGGCTTATTCCCAGGTCCCAAAGGAGCCTCACTGTTTGAGCCGGGAACAGCGACGTCTGGTTGAGCAGGAATGAGGAAAAGATCACTGCCTCCGGTCCCTCGGGGGTTCTACGGTCACCTCACCTCCAGGACAGGCGCCGGCTGCTTCCCTTGCGGCGGTGGAAGAAGCCAGAAAAACGCGGGAAGGCACGAGGCACGTTGTGCGCAGGCGCGAGCTCAACGGCCCGTCCCACTGCTGGTAATTGTCGCGAGGCTTGGGCGTGCGCGATCTCGTGCTCACCACGTTCCAGTCACGCTGCACGGGCAGCCTCGTGAGGGCACGAGCTTTTCGGCGTGCCGCCCCGTCACGTGGGCTGGGGCGTGCAGACCGCCAGCTTTAGCCCTTCTCCACCCACGTCCCGCCCTCTTGGCCCCCAATTTCACCCTCCATTGGCCGGGCTTCGCACTAGACTAGTTGTAGCCCCTCCACTCTGGCTTCGCAACTGCCATAGGCGGGTTCCACCCAGGCCCCGCCTTTCGAACCAGATAGCCACGCCCCCAAGAAAGGCCACGCCCCTCCCCCACCAGCCTCCTTTAGTTCCGCCGAGTCCCGCCCCCCTGCAGAGCTTCCCCACTACATTGGCTTAATTTCTCCCTTGGCCCCGCCCCTGAGCCCCGCTCCTTGCCATCATTGGCGGGGCCTCGCCTCGCACCCCGCCCCCTGTCCGGCTCCGGGCTCCCATTGTCTCCGCAGATGCCGCTTGGTCCAGCTATCGTGTTCGGTGTTCAGTTTTCTGAGGTCGCGCTCTTTCTCTGCCGGGCGGAGAAGTCCCGCGGCAAAGAGCCGGCTTCCCAAGTTCGGGCTGTTCTTTCCTTCTTAGGACACAGTTTGCTGAGCCAGGGAGGCAGCAGCGATGTCCGCTCTGCGATCTCTTCTGCTTCTGCTGCTGTCTCTGTGTCCCGGTCCTGGTCCTGGACCCGGGACCGAGGCAAAGGTCACCCGGAGTTGCGTTGAGACCCGGCAGGTGCTGGGGGCCCGGGGATATAGCTTAAGCCTACTCCCTCCCGCCCTGATCTCAGGTGAGGAGAAAGAGGAAGACTAGAGAATTGGGGGCGAGGGAGGGGGCGGGGGGGGCGGCTCCTCCCCAATCCACAATAACTCTCCTCCCTTTCAGAATGACCGTTATAATAATCTTTTCATGCCGTAGTCAGGCCAGTAATATCTCTTCTCCTGAACTTACTCACCGGGATCACAATACGCATCCTGTTCACATAATGGGTTTTTTACTCCACCCCCGCCCTAGGAATCCCGTTCTAGTAATTAACACCCCACTCTGTGTTTCTTTCTTCACAGCTCAATTTGTTCCCATCGCTATTTCTAAGAGCCCCTTCAGTGATAGTACTTTATTGCTTAGCTAGTAACCCCACCCCTCTAAACCCCATTCTTGCCATAGATGCTGGTCCTGTAAGTCCCTAGAGACCTGGAGTGCTTGATGTTGGGGAGGGTCACCTGAGGACACTGATCTCTAATTTGGCTCAGTACTATTTGATCCCGTGACTAATGCCAGTGGACTCGAGATGGGTGAAGGGACAATAAGGAGGGTCAGGTGCGAATGAGGGAGAGACAATGGAAAAGAAAGCAGACAGAAGAGAAAGGAGAGCCTCCTAGACAGACAGAAGAAAGAAGGAATTTCATGATAGCACTCCCCCTCCTCCCATTCCTCTATGTCTCCTCTGTTCAGGTGAGCACCTCCGGATCTGTACCCAGGAGTACACCTGCTGTTCCAGTGAGATAGAGCAGAGGCTGACTTGGGAGACCGAGACCACCTTCCGAGGCCTGGTGGAGCAAAGCGGCTCATTCCTGGTTCACACACTGGCTGCCCGGCACAGAAGATTTGATGGTGAGGACTTGGGTTCCCCAAACCTGGCCTCACACCTCCTCTCTGTGCTCATGACCCCAGCAAACATTCTGCCTTAGCCCCCCTTCACCACCACCCCCAGATTCTCTCCAGGATCCGTCCCTCCCCCACCCCTTCCCAGTCTTCCTAGGTCTCAGCGTGCGTTCCTGAGGCTCTAACTCACTTTTCTCTTGTCCCCCATCCCCATCGCTTCTTGCCTCCGCCCTTTCAACTTTCCATCCTTCTCTGGCCTCACCCCACCTCACACTCCTCTCTCCACATTTGCCACAGAGATTTTTCGGGAGATACTCTTGTCATCTGAGCACTCTCTGGCCCTGCTTTTCCACCACTCCTTCGGCCACCTGTACTCCCAGCACGCCCCTGTATTCAGTGGCCTGTTCTCTCGGCTGCGGGACTACTATCAGAGGTCCGGTGAGGGGTTAGATGACGCTTTGGTGGATTTCTGGGCGCAGCTCCTGGAGAGATTGTTCCCCCTGCTGCATCCACAGTACATCTTCTCCCCCGAGTACCTGTTTTGCCTCACTCGCCTCGCCTCCTCTGCTGACGACTCTCTGAAGCCTTTCGGGGATGCACCCCACCGCCTTCACCTGCAGGTGAGAGGGCCCAAAGCCTGAGCTTCAGCAACCTCTGACCTCTGAACCCCTCACCTCAACTCCCCTCCCATGCCCCAGTCACCCTGCCCCGGTGATCTCCCCCATCCCGCATGGCAGCCATTTCTGACCCCTACCTTGAACCCCAGTCGCCTCTGCCTGACCCCATGTTCTTTAGTCTCCTTTAATTGGGTACCCCCTTATTCTCATTTTGTGCCCTAGTTTCATACAAATCCCTGACCCCCTTACCTGCTCTTGACCTCCAGCCCCCTTTCTGCTAACTGCTTCCCAATCTTAATATCTTGACTTCCTGTGGTTCGACTAACCATAATTAGGCACATAATAGTTGCGTTGGATTTTCATTTACAGTATCTCGTTTGTTACCATAACTTTTCGAGACAGAGAGTAGTATCCCTATTTTTTGGATAAGAAAACTGAGGCTCCCAGAAGTGAAGGTTTCACAGCGGGTTAAGTGGTAGAGGTTTATCTTACATCCAGGTCTTCTGGCTTCAAGTTCATTGTTTGTTCTGATATGCCATCCTTCTATGGCCAAGCCCTATAAAACACAGTCCCTCCATTTCTTCCCAAACCCAGTTCCCTTTTTAGCCTTCTAGACTATCATTCCTTTGAGTCTCTTGAACCTGCTTCCCTGAACCACCTGACACTCCTCTAACAGCCCCACCAGAATGCCACAAACCTAACCCCCACTGCTTGTACCCTCTTGGCTCCGGTCTTGACTGAACCATGACTGACCCTATGGTTTCTCTCACCCTCTTTCCCCTACCCCAGATAACCCAGGCCCTGGTGGCTGCCCGGGCCTTTATCCAGGGCCTGGAGACCGGAAGAGACGTGGTCAGCGAAACACTTAAGGTTAGAGGGGCCTGAGTGTGGGCAGGGCCCAGGGAGGGTGAGGCAGAAGTAAGAAAGGTCCTATGAGGAAGAGTCACGAAGCTTCTCATATCAGCCCCGAGGCCTCAGTATCCAGGATTAAGCAGGAAGGAGGGGGGCATGAGTGAAATCTCCCTTGTGTCATGATCCATGACCTCCCATTCTCTGACCCTCTGTCTAGCACCAAGCTTGGCTGAGCGCAGCCACTGTGTTTGTGAATGACAAGTCCTGCTATCTGCCCCCAGGTGCCCATGTCTGAAGGCTGCAGGCGGGCTGTGATGCGTCTGACCGGCTGCCCCCTTTGTCGGGGCATCCCCTCGGTGCCACCCTGCCGGGGCTTCTGCCTCAATGTGGCCAATGGCTGTCTCCACAGCCAGGGACTGGATCCTGACTGGGGGGCCTATCTGGGTGAGGGGATTCAGGAGGGTCTGGGAGGGCTGTTTGTGTTCGGGATGTCTTGGGGTGGACGGGGAAGGGAGTCATAAACCTCAGGGAGTTGAGAGACTGTTCTCATGTGAGTTTCTCCTATCCAGCACTTTGTTGCTTCCCTCCATGACCCAGGTCAGGATTTGTGGGAACATCGCGGTCCCTGGTGACACCCTTTCTCTTTCTTCCCCTCCTTCAAGATGGTCTCCTGTTCCTGGGTGAGAAGATCCAGGGCTCTTTTTCTTTTGAGCTGGCAGCCCAGGCCATTGGGGTGAGGATCTCAGAAGGTCTGAAGTACCTACAGGAAAACAGTGTGGCAGTGTCAGCCCAGGTATGGGGGCCATGAGAAGGGTGGGAAAGTCACCCTGAAGAGGGGGGAGGACAGTGGGGGTGGGGGTGTTGGAGTGCAGGAGAGAAATGAGCTGAGGGTCTGGAGTGGGGGGGACAGTGTGGGGTGTCAGGGAGTATTGCAATGGGGACACTGTGTGGCTCTCACCACAGGATGACTGAGGGGGGGGGACCTCTTCCTTGTGCCTGAAGGTGTTTCAACAATGTGGGAACCCCCAACGGACACAAAGCCGCACCCGCAGAGCCCCGGCCCCTCGGGAAGAAGCGGGGCGCCTCTGGACCTCGGCGAGGGTGGCAGGGGCTGCAGGGGCGGCAGGGGCAGCAGGAGTAGCAGGGGCAGCAGGAGTAGCAGGGGCACCAAGGGCAGAGGAGAGGCCCACGATGGCCGGGTCCACCAGCCTGAACCGCCTGGTGAGTGAGGGGCGGGGGCGAGGCGGGGGTGGGGGGGTGAGGGGGCAGGGACGGGTAGTGGGGGGCGCGTGCTCCAGCCCAGCCACAATCTCTGTTCGCCCAGGTGTGGGAGCTCCGCGAGCGGCTGGGCCGAGTGAAGGGCTTCTGGGCCCTGCTGCCCCAGGTGGTGTGCGGGGATCCCCGCATGGCAGCGGACGCCTCGAAGGACGCGGCGCCCTGCTGGACCGGATCTGGGCGGGGCCGGTGAGACCCGGTGGCGGCGGGTGGGCGGGGCCCGACGGTGGGGTGGGCGGGACAGGGCGGGGCGGGAGCCTTCGGGGCTGCTCTGCCCGCAGGTACTTGTCACCGGTGGTCGGGCTCTCTCCGTCCGAGCAGCTCGACAACCCAGAGCTGAACAAGGAGGACACGAACATCAACCTCCAGGCGCGGAGGCGGCGGCTGCAGCTCCGGGCGGCCACGACCAGGATGAGGTTGGCCGCGCTGGGACGCGACCTGGAACTGGAGGACTGGGGTGAGAACCCCGGGCGCCCCGAGCGCTGCGCCCCTCCGGGCTTTCTGCGATCGGACCCGGCCCCGTCCACTGCCTTCTGAGACCCTCCCCTCGCAGCTCTACTCAGTTACTCCTTCCTTCCTTCCTTCCTTTGAACCCGCTTTTCCTGAACGCTCACCTTAAAGGTGACAGGGTGATGATGGTGATGGGGACAGGGTCTCCATCCTTGAGTTCACGGCTCAGTGGGGAGACACGAAAACACACTTACGGAACAGTGGGAAGCCTGTTAGATGGAGAAGGGTGTGAGTTGGGGAGGGCGATCCACCCGGGGGGGAGGTGGGGAAGCTGGGTGGGTGGGCCTTCGGGCTGGCACCCAAGGTGGAGTTTGCCGGAGAAACAAGGCACAGACAGACGTTCGTTGTTCCTCTTCTAGTGTTTGTCCGTCTCTGCCTCGCCTTGTTTCTCCTCCAACACCCCTCTTTCTGTCTGCTTGCTGCTTCTTTGTGCGTCTGTTTTATCTTTTCCTGTGTGTCCTCTCTCCCGATCCCTCTGTTCTGCCTCTGTCTCATTATCTCTTTTCTTATCTCTCATTCCCACATCTCTCTGACCGCTCCCTTTGCCTTCCTGTCACTCGCTTTCTCCCTCTTCCCAATCTCCATCGCTCACCCTGTGTCCCTCTCTTCTTTCTCTTCTTTCTGTCTTTATTTTTCAAAGATATTTACTTATTTGTTTATTTATGAGAGAGAGAGTAGGATGAGTGAGAGCACGATGGGGGAGGGTTGGTAGAGGGAGAGCGAGAGGGGGAATCAGGCTCCCCACTGGGGAGGGAGCCCAATGCTGATGCCTGCCGTGGGGCTCCATCCCAGGACCCCGGGATCATGACCTGTGCCAAAGGCAGACGCTTACCCAACTGAGCCACCCAGGCACCCCATCTACCTTTCTGTTTTTAATCTTAAATTCTCTTCCTCCCCGTTTACATGTCTCTCTCCCCACTTCTGCTCTTTCTGTGTCTGTCCCCCACGGACTCCCTTTCTCAACCCTGTCTCTGATCCTCTCATTCCTACAGATGAAGAGGCCAGTGGTTCTGGAGAGGGACAGCACTATGCAGACGACTGGATGGCTGGGGCAGCAGCGGTGGCCCCCCCAGCCAGGCTGCCTCGCCCTCCTCGAAGGGACGTTAGTGGGGGCAAAGGAGGAGGTGTCCTTGTCCGCCACAACCAGGGCAGGAGCAGGACTGGGGGGACATGTGTTGGTTTTCGCACCCACCCCATCCTCATTCTCTTCCTCTCAGCCCTGGCCCTGCTAGGACCAAGATAACCGGGGAGGGGTGCCCTAGCATCAGAAGGGTTCATGGCCCTTCCCCTCTTCCCCTCAGCTGGGTCTGAGGAGGAGTCGAAGGGAGATGCAGAGTGGTAGAGAAAGGGACTTTTTGGGTGAATGGCTGGGGCCCCAAATCCAGGAGATTACCATTGTGGGTTGGGGGTAGGGGGGGTGGGTGTTCACAATATTTATTTTTTTCATTTACAATCTGGGGAGGAAGAGGCTGGGGGTATTTATTTAGGAAGGAGGTGTACTCACCAACCAAGCCTCTGTGTTGGGCCCGTTGTCAGCCCCAACAAGGAAAAAGGGAAGGAGTTTTAGAGTTGTGATTGGGGGTGGGGTTTGAAAGAAGCTGGAAGTCGGGAGGGGTGGGAAACCTGGTCTCAAAGGGGGCAAACCTGGGTGCTGATGGGGTACAGGGCAGGGGACTCTGGGGTATGTGAATAGGGTAAAAATCTGTGGGCCTGGTTTCTATGGAGTTTTCTCAGTATCAATTTCTGAAACTAAAATGCCAAAAAGAAGAAAAAGGGCTCATCTCATGATCTCTGTCATCTACATCCTTCACAAGCTTCCACACTTCATGTTTCAGTGTTGGAGTCAGTGTTTATTCTGCAAATAAACAGCTAACCTATTGGACCTTGTGTGTGGCTCTGGACTTTTCGGATCCTTGCCTGAGCCCGTGCTCCTGGCAGAGACTTAAGACCTTTCTTGGAACCTGCCCCTTGTCATTCCGTTTGGGCAAGTTGTCTACCCTCTGGGTCTGAGCCCCTTCATCTGTAAAGTGGGGAGAATTGTGGGGACCGGCAAAATTCTTTCTGAATCCGAGGTGCCATTAATATGACCACACCGCTGCCTCCTGCCTGCAGGGTGGGGGGGCCCCTGTTCTCTGTGTGTCAGCTGGGGGCTACCTTGTCCTGTTCTTGACAATGTCTGCTTTCAACTCCTCTGTTATTTTGTCTTTCCTTCTTTCTTTCTGTTGCCTCAATGAGTCTTTTGTTCTGCCGAAAGCTAAGCGGAAAAGGTATAATTGATTCCTAAGTGTGAAAGGAAGGTAGAAGTGCTGTCTTCCAAGGGCGGGCTCGATGCCCTGACGGAGGAAAGATGCCGGGAGGGAGAGACCCAGAGACGAGATTAAAGCCCAAGCAGCTGCAGGGACTGGCGGGACAAAGGGAGGGAGGGGGAGGAGCCTGGGCGTGGAGCAAGTTTATGGGGAAAGTTGAGCACCGCGCGGAGCCGGGCGGTGGCTGGGGCAGGCAGGAGGGCCCGATCCCGATTTCCCTGCTGCTCTTCAGGTAGCCTGGTGAGTGGACAGGTGAAGCCAAGGCCACGGCCAGTGGAGGGGCTCTCGAATTTATGGGAGGAGACTTGGGGGGTTCTTAGGACTCCGGAGGGGGCCGACAAAGGGCTGGCGACAGCTGAGCGAGCACCAAAGCCGGAGGGGACAGAGGGCTGGATTGGAGATAATGGGAGGAGACAGAGATGGATGGAAGGAATAGAAGTCTGGATACACGAGGGAGTTGGGTTCGGGACTGGATACGGGGGGGCTGCGTTGGGGGAGGGAATCGGGGCGTGATGCCAGAGGGGGCGGGTCTCAAGGTAGCAAGTGAGGGCGCTCCTTGCCTGGGGTCATTCCTGGCTTGTCCCAGAAAGGGGCTGTCGGGGCTTGTTGGAGGGGCTGTGGCCCCTGGTGGCGGCTGTGCCAGCTGATTAGGAAGCTGGGGCCTGGGAAGGAACTCAGAAGCTCCCTGTTTGGATCTTTAAGTATCTTTATGTCGCAGAGTTTTTTTCCCTCTCTCCAGCTCCACCCTCCTAATCTCCTCTGGGTGCAGAGGGAGTTGGAAAGCCGGCACTGGGGAGTTGGGGGGTGTCTGGGGAGCCGAGCTCCATCAGGAACCCCGTGTCTCCCCCAGCTCTGCACACACTGGGGTCTGCCCAGTGCCGAGGGCACTTCAGGAGGGGGAAGAGATGCCCGAGTTTTGACTCCAACTCATGATAAAGTCATGAGAGTTGGCCTCCCTGGGTTCAGTAGCCTGTGCCCTGTCTGATCCCCGCTCCCTCCTTATGGCTGCCCCTTCTGGCCTCAGAATGGGGCTCTTCATCCCCATCTGTCACGGGCAGAGGAGCTCATGAGGAAGCCAGGGAAGCCAGGGGCGGCCGATGTCCACTTCACTGGCCCTTGAGCGGACTGGTCTTTCTCACAGGGTCTTGCCTTTCTCGCCTCCCCTTCTATTTCCCTGAGGCTCGGGTAGAAGCTACAGGTGAGGGCCGGGGAAGCTGGCAGAGTAGCCCTGGGCCAGCGGGAGGATCTGGGTTAGAGAGCACCTGCCCCTCCCCACAGGCTCCCGCTTCTGGAATGAGCCATAGCAGCAGGAGAGGAGGCTCTACCCTCTCCTTAGACTCCCCTGCTTCCCCCTCATTTCCCTTCTAGACGCTGACAGAGGCAAAAATCTGCTAACTCAGGGGGCAGACTCAACCAGGGCTGCAAGCAGGCCTGGGGGATGACCCCCCGATCTCGAACCAGCGCCTTCCACGGCTGCACTGCTGTCTCCGCCTGTCCCTGCCTCCGTGCCTGGCCCTTGCCCTGTCCCTCGCTAGCATCACCCTTACCTGTGCCACATGGGCCCTCTGTCTCCTACCAGGACCATGCGCCTCTGGGGGCCTCGGAGCCTGGGGGTGGCTCTGGGAGTCTTCATGACCATCGGATTTGCCCTCCAGCTCTGGGGGGGCCCCTTCCAGAGGAGGTGAGTTCCCACCCTGTCCCAATGCCTGATTGATGCCCCCCATTTGCTCCGCCCCATGCCACCTAGGTCGGTGACTCTTGGGGACTCAGAGGAGGTTCCGTGTCCTCTGTCCTTGCTCCACAAGATGCCCACCCACCTGCTGGTGAGGGACAGGAAAATTGCCCTCCCATCTCTCCCCAGGCTACCAGGCCTGCAGCTCCGACAGTCCTTGGCCCCATCCCCGGGATCGGGATCGGCTGTTTCATCCTGCCTGCCCCGGCAGCGACTTGTGTTCCTGAAGACGCATAAATCTGGGAGCAGCTCTGTGCTGAACCTGCTTCATCGCTACGGGGACCAACACGGATTGCGCTTCGCCCTCCCTGCTCGCTACCAGTTCGGCTACCCGAGGCTTTTCCAGGCTTCTAGGGTCAAAGGCTACCACCCTCAGGGGGGAGGCGCCAAGCCCCTTTTCCACATCCTTTGTCATCACATGAGGTTCAACCTGAAAGAGGTGAGGGGCATAAGAGGGGATGGGTGGAATTGGAGAGACATGGGCTTAGGTTTGTGTCCAAGAGCACCAGGGGAGGGGGGCCCCCAGGCCTGGGGATTCCTAGGCACCCCTTCATCCAGAAATTGGGCATGGGACCCCCAGTTTCCTGTTCCCCTCTCCACAGCTGTCCCTTTCCTAGTAGTTTCTGGGAGCCAAAGTCCTGCCTTCTCCCATCTAGAGCTTCCCAACCCCTTTCCTTGGCCAATTTTCCCCACTGGTGTCAGTGTCCTGATAACTCTGACCCCCCAGCCTCTCGCCTCTGATGCTTCTTCTTGGCTCTTCCTGGCCCCTTCTACTGAAACTACCAGGGCCCCTGCTCAGCCACTCCCTTCTGACCATCTTCCTCTGCCGGATATGGAGAATCAGCTACATGCAAGCCTACATGACAAGCCCTAGCCTGGTCCTGACCCCCTCCTCCCCAGATCCCCTCCTCCCTCTTCTCTAAAGTTCTAAAGGGGAAGGTGTGTGCACGCACACACCTGCTCACCCATACACAGTCAGGAACCTGAGAGCTCTTGGGCAAATAAAATCAACGTCCCAACGAAAATATACACAGAAGGAACTTTTATTGAATGCTTACTGACTGCTGGATACTAACCTTACCATGGCCTTGCCAGAAAGGCATTATAAGTGTCTCCGTTACGCAGATGAGAAGGTCAAGTTTCAGAGAGGCTAAGTGACTGGCCTCCGTAACAGAAAGCGGCAGGGCTAGGATTTGAACTCAGACCCATCTGCTCCCAAGTCAAAGGGCCGTCCCTGGCATATGTACATGGGTATGTGTGTTTTTATTTGGAACCGCAGGGAGAATATTCACCAAAAGAGGCGGGGCTTTCTGGGGTCGTGGTTTGTAAGGGAAAGGTGGATGCAACTTTGTAGTAAGAAGAGGGAGCAGCAAAGATGTGGTGGTGGTGGTGATTATGTGTGTGTTTGTGTATGTGTGTGCACGTGCACGCACGCGTGTGTTCTCTTGAGCTGGAGCTGGAGAAAGCAGCTGAGGGTCATGAATATCACCTAAAGGGCAGTGAAGGGTCACTGCTGGGAGTGAGGTGAGGACAATGATCTTTCAGTCGGGTTTCTCTGGCTTGTGACCTTTGACTTCCATTGTCATCACCTATTCACCCAGGACCTACCAATTCCATGCACTTCCACAGTCAAGGTAAGTGTTAACCCAGATTTATACACTGAGGAACGGCAGCTCTGAGAAGTTCAAGAACTTGCCTGAAGTTACATAACTGGTAAATTATTCCAGATCCATCTGATGGCACAGACTGTTCTCCCTTGCCTTCAAAGAGACGCTCGGTTTGCAGGCTGTGCTCTGCAGGCATGGCCACATTAGCAGAGCAAATTGGAGGACATCGTGTGAGGGCAGTAGGTTTAGTGACAAGCCATATTCAGAGGCAGAAACCCTTCGGGGAGCGCAGGACCTGGGTCCTGATGTGGATCTGCCTGCGTGACCATCCCAGGGTGTGGCTCAGTCCAATTCCCACTATCCTTCTTACTGAGACATAGAATCACGTGTCCCAGGCCTCAGGGTATCCCCCTACCAAGCGTCCATAGCTCCCCAGTACCCCATCCGGGGGTGTCCTTTACTTTCCAAGATGCCTAGGAGCCCTTGAAGTATCCTGTCCTTTCGCCATCCTGGGCTTGGCCTGCCTTCCTGATGCTTATACTTGAGAAAGCATTATGGTTGGCCCCTCTCCTCCCTCTTTGTTGCCAGTGACCACTCCCCCACCCCACACCCCTACCTGGAGGCGGCCAGAGACCAGTTCCTTTCTTGAAGCTACGACCAAGAGCCCCAGGGTAGGCACCTAATAGGTTTTTGTTGGACAAGTGAAGACGAAGTTTGATTCTTAGAGATTTTAGTGACCAAAGCCATACATAGAGGCCCAAAGAAATTAATGTTCTTAAGTAGCTTCCCGTGTTCCAGGTCCCTTCATACCCTTTATCTCGTGTACCTTCATAATCAGTGGGAAGGTATGGTTGTCCCCATTTTTCAGATCAGCAAATTGAGTCTCAGAGATGTTAAGTAACTGGCCCAAGTATGTTTGTGTAGGAAGCTGGGGGTTTCCAGCAGAGCCCAGAAGTTTCGAGGAGGAGGTTTGAGGCATCTAGGGGATCCCCTGGCAATGGGCTTGCTCTTAGTTTCCTCCTGGCCCAGTTCTTTCTCACTAAGCCTGTTTTCTCTCCTCTGCAGGTCCTTCGGGTCATGCCTTCTGACAGCTTCTTCTTTTCCATTGTCCGAGACCCAGCAGCTCTGGCCCGCTCTGCTTTCTCCTACTATAAATCCACTTCATCGGCCTTCCGCAAGGCACCATCTTTGGCCGCCTTCCTGGCCAATCCTCGAGCCTTCTACCGACCTGGGGCCCGTGGGGACCACTATGCCCGCAACTTGCTCTGGTTTGACTTTGGACTCCCCTTCCCCTCCGAGATAAAGACCGAGAGAGGGAATCCTCATGCGCCTAGAGACCCCAACCTCCCACAGCTGAATGTTTTGCCTTCTGGCACCGGGCCCCGAGCCCACCACCCTCTGGATCCCAAAGGTGTCTTCCATTCTGCTCCCACAGTGGCCGGTGGTCACGGCCAGACATCCAGCCCTGCCTCTTTAGATTTGAGATCTTCATCCTTGCTCCAGTGGAGTCTGGCCTGGCTGGACTCTGTCTTTGATCTGGTCTTGGTGGCCGAGTACTTTGATGAGTCGTTGGTTCTGCTGGCAGATGCCCTGTGCTGGGGTCTAGATGACGTGGTGGGCTTCATGCACAACGCGCAGGCTGGAGGTGAGCAGGGCAGAGGCGCTGTTAGCAATGGTGGACTGACCGCTGAGGATAGGCAGCTGACTGCACGGGCCCGAGCCTGGAACCACTTGGACTGGGCTCTCTACGTTCACTTCAACCACAGCCTGTGGGCACGGATAAATCAATACGGCCAGAGCCGGCTGGAGAGTGCTGTGGCAGAGCTCCGGGCTCGCCGAGAGGCCCTGGCTAAACATTGTCTACAGGGGGGCGAGGCTTTAGACCCCAAATATATCACTGACCAACGGTTCCGTCCTTTCCAGTTTGGGTCAGGTAAGGTTTTGGGCTATGTACTTCGGAGTGGACTCAGCGCTGCAGACCAGGAGGAGTGTGAGCGCCTGGCTACCCCTGAGCTACAGTACAAGGATAAGCTAGATGCCAAGCAGTTTCCCCCAACAGTCTCTCTGCCCCTTAAAACTCCAAGGATACTCTCCCCCCAGGCATCAGACCAGTCTTAGGCTGATGAGCAGTGAAGCCACGAGGGCACACATAATTGAATATGGGGCAGCCAGATGCCATTTCTGCTCCCCCCTGAAAGCATGTTAGTGCCCTAGAGGTTGAATGAAACCTTGCACGGACGTGGGCACCAAGTCTTCCAGCCTGTGCCAAGGCATTCAGGCATTCAGCCCCCTGCCCGTTTTGTCCCTTCCCTTTTCCAACCCCCTGGCAGGTCCTGAGAGCACTCTCAAAGATCCTCCGGAGGAGCAAATCATGGAGTAAGCCAGGAAAAAAAATGCATCCATTTCTCTATAAGCTATTTGGTTCTGGACTATGCTCATTTCACTGTGAAATGTTTGTTGAATGAATAAATAATTTGAGCCTCTGACTTGCTTCATACAGGGCGGAAAGGGGAGAGAATGGAGCATCTTCCTGGGAGAAGCGGAGTTGGAGGGGGTTCTTTTAACAGTTCTTCTCTAAGAAATCTGTCTCGTGGTCTCTCCTAAACCCTTCTTACCGCAGCCTATCCCCAGCCGGACCCCGCCTCTCTCCCCAGCGGGCAGGTCACCCACAAATTCCGGGGCCTCAGAGACCACGCCCCTTCCTTTCCGCTTCCGGTTTCTCGCCAGTCAATCGGCCCAGCAGCCCGGTTCCGGCCCTGCGGGGTCTCGGTTCCGGGTTCGTTGCCCCGGCTCCGGGCCCCGGCGCGCGCAGCACCGGTCGGGTGTCGGGACTCCCGGGCCCCGCCCCAGCGGCCCCCTCGCCCCCCGCCCGCGCCGTCCTAGCCGCCCCATGGAGTCCCAGTGTGACTACTCCATGTATTTCCCGGCGGTGCCACTGCCGCCGCGCGCGGAGCTGGCGGGGGACCCGGGCCGGTACCGGGCGCTGCCCCGGCGCAACCATCTCTACCTGGGGGAGACTGTCCGCTTCCTGCTGGTGCTGCGCTGCCGGGGGGGCGCGGGGTCCGGCGCCGGGGGCGGCGCGGGCTTGGGCTCCCGAGGGGCCTGGGCAGAACTGGCAACGGCCCTGGCCGCCCTGGCCTCGGTCAGCGCGGGAGGTGGGGCGCCCGGGGGCGGTGGCTCCGCAGACCAGGATCCCGAACCCCCAGGGGGCGGGGATCCTGGCGGTGGGGCGCTGTTTCGAGGCTGCAGCCCCCTCCTCACCCACGGCCCGGGCCCTGCTACCTCAGGGGGAGCGACCACGGTGAGGAGCTTGGGGTGACTCGGCACAGGGCGGAGGGGCGGTTTGCTAGGCTCCAGAGACAGGAGGGGATGGACGCTGGGGGCCTGAAGGAGGCAGGTGACGGAGGAGAGCAGAGGCCAAGAAGAACCGAGAACATCACATCTTAAAGGGAACGGCGCAGGCTGCCTCTTTGACTCTCCTGCCCTCTTAACCCCTTTCACAAACCCCAGCTGCCTGTGGAGGAACCAATTGTGTCCACAGATGAGGTCATCTTCCCACTCACCGTTTCACTGGATAGACTGCCCCCAGGGACACCTAAGGCCAAGGTAAGACAGGCAAGGGGTGGGGCTGTTGTCCTAATTCAACTCCCTTTCAAAGGCTGGGCTAGCTGTCTCTCCTCTTGACCGAGCTCCTGTGTCCCCTGTGCTCAGATTGTAGTGACTGTGTGGAAACGGGAGGTTGAGGCGCCAGAGGTCAGAGATCAAGGCTACTTGCGCTTGCTGCAGACCCGATCTCCTGGGGAGACCTTCCGGGGCGAGCAGAGCGCTTTCAAGGCCCAAGGTGGGGAGAATGCAGAGAGGAAACGCTAGAGTCCGGAATCTGGGGGACAGAGTGGAGGGGTGATACTGGCAAGTGCCTGATGCCGGGAGCAGAGGAAGATTAGGGCTGTGGGTTGGAGGTGAGGTCTCTGCCCAGCTCATCGGTTCTTGCCTGGGCCCTCTCTTGCAGTGAGCACCCTGCTGACTCTGCTGCCCCCTCCGGTTCTGAAATGCCGCCAGTTCACTGTGGCTGGAAAACACTTGACCGTGCTCAAGGGTGAGCAGATCTATGGCTCAGGTCTTTGGTAGCAGCAAGGGCATTGACTGGGTGGCAGTTACTCTGGGCATCCTGGTGGGGATCGGTCCATTTTGGAGGAGTAAAGTCAGGACTTGAGGGGTCCCGGTACTCTTAGCTGAGCTGAGCTGGTTTCCTCCAACAGTGCTGAACAGCTCCTCCCAGGAGGAAATTTCCATCTGGGATATCCGTATTCTCCCAAACTTCAATGCTAGTTATCTACCTGTCATGCCCGACGGCTCTGTGCTGCTGGTGGACAATGTCTGGTGAGGTCCTGAGGAGGGGGGCTGGGCTGCAAAGTAGGGACTGGGGCAGGGCCAAGAGCTCTGGCATGAAAGGATCAAGCTCTGTCCCTCTTTCTGCTGAACTAGTCACCAATCTGGGGAAGTCTCCATGGGCTCCTTCTGCCGGCTCCCTGGTACCTCTGGCTGCTTCCCCTGCCCGCTTAGTGCCCTGGAGGAACACAACTTCCTGTTTCAGCTGAGAGGGGGTGAGCAACCCCCTCAAGGGGCCAAGGAGGTGAGCATAAGAGGCTGGTATGTTCAAGGAGCAAGATTAAGAAAAAGCAGTGGAGGGGCGCCTGGGTGGCTCAGTGGGTCAAGCCTCTGCCTTCGGCTCAGGTCATGATCTCAGGGTCCTGGGATCGAGCCCCACCATCGGGCTGTCTGCTCAGCAGGGAGCCTGTTTCCCTCTCTCTCTCTGCCTGACTCTCTGCCTACTTGTGATCTCTCTCTGTCAAATAAATGAAATCTTAAAAAAGAAAAGAAAAAGCAGTGGGAGGGAAAGGCCAGGGGGTGACAAAAGACGGAAGGGGACCTCGGATACACATGATGTTTCCTTTGGTCTCTCCCCCAGGGCCTAGAAGTTCCCCTGATTGCTGTGGTTCAGTGGTCTACCCCAAAGCTGCCCTTCACCCAGAGCATCTACACCCACTACCGGTGAGTTTGCTGGACTCCCTGCTGTTACCATCCCGTTCACCTGTTTGGAACACGTGCCTTCCCACACGCCCGGCTTCCCTTTCTCACTGCTTCTAGCCTGCCCAGCATCCGCCTGGACCGGCCATGCTTTGTGATGACGGCCTCTTGTGAGTCCCCTGTTCGGACCTACGAGCGGTTCACGGTCACCTACACACTGCTCAACAATCTCCAAGACTTCCTTGCTGTGAGGCTTGTGTGGACCCCGGAGCATGCACAGGCTGGTAGGTGGGCTGTCAGACTCCGGGACCTTGTCCCAAAAGAGGAAGGGAAAGGAAGTCATGGAGGTGGGTGGCTTATGGCAGGCAAGTTCACCTCTGTACCTGGGTGGTCTCCATAGTGTCAGCGATGGAAAGCTTAGAGAAGCAGTGGACCAGTGATTTTAAGGACATTGACCCTGGATCTGGGCTTCCTGGTATCTTTGATTTCTGCCTCTCCCATATACTAGCTGGGTGACCTTAAGTAGGTTACTTAATCTCTCTGAGCCTCACTCAGGTTCCTCTTCTCTAAAATGGGGGAAATAGGGCCCCTGGATGGCTCAGCCGGTTGTGTCTGCCTTTGCTCAGGTCATGATCTCAGGGTCCTGGGATCGAGTTCCGCATCCGGCTCCTCGCTCAGCCAGGAGCCGGCTTCTCCCTCTCTCTCCGCCTACCGCTCCCCGGCTTGTGCTCTCTCTCTGTGTGTCAAAGAAATAAATGAAAATTTAAAAAAATTAAAATTAAATCAAATGGGGGAAATAGTATCTCATGGGGTTGTTACGGTGATTTAATGGTTAAACGTAAGTGACATGGTTAGAACAGACCTCAGCACACCGTAAGTATTAGCGGTTATTATTTATAAACGTCAGCAAAAAGTGACATACCCAGTTTAGGCCACAGAGCGAGTCTGAGGGTCAAATGAGACTGTGCTCGCGAAAGCCCTTTGCGACCGTACAGATGAGTTTACTGGTGGCTGTTTCTGTGTCTCTCCCCTTCCAGGAAAGCAGCTGTGTGAGGAGGAGCGCCGGGCCATGCAGGCAGCCCTGGACTCCATTGTCTGCCACACGCCCCTCAACAACCTGGGCTTTTCCCGCAAGGGCAGCGCGCTCACCTTCAGTGTGGCCTTCCAGGCTCTGAGGACGGGGCTCTTCGAGGTGGACCGGGGGTGGGGGCTGGACTGCGAGATGGGTTATGCAGAATGTCGGGGTGGGAGGAGTCCGAGCCACCTGCCTCGGGTGGTAGGGAACAGTGGGGACAGAGGGAAGGTGGACTTGCAGTCCCCCGCCGGCAGGGCAGGTGGGGAACTTGATTGGAAAGGCAGGCGGGGGCCGGGAGGCTGAGCTGGGGCGCTGACTTGTGTCTCCCCGCGCCAGCTGAGCCAGCACATGAAACTGAAGCTGCAGTTCACCGCCAGTGTGTCCCACCCTCCGCCCGAGGCCCGGCCCCTGTCTCGGAAGAGCAGCCCCAGCAGTCCTGCTGTCCGGGACCTGGTGGAGAGACACCAGGCCAGCCTGGGCCGCTCCCAGTCTTTCTCTCACCAACAGCCCTCCCGCAGCCACCTCATGAGGTATGGAAGCGTGGGAGGGGTGCCACGGGCCTCGGGAGAGGCTGGGGTAGGAGCAGGAGCAGGAAGGGGTCCTGGGGTCTGACCGGAGCCCCACAGCCTCTGCCTTCCCCCAGGTCGGGCAGCGTGATGGAGCGCAGAGCCATCACGCCTCCTGTGGCCTCCCCTGTGGGCCGCCCCCTCTACCTGCCCCCGGACAAGGCTGTGCTTTCTCTGGACAAGATTGCCAAGCGTGAGTGCAAGGTCCTGGTGGTGGAACCTGTCAAGTAGCACCGGGCAGGCGCTCCTCCCTCTTAACACTCCCAGAAACCGCAAGCCCCCGGAGGGGGTCCTCACTCCAGACTGTGCCTCCCCTGGGATGCCTCCCACCGTGGATGAGGAGACCCAACAGGGCCGCCTGTCTGTGTCTGCTGATGAGGGACAGGGAAGAAGCTGTGAAATGGGCGGGTATGGCTACAGCACTAAGCCAACAGTATTTCCCCGACTCCCTGGGGGGGGCTGGCCCCACCCCGAGGCCACGGCAGGGGCTCCAAGAGCTCCCTGCCCCCCGCCCCACACCCCGGTTCTAAGTTTACAAAGTGTATTCCTTGTTCCTATTAAGTTGTCTCTCCTGCCTCTGACATTCCCTCCCTCCCACCCACCCGCAGGGCTGAGGTTAGAGGGTGGTGATGGTAAAGGGACCTCGACAATGACCCTCCTGTCTCAGGGGAAAGGGGAGATAGCCAGGTGGCCTCCTCCTGCCCCTCATGTTTACGTTTGCAGCCTGAAGCACTTTAAGTTGTGTGGGGTTATCTTTTCTTTCTTTCTTTTTTTTTTTTTGGATTTGTCTGTTCCTGTAACTTATTCTCCAACTACTGCTTCCAACTGAAATAAGACTATTAAATGCCTGTTCAGGAGGGAGAATGACTTCCGTTTGTCTCTTGGTGGCAGGAGCAGAGAACCCAGGGGCTCAGAGGGGTTCCCTACAGGGGGCACACCAAACAGCTCCCCTCGGCTCCCCTCCTACCATTTTATCCCCTGATTGCCAGTTTACAGGCCAAGGTGTCTTGCCTCACCTTCGGGGCCCACATACACAACTGTCTCCCTAGAAGACAGATTTGGGGTATAACCTCGCCCCTCCCCACCCCCGTCCCCCGGCAGGTTCACACTCTCTCATACACACATCCCTGGGCTGGGAATATCAGACTTATGTTTATTAGGAGGGAGGGAGGGAAGAGGCAGAACCCCTTGCCCTCACTCTCCTTGACACAGTGCAAAGTCCCCAGGCCGCTGCCCTTCCAGATAGGGGTGGGGAGGTGGGTGAGCAGAAAGCCTTAGTTCTAGCAGCAAGCCAAGAAAGAGCTGGAGGAGGTCTGCGTCTTCCTCATCACAGAGGCCCGTGGACCCAATCCACCTCAGCCCCTGGCCCTCTGGCAGGCTCAGACGTCAACAGGCTCCCGGCCTCGGTTCTGCCTCTTCACCACAAATACCCTCTGTCCCGACACGGTCACCAGCAGCGTGTGTTCTCCAAAGACCACTGGAGAGGAGGCACACCTTCCCCCACCCGGGAGAGGGAAGGGAGCACAGAGTTAGTGGGGTACAATGGCCTCCATAGGGTCACACGAACTGGTGGGATCAGAAGCCAAAGGCATTCAGTGGTTCAAGGTACGAGGGCTCCATTATGTGCCCTTCCTTCTCGTGCTTTCTCATCGTTCAGATGCAGGGGTGAATCCCAAAGGGACCAGGGACCCCAGGGGGGATGGTGGGAGGTTAGGAGATGGACTTTTTTTTTTTTTTCCCCCTGAGAAGAGAAGCCTCTGGGAACAACCCCCACCACCACCACCACCAGGGGCAGGGGCTGAGGCTCACCTGACAGGCGCTTGAAGGGTATGTTTGTGCTGTGGTGCAGCCGGAAACCACAGGCTGTGCTGACCAGCTCAGAAATGGCACTGGCTGCCTGCTCGTCATTCTCTAGATCCCCAGATGACTGCATGCAGAGGGAGGAGGAAGGATGGCAGAAATTAGGGAACAGAATTGGGAAAGAATTCCAGGAACAGTCACCTTGGCCTCTAGCATTTGTAACCTCTCCCTCTCCATTTTCCAGTACCCCTAAGATCACCCCTGTTTTTGGAAAAACAAACCTGAAACTCTCTTATGATACTGTTGCCCCTCCTGGTGCCATCTTATTTCTCATCCTTACAGTATGGGCCTTCTCCCAGTGAGTAGTGACCTTCGTTTGTTTCTTTACTGACCATTCTTTCTTAATCGCTGAAACGTGATTTCTCCCCTTCTCCCCACTTGATAAAACCATTCTCAAACATCTGTGCCCACCCAGCACTGACAGGTTCAAGGCCCCCTCTTTTCCTGTTTACTTGTTGCCCTGCCGGCACATTCTGAAACATAAACGAACATTTTCTTTGTCCGTGAGCCCTTCCGTAGTACCTGACCCTTGGGTAATGATGTGACTGTGGCCTAGGCTTCCTCTTTTGGTGATTGTCTCAGGAGTTTCCTCTCCCAACCTCCTCAACAAGGACCTCGCAACTAGGTCACATTCAGTCCCCTCTGCTCTCTGGGACATTCTGTACCTCCGTCTTCTCATCTGTAAATTGGGACAAGTTCCTATCCATAGGCTTGTTGTGAGGATCATACTGAGATATTATTGGTGAGATGCTCAGAACAGCTCCTGGCAATACATACTGCATCAAAATGTCTAAAGTCATCAAAATCTCCTTACCTCACCCCTCCCTAGTCAACTTCTTTCTTAATTTCCTGTTTGTGAAGGCACCATCATTCTAGGCTTGGGTTCAAAGTCTTACTAGATGGAGAAGTATCTCCTCCAACTACCTGTCTCTAGTCATTATCAAGATATACTGACTCTTCTTTTAAAAATTTCCTCTCGGGTGCTCGCTTCGGCAGCACATATACTAAAAATTTCCTCTCGGGGCGCCTGGGTGGCTCAGTGGGTTAAGCCGCTGCCTTCGGCTTGGGTCATGGTCTCAGGGTCCTGGGATCGAGTCCCGCATCGGGCTCTCTGCTCGGCGGGGAGCCTGCTTCCCTCTCTTTCTCTGCCTGCCTCTCTGCCTACTTGTGATTTCTGTCAAATAAATACATTAAAAAAAAAATCTTTAAAATAAAAATTTCTTCTCTCCTTGTTCCTCCTCGCTGCCACCAGACCTGCCTCATACCTAGATTTTTGCAGCAGCTCCCCCTACTTCTGAATCCCCACCCTTTCTACCTTCACACCTGATAGAACAATCTTGCTCAATTCTTTCTTTAGCTCACATTTCTGTTCAAAACCTTTCAAAGCTCCCATTACCCTCAAGATTAACCTAAATGTGTCAACCAAGCTTTGAAAGTCCTCCACAATGAGACCTTTCCTTACCATACCCTCTTCTAAACCTTTCCAAATCTTTTCAATTTTCCCACCATTCCAACTCTGAGTACTCTCCTTTTCTGCCTGTTCACAACCATCGATAGCCCAGATGAATTCTTACCTCCTCCAAGAGTCTCCTTGTTATAATTTAAGTTACAACACAAAGGCTGAATCCTTCATTTTCTGGTCTCCTTCACTAGTCTTTACGACTTGCATTGCTTTCAACTTTTATCTTAAGCCTTGTCTCTCCAGCTCCATTAAAAACTTCTAGAAAGCTCAACACTGTATTGTACAATGAAACAAAATTCATAGCCTCTTAGATAAATAACAAATAGAGACCTATTCGAGAGAATTTGGATAATATCAGTTATCAACAATCCTGTAACTTCTTGTCTGACTCTGTTAAAGTCATTAAACCTCTCAATTCAGATGTTACTCGAGTATGATTCCAGCGATTTGATTAGTTACTGAAAGCTGGCTCTCTGCCAAGCATGATAGCTATGACCTAGAATAGAGAACTCAGGCTAAACCCGGCAATGTTAAAAGAGATCACAGGGCCATGTATCCTTGATGGACCCCCTCCCTTGCCCAGAACGCACCGCCAGCACCGCGCCTTCACTCAGTACCAGGTAGCCAATCTGATCTGGGATTCGCTCCAGCCCCTGGGTCAGTGCAGAAGTCTAGTTGGTAAAGATGCAATTAGTGAAAAGGATGCCGGGATGGCCCTAGATGGTCTTCACTTGCAAACCCAAGTCTCGCTTGACAAGGCCCCCCAAACCTTCTCTTTCCCCAGCTACGGCCCTTCCAGACCCTCTCCTCTACAAAGCCTTCAACACTCATCTTGCTGAGCTTCCCACTTTCTCACCCTCTGACCCTAGGCTCCCTTGGCCTCCGCAGCTCCGCTGTTCCCTTCCCTCCCACCCGCCCCATCTCCCAATTCCCCGGGTGGCCTGCCCCACCCCCGCAGACTACTCCCCGGCGCCCATACACCCTCGCACAGATCCCTCTTCAGCCCTCTACGTCGCCTCCCCTCCCTCCCTATTCTCTCTGCGTCCCGGGGTGGATAGGAGGTAAGGGCTGAGTACAGGCCCAAGTCGGGGGAACCAAAGAGATTGGGGAACAGGGATGCAGAACCCCTAGCGCTTACTCCCGCGCATGCGTCCTCACTCACCATCGCAGCTTTAGGTGCTGGGGGCGCTCCCTATCAGATAGGTAGCTTCCGGCTCCAGACCCAGGTCACGTGCTTCCACCAGGCGGTCCCCTCCAGCCCTACGTCTCTTGCCTTTAGCCCCGCCCCCGGAATTCGGATTGGACCATGAGTACATCATCAGCCTTAATCTGCCAGTGCGGAGCGCCGCCTCCCGAAGACGCAAGCGGATTGGTCGTAGGCCCTCCTTCACAGCCCTCTCCCCGTCCCTCAGACCCGGTGCTCAAGGGGAGGGGGCGTGTCGGCGGGAGGGTGGAGCCTGGGGGGGCGGGGCCGGAGGGAGGAGGGCGGCCTGAGGGTGTGCGCCTGCGCACAGAGGGGCCGACGTTCCCTTTCGGCGAAACTGCTCATGCGTGAGCTTACCAGTCGAGTATAAAGTGAAATGACGTGAAATGCACGTGAAGAGCTAGTCAAAGTCTACTTTTATTTCTACCCCAGGGAACTATTCCCTCAAGACAAATGCCTAAGGGATTTGTTCCTAAAATAGCTTTTCCTCCCGGGATTCTGGGATTCTGATGGACACAGGGTGACGGTGAGTGGACGCCCCGCCTCCTCCCCTCCGGCGAGGCAGCCGCGAAGCTGACTGTTCTCTCCCAGGAAAGATTAGGAACCGTACCCTGAAGTCGTTTTATTAATACCTGAGTGTCACCTCGAAATCTTTTTTTTTTTTTTTAATTTAAGTGGTTTCCAGACCCGCAATACCATTGTCACTGAGAAAGTGTTGGTGAGGTCAAATGAAGGGTGATTCTAGAAATAATAAACCCTTCTTGGCGAAGGTGTGGAGAAATTGGCGTCTTCGTGCACTGCTGACGGGGCTGTGAAACGGGGCAGCTGCTGCGGAAAACCCATCAGCGTTTCCTGGGAGAGAAAGTTGAACTAGAGCAGCTCCACTCCTGGAGGGATTCCCGAGAGAACTGGAAACACGTCCACGCAAAACACTTGCACACAAATGTTCATAGCAGCGTTAGTCCTAGTAGCCCAAGGATGTGAACCCCCCCAAATATCCATAAACTCAAAAACAGGTAAATAAAACACAGCATGTCCGTACAATGGATTCTCATCCAGCTGTAAAAAAGAATGCCGTGCTGATAAGTCCTGCAACATGGATAAACCTTGAAAACATTACGCTAAGTGAAAGCAGTCAGATACCGGAGGCCACGCAGTATGAATCTGTTTATGCGAGATGTCTAGACTAGGCAAATCCACAGAAACAAGAAGCAGATTGGAGGTTGCCAGGAGCTGAGGGGAGGGGGAAAGGGGGAGCGACTCCTAATTGGTGATGAAAATCACCAAAAGTTTTGGGGTGATAGAGTGATGATGGTTACACAGGCTGTAAATGGAGTAAAACCACTGAACTGCACACTTTAGAACGGTGAATATTACTGCATGCGAGTTATGCCTCAAATAAAACTAAGTACTGTTGCTTGAGAAGGTTCATTAGAGAAAATGGATGCCTTTAAAAAAAAAAGTTTATTTACTTATTTATTTATTTTTTAGAGAGAGAGAGTGTGCACGCGTGAGTGGAGGAGGAAGAGCAGAGAGGGAGGGAGAGAGAATCCCAGAGAGGCTCCACACTCAGCACAGAACCCCTCGTGGGGCTCAATCCCACAACCCTGAGATAATGATCTGAGCTGAAATCAAGAGTCAGATGCCTAACCAATTGAACCACCCAGATGCCCCAAATAAGGTATGTTTATAACATAAGATTTAAATTGGGAGGAGGCTATAGAAACAAAGTTATGTGGAGATGCTTAATTTGCAAAGGCCACCCGTTGACCTTAAATATTGGTGACACTTCACAGCATCATTTACTTTAACTTACTCTCCGGAGCATTTTTCATCCCAACACTCACCTATCCCTCTCATTAACCACACGGTGATAGTGTCCCCATTTTGCAGATGAGGAAGTGCAAATTTAAGAGAGGTTGAGAGGGGCGCCTGGGTGGCTCAGTGGGTTAAAGCCTCTGTCTTTGGCTCAGGTCATGATCCCAGGGTCCTGGGATCGAGACCCGCATTGGGCTCTCTGCTCCGCGGGGAGCCTGCTTCCTCCTCTCTCTGCCTGCCTCTCTGCTTACTTGTGATTTCTCTCTGTCAAATAAATAAATAAAATCTTTAAAAAAAAAAAAAAATAAGAGAGGTTGAGCCCTGCTCACAGGCACACTAGCTAGCAAGTGGCAGAGCCAGATTCCAGTCCAAGTTTGCTGGCACCGAGTCTGATGCTTTTCCCATTGTTCCATCAGCCAACTACAGTTATTATTACCTTTTTTTTTTTAAGATTTTATTTATTTATTTGACAGACAGAGATCACAAGCAGGCAGAGAGGCAGGCAGAGAGAGGGGGAAGCAGGCTTCCCGCTGAGCAGAGAGCCCGATGCGGGGCTCCATCCCAGGACCCTGGGATCATGACCTGAGCCGAAGGCAGAGGCTTTAACCCACTGAGCCACCCAGGAGCCCCTATTATTACTTTTTTAAAAGTTACATTTAATTTTACCTTAGAAATTCCATGTTTTTATTTTACTTGACACAGAGGAGCACTTCACAGGACAATGCTCATCAGCCATCATCAGAAGTATTTCATTTTTATAAATTATATTCATGTAGAGAGTTAAGTTTCTCATTCTTTCATTCAACCAGTGTTTACTGAGCATCTTCTGTGTACCAGACACTCTTCTTGGATTTGGAGATATTATCTATCTTCCTTTCTGTCTCAAAATGATAAAGGTCAAGGGAATGGTTTTTAAAAATTGAAGTAATGGTTACTTCTGGGATTGCGAGGGGGATAAGAAAGAAAGAGATACAAAGAGTTCAGAGTCTGAATTATGCTTGTGTCCCCCACCTCCAAATTCATATATTGACCCTGATCCCTACTTTGATGATATTTGGAGGTTGGGACTTTGGGAAGTGCCCATTAACTACATATTCCTTTATTTTCCCCCAACTTTGCCCCTCCCAACATACGTACTTTGTCCCACTTGGATCGAAGGGGCTCGTATCTCTCGTGTAACACTTACTGCATCTCACTGCTACTCATTGATTGCCTGCCTGGCTCACTTACAAGCTGGGCAGGGGTCAGGGCTGTGATGTTTCCAACATTTTATTCCCAAAGATAATGACTATTACTCCACAGCCTTCAAAAAGTGCTGTTTGAATGGATGTGTCAGGGTTACAAGCCAGGAAAGGCAGAGTGGGGGTTGGGAAGTCTGTTGATGGTTGTATATAATTTAGACTATTGTTTGACCAAACCACTGGGTCCCGTAGCCTAGCCAAATTAGCACATAAAGTGAACCATCACAGCCACAAAACCCAAAGAGGGTGGGTGCCCCTTTGCTGTGATGGTCTCTGTGGCAGCTTTCATACCTGGGCCTGCAGTTGTGGGAGAGGAAAACCTTTCCCACTGGTTTTCCCCTGCCTCCACCCAGGGGTATTATGGGATAACTGAGCAAAGGGGAAGGAATGTGCTTTGTAAGTACAATCTTGGGGGAAACACTGGTGGGCCAGAAGGGGAGGAGGCATTTGAGTGTCTGGAGCCGGGCGGCTTGTGAGTACTGGGAGCCCATATAATGTTGGAGAGTCCACTTCCTTGGTTCTCTGTGGCCAAGAGGCGACAAAGCCCATCTAACATATGCAGGCTCTCTCAAATCTCAGGCTGCTTCCATTCAAATTTAATAGTATGCGAAAAACCAAAGAGAAGCAAAAACAGTGTTCCAAAATTGTGGCATGATTGAAATGGTTACATTTAACAGATAAATGCTTTTAACAGAGAGATATTACAAAGCCTTATGATTTTGACAGTTCTGCAGTAATTGCCAGGTTTACAAAGTTAATCTGTGAGGCAGAAGGCTATAATGAGACACCAGCTAAATTGTAATCTGAAAAGTCTCCTTTCTTCCTTGTGGGCCTGTCTCTGACTGAATAAATAACCAAACCCCTTTAGAGGGAATGTTCAAAATCTACATTTGAGGCTTTTGTGAATGTGAAGCCTAGGCAAAAAGTCCCTCTCCGCCTGGGCAGGTCTCCAGATACAGCTTTAACATGCTTGAGTTTCTAGTTATTTTTATATCCTTAAGGAGGGGGGTCCCAGACAGAATTAATAATGTGGTCGTGAGTCATATCCTCAGCCCTGGCCTCATACATTTTTTTCCAGTTATAGATTCACACTCTGCTGAAATTATAATTCCTTCTAGGATTTAAGTTTTTCCTCTAAGGCCAGAAAGGATTAATTCATTCATTATTGAAAGCTGTGACTCTATGCCAGCCACTGTTCTAGAGGTAGTGGGTAGAACAAATGTCTCTACCCTCATGGAGCTTATACTCTAGTGGAGACAGAAAACAAGCAGTACATATAAGAGGAAAATTAAGAAGTATGTTAGAAGATGGTAAGTGGTATGGGGGAAAAAATCATCAAAGTAAATGGGGAGTATGGGGAGAGTATGGGGAGTATGGGGAGAAGAGGGGACATGCTATAGTATTAAATAGGGTGGTCATGGTAGGTCTCTCTGAGGAGACTTTGAGAAGACTCAGGCAAAGTCTGGAAGGAGGTGAGGGGGTCAACCTGGAGGAGACCTGGGAGAGAGTATCCACGGCAGAGGTAACTATCACAAAGGCTCAGTGTGTGCGTGTAGGAATGTGTGTGACTGATAGACTTGAGAATCAGCAAAAATGCCAGTGTGACTGAAACTGAATGATCAAGGGGAGAGTAGTAGGAGAAAAGTTCAGGGAGGTAATGGATGCCAGATGATGTACTGTTGTGTGGGAATTTGTTTTTTCCTCTGAGTTAGTTGTTGCCAACCTTTTCCCCCCATTATTCTCCTTTGGAGAGTCTTTCATTTCCTAATTGGTGCCCTCTCATAAAATTTTCATATCATAGATAGACTTATATTTGTCTATGTGCTGTGGCCTTCAGAGGGCCACAAACCATTGTAATATCCAAGAATTTTTTTTTTATCCCCGACCCCTAAGAAACAACTTTTATCCCCCTGGAGAGGATATTGCTTCTGTTGAGAATCTATACTGGGTGAACTAGGAAGTCACTAGGGAGTTTAAACAGGAATAACATAATCTTACTATTAAAAGGATCATTCTCACTGTTATGTTGAGAAAAGACTGTAGGAACGTAAGTGTGGAAGCAAGAAGACCAGTTAGGTAAGAGATTATGGTGACATAGACCAGGGTAGTGGTAGTGGAGGTACTGAGAGGTAGTCAGATTATAAGCACATTTTGAAGGTAAAAACAATAGGATTTCCTGATGCACTAAATGTAGGATGTGAGAAAAAAACAAAGCAATAAGAATGATTTTGTTTTCGACCCGAGCCACTGAAAGGATGGCATTATAATCCATTAGATGGGAAAAGCCAAGGATCGAGTAGTTTATTTAGAGGGCATTTGGAGGTGGTGGAAATAAAGTTCATTTTTGCCACATCTATCTGCGATGTATTGCAAGTGGAGATTTTGAGTAGATAGATGTGAATCTAGAATTCAAGAAAGAGTTCTGTGCTAGAAATATAAATTTGGGAGCTGTTGGTAGATAGATAGTCCTTAAAGCCACAAGACTGGATGAGCTCAACAAGGGCGTGAGTGTCAATAGAAAAGAGAATCAGGGTCTGATCCCTGGGGCATGTCAACATCAAGAGGTTGTGAGAAGAGGAGGAATCAGTGAAGAAGTCAGAAGAAACAATCAGTGAGGTCAGAGGAAACCAGGAAAGTGAGGTGTCCTGAAAAACAAGTAAAGAGCATGTATCAGGGAGGAGGGAGTATCCAGCTGGTGCAAACACTGCTGATGGGTGCTGAGAACCTTCAGTAGGTGATTGATTGTTGGATTATGTGCTATAAAACTCATTGATAACTTCAAGAAGGGCAGTTTCAGTGGAATGGTCAGAGCAAAGTCTGGTTATATCAAGATTAAGAGAGACCAGGAGTGGAGAAATCAACGACATTGAGTAAAGTCATATACTGTTAAAAGAGTTTTAACTACAAAGGGATCCAAGAAATGGGGCAGTCGTTGGGTAGAAGGGCCAGATACATCAATGATCAGAACAGACCTCCGTCATCAGTGAGGTCAAGGTAGGAGGGTTTTATCAAAATGAGAGAATATCAAAATGAGAGAATAGATGTACACCAATAGGAATAACTCAGAAAAGAGGATGTATATAGTGATATAAGAGAGAGTAAGGAGAAGTTCTGGGGCAATAGCTTTGTGAAGCTGAGGAAGGATGGGATTTAGTGAAGGATTGTCTTTAGATACAAATATAGATGGTTCATCCATGGTAGCTGATAGGCATGGACACAGATTTTGATAGCTAGATAGAAAATGGAGGTGGAGGAGTCTGAAATTTTTTCAGCAATGGGAACCACAGTCACTGCCTGAGAGAGAGGAACAGATGGCATATTTGGAGTTTGAGGACAGAGGCCCAGGCATGAAATGGTCAGCCCAGAATGAGTGACTGAAAGGCAGTGGATAACAGTGGAGAGCCGCTCACAGAAATGAAAAGCTGTATGGTGTTGAAAGATTCACCTACATGGATTTTCAGATTGCTGAGTGTTAGGACAGGTAAGAAATTGGAAAGCCAGGAGGTGACATTGTTTAGAAATGAGGGAGGGGGATATGTCAGCTGGCAGATAGCAGGAACAACTTGTGATGAGATTGGAAAGGTCCTGACCAGTTATTAGCTTGAGTCCCATTCCTGGTCAAGGAAGTGGAGCTGGGAGGGCAGCAGGGTAGCGCGGGCAACGTGGCCTCAGAGGAGTGGCATAGGCCCAGGGGCAGCCAGTCAGCAACAAGTGAAAAGGTTGACTGGGAGCTAAAGTAAGAAGAGGTTCTTATGCTTTCATTAGAGGATGAGTGTTTACTGGTTGGGGCAGGCATTTGTACTGAAAGGATCCTAATAGTGAGATGAGATGTGTAGATTCTCAGAGCTGCTAGTGCACATGATCCCATAGGGCCTGATCGCCAGGAGTCCTGTTGACACCACTGTGAACTTGTTAAATAACAGTTTCTTGTTTTGTGGAGTGATAACCCTGTATGACTTGTATTTGAAAATATCGACTCTGGGACGCCTGGGTGGCTCAGTTGGTTGGACGACTGCCTTCGGCTCAGGGCGTGATCCTGGAGTCCCGGGATGGAGTCCCGCATCAGGCTCCCAGCTCCATGGGGAGTCTGCTTTGCTCTCTGACCTTCTCCTCGCTCGTGCTCTCTCTCACTGTCTCTCTCTCTCTCAAATAAATAAATAAAATCTTTAAAAAAAAAAAAAAAGAAAATATCGACTCATCCTTATATTCTCTTAAGCCCCTAAAACCTCAGTTCAGGGCTGTTAGAATTTAGCCCTTGCCTTGCAAACCAAGATCATAAGCTAGGGCCATATTTTCTCAAAATTTGGCAAAACAAAATCAAATAGAATCCAGGCCCACAAATCCAATATTATCTTTTTTTCCAGCTAGCCCTCCCTCCTCTTCATCCCCACCTCCCTTTCCATAAAGCCACCCATGAGAGGTAAGGCAGCCAAATGTGGTGACCCTTTGCTTTCCTCAAATGACAGTGTAGCCACTGCCAAAAGAAGTATGACCTGGGCAAGTCTTGGCAGATAGTGTGAAGAGAGGAAGTGTGGGAGACCAGGAAGGAGCTAAGATAGGCACGGGATGGTAATGTGGACCCAGGGGGTATATGCTGAAGTGTAGGGGTCTTTTTTTTTTTTTTTAAAGATTTTATTTATTTATTTATTTGACAGAGAGAAATCACAAGTAGATGGAGAGGCAGGCAGAGAGAAAGAGAGGGAAGCAGGCTCCCTGCCGAGCAGAGAGCCCGATGCGGGACTCGATCCCAGGACCCTGAGATCATGACCTGAGCCGAAGGCAGCGGCTTAACCCACTGAGCCACCCAGGCGCCCCTGAAGTGTAGGGGTCTAACCAAATTCCAAGTCAACTCAGAGACAGAAGGGGTTGGGCCCATCTAGGAGAACTTTCCTTGGTTGGACATGGGACTCTTTTCTGACTTTGGCTTTTCCCCCCAAAACATCCTCCCAAGGGTGCCTGGGTGGCTCAGTCAGTTAAGGGTCTGCCTTCAGCTCAGGTCATGATCCCAGAGTCCTGGGATGGAGTCTCGAGGCCAGGCTCCCTGCTCAGTTGGGGGTCTGCTCCTCCCTTCGTCCCCCTCTCCTTGCTATCTGCACACTCTGTCTCTGTCTCTGTCTCTCTCGGGGGGAGGGGGGCGGCGGGAAGTCCTCCCAAGTTGACTAGATTGTAAGGTGAACCTACGACTTAATTTTATTTCATGATTCTTCATCTTTTTATCACCAATGACCCCCTTTGTTCTGGACTGAATATTTGTCTCCCCGCATCCACATTCATATGTTGAAATCCTAACCCCAAGTGTGATGGGAGTAGGTTGGGCCTTTGGGAGGTAATTAGGTCACGAGAGTGGGATTAGTAAGAAGAGACAGGAGAAGCTTCCTTCTGGTCTCTGTTCTCTACCATGTGAGGATAAAACTAAAGTCAGCAGTTTCATCTCAAAAGACGATGCTTTTAGTCCACACCCGACCACATCCTTTTTAGTCTCTTTTTATAACGTTGCATTTATGATGTAACCGTTTCCCCATTTTTGTTTCAAATTTATTAAAATCTTCCTTTCTACTTTCACTATCCATTGGATATTGGATACCCTCAGTATCCTCTTCTACTAAATATGTTAAATACTTCAGATAGTTCACAGACCTCACTGTGGGAACCCAACTTCCTCATTTCTTGTGCTGCCTGGGTCAGTTCCTGTGTACTGGGTCAGTCCTGTCCGTATTACCATTGCCTTCCGTCAGGGCTGACTTCTGCACAGCCACACAGAGCCCCATGCTCAGAAGGGCCTGTGCTGCGTTTAATGCTCTGCTGTCCCCATTTTGAAATTTGTAATAATCTTTGAACCAGGGGCCCCATGTTTCCATGTTTCCATGTTGCACCAGGCCCCTGGTTGTTATAAGTGGTCCCACCTGACTGTGGGAGGTCTTGGGGTTGGTGGGAAGCTATGGCCCTGAGTTACTCCGGCAGACTGCTCCAGACCCTGCTAGGAGGGAAGGAGATTTCCCTCTCTCACTGTCTATGCTTCAGACCCACTTTATTTGCATCAAAGAATAGAAACATGGACATGGATCCCCTCTTGCCTCTTTGATTGGAAACCCCCTGCCACAAATCCTGTGCCTGTCGCTCTCACTTTTGTTTCCTTGTGCTGTATTTCATTTTCCCCCCAACCGGGTGTGTTACAGTTAAGCAAATGACCAAGAGCCTCCTCAGTGGGGATCCCCACTCACCTCCCACACCACCTTTTGCCCCCACCACGTGGGCACCCATGCACTTTCGCAGAATTCCTACGCTATCATTGAACTTTCTGGTTCCAAATGCACCAGGAGCTGAGAGTGGCAAATGGCCAGAGGGAAAGGAGAGGGCAGGAGGAGGAATGGAGGAGAGGGAAGGGAGAAAAAGAAGGAAGAGAGAAGCAAAGGGGGAGGAAGTGAGGGTTAGGAAGTGCTTGGGATGAGACCTTGCTAATTCCATCTGCACAGCTGGTACCTGCTCACCCTCCCCCCCCCACCTAGGTGGGCAGACTGCTTAATGATCCTGCCAGCCCAACAAAACCAGGAACCCCTGAGCTGGGTTGTCAGGTTCAAACTCTCAGGTTTAAAAGCATCCCGGATGCGGCTGTAACCTTCCATCTTCTGCCTCTGCCTGTCTGGGATTACCCGTGTTTTTCTCAGTGCACGTGGCCCTTCTATTTGGGATGCTCTTCCCTCCTTCCTCTGCCTATCTGTGAACTATTTCATCCTTCAAGGCCCTCTTCAAACCACCAGTTCCTCTGGGAAGACTCCCTGTGCCCAGATTTTGTCGCAGGATCCTTTGTGCTGTTCTGTCTGGTATTAGACATCATACTGCAGCTACTGGTGTATGAGACAGGTTCCCCACGTTAGCTGTGAGCTCTTCAAAGAACCCTAGCTGTGTGCCTGATCCAACCAGGGATCCGTGTTTGCAGAATGAACAAATGAACAGAGGTGAGGAGGGAGAAAATGGGAAGGAGAAGGAGCAGAAAAGGAAGAAAATCTAATAACGAGCAAAGGAGGCAGAACAAAAGAAGAAATTAGAGAGGAAAAAAAATCGCCTCCTTCAGAATTTATAAAGTGTATTTTATGTCTTCGGAACATTTACGGTTATATTTATCAACACAACTACTTTGCAATGCAAATAAGGTAGATATGATTAATTTAGTTACAGATGAAACAGGTGAAGCAAGTTCTACGAGCTGTGTAGTGAGTAACTGATGGTAACAGTAAGGGTGACCTGAATCCAGGATGGTGTTTGTGGGGAGGGAAGTGGTGCTGGTACATCATCTATTTCTTTTCAGGGAAAAGGAGAAAAAAGATAAAGTAAAAGGAGAAGCTCCTCCTCCTGCACCACCGCCACCAAAAACAAGAAAGGAAAAAAAAATATTTGAGAAGGGGGGGGTAGGTTTTATTTCTATGCTTTTCTCTTTAAGTCCACAGTCACATTTAGCTTGTTCGAACTTGTATCACTAGAGGGTGGATTTGATGTTTGTTTTGAAGACATGGAGGCTTAGGAGGTATAAGGGGGTAATGAAACAAATTGAGTTTGGGAGTTAAGAAAAATAATGACATCTGATTCTCTTGTTATCTGGACTAGAGACAGCTTGGGATAGTATAGTCTGGAACCCAAAAGTTTCAGAAATGGGAAGGGGATGATGAGAGCATTATAGGTTTTGTGTGAGGTTTCTAGATCATACTGTATCCCCAAAGGGCCAAGGGATAGGGGAGGTTTGTTGATGAAGACAGTTCACATTTCAAACTTATTTTATTTTTTAAAAGATTTTATTTTTAAGTAATCTCTTTACCAAACATGGGGCTTGAACTCACAACCCTGAGATCAAGAGTCCCACAGTCCACCAAATGAGCCAGTCAGGTGCCCCTTTAAACTTATTTTGTTTTTCTTTTTTTAAAGGTTTTTTTTTTAATTTATTTGAGAGAGAGACATTGAGAGAGAGCATGAGAAGGGAGAAGGTCAGAGGGAGAAGCAGACTCCCCATGGAGCTGGGAGCCTGATGCGGGATTCGATCCTGGGACTCCAGCACCATGACCCAAGCCAAAAGCAGTCACTCAACCAACTGAACCACCCAGGCGCCCTAAACTTACTTTAAAAACCAAAAAAATACATAAACATTATAGAAAAATTAGGAAATACACATATGCAAAAAGAAGAAAATGATAGTTTTCATTCAGTCTATCATTCAGAAATACTATCGGCATTTGGAATCCTTCAACTGTGTACGCACATATATTCAACAACCCATTTAAAATAGCTACTTCTGGGATGCCTGGGTGGTTCAGTCAGTTAAGCATCTGCCTTGGGCTCGGGTCATGATCTCAGGGTCCTGGAATCAAGTCCCACATCGGGCTCCTTGCTCATCAGGGGGCCTGCTTCTCCCTCCTGCTCCCCCTGCTTGTTCTCTCTCTCTTTCTGACAAATAAATAAAAGCTTTAAAACAGCTACCTCATTTTCAATCATATAATTTATGTAATTTTAATAATTTTGTTTTGTATACCTGGGTACTCAAATTGTTTTCAGTTTTCATTTTTAAACAACACGCACTGAAAATTCTTGTGTACATCCAGGATGATTTCCTGGGGATAACTTTCTAGAAGGAGCATTTTAAAGAATGGCATTTGGGGTGCCTCGGTGGCTCAGTCGGTTATGCGTCCGCCTTTCACTCAGGTCATGATCTCAGGGTCCTGAGCAGGGAGTCGGTTTCCCCCTTTCCCTTTGCCCTTTGCCCCTCTCTTGCATGCGCTCTCTCTCTCTCTCTGTCTCTCTCAAATAAATAAATAAATCTTCAAAAAACATAAAAATAAAATGAAGGATGGCAGTCTACAGTGTAGAGTAGTAGCTAAACCGTGGATTAAAAACACTTGTTTGTGGGGCACCTGTGTGGCTCAGTGGGTTAAGCCTCTACCTTCAGCTCAGGTCATGATCTCAGGGTCCTGGGATCGAGCCCCACATCGGGTTCTCTGCTCAGCAGGGAGCCTGCTTCCTCCTCTCTCTCTGCCTGCCTCTCTGCCTACTTGTGATCTCTTTCTCTCTCTGTCAAATAAATAAAGAAAATCTCTAAAAAAACCAAAACACTATTTGCTATGTAATTTAGTTACATCATTTAGTTTCTCTGTGTCTCTGTTCGTGCATCTGTAAATGAGGGTGTGAGCACACTGCTCCGTAGGGCCACTGGGAGGATTAAAAGAACTAATAACACACCTAGCCTAGAGTCTGGACATGATAAGAGCTCAATAAATGTGAGCTATTATTATTGCCAGACAGTTCTTTCAAAAAGTTGCACAAATTACAGAGTACTCTATGCTAGGATACACTGTCACTAGAATTCATGTTGGATATGATCATTCTTTTAAATTAGTAATGCTCAACCTTGGCTGTACATTGGAATCATGTGGAAAACCTTAAAAATTACTGATACACACTGGTCCCACTCCCAAAGATTCTGATTTAATTGGTCTGGGATGTGACCTTGGGCATTGAAATTTTTGAGGCTTCCCAGGTGATTCTGATGGACAGATAGATGAATTATCACTGTTTCATTTCCTCTTTGATGGAAAAAAAAAGTATCAATGGTGCTAGTAGCTGAGGGGAGGGGGAGTAAGGAGTAACTGCTTAATGGGTACTAGGTTTCCTTTTGGGGTGATGAAAATTTTTGGAACTAGAGAGATGTGGTAGTTCTATAACACTGTGAATATACTAAATGCCACAGAATCCCTTACTTTAAAATGATTAATTTTGGGGGTGCCTGGGTGGCTCAGTGGGTTAAGCCACTGCCTTTGGCTCGGGTCGTGATCCCTGGATCATGGGATCGAGTCCCGCATCGGGCTCTCTGCTCAGCGGGGAGCCTGCTTCCTCCTCTCTCTCTGCCTGCCTCTCCGTCTACTTGTGATTTCTCTCTGTCAAATAAATAAATAAAATCTTTAAAAAGAAATGATTAATTTTGGTGTTACATGAATTTCATCCCAATAAGAAAATTAATAGAGAAATATTATATCTTTTCTTATCTTTATTTACAATTATGGTTGAGAATTTAAGTATATGTTTAATAACCATAAGGATCATTTTTCTTTTATTCTTTTTCTTAGTTAGGCCTGTCTATTGCCTACTTTTCTGCTAGAATGTTCATTGTACTGTTTGGAGGAACTCTTAGAATGTTAACCTTTGTCCAACACAGGTTTTAAATATTTCTCCAGTTTGCTTTTTGTCTTTTAATTTACTTGTATGTTTTTTGATGTATACAAGTTACATTTTTTTCTTGTAATTAAGCTGTCAGGTTTTTTATGATTTTGTCCTTTAGTGTCAGGCTTATAAAGCACCTCCCCCCACACACACACACACTAGAAAAAGAGAAAACTAAACCTAAAAAGAGAAGAAGGAAGGAAATAATAAAGATTAGAGTAGAGATAACCAAAGTAGAGAATACAAAAATAATAGAGAGGGGCACCTGGGTGGCTCAGTGAGTTGGGCCTCTGCCTTTGGCTCAGGTCCTGATCTCAGGGTCCTGGGATCGAGCTCTACATCAGGCTTTATGCTTGGCGGGGAGCCTGCTTCCCCCTCTCTCTGCCTGCCTCTCTGCCTACTTGTGATCTCTCTCTCTCTCTCTGTCAAATAAATAAATAAATCTTAAAAAAATAATAGAGAAAATCCATTAAGCCAAAATTGGTTCCTTGAAAAGATCAACAAAATTGACAAATCTTTAGCCAGACTATGAAAAAAAAGAAAGAAGCCTCAAATTAGAAAGTGATAACATTACTACTGACCTTACAGGAAAAAAAAGATCAAAAGAATATTCTGAACAGTTGCATGCCAATAACTTAAATAATCTAGATGAAATGGACAAATTCCTAAATTTGGTACACACAATGTACCAAAATTGACTCAAGAGGAAATAAAAAATCTGAATAGACCTGTAACAAGTTAGGATATTGAATCAGTAATCAAAGTCATCCCCAAAAGGAAAAGTCCAAGCCCAGATGGCTTTACTGATGTTATCAGTGAAAAGTTCTACAAAACATTTAAAGAACCAATTCTTCTCAAACTCTTTCAAAAAATTGGAAAGGAAGGAACACTTCCTAATTTATTCTATTAGTCCTTATACCAAGGTCAGAAAAATACATTGCAAGGAAGGGAAACTGCAGACTAATATTCTTTATGGACACAGATGCAAAAATCTTAAAGTATTAGTGAACTAAATATATTGAAAAGATTATGCACACAGCAAAGGGGGATTTATCCCAGGAAAGCAAAGACGGTTCAGCTTATAGAAGTCAAGCGATATAATACATCACAGTAATAGAGAGAAGGAAAAAAAAATCCCCACACAATCACCTCAATTGATTCAAAAAAGTCACTTGATAAAATCCAACATTCTTTCATGCTAAAACAGGAAAATGATGCCTAATTTTACCTATTCAGTATTATATTAGAAGTTCTAGCCAGAGCAACTAAGCAAGAAAAACAAAACACATCTAAATTGGAAATGAAGAAGTAAAACTATGTTTATTTGCAGATGACATGATTGTGTGTGTGTGCATGTGTGTGTATAGAGAGAGAGAGAAAGAGAGAAATTCCAGAGAATCCACAAAAACAATATTAGCACTAATAAACCAATTCAGCAAAGTTGCAGGATACAAAACACACAAAAACCAGTTGCATTTATATTCATGAACAATTAGCAATCTAAGAATGACCTTTAAAAACAATTCCATTTAGAATGCATAAAAAGAATAAAGTACTTAGAAATAAAGTTAACCAAAGAGGTGTGATACTTGTACCCTGAAAACCACACACACAAAAAAAAACTGCTGAAAGAAATTAAGGAAGATCTAAATAAATGGAAATACATCCAAATTCATGGTCTGGAAGACTTAATATTGTTAGGATGACAATATTACATCTGTCATACTACAAAGTGATTTACAGATTCAATGCAATCCTTATCAAAATCCCAAAGGCCTTTTCGCAGAAATGGAAATCACTTCTAAAATTCATAAATCAGGAGAATTGAAAACATAAAACTTATACACAAATGGTTGTAGCAGTACTACTGAAAAAGACCTGACATTTGCTTGTAGAAGTGGGCACTGTAAAAGTTGCAGCTTCAGGATTGTCAAGTGGCCAAAGAGGAAATCTAAAATGGGACAAAGCTGTAACGGGCGATCTGGGAGGGTGTGGCTTCTCACACATCCAGGGAGCTGAGGGAGATGGAAATTGCTTAGATGAGTGCGCTGTGGGTTTCCTGTATTCCTATGTGACTGGGCTCAGCAGGGTGCAGTTTTCTGCATTACCTGGTATCCCCCTTGAACATCTCTCACTAACCCTTTCAAGCACTGATTTCCAGCAGGTTCCAGAAGGTAGGTTTACAGCAAGTTCTGCTGCTGTGACAACACAGTGACTTCTCTGCCATTCAGCAGGCCATGACTTGAGTCCTCTCCAAAAAGTCTGGAACTCAGCCCTAAGAGTGGTAGCTCCCTTTGTATCTACTATTCTTGCTAATCATTGTCCTCTGGAATAATCCACTCGGACGCTCTCAGATAGATACCCTTTTCCTACAGTGGGGATTTGTCATACCAAAGTCCTCCCATTTTAGAGTCACAATATATCAATAAAACAACTACGATGAACACCAAATATGTTTTGTGAAAATTTAAAGTGAATGACAAAAGGTAAAGTAGAGTCACAATATATCAATAAAACAACTACGATGAACACCAAATATGTTTTGTGAAAATTTAAAGTGAATGACAAAAGGTAAAGTCTCTCACTGTTGGCTTTTGGATATGGTGGATCATTATCTAAAACAGTTGTGAAAAAAGCGAGACCTCTGATGTGTAAGCCAGACTTCATGCAAAGGCCTGGAGTGTGGGGGGGAGGGTTCTTGGCACCCCAGAATGGAATCTGCCTGCTTATAGGAGCTGTATTGGTTCCAAAGGACAGAAAGTGAGACTCAAGGATTCCAGGGGTTGAGAGGGGTGGGGTGGCGGGGCTAGGACTTAGAAAGGTGGATTAGAAACTTAGGACTTAGAAAGACCTGGAAGAGTTTGTAATATGAGGCAGAACGTACATATATGCCACATACCAGTTTCCACACCCTTTCTTGGAAAGTTGCCAGAGTTAACCCTTAACGTTAGGATGGTCTATTATTTTATGCTTTTATTTTATTGTTTTATGCTACACATGGGTCCGTGGTTTATACTGGACATTTGACAGAAAGTCTAGGCTGTCACAGATCCCTTCACGGGGTACAAGATTCTGACTGAGGGGTTGGTCTTTCTGGCTTGGGGGAGTACCACGCTTGCCTCTGCTGCCTCTCATCATTGACTCTTGTGTTCTCTCACTGTGCGGCCTAAGATTTGGCTTGATTAATGCTTTAATCTGGGTGAGGGGACTGAGGGAAGCTCTCAGTGTCCTTACCTGTGTCCCTGTGGAACTCCAAGGGCGGTCACTGCAGGGTGGGACATCGTCCTTAGGACGAGGTTGAGTGGTTGGGTATTAGGTCCTATTAGGGAATCCAAAACACAAATCCCTAAGAGATTGTTCAAAGAAAATCCCTATGGAGGGGGGGAAAAAAGGCAATTCCCATGGTTCTCCACTCTCCTCACCCTTCAAAGGTGTTTCCTCTCTGTCCCAGTGTAAAAGAAAGAGATTGAAATCTTTGGTGTCCAGTCCTGCTTTTTAGGAAAGGTGGGGGAGAGGCAGAGATTCAGAGGGAAAAAAAAAAAAATCCCTGTCTGGAAAGAGAGTGGGTAATTGGCTGTGTCTTTTGGAAATATGGGTATGGCAAGAAGCTAAGAATATCTCTGAGAGGGGTGCCTGGGTGGTTCAGTCATTAAGCGTCTGCTCAGGTCGTGATCCAGGGTCCTGGGATGGAGCCCTGCATTGGCTCCCTGCTCAGCAGGGAGCCTGCTTCTCCCTCTCCCACTCCCCCTGCTTGTGTTCCCTCTCTCATTGTGTCGTTCTCTGTCAGATAAGTAAATAAAATCTTAAGAAAAGAAAAGGATATCTCTGAGAGAAGGCATTTCCCTGTTTGTCCATAAGTCAACACTGAAGTTCTGGGGCTTACTGTAGCTACAGATGTATTTCGTGTGGACTGTTTCAACTCACGTTTAAAACAGTTGGATGGGTTGTTGGTAGTTAAGCAGTAGGGGCTTTCACATGAAAATAGGATTTCTGGTTCCATTTAAGTGGTTGATCTGGCAAGATTGGTCTTTATTTTAAAAGTATGAAGGAATTTGGCAGGGAAGCCCCAATTCCTTAACAATCTGGTCCAGGGAAAGTTGATTTCATTTCCAGAGTAACCTTTCACTGTGAGAAAGAAAGAGCCAGACTCCTTTGGTGTAGCAGCCAAAACTTTCCACCTTTTAAAAAAGTTGAACTATCACATGCATGGAAATAATAAATCATAAGTGCTCAACGAAATAAAAGATAACACACCTGTGTAATCATCACTCGGGCCAAAAAATAGACATTGCCAGGATCCTCAGAAAATTCCTCTTATGCCTTTACCCCCATCAGCACCCTCTCTTGTTTCCAAATATTAACACTATAGTTTATTTTTGCCTGATTTGACATTTTATAGAAATAGAAATATATTATATGTACTCTTTTATGCGTGTCTTTTTTTTCTTTTTGACTGTTTTAAATATTGCTTCTATAAATCTTCTTGTCCATGACTCCCGGTGTGGGTATGCATGCCTTTCTGTTGGGTATATGCCAGCAAGCTAAATTGCTCAGTCCCAAGGTATACTATATGTTAAACTTTGGTACTTACTGCCAAACAGTTTTCCAAAGTGGGTTTCCTGATTTATTCTCTTGCCAAAATAATAGGAGGCATTCAGTCTCTCTTCACATCCTCATGAATGTTGGTATTGTCTGTCTCTTAGTTTTAGCCTTTCTTTGAATATGTAGAGGTACTTCATTGTGGTTTTAATTTTCATTCCTCTCTTACTAATTCCGTTGAGCATCTGTTCATGTTTACTCATCATTTGAATTTCCTCTACGGTGAAATTTTTAATTGGGTCATTTGTCTGTTTCTTATGAATTTGCAGGAATTCTTTTATAGATTTTGGATACAAGCCCCTCTCTGCTCAGCAGGGAGCCTGCTTCACCCCCTCCCACTCTCTGCCTGCCTCTCTGTCTACTTGTGATCTCTGTCAAATAAATAAAATAAAATAAAATACACAACACAGTATTAGAGGAACAATGTTGTACAGCAGATCTTTAGAACTTACTCATCTTGGTTAACTAAAACTTCATGCCCACTGCTTAGTAACTCCCCGTTTCCGGTCTCCCTACCTCCTGGCAAACACCATTCCATTCTTCAGTTCCATAAATTTGACTCTTTTTTTTTTTTTTAAGATATTTATTAGACAGAGAGAGGGATCACAAGTAGGCAGAGAGGCAGGCAGAGAGAGAGGGGGAAGCAGGCTCCCCGTTGAGCAAAGAGCCCGATGCGGAGCTTGATCCCAGGACCCTGGGATCATGACCGGAGCTGAAGGCAGAGGCTTAACCCACTGAGCCACCCAGGCTCCCCAGTGTTTTTTTTTTTTTTTTCTAAATGGAAATAAGAATAGTATAGTACTTCATGGATTTTGTAAAGGAGTAAATGAAATAATACATGTAAAGCACAAAGAAGAGTGTCTGGCATTTTGTAAGTTATAAATGTTAGCTCTGTTCTGTTTTTCCTTTTTCCGTACTACCCCGTCCCCATAGCCCCCATGCTGCCCTGGGACTCCAGGCCCAAAGCCTTCTGGGATGTGTGGCACTTGCTGTCCTAATCTCCCCATTCCTCCGCTCTTGACAGCATCCTGGGCTGCCTGACTGTCCACGGCCACACGTTGAGGGACTCCATGGTTTGGCAGTGGTGGAAGTCCCCGGGAGAAACATGTGCTATGGGGGTCTCTGGGACGAGGGGGCAGGCCATGAAGGAAAATGTGAACAAGGATGTTGAGAGACAAGGCTCCTACTACGGTTTTTGGTACAGAGGTGGGGCAGGATGTTAGGACTTGTACAAGGGCCAGGGAACAAAGGAGTCTGAGCTAGAAGAATGTAATTATCACTGTTGAGCTGCCTTTCCAGTTTAGGTAACCAGATGTTATGTAATGAGCTCACATGACAGTGTTTTTAAAAAAGCCTTCAAATAATACGATTTCAGATAATACAAAAAGGTCCCCCTCACTTAGTTAATAAATAAAATCTCCATTCACTCTCTTTTAAGTAAAATTAATGTAAACAACATAAAATTCAAATTTTTGTCCCACACTCTTCCTCATGTTCTCTTTCTTTCTTTCCCTTGTTGAGCAGCAGCTGGTTACCTCCCATTTTAAAAAAGAAAAACATCTAGCATCTCTAGAAGTTATATAGAATGTCTCAATATAGTATGTCTCAAGAAGGCTGTACCTTGTACAAAGTTACTACCCATCTGGAAAATATCTGCAGAGGAGGAAGGTAGAATAGAAAAGCTAGCCATATGTTCAGTGATCATATTCTCTGTGAACTCCGTTGTAAAGCTACCAATAAGCTAATTGCAGCTCTGGCTTAGCACATTTTTGAAGAATGTCCATCTAAGCATATTATCTCTGATCTCAGATGGGAGGCTCAGATACATTCCTTTCTTCCTACAAAGTTTAGAAATTTGCCATACTGTCACTGTCAGTTACTAGACTAGTTGGAGTTTCTCTTTAATTTTTATTTTTATTCAATTTTTATTGAAATGTAATTGACAAACCATAAACACATACTTAAAGTGTGCAGTTTCGGGGCACCTAGGTGGCTCAGATGGTTGGGTATCTGCCTTTGGCTCCGGTCGTGATCTCTGGGTCGTGGGATCAAGTCCTAGCCAAGTGCTGGCTCTGCAGGGAGTCTGCTTCTCCCTCTCCCTCTGCCTCTCCCCCTGCTCATGCTTTCTATCTTTCTGTCTCAAATGAATATGTAAAATCTTTTAAAAAAATGTGCAGTGTTATAATATATATGTCCACCTGCAAAATGATCTTCACCAATCAGTTAATTAACATATCCACCCAGGAAGGTTTCCTCATAGCCCTTCCTAATCCTTCCCACTCCTCTATTCCCACTGCCCCTTCAGGCAACCACACATTTTCTGTCTTTTCACCTTAGTTTGCATTAGCTAGAACTGCACAAATATAACCATACAATATGTACTCTTTTTTTTCTGTGTGGCTTCTTTTGATCAACATAATAATTTTGATGTTCGTCCACATTTTGGCACGTGGCAATAGTTCATTCCCTATTTACTGCCGTGTAATATTCCATTGTATGGATATACCATTCCTTGGCTGTTCATTCATCTGTCAATAGACATTTGGATTGTTTTCAGTCAAGCTCTTACAAATAAAGCTGCTATGAATATTTGTGCACAAGTCTTTGTATGGATATATGCTTCATTTCTCCTTAAATACCTTAAAGTGGAATGGCTAGATTATATGGTAGGTATATGTTTAATTTTTTAAGAAACTGCTAAAACATTCTCCAAATTAGTTATACCATTTTATAATGCCACCATCACCATTTAGGACTTCTAGTTGCTCTGTATCCTTGCCAACACTTGGAAGGGTTGAATATCTATTTCTCTATCTATCTATCTGTTTGCTTATTTATTTTAGAGAGAGCAGAGGGAGAGAAGCAACAGGAGTGGGAGAGAGAGAATCTTAAGCAGAATCCATAGCCAGGGGCGCCTGGGTGGCTCAGTGGGTTAAGCCGCTGCCTTCGGCTCAGGTCATGATCTCAGAGTCCTGGGATCGAGTCCCGCATCGGGCTCTCTGCTCAGCAGGGAGCCTGCTTCCCCCTCTCTCTCTGCCTGCCTCTCTGCCTACTTGTGATTTCTCTCTGTCAAATAAATAAATAAAATCTTTAAAAAAAAAAAAAAAAAGAATCCATAGCCAGAGCAGAGCCCGATTCGAGGCTTGATTTCACGACCTGAGCTGAAATCAAGAGTCAGATACTTTTTAAAAAATATTTTACTTATTTATTTGACACAGAGAGAGAGATCACAAGTAGGTAGAGCAACAGGCAGAGAAAAAGGGGAAAGTAGGCTCCCCGCTGATCACAGAGCCCGATGCTGGGTTCGATCCCAGGACCCTGAGATCATGACCTGAGCCGAAGGCAGAGGCTTAACCCACTGAGCCATCCAGATGCCCCAAGAGTCAGATACTTAACTGATGAGCCACCTAGGCACCCCGGAAGGATCGATCTTTGAGTTGTAGCTGTACTAACAGATATATAGCGTTCATAATGGTCCACTCAAGCATCTTTTATGATGGCGGCTTTAAACATCCTAATCAGATAATTCCAACATCTCAGTACTCTTGATGCTGGTACCTGGTGATGCTCTTTTCTCATTCCAGTTGTGATTATCCTGGTCGTTGGTGTGATGAATGATTTTCTGTCACTTACTGGGCATTCTGGGTATTATGTTGTGAGACTCTGGGTCTTATTTTACCTTTATTCTTTTTAGCAGGCAGTCACCTTGTTTAGATGTGGTGTGTAGACCTAGGTGGGTGTATATTCTTGCCTTGGGGGCCCTCCTGATGCCAGCCTTGACCATAGAGAACCAACTCTCCCTGTCTCATTGCCACTGGGTGAAGGTGGAAGTTCAGCTCCACACTTTGCCCTACTGACACCAGAGGCAACGAGCATTTCTTCACTTCACCTTGTCCGCCATGTTGCTTCTAGGTGGGAGTGGAAGCTCAGATCCCTCCTGGAGTCAATTTTATCTTCATCCATGTATATGTTACGTTGTATTCTTTACATACTACAAAGGACCAAGTAGATATCTTCCAAGTGGAAATATTCTTTGGAAACTCCCAGTAGATGGAACAAATAGAATGGATACCCTTTAGAGCAAATTAGTAAGCTAAAAGATTATTCTAGAATTCAGGTTCTCTCCCTCAACTCTATAGTGTTGTTCAGAATTCTCTATACCCTGGGGCGCCTGGGTGGCTCAGTGGGTTAAGCCTCTGCCTTCAGCTCAGGTCATGATCCCAGGGTCCTGGGATCGAGCCCCACATCGGGCTCTCTGCTCAGCGGGGAGCCTGCTTCTCCCTCTCTCTCTCTGCCTGCCCCTCTGTCTGCTTGTGATCTTTCTCTCTGTCAAATAAACAAATAGAATCTTTAAAAAAAAAAAAAAAAAGGTCAGAGAAGGGGCTTCTTGAACAGTGTCACTGGAGCCAAATCCAGAATGACAAGAAGGAGCCCCCTGTATGATTATTTTGGTGATCATCTCTGGCTCTGACTCTGGCTCATTCAAAAAAGAGTTGGCCTCTTTTGCAAGTCGGCCTGGGCAGCAGAACACACCTAGAGGAAAACGTCCCATCCTGCTGACAGTTCTCCCTTGAAATGCTAGACCATACACCTCAGGGGGGCCCTAGGGAAGCACAGTAATCACTGTGGTTCTCGAAATGTGGTCCCCGGATGGGTTGCATCAGTATCACCTGGGGGCTTGTTAGAAATGCAGCTCCTCAGGCCCAGCCCCAGACCTGCTGAGTCTGAACCTCTGGGGAGGAGCCCATCTTTGTCCTCCAGGTGCTGCTGCTGTGCACAGAAGCCGGAGAGCCACTGCCCTGGTTCCACCTGGGCCACTCCCAGGTGACTGCTTCCCCTGTGTCTCCTCTCTCCTGGAACCTTCCCCAGCCTCACCCTCAGCCGATGACCTAACATCTCTTGAACAAAACAAAGCAACTGGAGGCGAAGCTGCAGACTCTCCCACAACCACATTTCCTTACCTCCTGGTGACTGTACCAGAATTCTCCATCTTCCCACCTGTTTTTGTCAAGTTACCTCCCTGCTCTTATCTATGACGGGTCCTTCTGCCTCTGCTCTGGCTCTCGTCCCCTCTTGCCTGTTCAAGGACATCATTCCACCAATTTCTCCTCCCTCCTGGATCACTTTCCCTCTCCACAGTGTTATTTCCATGACGTTCCTGTGGCATGTACCTGTCTCTTTTTACTGTATTTTCGTATGCCTGAGTATTTGAGTCAATTTCAGAATCGTGATGTTCCACTCCCCAATATTTCAGTATAAATATTTTAAAAGGGGCACCTGGGTGGCTAAGTCGGTTAAGCGTCTGCCTTCAGCTCAGGTCATGATTCCCTGCTTGGCAGAGAGCCTGCTTCTTCATCTCTCTCTGCCTGCCACTTCCCTTGCTTGTGCTTGCTTGTGCTCCCTCTCTGTCAAATAAATAAAATATCTTAAAAAATATTTTAGAAACAGACTATTTTTATACATAACCAAAATAAGATTATTACGGTGAACAAAATGAGTAATAATTCTTTAAATCTAATATGCAGCTCAAAATCAATTTCTTCCATTGCTCTTCAGGAATCCATACAATTGTTTTTTTTTAAAGTCAAGATCTATTCCAGAACCTGGTCATTTATCCCTTGATTTCTTTCTTTCTTCATTTTTTAAAAAAGCTTATTTATTTGTAATCTCTATACCCAGCATGGGGCTTGAACTCACAACCCCAAGATCAAGAGTCACATGCTCCACCAACTGAGCCAGCCAGGCGGCCCAATACCTTGGTTTTTTTAAACCCCAATCCCTTGATTTCTTTAAATTCAGGCTAGTCCTTCCCTTTCCTTATCCTTTTTAATGGAAAAGTCAGGGCTAGTTGTCCTGCCAAATGTCCCACCTTCTGGATATTTCTGATTGCTTCCTGATGGTGACATTTAGTTAGTCCTCTATTTCTTGTGTTCCTGATAAAAATAAATCAAGAGTTAAAGACTTGGTAGATTTAACTAAGGCATTTGCAAAGGGATATTGTAAATTCTTTTTGCAGTGCATTGGGGGATATGCACAGTATCTGATTGCTTACCATCAATGACCATGACCATGAGTGACCACTGGATAGGGTTATATAAGCCCGATCTCTCCACGGCAGTTATGTTTTCCCCTTGGGAACAGAAAGGAATCTAATGGTATCATTTTGGTCTTGTCTGAATTCTTGTATGAATTCCCATTAACCATTCCCCTAATGATTTTAACACCTGCTGATAATTACTGCCTGCCATATGAATCATTGTAAACATGTTACAAAAGGGTGATTTTCTTTCTTTTGAAAATTTTTAGAGGGTGGGGATGGGCAGAGGAAGAAAGAGACTCTTAAGGAGGCTCCATTCCGCCCAGCACAGAACAAGACAGGGGCTTGATCTCACAGCCTGAGACCAAGACCTGAGCCAAAATCAAAAGTCAAATGCCTTGGGGCACCTGGGTGGCTCAGTGGGTTAAGCCTCTGCCTTCAGCTCAGGTCATGATCTCAGAGTCCTGGGATTGAGCCTGCTTCCCTCTCTCTCTCTCTCTCTCTCTCTGTCTGCTTCTCTGCCTACTTGTGATCTCTGTCTGTCAAATAAATAAAATCTTAAAAAAAAAAACAAGTCAGATGCCTAACCAACTGAGCCACCCAAGTAACCTACAAAAGGGTGATTTCCTTTTTCTTTTCTTTTTTTTTTTTAAGATTTTATTTATTTATTTCACAGAGAAACAGTGAGAGAGGGTACACAAGCAGGGGGAATGGGAGAGGGAGAAGCAGGCTTCCCGCCAAGCAGAGAGCCAGATGTGGGGCTCGATCCCAGGGCACTGGGATCACGACCTGAGTCAAAGGCAGACACCCAATGACTGAGCCACCAAGGCGTCCCCAAAAGGGCGATTTTCTAACTCCGTTGTTCTTTCTATAGTTACAGCTGGACTTTTATTAAAAAAAATAATGTTTCCTCTCACTAACTGGTGCTAATAGGTTAGTTGAAAGATAGCGTCTCTTGGAAAGGCAAGAAAACATTCAGCTATTTCCCTTTAATGGCTAATTTGCAAAGAAAAAGTGACAACCTTTTTTTAGTATCATTGTGGATATATAGATTTTTATCAACTTGGTGTGACTGAGCTAATTTTTTAATAAAATTATCGTTTTCCCTAATTATTCCCTCTCATTCTTTTCTCTAATATTCAAATTTTCACAATTTCTGCCAAATGGATTCCTGTGTCATGGACAGGTGTTTCTGTAGGGTGTCCCCTGGTGGTGGCTTTGTTGATCAGAGAGTAGATGTATCTTTTGATGTGCTGGAGTCTGCCAATTTTTCAAAAGTGGTTTTGCCTGTTTACTCTTCCATAAGCAGCTCTAGTTGTCTCATATTTTTGCCAGCATCTGATATTATCATTTTTAAAGATTTTATCATTTTTAAATATTTAGCAAAATTTTGGGGTGTGTAATAACGACTTACGTGGTTTTCATTTGAATCTCTCTGGATTACTTATAAAAGAACATTAAAAAAGAAAAAAGAGGGGCACCTGGGTGGCTCAGTGGGTTAAGCCTCTGCCTTCGGCCCGGGTCATGATCTCAGGGTTCTGGGATCGAGCCCCGCATCGGGCTCTCTGCTCAGCGGGAAGCCTGCTTCCCCCTCTCTCTCTCTGCCTGCTTCTCTGCCTACTTGTGATCTCTCTCTCTCTGTCAGATAAATAAATAAAATTTTTTAAAAAAAGACAAAAAGGAAAGAGTTTAGGATGTTTGAATACCTGATGGACCCAGCACGTTGAATGAAAATCCGTCCATTCCCCGTAGCTCTGCCTCATAAATCAGGTGTTGGTTTACAGTTTTGTTTTGGGGCTGTCTATTCTGTTCTGTCTGTACCAGCACAAATACCACCCAGTCTTCCTAAGTGAGGTTCTGGAGTAATTCTGCATTTCTACAGGACAAAACCTACACTTTTGTTCTTTAAAGGGGTCTGGGCAGGTTTTGGGGTGTGTATGTGTGTGTGTGTGTGTGCGTGTGCGTGTGCGTGTGTGTGTGTGGTTTTTTTGGCCTTTTGCGCTTCCGTAGAAATCTTTTAACCAATTTATGAAATTGAAAAGAAAATTCCTGTTGGATTATGTTGTGATTATATTGAATAACTGTGATTATACTGAATTTGTAGTTCAGTTTGGTTTCAGCTGAGATATAATGAACATCTTTCCACTGGTACTATTTTTGTCATTGATTTCTGATGTAATTACACTGTGACCAGAGAATATATGTCATATAATTTAGTCTTTTGAGATTTGATGAGCCTTGCTTTTTGGCCCAGTATACAATCAATTTTTGTAAATGTTCCACATGCAGATTCTGCAATTTATAGTTCTATTGTCAATGTAGGACTAGTTGGTTTTTTAAAGTCTTTTACTTATTTAGGGATGCTTAGCTGGTTGAGCATCTGCCTTAGGCTTGGGTCATGATCTCAGGGTCCTGGACTGAGCCCTGCATTGGGCTTCCTGCTCAGTGGAGAGCCTGCTTCTCCCTCTCCCTCTGGCCCTCCTCCCCGCTTGTACTCTCTCTCTTTTTCTCAAATATTTAAGAGGGAAAACACACACATACCAGTGCAAGTGGACAGGGGTCACGGAACGCTCCTTCCTTTATGAAACCCTCTTTTCTCTCAGCTTCCATAATATCCCGTCCTTCTATTCAGACATGAGTGACCTAAAAAATAAGGTCCACACAAGAGTCCATTTTGCTGGGAAGAGCGACATCAGAGGTATGTGGCTGTCTGGCTGGCTTCCTTCATTCCTTCCTTCCTTCCTTCCTGCATGGACGGGTGTTTCTGTAGGGTGTCCCCTGGTGGTGGCTTTGCTGATTCTTCCTTCCTTCCTTTCATGGCTTTCAAGAGGTAGAGGTGGTTGCAAGGTCAGGCTCCTGACACAAAAATGGCACCCTTGGGGGCTCCTGGGTGGCACAGTCGGTTGTCTGCCTTCAGGTCTGGTCCTGATCCTGGGGTCCTGGGATCAAGCCCTGCATCGGGCTCCCTGCTCAATGGAAAGCCTGCTTCTCCCTCTTCCTCTCTCCCTCCCCGCACTTGTGTTTGCGTGCTGGCTCTCTCTCTGTCAAATAAGTAAATAAAATCTTTTTAAAAATTTGGCATCCTTGGTGTAAACAACAGTGGGAATTTCTCCTACTGCTTAGGCAGGCGGTAGCAGTGGTGGTGAATACCTCAGAGCATGGTGTGGGGTCTAATTCCTAGAAGCTTAGCATTCAAGCTTGCTTTTCGAGTCTCCGAGCAGTATTTGGGGTACCCAGAATCCTCCTATTAACATCCATGATTCTTTACTCGGGCGAATTAACTCCTGTTTCTGGAAAGTAAGAACTCTGATTAATCAGAGTAAGCAATCATCCTGCCCCTGGTGACCGGCAATTACAGTTTCATGTAAGGGGTGAGCTATGAGAGTATACAGGTAGGCATGTGGCCCAGCCTTTGGGGCCTAGGGAAGAATTCCACAAAGGGAAGATACTTGAAGTGAGTTCTAAAAGAGGATTGTGAGTGGGGCGCCTGGGTGGCTCAGTCGTTAAGCATCGCCCTCAGCTCAGGTCACAATCCCAAGGTCCTGGGATGAAGCCCCACATCAGACTCCCTACTCACTGGGAAGTCTGCTTCTCCTTCTCCTTCTCCCTCTCTCTGCCTGCCACTCCTCCTGCTTGTGTGCTTTCTATCTCTTTCAAATAAACTTTTTTTAAAAACTTAAAAAAAAAAAAAAGATTTAAGGGGCGCCTGGGTGGCTCAGTGGGTTAAGCCGCTGCCTTCGGCTCAGTTCCTGATCTCAGGGTCCTGGGATCGAGTCCTGCGTCCGGCTCTCTGCTCAGCAGGGAGCCTGCTTCCCTCTCTCTCTCTCTGCCTGCCTCTCTGTCTACTTGTGATCTCTGTCTGTCAAATAAGTAAATAAAATCTTTAAAAAAAAAGATAAAAAAAGAAGAGGATTGTGAGTTATTCAGGCACAGAGAGCATTCTAGGATATTCTAGATCAAAGGGCATTCCAGGTTGGGAAACGGAGATGCCCAGGGATGATATAAATCACATGGCAACATTTCTGAGATGGGGACAGGGTGAGGGAAGAGGTAAGAGAGGAGAATTAAGCAAGAAGAAGATCCCTGAGGATTTATATACTATGCCCAAAGTGGTTTCTTGGACAAGTAACACGGCTTGAGCCCTTGCCTTGGAATGTATACCCTAGGAAAAGGTAGATGCTTGATGCTTCCTGGCTATGATTTTTAGATGAGGACGTACTCTGTATTCAGTTCTCAAACTTGCCTGAAAATTCAGGGAAGAGCTAGCTGAAAGTGACCATAGCCCGTGATGGATACGCCTGACCCAGAAAGAAACCAGAATGCTGGACCCGAACTCCTGAGCACGACTCCCCTCCCTGTGTCAGCTCTGAACCAGGTCAGCCAAACTCGATTCCCTTAGAGACCTTGTTCTCTCAAGTTCTCCCCCAGACAAGCTTCCTCCCTCCCCATGTCTTCTATAGTATAGTTAACAGCATTTTTCTCTAAAGCTGTATCTTATTGTTCTATATGGATAGATGTTTCTGTGATTTGTCCCGCAGAACTGACCACCCGGACCTGCACGTACACAGGCAGGCCAAGGAATATTGTTTGTGAGACTTGTGCCATGGGAATGACCTTGGGAGCCTGATGGTTTGAGATATATCATCTGGCCTCCAGATCAGAACTGTTCTTCTGTTCTGGACGCCAAGAGCTATAAATCCTGTGTCATATCCCCTCCTGCTCCAGGCTGGGCTGGACCCCCGGGATAGAATCCAGGAGGGGAGGCAGACACACATAACCCAGGCTCCTTGAAAATACAGAAAAATGATAACATGGCTCGCTCCAAACTGCACATCGGCCAACAAATGTTTAATTTCAAACCCTGTTACTTGCCCTATAATTACGGCCCTTTGGGGAATGGCCAGTTGGAAGCCTCACCCGACGAGAGGACACCCCATCCAGGCCTGTCCGTCAGAACGCCAGCCTGGCTATTTCCATGGGTTTCCCCCAGCTGAAGAGGTTGAGTGTTGTTAAGTACCTGATCTGATGTAACTAGCCTTATTTTCATTTACTGCCTACTGTTAACCTTCATCTGTATGTAGATTGCTTTCCTCTGGCTATTCCCGTCTGCTTCTTAAGGGATCGCTGCTTGGGTCCCGTTCCAATGAGCATCACCTGCTTTCCTCTTGCTGACAACACCTGATCGTTGCACAGAGCCTGATGCAGTGGTGCTTTTCCCACCACTTTCAGAATGAGTTGAACAGTGCCCTTCTACAGAGCGTTATCTCCATGGACTCCTATGTTTCTCAATTTTCATCATTCTAACAACCTCTCTCGGCTCCCTCAGTCCCAAGGGTGGTGGCTGCTTCCTGCGGTTGGAATCCACACTACACAGTGTTCTCATTCTGCTTTTCCAATTACCTCTGCGCAACTCTGTGTACCTGGTTAATGATTCATTATATTAAATTCTGTGTGTGATCTGGTGAGATTTCTGTCTCCTTACCAGACCCTGACCTAAATACTTTCCTCTCTGCTTCCTGAGTTTTCCTTTTTGTAAATCAATCTTTCTTATCTCGTCTGGTCAAATAATTTGTATTATGTATTTTGGAAGTAGAATCAAAAATAATATTTTCCTATACAAACTATGGATTTCAGAGTTTCTCTTTTCCCCCAACCTTCCATGCATTTCCTTCCATGCATTGGGAACCTTTCTCCCAGCTTGAGCCCCCTTTTCTCCTCTTAGTGCTTGAGGGCTACCTAGAAGACAATGAAAATTCACCCTCAGGAAAAAAGCACTCAGTCTTTTTTTTTTAAATATATTTAAAGATTTTATTTATTTACTTGACAGAGAGAGGCACAGCAAGTGAGGAAACACAGCAGAGGAGTGGGAGAGGGAGAAGCAGGCTTCCCACTGAGCAGGGAGCCTGATGCGGGGCTCGATCCCAGGACCCCAGGATCATGAACTGAGCTAAAGACAGAGGCTTAATGACTGAGCCACCCAGGCGCCCCAGCACTCAGTCTTTAAGCAAGGACATCATCCCCTGACAATTCCCTACATCTGCTTAGGTATGGGATTCAAGCCTAGTTTCTCTTTTAAAAGGACACAAACATGGCCCTCTCCCCAGGATGTTGCTCTGTTCTACAGATGTCAGTAGCAAAGGCCTTCTAGTGAGTGGGAAGAGGAAGTCATTATGCTTTGTCTGGGGGTTTGGACCATAGTGTTCTACAGTGGTTAAGCGCCTCTTGCCTGCAGACTTATTCCCACATTTCTTCTTTGCTGTTGCGTTCTCAGACTCTAAGTTTATTCTGCTGCAAAGCGTGGCTGTCTTTCCTACCACAGCGGTGTCTCTGCACATTGGGCTTCATCCTGGATGCCTGACTGGCTCCATCATCCACATGTTTGGAGATGCTGTACTTTGGAAATATTTGAAGCACTAGCATGACGTTACCCTGTGAGTTGCTATGAAGAGAGGAAACAAGACTTTGGGGACTTTGTAGAGGAAGGAAAGAAAGAGTAAGAAGCACTGGGAGGTATCCTGAGATGAGGTAAGCGGGCTTATGCTTCAGAAAGGAAATGTGAGCAAAGGAGGTAGACACATGGGCAGACTCAGGTTGAGGGAACAGGGAATTTGGGCTACTTGTCAAGCATGATTTGCCCAAATCATGAACTGGGAAAATTACTGTCTTTAATGTTTTGTGGAATACAAAGAATACACAAGATATGGTGCCTGGTTTTGAGAAAGTGATATATTGAACTAGAACATTGGGTAATGGACACAGAAGGGGGATGTGAGGCAACGCCAAGTGGTCAAGAAGACAGGAGACTCTGGTAAGGCTTCAGGATGGAGAAAGTAGTCAACATTTCAATACTGCTGGGAAACTTGAGAAAGCTAGTGGAGAAAGAGACCTCAGAGATGGCAGTTAGCACTGGCAACCCTGTGGAGAACTCGAAGCAGGTTCATGGTTGGGGGTGGTGGTGAGATGGACCTTTTATTTCTAGAAGATTGGAGTGTCTGTAGGATAGGATACCAGATGTCCACCCTTGAAAGTCAGTAGCCAGCATCCAACTGTACAAAGACAAGGATAATGTCTAAGCCATCTTGGAGTGTGGTGCTACACACCCACAGCCGACCCTGTGGTTCTGTAACCTACCTCATGGTTTCCCTGCAAGCTCATTCTCATTCATGAACTGGGTGAAAGGCGAAAGGGAGGTGGCTTTGGGTGGCAGGGGACCATCTTATTTCCCTTTTTGCTCCTATCGACCGTTGCCTGATGTGTGGCAATCATGTAGGTGGTCCTGAATACAGTGCTGGCTGGGAACCATGCCTGCTGATTGCCACCCAAATTTCCAAAGTATGTTCAAGTCTAGGTACAGTAGTGACTTACTCATCCACTAGCTGAACAAGCTTCTCTGACATGACTTTGCTGGCACCCCTTTGGGGACTGAAATATGACATCAACTTGACTCATCCCTGGGCAACATTTATAATTAGGAAGATTGATTCCTCCTCTTGGTCTGCCCTCGCTGAACGTGTCTGCCTAGGTCCCAGAGCTGTGTTGGGGAAAACATGGAGCCTACAACCTAGTCCCAGGAGTGAAAAGGAGCAACTGAGGGGTAGAATGTCTGGAATTTCTAAGGGAGGGTGGTCTGGATTCCTAGGTCTTTCAACAGCCCCAACAAGTAAGTGCGGAGGAGGACATAGCTCCTTCTTAAAGGAGGAGCTGGAAGGGGAGGAATCAAAGGTGAGGCAGCAGTTGCTTTATGAAGCTGGGAAAGAGATACCTGGCTCCATCTCAAGTGAAATTCTCCTATTAGTATTTGCCTTAGCTTTGATAAGATGTTGAATAAACATGATGTGGTAATAATTTGGAAGCAGATGCCCGACAGCGTAGGATGACTGCATTTATTACAGCAGTGCCAGCAGATCTTATATTTTTTTCAATTTTTAAAAAGATTTTATTTATTTGAAAGAGAGAGCACGCACAAGGTGGGGAGGAGCAGAGGGAGAGAGAGAACAGACTCCCCTGACGAGCAGGCAGCCTGACGGGGGCCTCGATGCCAGACCACGGGATCATGACCTGAGCCAAAGGCAGACACCTGACCGACTGAGCCACCCAGGCGCCCAGTTCTTGGATTTTGAAGGAAGTCTGTCCGGTGTTATGGGTGCAGGAAAGCAGGGCTGGAGTTTCTAGGTGCTTGATGGAGGTGAGTAGGTGAGTAAAACTTGGGGCTAAGTCCTCGCATTTCAAAGGGGAATCCAGAGGGAGAGGGAGAGAGAGAGAATCCCAAGCTCAGCACAGAGCCTGAGGTGGGGCTCTATCTCACGACCCTGAGATCATGACCTGGGCCAAAATCAAGAGTGGGGTGCTCAACTGACCGAGCTAGTCAGGCACTTCTGGGACCTCGTAATTTTTTTTAAAGATTTTATTTATTTACTTATTTATTTGACAGAGAGAGAGATCACAAGTAGGCAGAGAGGTAGGCAGAGAGAGAGGGGAAAGCAGTCTCCCCGCTGAGCAGAGGAGCCCGATGCGGGGCTTGATCCCAGGACCCTGAGATCATGACCCGAGCTAAAGGCAGAGGCCCAACCCACTGAGCCACCCAGGCACCCCGGGACCTCATGATTTTAATTGCATTTGCATGTTGTATATTTACTTGGTCTCCACATAGGCTCTGTTGGAGACCATAATATAGAAAATTATAATGGTATTGGTAACACCACTTACTGGCTTTATTGCTTTGGCCCAGGCCTTTTTGCTCTTCTGGATTAGAGAACAGACAGAAATTAATGCAGATGGTTGGGGTGCCTGAGTGGGTCAGTCAGTTAAGCATGTACCTCTTGATTTCAGCTCAGGTCTTGATCTCAGGGTGGTGTGTTAAAGCCCTGTGTATGTATCTATGTATTATGAATGAATGAATGAATGAATGAATGAATGAATAAGAAATGAATGCAGAAGGCCAAGAGGAGTCTCGGTTTATCCTCAGCTTTATGGTCCCCCATCCTACCCAACAGCCAGGTGGCCACTGCGTCTGGCAGAATGAACTCTTTGCCATTCCCAGGATTCATGCTGGACAGTGGAAGGCCTAGTTCTCAAGCTCCAGGCCAGGTTTCTAGTGGAGGTAACTCCCTCCGGCTGTAGACCGCCTATGTGCCCTATAGAAGTAGTCTTCTGAGCCCTCCCTTGGCTTTGCTCCTGGGCCACTAGGTCCTTCTTTAGCTCCTGACTCAAGTCCTTGGTCTTCTACGTTAACATGTAACCGAGGCAGTACTTAGGGCTATGCCTGTCTTTGCCCTCACTTAATCCTGTCTTTTCTTGGGATTTAGCAGAGGAGGAAGAGAATTCCTCCCCAAAAGTACGCTTTTTATTTCCACAATTAAACAGTGATCGTAGAGGAGCACCTGGGTAGCTCAGTCCGTTGAACATCCAACACTGGACGTCAGCTCAGGTCATGATTTCAGAGTCCTGAGATTGAGCCCTGCCCCGGGCTGGGCGAGCCTGCTTGAGATTCTGTTTTTCCCCTCTCCTTCTGTCCCTCCCCCAGTGCTTTCTCTTGGAAAAAAAAAAAAAGTGATCATATAAATAACACATGCTTTTTACTTGAATTTGAACAACACATGGAAATATAAAGGAGAAAATAAAAGACACCTGAAATCTCATTACCTTGGCATAACTAATTATTTGGTAACCATCCTTTCAAGAACTTCTTTATGCATTCAGGCATACGTGTGTATAGTTTTACATGAATGGGATCATATTACACATCCTTTGTGTGTGTGCGTGTGTGTGTGCGTGCGCACATTTTAAGTCATAGATTCTTTTCTCTCTCCCTATCTCTTCTTCCTAAATGAACACCCTGTCTCCCTGTTTCTGTCCTACATATGATCAATATTATTATCTACTGTGTGCCCTTCTATATTCTTCATATCCTATTACTATCATACAGATATATATGTATGTTTACATATCTATGCTTATATAATATGTATATATTTTATAAATAATTAGATAGGTTTTTTCCCCTTGCTTTTGAAATGTGATATCCTTTAATCCATATTTTCTTTCATCATGTTTTCTTTTTCTTGCTAGTTATTATTCAGTTGTAGGAACATATCAAAAGGTGCTTATCTAATCTTCCACTGGTGGATATTTCTGTATTCTTTTTCAATTTGGGACTATGATGAATAAGGCTGCTATGAACATTCCGATGTGGTTTTTTTGTGGACATAAATAGAATTGCTGGATCATAGTTGGTCCAAGGGACTTGTTGGAACTTCTCCATTGGACACCTGAACGTGGGCAGAAGCCTTCTCATCCACAGTCATTGTCATTATTGGTCTTCTTTGTAGGAGAGATCGTAGGAAACTCTTACTTCGCCATGACCATAATGACACTCCTTCTGATTTTCCACTCTTATCTACCTAGGCTCTTGATCACGTACCAGATGACTAGTAAACCATTCCAGGTTCCCACAGACCTGTTCATCAGACAGTTCAAGTGGCACATGACCATGATTGTGGGATCAGTTGTTGCAATTTGTGTAAGTATATTTCCTTCCATTTGTCTCTGTCCCTAAAGCTTGAACCGTTGCTTTCCATCTAGGAGAAGGAGGCTGAGGGAAGCTTTCCATTTTTTCGTTCCTTTTTTCCTCTTTCTAATCCAGAAACAGAAGTGGCAAAGAGGGACAAGCTCTTAGAAAAACAATGAGCAGGGCGCCTGGGTGGCTCAGTGGGTTAAGCCTCTGCCTTCGGCTCGGGTCATGATCTCGGGGTCCTGGGATCAAGCCCCACATCGGGCTCTTTGCTCAGCGGGGAGCCTGCTTCCCGCTTTCTCTCTGCCTGCTTCTCTGCCTACTTGCGATCTTTCTCTCTGTCAAGTAAATAAATAAAATCTAATATATGTGTGTGTGTGTGTGTGTGTGTATTTTTTTTAAAAGAAAAGAAAAACAATGAGCATATTATATCAGGGAAGGGTAGCTGTAATGGAGTCCAAAACATTAGCCCAAAAAGCAGTTTGTCTGAGGGGAGGGTGGAAACTTGAGCTCTCCGTGCTTTCTCCTTTCTCAAGGTGCTGTATTTCTGCTCCAGCCCACCTGACTCCTTTCTAGTTCTTCAAACTGAGATAGGCTCCATACCTTGTCTCTGAGGATACCTTGCTCTCCCTCTCTACCTCTGTGCATATGTAGAAGTTTTCTTTTCCTCTTGGTTCTGCTGAAAAATAGTTGAATTCTTCAAAAAGAAGCTTTATTGGGAATAAATAGAAGAAAAAGTAAAAGAAACCTTAAAGATAGACATCTATGTATTTACAAAGAACAAATTGTTTATCTGTGTATTTATTTGTTTATTTATTTAAAGATTTTTATTTCTTTATTTGACACAGAGAGCACAAGTAGACAGGGCGGCAGGCGGAGGGAGAGGGAGAAGCAGGCTCCCCGCTGAGCAGGGAACCCGATGCAGGGCTTGATCCCAGAACCCTGGGTTCATGCCCTGAGGTGAAGGCAGGTGCTTAACCGACTGAGCCACCCAGGGGACCCACAAATCATTTATGTTATGCTAGATAACAGTTGTCTTCAAACTGAGTTGCTTCCACAGCTCCTTTTTCTGGGCATTGGTTCAAAGTCTTTGTCATTTAACCTGGGATGAGTTTATGTTGTTGGTATGACTAGTTCTGGTGAAACTGAGAATCTCTTCTTTTTTTTTTTTTTTTGAAGATTTTTATTATTTATTCAACAGAGAGATAAAGAGCACAAGTAGGCAGAGTGGTAGGCAGAAGGAGAGGGAGAAGCAGGCTCCCCGCTGAGCATATTGCAAGATGGCCAACACACCTCCAGAGACTGAATCCCCATCACAGGTGGAAATAAAATAGGGGTGACCTCAGCTTTGTTGTTGCGTGACAGCTGTCTCAGATACTTCTCCTCAGACCTCTGCTTGTATCTTATTAGCCAGAACTGAGAAACTCTCAAGAACACTGGAGAAGTGTAGGGGTGCCCGGATGGCTCAGACACTTAAGCATCTGCCTTCGGCTTGGGTCATGATCCCAGGAGTCTGGGGGTCAAGCCCCACATTGGGTTCCTTTCTCAATGGGGAGCCTGCTTCTCTCCACTCCTGTTCTCTCTAACTCTCTCTCTCAAATAAAATCTTAAAAAAAAAAAAAAGCTTGCATTGCATTTTAAAAAGAAGGGGAAGTGTGGAATGTGACTGTTGGGACCAGCTCAAGCCAGTAATAATACCCCACATGATAATAACATAGCTCATTTGGCTGTATTATGTCCCAAACAAAAATGGGGTATTGGATAGGCAACCAACAGTGTCTGTCACAAACACCCTCCCTGAGTCTAGACCTGTCTCACAGACACATGCCTTGAGAGTTTAGAATGAAGGAATACAGAGAACAAGGAAGAAGGGCCTTCAGGGCCAACGGGACTCCCAAACTATCACTGCGCCAGACCCGCAACCACCAAAGTTAGAAAATGATAGCAAAATCCCATCCCTCTGAGCTGTGAGCCCAAGAAACAATATTCCCAGAGCCTAATACAATTCAATCTCTGGTTTTGGCAAAGAACAAAGCTGGGTTTCAGAGGTAGCTGAAGGCAAGTCAGTAGGCAGAGAAGACAAAAGCTTCTTGGTTTCGGCCTCACCAGAGGCTGGTCTGCACTGGTTGTCTGAAGTCCACAACCTATGAACTTGAATTCTGCTGGGACATTCCCCGCACTGAGGGTGACTGTCCTGTGCATATTCTAGCAGGGGGGAAAAAACCACGTCTGCCTGTTTCTTCCTCTTCCAGACAGTAGGGTGTGGGACATTCCCTTCCTTCTGAAAAATGTGGAAATGCATAATAGCAAAACCGTCATTGTCAGATCTTACTGGAAGGGTCCATCTTCCCCAGATCATGTATGTTTGAAACATCTCAATTTCCTGTTCTCCTTTAAGTTCCACGGTCCTGATATCCAACTGCTGTGTAAGGTGTGGGTTCTGTAAATGACCAACCTTGAGAAATATGGCAAAACCCACAGACATATGGTTTTAAACATGAGTTAGCATCTGCATACGTGTTTGGTGGTGACTGAGACACCAGCTTTGGTTCAGAAGGAACATGAGGTAGGGCAGGTGGGAGCACTAGGTCTGGTGGGCTGACCATGCCTTCCCAGAAGAAAGGTGAAGAGACATGAACGACTGACAGGTTCTTCTTTCTCTACCCACAGATCTTGTACATCAGAGTTTCCTGGCGTGACGGCACCGTTCCTCTGCCCCCACAGCCCCACCCAGCCTGCAAGTCTTCTGGCTCTTTCCTCCAGGAGCTCTCGGACCTGACCCATCTTCTGCACTGGCCTCCTACCCCAGGAGATGGAGGGAACCTTTTGTCCTCTACCAGTCCCCAGACCTCCACTTACCACCTGAGGGGACCTTCCCAGGCCAGCTACACCCTGGGCGGCTACCTGGAGGCCGTTCTTGTCGCCAGAGACCACCAGGGCAGGCCCAAGACCCATGGTGGGGATCTGTTTCGGGCACAGCTCCTGAGTCCCTACCTGAAGGCAGGAGTCCCTGGGGATATCCGGGATCTGGAGAACGGCACCTACCTGTTGACCTTCCCCCTACTCTGGGCTGGACAGGTCCAGGTGCAAGTGCGGCTGATCCACTCCAGTGAGGCCGTTGGGGTCCTGCGGGGAATCTGGAGAGACCAGTGGGCCACGGTTGATTTCACGGGCTATTTTCGAGGACCCACAGGACATGAAGAAATTGTGACTTGCAATGTGAATCCCCTACTAACTGGGGAAGAAGAATCCACCTGTCACTACAGGGATGAAGACACTGGTGAGCTCTGGTTCTGTGCTCGGCCTCCCACCCTGCCCTGCGACTCGCTGGTGGGCCATTCAAGTGGACATTATTGGAATGTGACCACACCACACGAGGAGGCCCTGCTGGCATGGTAAGAAACCCAGCATCGTCTGGGATATCGGCCTCGCACCCCCCAAACCCTGGTCCCTGTGATTTTTCTGCCCCAGCTGCCTTTATTCATAAAGCTACCTTTATTCATCTGTTCCCTTCTATCAAACATGTTTCCTGCTGTGGGCCAGGTCTCCTAGTAACTTCTGGCTACTTTCATGCAATGGTTGGCATCCCTGCCCTCTCCAAATTTTCAGTGAAGAGACTCATGGCTTTTGAAAACCCACAGTGTGATGAGTACTTAAGTGCAGTATTCACAGCGTGGGGTGAGGGCACGGGCAAGGGGCACCCCACCTGGTAGGTCAGGCAGGTGGCAACTTAGCTAAGCTTCAAGGAGAACCAGGGACCTCTGGCAAAAGAAAAGCATTCCAGGACTCGCTGCTCTTCTGAGGGCTCTTGGGAGGAGAGAAGTGGTGCTGAAATCACCAGCATATGTGGTCAGGGAGTATGGAGGGTAGATGTGACCTCCCTGAGTCAGAGGGGAGCAGAGCCTGCAGCCTGGAAGCTGGGAAGGGCTGAGAACTGTCCTCAGTCTTGGGGGAGCAAGGCTCCCTGGGGGGACAGAGAATGGGAGAGAGGGAAGACGTGGCTCACTGTGAGCCTTACTGTCCCTGAGATCTAAGGCGTGGTGGGTGGGGACAGAGAGATCCCAAGGAGGAGAGGGGTATTTTGAGAGACCCCAAGAAAGAGGGAGGCATTTTTTTTAAGGCAGGAGACATGGGAATCTGGTCTCCAGCAGGGAGAATAGGAAATGGAGGCAAAAACAGGGTCCCAGAAGAAGGCAGGGGTGCAGGGACACCCTCACTGAGTGCGGGGAGAAAAGAGCCAGAGGTGTTTGCGGTGAGGGCTGGCAGCTGGGATGTGTGCTGTTCCGTGGTCCCAAGGAACACGGAAGTTCTCACGGGCTGCCATGAGGATGGGGGGAGGTGAGCCAAGCTGGAGATGCCCGAGCTGCCAGGGTGCCTGCTGGCCCCACAAGACGCTTGTCTCTGAGAGGCGCTCAGGAGCTCAGACTGGGGAATTCCCATTAACACTGACTTTCTGGCATGAGAATTTAGTGCCAAAAAACCTTGGTCTTTCCAGACCAATTCTTATGCTCCCTTTGGTCAGAAAAGGAGAACCACACACCCTTTCTGCATTGGTCGATTAAAAGTAATTCTAAGATGAAATTACAGGAACCATCGCGGGATGGCGCTCGGGGTACAGCCCAGGAGTCTCTGGAGGGAGAGTGTGTGGGTTCTGATCCCGGCTCCACCTGCTCCGACTTGACAGCTTCCATCTGTGTGATCTCTGGGAAGTCACTTTACCTCTCTGTTCTCTCATCCATAGAGGGGAATAATAATAGAACTTCCCTCAGAGGCTTGTGGTAAAGAACAAATAAAGGAATGTGTGTAAAGTGCTTAGAACAGGGACAGCATATAGCGGCTCTGATGGCTCTTACAATCATGTCCCAAGTATTTTGCTGCTGTCGAGTGGCCCCTGCTCTGTCGGACATTGTCCAAAGGCCTGGAGGTCCTGGGGATGGGAGAGCAGGGCAGAAGTGGCCCCGTCCCGCGGGAGCCACAGTGTGCTGATAGAAGACGGGCGTTAAAGAGATAACCACACATGTACACATGTGGCAAATGTGTAGTTGCCATGCATTTGCAGCCCCAAGGTCAGGTGTTTTCTTTACATCAACTTTAATCCCATCTGAGGACCCCTGCAGCTGGGCTGGTGGCAAGAGCTCCCTCACCTAAGGTCCTGCAAAGAAACTGACACCTTGGCCATCTGGGATCCTTCCTTGGCCCTCTGGTCACCCCAAGGTGCCCACTGTCCAGACTTGTGTAACCTTGGGGTCTGCTGGGAGGGCAGCCAACCTCACCTGGGTCCAGTTTGGGACCATCCTTCACCGCTTCCGGAAGCTTTTGCCTCTAGAGGGCGCTAGAGCCCTGACATTCAAGGAAGGCCATCCACAGGCATTTTTCTAGATTGTAGGGATATTCTCATCCCTTTCTCCCCAGAAGCAAATTCCTCTCTCCTCCTCAGACACAGCCCTTCAGGCAGTCCGTTCCTTCATTCAGCAAATGCAAGCTGAGCATGTCTGCCTGCATGGGCCTGCTGGAGGCCCTGGGAAGGCAACCACATGTACCCTGCTCCCGTAAAGCTTCCTTACGACAGGAGGGAAGGCCAGAAACAGTGAACATGGCAAGACCTAAGTAGTGTATAGAATGTTGGAAGGAGATACGGGAGCACCAGGGTGGCTTAGCTGGTTAAACAGCTGCCTTCAGCTCAGGTCATGATCCTGCAGTCCTGGAATTGATTCCCGCATCGGGCTCCCAGCTCCATGGGAAGGCTGCTTCTCCTTCTGGCCTCCCCTCTCATGCTTTCTCTCTCAAATAAATAAATACAATCTTTTTTTTTTTTTTAAAGAAGGAGATACAGGCTGGGGGAAATTAAAATACACAGGAGGTGAGGACTAGGAGTATGGTGGGTTGCATGGTTAGGAGTATGGTTGCAATGTTAAATAGGGGGTCAGGGTAGACTTCATTAAGAAGGTGACATCTGAGCCAAGACTTGAAGGGGATGAGAGAGTTGACCCAGGCTATACCCGAGAGAAGAGGTTCGAGGCAGAGGAAATGCTGTGGTGTGCCTGGTGTGTCTAAGGAACAGCAAGGAAGTCCAATAACTGAGAGGGGGCAGAGGACAGGGAGGTGGCAGGGGAAGACCAGTAGCATTAAGGGAAGGACATGGCATGACCAGGAAGGGCTCTGTAGGCAACGTAATTTGGGGTGTAAGTGAAAAGGGAGTCACTTGCAGGATTTTGAGCAGAAGACAGGCACCCCGATCACATTTTTAAAGGGTCTCTCAGACCGTTGTTTTGAGGATGGATTGCAGGTTAAGGGAGAAAGGTGGGAGACCTTTGCTTCAGGTGGCGGTAGTCAAGGTGTCTAAAGTGATTCATTTCTGGGTATACTCTGAAGGCAGTACCTATAGGATGTCCTGAGAGAACAAGGAATGTGCCAAAAAGTGAGAGATCACAGGTGAGTGTGGGGTCTGGGGCCTGCTCACGTGGAAGGACAGTTGCCATCAGCTGGAGTGAGAAAGTGGCAGGTGGGGTGTCGGGGGCTGGAGAGGGGGAGTTTGGTCGTGTGTATTAGACACCAAGCGGGGATGTTGAACAAATGACTAGACTCACAAACCTGGAATTCGGCAGAGAAGACTGGGCTGGAGATCTTGGTTGAGTGAGACCACCAAGGGAGGGAGTGTGATCTCGAAAGAGGAGCCAAGGGCTCTGGCCGGAGCCTGGGAAGAAGGGGCTCCTGCAACAGGTCCCTGGAGGGGTCCAGGGACCAGGGAGCAACTGCTGGCTTGATGATGGTCAGGGAGACTCCAGCAGGAGGGGGCTCAGTGAGACCACAAGGAGAGTCAGCACTTCTTGCAAAAAACATTCCAAGCCTATGAATCATGGGGTTTTTGTTTGTTTGTTTGTTGTTGTCGTTCTTTGTTGTTGTTTTTAAGAGAGCTCCGTGCCTGGTGGAGGGGGAGCTGTAATCTTAAGCAGGCTCCACCACACTCAGCGCAGAGCCCGAATCGGGGCTTAGTCTCATGACCTTGAGATCATGCCCTGAGCTGATTGAAGAGTTGGATACTTAACGGATTGAGCCACCCAGGCACCCCGAATCATGCTTTTAATTTCCTGTACTTCTGTGATGCTTTGACACCTTGGGGACTTGTGGACCAAGGAGGGGTGGCCACTCCCCAGGTTAGCTAGCTCCTGGAGAGAGCAAACAACCTGCCTTCAGCACAATCACCCACTCCTAAGTGCACACCGCCCCCTGCCTCCTTTTCTCGGGCTCTTACAGTCCTAGCCAACACCCCTGGCCGGTACTGATGATTAGAATCTCCCTCTATAGCCCAGAGCCTGCTGACGTTCCTCAAAGGATCCAATCCTAACACCCCCCACCCCCGCTCCTTGCCCTTCCTTGCCTATTCCTTCCTATGAAAATCACAACAAAGGTTTTGCCCTCTGCCCTTGCTCCCTCTGCCCCCGACTGACCCTGGTGCTTCTCTGTGTGCCCCTGCCTCTCAGGAACTCTGGGTAATCCCTTATCTTTCTCATGGCATCATCTCCTGATCCGTTGGCCTCCGCAATACCTAAATAAAACCGAAATCCTGGATACATTGTAAAACAGCTCTGCTTTCGGCACTGACGGAATCCCCAAGGCAAAGAACCCGGGTCCCTGGATCCCTGAACTCCAGCAATCCTCTCCTGGCCCCAGACCCGCACTGTCTCCCAGAAGCCCTGACACTGGACAGTTGCCCTTGACATTGAGGACATCCTTTCGTCCAAGAAGCCCCATGTCACTTCAGCCCAGGATTCCTTCCCATCACACATTCCCATTAAGGGCTCCCCTCTCGCCAATTGGTTTCTCTTCAGGAATGTGACAGACAAGGACCTCCCTCAGGGTATTTCTCCAATCTGGGTGGCCAAGGAGAGCAACAAGAGTCTGGGTAAGTGACACCAGGGCTTGCAGAAAAGGCAGCACTTCTTCCATGCCCGTGGCTTTGGACTCTTCTGCACCCCCAGATTGCTTTGCTTACAAATAATTATTTACAGTTGTGTCTCCTCAACAACCATGCCGCCCTGGGATCCCGGGCCCGAGGCCCTCTGGCTTCTACCACCGAGCTGTGTGGCACTCCCTGTCCTGCTCTGGCCGCTCCTTCTCTACCGCTGCCAGCGTCCTGGGCTGCCTGGCTGGCCGCATCGTCCACATGATGGGGGACTCCACGCTCCGGCAGTGGTGGGAGTATCTGCGGGACACCGTGCCCTGTGAGTGGCTGTGAGGGAAGGGGGGGGCGCTCCTCGGAAGAGAGAAGAGCCAGGGCTTTGAGAAGGCACAGAAGATTTCAGGACAAGGACCTGAAGGATCCCTGGGGAAGGACCAGATGCCTGGGTTTGGGGCAGAAACAGGGATGGGGAACAGGATGCCCAGTTACACATAATCTCAACAATTGGGTTGATGATGGGAGGCTCTCACAGGAGGGGGAATGGGTTTGAAGAATGATGAGTACATAACCCCATAACCCTCGCCGGAAGTGAGGATTTGCTGGGGGGCGGGCAGTAGATACTAAAGGAATCGAGTTCCAATTTAAGAAAAATATTGGAGGGAAACCAGGGAGTTGTCTTGTGACATTGGGGAGACGCTGAATGTTTGCAGAGTTTTCAGTTTGCTGGATTGATTGGATTGAAAAAGGAAAGTCCAAAGACCAGTTCCTCGTTAGGGGAGGTCAGTATGCAGGCCGGGTCAGCAGTCCAGGAACCACCATCCTGAAGGAACCGACAGCTTGTTGACTGATTGATTCTAGAGAGGGGGGAGGTGCCCAGGTAACTAGGGGTAAACGGAAACGGACTCAGAATGGGAGATCCTGGCGGGCCTGACTAGATGTGGGAGCAAGAAGCAGCAGTGGGAGGCGATGGTGTATTTATTTTATATTCTTCACATTGGGTTGAACAGGTGAGGAGGGGTCTTCCGGGGAGGGTGTGCATGAAGCTTTTGAACACGGGATTGGAACTGAATGGAGATGTCTGAGCTTCAGAGAGAGTTTCATGTTTATTCCCTGGAGGAGAAAAGTTAAAAGAGGCGAGTGTTGTGCAAGCGGGGTCCCATCAGAGCCTCCACGTTGTGGGCACAGATCCTACCATGTAACGTGACATGGGTTATCGAGGATGCTTGACTGGGGAGTGGGGGCAACATGACAGCCGAGGAAAGAAGGAACGTCAGCACCAAACCTTACCTCCCCTCACTGTCCCGCCATCACTCCAGAGAAGCGTGCAGAGCCCACAGGGCACAAGAGGGATGTGAGCCGCCGTTTGCTTACAGAAGTCCTAAAAGTACCCACTGCTCCCACCTAGAGACCTTAAGGTCTGTGGGATGTCATCTACCCTCCTGCTGCAGGAATCGAAGGCCCTTGCCTCCCAGGCAGATTAGCCTGGGTGAAACCCCTTCCTTTGGGGGAAAACAAGAGCTCCAGTTCCAACTAATCTGATGTGTAAGCAACGTCAAGTGACCCCTGCCCCCCGGGTCACTTTGGGACAATTCTGCACATGGCAGGTGGAGGAGGTGACTTTCTTAAGCAGGAGATGTCTCTAGAGATGAACAGAAGCTCGAGTCAGAAAGTGGGGAAAACCAGATCCTCTGCTAGCCGATGTGGCACCTTCCTGTGAGATAGAAAAAGGGGCCCCTGTGCCCACAGAGCCCTGAAGCACAAGGTGAGGCAAACAGGCAGGGACTGTGTGCAGAGAAAGGAGGGCCTTTCCCTGCAGGTGCATCTGGCTCTCTATCAGGGCACACAGTTGAGGGGACAGACCAGATGTCAGAAGCCTCTGGCCCCCAGCTGGCCACCGTTGCACAAGGACAGAAACCGGACAGCCTTGACTGTCTCACCTGGGATAAGGCTTCATCCAGGGCTGGCCGAAGGGAGCTGATGGGTGAATCCGAGTTGAAGTGCTGGGTCAGACAGGAGACTGCAGAGAGTGACCGCACACTGCTAAGAAAGGCGGGGGCAGCCAAAGGAACATCGACGAGACAAAATGCTCCAGGGGGCCAGGGAGGCCCAGGACCCAGAAGAGGTCTGGGGTCTTGGAAACTGGGAGGTCACTGGCAATCTTACAGATTAGGGAGAGCACAACCTGCTGATAAGGCCAGAAGCTACTTGAGTCCTAAGAGGAAAGTGATGCTAGACCTTTTGTGTTTTTAAATGAGGAAGTACAGGCCCAGATTAACCCCTAAGCCTCCTCTTGTCCTCCCCACAGCTCTGAAGCCTGTGGATCTACATGCCACGTATCACACGGGGCCCCTGATGGCAGTGGAGACCACTCGGGACATTGTGCTGCACTGGCGGGCCCACAGCTGGCCCCTGCGCTCCCTGCGCACACCGGTGGCCTCCCTGCACTCTGTGGCGCGGGAACTGGGGGGCCTGGCCGGGGGCCCCCACACCGTGGTGGTGCTGGGCCTGGGCGCCCACTTCACCACGTTTCCCCCGTCTGTCTTTGTGCAACGCCTCGCAGGGATCAGGGCGGCGGTGGCAGCGCTGCTGGCCCGGGAGCCCCACACTCTCGTGGTCATCAAGCTGGCCAACACCGGCTACAAGTCCGCGTATGGCAGTGACTGGTTCACCCTCCAGGTGAACCGGCTCCTCCGAGCTGCCTTTGCGGACCTCCGTGTGGCCTTTGTGGACGCCTGGGAGATGACCTCCAGTCTGGGCCTGCCCGACAGGATCCACCCAGGCCGGCTTATCGTCCGCAATGAAGTCAACGTCTTCCTGTCCTTCGTTTGCCCCACTTGAGCGCTGCTGCGGGTCCTGGGCTGGGTGGACAGAGAAGCTGATGGGATGATCAAGCCTGGACGTCCTTCCCTTCAGCCGTCCTCACCTCTTCGCTGACTTTTCTCATGCCCAGGCCGTATATCAGCCAGCAAGAATTGCGAGGGAAGCCTGGCAATGGTCCAGCGACATCTGTCACATCCGTGCCTGTGAGGATTGTCATTTTATGTGCCGGAGTCTCCATTTAGAGTGTCAGCGAGCCTTCGAAGTCAAACTTCAGTCAAACAAGAGATTACAGATAGGACCTGGCAATTCCGCTTCTGGGTATTTATCTGAAGGAAAGGGAAACACTAACTCAGAAATGTATCTGTACCCCCACACCTTCACTGTCGGCAGCTTTATTTACAACAGCCAAGACACAGAAGGAACCTGAGTGTCCACCAGTGGTTAAATGGATAAAGGAAATGTGGCCTCGATGAGATGGAGAAGGACCCTGGGAACAAGGCCCTCCCTGTGGACTCTCACCCCTTTCCTGCAGTGCACGAACCAAGGAGCAAACTCAGACCACTTCAAAATGATGCCAGACACATGGTCGCCAAAATTGACTTTTCATGGACTGTCCTCCTCATTTTAATGCTAAAAACATGCCCAGAGGTGGAGACTCCACATGCAAATGAAAGCCCAGGGTACGAAGGAGCAGGTTGTGTCAGATGCAGATACCGCCCACTTTCCTGGGAGTCCCCGCTCCTGCCTGCCGGGCATCATTCCTTTTTCCCACCTCAGCCCCTTTAAAACTTGCCCTGGCTGTTATTGAGAGAGCCAATGTGACACCTTAGTCGTGACTGTGTCTCCCTTCAGCGGTAGCTGCTGCCCCAAGAAAGCCTTGCCTGTACCTTTAAATTTGGGGTCCAGCCTTGGTTTCTATTGTAGCTGGGTACAAGGACCCAAGTCTGTATATAAGAGTCTGGTAACATATATACACAATAAAATATTAATCAGCCATAAGAGAGAAAGAAATCGGGACGCCTGGGTGGCTCAGTCGTCAAGCATCTGCCTTTGGCTCAGACCGTGATCCCAGGGTGCTGGGATCGAGTCCCACATGGGGCTCCCAGCTTGGCAGGAGGCCTGCTTCTCCCTCTCCTACTCCCTCTGCTTGTGTTTCCTCTCTTCCTGTCAAATAAATAAAATCTTTTAAGGAAAGAAAGAAGGAAAAAAATCCTGCCATTTGGAACAATGTGGTTGGCTTTTGAGGGCCTTATGCTTACGGAATACAACAGAGAAAGACAAATGATCTTACTTACATGTGGAATCCGGGGGGGTGGGGAAATGAAGAAACTCATAGGGAGAACAAAGCAGTGGCTGCCAGAGGTGGGGAAGGGGCCACCATGGGTGGAGGAGGTCATGTTAGGGTCCGTGATCAAAGGATTGAGACTAATACAAATTGAAGATCAAGCAAAGCTTTATTTTGCGCCAAGCATGGAGAATCAAACCAACCGTCAGAGCTGCCTCTTAGAGAGAGGGCGACTCCTCCCAGCCTCACAGACTAACTTTTATAGAGCAAAGGCCCTGTGGTGGAGCCTGGCCACACACAGGTGGCCAGTGAGATTGCAACATAGAGAGAAAGTTGCATAGTCATACTAGGCCACACACCAATTGAATTACAATTCACCCCATAGTAGCTATTTGAACTAGACTTTCACCTTGGTCAGGATTGGCTCCCAAAAGGGGCCTGACAGGCAGGACCCACGCTCCTTGGTAGCTAGGGAGACAGTATGCGCGCCCCACTGACTGGATGTCTCCATCTGGCCCGACTCATCCCTGCATTCGGGCTGTGTTATCTCCACCTGACCTCACCCACCCTTGTATTTGGGCTTTTTTATCAGGGACTGGTCGACCACATTTTACTGGTTTCCCAGACTTGCTTCTAAGTAAGTTCCTCTGGTGGGGGGAAGGGCAGGATCAGTTTAAGTTTTACTGCATAAACAACAAAATCCCTGTTTAACGGAGATGAAATCACTCGGGCTAAATAGGCTCTTACTTTCCTCCCTTTTCTTTGCATATTAGTCAAATCCTTGACTTTTCAGCCAGTCTATGTCCTCTTTTAATGGCTGCCAGACTGTTTTTAATGACTCCAGTGTGATTTACCCAGAAACAGCATTCCTCTCCTAGGGCTATGCAGAGCCCCCCTTTTTCTAGAAATAGTATTTCAAGCCCTCCTCTATTTTGCAATTGTCTATACATCCCACCTATATTTTAACAATAGGAGCAACAATGAACTCAATGAACTCATTGTTTTTTGAGTCTTAGCTTTAGTCCATGATCTGTGGGGTCCATTGGCAGTGGCATCCATCCTGGGGTGCATTCTCATCCTCGGCTCATTTGACAAGACCCATGTGAATCCAGGCCCTGATGCCTTCTACTTTCTTGCTGTGGCCGTGGTCAGGATGACAGTAAATGGTCCCGTCCAGTGAAGCTCCAAGTTTCCCACTCAGTGGCAGCATATTCAAACCAAGTCTCCGGGTTGGTAAGGATGTGTTTCCACTTCCGTCTCTGTCTCAGTGTGGGCAGTTTGGAATACTTTTACATCTCTGTAAATTACAGATAACTTAAGGAAAAATTTCCCTAGTCTGGAAGAACAAACATTACAGAACGAGTAATTGTTTAAAATAAGACAAAACATTAAGAGACACAACATTACAATCTTTCAGTTCATCTAGTCCCATGTAACTAATTCTGGTTTAGTCTGAATACAACTCTTACTTCTGGAAATTCTTACCCATTTCAGTTCCAGGATTTCAACCTATCAAAGACCTGAATTTGTCCTGAAATTCTCCCATATGAATTTCCTTTAAGGCAGAATTCATTTTACAAGATAATTAAAACAATTACAAATGACAAAATCTCAGAATAGATATGGTTAAATATCAACTGATGACCCTATCAAAACATTAAAACTTTAGGAAATGTATAGAACCTCTAGAATAGTTACAGCATTTACCCAAATATAATCCAAGGTTTATGATTGGTTTAGCAGTACTTCCTGAGTAACTTAGCATATCAAGGAAAAGCCATATGAGTCAAGAGATATCCTTTACAGTTCTGGGCAGGCAAACAGAAAACCATTTACAATCTTCTGAGAAGCATCTCAATCTCTAGTGAAGACTAAATATTAACCAATTGTGAACTGTTACAACAGAATTCTTAGAAGGCAAATTTATGAATCAGTTAAGCACAAAACATGTTCACCAACAGATTTCAAAAGTGCAAACCTGGTTCAAGCAACCAGCGCTCTAGCATTTTATCCCATTTAGTTAAGACCTAGATGTCCAACAAATTTAATTCCATTTGTCAGCCAAGCAAAACTTTAACATTTCAGGTTACCAAAGACTCTGAAAGCTCCTTTAACAATTACCCATTAAAACTTTGAGACAGACAATTAACCATTAGTTTTAGTCATCTCTTTGCTGACAGATGTCAACAAATAACACAAGCTTATTTGACCCTCAGTAAACTTTGATTGAAGTTTCACATTTACTGCTGTTAACTCAAAAGACATGTTCATCCTAATTAAACCAACAAACTTAACTTAGCTCAAATACTGATTTACGTCCCCACCTGGGCCCACTCCACTTTGAATGTTTACCTGAGACATGGGTGGGAAGGTCCAGAGTGGGGGGGTGTTAGGTCCAGGGGGTGCTCTTCTTGCTCCTTGAGAGTGAAGAGGGAAGGAGTCATGGTGCAGGAAGCACCGAGGATGGTCTAGAGGCCAGTTATGCAGGCCGCACCCAAGTTGGTGCAGAAACAGAGCGGGGAGACAGAAGAACAAAGTGCCACCAGAAGGCAGAGAAAGGGTTACCAGGTTGAGAGCTTATCAGCTCCAACAGAGGAGCAGACGCCATGCTTTCCCACCAGCAAGGGGGAGGGGCTAGGCAGTCCACATCAGGCCAGAGAAGGCAAGGAATTTCCCCAAAACGAAGAGAGTTTCGGCAGCTTCTTGGGAATATTCCTTAAAGTCTCTGTCTCGAGTTAGACTAACCACAGTTGTCTCCAGTTATAGCCATTAACACAAGAAATAAGTAAGGGAGAAGCCCCACATCTATTAGGAGGAATGGAGAGATGAAAGTCAGAGTCCCCCTACTCTACTTACCCCACACAACAGACAACAAAAAGACAAGACAAAGACAACCACAGACCCTGAGGCCTTTACTCAGAACCTGCTGCTGGTGGGGATCTTCTCGGTCCCCTATAAATATAACAAGCAACACAACAGACAACAAAAAGACAAGACAGACAACCGCAGACCCAACAGCCGGTGGAGATTTTCTTGGTCCCCTGCAAACACCCACTGGTGGGGATTTTCTCCATCTCCTGACCACATAGGGGGACCCGAACCCCCTGGCAATCTACCAGAGGAGGGATGGGGCATCCCCGCATCCACTCCAGCCCTAGGGAGCAAAGCCGCGTACAACTTCTCTCCAGTGGGCTATACCCTGGAGCTCTGCAATCAGGCAGACAGACTGGATCTCACAGAATAAAATCTTGAGATCGTACCTCTGGAGGCTTTTCCCAGGAATTCTGATGCTGGCTCAGTCTCGTTGTTTGATCCCAGATGAGCCCCCAAATGTTAGGGTCCGTGATCAAAGAAGCAAGACTGATAGAAAGCGAAGGTCAAGCAAAGCTTTATTTCACGCCAAGCATGGAGAATCAAACCAACCGGTTGGGGCCGCCTCTTACAGAGAGGGCGACCCCTCCCAGCCTCACAGACTAACTTTTATAGAGCAAAGGCCATGTGGTTGAGCCTGGCCACACACAGGTGGCCAATGAGATTGTAACGCACAGAGAAAGTCAACGAGACGTATTGTGATGATCGTTTGAAATAATACAAATATCAAATCATTATGTTGTGTACCTGAAGCTAATACAGTTCTATATGTCAATTATATTTTAATTCAAAAAATTAAAAACAGTGTTTCTTGGGTTAGCCGTGTGATAGACTTTTCCCAAGACCTACTGGTGTTCTTAGACAAAGGACTGTTGTGTAATTTGGCATTGCTGTGGATTAAAAAATACGTTATTTGGAAATATTGCTTATAACAACATATTCAGTGCTTTTACTGAGAGAAAAGATAATTTTTATGACATAAATATGTAATACTTGAAATTCCACATCTTTAACGTCCTGCAAATATCGCCAACCCCCAAACAGATCATCCAGGATCGTGTAATAATAATCAGTACAGTTGACTTTGTTTTGCTAACTTTTATTTGTGTAAAAACACATTTCTCAGCTCTGTATTAGGATGGTAGACTCCTCAGGGCAGAGAGATCTTATTTGGAGGATTATGATAACTTAAACAGTCTCCATAGGGCATGGGGCTGTGGTTGTGCTCTGACCCAGGTCTCACACAACCGATAGGCACAAACCCACCATCCAGAAGGAAGGTGACCCGGCCCAGAGGGAACCTGACCACAGCCCTGCAGGGTGCTGCCCTGCTGGCTTGAGGGACGCCAGGTGCCCCCACGTGACCACATCTCCCCGCTCCCCAACAGGATCCAGATGCTGCTCCCATTGGCTGAGTACAAGGGGGCGTCCGTCCATCAAACCGTGAAGAGCCTGGGCGACTGGGGCTCAGGCCAGTGAGGGAGGGAGAACGGGCCCCAGGTCCCACCAGAGGGCGTGTGCCCTGCTTTGGTACAGGAAGCCCAACTCTGAGTGACGCCACCTGCTTTGGTATCATCTCTACCTTTACTTCTTTTTTTTTTTTTTTTTTTTGGTAGATTTTTGTTTATTTGTCAGAGACAGTGACAGAGGGAACACAAGCAGGGGTAGTGGGAGAGGGAGAAGCAGACATCCCGCTGAGCAGGGAGCCCAATGAGGAGCTCAGGGCTGATCCCAGGACCCTGATATCATGACCTGAGCCAAAGGCAGACGCTTAACCGACTGAGCCAGCCAGGCGCCCCATCCGCCTTTTCTTTTTAATCAGCTTTCCTAAGCAATTCATTAATCAGGCAGCATCCCATCCCACAAGCAGAGATGCTCCCCGTCTCCGCCTTCAGAAACGACATTCTCCAGTTTGTACCGAGAAACAGTGACTTTTGCTCGGACCAAAGTATTCCTTTTCTCCAGAGACCACAAGTTAAAACCTTAAAAAGACAAAATTCCTTTATCTCACAGGATTGGACTGAAAAGGAAAGGTAAACACAAGACATGTCTTCCATGTCCATGTCCTTGCCCCAGGGCAGTGGTTCTCAAACTTCAACAGTCTGGAGTGGGGCCCGAGACTTCATTTTCACAAGTTCCCACATGCGGCTGGTCCATACTGTGATACAAGGTACATGTGTGTGGATGTGAAGTAGGTCTAACTTTGTAAGGAATGGCTGAATATTTGCACCTCTGTGCATTCACCCCAGCAGTGGATAACATCCCCAGTTGCTCCACTCCCTTGTCAACACTTAGCATTGGCTGGTCTTTCAGTTTGAGCCATTTAACAGATATGTGATGTGATCTCAATACGGTTTTCATTCACATTTCCCTAATGACTAATGTTCTTACACATCTTTTCATGCGGTCGTGAGCTGTATGTTTTCTTTGACAAAGTATATCTTCAAATCTTGAGCTCATGTTTTCAACTGGAATTTTTTTTTCACAAATGCTGAGGGTTCTTTGTGTATTTGGGATACAGATCCTTTGTGAGTTACATGATTTGCCAATATTTGCCAATATCTCCCAGTCTGTAGTGTCTCCTTACATTTTCTTGACAGTATCTTTTGAAGAACAGATTTCACTTTGAGGGGCTCCAATTTGTTAATATTTTCTTTAATACTTGCGGTGTTGAATCTAAGAAATCTGTACCTAACCCAAAGTCACAAAGATTTTCTCGGGTTTTTTTTTTTCTTGACTTAAATAATTTAGGACTTCCATTTAGACTGATGATTCATTTTGAGTTAATTTTTGTAGATAGTGCAAAATATGAATTGAAGTTCATTTTTAAATGTAAATTTCCAGTTATTCAAAAGACTGGTTTCTCCACTGAATTGCATTTGCATCTTTGTTAGAAATAAACTGACCCCAGAATTGTGGATCTCTTTCCTTACTCTGTTCTGTTCCATTGATCTATTTCTCTGTCTTGACACCAGTACATTTTGATTACAGTATCTTTATACTAAGTGTTAAAGTCAGGTAGCGTAAACTTTGTTCTTCATTTTCAGTTTTTAGCCATTCTAACTTCTTTGGATTTCTATAGGAATTTTAGAATTGACTTGCCAATTTCCACAAAAGAGCCTGCTGAAATTTGGTTGGGATTGTGTTCTATGTACATATGAATGGGGAGAGAATTGACATCTGAACGGTATTGAATACTGTGCATACATATGTATGACATCTCCATTCATTAATCTTTAATTTCTCTCAGTAACATGTTATATTTTTGTGTTCAGATCATACACATCTTCTCTTGTATATATTTCTAAGTGTTTCATATTTTGAAGCTATTGTAAGTGGTACCATTTTCATTTAACTTCCATTTTTTTTCATTAGTATATAGCAAAACAATGGATTTTCATGTATTGCTCTTATATCCTGTGACCTTGCTTAAATCACTTACAGCTCTAGTAGCTTTTTTTGTCCATTTCATTGGATCTTCAACATATACAATCAAGTCATCTATAAATGAAGAGCTTTTCCTTCTTTCTTTCCAATCTGGATTTCTTTTGGCTCAATTCTTTTGGGGGGGGCGGGCTTGATTCTTATACTCACAGGGCTTTAATTTGTACAGGTGACTGAGTGATGACATAGAGCGGGTTATAACAGTGAAAGAAGATTTTGAGAACTTACATTTCCTGCAAAGAATGAAAATGCTATGCCACAGAGGGCCTCCTGGGGAAGCACTAGAGGAGGTAGAAGCAAGACCAAGGAAAACACACACACCAGAGCCTTTAGTTTGTTTTCCCCTGGCAAGATAAGCAAGGAAGGGGAAACAGCTTAGGACTGGCTAGTTTGATTAATTCTCATGGGCTTTGGGCTACAAGTACTATCTCAAGTTCTCGGGCACCTGGCACAGGATTGAGTCAGGGCAGAGGAAATAGTGACTTGGTGTGTGAGAGTTAGATAAAGGAGGTGGTTTAGAGGATGGGCCCTGGATAATTTAGTTCGCATAGGAACTAGGAATGCCCTAGGAATGCCCTTTGCTTTAAGAACAGGTTAGCCCTGGGAGGGGCCATCTCTCCCCAGTCAGCAAGGCCTCATGTGTCAGAGCATCAAGAGTGCAGATAAGTTTTTTTTTTTTAATTAATAAATTGACCTGGATGAATGAATGCCAAATACATAATTACAAATCTAGAAAACACAAAACACTTTTGTCTCTTTGTCCTGCCTTACTGCAAGACAGTAAGGGCTACAACCTCCATCACAATAAATGGAGGTAGTGAGACCAAGCATCTTTGCCTTATTCCTGGTCTTGGGGTAAAGCAGGAGCAGGGTGAGGTACCCTGGAGTAAGAAGGGACTGCGGTAGTGATAGATGTGGCCAGTGAGGAGGGGAGAACAGAAACTTAGGAGAATTTGGGAGAAGCTCTGAGGTGACATTTTCAAAATGTGGCCCACCACTCACAGCCCTTGCTCTCTCTCTCTCTCTCTTTCTCCTCATCACATGGCTTCTGACCCCTCCCATATGATCACCTTCTGGGCTGAAAAGCTATATTTAGGCTCTGCCCATCTACGAATCAGAACTCCAGGCCCTCCTGCTCCCAGAACCCCACTCCGTGAGTAGAGCCACAACTCAAGGCTGATGACTGGTCCCTCTCATTGCTTCCACTGCCAGAAGACGAGGCCACTTCCTGTGACGGAATCATGCTCTCCCACCATCACCATCTCCGCAGTAAGCCAACGCCAACCTCATCGTGGGGAGGGAGGGAGCAGAACCTCCTAAAACCTGCCCAGTGAGTCAGCAAAGGTCCTAGCCCAATGCTCTCACCCCCAACCGCCACCAGGCGCAAGCTGGCAGTGCGCTCCTTTGGAGGTGGTCCAGAGACTGTCACCAGGGTGACTCTGTTGCTCTCGGCCTTATATCCCTCCTAGTCAAGGAAGGCTTTAGATGAGTCAGGAATCTCCCAGCTCTGGAGGGAATCACCCAAGGAGCATTAGAAAACTATAGCCTCCGGAGAGTCACCCTCCAGAACTCTGCTCTCAGGAGCTAAGGCCCAGAGGTTTTGTGGGACAACCAGACAGAAGCATCCAGAAGGAGCAGAATGGTCTGTGGACTCAGCAAGACTGGAGTTTGGGTCTTGGGCCTCCCACCTGAGAGTCATGCCACCTGGTGCGGGTCTCCTCTGAGCCTTGTTCTCCTCACCTAGAGTGGAGAACAGAAGGACCTACAGATATGGTCTTGCATCCTGGGGGGTCAAGGAATGGCCTCCAGAAGGCCCACCCTCACCTCTTAACCACAGGGAGGGTGTGAGGTTGCACAAAAGGATCTGATCAGGGCAGGGAAGAGGTCTGGTAGGCCTGGGTCCTGCACAGGACAGCAGGGGACGGGATGAAGGGGAACCACTGCCGGGAAGGACAGGGACCAAGAGCAAGCTGGGTGTTCCTAGTGCTGGGGCTGGAGGTCGAGGGCATCTGACCACCAGTAGTGCCCTCCTCCTTCTCTCTTCTCAGAGACTCCTGGCTGCCTGTCCTCTCGCTGGCAGACCTGGAGCTGGTCCTGCTGGCACCCCTTCCCCCGGGAGGACAAAGGCCAAGAGACACTCGGCCAATGTGCATCCAATGAAAAGGAGAGCTAGAGAGACAGAGACTGACTCCTAAGGAGAGGTAGAGGTGCTGGCAGGGGCCAGGAGCGGAGGCAGCAGAGGAGAGGCCACACATGGCCAAGGGCAGAACCACGGCCCTCAGCATGAGGATAAAGCTGGGGCCTCTCTCATGGCTCTCTGGGCTCTGACCACAAGGAAGCACTTTTGCAATATAGGAAAAGAAGAAACCAGATTGATAAAGGAAGTGCTGGTCATTCTGGGGGCCAGTGAGTTTGGGGAAGGCTCTCACCCTCCCTTGCTCTTCTGAAGGGGCCCGATCCTCGCTCTCTGGGTGTTTCCTGACTCCCCAAGGAGGCACCTCCTAGGGCCTCCATTCTGGCCTTGACAGAGCTGCTGTCGTCTCCTCCCCAGGGAGGAGAGTGAGACAATGGGTCTGTTCCTGCTGCTGTCTCTGCTGCTGCTGCCGTCACGTCTGCAGGCCGGTGAGTGTCCGGGACACCCTGGCTCTGCCCCGAGGCCCAGCGAGTCCCCAGCAAGGGCTGTGGCTGGGCATCTGGACAGGGGGTCTGCTGGGGGAGCTGGCCAGGCCTCCCAGCCCCAGAAAGAGACGGGCTGGTCCCATAGTGCTGGTCAGCCCCAACCCTTCACCCTCCTCGCTACCCCATGCCTGGCGAGGGGAACACCCAGGCCAGGGAGCCAGTCCTACCATCTGTCCCACTACCGCCCGTCGGGGAGGGTGTCAGAAGGGCTGGGGTTATCGTCTTCATCTCTCCCCGTGGCTTCAAGTCTCTCCTCTCCCCGTTCCTGCAGGTAGATCAGCAGAGTGTGATATAAATAACTATGGAATCAAGCAACCAGACCGCCTCTCAGCCCCCCAGGGTGGCTCGGTCCGCATCCCTTTCTCCTTCTATCACGGCTGGCAGTTAGCCAAGGATCCCAGAGTGAGTGTAGCCTTGAGACGGACAGAGTTCCATGGGGAGATCATCTACAACAGTACTCGGCGTTTCATCCATAAGGACTACAAGAACCGGATCTCCCTTGAATTATCACTGGGTCAGAGGTCTGGCTCCCTGCAGATATCAAACCTGCAGGAGAAGGATGGGAATATGTACTTTTACCGGATCCAAGTGGAAACATTAAGATGCGGCAAGAGGTTGTGGCAGGACATCATCGGGACCAAACTCACCATCACCCCCGGTGAGTCCAGCTGCCCCGGCAGCCACCACGCTCGCCCTGAAGCTCCTAAAGGCCATGGCGCCCGCTAACCCCCTCCGCCTGGCCCAGGCCCCACTCTTCCTGGGCGCCCCTCTCTCAAACTCCTCTCCCCACACCCACCTCCTCCCCAGCCCTCTGAGGACTTTACTCTTTCTCCGCCATCTCCCCAGGCCCGGGCTGCCCTCCTTGCCACCCCCTCACGGCTCCCTCCAGACCCAGGCCCCACACCCCCAGGCTCAGCACCTTCTGGGCTGCCCAGTTATCCTCCCTTCCTGCCCTAAGCAGAGGTTCCAGCCTGCCTCCCTGCCCTGCCCCCAGGCCGTCCTGATGTCTTCAGGATGTGGGCCGCCTTCCCTTTTTCATGCGTCCACATGTGCAGCCCCAGCCTGCCCCAGTCTTGCATCTCCCCAGCCAGGGGCTCAGCCCAGCACCCAGCAGGTACCCAAAGATGACCCACCCGAGAGCCCGGTCCCCTGGCAACGCCCCATGACCTGTTTTCCCGATTTCCCCCACTTCCTCCTGCTCTGCTCCTCGGAACCCAGACCACAGTGCTCCCCGCCCAGCCCATCCCTCCTCTCCTTTCCCATCTCCCTCTTCCCCTGCCTCCATCCTCTTTCCCCTCCTTGCTCCCCCCATCCCTAGTCCCCGCCTCTGCCTGTACTGTCCCCGCTGTCCCCTCCGATCCGGCCCCTCCGTGCTGGCGGTTGGAGGCATGGCTGCAGCACAGGTACAGCCGCTCCCGCTCACTGTGCCCTGTGGGGTGAACACTTGGTAGCATCTCCCTGGTCAACCTGCCCCACAGCCCTACAGTAACAGCAGGTACTGCCTCGTCTTCCTGCCACAGGTAGGGACACTGAGGCTCGAACAGCCTAAGGACCTGCCCAAAGCCACCATCGTAGTGCAGGTGGGACTTGAACCCAGCTTAACCCCGGAGCCTCCACTCTTAACCAGTAACTGCTCAGCTTCACCAGCTGACCTGAGGCTATCATGGTCTTGACCTATTGTTCATGAATAATGGATGTGCTACATTACTAGATCCTCCAAGTAACTCAGCAGCCTGTGGGGATTTGAACCTGCGTTTGTAGGTTCTACCCCCACAGCAGGGTAGGGAGGGCATCTCTCCTAGGAGCAGGCCCCCGGGGGTGGGGGTGCGCTGTCTGTAGACTTCCTTAAACACCAAAAACCTACGGTTTGCTTTTACAGCTACTCGGGCTGGCAATTCCAAACTATACATCACTGCTCCTGGCAGGAAGGTCACACTGTCTGTGTCCCCAGCCCTGGTAACCACTGCCCCGTAGGACCACCGGGCTGGTTTTAGAACAAACAGAAAATGGCTCACGACTGAGTTAGGCCAGACAGGCTTGAGTTTATATTTCGGGCACCTCCTGCATCTTCCCTTAAGTGGCCATTTCAGGGAGATTTTGGCTCTTCTCAGACCCCTCCTCCTCTTCCGTCCTTAATTCTCCTAACTCTTCTCCTTTCTCAGTTTCAGTCACATTCGCTATGAGTTTTTTCTCATCAATAAATTATTTTTTTTCAGTTAGTACAATTAATTGCATATTCATGCTCATATTTTTTAAAATATAGGGAAGTAATAAAAAGAAGTTTAACCTAAGTGAAGTATGACCACACAAAAACATGCCTCTAAGGGAAATTTGCAGCAAATAGAACTGAGAAGTCTGTGATTGGCTTAATCATGCTTTTTACATACAGATGTTTTCTTTTTGTATCCAAATCTCACTGTATTCTCCTCCGTATATTCCTCTTTTTATGTCTTAGCCCAAAATCTGGTATTCTGCTAGGGCTGAAAATGTTTTATTTTCTTCTGGGTTTTGTATGCTTTCTTTTGGCAGTAAAACTCACTAATCTAGTGAGGATTTCTTTTGGTATATGGTGTGAGGTAAAGAACTAAATTGATCTTCATAGCAAGAAACAAATCAATCGTCCCAGCTAGCTTTAGGGAATCTTTTTTTCTCTTCTCCATTGACTCATAGGCCTGGCCTTTTTGTAGGATAGCACCCACTTCTGGTCTGTCAACTGCATTTCCCTGTCTTTTCCCTTGTCGCTACCAACACTGTTCTAGGGATTGTAACTTGTCACGGTTCAGTGGCTGGTACGTCTATGTCCATCAGAACCATGTTACTTCCTCAAAAACCTTACTATTGGGGCGCCTGGATGGCTCAGTGGGTTAAAGCCTCTGCCTTCGGCTCCGGTCATGATCCCAGAGTCCTGGGATCCAGCCCCGCATCAGGCTCTCTGCTCGGCAGGGAGCCTGCTTCCTCCTCTCTCTCTGCTTGCCTCTCTTCCTACTTGTAATCTCTGCCTGTCAAATAAATAAATAAAATCTTAAAAAAAAAACTTACTATTATTTTGGTCTGTTGTTTCACATAAATATTAGAATAAGCTCACCAAGTTCTGCGGAAAACACTTACAGGTATTTTTAAAACCAGAATTGCATTAAACCTATAAGGCAATTGACAGAAACGGAAATAAGTGTGAGTCCAATCTTCCCACCAGAATGGCCCCTAATTTATATTCCTCAATAACCTCTGCAGTGTTCTTCCACAGACCATGTAAATATCTTACAAGATGCTTTCCTCTAAATCCTCTATTTTTTTACTAATATGCAACATTATTTTTTGATTGTTCATTTTCTATAATTTTCACTAGAAAACATTACATAAATTTGGGCCAAATGCTGGGTTATATGCACGTTTACCTCTCCTCCCCACCAAACTCTACTAAAATGACAGCAAAGGGAATTTTTTTAAAAAAAGTTTTATTTTTTAATAAACATATAATGTATTATTAGCCCCAGGGGTACAGGTCTGTGAATCGCCAGGTTTCCATACTTCACAGCACTCACCATAGCAGATACCCTCCCCAATGTCCATATCCCCACCACCTTCTCTCTAACCCCCTCCCCCGGCCCCCCTCAGTTTGTTTTGAGAAGAGTCTCTTATAGTTTGTCTCCCTCCTGATCCCATCTTTTTTCATTTATTCTTTTCCTACCTCCCAAACCCCCCACATTGCATCTCCACTTCCTCATATCAGGGAGATCATATGACAGTTGTCTTTCTCCATTTGAATTATTTCGCTCAGCATAATACCCTCTAGTTCCATCCACAGTGTCGCAATGGCCAGATTTCATTTCTTTTGATGACTGCATAGTATTCCATTGTGTATATATATACCACCTCTTCTTTATCCATTCAACTGTTGATTGACATCTAGGTTCTTTCCGTAGTTTGGCTATTGTGGACGTTGCTGCTAGAAACATTCGGGTGCATGTGCCCCTTTGGATCACTACATTTGTATCTTTAGGATAAATACTCAGTAGTGCAATTGCTGGGTCATAGGGTAACTCTATTTTCAACTTTTGGAGGAACCTCCGTGCTGTTTTCCAGAGTGGCTGCACCAGCTTGCATTCCCACCAACAGTGTAGGAGGGTTCCCCTTTCTCCGCATCCTCGCCAGCATCTGTCATTTCCTGACTTGTTGATTTTAGCCATTCTGACTGATGTGAGGCGGTATCTCATTGTGGTTTTGATTTGTATTTCCCTGATGCCGAGGGATGTGGAGCACTTTTTCATGGGTCTGTTGGCCATCTGGATGTCTTCTTTGCAGAAATGTCTTTTCATGTCCTCTGCCCATTTCTTGATTGGATTATTTGTTCTTTGGGTGTTGAGTTTGTTAAGCTCTTTATAGATTTTGGATACTAGCCCTTTATCTGATATGTCATTTGTGAATATCTTCTCCCATTCTGTCAGTTGTCTTTTGGTTTTGTTAACTGTTTCCTTTGCTGTGCAAAAGATTTTGATCTGGATGAAGTGCCAATAGTTCATTTTCGCCCTTGCTTCCCTTGCCTTTGGCGATGTTCCTAGGAAGAAGTTGCTGCCGCTGAGGTTGGGGAGGTTGCTGCCTGTGTTCTCCTCAAGGGTTTTGATGGATTCCTGTCTCACATAGAGGTCCTTCATCCAGTTTGAGTCTATTTTCGTCTGTGGTGTAAGGAAATGGTCCAATTTCGTTTTTCTGCATGTGGCTGTCCAATTTTCCCAACACCATTTGTTGAAGAGGCTGTCTTTTTGCCATTGGATATTCTTTCCTGCTTTGTCAAAGATTAGTTGACCATAGAGTTGAGGGTCTATTTCTGGGCTCTCTATTCTGTTCCATTGATCTACGTGTCTGTTTTTGTGCCAGTACCATACTTTCTTGATGATGACAGCTTTGGAATAGAGCTTGAAGTCTGGAATTGTGATGCCACCAACTTTGACTTTCAATATTGCTTTGGCTATTCGAGGTCTTTTCTTGTCCTATAAATTTTAGGATAATTTGTTCCATTTCTTTGAAAAAACTGGACAGGATTTTGATAGGGATTGCATTAAATATGTAGATTGCTGTAGGTAGCATAGACATTTTCACAATGTTTATTCTTCTAATCCATGAGCATGGACCATTTTTCCATTTCTTTGTGTCTTCCTCAATTTCTTTCATGAGTACTTTCTAGTTCTCTGAGTAGAAATTCTTTGCCCCTTTGGTTAGATTTATTCCTAGGTATCTTTTTGGTTTGGATGCAATTGTAAATGGGATTGACTCCTTAATTTCTTTCTTCTGTCTTATTGTTGGTGTAAAGAAATGCAACTGATTTCCGTGCATTGATTTTATATCCTGACACTTTCCTGAATTCCTGTACAAGTTCTAGCAGATTTGGAGTGGAGTCTTTTGGGTTTTCCACATATAGTCTCATATCATCTTCAAAGAGTGATAGTTTGAGTTCTTCTATCAAAGGGAATTTTAACAGACAAAATCCACAAGGACAAAAAAATATGTTGAGTCATGTGGTCAGAAAGGGTATTATTTGGGAAGCTGGAAACATGTAGACTAATGTACCTGGCCTAGGAGACCAGGGGAGCTTAGCCCTAAACCAGCAGTGGGGAGACCAGGAAGAAAGTCGATTTTTTAACTACAAAAACCTCTGACAGTTCAGCAAGGGTGACTCCAGAACCCCTGACAGTGGGAGTGCAAGGGCGTCAGAAAGCTGGAGGATTGGGCCAGAATCTATTTAAGAAGCAGGGAAAGCTCTGGGCCCCCTGGCCACCCAGCAGACTGGAGATTTGCTTTCCAGAAAGGATGGACCAGAGGGACTTTGGGAGCACTACCCCAGGCATACTGGGGGCAAGGGATCAGTCCTTAAAACTGGAGATTTGGTGAACTGATGAGACCCTAAACGCCCAGCCCCCTTAGATGCCTCCCAGTTCTCAGGCAACCCAGCTGGTATCCCCCATCCTGTGAGGGGCAAGAAATCAGGAGATTCTTCTCTGGGAAATATCTCTGATGGAAACCCCAAAGGATCCAGAAATCCTAACAGATCCTACAGCCCAGTAGCTGACAAGTACTTTCTCCCAGGCCTCCAGTCAGCGTGGCTTCTACACATTGGCCTCCAAGGGGACAAGGACATGGGGTCTTGGCCTCTCTGGGAATCTCCCAGCCCTGAGGATTACCTCTGCTGTTCCTGGGATGCCTAAAGCTAGAGTTTAGGGATCCTTATTTGTCAATGATGAAATGAGGCTCTGAGATCACACCGCTGATGGGAGGTAGAGTCAGCATCTAAGCTGGGTGATTACCCAGCTGGATTCATTACCCCCTCCTTGTGTGAGAGCTTCAGAGAGTGGTCCCCACCCCTCAGTGTTCCCCAAAGTAGGGAACAAGATGTGACGGTTTCATCCAGAAACCGCCAGTCCTCCAGGGGAGAATCTGCTAAATTCTCATGTCTTCTCAGCATTCAAGATGACCAACACTGCCCCCACCAACGCTGCCCCCACCAGTGGTGTCTTGGAAGGCAATTGGAGCTCAGCACCTTCACCCATGGGTGTGGGACCTGTGGTCATAGTGACACTGGCCAACACTGTGCTCAAAATTGCAATTTTGGGACTGGTACTCTACCTCATGTGGAAGAGGAGCAAAGGTAAGTGGTCCCGGGCCATGGTCCCCGTCCCCACCAAGCTTCCCTACTGAGTGTTTCTCTGAACCACCTGCATCAGAATGACCCCGGGTCATTCTACTTTAAAAAATGTAGCTCCCTGCTGGGCCTGAGGTCTGGGCTTGGGAATTTGCATTTTTAGTTTTTTTAATTTTATGTTTTTAATAGGATTTATTTATTTATTTTAAAGATTTTATTTATTGACTTGACAGAGGGATTACAAGTAGGCAGAGCAACAGTCAGAGAGAGAGGGGGAAGCAGGCTCCCTGCTGAGCAGAGAGCCCAATTCCAGTCTTTATCCCAGGACCCCAGGATCATGACCCCAGCCAAAGGCAGAGGACTTAACCCACTGAGCCACCCAGGTGCCAGGAATCTGCATTTTTAAAGTCAAGTGTTTTTGTGTGCATGATCAAGTTTGAGAAACAGTGCTCCACACCCTGGAGCAGGGTGACTGGAGATAACAAATGTAAATAGAGCATAGGTCCTGCTTTCAAGGAGCTCAGAGCTGGAGGCAGGAGAGCTCTTTGCCTCACTTGCAAAGAGCTGTGTAGGTCTGGAGAAAGGAGGGGAATCAGGGAGGACTTCCCATAGGAAGTGTCCCTATAAAATGTGAGGGTAGTGAAGAGGTCACTATCCATGCAGGGGCAGGAAATCAGGGAGGGAACCATAGGTAGCTCAGTGCTGTGGAAAAGGCTGGTGATGGGAGAGAGAACCTTGTAAATGACTCCCAAGAGCCTCTGATCCCAGAGGCAACGTGAAGCAGGGAAGTGGCCACCTCAGGTCCGCCTTAAAGATCCATCAGTCTGTGCTGGTGGGGCCAGAGGTGGGCCAGGCAGGGCCATTCTAAGCCAATGGCAGTGGGTGGAGGAAATGACAGCCAGATCCTGGAAAAGTTTAAGAAGGAAAACCAGTAAGACATGGGGGTTGGGCTGGTGTAGAGGTGAGGGAGTGGGAAGAACTCGGGTGAATGAGTCCTCGGGGAAACCACCAAGCAAATTAGAGAACACGGAGGTCAAGACCATGTTTGGGGGAGGACGATGGTTCCTTAGTCTGGGGTATGTTGGAGATGTGCCTGTGCGGCCTCTGCGTAGAGATGACCCTCAGCAGTGTGGGTGTCTGCATCTATAGCTCAAGAGGACAGGGCTAGAGGCGTTCATCATTTACACCCCACCAGCCTCCAGTATTGATCTGAAATTCCTCTGAGGAAAACTTTCAGTGAGAGGAGATTAGCTGCGGGAGATACTAAAGCACAGAGTGAAGAGCACAGAGTCTGGGCTACTGCAGGCAGGTCCTGGCTGCGGAAACGCCGGTGCAATGGTCCTATTACTCTCTGCCCCAGCTCACCCGTCGGTGAAATGAGAAGAGTAATAACACTCACCCCGGCGTTGTCATGACAATCACATGCAACGCATCGAGTCTAGATCCCGGCACAGAATAAGGACCATATGAGCATTAGCGCCTGCAATTTTAAGCTGTAATGATTGAAATGATTCAATCCAGTCCTATGGAAACACAGATAAACCAATATCTGAGAAGAGAAAAGCCCCAAAATAGGCAGGATGTAACAGATCAAAGTATATTCAGAATTTAGTAGGTTAATCAGCAGCATTTCTAATCAATGGGGAAGGATGAGAGTCATTCAGTACACGGTGCTGGAACAAGTGAGCAGCCATCTGGGGAAAATAATATTATCTCATAATTCGCACCAAAATAACTTCACAGAGATCAATCAAAAAGTTAAATGAGGGGGAAAATAACCCCAGTACTCGAGGAAAGCACGGGAGACCATCTCATGTCCATGCAGTGGAGATGGCCTCCCTAAGTATGACGGAAAACCTAAAAGCCATGAAGAAAAATATCAACAAAATCAACATATACAAATTATTCTTCATTCTGCAGAGGAAAAGTCACAGCAATTGTCTCTAGAGTGAGGCTGAGGGTCGGAGAGGAAGAGCTGTGACAGTCACTGAGGGAACAGAAGATGGTATTTCAGGATTCCACCCAGATGAGAAGCCAGAGCTCTGTAAAGCCCCTGACCATGCCTGTGCATGATCATGTCTCCCCGGTCCAGGTGTAGAAACTTCTAGAACGTGTTGGTTAGAAGTTATGTTCCCCTGCTGGCACCACAGAAGAAAAGTAACAGGGCTTACCTAAGACAGAGTTCCTTGTTTCCCCTCACAGAAAAGCATGAGAAGGCGGATGGCAGAGGCTGCTGTCCTCGGGCACTCAGGCTTCTAGCTTCCTGCTCACTGTCCTGGCTACTGGCTTGTCCCGAAGGTTGCCTCGTGATCCAAGATGGCTGCTCGGACTCCAGCCATCATTTCTGTATCCAGGCAGGAAACAGGAGGAAGAAAGGACAAAAAGACCATGCTGCAGCTGTTTGTCCTTTAGTCAGTCTCCCTGAGAATCCTACCCACAACTTCCCCTTGAATCGTATTGGTGAGGATGCAGTCATATTCCCCACATCTGTCAGTAGGGAAGCACGCTGCCACCCCAAATAAAGTCAAGGTTCTATAACTGAGTAGAAAGAAATGAATGGAAATTGGGTAAGCAAAGAGCGTCCGCTGTCATAGGCCTCTTCCAGAATTAGAGATGTGTCAGCTAAGTGTGGCCTAAGGACAGGGGAACAGGAGAGGTCAAGGAGCTCGTGAGAAGGGGGAATGCAGAGGAGAGGGTCAGCAGGGAGCTTGGACAGCCGGAAAGAAAGTGGATTATTAAGGGACAAGAGTTCATGGGGTCAAAGCGCAGGCATAGCAAGCAGGATGATAACAGGAGAAAGCTGGAAGGGAAGAAAGTTGTAGCAGACACGTGATGCTGGCGTTTAATATTGCGGAGTTCTCAGTCCCAGGGATTAAAAAAAAAAAAAAAAGTCCAGCGTATGGCGGAATAGGGAGTCTTGGAATTTGCGGGATGTAGGACTCCCGTGTTTCCAGAGGGTTGTCTCCGTGGATGGTGGGACCTCCCAGGATGGTGTTGGGTGGTGGAGGCATGTCTGTGATGCAGGGGCCAATCCTTGGGAAACGCCCCAGAAAGACTCTGGAGGATGAGGAGGGAAGGGGCTGGTGGGGAGAATGGCGGGTTTCGGGGGCAGAGGGTGGAGAGGAACGGGCTGGAGCTCAGACCCAGGTCCCAGCCATGAGGCTCACAAGGCAGGAGAGAAACAGCTGCCAGTCCCCGTCCACGGTCTCACCCCCTTCTCCTTCCTTCACACCAGGATGAAGCCCAGGACGACAGCCCCATCCTCTATGCCTCCCCCACCCTCCCCAGCTCCTCACCACCTGCAGCACCTCCCCGCCTCCATCCCAAGGAGGCCCCCCAGGAGGAGACCCTATATTCTCTCGTAAAGGCCTGACAAGTGGGACTGGAGAATGACTTCCTTTGACTGAGCTGCCCAGCGGGTCACAGCCTCTGATAATGACCCCGGCCAGACGGGAAGACTCAGAAGCCAGTGAGTGTGGAAGGCCTCCAAGGACCACAGAGAGACAGAGCCATCTGCTCCAACCCCCTCTCCACCTTCTCAGCCCTTGCCCACGAGACTGAAAGGCCTGGTAGAATTTGCCCGAAGGCATCTAAGGAGAAAACTGATGGCACCTTCCACTTCTGTCTTCTCCTTCTCACCACGAATGAATTATAATAAAAGGTCACATCCGAGATCCCTCCCCCAGTACTGGAGTTGGGTGACTGCCTTGGGGCGGGACACAATAAACCCGACAGCGCTGGTAGCCAGACCAGAAGCCAGGGGCTGCCCCTCCTCTGCCCATTCCCCTTCCCCTCCGATCAGAACGAGCACACACTTGCCAAGTGTACCACCTCGTTTAGGCGCCTCCAACCAGCTGTGCCCAGACTGGATGCGCTCACCCAAGCCGTGAACAGGACTACAGGGGTTAGCGCTTTTCTCCAGGCCACGGGCCTAGTAAGTGGCTGAGCCGGGGTCTGAACCCAGACCTGCCTTCCCCGACGACGGCCTTCTCCCAGGACTCAGGTGTCCCGGCCTTCCCACATCCCTCAGACTGTGCCAGCCTCCCACAGACACAGGGACGTGCCCCAGGGAGCGGAGGGGAGGGAGGGAAGCCGAAGGGAAGCACGGGGGTTAGAGACCAGCTGCGGAGAGCTGGATCCTGTTTTATTAACACGGGAACTGCACAGCTAGGACTTCGGCCAGTTGACCTGTAGCCGGTGACCAAGCCCCACACTTAATAGCTTCTCAGGGACCCTCTGAGGGGCTCCCCCTGCAGTGGACAGGGAAGGGGGCGAGAGAGCAGCAGGGAGCCAGGTGCACACAGCTATTCCTCGAAGAAGGCCAAGGTGAAGTCCCCGGCGGCATCTCCACACCACGGCTCCTCCAGCTGCTCTGGCTCCGTCCCAACATCTTCCAGGAACTGCTCCAGGTCCAGGTCACTGGAGGCGTCATCGTCAGGGTTCCTGACGTGAGGGTTCCTAGGGTCCCGGCCCTTCTTCCCCCCTCCCCTCACCCCCACCATGGGACCCACACCCGGGATGTGCTGATGGGTCAGGCGCTTGGGCATCATTCTAGCTTCTTTGTCCTCAGACAAGCTGGTTGCTTGCCTTGGGGAACTTCTTGTTTTTTAGCCCGATTATTTTTTTCTCCCTCCTACAGCTTTGACCCATCAACTCTCATTCCACCCTGGGATCCCGGCCCCAAAGCCCCCTGGCAAGACACTTGGAGCTTCCTGTAGGAAGACGGGAACGGGGAGGACTTTGAGTGGTGCCCCTGTGTTTGCAGAGCGGACAGGATACTGGAACTTCTCCAGAAGCTGGGCAGGGTCAGACACTGATGTCCTGAGCAAGGAGTCAGAGCTGGGCCACAGGGAACAGATGCCCAGAGAAGTCAGGAAATGAGCAGTGTTTGTCACATGGTGTTAGAGACAAAACACCAAGTTCTGGAGCACTCAGAGAAACATTTTTCTCAGTTTCTGCTCTCAAGGAACACAGTGGGGAGAGGACATTACCTAAAAACATGACCAATCCCTGTATATCTACTGCTACGTAGATAATGCAGGGAATGGGTTACAAGTGTTATGCCTGAGTTTTCACATCCAAGAGACCACCAAGGAGCCAACACCGATATCATCACAGGAGGGTTTATTTGACAAGCTTAAGTTTGGGCCCAAGTATACCCGACACAGCCGAGTAGGGACTTGGACCCCGAACCAGATTACAGTCAGAGTTGTTTTTTTTTAAAACATTTTTTAAAAAACATTTTATTATTTATTTGACAAAGAGAGATCACAAGTAGGCAGAGAGGCAGGCAGAGAGAGAGAGGGAAGCCAGCTCCCTGCTGAGCAGAGACCCCCCGATGGGGGACTCGATCCCAGGACCCTGAGATCATGACCTGAGCCACCCAGGTGCCCCTGTCAATTATATTTTAATTCAAAAAATTAAAAGGAGTGTTCCTTGGGTTGGTCGTGTGATAGACTTTTCCCAAGACCTATTGGGAAAAGAGACAAAGGAATCTTGTCTAATTTGGCATTGCTGTCGATAAAAAATAAGTTATTTGGAAATATTGATTAAAACAAAATATTTAGTGCTTTTATTGAGAGAAAAAATAATTTTTACGACATACATATGTAATACTTGAAATTCCACATCTTTAAACGTCCTGCAAATATCGCCAACTCGAAACAGAGCATCCAAGATCGTGTAATAATCAGTACAGTTGTCTTTGTTTTGCTAACTTTTAGTTGTGTAAAAACACATTTCTCAGCTCTGTATTAGGGAGGTAGACTCCTCAGGGCAGAGAGATCTTATTTGGCAGATTATGATAATTTAAATAGTCGCCATAAGGCATGGGGCTGTGGTTGTGCTCTGACCCGGGTCTCACACAGCTGAGAGGCGCAAACCCACCATCCAGAAGGAAGGTGACCCGGCGCACGGGGAAGCTGACTACAGCCCTGCAGGGCGCTCCCTCGCAGGTGTGGGACCGCCCCCCCGCGGCGCCCATGTGACGTCATCTCCCCGCCCCCCCATCAGGATCCTGCCGCTGCTCCCATTGGCTGAGCACGAGGGGGCGTCGGTCCGTCAAACCCGGAAGAGCCGAGCGACCGGCGCTCAGGCGGAGATGGGAGGAGAAGGCGCCCCGCGGGCCCACAGGAGGGGTGTTCCCTGCTTTGCTACGGGAAGCCCAGCTCTGAGGGACGCCGCCTGCTTTGGGTACCATCTCCGCCTGGACATTTTAATCGGCTTTCCTGAGCCGGTCCTGCATCAGGCAGCGCCCCACCCCGCCAGCGGAGATGCGCCCCCTCTCCGCCTTCAGAACCGACTTTCTCCGGTTTGTACCGAGACACACTGCCTTTGGCTCGGACCGAATAATTCCTTTTCTCCAGAGACCGCAAGTTCATCAAGTCCCGTGACAGACCGTGTGCTGGGGACAGAGTGCGGGCGGGGTGGTGTCAGCTGCCGGCGGACTCTGTAGAAGCCCCTTCCCCCTGGCGTCCTGGAGGCGGTCGCCGCCCCCATGCACCCCTGTCAGATGCGAGCTCCCCCTCTCTGGGTCCTCCTGGTCTCACCCTCAGCACACGCTTGTGTTGTGTAAACGTTTTTAACCACTTCCTCACAGGCGCTCACCGTCTGGCGACCGCCCCCGCGTCTGACCTGGGAGTACGGGGACGGCGGTCTCGCCGCTGAAAGGCAGATGCGGGAGGCAGGGACTGCCCGGGTACAACCGCCAAGGACCCCAGAGACCCCTGTGAGCTCCAGAAGCTGGCAGAGGCGGGAAGGACCCTCCCCAGAGCCTTCAGAGGGGCCACGACCCCGCTGACACCTTGAGTTTAGACCTCTGGCCTCCAGAATGGTGAGGGAACTCGCCCGTCTGCTGTTGCAAACCCAAACCGCATAAACACGGCCGGCGGGGACCTCAGCGACAGGAAGTTCTGGGGAAGTTCTGGGGCTGACGGGGACTGCAGCCCCCACCTCAGCTCAGATCCATCGGCCAGTTCCCTTGCCAGCCCATGCTCAGCTCGGATTACTAAAACCCTTTTACAAACGAAGGCAGGGAAAAAAGACGAAGAGGACTCACGTGTCCACCGTAATTCATGTTCAGTTAGAATTCTGTGAAATGCACAGAAACAGAATCATGTCATGGCTTTTTCTCCTAAATTCCCTGATGACCACCCGGAAGCCCACAGAGAGAAGGGTCCTGGAGCTGACTGGGACATTCTGGGGAATGTTGTGCGGCCCTTATGGAACACAGGCATTACTAAAAGTTAAGTGTGTGCACAACACTGTAAATGAGCTTAATGCCACTGAGCTGTCTACTTAAAAATGGTTCAAATGGTAAAATTTTTTTGCTAGCATTCTATTATCACAACAAAAATTATGATCAAGAAAAAGTTAAATACAGGGGGGCGCCTGGGTGGCTCAGCGGGTTAAAGCCTCTGCCTTCGGCTCAGGTCATGATCCCAGGAGTCCTGGGATCCAGCTCCACATCAGGCTCTCTCTCTGCCTACTTGTGATGTCTGTCAAATTTTTAAATGTGTCTGTACCCTGGGAATGAGGTAGAAACACCTGCTGTTGTGCGTTTCTTCCAGAATCAAATTCAGTGACTTCACCCTGGGACAGGGAGTCGTCCACTTGGGCTGCCATAAGGAGATGCCACAGACCTGGCGGCTTAAGTATCAGGAATTTCTCTTGGTTCTGGAGTCCAGGAAGTCCAAGATCAAGATGCTGGCAAGGTAGGCTGCATTCTGAGGTAAGCACTGATGAATGGCTTTGGTAGGAAGGGCTGTGGGAGGAGACAGGAGGTTGGGGAAGTTAAGCTGTTGGAGGAGCTGGGAAAAGGACCATCCTTTGGGAAAGACCCAGGCTCACAAGGCACACAGACCTGAGCATCGTCCAGACTCTAGACTTGCCCAGTAGAGGAAACTGGAGCAAGTGAGGTGACCCCTCTGAACTTCGTTTCTTCTTTGGATGGATGGGAATAAAATTCCTTTATCTTGGGGCGCCTGGGTGGCTCAGTGGGTTAAGCCTCTGCCTTCGGCTCAGGTCATGATCTCAGGATCCTGGGATCCAGCCCCACATCCAGCTCTCTGTTCAGCGGGGAGCCTGCTTCCCCCACTCTCTCTGCCTGCCTATCTGCCTACTTGTAAACTCTGTCTGTCAAATAAATAAATAAAATCTTAAAAAGAAAAAAATTCCTTGATCTCACAGGTTTGCACTGAAAATGGAAGGTAACAGACAAGATAGGTCCTCCAAGTCCGTGTCCTTGCCCCAGGGCAGTGGTTCTCGAACTTCAACAGTCTGCAGTGGGGCCGAGACTTCATTTTCACAAGTTCCCACATGCAGCTGCTCCATATTGTGATAGGAGGTACATGTGTGTGGACGTATAGTAGGTATATGTCTAACTTTTTAAGGAATGGCTGAATATTTGCACCTCTGTGCATTCCCACCAGTAGTGGAACACATTCCCAGTTGCTCCACTTCCTTGCCAACACTTAGTATCGGCTGGTCTTTCAGTTTGAGCCATTTAACAGATATGTGATGTGATCTCACTCTGGTTGTCTCTCACATTTCCCTTGTGACTAATGCTGTTACCCATGGTTTCATGTGGTCGTGAGCTGTATGTCTTCTTTGACAAAGTATCTCTTCATTAGCTCATGTTTACAATTGGGATTTTTTTTTTCACAAATTTTAAGGGTTCTTTAAATATTTGGGGTACAAAGCCTTTGTCAGTTACAGGATTTGTCAATATTGTCTCCCAGTCTGTAGCATCTCTCATTTTCTTGATGGCATCATTTGAAGAACAGATTTAATTTTGAGGGGCTCCAATGTGTCAATGTTTTCTTTAGTGCTTGAATCTAAGAAATCTGTGCCTAACCCAAAGTCACAAGGATTTTCTCCTGTTTTTTTTACTTGATGTAAATAATTTTAGGACTTACATTTAGGCTGATGATTGATTTTGAGTTAATTTTTATAGATAGTGCAAAATATGAATTGAAATTCACTTTTTAAATATAAATTTCCAGTTGTTCAAAAGACTGTAATTTCTCCACTGAATTACGTTTGCATCTTTGTTAGACATAAACTGACCCCAGAATTGTGGATCTCTTTCTTTACTCTGTTCCATTGAACTATTTCTCTGTCTTGACACCAATACATTTTGATGATAGTAGCTTTATAGTAAGTCTTAAATTCAGGTAGCATAAACTTTGTTCTTCATTTTCAGTTTTTAGCCATTCTTAGCACTTTGAATTTCTGTAGGAATTTTAGAATTAGCTTGTCAATTTCTACAAAATAGCCTACTGAGATTTGGTTTAGATTGTGTCTGTTTTAAAAAAATATTTTTATTTATTTGTTTGACAGAGAGAAATCACAAGTAGGCAGAGAGGCAGGCAGAGAGAGAAGGTAAGTAGGCTCCCCTGAGCAGGGAACCTGACGTGGGGCTTGATCCCAGGACTGTGGGATCACGACCCAAGCGAAAGGCAGAGGCTTTAACCCACTCAGCCACCCAGGTGCCCCGATATTGTGTCTATCTACATATTAACTAGGGGCGAATTGACATCTGAACGGTATTGAATATGTATGTATGTACATATGCATGTATGTACATATGTATGTATGTATGAGATCTCCATTCATTAATCTTTCATTTCTCTCAGGAATGTTTTCTAATTATCATGTTCAGATCTTGTACATCTTCTGTTTATTTTTAAGTATTTCATATATATATATTTTTTAAAGATTTTATTTATTTAATTGTCAGAGAGAGAGGGAGAGAGAGCGAGCACAGGCAGACAGAGAGGCAGGCAGAGCAGAGGGAGAAGCAGGCTCCCTGCCGAGCAAGGAGCCCGATGTGGGACTCGATCCCAGGACGCTGGGATCATGACCTGAGCCGAAGGCAGCTGCTTAACCAACTGAGCCACCCAGGCGTCCCAAGTATTTCATATTTTGAAGCTCTTGTGTTACCATTTTCATTTGACTTCCACTTTTTGTAGGTGAACAATTGATTTTCATGTATTGGTCTTGTATTCTGTGACCTTGCTTAAATCACTTACAGCTCTAGTAGCTTTTTTTTGTCCATTCCATTGGATCTTCTACATAAACAATCAAGTCATCTGTAAATGAAGAGCTTTTCTTTGTTTCTTTCCAATCCAGATGCCTTTTGGTTCAATTGCTTTTTTTTTTTTTTTTGACTCGATTCTTATATTCGCAGGATTTTAATTTGTACAAGTGACTGAGCAATGACACAGAGAGGGTCGTGACACTGAAAGGTTTTTATAACTCACATTTCCTGAAAACGCCATGCCAGAGAGGGCCACCTGGGAAGCACTAGAGGAGGCAGAGGCCAGACCAAGGGGAAAGCCCAGACCATATGTAGCCTTTAGCGTGTTTTCCCCTGGCAAAACAAGCAAGGAAGCGAAAACAGCTTAGAATTGGCTGGTTTAACTAATTCTGGTGGGCTATGGGTTACAAGTACTATGGCTAGTTTTCTAGCACCTGGAACAGAATTAACTCAGGGCAGAGGAAATACTGGCTTTTGGTAAGTGTTAGATGAAGGAGGTAGTTTAGAGGATGGGCCCTGGATTGATTAGTTTGCATAGGAAAGGCAGGTTCAAATTAAAACCACATTGAGATACCACCTTACACCAGTTAGAATGGCCAAAATTAGCAAGACAGGAAACAACATGTGTTGGAGAGGATGTGGAGAAAGGGGAACCCTCTTACACTGTTGGTGGGAATACAAGTTGGTGCAGCCTCTTTGGAGAACAGTGTGGAGATTCCTTGAGAAATTAAAAATAGAGCTTCCCTATGACCCTGCAATTGCACTTCTGGGTATTTACCCCAAAGATGCAGATGTAGTGAAAAGAAGGACCATCTGTACCCCAATGTTTATAGCAGCAATGGCCACGGTCGCCAAACTGTGGAAAGAACCAAGATGCCCTCCAACGGACGAATGGATAAGGAAGATGTGGTCCATATACACTAGGGAGTATGATGCCTCCATCAGAAAGGATGAATCCCCGACTTTTGTAGCAACGTGGATGGGACTGGAAGAGATTATGCTGAATGAGATAAGTCAAGCAGAGAGAGTCAGTTACCATATGGTTTCACTTCTTTGTGGAGCATAACAAATAGCATGGAGGACAAGGGGAGATGGAGAGGAGAAGGGAGTTGGGGGAAATTGGAAGGGGAGGTGAACCATTAGAGACTATGGACTCTGAAAAACAATCGAGGGTTTTGAAGGGGTGGGGGTGGGAGGTCGGGGTACCAGGTGGTGGGTATTGGAGAGGGCATGTTTTGCACGGAGCACTGGGTGAGGTGCAAAAACAATGAATGCTGTTACGCTGAAAAGAAATAAAAAATTTTTAAAAGGGGGGGATGAAACATACACTTTACATAAAAAAAAAAAAGAAAAAGAATAGGCTAACCTTGGGAGGGACCATCTCTCCCCAGCCAACAAGGCCACAAGTGTCAGAGCATCAAGAATGCAGAACATTGGGACGCCTGGGTGGCTCAGTTGGTTAAGCAGCTGCCTTCGGTTCAGGTCGTGATCCCAGGGTCCTGGAATCGAGTCCCACATCGGGCTCCTTGCTCGGCAGGGAGCCTGCTTCTCCCTCTGCTTCTGCCTGCCTCTCTGTCTGCCTGTGCTCGCTTGCTCTCTCTCCCTCTGTCTCTGACAAATAAATAAATCTTAAAAAAAAAAAAGAATGCAGAACGTTAAAAACAATTAGTTAATCAATTGCCCTGGTTGAATGAATGCCAAATACATAAGTACAAAATCTAAGAAAACACAGACACTTTTCTTTCTTTGCCTTGCTTTACTGCATGGGCTAGAACCTTCATCACAATATATGGAGGTAGTGAGACCAGGCATATTTGCCTTACTCCTGGTTTGGGGGGAAAGGATGAGCGGGGTGAGGTACCCTGGAGCAAGAAGGGACTGGGGTAGTGATAGATGTGGCCAGTGAGGAGGAGAGAACAGAAACCTAGGGGAACTTGGGAGAAGATCTAAGGAGATATTTTCAAAAAGTGGTTCACCAGGACGCCTGGGTGTCGAAGTGGGTTAAGCCTCTGCCTTTGGCTCAGGTCATGGTCTCAGAGTCCTGGGATCTAGCCCTGCATCAGGCTTTCTACTCAGCAGAGAGCTTCCCCCTCTGTCTGCCTCTCTGCCTACTTGTGATCTCTCTCTCTCTCGAATAAATAAATACAATCTATTTTTTTTTTTTTAAAGTGGTCCACCACTCATGGCCTTCACTCTCTCTCCCCTCATCATATGGCTTCTGACCCCTCGCCCATGACCAGTCTCTGGACTAAAAAGCTGTGTTTAGGTTCTGCCCATCTAGGAATCAACTCCAGGCCCTCCTGCTCCCAGAACCCCACTCCGTGAGTAGAGCCACAACTCAAGGCTGATGACTGGTCCCTCTCATTGCTTCCACTGCCAGAAGACGAGGCCACTTCCTGTGACGGAATCATGCTCTCCCACCATCACCATCTCCGCAGTAAGCCAACGCCAACCTCATTGGGGGCAGGGAGGGAGCAGAGCCTCCTAGAACCTGCCCAGTGAGTCAGCAAAGGTCCTAGCCCAATGCTCTCACGCCCAACCGCCACCAGGCGCAAGCTGGCAGTGCGATCCTTTGGAGGTGGTCCAGAGACTGTCACCAGGGTGACTCTGTTGCTCTGGGCATTATATCCGTCAAGGAAGGCTTTGGATGAGTCAGGAATCTCCCAGCTCTGGAGGGAATCACCCAAGGAGCATTAGAAAAACATTGCCTCCAGAGAGTCACCCTCCAGAACTCTGCTCTCAGGAGCTAAGGCCCAGAGGTTGTGTGGGACAACCAGACAGAAGCATCCAGAAGGAGCAGAATGGTCTGTGGACTCAGCAAGACTGGAGTTTGGGTCCTGGGCCTCCCACCTGAGAGTCATACAACCTAGGGCAGGTCTCCTCTGAGCCTTGGTCTCCTAACCTAGAGTAGAAAACAGAAGGACCTACAGATATGGTCTTGCATCCTGGGGGTCAAGGAATGGCCTCCAGAAGGCCCACCCTCACCTCTTAACCACAGGGAGTGTGTGAGGTTGCACAAAAGGACCTGATCAGGGCAGGGAAGGGGCCTGGTAGGCCTGGGTCCTGCACAGGACAGCAGGGGACGGGATGAAGGGGAGGCCCTGCCAGGAAGGACAAGGACCAAGAGCAAGTTGGGTGTTCCTGGTGCTGGGGCTGAAGGTCAAGGGCATCTCAACACCAGTGGTTCCCTCCTCCTTCTCTCTTCTCCGAGACTCTCCTGGCTGCCTGTCCTCTCGCTGGCAGACCTGGACCTGAATCTGCTAGCACCCCTTCCCCCAGGAGGACAGACAGAGGCCAAGAGACACTCAGCCAATGAAAAGGAGAGCTAGAGAGACAGAGACTGACTCCTAAGGAGAGGTAGAGGTGCTGGCAAGGGCCAGGAGCGGAGGCGGAAGAGGAGAGGCCACACATGGCCAAGGTCAGAACCACGGCCCTCAGCATGAGGATAAAGCTGAGGCCTCTCTCATGGCTCTCTGGGCTCTGACCACAAGGAAGCACTTTTGCAATATAGGAAAAGAAGAAACCAGATTGATAAAGGAAGTGCTGGTCACTCTGGGGGCCAGTGAGTTTGGGGAAGGCTCTCACCCTCCCTTGCTCTTCTGAAGGGGCCTGATCCTCGCTCTCTGGGTGTTTCCTGACTCCCCAAGGAGGCACCTCCTAGGGCCTCCATTCTGGCCTTGACAGAGCTGCTGTCGTCTCCTCCCCAGGGAGGAGAGTGAGACAATGGGTCTGTTCCTGCTGCTGTCTCTGCTGCTGCTGCCGTCACGTCTGCAGGCCGGTGAGTGTCCGGGACACCCTGGCTCTGCCCCGAGGCCCAGCGAGTCCCCAGCAAGGGCTGTGGCTGGGCAGCTGGACAGGGGGTCTGCTGGGGGAGCTGGCCAGGCCTCCCAGCCCCAGAAAGAGACGGGCTGGTCCCATAGTGCTGGTCAGCCCCAACCCTTCACCCTCCTCGCTACCCCATGCCTGGCGAGGGGAACACCCAGGCCAGGGAGCCAGTCCTACCATCTGTCCCACTACCGCCCGTCGGGGAGGGTGTCAGAAGGGCTGGGGTTATCGTCTTCATCTCTCCCCGTGGCTTCAAGACTCTCCTCTCCGCTCCTGCAGGTAGATCAGCAGAGTGTGTTACAAATACTAACTATGGAATCAAGCAACCAGACCGCCTCTCAGCCCCCCAGGGTGGCTCCGTCCGCATCCCTTTCTCCTTCTATCACGGCTGGCAGTTAGCCAAGGATCCCAGAGTGAGTGTAGCCTTGAGACGGACACACTTCCATGGGGAGATCATCTACAACAGTACTCAGCCTTTCATCCATAAGGACTACAAGAACCGGATCTCCCTTGAATTATCACTGGGTCAGAGGTCTGGCTCCCTGCAGATATCAAACCTGCAGGAGAAGGATGGGAATATGTACTTTTACCGGATCCAAGTGGAAACATTAAGATGCGGCAAGAGGTTGTGGCAGGACATCAACGGGACCAAACTCACCATCACCCCTGGTGAGTCCAGCTGCCCCGGCAGCCACCACGCTCGCCCTGAGGCTCTTAAAGGCCATGGCGCCCGCATACCCCCTCCGCCTGGCCCAGGCCCCACTCTTCCTGGGCGCCCCTCTCTCAAACTCCTCTCCCCACACCCACCTCCTCCCCAGCCCTCTGAGGACTTTACTCTTTCTCCGCCATCTCCCCAGGCCCGGGCTGCCCTCCTTGCCACCCCCTCACGGCTCCCTCCAGACCCAGGCCCCACACCCCCAGGCTCAGCACCTTCTGGGCTGCCCAGTTATCCTCCCTTCCTGCCCTAAGCAGAGGTTCCAGCCTGCCTCCCTGCCCTGCCCCCAGGCCGTCCTGATGTCTTCAGGATGTGGGCCGCCTTCCCTTTTTCATGGGTCCACATGTGCAGCCCCAGCCTGCCCCAGTCTTGCATCTCCCCAGCCAGGGGCTCAGCCCAGCACCCAGCAGGTACCCAAAGATGACCCACCCGAGAGCCCGGTCCCCTGGCAACGCCCCATGACCTGTTTTCCCGATTTCCCCCACTTCCTCCTGCTCTGCTCCTCGGAACCCAGACCACAGTGCTCCCCGCCCAGCCCATCCCTCCTCTCCTTTCCCATCTCCCTCTTCCCCTGCCTCCATCCTCTTTCCCCTCCTTGCTCCCCCATCCCTAGTCCCCGCCTCTGCTTGTACTGTCCCCGCTGTCCCCTCCGATTCGGCCCCTCCGTGCTGGCGGTTGGAGGCATGGCTGCAGCACAGGTACAGCCGCTCCCGCTCACTGTGCCCTGTGGGGTGAACACTTGGTAGCATCTCCCTGGTCAACCTGCCCCACGGCCCTACAGTAACAGCAGGTACTGCCTCGTCTTCCTGCCACAGGTAGGGACACTGAGGCCACCATCTAGTGCAGGTGGTTCTTGAACCCAGCTTAACCCCGGAGCCTCCACTTAAGCAGTAACTGCTCAGCCTCATCAGCTGACCTGAGGCTATCATTGTCTTGACCTATTGTTCATGAATAATGGGATCATTACTAGATCCTCCATGTAACTCGGCAGCCCTTGGGAACTTGAACCTGGGTTTGTCCCCACAGCAGGGGGGAGGGCATCTCTCCCAGGAGCAGGCACTGGGGGGTGCGCGGTGTAGACTTCCTTAAAAATGAAAAACCGTAGGTTTGCTTTTTACAGCTACTCGCGCTGGCTGTTCCAAACTATACATCACTGCTCCTGGCAGGAAGGTCACACTGTCTGTGTCCCCAGCCCTGGTAACCACTGCCCCGTAGGACCACCGGGCTGGTTTTAGAGCAAACAGAAAATGGCTCACGACTGAATTAGGCCAGACAGGCTTGGGTTTATATTTCGGGCACTTCCTTTATATTTCGGCCATTTTGGGGAGATTTTGGCTCTTCTCAGACCCCTCCTCCTCTTCCTTTCTTAATTCTCCTAACTCTTCTCATTTTTCAGTTTCAGTCACATTCACTTGAGTTTTTCATCAATAAATTAATTTTTTCAGTTAGTACAACTAATTGGATATTCATGCTCATAATTTTTTAAAATACATGGAAGTAATAAAAAGAGGAAGTCTTTACCTAAGTGAAGTATGACCACACAAAAACATCCCCCTAAGGGAAATTTGCAGCAAGTAGAACTGAGAAGTCTGTGGTTGGCTTAACCATGCTTTTTACATACAGATGTTTTCTTTTTGTATCCAAGTCTCACTGCGTTCTCCTCTGTAAATTCCTCTTTTTAGCCCAAAGTCTGGTATTCCACTAGAAGCTGAAAATACTTTATTTTCTTCTGATTTTTGTATGCTTTCTTTTGGCAGTAAAACTCACTGATCTAGTGAGGATTTCTTTTGGTATATGGTGTGAGGTAAAGAACTAAATTGATCTTCATAGCAAGAAACAAATCAATCGTCCCAGCTAGATTTATGGAATCTTTTTTCTCTTCTCCATTGACTCATAGGCCTGGCCTTTTTGTAGGATAGCACCCACTTCTGGTCTGTCAACCCCATTTCCCTGTCTTTTCCCTTGTTGCTACCGCACTGTTCTAGGGATTGTAACTTGTCACGGTTCAGTGGCTGGTAAGTCTATGTCCATCAGAACCACATTACTTCCCTAAAAACCTTACTATTGTTTTGGTCTGTTGTGTCACATGAATATTAGAATAAGCTCACCAAGTTCTGAAGAAAACACTTAGAGGTATTTTTAAAACCAGAATTGCATTAAACCTATAAGGCAATTGATAGAAATGGAAATCAGTGTGAGTCCAATCTTCCCACCAGAATGGCCCCTAATTTATATCCCTCAATAACCTCCGCAGTGTTCTTCCACAGACCATGTAAATATCTCACAAGACGCTTTCCTCTAAATCCTCTATTTTTTTTAACTAATATGCAACATTATTTTTTGAATGTTCATTTTCTATAATTTTCACTAGAAAACATTACATAAATTCGGGCCAAATGATGGGTTATATGCACGTTTACCTTTCCTCCCTACCAAACTCTATTAAAATGACAGGAAAGGGAAATTTTTTAACTTTTATTTTTTAATAAACATATAATGTATTATTAGCCCCAGGGGTACAGGTCTGTGAATCGCCAGGTTTACATACTTCAAAGTACTCACCATAGCACATACCCTCCCCAATGTCCATAACCCCACCACCCTCTCCCGACCCCCCTTCCCCCAGCCCCCCTCAGTTTGTTTTGAGAAGAGTCTCTTATGCTTTGTCTCCCTCCCTAGCCCATCTTTTTTCATTTATTCTTTTCCTACCCTCCAAACCTCTCAGGTTGCATCTCCACGTCTTCATATCAGGGAGATCGTATGATAGTTGTCTTTCTCCAATTGACTTATTTCACTAAGCATGATACCCTCTAGTTCCATCCACGGTGTCGCAATGGCAAGATTTCATTTCTTTTGATGGCTGCATAGTATTCCATTGTACATATATACCACCTCTTCTTTATCCATTCATCTGTTGATGGACTTATAGGTTCTTTCCGTAGTTTGGCTATCATGGACATTGCTGCTATAAACATTCGGGTGCACATACCCCTTTGGATCACTACGTTTGTATCTTCAGGGTGAATACCCAGTAGTGCAAATGCTGGGTCGTAGGGTAGCTCTATTTTCAACTTTTGGAGGAAACTCCGTGCTGTTTTCCAGAGTGGCTGCACCAGTTTGCATTCCCACCAACAGTGTAGGAGGGTTCCCCTTTCTCCACATGCTCGCCAGCATCTGTCATTTCCTGACTTGTTAATTTTAGCCATTCTGACTGGTGTGAGGCGGTATCTCATTGTGGTTTTGATTTGTATTTCCCTGATGCCAAAGGACGTGGAGCACTTTTTCATGGGTCTGTTGGCCATCTGGATGTCTTCTTTGCAGAAATTTCTGTTCAAGTCGTCTGCCCATTTCTTGATTGGGTTATTTGTTCTTTGGGTGTTGAGTTTGCTAAGCTCTTTATAGATTTTGGATACTAGCCCTTTATCTGATAGGTCATTTGCAAATGTCTTCTCCCATTCTGTCAGTTGTCTTTTGGTTTTGTTAACTGTTTCCTTTGCTGTGCAAAAGATTTTGATCTGGATGAAGTGCCAATAGTTCATTTTCGCCCTTGCTTCCCTTGCCTTTGGCAATGTTCCTAGGAAGAAGTTGCTGCCGCTGAGGTCGGGGAGGTTGCTGCCTGTGTTCTCCTCAAGGGTTTTGATGGATTCCTTTCTCACATAGAGGTCCTTCGTCCATTTTGAGTCTATTTTCATGTGTGGTGTAAGGAAATGATCCAATTTCATTTTTCTGCATGTGGCTGTCCAATTTTCCCAACACCATTTGTTGAAGAGGCTGTCTTTTTTCCATTGGACATTCTTTCCTGCTTTGTCGAAGATTAGTTGACCATAGAGTTGAGGGTCCATTTCTGGGCTCTCTATTCTGTTCCTTTGGTCTATGTGTCTGTTTTTGTGCCAGTACCATACTGTCTTGATGATGACAGCTTTGGAATAGAGCTTGAGGTCTGGGATTGTGATGTCACCAACTTTGGCTTTCTTTTTCAATATTCCTTTGGCTATTCAAGGTCTTTTCTGGTTCCCTATAAATTTTAGGATTCTTTGTTCCATTTCTTTAAAAAAAACTGGAAGGGATTTTGATAGGGATTGCATTGAATGTGTGGATTGTTCTAGGTAGCATAGACATTTTCACAGTGTTTGTTCTTCCAATCCATGAGCATGGAACATTTATCCATTTCTTTGTGTCTTCCTCAATTTCTTTCATGAGTACTTTATAGTTCTCTGAGTACAGATTCTTTGCCTCTTTGGTTAGGTTTATTCCTAGGTATCTTGTGGTTTGGGGTGCAGTTGTAAATGGGATTGACTCCTTAATTTCTCTTTCTTCTGTCTTGTTGTTGGTGTAAAGAAATGCAACTGATTTCTGTGCATTGATTTTATATCTTGACACTTTACTAAATTCCGTACAAATTGGAGCAGATTTGGAGTGGAGTCTTTTGGGTTTTCCATATATCGTACCATGTCATCTGCAAAGAGTGACCTCTTTTAGGAAAGAGGATTTTTAAAAAGTTTGACTTCTTCTAGCAAAGGGAATTTTAAAAGACAAAATGCTCAAGGACAAAAAAAATATGTGAGTCATGTGGTCAAAATCAGTATTTGGGAAGCTAGAAACACATACACTAATTACCTGGCCTAGGAGACCAGGGGAGCTTAGCCCTAAACCAGCAACGGGGAGACCAGGAAGAAAGTCGATTATTTAACAACAAAAACCCGCTGATGGTTCAGCAAGGGCGTCCCGGGAACGCCCGACAGTGGGAGTGCAAGGGCGTCAGAAAGCTGGAGGATTGGGCGAGAATCTATTTAAGAAGCAGGGAAAGCTCTGGGCCCCCTCCCCATCCAGCAGACTGGAGATTTGCTTTCCAGAAAGGATGGACCAGAGGGACTTTGGGAGCACTACCCCAGGCATACTGGGGGCAAGGGATCAGTCCTTAAAACTGGAGATTTGGTGAACTGATGAGACCCTAAACGCCCAGCCCCCTTAGATGCCTCCCAGTTCTCAGGCAACCCAGCTGGTATCCCCCATCCTGTGAGGGGCAAGAAATCAGGAGATTCTTCTCTGGGAAATATCTCTGATGGAAACCCCAAAGGATCCAGAAATCCTAACAGATCCTACAGCCCAGTAGCTGACAAGCACTTTCTCCCAGGCCTCCAGTCAGCGTGGCTTCTGTACATTGGCCCTCCAAGGGACAAGGACATGGGGTCTTGGCCTCTCTGGGAATCTCCCAGCCCTGAGGATTACCTCTGCTGTGCCTGAGGGTAGAGTTTAGGGATCCCTATTTGTCAGCGATGAAATGAGGTTCTGAGGTCACACCACTGATGGGAGGTACAGTCAGCATCTATGCTGGGTGATGTGGATTCATAACCCGCTCCCTGTGTGAGAGCTTCAGAGAGTGGTCCCCACCCCCAGTGTTCCCCAAAGTAGGGAACAAGATATGATGGTTTCATCCAGAAACCTCCAGTCCTCCAGGCGAGAATCTGCTAAATTCTCATGTCTTCTCAGCTCTCGAGATGACCACCACTGCCCCCACGACTGCTGCCCCCACCAGTGGTGTCTTGGAAGGCAATTGGAGCTCAGCACCTTCACCCATGGGTGTAGGACCTATGGTCATAGTGACACTGGCTGACATTGTGCTCAAAATTGCAATTTTGGGACTGATACTCTACCTCAGGTGGAAGAGGAGCAAAGGTAAGTGGTTCCGGGCCATGGTCCCCACCAAGCTTCCCTACTGAGTGTTTCTCTGAACCACCTGCATCAGAATGACCCCGGGTCATTCTACTTTGAAAAATGCAGCTCCCTGCTGGGCTTGAGGTCTGGGCTTGGGAATTTGCATTTTTAGTTTTTTTAATTTTATGTTTTTAATAGGATTTATTTATTTTTAAAGATTTTATTTATTGATTTGACAGAGATCACAAGTAGGCAGAGCAGCAGGCAGAGAGAGAGGGGGAAGCAGGCTCCCCGCTGAGCTGAGAGCCCAATTCCAGGCTCCATCCCAGGACCCCAGGATCATGACCCCAGCCAAAGGCAGAGGCCTTGAACCACTGAGCCACCCAGGTGCCCTGGAATCTACATTTTTAAAGTCAAGTGTTTTTGTGTGAGTGATCAAGTTTGAGAACCAGTGCTCCATACCCTGGAGCAGGGTGACTGGAGATAACAAATGTAAATAGAGCATAGGTCCTGCGTTCAAGGAGCTCAGAGCTGGAGGCAGGAGAGCCCTTTGCCTCACTTGCAAAGAGCTGTGTAGGTCTGGAGAAAGGAGGGGAATCAGGGAGGACTTCCCATAGGAAGTGTCCCTATAAAATGTGAGGGTGGTGAAGAGGTCACTATCCATATAGGGGCAGGAAGTCGGTGAGGAAACTGTAGGTAGCTCAGTGCTGTGGAGGAGGCCGGCAATGGGAGAAGAGAACCTTGTAAATGACTCGCAAGAGCCTCTGATCCCAGAGGCAACGTGAAGCAGGGAAGTGGCCACCTCAGCTCTGCCTTTAAGATCCATCAGTCTGTGCTGGTGGGGCCAGAGGTGGGGCCAGAGGTGGGCCAGGCAGGGCCAGTCTAAGGCAATGGCAGTGGGTGGAGTGAGAGAGCCAGGTCCTAGAAAGTTTAAGAAGGGAAACCAGTAAGACATGGGGGTTGGGCTGGTGTAGAGGTGAGGGAGTGGGAAGAACTCGGGTGAATGAGTCCTCGGGGAAACCACCAAGCAAATTAGAGAACACGGAGGTCAAGACCATGTTTGGGGGAGGACGATGGTTCCTTAGTCTGGGGTATGTTGGAGATGTGCCTATGTGGCCTCTGCGTAGAGATGTCCCTCAGCAGTGTGGGTGTCTGCATCTATAGCTCAAGAGGACAGGGCTAGAGGCGTTCATCATTTACACCCCACCAGCCTCCAGGATTGATCTGAAATTCCTCTGAAGAAAACTTTCAGTGAGAGGAGATTAGCTGCGGGAGATACTAAAGCACAGAGTGAAGAGCACAGAGTCTGGGCTACTGCAGGCAGGTCCTGGCTGCGGAAACGCCGGTGCAATGGTCCTATTACTCTCTGCCCCAGCTCACCCGTCGGTGAAATGAGAAGAGTAATAACACTCACCCCAGGGTTGTCATGACAATCACATGTAACGCATCGAGTCTAGATCCCAGCACAGAATAAGGACATATACATTAGCGCCTGCAATTTTAAGCTGTAATGATTAAAATGATTAGATCCTGTCCTATGGAAACACAGATAAACCAATATCTGAGAAGAGAAAAGCCCCAAAATAGGCAGGATGTAACAGATCAAAGTATATTCAGAATTTAGTAGGTTAATCAGCAGCATTTCTAATCAATGGGGAAGGATGAGAGTCATTCAGTACACGGTGCTGGAACGAGTGAGCGGCCATCTGGGGAAAATAATATTATCTCATAATTTGCACCAAAATAACTTCACAGATCAACCAAGGAGTTAAATGGGGCGGGAGGGGAGTAACCCTAGTACTCGAGGAAAGCACGTGAGACCATCTCATGTCCATGAAGTGGAGATGGCCTCCCTATGTATGACATAAAACCAAAAAGCCATGATGAAAAGTGTTGACAAACTCAACATACACAAATTGTTTTTTATTCTGCAGAGGAAAAGTCACAACGGCTGTCTCTAGAATGAGGCTGAGGGTCGGAGAGGAAGAGCTGTGACAGTCACTGAGGGAACAGAAGATGGTATTTCAGGATTCCACCAGATGAGAAGCCAGAGCTCTCTAAAGCCCCTGATCATGCCTGTGCATGATCATGTCTCCCCGGTGCAGGTGTAGAAACTTCTAGAACTTGTTGGTTAGAAGTTATGTTCCCCTGCTGGCATCAGAGACAAACAGTAACAGGGCTTACCTTAGACAGAGTTCCTTGTTTCCCCTCACAGAAAAGGAGGAGGGAGGAGGATGGCAGAGGCCACTGTCCTCGGGCACTCAGGCTTCTAGCTTCCTGCTCACTGTCCTGGCTACTGGCTTCTGTCCCAAAGGTTGCCTCATGATCCAAGATGGCTGCTCGGACTCCAGCCATCATTTCTGTATCCAGGCAGGAAATAGGAGGAAGAAAGGACAAAAAGACCACGCTGCAGCTGTTTGTCCTTTAGTCAGTCTCCCTGAGAATCCTACCCACAACTTCCCCTTGAATCGTATTGGTGAGGATGCAGTCATATTCCCCACATCTGTCGGTAGGGAAGCACGCTGCCGCCCCAAATAAAGTCAAGGTTCTATAACTGAGTAGAAAGAAATAAATGGAAATTGGGTAAGCAAAGAGCGTCCGCTGTCATAGGCCTCTTCCAGAATTAGAGATGTGTCAGCTAAGTGTGGCCTAAGGACAGGGGAACAGGAGAGGTCAAGGAGCTCGTGAGAGGGGGAATGCAGAGGAGAGGGTCAGCAGGGAGCTTGGACAGCCGGAAAGAAAGTGGATTATTAAGGGACAAGAGTTCATGGGGTCAAAGCGCAGGCATAGCAAGCAGGATGATAACAGGAGAAAACTGGAAGGAAAGAAAGTTGTAGCAGAGACGTGATGCTGGCATTTAATATTGCGGAGTTCTCAGTCCCATGGATTTAAAAAAAGAAAAAAAAAAAAAAAAAGTCCAGGGTATGGCAGGATAGAGGGTCTTGGAGTAGGAGTCCCGTGTGTCCAGAGGGTTGTCTCCAAGGATGGTGGAACCTCCCAGGATGGTGTTGGGTGGTGGAGGCATGTCTGTGATGCAGGGGCCAATTCTTGGGAAACGCCCCAGAAAGACTCTGGAGGATGAGGAAGGAAGGGGCTGGTGGGGAGACTGGCGGGTTTCGGGGTGGATGGAGGGTGGAGAGGAACGGGCTGCAGCTCAGACCCAGGTTCCAGCCATGAGGCTTACAAGGCAGGAGAGAAACAGCTGCCAGTACCTGTCCACGGTCTCACCCCCTTCTTCCTTCTCGCCAGGATGAAGCCCAGGACGACAGCCCCCACCCTCTATGCCTCCCGCACCCTCTCCAGCTCCTCATCACGGGCAGCACCTCCCCACCTCCCTCCCAAGGAGGCCCCCCAGGAGGAGACCCTATATTCTCTCGTAAAGACCTGACAAGTGGGACTGGAGAATGACTTCCTTTGACTGAGCTGCCCAGCGGGTCACAGCCTCTGATAATGACCCCGGCCAGACGGGAAGACTCAGAAGCCAGTGGCTGTGGAAGGCCTCCAAGGACCACAGAGAGACAGAGCCATCTGCTCCAACCCCCTCTCCACCTTCCCAGCCCTTGCCCAGAGAGTCACAGGGCTGGTGGAATTTGCCCGAAGGCATCTAAGGAGAAAACTGATGGCACCTTCCACTTCTGTCTTCTGCTTCTCTCCAAGAATGAATTATAATAAAAGGTCACACCCGAGATCCCTCCCCCAGTACTGGAGTTGGGTGACTGCCTTGGGGCGGGACACAATAAACCCGACAGCGCTGGTAGCCAGACCAGAAGCCAGGGGCTGCCCCTCTGCCCATTCCCCTTCCCCTCCGATCAGAACGAGCACACACTTGCCGAGTGCACCACCTCGTTTAGGCGCCTCCAACCAGCTGTGCCCGGACTGGATGCGCTCACCCAAGCCGTGAACAGGACCACAGGGGTTAGCGCTTTTCTCTAGGCCACGCGCCTAGTAAGTGGCTGAGCCGGGGTCTGAACCCAGACCTGCCATCCCAGACGACGTCGGCCTTCTCCCAGGACTCAGGTGTCCCGGCCTTCCCACATCCCTCAGACTGTGCCAGCCTCCCGCAGACACAGGGACGTGCCCCAGGGAGCGGAGGGGAGGGAGGGAAGCCGAAGGGAAGCACGGGGGTTAGAGACCAGCTGCGGAGAGCTGGATCCTGTTTTATTAACACGGGAACTGCACAGCTAGGACTTCGGCCAGTTGACCTGTAGCCGGTGACCAAGCCCCACACTTAACAGCTTCTCAGGGACCCTCTGAGGGGCTCCCCCTGCAGCGGACAGGGAAGGGGGCGATAGAGCAGCAGGGAGCCAGGTGCACACAGCTATTCCTCGAAGAAGGCCAAGGTGAAGTCCCCGGCGGCATCTCCACACCACGGCTCCTCCAGCTGCTCTGGCTCCGTCCCAACATCTTCCAGGAACTGCTCCAGGTCCAGGTCACTGGAGGCGTCATCGTCAGCAGGTCACTTCCAGCCTCCTGAGGCTGTGGCTCCTTGGGTCCCGGCCCTTCTTCTCCCCTCCCCTCCCCCCACCATGGGACAGGCCCCCGGGGATGAGCTGGTGGGATCAGGCTCAGACAGGCTGGTTGCTTGCTTCGGGGAACTTCTTGTTATTTAGCCCGATTATTTTTTTCTCCCTCCTACAGCTTTGACCCATCAACTCTCAACCCATCCTGGGATCCCGGCCCCAAAGCCCCCCAAAGCAAGACACCTGGAGCTTCCCGTAGGAAGACGGGAACGGGGAGGACTTTGAGTGGTGCCCCTGTGTTTGCAGAGCGGACAGGATACTGGAGCTTCTCCAGAAGCTGGGCAGGGTCAGACACTGATGTCCTGGGCAAGGAGTCAGAGCTGGGCCACAGGGAACAGATGCCCAGAGAAGTGAGGAAATGAGCAGTGTTTATTAATGGTGTTTACAGAGAAAACACCAAGTTCTGGAGCACTCAGAGGAACATTTTTCTCAGTTTCTGCTCTCAAGGAACACAGTGGGGAAAGGACATTACGCAAGAAAAGAACCAACACCAGCACATCTACTGCTCTGTGAATAATAAAGGGAATGCGTTACAAGAGTTTAAAGTATGGATGGAAAATTCAGAGGGCATTTTTCTGTAGGGGATGAGCTGAGTTGAGCCTGGATGGTTGGGATGGTACAGGAGAAGGAGGACAGCAGGAAAGAGAGCGGGATCAGAGGCCTGCAGAAGGCAGAAGGCGGTGACACAGGCCGACCCAGCCCAGCTAGAGCAGAGTTGGTTTTAGGTTGGGAGCGGAAGTTTGGGTTATTCTGCAGGCAAGGTGGAGCCCCTGAATATCTGTGAGTAGAAGCATCTAACCATATGGGTCAAGTTTTCCCAAGAGTTTAAACAAAAGGGAAGCTGGGAAAAACTTCTAAGAGGATAATCACCCTGGGCCTCACCCTCCAAGGCTGCCTTCCCACGGTTCCTTCAGCCTCTCTAATGGGTCATTTCCACGAGTGTTTGTATCCTCCCAGGACTCCTCTTGCTGTGACTGAAACAGAAAGCAGCTCAGGCAGCAAAGGAGGGGATTAGCCCAGGTGACTGAAGAATGCAGGGGTTGGTCCGGCTTTCAGAGCTCTAGCTAGTCTCTCTCTCCGGATCTTTTTCTCTGAACTGCTCACTTCTGCCCCCTATTGTTCAGCTTCGACCTCGGCCTCCACTGGGTCTCCGGGCCCACGGGCTCTTCCCACAAGGTGGCATATGACCTACTTTCTCAAGTCAGTATTTTAAGTTTTTATTTTTTTAATTTTTTAAAAAGATTTTATGTATTTATTTGACAGAGAGAGGGATCACAAGTAGGCAGAGAGGCAGGCAGAGAGAGAGGGGAGAAGCAGGCTCCCTGCTGCGGAGCCCCAATGCAGGGCTTGATCCCAGGACCCGGGGATCATGACCTGAGGTGAAGGCAGAAGCTTAAGCCACTAAGCCACCCAGGCGCCCCTACGTTTTTATTTAAATTCCAGTTAGCTAACAGTGGAGTATTGGTTTCAGGTGTACACACTGTGATATATGTAACTATAGGGATTCAACAGTTCCAGAACTTTCCCATGTTGGTCTTTCAGGGAAGAACTACTTTTTTCCACTAACTCCAGCAAAACCCCTCAGATGGCCACGCCTCAACTAGCTTAGGTGACCTGTCCATCCTGGAAACAATCAGTGCGGCCATAGAGATGTGTTGCTCTCTACATGACCAGACCTGAGTCATGGGCAGAGGTACACGTTCTGGAAAAAGAGAGTCAGGACTGGAGTTTTTACTTGTATGAGTTGAAAGTGCATTGTTCTACATAACCCCCATCTGCCCCTTTTTCATCCTCCCTACAGCCCTGAAGGTGTTGGGAGCTGCACTCCGCATATCAGCCGGGGTCCCTGAAGGCCACAGTGCTGCAGTGATGGGCCCACAGCGGTGCCTGTACTCTCTTCCACACACACTGCGTGGCCCAGAAGCTAGAAGAGCTGCCCAAGGGCCCCCACGGCACGGCAGTTCTGAGGCCGGGTCCACCACATCGCCACCTTCACTCCATTTGTCTTTACGTGGTGACTGGCAGGGATCTGGACAAGCTGTGGCTGAACTGTTGGCCTGGGAACCCTGCACTCTGGGGTCATCAAACTGGCCAACACAGACTCCAAGTCTGTGTCTAGGGCAGCTTCTGGTTTCCCCTCTAGGTGAACCGGCCCCTCTGCGCTGCATTTGGGGCCCTCCACCTGGCCTTTGTGGACACCAGGGACATAACCCCCAATCAGGCCCTGGCCACATGGCACCCCCCCCCCCAGGGTGGTTCATCTGCAACAAGGTGGATTTGCTCCTCCCCTTCATCTGCCCCATCTGAGTGCTTCTGTGGGTCCTGCGACTGTGTGGGTGGAGGGCCAGGAACACAGTTGTGAAGAGGACCAGAGCCATAATAGGAATTCTAGGATAAAAGCAGGTGTCACTGACTTCTCTGGCCTGAAAGGCCACAGTAGTTTCTTAACCAGTCCAGCCCATTCTATTTTCATCCTACTCTGACCACTTCTCTACTCAGAACAAGAGTAGTTACTTCATTTTTTTTTTTTTAAGAGTAGTTACTTTAAATGAGACCGTCATTAGCCTGCTCAAAAGCCGAAGCCAAATTTATATCTCAGTATAAATCCAAGTCCCTAACTGTGGTCCAACTTTTGGCCCGGCCGAACCCTACATCATTTGTTGTCACTCTCCTCTGCCGTCCAACCCCATGCTCTTCTTCCTGCTCAAGCAAGTCAAGTCGTCCGGCCTCAGGACCTTTATACCTGCTGTTCCTGTGCCTGGAATGCACATCTGCCAGACCCTCATATGGCTGGCTTTCTTCCCATTCAGCTCCCTGATTAAAAATCGTCTCCTCATAGGCTTTTCCTGACCACCTTCAATAAAAGAAGCCATCTTCCTATCCAGGCACTCTACCCCTGTCTTGCTCTCCTTTTCTTTCATATCACTAAACACAATCTGTAATTATCTGGTTTACTATTATTAGTTGTCTGTCTCTCCGGAGTGTAAGCTCCGTAAGGAACAGGGAGTTTGTCTAGCTTACTCACTGTCGCATCCCCATGACCTAGGGCAGTGCTTGAACCATTCCTCCAATGAACAGATGAATCAAAGGCAGGTGATTAAGGTGTTACTTCTGTGCCCTGCACCTTCTCTCAGCAATCCTGCATCTTGTAAGAAGTAAGCAATTGGCCCAAGTGCCCCTCTGTTGCGGTTGCTAATTAGCAAACTTGCAGGATTATCTCCGTTAAGGATTCGCATTTACCTTAGGGCTTTATGATTTTCTATGCAGTTGCCTATTTTTATTTTGGACGACCCTCCCAAGAACATTCTCCTACTTTACGGGGGACCCTGAGAGGTGGCACACGGCTGAGCCAGTCTTTGGTCCTAGTTTGGTTGCAGAACCAGTGATAGAGATGACTGTCCTCGCTGGAAAACCGGCCTCTTGCAAGGGGGCTGGAAGCGATCACACTGACCTCTGGTCTTCTGGACATCAGTTCCGTGGCTGAGGGGCTTCTCTGACCACCCTAAAGGGGGCTCCGTGACCAGGCACGACTACGTCCGCAGTATCTAGGACCCTCTTCCGGCTCCGCTCCTGGGCCACCGGGTCTTCGCTCAGCGCTTGCCATGAGTCTTCGTCTCCGCTGCGTTCAAACACGTCGCCTGCCACCACCACGGTGCCCAGGGCCGTGCCCGCCACCACCACGCTCACGTCCCGCTGGCCCCCATGGCCCGGCGTGGCCCACACCTCGAGCCCGGGGCCCAGCTGCAGGGGCCGCTCCTCACCTAGCCCGTGGGGGAGGTAGCGGCCTCCGGGCAGGCAGAAGTCGTGCGAGACCAGCAGAGCCGCCCCAGGAAAAAGCCCCAGGTTCCCGATGTGATCCGAGTGTCCGTGGGTGCCCACCACCAGCGTCACGTCTCCAGGGGCCACGCCCTGCCCCGCCAGGGCCCCCAGGAGCGCCTCCCGAGCCCAGGGGCCCCCAGTGTCCACGAGGATGGGGCCACGGGCCGCCTCTTCCAGGGCGGTCTTCGCCCCGCCGCTGTGGGGCGGGGACTCTTGGAGGCTGGTGGCTGAGCCCCAGGCCTGAGGCAGCACAAGCGTCACGGAGCCGTCGGCGCGTACCGCGTCGTCGACCCCCTCCGGCTCCGCGTAGCCCTGAAGCAGGACCACCACCGAGTAGGGGTCGCCGCGCACCAGCAGAGGCGGCTCCCCGCGCAGCGGCTCGGTCCGCACCGCAGCGCTCATGGCAGGATCGGGACGGCTGGGGAAGGGAAGTGCGGACGTGGGCGACGGCCCAGTCTCTTTGGGTTCCCACGTGCGCCCCGCCTCCTCCAAGTAGCACCTTCCACGGCTGTTCTTTGCCACCCCCTAACTCCCTCAAGATGGTATCGCCCTAACCCCCTATCCGTAGATGGTCTCGTCCAAGCTTCCCTTAGCGCGAACCCCGCCAGTCCCTCGGTTTTCGGCCTTCGCCACGCTTCTCTTGTGGTAGGTCCTCACCCATCATCCCACAAAGGACATCCTCTTTATTTCCCTCAATCTAACCGAGGCGCTTCCCGCCTTGGACCTAGTGTCACCGCTTCTCCTAATCCTTCCCTCCCTGCCAGGTTAGCTCCGCCCCCCGGAAAAGCGCGAGAAATTTTGTCCTCTGCGAGCTCCCGTAAACCCGGAGGATGGTGGCCGAGACGCGCTGCCGGACGCGGTCTCTTAATTCCGGTGCCTTCCCCCGCACGCGCCGAGAGCCTGGCACTGCCCCGCGCCTAAATGGTTATCAGCCGGGGCACCCCTGCCAGCCTCCCTGGACTGCAAATTACAAACCACCATTAGCTTCCAACAGCGGGCGACGAACGGCCCCATTCTCTGGGCGCTGCTATATCGGCCAGGTATGAAGTGTGCAGGGAAGTTGTTTGAAACTAGGGGCCCAGGTGATGTTTTAAAAAATTTACTAGCAATGTAGAAAATTTGGCACCTGTGAAATTACATGGTGGGCCCTCGGTGATATTTGTATGAAGTAGACCGAATATCTACCCCACCTAACTTAACATCATTGCCCCATCTTCATAGTGTCCCCTTTTTTGTTCAGTTTCTTGGGTTGTAGCCTTGACGCAGGCGGTGTGTATAGGTCGTAGAGAATGTCCAAGCTGGCTTCTTCCTTGTAGGGATCTAAAAACGGACCCGAAGGACAAAGTGCCTTTCGCCTTAGACCCATAGGTCCAATGGCTTCACTGACCTCTGGGTGGGGTGGGAAGTAGTAGAGAGATTTAAAGGGGAAAGCCTTCAGCATTGTCACCACACACACACACCTGCCAGTTAAGGGGCTCTGTGGCAGGCAGAGGACTCATCGGTTGAAGCAGGCCTTCTGCCTCCTGTTCCTGGTTTTGTCCCCATAGCCTTGCTATGCTGCACCACTAGGATCCTACCTGAGACCAGACAGGTGAGAACAGCTACAAGCTCCGGGGTGGGATCACTCACACATACACACATGCCCTTATGTGGAGCACAGAGAGCTCAGATTTCAGAGGGTTCTTCTCCATGACTCCTGCCCCTCCTGGGGGCTCAAAGGCAAGAGTCAGAGATCCTCAGGGTCATGCTTGGAGTGCCCTGGTGTGTTGATCCTCTCTTCCTCCTCTTCCTCTTCTTCCTCCTCCTGATCGTGTTCCTCCTCCCCTTCTGTCTTCTCTTGCCCATCCGTGATCTTTTCCTTTCCAGTCCAAGTTTCCTGTAGACATGCTAGGTTGGGTGTTAGAAAAACAATTTAGATATTCGTCTGGGGGATAGGGGAGGTTGTGGCTTGGCAGCAAAGGGGCCAGCCCCACACACTTACCAGTTTCAGCAGGGGGGAGCACATGACCTTCACAGAGAAAATGCTGTAACGGCTGTTCCTGATGATGGAAGTACCAGTCTCCCACGACATCTTCAAACTCCTCCAGCATTGTCTCACACTGATCAAGTACAAGGGTCAGAAGGGAGTCTACTCTGCTGGGCTTTGGAAACCCTCCTTTCTGCTCTACACTCCTGTCTGCCCACCCCACCCTGAAGAGCAGGAAGCTAAACTTGGCTTCCGAGGCGGTGATCCTCATTCATTCAAACAAACGTTTACTAGCACCTCTTCTGCCAAGTAGGCTATTAAACACTCTGTGTCTCAGCTCCTTGCCTATAAAATGGGACATGGTAACAGTACCTACCACATAAAGTTGTTGTGAGGGTAAAATGAGGCAGCAGCTGGAAAGTATGTGGGTCCAAATCTGGCACATAGTAGTGCTCAATATGTGGTAGTAGATATTATCAGCCTCTATTATTATTCCTTGATATGTTTCTGGGCCCACTTCAATCAATGACAGAGTTCTCATTCTGTCCCCTTCTCCCTGCTCAGCCTGGAGCAGGTGGACTCCCCAAGGATCTAGGTTCCCTTCTCGTTGCCCTGGGCAGTGCAGTATCATGTCCTACCTGCTTCTTGAGGAATGTGACTTCCACGCTGGGCTCGTCCCACAGCTCCAGAGGGATCCCCAGATCCACCTTCACCCCCTTCTGCACCAGACCTTTCAGCGTTGCCATGGTCTGACTCTGACCCTGAGAGACAGGAATCTGGGATCAGCCCAGCTCACTGCTTCACCTCCTTCCCCTTTCTGCCACAGCTGCATTGGTCAACTACCATAGACTGAGGGGTGAACTCCATGAGGGCGATGTGAGGGAGTCTAACGATGCGGAGGGGACGCTCTCCAGAGCCAGAGAGCTATGGGTCCCAGGGGATACCCACTGTTGTTTCTGAAAAGTGGGACGCTGCCCTAGGGAAGAGTCTGACCTTGGCATATCTCAGTGAGCCCTTGCGCTCAGCATGAACACTGTAGTCCAGGATCCGGTCACACAAATTCTCCAAGGCCTCTTCCAGCCTTGTCTCTCTGTGAGAAGAGGGGAAACAAAGATTTCTTAGATGCTGTAGGAGCTCCCAGGCATCCCTCGGGGTCAGAAGGTAGAGGATCAACAAGAGTAACTCACGAAACACTGTAGGGGATGTGCCTCTTTCTCTTGCCAGTGTCTAGCACCTGCCCCAGCTCCAGCACCTCTCGAGATCGGCCAGTGCGACTCAGCTTTTCCTGCAGCTCCAGGCTCAGCAACTTACACACTAGATGTCCACAAGGATGTGAAAGATAAACAGACATTCCCACAACTCATTCTGTCGGTGAGCAAAAGCAGCAGACTCAAGCCAGACTGGCTGGATTAGAATCCTGACTCAGCCACTTAATAGCTGTGTGGCAATTCTGCTGTGCCTTGGTTATGTGCCCTCCGCAAAACCTCACACCTGTTATTGAGATAACAATAGCGCAGAACCTCCTTCGTAGGCGTATGGTGAGGATTAAATAAATCAAGCTCGGTAAAGCCCCTAGAATAATGCCTGGCATATAGTGGGCACTGTATAAATGTTCGCTTTTATTCTGCAGTTATCTTTTGAGCTCCTGTATGCATGAGAGCAATAAGACCCACTGTCCCTATCCACAGGACATTGCTGATGTAGCTGGGTAAAAATGATGACAGTGCGGTGTGATGGGCCCCACACTAGAGGTTAACAAGAGATTCGGTCTCTTTAGGAAACACAAAATGCATTCAGCGGCCTTTTACTGACTTGCTGCTAGCTTGTGATTTCCTGAAGGATGAGCATTGCGTCTGGTGCCACCCTGTCTGCTAGCAACTAGCACCTGACCTGGTATGAGGTGGGTCGCAAGAAAGGGAGTGGCCTACAAAGAAGTACCAAGCAAGCTAAACACAGGGCAGGTAACAAAAGTGCCTAAGATGTTCCAGGCACTATGCTAGGACCTTGGAGACACAGGTACTCTCCTTCCCTCCAAGGGCTTACAATATAGTGGGAGGTGACAGAAAAGGAAGAAGGCTTCCAAAGAAATTGACATCTAAACTTGGTCTTGAAGAGTCAAATATAGAAGGGAGAGGGTTATTTCAGGCCAAGGGAAAAAGTGTGCTGAGCCACAGAGCGCAAGGGGATAAGGCCGGCTTAGTGACAGCTGTGAAGTTCAATGTGGCTGAATCATGGGCACTTTGAGGACAGGAGCGGAGGTACAGAAATATAAGAGCGGTGGGGGCCATACAGCAAAGAGACGTCTATAGTGTGCCCGAAACGGGTGTATTCTGATTGCAGCAGGAGGCCTGCGGAGGTGTTATAGCAAGGAGGAGAGGCGAGGTAGGCTCAGGTCATCTGGAAATGCAGGGTGGGGTAGGGTGAGGGGAAAAAGAATACAGGGAAGAAATTAAAGTCAGGAAGGCAACAAACCAGGGAATCCGGGAACTCAGTGGTGCAGCCCTGGTGTCCCCCCCGCCTCAGTCACCACTGTCATGCAGCCACATAAGACGCTGCTCACAGTAAAATCCATAAGTACACACACTTCGCAAAACCTCACACGTATGGGGAACTCCTCCATTTCTGGGGCCTCCTCTTTATGAGCTTCAGGGCGTTATTTGCATACACCCAAACCCTCCCCACAGCGTGGGGCCTGTAATTTGAGAGCTTCTCTGCAGGGGTGGAGCACAGGATGTCCACAGGTATGAGCCTCACACCCAGCTCCTGCAGGCTCCCCAGGCTTAGGTTTAGTGTCATGGGGGGGAACACACTTTAGATGCTCAGGAGAGTGGGTGATCCCGGGATTATAGTCTCTGAACTACAATTCCCACAGATCCGTGGGGCTACGCAAGCAAGAAAAAGCGGACTTCCTCTGGATGCCCTGTGGGAATTGTAGTGCCACAGCTGTGGGGTTGCTTTATGCATTCCCTCCCTTGACCCCCCTTCGAATTCAGCCAGGCTTCACCAGAATCTCCCTCAGGTCTTCAAGGAGATCGAGTGGCCCGCCAATCACGGTCCATTTGGTCCTGTCCAGACTAAGGAGATGGGCTGAGGGATGCGAATAGGGGCCACTCCCTTTAGATACCTTCACATTTGCTGGGCAAGCGTTCTGTGTCATCGTCTTCCTCCTTCGGCGTCGCAACCCAAGCGCCATACACAGCCAAAATGAAAAGCAACATCCCCAACCGTACAGGTCCCATGACAAAGTGCTGTCCACAACCAACAAGCCCTTGCCTTCAGACCAACTTCGGGAAGGCAGCGGGCCCTTTAAATTCCGAGGTGGTCGGCGGGAATTTCCATCCAGCCTGGCCTGGGAGGCGCACGCGCAGTTCCGGGCCGGAAGTGGGAGGGGCCTCGTTGCCCTCCTGGCTATCCCGCCTAGGTTTTGTGGAGGACCTCAAAGTGACCTGGCCGGAGACCATCTCATGTTGACCCTAGATGGTGGGATAGGGAAGAGTCAGAGTGTTCTGCAGGAGGGGAGGGGACTGTCTTCACGGAGTGTCTGTCCCCTGACCACACAGAGCTCTCCATAGAACACTCTAGTTCGGTCATCTGCCAGAACGGTTGGTGCTGGCGGGTTGGGTTAAGCCTGCAAGAATGAACTTTGTGAGCATATCACCTAGAAAAGGTTTCCTGAGGGCTGGGGTTCTTTACTTCTCCCTGAGAAAGGAAATGGGCCTGGAACTCTGCCAGCCACAACTCCAGGGAAGGAACCACAGGTTGGTTCCCTTTCAAAACCTGGGTTAGGTCCCTTTGCATAACATTGAGTCACTCAGCTTAATGTTTGTGGGGTGGGACAGTGTCTCCGGAGAACCCCTGTTCTTTTTCTAAAGTTTCACCCCAGTTTTGGAGACCTCGTGGGTAGTTTGCTCAATTTAAAATTCTCCACGCTCCCTTTTTCTTTGGCTTACCACCAACAGAAAGCAGGGGCAAGAGGGTGTAAACAAGAAAATGAGACCCAAGAGGGCACCATTTGGGAGTTAGTCTGACAAGTGTCAGAGAAGGTTGTGGCCAAGGGCTGAGGCAAGGCTGTTAGGACTTTCTGTCTTAGAGGCTGCAGAGCAGGTTGATGGCGGGTGGGCGGGGGTGGGCAGTGGTTCTTTCATTGCCTCTCTTGACCTTGCCCCCCATTCTTGCCCTTAGGGTAACTACGTGCTGGATCGCGATGAGCTGGTGGAGGCCCAAGCCCCCGAGTATGACGTGGTGCTCTGCCTCAGCCTCACCAAATGGGTGCATCTGAACTGGGGAGATGAGGGGCTGAAGCGCATGTTCCGCCGCATCTACCGGCATCTACATCCAGGGGGCATCCTGGTCTTAGAGCCCCAACCTTGGTCGTCCTATGGCAAGAGAAAGACGCTCACGGTGAGTTGGGATTCGCATGGCTATTGGGATACCCTTCCTTTAGCTGGGGCAAGAAAGGCCTCAAGGAAGCAGAAAGAGAAGTACTTGCTGAACAAGGTCCCCTGGGTGGGTATCATTCTACACCAGGGGAGAAGCCAGCAAGCTGAAGCGGTCCCCTGCCTTTCTTCCCCAGGAAACAATCTATAAGAACTACTATCGAATCCAGCTGAGGCCGGAGCAGTTCAGCTCGTACCTGACATCCCCAGAGGTGGGCTTCTCCAGCTATGAGCTTGTGGCTACACCCCACAACACCTCCAGAGGTAAGGCTGGCTGACTTGGGGCAGTGTGGGAGGCCAGGGTCGGTGAGGCGGTGGGTCCCAGCAGAGAGGGTACAGATGCTGTGGAGTGGTGAAGGCCCCCCAGCCCTACTGATTGCACACTCTCTCCTTAGGCTTCCAGCGCTCTGTGTACCTGTTCCACAAGGCCCGTTCCCCCAGCCACTAAGTGGCCCCCTGAACAGAAAGTGTGAAGAAGCTGCCCACTGTTCTTAAGGATCTGGGGGAAAGGGAAAGTATCCCAGAGTCTTTCCTTTTGGGCTCCAAAAAGAGTTTCCTTTCATGGATCTGCAAAGAAAGCTTTTCCTATGTTGCTGCCCCAGCCTCCTCCCTACACGTCTGGCACCCTAAGCAGCAAGCCCAGCTGTGCTGGAGTCACCAACATCTTCCTCTCTCCCCCAGCTCACCGGGCTGGATGGCATGGACTGTTTGCTGACCTCTGTTCTCCTAAGGGTATGGGAGGTGGGGGGGTATCAAGTTCTCTGGCCTCTTCCTCCTGTTCTCCAAAGGAGATTTCCGTTTCTCCTCAGCCCTTGTCCCTAGCTGCGTTTCAGCGGACCACAGATAGATGGACTGAGGGTTAAGAGGGGGAAGTCTGGCAGGGAGGCATGCAGGTACTGTGAAAATCCTTCCCTCTGCTGACCCCCACCGGGAGGGGGGGTTGGGTTTGGAATGTAAGAACAGCACAATAAATTTGATGTTTAGGGCAGCGGCCCCCACACTTGTGTCTGGCGCTTTCTATCTAGTGGGGAAGGGATGGTGCCTCCTGTTAGAACCTGTGCTTCCTCTGCCCATACTGGAGTGTCAAGAAGACAGATTTTTCGGTGGTCGGAAAGACTGAGTGTTGAATGCTAGTCCCATCTATACGCAACCAAAGAGAGCTCTAATCAGGAAAAAGGAGTGTAAAGTGAATTTTTATGTGAAACTTGAAGCAAAGAGTCCATCTCCCCTCCCCCCAAAAAACCACTGACAATTTTTTGGTGGGAGCTTTGGACAGAAGGCTAACTTTAGAAGAATTAACAGTGGCCCTGAAGTGGACCTAGAGAAAGTCACTACTGATGGGACCACCCACCCACCTTTTTTGTGCTGTGCAACTGGATGAATAGGCAATTAACATGAAACTCTAAAGCCGCTCAAGTGTTCCTGGAACCTCGAATATTCACCAAATACTGAGCCCTCTTGGATCTGGTGTAAATGAAATAAGCAAAGCCCCTAGAGGTAAAAGGAAGGAAGGAATTTCAATAACTGGGTGCAAATAGCTAGCTGTCTTGCAGGCTCCTTGAGCCAGGTAATTAGGGAAGAACTCCCCAAAGTTTACAACAGAGGAGACCCACCCACATGTCCCAGTGATCAGAACTAAGTAGTGCGGGGCACCTGAGTGGCTCGGTGGGTTGAGATTCAGACCCAGCTGAGCAGAGTGTGGAACCCACTTGCAATGCACTCCTACCTCCCACCTTCCTCCCTCAACCCCTCTCAGGCATGCTTTCACTACCTTAAAAAGAAAAAAAAAAGTACTGCAAAGGAACAAACGTGGTTCTAAGACAGAAGTCAGGGGAAGAAAAGGTGGGACAGTGTGCTCAACCTGCCATCACTACCAAGTTCCAAAAAGGCCAAAAACTTGACTCCGGGACAGCTTCCCACCCTGAGGCCTGACCCTATCTTAAGGCTCCCAAAAAGAGTCCCATTTGTTAGCAAAACCATTTTATTCTGAAAAATAGTTTTAACACAAAAATATTAACTAGCAATCCAGGGAGCCTCCACGTCTACGCTTCCCAGCGCCTCAGTGTCCGGTGCATGAGGAAGGTATCCTCTGAAGGGCGGGGCCGGAGTTGAAGACGGAGAGGAGGCAGACCATCCAGGGTCAGGTGTGGAGACTCATAAAATAATGTTTCTGGGTCACAAAGGATGGTCATGTCTGGCCCTGACCCAGGTGGCTCCTGTTGGGAAGTGGAGCCCAAAGCAAGGTTACACTCGGGAAGGGGATAGGGGCACGACACGGAAACAAGCCCAGGTCCCTCACCTTTGGGGGCGGGGCTCGGGCCTGCGGTGGCAGCAGCGCCAGTTTCTCCCTCAGCGCAGCGTTTAGAACCTGTTCCTCGGGCACCTGCAGGCTCACCAGGTCTCGGAAGAGCCGCCTGGAGCGCGGCACGTTCAGCCCTGAGACCGCAGGGGGAGCGGAGGTGAGCGGCGCCTCTCAGCCCCACTTCCCGCGCCCCGCCGGGCGTCTCTCTCTCTCTCACCCTCGGCCACGCTCTCCTCCAGGCCGCAGCGGGTCTGGAACGACTTTCTCAGCTGTTCCTCCACGGCCTTCGCCGCATCGAACTGGCCCTCGGCTGCAGCCCGCGCGGCCTGCAACTCGAGGCTCAATGCCAGGCTGCTCTGCTGCGCGGGCGCCCCCAGGTCCTGCGGTGCCGCGGGCTTCTCGCTAGGTGCTGCGGCGGCCGGCGTGGGGTCGGACCGCACGGGGGAGAGCGGCGCCAAGCGAAAGCGGACCTGGGAGCAGAGAGCGGGACGGTGAACAGACGGGCGCGGGCTTGTCTGCCGGCTGGCGGCCAGACCTTCCCCCAGCTCACCTGCCGCCCCTTGCGGGCCCCGCCCCGCCGGTCCGCCCGCCCCTTCCGCCGGCCGGGGCAGCCGCTCGGCTGCTCGGGGGTCTCGGACCGCGAGCTCAGGCTCAAGTCCAGGCCAGGTTCGGGCACTGGGGCTCTGGGCTCCGGGACGCGGGGTTCTGGAGGGGGCCCAGGAGCCGCTACGGCCTCCTCCCCTTCGACCAGCTCCAGCTGTGCCTCCCCACAGCCCATCATCTTGGTGTGGCTGCCGGGATGCAAGGTCTCGGGAGGCCGGGGGTCACGGGACACGAGATCGCCACCACCAGCCCCCCTCTGCCACCCCTCCCGAACGCCGCTACCGGAAACCGCTTGCCCCTACCCAATGGGGCGGGAAGACCAGTCCCCGCGCCATCCCATTGGCGCTACTAAGCGTCATTTCCGTTGCTCGGCTCCCTTTCTCCCGCGAGCTTCCGCCCGCAAAACCTCAACCCCGCCCCTAAACCAGAGTTTCGGTACCGCCACCGGTGGACGCCCTACGGGTCCTCACGAGGGCCGTTTCGCCTTCGGAAACCTGGACGCGGCGTCTTTAGCCTGCGGGGTATTTACCTGACTTCTGCTCGAGTCCTGAGTGTGTCTGTCAGTCCCTAATGTCAGGACAGCTTTAGATCAAGGGGCCCGGCGTTGGCCCTCCCTCGTCAGTGCCTCCGCAGCGTCTCCCGGCGTTCCGGGACTGGGACCGAAGTGGGACCAGTAGAGCTTCCCAGGATGAGTGAGCGCGGGGCTCGCAGAGCCCAGCCGCGGGCTCCTTCCAGGAACTCTGGGCGTTCTTGGTTGCCCGGGCGAGGACTGCCTCATTGCGCCTTAGGGCCTTTTGTGACTTTGTCCCCGTGGAGGGCTCCCTAAAATATTCGTCTTTATAAAAATGGGTATCTGGGGGCGCTTGGGTGGCTCAGCGGGTTAAAGCCTCTGCCTTCAGCTCAGGTCATGATCCCAGAGTCCTGGAATCGAGCCCCGCATAGGGCTCCCTGCTCAGCGGGGAGCCTGCTTCCTCCTTGCTCTCTGCCTGCCTCTCTGCCTACTTGTGATCTGCCAAATAAATAAATAAAATCTTTTTTTAAAAAAAAATAGGCATCTGTAGATTGAATACTAAAAAGAAAGTTCCGGTGGATTTATTCTGGACTCCTAGACAGGGCAGGAGACTGAACTGCTTGTCCGCTTCCTGGCTTCCTTGGGGCAGGTCCTCTCAGCTCTGTGCGCCTGTTTCCTCTTGTGCAAAATGTGCTAACTCGGGCGCATGACTCTTGAGGCTCTCCCCAAAAGGGGTTAATAGTCAGTCAACAGGCACGTCTGTGAACCACTTTGCAGTTTTTCACAAGTTTTATCTTACTAGAAACTGCTGTGGAAAATCAGGTGGAAAGCACAGCTGCCCTCATTTTACACACACACAATGTTTCCAACGATCTCTGGGGTGACGCACTGCAGGCTTTCCTGCTGAAGAGAGGAATAAGAAAGTATGCAAATTCCCTCTACTGTTCATTTGTGAGAGTAGGGAGACACAAATGTAAATACTTTTGGGGGGCGGTTTAGAAGTGGAAGTATGACAACAACTTATAATGGTTGCTGACATTGAGAAGGAGAGAACGGGGGTGCCTCAGTGGCTCAGTGGGTTAAGCCTCTGCCTTCGGCTCAGGTCATGATCCCAAGGTCAGGGGATCGAGTCACACTTCAGGGTTCCTGCTCAGGGGGGAGTCTGCTTCTCCCTCTGCCTGCCGCTCTCCCTGTTCGTATGCCTGCATGCGCGTGCTCTTTCTCTCTCTCTCTCTCTCTGACAAATAAATAAATAAAATCTTAACAACAAACCTTCCTCGAAATCTTAAATTGTATTCAGCGGTCATATTAGGAACTGGTGAAAATTTGTAGGGTAGAGCATAGTTATGTTGATATATCAGAAATGGAATTATGGCATATTTGAAAGGAGATACACAGACAAAATCAATGGTGTTATGCAAATTCCCCTTTGGTCTTGAATTTAGGAAGTACTTAGGAACTCCTGTTGTATTTTTAATTGAAAAGTATATTCTAGGGACACCTGGGGTGACTCAGTAGGTTAGGCTTCTGCCTTCGGCTTTGGGGTTGTGATCCCGGGGTCCTAGGACCAATTCTCACATCAGGCTCCCTGCTCAATGGGGAGCCTGCTTCTCCCTCTGTCTGCCGCTCCCACTGTTTGTGATCTGACACGTAATGAATGGGATCTTTAAAAAAGGAAGGAAGGAAGAAAAGTATCCTAATTCTTTTTTTAAAGGATTTTATTTTTTTGACAGAGCACAAGCGAGGGGAGTAGCAGGCAGAGGGAAAGGGAGAAGCAGGCTCCCTGCTCAGGAGTCCCAGGACCCTGATCATGACCCCAGCCGAGGACAGACACTTAACTAACTGAGCCACCCAGGTATCCCAAAAAGTATATTCTAATTCTGTCCACTGAAAAGCCATTAGAAACAATGATGGACCCAGTAAGCACCTGCGGTCTCCAGAATGTGGTAGCTAATTTCATATCCTTTGGCACTTCAAACCCTTTACACATCTTTATAGCAGCTTTATTCATAATAGCCAAAAATTGGAAACAACCCAAATGTCCTTCACCAGGTAAAGAGTTAAATTATGGTATATCCATTCCACAGAATACTATGCAGCAATCAAAAGGAACAAACTATTGATTTATGACAACCTGGATGAATTGGGTAGGTTATGATGAGCAAAATAATATTTATTATATTATTATATATTATAGATAATATGTGATATTATATTATTATATTAATAATAATTATTATTATCAATGCCAACCCCAAAATATCACATGCCACATGGTTCCATTTATCTGACCAAAATAAAGAAACGGAAGACAGATTTAGTGATTGCCAAGTGTTAGGGATAAAGTGGAGGAGGTGGAGGGAGGGAAGTGGGCATGGTCATAAAAGGGTAATACCAGAGATCCTTTGGTGTTGGAACTGTTCGTTTTCTTTACTGTGCTGGTAGCTGCAGAAACCTACACAGGTGATAAAATTGTATAGAATTAATATATACACAGAGTACAAAAGTAGGAAACCCAAATAAGATTGGTAGATTAGGGTCGCCTGGGTGGCTCAGTTGGTTGGGCCGCTGCCTTCGGCTCGGGTCATGATCCCAGGCTCCTGGGATCGAGTCCCGCATCGGGCTCCTTGCTCGGTGGGGAGCCTGCTTCTCTCTCTGCCTCTGCCTGCCGCTCTGCCTGCTTGTGTTCTCCCACACACACTCTCTCTCTCTCTAACAAATAAATAAATAAATAAAATCTTTTTAAAAAAAAAAAGATTGGTAGATTATACGAACGTCAGTATCCTTGAGATGGTATAGTTTTGCAAAATGTTACTGTCTTTGTCTGCTCGGGCTTCCCTAACAGAATACTATACACTGGGTGGCTATAAACGACAGAAATTTATTTTTCTTTTCTTTTTTTTTTAAGATCTATTTATTTATTTGACAGAGAGAGAGATCACAAGTAGGCAGAGAGGCAGGCAGAAAGAGAGGAAGGGAAGCAGGCTCCCTGCTGAGCAGGTTTGGGACTTGATCCCAGGACACTGGGATCAGGACCTGAACCAAAAGCAGATGCTTAACCCACTGAGCCACCCAGGCACCCCCAGAAATTTATTTTTCATAGTCCTATAGGCTGGGAAGTCCAAGATCAAGGTGCTGGCAGATTCAATGTTTAGGAAGGAACCATTTCCTGGTCTATGGATGGTTTGTTCACTGTGTCCTCACATGGTGGGAGGGGAAGGGAGTTCCCTGGAGTCTCTTTCATAAGAGTAATAATCGCCTGATCACCTCCCAAAGTCCCCACTTCCAAAGAGCAACACACTGGGGATTAGGTTTCAACAAATGGATTTGGAGTTGGGGGAGGAGACACAAATCTTCAGTGTCCAGCAGTTACCGTGGGGGAGAACTGGGGAAAGTGTACTAGGGATCCTTCTGTGTTATTTCTCACAACTGCATGTGAACCTACAAGGATCTTAATAAAAATGTGAATTAAGAGCGATGTTGGTTTGGGGAAGAGGAGCAGCGTGTGAGGGCGGTTGTGTAGGGAAACAGGACTGGCCAAATGCGGATGATTGCTGAAGATGGGTAATGGGTATGTGGGGGGTTACTATAATATTTCCCTTACTTTTGTATATATTTGAGCATTGTGATGATTAAAAGTTTCGTTTGCTTGTTTAAAGGAGGCCGAGGTCGCTTTGGCACTTGGGAAGTGTCAGAGCTGAAACTTGAAGGTACTCCACACGCCTGGGCCAAGCTGAGGGATGTAGAGGCCCTACAGGAGCCCTAGCCATGAACTTAGTATGTCCAGGTGGGTGCCCCATTTCAGCCTTAAAATGTAGCCACTACCTCTTCCTAGGCCTGGACACAGAAATAAGAACAAGCCATTCGATTTGCCGGCCTATGGGAGGCCTCCAGGAAGTAGAAAGTTCCTCAGCAACTGACATTAAAGAAGCAATACGGGGCTGGGTGGGGGGAGAGAAGCAAACGAGGGGTCCCAGTCCTGCCCCAACTCTTCCTAAGACTTTGTTGGCTGGACCAGCTGAGGGGCTTAGAATTGCTTTTCCTCTTAAAACAAAAAACAAAAAACAAAACAAAACAAAACAAACAACAACAACAGGCGCTTGGGTGGTTCAGTGGGTTAAAGCCTCTGCCTTCAGCTCAGGTCATGCTCCCAGGGTCCTGGGATCAGCCCCGAATAGGGCTCTCTGCTCAGCGGGGAGCCTACTTCCCCGCCCCCCCCCACCGCCTGCCTCTCTGCCTACTTGTGATCTTTGTCAAATAAATAAATAAAATCTTTAAAACAACAACAACAACACTCGCCTTTGAGAAGGTTCTGACGAGACACTCCTTCTCTACTCTTAACTTTAGAGTCTCTTCAAGGTGGCATGTTCTAGAGCTGTTCAAGGTGGCATGTTCTAGACCCTCTTCTGCAAAGAGGGATTTCGATTCCGTGTCACACCAAACCAAGCCCTGCTGGGGATGGTAGAAGGTGGGAAGGGGGAACCCCGGAGGAAGGAGGAAGGAGAGAAATTTAAAATATGGTCCAGTAACTGCCCCCTACACTCCAAGCAAAAGAGGGGAGAAGGAGAGAAGCTTCCCTAACCCACCACCTGAGATTGCCCAACCCCTCCCTCTACCGCCCTCCCGCAAACCCACGCCGGGGAGGTCCCACCTCTGCATCATCTCCCATCCAGGGAAGAGGGAAGGGAAGAGGGAAAGGCCCCAGGAAGAGGTCATGCTTGAGGCCCTTAGGTTCTGTCTTCATGGATTAGACCCCGCCAGGTATTGGGGTTCCCTTTGGTCATCTGGGAGGGGTGATCCCAGACCTGGTTCCTCGTTTGGGGAAAGTGAGTCTGAGTGCTGGAAGGGGTCATTTAAGGTCATCCTGAGCTTCTGCTGGGCCAGGTGCTATGGCGGAGGGGGGGTAGGTAGGACTGGAGACAGAATAGAGTCAGAGGTCCTTCAAGGAACCAGGCTGCTGAGGGGCAGTGGGATGTCTCCAATGCAGTGACCCACAGAGTGGCTGGGACCATCGCAGAGGGCAGCTGAGGAGCCCTGCCAGGGAGGAGGGGGCAGGGGAAGGGCAAAGTCCCCATAGGAAGCTACTCTCTAGTACAGCCAAGTCAAGTCAAAGAAATGAGGCAACAGCCCTCCACCCCCACCCTCTGCAAACCCCACCCGCAAGGACCCTCACTTCCCATCTCCCAAACTGGGATCTGCCTACCGGTGGGGGTCAGCCCAGAGACATATCCACACTGTGCCCCTGTCACACAGGGAGTAGTGAAGAGTGAGTCACTGACCTTGCACTTCCAGCGGCTGTGATCCACGTTCACACACACACACACACACACACACACCTGTTCCGAGCCCCCTTTCCCATCCTGCCTCATCTCAGGGGCTGACAGGGTAGACCCTCCCACTCCCAAAAGAAGGTCAAGTCTGAGATACCGTGGCCTGAGCGCACCGCTCCTTTCTCCTGATCCAGAGAGGAGAGCAAGGTCAAGCTGCAGGCCAGCGAACTGACCCCAAGCTTCTGACCTGTCCCCTCCCCTCCCCCAGCAACAGGGAAAGAAACAAGGGGGCCAAGATGAGACCCCTTACATGTGAGTCTCCAGGGATAGGGGGTGAGGCCAGCTTCTGGGGTGGGCAGTTGAGGGTGGGGAATAGGGTCTCATGCAACAGAAGTTGTCTACAGGCTGGGCGGCGTCAAGGAGAATGAAGAAGGGGAAACTGGAGGAAGCTGGGAAAGTAGAAGCAGATATGCAAGGTTGGGGCGTACAGAACTGAGTGGAGCTGGGCTCAGCATGGCGGAGCCTACTGGGAGTGAGGGACTGGGCTGGCTGGGAAGGGAAATATCCTTAATGTCAACATAGGGAATAAAAAAATGGATGCCAGGGGCACCTGGGTGGCTTAGTGGGTTAAAGCCTCTGCCTTCAGCTCAGGTCATGATCTCAGGGTCTGGGGATCGAGCCCCACATCGGGCTCTCTGCTCAGCGGGGAGTCTGCTTCTCCCGCTCTCTCTCTCTGCCTGCCTCTTTGTCTGCTTGTGATCTGTCAAATAAACAAATAAAATCTTTAATTTAAAAAAAAGTGGATGCCGGCTATTTAGGGCCTAAGAGAGCCTGGGGAGAGGCTGGAGTTACAAGAAAGGGGATGGAGGCCATGAACAGGGCAGATGGGGTTAGAGCCACGAAAGATGCAGCCACAGTCCTGGAAGATGGGACCACGTGTCAGGGGAATTTTTGCAAAAGGACATGCA